>NW_028327197.1:0-1324983 GCF_987537825.1 Furipterus horrens | reverse complement strand
GATAATCAAACGATTTCAACAGATGGAATTATGCCCTTGCTGTGCCGTTGTTGTTCTGCTTCATTGTATGCTTCAGTGAGCTTTCGAGTTGATACAGTAGACTAAAGAGCAAACACTGGTTTCAAGAACGCCTGAGTCTTTTGGGTAGTGTACTTCACCTGACACACAAAAGGATCTATAGGTGACTTCACCGTTCACAGTGGTTTCCTATGTTGTTTCTTGGTAATTCACTGTGAAAATCTGAAAATACCGTGTTTTCAAAGAGACCTAGCTTAGAAATTATATCAGGCAAAGCATCATTCTTTGAAACAGGAGAGAACATCACAATTTCTAGCAATTATAACAGAAGTTATTGCTTTCTCTTCCCTGTCCGTGCGGTGATGACATTCATTGTGGAGATAGTGACCGCTGGAATTGCCATTGAAGGCAGAATCAGAGATAGCGATGTTCGACATATCTTGTTTTCCGTGCAGAGTAACGTATGTACTACTGAAAGTACAGATGTAGCTCTTTGAACTGAAGATATGAGATGCTATCTGGTTCTCATGTATGTCTTTCTAAAAGTTGTTCTTGCACTTATTGTTAACTCATAAAGACCTGTGTTCCGAAGGAGGCCAGCAACAGTTTTCAACCAGATGAAATTCTAACCACCATATACAGATAATCAAACGATTTCAACAGATGGAATTATGCCCTTGCTGTGCCGTTGTTGTTCTGCTTCATTGTATGCTTCAGTGAGCTTTCGAGTTGATACAGTAGACTAAAGAGCAAACACTGGTTTCAAGAACGCTGGAGTCTTTTGGGTAGTGTGCTTCACCTGACACACCAAAGGATCTATATGTGACTTCACCGTTCCCAGTGGTTTCCTATGTTGTTTCTTGGTAATTCACTGTGAAACTCTGAAAATACCGTGTTTTCAAAGAGACCTAGCTTAGAAATTATATCAGGCAAAGCATCATTCTTTGAAACAGGAGAGAACATCACAATTTCTAGCAATTATAACAGAAGTTATTGCTTTCTCTTCCCTGTCCGTTTGGTGATAGCATTCATTGTGGGAGTTAGTGACTGGTGGCATTGCCATTGAAGGCAGAATCAGAGATAACGATGTTTGGACATATCTTGTTTTCCGTGCAAAGTAACGCATGTACTACTGAAAGTACAGATGTAGCTCTTTGAACTGAAGATATTAGATGCTATCTGGTTCTCATGTATGTCTTTCTAAAAGTTGATGTTGCCTCTATTTTTAACTCATAAAGACTGTGTTCCGAAGCAGGCCAGCAACAGTTTTCAACCAGATGAAATTCTAACCACCATATACAGATAATCAAACGATTTCAACAGATGGAATTATGCCCTTGCTGTGCCGTTGTTGTTCTGCTTCATTGTATGCTTCAGTGAGCTTTCGAGTTGATACAGTAGACTAAAGAGCAAACACTGGTTTCAGGAACGCTGGAGTCTTTTGGGTAGTGTGTTTCACCTGACACACCAAAGGATTTATATGTGACTTCACCGTTTACAGTGGTTTTCTATGTTGTTTCTTGGTAATTCACTGTGAAACTCTGAAAATACCGTGTTTTCAAAGAGACCTAGCTTAGAAATTATATCAGGCAAAGCATCATTCTTTGAAACAGGAGAGAACATCACAATTTCTAGCAATTATAACAGAAGTTATTGCTTTCTCTTCCCTGTCCGTTTGGTGATAGCATTCATTGTGGGAGTTAGTGACTGGTGGCATTGCCATTGAAGGCAGAATCAGAGATAACGATGTTTGGACATATCTTGTTTTCCGTGCAAAGTAACGCATGTACTACTGAAAGTACAGATGTAGCTCTTTGAACTGAAGATATTAGATGCTATCTGGTTCTCATGTATGTCTTTCTAAAAGTTGATGTTGCCTCTATTTTTAACTCATAAAGACTGTGTTCCGAAGCAGGCCAGCAACAGTTTTCAACCAGATGAAATTCTAACCACCATATACAGATAATCAAACGATTTCAACAGATGGAATTATGCCCTTGCTGTGCCGTTGTTGTTCTGCTTCATTGTATGCTTCAGTGAGCTTTCGAGTTGATACAGTAGACTAAAGAGCAAACACTGGTTTCAGGAACGCTGGAGTCTTTTGGGTAGTGTGTTTCACCTGACACACCAAAGGATTTATATGTGACTTCACCGTTTACAGTGGTTTTCTATGTTGTTTCTTGGTAATTCACTGTGAAACTCTGAAAATACCGTGTTTTCAAAGAGACCTAGCTTAGAAATTATATCAGGCAAAGCATCATTCTTTGAAACAGGAGAGAACATCACAATTTCTAGCAATTATAACAGAAGTTATTGCTTTCTCTTCCCTGTCCGTGCGGTGATGGCATTCATTGTGGGAGATAGTGACCGGTGGCATTGCCACTGAAGGCAGAATCAGAGATAGCGATGTTTCGACATATCTTGTTTTACGTGCAGAGTAACGCATGTACTACTGAAAGTACAGATGTAGCTCTTTGAACTGAAGATATGAGATGCTATCTGGTTCTCATGTATGTCTTTCTAAAAGTTGTTGTTGCACTTATTGTTAACTCATAAATACTGTGTTCCGAAGGAGCCCAGCAACAGTTTTCTACCAGAAGAAATTCTAACCACCATACACAGATAATCAAACGATTTCAACAGATGGAATTATGCCCTTGCTGTGCTTTTTTTGTTCTGCTTCATTGTATGCTTCAGTGAGCTTTCGAGTTGATACAGTAGACTAAAGAGCAAACACTGGTTTCAAGAACGCTGGAGTCTTTTGGGTAGTGTGCTTCACCTGACACACCAAAGGATCTATATGTGACTTCACCGTTCACAGTGGTTTCCTATGTTGTTTCTTGGTAATTCACTGTGAAACTCTGAAAATACCGTGTTTTCAAAGAGACCTAGCTTAGAAATTATATCAGGCAAAGCATCATTCTTTGAAACAGGAGAGAACATCACAATTTCTAGCAATTATAACAGAAGTTATTGCTTTCTCTTCCCTGTTCGTGCGGTGATGGCATTCATTGTGGGAGATAGTGACCGGTGGCATTGCCACTGAAGGCAGAATCAGAGATAGCGATGTTTCGACATATCTTGTTTTACGTGCAGAGTAACGCATGTACTACTGAAAGTACAGATGTAGCTCTTTGAACTGAAGATATGAGATGCTATCTGGTTCTCATGTATGTCTTTCTAAAAGTTGTTGTTGCACTTATTGTTAACTCATAAAGACTGTGTTCCGAAGGAGGCCAGCAACAGTTTTCAACCAGATGAAATTCTAACCACCATATACAGATAATCAAACGATTTCAACAGATGGAATTATGCCCTTGCTGTGCCGTTGTTGTTCTGCTTCATTGTATGCTTCAGTGAGCTTTCGAGTTGATACAGTAGACTAAAGAGCAAACACTGGTTTCAAGAACGCCTGAGTCTTTTGGGTAGTGTACTTCACCTGACACACAAAAGGATCTATAGGTGACTTCACCGTTCACAGTGGTTTCCTATGTTGTTTCTTGGTAATTCACTGTGAAACTCTGAAAATACCGTGTTTTCAAAGAGACCTAGCTTAGAAATTATATCAGGCAAAGCATCATTCTTTGAAACAGGAGAGAACATCACAATTTCTAGCAATTATAACAGAAGTTATTGCTTTCTCTTCCCTGTCCGTGCGGTGATGACATTCATTGTGGAGATAGTGACCGCTGGAATTGCCATTGAAGGCAGAATCAGAGATAGCGATGTTTCGACATATCTTGTTTTCCGTGCAGAGTAACGTATGTACTACTGAAAGTACAGATGTAGCTCTTTGAACTGAAGATATGAGATGCTATCTGGTTCTCATGTATGTCTTTCTAAAAGTTGTTCTTGCACTTATTGTTAACTCATAAAGACTGTGTTCCGAAGGAGGCCAGCAACAGTTTTCAACCAGATGAAATTCTAACCACCATATACAGATAATCAAACGATTTCAACAGATGGAATTATGCCCTTGCTGTGCCGTTGTTGTTCTGCTTCATTGTATGCTTCAGTGAGCTTTCGAGTTGATACAGTAGACTAAAGAGCAAACACTGGTTTCAAGAACGCTGGAGTCTTTTGGGTAGTGTGCTTCACCTGACACACCAAAGGATCTATATGTGACTTCACCGTTCCCAGTGGTTTCCTATGTTGTTTCTTGGTAATTCACTGTGAAACTCTGAAAATACCGTGTTTTCAAAGAGACCTAGCTTAGAAATTATATCAGGCAAAGCATCATTCTTTGAAACAGGAGAGAACATCACAATTTCTAGCAATTATAACAGAAGTTATTGCTTTCTCTTCCCTGTCCGTTTGGTGATAGCATTCATTGTGGGAGTTAGTGACTGGTGGCATTGCCATTGAAGGCAGAATCAGAGATAACGATGTTTGGACATATCTTGTTTTCCGTGCAAAGTAACGCATGTACTACTGAAAGTACAGATGTAGCTCTTTGAACTGAAGATATTAGATGCTATCTGGTTCTCATGTATGTCTTTCTAAAAGTTGATGTTGCCTCTATTTTTAACTCATAAAGACTGTGTTCCGAAGCAGGCCAGCAACAGTTTTCAACCAGATGAAATTCTAACCACCATATACAGATAATCAAACGATTTCAACAGATGGAATTATGCCCTTGCTGTGCCGTTGTTGTTCTGCTTCATTGTATGCTTCAGTGAGCTTTCGAGTTGATACAGTAGACTAAAGAGCAAACACTGGTTTCAGGAACGCTGGAGTCTTTTGGGTAGTGTGTTTCACCTGACACACCAAAGGATTTATATGTGACTTCACCGTTTACAGTGGTTTTCTATGTTGTTTCTTGTAATTCACTGTGAAACTCTGAAAATACCGTGTTTTCAAAGAGACCTAGCTTAGAAATTATATCAGGCAAAGCATCATTCTTTGAAACAGGAGAGAACATCACAATTTCTAGCAATTATAACAGAAGTTATTGCTTTCTCTTCCCTGTCCGTGCGGTGATGACATTCATTGTGGAGATAGTGACCGCTGGAATTGCCATTGAAGGCAGAATCAGAGATAGCGATGTTTCGACATATCTTGTTTTCCGTGCAGAGTAACGTATGTACTACTGAAAGTACAGATGTAGCTCTTTGAACTGAAGATATGAGATGCTATCTGGTTCTCATGTATGTCTTTCTAAAAGTTGTTCTTGCACTTATTGTTAACTCATAAAGACTGTGTTCCGAAGGAGGCCAGCAACAGTTTTCAACCAGATGAAATTCTAACCACCATATACAGATAATCAAACGATTTCAACAGATGGAATTATGCCCTTGCTGTGCCGTTGTTGTTCTGCTTCATTGTATGCTTCAGTGAGCTTTCGAGTTGATACAGTAGACTAAAGAGCAAACACTGGTTTCAAGAACGCTGGAGTCTTTTGGGTAGTGTGCTTCACCTGACACACCAAAGGATCTATATGTGACTTCACCGTTCCCAGTGGTTTCCTATGTTGTTTCTTGGTAATTCACTGTGAAACTCTGAAAATACCGTGTTTTCAAAGAGACCTAGCTTAGAAATTATATCAGGCAAAGCATCATTCTTTGAAACAGGAGAGAACATCACAATTTCTAGCAATTATAACAGAAGTTATTGCTTTCTCTTCCCTGTCCGTTTGGTGATAGCATTCATTGTGGGAGTTAGTGACTGGTGGCATTGCCATTGAAGGCAGAATCAGAGATAACGATGTTTGGACATATCTTGTTTTCCGTGCAAAGTAACGCATGTACTACTGAAAGTACAGATGTAGCTCTTTGAACTGAAGATATTAGATGCTATCTGGTTCTCATGTATGTCTTTCTAAAAGTTGATGTTGCCTCTATTTTTAACTCATAAAGACTGTGTTCCGAAGCAGGCCAGCAACAGTTTTCAACCAGATGAAATTCTAACCACCATATACAGATAATCAAACGATTTCAACAGATGGAATTATGCCCTTGCTGTGCCGTTGTTGTTCTGCTTCATTGTATGCTTCAGTGAGCTTTCGAGTTGATACAGTAGACTAAAGAGCAAACACTGGTTTCAGGACGCTGGAGTCTTTTGGGTAGTGTGTTTCACCTGACACACCAAAGGATTTATATGTGACTTCACCGTTTACAGTGGTTTTCTATGTTGTTTCTTGGTAATTCACTGTGAAACTCTGAAAATACCGTGTTTTCAAAGAGACCTAGCTTAGAAATTATATCAGGCAAAGCATCATTCTTTGAAACAGGAGAGAACATCACAATTTCTAGCAATTATAACAGAAGTTATTGCTTTCTCTTCCCTGTCCGTTTGGTGATAGCATTCATTGTGGGAGTTAGTGACTGGTGGCATTGCCATTGAAGGCAGAATCAGAGATAACGATGTTTGGACATATCTTGTTTTCCGTGCAAAGTAACGCATGTACTACTGAAAGTACAGATGTAGCTCTTTGAACTGAAGATATTAGATGCTATCTGGTTCTCATGTATGTCTTTCTAAAAGTTGATGTTGCCTCTATTTTTAACTCATAAAGACTGTGTTCCGAAGCAGGCCAGCAACAGTTTTCAACCAGATGAAATTCTAACCACCATATACAGATAATCAAACGATTTCAACAGATGGAATTATGCCCTTGCTGTGCCGTTGTTGTTCTGCTTCATTGTATGCTTCAGTGAGCTTTCGAGTTGATACAGTAGACTAAAGAGCAAACACTGGTTTCAGGAACGCTGGAGTCTTTTGGGTAGTGTGTTTCACCTGACACACCAAAG
The DNA here is from genome assembly GCF_987537825.1 of Furipterus horrens. Lineage (NCBI taxonomy): Eukaryota > Metazoa > Chordata > Mammalia > Chiroptera > Furipteridae > Furipterus > Furipterus horrens. The sequence goes on along the minus strand of NW_028327197.1, from coordinate 1,318,216 downwards.
GATTTATATGTGACTTCACCGTTTACAGTGGTTTTCTATGTTGTTTCTTGGTAATTCACTGTGAAACTCTGAAAATACCGTGTTTTCAAAGAGACCTAGCTTAGAAATTATATCAGGCAAAGCATCATTCTTTGAAACAGGAGAGAACATCACAATTTCTAGCAATTATAACAGAAGTTATTGCTTTCTCTTCCCTGTCCGTGCGGTGATGGCATTCATTGTGGGAGATAGTGACCGGTGGCATTGCCACTGAAGGCAGAATCAGAGATAGCGATGTTTCGACATATCTTGTTTTACGTGCAGAGTAACGCATGTACTACTGAAAGTACAGATGTAGCTCTTTGAACTGAAGATATGAGATGCTATCTGGTTCTCATGTATGTCTTTCTAAAAGTTGTTGTTGCACTTATTGTTAACTCATAAATACTGTGTTCCGAAGGAGCCCAGCAACAGTTTTCTACCAGAAGAAATTCTAACCACCATACACAGATAATCAAACGATTTCAACAGATGGAATTATGCCCTTGCTGTGCTTTTTTTGTTCTGCTTCATTGTATGCTTCAGTGAGCTTTCGAGTTGATACAGTAGACTAAAGAGCAAACACTGGTTTCAAGAACGCTGGAGTCTTTTGGGTAGTGTGCTTCACCTGACACACCAAAGGATCTATATGTGACTTCACCGTTCACAGTGGTTTCCTATGTTGTTTCTTGGTAATTCACTGTGAAACTCTGAAAATACCGTGTTTTCAAAGAGACCTAGCTTAGAAATTATATCAGGCAAAGCATCATTCTTTGAAACAGGAGAGAACATCACAATTTCTAGCAATTATAACAGAAGTTATTGCTTTCTCTTCCCTGTTCGTGCGGTGATGGCATTCATTGTGGGAGATAGTGACCGGTGGCATTGCCACTGAAGGCAGAATCAGAGATAGCGATGTTTCGACATATCTTGTTTTACGTGCAGAGTAACGCATGTACTACTGAAAGTACAGATGTAGCTCTTTGAACTGAAGATATGAGATGCTATCTGGTTCTCATGTATGTCTTTCTAAAAGTTGTTGTTGCACTTATTGTTAACTCATAAAGACTGTGTTCCGAAGGAGGCCAGCAACAGTTTTCAACCAGATGAAATTCTAACCACCATATACAGATAATCAAACGATTTCAACAGATGGAATTATGCCCTTGCTGTGCCGTTGTTGTTCTGCTTCATTGTATGCTTCAGTGAGCTTTCGAGTTGATACAGTAGACTAAAGAGCAAACACTGGTTTCAAGAACGCCTGAGTCTTTTGGGTAGTGTACTTCACCTGACACACAAAAGGATCTATAGGTGACTTCACCGTTCACAGTGGTTTCCTATGTTGTTTCTTGGTAATTCACTGTGAAACTCTGAAAATACCGTGTTTTCAAAGAGACCTAGCTTAGAAATTATATCAGGCAAAGCATCATTCTTTGAAACAGGAGAAAGAACATCACAATTTCTAGCAATTATAACAGAAGTTATTGCTTTCTCTTCCCTGTCCGTGCGGTGATGACATTCATTGTGGAGATAGTGACCGCTGGAATTGCCATTGAAGGCAGAATCAGAGATAGCGATGTTTCGACATATCTTGTTTTCCGTGCAGAGTAACGTATGTACTACTGAAAGTACAGATGTAGCTCTTTGAACTGAAGATATGAGATGCTATCTGGTTCTCATGTATGTCTTTCTAAAAGTTGTTCTTGCACTTATTGTTAACTCATAAAGACTGTGTTCCGAAGGAGGCCAGCAACAGTTTTCAACCAGATGAAATTCTAACCACCATATACAGATAATCAAACGATTTCAACAGATGGAATTATGCCCTTGCTGTGCCGTTGTTGTTCTGCTTCATTGTATGCTTCAGTGAGCTTTCGAGTTGATACAGTAGACTAAAGAGCAAACACTGGTTTCAGGAACGCTGGAGTCTTTTGGGTAGTGTGTTTCACCTGACACACCAAAGGATTTATATGTGACTTCACCGTTTACAGTGGTTTTCTATGTTGTTTCTTGGTAATTCACTGTGAAACTCTGAAAATACCGTGTTTTCAAAGAGACCTAGCTTAGAAATTATATCAGGCAAAGCATCATTCTTTGAAACAGGAGAGAACATCACAATTTCTAGCAATTATAACAGAAGTTATTGCTTTCTCTTCCCTGTCCGTTTGGTGATAGCATTCATTGTGGGAGTTAGTGACTGGTGGCATTGCCATTGAAGGCAGAATCAGAGATAACGATGTTTGGACATATCTTGTTTTCCGTGCAAAGTAACGCATGTACTACTGAAAGTACAGATGTAGCTCTTTGAACTGAAGATATTAGATGCTATCTGGTTCTCATGTATGTCTTTCTAAAAGTTGATGTTGCCTCTATTTTTAACTCATAAAGACTGTGTTCCGAAGCAGGCCAGCAACAGTTTTCAACCAGATGAAATTCTAACCACCATATACAGATAATCAAACGATTTCAACAGATGGAATTATGCCCTTGCTGTGCCGTTGTTGTTCTGCTTCATTGTATGCTTCAGTGAGCTTTCGAGTTGATACAGTAGACTAAAGAGCAAACACTGGTTTCAGGAACGCTGGAGTCTTTTGGGTAGTGTGTTTCACCTGACACACCAAAGGATTTATATGTGACTTCACCGTTTACAGTGGTTTTCTATGTTGTTTCTTGGTAATTCACTGTGAAACTCTGAAAATACCGTGTTTTCAAAGAGACCTAGCTTAGAAATTATATCAGGCAAAGCATCATTCTTTGAAACAGAGAGAACATCACAATTTCTAGCAATTATAACAGAAGTTATTGCTTTCTCTTCCCTGTCCGTGCGGTGATGGCATTCATTGTGGGAGATAGTGACCGGTGGCATTGCCACTGAAGGCAGAATCAGAGATAGCGATGTTTCGACATATCTTGTTTTACGTGCAGAGTAACGCATGTACTACTGAAAGTACAGATGTAGCTCTTTGAACTGAAGATATGAGATGCTATCTGGTTCTCATGTATGTCTTTCTAAAAGTTGTTGTTGCACTTATTGTTAACTCATAAATACTGTGTTCCGAAGGAGCCCAGCAACAGTTTTCTACCAGAAGAAATTCTAACCACCATACACAGATAATCAAACGATTTCAACAGATGGAATTATGCCCTTGCTGTGCTTTTTTTGTTCTGCTTCATTGTATGCTTCAGTGAGCTTTCGAGTTGATACAGTAGACTAAAGAGCAAACACTGGTTTCAAGAACGCTGGAGTCTTTTGGGTAGTGTGCTTCACCTGACACACCAAAGGATCTATATGTGACTTCACCGTTCACAGTGGTTTCCTATGTTGTTTCTTGGTAATTCACTGTGAAACTCTGAAAATACCGTGTTTTCAAAGAGACCTAGCTTAGAAATTATATCAGGCAAAGCATCATTCTTTGAAACAGGAGAGAACATCACAATTTCTAGCAATTATAACAGAAGTTATTGCTTTCTCTTCCCTGTTCGTGCGGTGATGGCATTCATTGTGGGAGATAGTGACCGGTGGCATTGCCACTGAAGGCAGAATCAGAGATAGCGATGTTTCGACATATCTTGTTTTACGTGCAGAGTAACGCATGTACTACTGAAAGTACAGATGTAGCTCTTTGAACTGAAGATATGAGATGCTATCTGGTTCTCATGTATGTCTTTCTAAAAGTTGTTGTTGCACTTATTGTTAACTCATAAATACTGTGTTCCGAAGGAGCCCAGCAACAGTTTTCTACCAGAAGAAATTCTAACCACCATACACAGATAATCAAACGATTTCAACAGATGGAATTATGCCCTTGCTGTGCTTTTTTTGTTCTGCTTCATTGTATGCTTCAGTGAGCTTTCGAGTTGATACAGTAGACTAAAGAGCAAACACTGGTTTCAAGAACGCTGGAGTCTTTTGGGTAGTGTGCTTCACCTGACACACCAAAGGATCTATATGTGACTTCACCGTTCACAGTGGTTTCCTATGTTGTTTCTTGGTAATTCACTGTGAAACTCTGAAAATACCGTGTTTTCAAAGAGACCTAGCTTAGAAATTATATCAGGCAAAGCATCATTCTTTGAAACAGGAGAGAACATCACAATTTCTAGCAATTATAACAGAAGTTATTGCTTTCTCTTCCCTGTTCGTGCGGTGATGGCATTCATTGTGGGAGATAGTGACCGGTGGCATTGCCACTGAAGGCAGAATCAGAGATAGCGATGTTTCGACATATCTTGTTTTACGTGCAGAGTAACGCATGTACTACTGAAAGTACAGATGTAGCTCTTTGAACTGAAGATATGAGATGCTATCTGGTTCTCATGTATGTCTTTCTAAAAGTTGTTGTTGCACTTATTGTTAACTCATAAAGACTGTGTTCCGAAGGAGGCCAGCAACAGTTTTCAACCAGATGAAATTCTAACCACCATATACAGATAATCAAACGATTTCAACAGATGGAATTATGCCCTTGCTGTGCCGTTGTTGTTCTGCTTCATTGTATGCTTCAGTGAGCTTTCGAGTTGATACAGTAGACTAAAGAGCAAACACTGGTTTCAAGAACGCCTGAGTCTTTTGGGTAGTGTACTTCACCTGACACACAAAAGGATCTATAGGTGACTTCACCGTTCACAGTGGTTTCCTATGTTGTTTCTTGGTAATTCACTGTGAAACTCTGAAAATACCGTGTTTTCAAAGAGACCTAGCTTAGAAATTATATCAGGCAAAGCATCATTCTTTGAAACAGGAGAGAACATCACAATTTCTAGCAATTATAACAGAAGTTATTGCTTTCTCTTCCCTGTCCGTGCGGTGATGACATTCATTGTGGAGATAGTGACCGCTGGAATTGCCATTGAAGGCAGAATCAGAGATAGCGATGTTTCGACATATCTTGTTTTCCGTGCAGAGTAACGTATGTACTACTGAAAGTACAGATGTAGCTCTTTGAACTGAAGATATGAGATGCTATCTGGTTCTCATGTATGTCTTTCTAAAAGTTGTTCTTGCACTTATTGTTAACTCATAAAGACTGTGTTCCGAAGGAGGCCAGCAACAGTTTTCAACCAGATGAAATTCTAACCACCATATACAGATAATCAAACGATTTCAACAGATGGAATTATGCCCTTGCTGTGCCGTTGTTGTTCTGCTTCATTGTATGCTTCAGTGAGCTTTCGAGTTGATACAGTAGACTAAAGAGCAAACACTGGTTTCAGGAACGCTGGAGTCTTTTGGGTAGTGTGTTTCACCTGACACACCAAAGGATTTATATGTGACTTCACCGTTTACAGTGGTTTTCTATGTTGTTTCTTGGTAATTCACTGTGAAACTCTGAAAATACCGTGTTTTCAAAGAGACCTAGCTTAGAAATTATATCAGGCAAAGCATCATTCTTTGAAACAGGAGAGAACATCACAATTTCTAGCAATTATAACAGAAGTTATTGCTTTCTCTTCCCTGTCCGTTTGGTGATAGCATTCATTGTGGGAGTTAGTGACTGGTGGCATTGCCATTGAAGGCAGAATCAGAGATAACGATGTTTGGACATATCTTGTTTTCCGTGCAAAGTAACGCATGTACTACTGAAAGTACAGATGTAGCTCTTTGAACTGAAGATATTAGATGCTATCTGGTTCTCATGTATGTCTTTCTAAAAGTTGTTGTTGCACTTATTGTTAACTCATAAATACTGTGTTCCGAAGGAGCCCAGCAACAGTTTTCTACCAGAAGAAATTCTAACCACCATACACAGATAATCAAACGATTTCAACAGATGGAATTATGCCCTTGCTGTGCTTTTTTTGTTCTGCTTCATTGTATGCTTCAGTGAGCTTTCGAGTTGATACAGTAGACTAAAGAGCAAACACTGGTTTCAAGAACGCTGGAGTCTTTTGGGTAGTGTGCTTCACCTGACACACCAAAGGATCTATATGTGACTTCACCGTTCACAGTGGTTTCCTATGTTGTTTCTTGGTAATTCACTGTGAAACTCTGAAAATACCGTGTTTTCAAAGAGACCTAGCTTAGAAATTATATCAGGCAAAGCATCATTCTTTGAAACAGGAGAGAACATCACAATTTCTAGCAATTATAACAGAAGTTATTGCTTTCTCTTCCCTGTTCGTGCGGTGATGGCATTCATTGTGGGAGATAGTGACCGGTGGCATTGCCACTGAAGGCAGAATCAGAGATAGCGATGTTTCGACATATCTTGTTTTACGTGCAGAGTAACGCATGTACTACTGAAAGTACAGATGTAGCTCTTTGAACTGAAGATATGAGATGCTATCTGGTTCTCATGTATGTCTTTCTAAAAGTTGTTGTTGCACTTATTGTTAACTCATAAAGACTGTGTTCCGAAGGAGGCCAGCAACAGTTTTCAACCAGATGAAATTCTAACCACCATATACAGATAATCAAACGATTTCAACAGATGGAATTATGCCCTTGCTGTGCCGTTGTTGTTCTGCTTCATTGTATGCTTCAGTGAGCTTTCGAGTTGATACAGTAGACTAAAGAGCAAACACTGGTTTCAAGAACGCCTGAGTCTTTTGGGTAGTGTACTTCACCTGACACACAAAAGGATCTATAGGTGACTTCACCGTTCACAGTGGTTTCCTATGTTGTTTCTGGTAATTCACTGTGAAACTCTGAAAATACCGTGTTTTCAAAGAGACCTAGCTTAGAAATTATATCAGGCAAAGCATCATTCTTTGAAACAGGAGAGAACATCACAATTTCTAGCAATTATAACAGAAGTTATTGCTTTCTCTTCCCTGTCCGTGCGGTGATGACATTCATTGTGGAGATAGTGACCGCTGGAATTGCCATTGAAGGCAGAATCAGAGATAGCGATGTTTCGACATATCTTGTTTTCCGTGCAGAGTAACGTATGTACTACTGAAAGTACAGATGTAGCTCTTTGAACTGAAGATATGAGATGCTATCTGGTTCTCATGTATGTCTTTCTAAAAGTTGTTCTTGCACTTATTGTTAACTCATAAAGACTGTGTTCCGAAGGAGGCCAGCAACAGTTTTCAACCAGATGAAATTCTAACCACCATATACAGATAATCAAACGATTTCAACAGATGGAATTATGCCCTTGCTGTGCCGTTGTTGTTCTGCTTCATTGTATGCTTCAGTGAGCTTTCGAGTTGATACAGTAGACTAAAGAGCAAACACTGGTTTCAAGAACGCTGGAGTCTTTTGGGTAGTGTGCTTCACCTGACACACCAAAGGATCTATATGTGACTTCACCGTTCCCAGTGGTTTCCTATGTTGTTTCTTGGTAATTCACTGTGAAACTCTGAAAATACCGTGTTTTCAAAGAGACCTAGCTTAGAAATTATATCAGGCAAAGCATCATTCTTTGAAACAGGAGAGAACATCACAATTTCTAGCAATTATAACAGAAGTTATTGCTTTCTCTTCCCTGTCCGTTTGGTGATAGCATTCATTGTGGGAGTTAGTGACTGGTGGCATTGCCATTGAAGGCAGAATCAGAGATAACGATGTTTGGACATATCTTGTTTTCCGTGCAAAGTAACGCATGTACTACTGAAAGTACAGATGTAGCTCTTTGAACTGAAGATATTAGATGCTATCTGGTTCTCATGTATGTCTTTCTAAAAGTTGATGTTGCCTCTATTTTTAACTCATAAAGACTGTGTTCCGAAGCAGGCCAGCAACAGTTTTCAACCAGATGAAATTCTAACCACCATATACAGATAATCAAACGATTTCAACAGATGGAATTATGCCCTTGCTGTGCCGTTGTTGTTCTGCTTCATTGTATGCTTCAGTGAGCTTTCGAGTTGATACAGTAGACTAAAGAGCAAACACTGGTTTCAGGAACGCTGGAGTCTTTTGGGTAGTGTGTTTCACCTGACACACCAAAGGATTTATATGTGACTTCACCGTTTACAGTGGTTTTCTATGTTGTTTCTTGGTAATTCACTGTGAAACTCTGAAAATACCGTGTTTTCAAAGAGACCTAGCTTAGAAATTATATCAGGCAAAGCATCATTCTTTGAAACAGGAGAGAACATCACAATTTCTAGCAATTATAACAGAAGTTATTGCTTTCTCTTCCCTGTCCGTGCGGTGATGACATTCATTGTGGAGATAGTGACCGCTGGAATTGCCATTGAAGGCAGAATCAGAGATAGCGATGTTTCGACATATCTTGTTTTCCGTGCAGAGTAACGTATGTACTACTGAAAGTACAGATGTAGCTCTTTGAACTGAAGATATGAGATGCTATCTGGTTCTCATGTATGTCTTTCTAAAAGTTGTTCTTGCACTTATTGTTAACTCATAAAGACTGTGTTCCGAAGGAGGCCAGCAACAGTTTTCAACCAGATGAAATTCTAACCACCATATACAGATAATCAAACGATTTCAACAGATGGAATTATGCCCTTGCTGTGCCGTTGTTGTTCTGCTTCATTGTATGCTTCAGTGAGCTTTCGAGTTGATACAGTAGACTAAAGAGCAAACACTGGTTTCAAGAACGCTGGAGTCTTTGGGTAGTGTGCTTCACCTGACACACCAAAGGATCTATATGTGACTTCACCGTTCCCAGTGGTTTCCTATGTTGTTTCTTGGTAATTCACTGTGAAACTCTGAAAATACCGTGTTTTCAAAGAGACCTAGCTTAGAAATTATATCAGGCAAAGCATCATTCTTTGAAACAGGAGAGAACATCACAATTTCTAGCAATTATAACAGAAGTTATTGCTTTCTCTTCCCTGTCCGTTTGGTGATAGCATTCATTGTGGGAGTTAGTGACTGGTGGCATTGCCATTGAAGGCAGAATCAGAGATAACGATGTTTGGACATATCTTGTTTTCCGTGCAAAGTAACGCATGTACTACTGAAAGTACAGATGTAGCTCTTTGAACTGAAGATATTAGATGCTATCTGGTTCTCATGTATGTCTTTCTAAAAGTTGATGTTGCCTCTATTTTTAACTCATAAAGACTGTGTTCCGAAGCAGGCCAGCAACAGTTTTCAACCAGATGAAATTCTAACCACCATATACAGATAATCAAACGATTTCAACAGATGGAATTATGCCCTTGCTGTGCCGTTGTTGTTCTGCTTCATTGTATGCTTCAGTGAGCTTTCGAGTTGATACAGTAGACTAAAGAGCAAACACTGGTTTCAGGAACGCTGGAGTCTTTTGGGTAGTGTGTTTCACCTGACACACCAAAGGATTTATATGTGACTTCACCGTTTACAGTGGTTTTCTATGTTGTTTCTTGGTAATTCACTGTGAAACTCTGAAAATACCGTGTTTTCAAAGAGACCTAGCTTAGAAATTATATCAGGCAAAGCATCATTCTTTGAAACAGGAGAGAACATCACAATTTCTAGCAATTATAACAGAAGTTATTGCTTTCTCTTCCCTGTCCGTTTGGTGATAGCATTCATTGTGGGAGTTAGTGACTGGTGGCATTGCCATTGAAGGCAGAATCAGAGATAACGATGTTTGGACATATCTTGTTTTCCGTGCAAAGTAACGCATGTACTACTGAAAGTACAGATGTAGCTCTTTGAACTGAAGATATTAGATGCTATCTGGTTCTCATGTATGTCTTTCTAAAAGTTGATGTTGCCTCTATTTTTAACTCATAAAGACTGTGTTCCGAAGCAGGCCAGCAACAGTTTTCAACCAGATGAAATTCTAACCACCATATACAGATAATCAAACGATTTCAACAGATGGAATTATGCCCTTGCTGTGCCGTTGTTGTTCTGCTTCATTGTATGCTTCAGTGAGCTTTCGAGTTGATACAGTAGACTAAAGAGCAAACACTGGTTTCAGGAACGCTGGAGTCTTTTGGGTAGTGTGTTTCACCTGACACACCAAAGGATTTATATGTGACTTCACCGTTTACAGTGGTTTTCTATGTTGTTTCTTGGTAATTCACTGTGAAACTCTGAAAATACCGTGTTTTCAAAGAGACCTAGCTTAGAAATTATATCAGGCAAAGCATCATTCTTTGAAACAGGAGAGAACATCACAATTTCTAGCAATTATAACAGAAGTTATTGCTTTCTCTTCCCTGTCCGTGCGGTGATGGCATTCATTGTGGGAGATAGTGACCGGTGGCATTGCCACTGAAGGCAGAATCAGAGATAGCGATGTTTCGACATATCTTGTTTTACGTGCAGAGTAACGCATGTACTACTGAAAGTACAGATGTAGCTCTTTGAACTGAAGATATGAGATGCTATCTGGTTCTCATGTATGTCTTTCTAAAAGTTGTTGTTGCACTTATTGTTAACTCATAAATACTGTGTTCCGAAGGAGCCCAGCAACAGTTTTCTACCAGAAGAAATTCTAACCACCATACACAGATAATCAAACGATTTCAACAGATGGAATTATGCCCTTGCTGTGCTTTTTTTGTTCTGCTTCATTGTATGCTTCAGTGAGCTTTCGAGTTGATACAGTAGACTAAAGAGCAAACACTGGTTTCAAGAACGCTGGAGTCTTTTGGGTAGTGTGCTTCACCTGACACACCAAAGGATCTATATGTGACTTCACCGTTCACAGTGGTTTCCTATGTTGTTTCTTGGTAATTCACTGTGAAACTCTGAAAATACCGTGTTTTCAAAGAGACCTAGCTTAGAAATTATATCAGGCAAAGCATCATTCTTTGAAACAGGAGAGAACATCACAATTTCTAGCAATTATAACAGAAGTTATTGCTTTCTCTTCCCTGTTCGTGCGGTGATGGCATTCATTGTGGGAGATAGTGACCGGTGGCATTGCCACTGAAGGCAGAATCAGAGATAGCGATGTTTCGACATATCTTGTTTTACGTGCAGAGTAACGCATGTACTACTGAAAGTACAGATGTAGCTCTTTGAACTGAAGATATGAGATGCTATCTGGTTCTCATGTATGTCTTTCTAAAAGTTGTTGTTGCACTTATTGTTAACTCATAAAGACTGTGTTCCGAAGGAGGCCAGCAACAGTTTTCAACCAGATGAAATTCTAACCACCATATACAGATAATCAAACGATTTCAACAGATGGAATTATGCCCTTGCTGTGCCGTTGTTGTTCTGCTTCATTGTATGCTTCAGTGAGCTTTCGAGTTGATACAGTAGACTAAAGAGCAAACACTGGTTTCAAGAACGCCTGAGTCTTTTGGGTAGTGTACTTCACCTGACACACAAAAGGATCTATAGGTGACTTCACCGTTCACAGTGGTTTCCTATGTTGTTTCTTGGTAATTCACTGTGAAACTCTGAAAATACCGTGTTTTCAAAGAGACCTAGCTTAGAAATTATATCAGGCAAAGCATCATTCTTTGAAACAGGAGAGAACATCACAATTTCTAGCAATTATAACAGAAGTTATTGCTTTCTCTTCCCTGTCCGTGCGGTGATGACATTCATTGTGGAGATAGTGACCGCTGGAATTGCCATTGAAGGCAGAATCAGAGATAGCGATGTTTCGACATATCTTGTTTTCCGTGCAGAGTAACGTATGTACTACTGAAAGTACAGATGTAGCTCTTTGAACTGAAGATATGAGATGCTATCTGGTTCTCATGTATGTCTTTCTAAAAGTTGTTCTTGCACTTATTGTTAACTCATAAAGACTGTGTTCCGAAGGAGGCCAGCAACAGTTTTCAACCAGATGAAATTCTAACCACCATATACAGATAATCAAACGATTTCAACAGATGGAATTATGCCCTTGCTGTGCCGTTGTTGTTCTGCTTCATTGTATGCTTCAGTGAGCTTTCGAGTTGATACAGTAGACTAAAGAGCAAACACTGGTTTCAAGAACGCTGGAGTCTTTTGGGTAGTGTGCTTCACCTGACACACCAAAGGATCTATATGTGACTTCACCGTTCCCAGTGGTTTCCTATGTTGTTTCTTGGTAATTCACTGTGAAACTCTGAAAATACCGTGTTTTCAAAGAGACCTAGCTTAGAAATTATATCAGGCAAAGCATCATTCTTTGAAACAGGAGAGAACATCACAATTTCTAGCAATTATAACAGAAGTTATTGCTTTCTCTTCCCTGTCCGTTTGGTGATAGCATTCATTGTGGGAGTTAGTGACTGGTGGCATTGCCATTGAAGGCAGAATCAGAGATAACGATGTTTGGACATATCTTGTTTTCCGTGCAAAGTAACGCATGTACTACTGAAAGTACAGATGTAGCTCTTTGAACTGAAGATATTAGATGCTATCTGGTTCTCATGTATGTCTTTCTAAAAGTTGATGTTGCCTCTATTTTTAACTCATAAAGACTGTGTTCCGAAGCAGGCCAGCAACAGTTTTCAACCAGATGAAATTCTAACCACCATATACAGATAATCAAACGATTTCAACAGATGGAATTATGCCCTTGCTGTGCCGTTGTTGTTCTGCTTCATTGTATGCTTCAGTGAGCTTTCGAGTTGATACAGTAGACTAAAGAGCAAACACTGGTTTCAGGAACGCTGGAGTCTTTTGGGTAGTGTGTTTCACCTGACACACCAAAGGATTTATATGTGACTTCACCGTTTACAGTGGTTTTCTATGTTGTTTCTTGGTAATTCACTGTGAAACTCTGAAAATACCGTGTTTTCAAAGAGACCTAGCTTAGAAATTATATCAGGCAAAGCATCATTCTTTGAAACAGGAGAGAACATCACAATTTCTAGCAATTATAACAGAAGTTATTGCTTTCTCTTCCCTGTCCGTGCGGTGATGACATTCATTGTGGAGATAGTGACCGCTGGAATTGCCATTGAAGGCAGAATCAGAGATAGCGATGTTTCGACATATCTTGTTTTCCGTGCAGAGTAACGTATGTACTACTGAAAGTACAGATGTAGCTCTTTGAACTGAAGATATGAGATGCTATCTGGTTCTCATGTATGTCTTTCTAAAAGTTGTTCTTGCACTTATTGTTAACTCATAAAGACTGTGTTCCGAAGGAGGCCAGCAACAGTTTTCAACCAGATGAAATTCTAACCACCATATACAGATAATCAAACGATTTCAACAGATGGAATTATGCCCTTGCTGTGCCGTTGTTGTTCTGCTTCATTGTATGCTTCAGTGAGCTTTCGAGTTGATACAGTAGACTAAAGAGCAAACACTGGTTTCAAGAACGCTGGAGTCTTTTGGGTAGTGTGCTTCACCTGACACACCAAAGGATCTATATGTGACTTCACCGTTCCCAGTGGTTTCCTATGTTGTTTCTTGGTAATTCACTGTGAAACTCTGAAAATACCGTGTTTTCAAAGAGACCTAGCTTAGAAATTATATCAGGCAAAGCATCATTCTTTGAAACAGGAGAGAACATCACAATTTCTAGCAATTATAACAGAAGTTATTGCTTTCTCTTCCCTGTCCGTTTGGTGATAGCATTCATTGTGGGAGTTAGTGACTGGTGGCATTGCCATTGAAGGCAGAATCAGAGATAACGATGTTTGGACATATCTTGTTTTCCGTGCAAAGTAACGCATGTACTACTGAAAGTACAGATGTAGCTCTTTGAACTGAAGATATTAGATGCTATCTGGTTCTCATGTATGTCTTTCTAAAAGTTGATGTTGCCTCTATTTTTAACTCATAAAGACTGTGTTCCGAAGCAGGCCAGCAACAGTTTTCAACCAGATGAAATTCTAACCACCATATACAGATAATCAAACGATTTCAACAGATGGAATTATGCCCTTGCTGTGCCGTTGTTGTTCTGCTTCATTGTATGCTTCAGTGAGCTTTCGAGTTGATACAGTAGACTAAAGAGCAAACACTGGTTTCAGGAACGCTGGAGTCTTTTGGGTAGTGTGTTTCACCTGACACACCAAAGGATTTATATGTGACTTCACCGTTTACAGTGGTTTTCTATGTTGTTTCTTGGTAATTCACTGTGAAACTCTGAAAATACCGTGTTTTCAAAGAGACCTAGCTTAGAAATTATATCAGGCAAAGCATCATTCTTTGAAACAGGAGAGAACATCACAATTTCTAGCAATTATAACAGAAGTTATTGCTTTCTCTTCCCTGTCCGTTTGGTGATAGCATTCATTGTGGGAGTTAGTGACTGGTGGCATTGCCATTGAAGGCAGAATCAGAGATAACGATGTTTGGACATATCTTGTTTTCCGTGCAAAGTAACGCATGTACTACTGAAAGTACAGATGTAGCTCTTTGAACTGAAGATATTAGATGCTATCTGGTTCTCATGTATGTCTTTCTAAAAGTTGATGTTGCCTCTATTTTTAACTCATAAAGACTGTGTTCCGAAGCAGGCCAGCAACAGTTTTCAACCAGATGAAATTCTAACCACCATATACAGATAATCAAACGATTTCAACAGATGGAATTATGCCCTTGCTGTGCCGTTGTTGTTCTGCTTCATTGTATGCTTCAGTGAGCTTTCGAGTTGATACAGTAGACTAAAGAGCAAACACTGGTTTCAGGAACGCTGGAGTCTTTTGGGTAGTGTGTTTCACCTGACACACCAAAGGATTTATATGTGACTTCACCGTTTACAGTGGTTTTCTATGTTGTTTCTTGGTAATTCACTGTGAAACTCTGAAAATACCGTGTTTTCAAAGAGACCTAGCTTAGAAATTATATCAGGCAAAGCATCATTCTTTGAAACAGGAGAGAACATCACAATTTCTAGCAATTATAACAGAAGTTATTGCTTTCTCTTCCCTGTCCGTGCGGTGATGGCATTCATTGTGGGAGATAGTGACCGGTGGCATTGCCACTGAAGGCAGAATCAGAGATAGCGATGTTTCGACATATCTTGTTTTACGTGCAGAGTAACGCATGTACTACTGAAAGTACAGATGTAGCTCTTTGAACTGAAGATATGAGATGCTATCTGGTTCTCATGTATGTCTTTCTAAAAGTTGTTGTTGCACTTATTGTTAACTCATAAATACTGTGTTCCGAAGGAGCCCAGCAACAGTTTTCTACCAGAAGAAATTCTAACCACCATACACAGATAATCAAACGATTTCAACAGATGGAATTATGCCCTTGCTGTGCTTTTTTTGTTCTGCTTCATTGTATGCTTCAGTGAGCTTTCGAGTTGATACAGTAGACTAAAGAGCAAACACTGGTTTCAAGAACGCTGGAGTCTTTTGGGTAGTGTGCTTCACCTGACACACCAAAGGATCTATATGTGACTTCACCGTTCACAGTGGTTTCCTATGTTGTTTCTTGGTAATTCACTGTGAAACTCTGAAAATACCGTGTTTTCAAAGAGACCTAGCTTAGAAATTATATCAGGCAAAGCATCATTCTTTGAAACAGGAGAGAACATCACAATTTCTAGCAATTATAACAGAAGTTATTGCTTTCTCTTCCCTGTTCGTGCGGTGATGGCATTCATTGTGGGAGATAGTGACCGGTGGCATTGCCACTGAAGGCAGAATCAGAGATAGCGATGTTTCGACATATCTTGTTTTACGTGCAGAGTAACGCATGTACTACTGAAAGTACAGATGTAGCTCTTTGAACTGAAGATATGAGATGCTATCTGGTTCTCATGTATGTCTTTCTAAAAGTTGTTGTTGCACTTATTGTTAACTCATAAAGACTGTGTTCCGAAGGAGGCCAGCAACAGTTTTCAACCAGATGAAATTCTAACCACCATATACAGATAATCAAACGATTTCAACAGATGGAATTATGCCCTTGCTGTGCCGTTGTTGTTCTGCTTCATTGTATGCTTCAGTGAGCTTTCGAGTTGATACAGTAGACTAAAGAGCAAACACTGGTTTCAAGAACGCCTGAGTCTTTTGGGTAGTGTACTTCACCTGACACACAAAAGGATCTATAGGTGACTTCACCGTTCACAGTGGTTTCCTATGTTGTTTCTTGGTAATTCACTGTGAAACTCTGAAAATACCGTGTTTTCAAAGAGACCTAGCTTAGAAATTATATCAGGCAAAGCATCATTCTTTGAAACAGGAGAGAACATCACAATTTCTAGCAATTATAACAGAAGTTATTGCTTTCTCTTCCCTGTCCGTGCGGTGATGACATTCATTGTGGAGATAGTGACCGCTGGAATTGCCATTGAAGGCAGAATCAGAGATAGCGATGTTTCGACATATCTTGTTTTCCGTGCAGAGTAACGTATGTACTACTGAAAGTACAGATGTAGCTCTTTGAACTGAAGATATGAGATGCTATCTGGTTCTCATGTATGTCTTTCTAAAAGTTGTTCTTGCACTTATTGTTAACTCATAAAGACTGTGTTCCGAAGGAGGCCAGCAACAGTTTTCAACCAGATGAAATTCTAACCACCATATACAGATAATCAAACGATTTCAACAGATGGAATTATGCCCTTGCTGTGCCGTTGTTGTTCTGCTTCATTGTATGCTTCAGTGAGCTTTCGAGTTGATACAGTAGACTAAAGAGCAAACACTGGTTTCAAGAACGCTGGAGTCTTTTGGGTAGTGTGCTTCACCTGACACACCAAAGGATCTATATGTGACTTCACCGTTCCCAGTGGTTTCCTATGTTGTTTCTTGGTAATTCACTGTGAAACTCTGAAAATACCGTGTTTTCAAAGAGACCTAGCTTAGAAATTATATCAGGCAAAGCATCATTCTTTGAAACAGGAGAGAACATCACAATTTCTAGCAATTATAACAGAAGTTATTGCTTTCTCTTCCCTGTCCGGGCGGTGATGGCATTCATTGTGGGAGATAGTGACGGGTGGCATTCCCATTGAAGGCAGAAGCAGAGATAGCGATGTCTCGACATATCTTGTTTTCCGGGCAGAGTAACGCATGTACTACTGAAAGTACAGATGTAGCTCTTTGAACTGAAGATATTAGATGCTATCTGGTTCTCATCTATGTCTTTCTAAAAGTTGATGTTGCCTTTATTTTTAACTCATAAAGACTGTGTTCCGAAGCAGGCCAGCAACAGTTTTCAACCAGATGAAATTCTAACCACCATATACAGATAATCAAACGATTTCAACAGATGGAATTATGCCCTTGCTGTGCCGTTGTTGTTCTGCTTCATTGTATGCTTCAGTGAGCTTTCGAGTTGATACAGTAGACTAAAGAGCAAACACTGGTTTCAAGAACGCCTGAGTCTTTTGGGTAGTGTACTTCACCTGACACACAAAAGGATCTATAGGTGACTTCACCGTTCACAGTGGTTTCCTATGTTGTTTCTTGGTAATTCACTGTGAAAATCTGAAAATACCGTGTTTTCAAAGAGACCTAGCTTAGAAATTATATCAGGCAAAGCATCATTCTTTGAAACAGGAGAGAACATCACAATTTCTAGCAATTATAACAGAAGTTATTGCTTTCTCTTCCCTGTCCGTGCGGTGATGACATTCATTGTGGAGATAGTGACCGCTGGAATTGCCATTGAAGGCAGAATCAGAGATAGCGATGTTTCGACATATCTTGTTTTCCGTGCAGAGTAACGTATGTACTACTGAAAGTGCAGATGTAGCTCTTTGAACTGAAGATATGAGATGCTATCTGGTTCTCATGTATGTCTTTCTAAAAGTTGTTCTTGCACTTATTGTTAACTCATAAAGACTGTGTTCCGAAGGAGCCCAGCAACAGTTTTCAACCAGAAGAAATTCTAACCACCATACACAGATAATCAAACGATTTCAACAGATGGAATTATGCCCTTGCTGTGCCGTTGTTGTTCTGCTTCATTGTATGCTTCAGTGAGCTTTCGAGTTGATACAGTAGACTAAATAGCAAACACTGGTTTCAAGAATGCTGGAGTCTTTTGGGTAGTGTGCTTCACCTGACACACCAAAGGATCTATATGTGACTTCACCGTTCCCAGTGGTTTCCTATGTTGTTTCTTGGTAATTCACTGTGAAACTCTGAAAATACCGTGTTTTCAAAGAGACCTAGCTTAGAAATTATATCAGGCAAAGCATCATTCTTTGAAACAGGAGAGAACATCACAATTTCTAGCAATTATAACAGAAGTTATTGCTTTCTCTTCCCTGTTCGTGCGGTGATGGCATTCATTGTGGGAGATAGTGACCGGTGGCATTGCCACTGAAGGCAGAATCAGAGATAGCGATGTTTCGACATATCTTGTTTTACGTGCAGAGTAACGCATGTACTACTGAAAGTACAGATGTAGCTCTTTGAACTGAAGATATTAGATGCTATCTGGTTCTCATGTATGTCTTTCTAAAAGTTGTTCTTGCACTTATTGTTAACTCATAAAGACTGTGTTCCGAAGGAGGCCAGCAACAGTTTTCAACCAGATGAAATTCTAACCACCATATACAGATAATCAAACGATTTCAACAGATGGAATTATGCCCTTGCTGTGCCGTTGTTGTTCTGCTTCATTGTATGCTTCAGTGAGCTTTCGAGTTGATACAGTAGACTAAATAGCAAACACTGGTTTCAAGAACGCTGGAGTCTTTTGGGTAGTGTGCTTCACCTGACACACCAAAGGATCTATATGTGACTTCACCGTTCCCAGTGGTTTCCTATGTTGTTTCTTGGTAATTCACTGTGAAACTCTGAAAATACCGTGTTTTCAAAGAGACCTAGCTTAGAAATTATATCAGGCAAAGCATCATTCTTTGAAACAGGAGAGAACATCACAATTTCTAGCAATTATAACAGAAGTTATTGCTTTCTCTTCCCTGTCCGGGCGGTGATGGCATTCATTGTGGGAGATAGTGACGGGTGGCATTCCCATTGAAGGCAGAAGCAGAGATAGCGATGTCTCGACATATCTTGTTTTCCGGGCAGAGTAACGCATGTACTACTGAAAGTACAGATGTAGCTCTTTGAACTGAAGATATTAGATGCTATCTGGTTCTCATGTATGTCTTTCTAAAAGTTGATGTTGCCTTTATTTTTAACTCATAAAGACTGTGTTCCGAAGCAGGCCAGCAACAGTTTTCAACCAGATGAAATTCTAACCACCATATACAGATAATCAAATGATTTCAACAGATGGAATTATGCCCTTGCTGTGCCGTTGTTGTTCTGCTTCATTGTATGTTTCAGTGAGCTTTCGAGTTGATACAGTAGACTAAAGAGCAAACACTGGTTTCAGGAACGCTGGAGTCTTTTGGGTAGTGTGTTTCACCTGACACACCAAAGGATTTATATGTGACTTCACCGTTCACAGTGGTTTTCTATGTTGTTTCTTGGTAATTCACTGTGAAACTCTGAAAATACCGTGTTTTCAAAGAGACCTAGCTTAGAAATTATATCAGGCAAAGCATCATTCTTTGAAACAGGAGAGAACATCACAATTTCTAGCAATTATAACAGAAGTTATTGCTTTCTCTTCCCTGTTCGTGCGGTGATGGCATTCATTGTGGGAGATAGTGACCGGTGGCATTGCCACTGAAGGCAGAATCAGAGATAGCGATGTTTCGACATATCTTGTTTTACGTGCAGAGTAACGCATGTACTACTGAAAGTACAGATGTAGCTCTTTGAACTGAAGATATTAGATGCTATCTGGTTCTCATGTATGTCTTTCTAAAAGTTGTTGTTGCACTTATTGTTAACTCATAAATACTGTGTTCCGAAGGAGCCCAGCAACAGTTTTCTACCAGAAGAAATTCGAACCACCATATACAGATAATCAAACGATTTCAACAGATGGAATTATGCCCTTGCTGTGCCGTTGTTGTTCTGCTTCATTGTATGCTTCAGTGAGCTTTCGAGTTGATACAGTAGACTAAAGAGCAAACACTGGTTTCAAGAACGCCTGAGTCTTTTGGGTAGTGTACTTCACCTGACACACAAAAGGATCTATAGGTGACTTCACCGTTCCCAGTGGTTTCCTATGTTGTTTCTTGGTAATTCACTGTGAAAATCTGAAAATACCGTGTTTTCAAAGAGACCTAGCTTAGAAATTATATCAGGCAAAGCATCATTCTTTGAAACAGGAGAGAACATCACAATTTCTAGCAATTATAACAGAAGTTATTGCTTTCTCTTCCCTGTCCGTGCGGTGATGACATTCATTGTGGAGATAGTGACCGCTGGAATTGCCATTGAAGGCAGAATCAGAGATAGCGATGTTTCGACATATCTTGTTTTCCGTGCAGAGTAACGTATGTACTACTGAAAGTACAGATGTAGCTCTTTGAACTGAAGATATGAGATGCTATCTGGTTCTCATGTATGTCTTTCTAAAAGTTGTTCTTGCACTTATTGTTAACTCATAAAGACTGTGTTCCGAAGGAGCCCAGCAACAGTTTTCAACCAGAAGAAATTCTAACCACCATACACAGATAATCAAACGATTTCAACAGATGGAATTATGCCCTTGCTGTGCCGTTGTTGTTCTGCTTCATTGTATGCTTCAGTGAGCTTTCGAGTTGATACAGTAGACTAAATTGCAAACACTGGTTTCAAGAATGCTGGAGTCTTTTGGGTAGTGTGCTTCACCTGACACACCAAAGGATCTATATGTGACTTCACCGTTCCCAGTGGTTTCCTATGTTGTTTCTTGGTAATTCACTGTGAAACTCTGAAAATACCGTGTTTTCAAAGAGACCTAGCTTAGAAATTATATCAGGCAAAGCATCATTCTTTGAAACAGGAGAGAACATCACAATTTCTAGCAATTATAACAGAAGTTATTGCTTTCTCTTCCCTGTCCGTGCGGTGATGACATTCATTGTGGAGATAGTGACCGCTGGAATTGCCATTGAAGGCAGAATCAGAGATAGCGATGTTTCGACATATCTTGTTTTCCGTGCAGAGTAACGCATGTACTACTGAAAGTACAGATGTAGCTCTTTGAACTGAAGATATGAGATGCTATCTGGTTCTCATGTATGTCTTTCTAAAAGTTGTTCTTGCACTTATTGTTAACTCATAAAGACTGTGTTCCGAAGGAGGCCAGCAACAGTTTTCAACCAGATGAAATTCTAACCACCATATACAGATAATCAAACGATTTCAACAGATGGAATTATGCCCTTGCTGTGCCGTTGTTGTTCTGCTTCATTGTATGCTTCAGTGAGCTTTCGAGTTGATACAGTAGACTAAATAGCAAACACTGGTTTCAAGAACGCTGGAGTCTTTTGGGTAGTGTGCTTCACCTGACACACCAAAGGATCTATATGTGACTTCACCGTTCCCAGTGGTTTCCTATGTTGTTTCTTGGTAATTCACTGTGAAACTCTGAAAATACCGTGTTTTCAAAGAGACCTAGCTTAGAAATTATATCAGGCAAAGCATCATTCTTTGAAACAGGAGAGAACATCACAATTTCTAGCAATTATAACAGAAGTTATTGCTTTCTCTTCCCTGTCCGGGCGGTGATGGCATTCATTGTGGGAGATAGTGACGGGTGGCATTCCCATTGAAGGCAGAAGCAGAGATAGCGATGTCTCGACATATCTTGTTTTCCGGGCAGAGTAACGCATGTACTACTGAAAGTACAGATGTAGCTCTTTGAACTGAAGATATTAGATGCTATCTGGTTCTCATCTATGTCTTTCTAAAAGTTGATGTTGCCTTTATTTTTAACTCATAAAGACTGTGTTCCGAAGCAGGCCAGCAACAGTTTTCAACCAGATGAAATTCTAACCACCATATACAGATAATCAAATGATTTCAACAGATGGAATTATGCCCTTGCTGTGCCGTTGTTGTTCTGCTTCATTGTATGTTTCAGTGAGCTTTCGAGTTGATACAGTAGACTAAAGAGCAAACACTGGTTTCAGGAACGCTGGAGTCTTTTGGGTAGTGTGTTTCACCTGACACACCAAAGGATTTATATGTGACTTCACCGTTCACAGTGGTTTTCTATGTTGTTTCTTGGTAATTCACTGTGAAACTCTGAAAATACCGTGTTTTCAAAGAGACCTAGCTTAGAAATTATATCAGGCAAAGCATCATTCTTTGAAACAGGAGAGAACATCACAATTTCTAGCAATTATAACAGAAGTTATTGCTTTCTCTTCCCTGTTCGTGCGGTGATGGCATTCATTGTGGGAGATAGTGACCGGTGGCATTGCCACTGAAGGCAGAATCAGAGATAGCGATGTTTCGACATATCTTGTTTTACGTGCAGAGTAACGCATGTACTACTGAAAGTACAGATGTAGCTCTTTGAACTGAAGATATTAGATGCTATCTGGTTCTCATGTATGTCTTTCTAAAAGTTGTTGTTGCACTTATTGTTAACTCATAAATACTGTGTTCCGAAGGAGCCCAGCAACAGTTTTCTACCAGAAGAAATTCGAACCACCATATACAGATAATCAAACGATTTCAACAGATGGAATTATGCCCTTGCTGTGCCGTTGTTGTTCTGCTTCATTGTATGCTTCAGTGAGCTTTCGAGTTGATACAGTAGACTAAAGAGCAAACACTGGTTTCAAGAACGCCTGAGTCTTTTGGGTAGTGTACTTCACCTGACACACAAAAGGATCTATAGGTGACTTCACCGTTCACAGTGGTTTCCTATGTTGTTTCTTGGTAATTCACTGTGAAAATCTGAAAATACCGTGTTTTCAAAGAGACCTAGCTTAGAAATTATATCAGGCAAAGCATCATTCTTTGAAACAGGAGAGAACATCACAATTTCTAGCAATTATAACAGAAGTTATTGCTTTCTCTTCCCTGTCCGTGCGGTGATGACATTCATTGTGGAGATAGTGACCGCTGGAATTGCCATTGAAGGCAGAATCAGAGATAGCGATGTTTCGACATATCTTGTTTTCCGTGCAGAGTAACGTATGTACTACTGAAAGTACAGATGTAGCTCTTTGAACTGAAGATATGAGATGCTATCTGGTTCTCATGTATGTCTTTCTAAAAGTTGTTCTTGCACTTATTGTTAACTCATAAAGACTGTGTTCCGAAGGAGCCCAGCAACAGTTTTCAACCAGATGAAATTCTAACCACCATATACAGATAATCAAACGATTTCAACAGATGGAATTATGCCCTTGCTGTGCCGTTGTTGTTCTGCTTCATTGTATGCTTCAGTGAGCTTTCGAGTTGATACAGTAGACTAAAGAGCAAACACTGGTTTCAAGAACGCTGGAGTCTTTTGGGTAGTGTGCTTCACCTGACACACCAAAGGATCTATATGTGACTTCACCGTTCCCAGTGGTTTCCTATGTTGTTTCTTGGTAATTCACTGTGAAACTCTGAAAATACCGTGTTTTCAAAGAGACCTAGCTTAGAAATTATATCAGGCAAAGCATCATTCTTTGAAACAGGAGAGAACATCACAATTTCTAGCAATTATAACAGAAGTTATTGCTTTCTCTTCCCTGTCCGTTTGGTGATAGCATTCATTGTGGGAGATAGTGACGGGTGGCATTCCCATTGAAGGCAGAAGCAGAGATAGCGATGTCTCGACATATCTTGTTTTCCGGGCAGAGTAACGCATGTACTACTGAAAGTACAGATGTAGCTCTTTGAACTGAAGATATTAGATGCTATCTGGTTCTCATGTATGTCTTTCTAAAAGTTGATGTTGCCTTTATTTTTAACTCATAAAGACTGTGTTCCGAAGCAGGCCAGGAACAGTTTTCAACCAGATGAAATTCTAACCACCATATACAGATAATCAAACGATTTCAACAGATGGAATTATGCCCTTGCTGTGCCGTTGTTGTTCTGCTTCATTGTATGTTTCAGTGAGCTTTCGAGTTGATACAGTAGACTAAAGAGCAAACACTGGTTTCAGGAACGCTGGAGTCTTTTGGGTAGTGTGTTTCACCTGACACACCAAAGGATTTATATGTGACTTCACCGTTCACAGTGGTTTTCTATGTTGTTTCTTGGTAATTCACTGTGAAACTCTGAAAATACCGTGTTTTCAAAGAGACCTAGCTTAGAAATTATATCAGGCAAAGCATCATTCTTTGAAACAGGAGAGAACATCACAATTTCTAGCAATTATAACAGAAGTTATTGCTTTCTCTTCCCTGTTCGTGCGGTGATGGCATTCATTGTGGGAGATAGTGACCGGTGGCATTGCCACTGAAGGCAGAATCAGAGATAGCGATGTTTCGACATATCTTGTTTTACGTGCAGAGTAACGCATGTACTACTGAAAGTACAGATGTAGCTCTTTGAACTGAAGATATTAGATGCTATCTGGTTCTCATGTATGTCTTTCTAAAAGTTGTTCTTGCACTTATTGTTAACTCATAAAGACTGTGTTCCGAAGGAGGCCAGCAACAGTTTTCAACCAGATGAAATTCTAACCACCATATACAGATAATCAAACGATTTCAACAGATGGAATTATGCCCTTGCTGTGCCGTTGTTGTTCTGCTTCATTGTATGCTTCAGTGAGCTTTCGAGTTGATACAGTAGACTAAATAGCAAACACTGGTTTCAAGAACGCTGGAGTCTTTTGGGTAGTGTGCTTCACCTGACACACCAAAGGATCTATATGTGACTTCACCGTTCCCAGTGGTTTCCTATGTTGTTTCTTGGTAATTCACTGTGAAACTCTGAAAATACCGTGTTTTCAAAGAGACCTAGCTTAGAAATTATATCAGGCAAAGCATCATTCTTTGAAACAGGAGAGAACATCACAATTTCTAGCAATTATAACAGAAGTTATTGCTTTCTCTTCCCTGTCCGTGCGGTGATGACATTCATTGTGGAGATAGTGACCGCTGGAATTGCCATTGAAGGCAGAATCAGAGATAGCGATGTTTCGACATATCTTGTTTTCCGTGCAGAGTAACGCATGTACTACTGAAAGTACAGATGTAGCTCTTTGAACTGAAGATATGAGATGCTATCTGGTTCTCATGTATGTCTTTCTAAAAGTTGTTCTTGCACTTATTGTTAACTCATAAAGACTGTGTTCCGAAGGAGGCCAGCAACAGTTTTCAACCAGATGAAATTCTAACCACCATATACAGATAATCAAACGATTTCAACAGATGGAATTATGCCCTTGCTGTGCCGTTGTTGTTCTGCTTCATTGTATGCTTCAGTGAGCTTTCGAGTTGATACAGTAGACTAAATAGCAAACACTGGTTTCAAGAACGCTGGAGTCTTTTGGGTAGTGTGCTTCACCTGACACACCAAAGGATCTATATGTGACTTCACCGTTCCCAGTGGTTTCCTATGTTGTTTCTTGGTAATTCACTGTGAAACTCTGAAAATACCGTGTTTTCAAAGAGACCTAGCTTAGAAATTATATCAGGCAAAGCATCATTCTTTGAAACAGGAGAGAACATCACAATTTCTAGCAATTATAACAGAAGTTATTGCTTTCTCTTCCCTGTCCGGGCGGTGATGGCATTCATTGTGGGAGATAGTGACGGGTGGCATTCCCATTGAAGGCAGAAGCAGAGATAGCGATGTCTCGACATATCTTGTTTTCCGGGCAGAGTAACGCATGTACTACTGAAAGTACAGATGTAGCTCTTTGAACTGAAGATATTAGATGCTATCTGGTTCTCATGTATGTCTTTCTAAAAGTTGATGTTGCCTTTATTTTTAACTCATAAAGACTGTGTTCCGAAGCAGGCCAGCAACAGTTTTCAACCAGATGAAATTCTAACCACCATATACAGATAATCAAATGATTTCAACAGATGGAATTATGCCCTTGCTGTGCCGTTGTTGTTCTGCTTCATTGTATGTTTCAGTGAGCTTTCGAGTTGATACAGTAGACTAAAGAGCAAACACTGGTTTCAGGAACGCTGGAGTCTTTTGGGTAGTGTGTTTCACCTGACACACCAAAGGATTTATATGTGACTTCACCGTTCACAGTGGTTTTCTATGTTGTTTCTTGGTAATTCACTGTGAAACTCTGAAAATACCGTGTTTTCAAAGAGACCTAGCTTAGAAATTATATCAGGCAAAGCATCATTCTTTGAAACAGGAGAGAACATCACAATTTCTAGCAATTATAACAGAAGTTATTGCTTTCTCTTCCCTGTTCGTGCGGTGATGGCATTCATTGTGGGAGATAGTGACCGGTGGCATTGCCACTGAAGGCAGAATCAGAGATAGCGATGTTTCGACATATCTTGTTTTACGTGCAGAGTAACGCATGTACTACTGAAAGTACAGATGTAGCTCTTTGAACTGAAGATATTAGATGCTATCTGGTTCTCATGTATGTCTTTCTAAAAGTTGTTGTTGCACTTATTGTTAACTCATAAATACTGTGTTCCGAAGGAGCCCAGCAACAGTTTTCTACCAGAAGAAATTCGAACCACCATATACAGATAATCAAACGATTTCAACAGATGGAATTATGCCCTTGCTGTGCCGTTGTTGTTCTGCTTCATTGTATGCTTCAGTGAGCTTTCGAGTTGATACAGTAGACTAAAGAGCAAACACTGGTTTCAAGAACGCCTGAGTCTTTTGGGTAGTGTACTTCACCTGACACACAAAAGGATCTATAGGTGACTTCACCGTTCACAGTGGTTTCCTATGTTGTTTCTTGGTAATTCACTGTGAAAATCTGAAAATACCGTGTTTTCAAAGAGACCTAGCTTAGAAATTATATCAGGCAAAGCATCATTCTTTGAAACAGGAGAGAACATCACAATTTCTAGCAATTATAACAGAAGTTATTGCTTTCTCTTCCCTGTCCGTGCGGTGATGACATTCATTGTGGAGATAGTGACCGCTGGAATTGCCATTGAAGGCAGAATCAGAGATAGCGATGTTTCGACATATCTTGTTTTCCGTGCAGAGTAACGTATGTACTACTGAAAGTACAGATGTAGCTCTTTGAACTGAAGATATGAGATGCTATCTGGTTCTCATGTATGTCTTTCTAAAAGTTGTTCTTGCACTTATTGTTAACTCATAAAGACTGTGTTCCGAAGGAGCCCAGCAACAGTTTTCAACCAGAAGAAATTCTAACCACCATACACAGATAATCAAACGATTTCAACAGATGGAATTATGCCCTTGCTGTGCCGTTGTTGTTCTGCTTCATTGTATGCTTCAGTGAGCTTTCGAGTTGATACAGTAGACTAAATAGCAAACACTGGTTTCAAGAATGCTGGAGTCTTTTGGGTAGTGTGCTTCACCTGACACACCAAAGGATCTATATGTGACTTCACCGTTCCCAGTGGTTTCCTATGTTGTTTCTTGGTAATTCACTGTGAAACTCTGAAAATACCGTGTTTTCAAAGAGACCTAGCTTAGAAATTATATCAGGCAAAGCATCATTCTTTGAAACAGGAGAGAACATCACAATTTCTAGCAATTATAACAGAAGTTATTGCTTTCTCTTCCCTGTCCGTGCGGTGATGACATTCATTGTGGAGATAGTGACCGCTGGAATTGCCATTGAAGGCAGAATCAGAGATAGCGATGTTTCGACATATCTTGTTTTCCGTGCAGAGTAACGCATGTACTACTGAAAGTACAGATGTAGCTCTTTGAACTGAAGATATGAGATGCTATCTGGTTCTCATGTATGTCTTTCTAAAAGTTGTTCTTGCACTTATTGTTAACTCATAAAGACTGTGTTCCGAAGGAGGCCAGCAACAGTTTTCAACCAGATGAAATTCTAACCACCATATACAGATAATCAAACGATTTCAACAGATGGAATTATGCCCTTGCTGTGCCGTTGTTGTTCTGCTTCATTGTATGCTTCAGTGAGCTTTCGAGTTGATACAGTAGACTAAATAGCAAACACTGGTTTCAAGAACGCTGGAGTCTTTTGGGTAGTGTGCTTCACCTGACACACCAAAGGATCTATATGTGACTTCACCGTTCCCAGTGGTTTCCTATGTTGTTTCTTGGTAATTCACTGTGAAACTCTGAAAATACCGTGTTTTCAAAGAGACCTAGCTTAGAAATTATATCAGGCAAAGCATCATTCTTTGAAACAGGAGAGAACATCACAATTTCTAGCAATTATAACAGAAGTTATTGCTTTCTCTTCCCTGTCCGGGCGGTGATGGCATTCATTGTGGGAGATAGTGACGGGTGGCATTCCCATTGAAGGCAGAAGCAGAGATAGCGATGTCTCGACATATCTTGTTTTCCGGGCAGAGTAACGCATGTACTACTGAAAGTACAGATGTAGCTCTTTGAACTGAAGATATTAGATGCTATCTGGTTCTCATGTATGTCTTTCTAAAAGTTGATGTTGCCTTTATTTTTAACTCATAAAGACTGTGTTCCGAAGCAGGCCAGCAACAGTTTTCAACCAGATGAAATTCTAACCACCATATACAGATAATCAAATGATTTCAACAGATGGAATTATGCCCTTGCTGTGCCGTTGTTGTTCTGCTTCATTGTATGTTTCAGTGAGCTTTCGAGTTGATACAGTAGACTAAAGAGCAAACACTGGTTTCAGGAACGCTGGAGTCTTTTGGGTAGTGTGTTTCACCTGACACACCAAAGGATTTATATGTGACTTCACCGTTCACAGTGGTTTTCTATGTTGTTTCTTGGTAATTCACTGTGAAACTCTGAAAATACCGTGTTTTCAAAGAGACCTAGCTTAGAAATTATATCAGGCAAAGCATCATTCTTTGAAACAGGAGAGAACATCACAATTTCTAGCAATTATAACAGAAGTTATTGCTTTCTCTTCCCTGTCCGTTTGGTGATAGCATTCATTGTGGGAGTTAGTGACTGGTGGCATTGCCATTGAAGGCAGAATCAGAGATAACGATGTTTGGACATATCTTGTTTTCCGTGCAAAGTAACGCATGTACTACTGAAAGTACAGATGTAGCTCTTTGAACTGAAGATATTAGATGCTATCTGGTTCTCATGTATGTCTTTCTAAAAGTTGATGTTGCCTCTATTTTTAACTCATAAAGACTGTGTTCCGAAGCAGGCCAGCAACAGTTTTCAACCAGATGAAATTCTAACCACCATATACAGATAATCAAACGATTTCAACAGATGGAATTATGCCCTTGCTGTGCCGTTGTTGTTCTGCTTCATTGTATGCTTCAGTGAGCTTTCGAGTTGATACAGTAGACTAAAGAGCAAACACTGGTTTCAGGAACGCTGGAGTCTTTTGGGTAGTGTGTTTCACCTGACACACCAAAGGATTTATATGTGACTTCACCGTTTACAGTGGTTTTCTATGTTGTTTCTTGGTAATTCACTGTGAAACTCTGAAAATACCGTGTTTTCAAAGAGACCTAGCTTAGAAATTATATCAGGCAAAGCATCATTCTTTGAAACAGGAGAGAACATCACAATTTCTAGCAATTATAACAGAAGTTATTGCTTTCTCTTCCCTGTCCGTGCGGTGATGGCATTCATTGTGGGAGATAGTGACCGGTGGCATTGCCACTGAAGGCAGAATCAGAGATAGCGATGTTTCGACATATCTTGTTTTACGTGCAGAGTAACGCATGTACTACTGAAAGTACAGATGTAGCTCTTTGAACTGAAGATATGAGATGCTATCTGGTTCTCATGTATGTCTTTCTAAAAGTTGTTGTTGCACTTATTGTTAACTCATAAATACTGTGTTCCGAAGGAGCCCAGCAACAGTTTTCTACCAGAAGAAATTCTAACCACCATACACAGATAATCAAACGATTTCAACAGATGGAATTATGCCCTTGCTGTGCTTTTTTTGTTCTGCTTCATTGTATGCTTCAGTGAGCTTTCGAGTTGATACAGTAGACTAAAGAGCAAACACTGGTTTCAAGAACGCTGGAGTCTTTTGGGTAGTGTGCTTCACCTGACACACCAAAGGATCTATATGTGACTTCACCGTTCACAGTGGTTTCCTATGTTGTTTCTTGGTAATTCACTGTGAAACTCTGAAAATACCGTGTTTTCAAAGAGACCTAGCTTAGAAATTATATCAGGCAAAGCATCATTCTTTGAAACAGGAGAGAACATCACAATTTCTAGCAATTATAACAGAAGTTATTGCTTTCTCTTCCCTGTTCGTGCGGTGATGGCATTCATTGTGGGAGATAGTGACCGGTGGCATTGCCACTGAAGGCAGAATCAGAGATAGCGATGTTTCGACATATCTTGTTTTACGTGCAGAGTAACGCATGTACTACTGAAAGTACAGATGTAGCTCTTTGAACTGAAGATATGAGATGCTATCTGGTTCTCATGTATGTCTTTCTAAAAGTTGTTGTTGCACTTATTGTTAACTCATAAATACTGTGTTCCGAAGGAGCCCAGCAACAGTTTTCTACCAGAAGAAATTCTAACCACCATACACAGATAATCAAACGATTTCAACAGATGGAATTATGCCCTTGCTGTGCTTTTTTTGTTCTGCTTCATTGTATGCTTCAGTGAGCTTTCGAGTTGATACAGTAGACTAAAGAGCAAACACTGGTTTCAAGAACGCTGGAGTCTTTTGGGTAGTGTGCTTCACCTGACACACCAAAGGATCTATATGTGACTTCACCGTTCACAGTGGTTTCCTATGTTGTTTCTTGGTAATTCACTGTGAAACTCTGAAAATACCGTGTTTTCAAAGAGACCTAGCTTAGAAATTATATCAGGCAAAGCATCATTCTTTGAAACAGGAGAGAACATCACAATTTCTAGCAATTATAACAGAAGTTATTGCTTTCTCTTCCCTGTTCGTGCGGTGATGGCATTCATTGTGGGAGATAGTGACCGGTGGCATTGCCACTGAAGGCAGAATCAGAGATAGCGATGTTTCGACATATCTTGTTTTAC
Organism: Furipterus horrens; assembly: GCF_987537825.1. NCBI lineage: Eukaryota > Metazoa > Chordata > Mammalia > Chiroptera > Furipteridae > Furipterus > Furipterus horrens. Next base: position 1,287,574 of record NW_028327197.1, on the reverse strand, counting down.
GTGCAGAGTAACGCATGTACTACTGAAAGTACAGATGTAGCTCTTTGAACTGAAGATATGAGATGCTATCTGGTTCTCATGTATGTCTTTCTAAAAGTTGTTGTTGCACTTATTGTTAACTCATAAAGACTGTGTTCCGAAGGAGGCCAGCAACAGTTTTCAACCAGATGAAATTCTAACCACCATATACAGATAATCAAACGATTTCAACAGATGGAATTATGCCCTTGCTGTGCCGTTGTTGTTCTGCTTCATTGTATGCTTCAGTGAGCTTTCGAGTTGATACAGTAGACTAAAGAGCAAACACTGGTTTCAAGAACGCCTGAGTCTTTTGGGTAGTGTACTTCACCTGACACACAAAAGGATCTATAGGTGACTTCACCGTTCACAGTGGTTTCCTATGTTGTTTCTTGGTAATTCACTGTGAAACTCTGAAAATACCGTGTTTTCAAAGAGACCTAGCTTAGAAATTATATCAGGCAAAGCATCATTCTTTGAAACAGGAGAGAACATCACAATTTCTAGCAATTATAACAGAAGTTATTGCTTTCTCTTCCCTGTCCGTGCGGTGATGACATTCATTGTGGAGATAGTGACCGCTGGAATTGCCATTGAAGGCAGAATCAGAGATAGCGATGTTTCGACATATCTTGTTTTCCGTGCAGAGTAACGTATGTACTACTGAAAGTACAGATGTAGCTCTTTGAACTGAAGATATGAGATGCTATCTGGTTCTCATGTATGTCTTTCTAAAAGTTGTTCTTGCACTTATTGTTAACTCATAAAGACTGTGTTCCGAAGGAGGCCAGCAACAGTTTTCAACCAGATGAAATTCTAACCACCATATACAGATAATCAAACGATTTCAACAGATGGAATTATGCCCTTGCTGTGCCGTTGTTGTTCTGCTTCATTGTATGCTTCAGTGAGCTTTCGAGTTGATACAGTAGACTAAAGAGCAAACACTGGTTTCAAGAACGCTGGAGTCTTTTGGGTAGTGTGCTTCACCTGACACACCAAAGGATCTATATGTGACTTCACCGTTCCCAGTGGTTTCCTATGTTGTTTCTTGGTAATTCACTGTGAAACTCTGAAAATACCGTGTTTTCAAAGAGACCTAGCTTAGAAATTATATCAGGCAAAGCATCATTCTTTGAAACAGGAGAGAACATCACAATTTCTAGCAATTATAACAGAAGTTATTGCTTTCTCTTCCCTGTCCGTTTGGTGATAGCATTCATTGTGGGAGTTAGTGACTGGTGGCATTGCCATTGAAGGCAGAATCAGAGATAACGATGTTTGGACATATCTTGTTTTCCGTGCAAAGTAACGCATGTACTACTGAAAGTACAGATGTAGCTCTTTGAACTGAAGATATTAGATGCTATCTGGTTCTCATGTATGTCTTTCTAAAAGTTGATGTTGCCTCTATTTTTAACTCATAAAGACTGTGTTCCGAAGCAGGCCAGCAACAGTTTTCAACCAGATGAAATTCTAACCACCATATACAGATAATCAAACGATTTCAACAGATGGAATTATGCCCTTGCTGTGCCGTTGTTGTTCTGCTTCATTGTATGCTTCAGTGAGCTTTCGAGTTGATACAGTAGACTAAAGAGCAAACACTGGTTTCAGGAACGCTGGAGTCTTTTGGGTAGTGTGTTTCACCTGACACACCAAAGGATTTATATGTGACTTCACCGTTTACAGTGGTTTTCTATGTTGTTTCTTGGTAATTCACTGTGAAACTCTGAAAATACCGTGTTTTCAAAGAGACCTAGCTTAGAAATTATATCAGGCAAAGCATCATTCTTTGAAACAGGAGAGAACATCACAATTTCTAGCAATTATAACAGAAGTTATTGCTTTCTCTTCCCTGTCCGTTTGGTGATAGCATTCATTGTGGGAGTTAGTGACTGGTGGCATTGCCATTGAAGGCAGAATCAGAGATAACGATGTTTGGACATATCTTGTTTTCCGTGCAAAGTAACGCATGTACTACTGAAAGTACAGATGTAGCTCTTTGAACTGAAGATATTAGATGCTATCTGGTTCTCATGTATGTCTTTCTAAAAGTTGATGTTGCCTCTATTTTTAACTCATAAAGACTGTGTTCCGAAGCAGGCCAGCAACAGTTTTCAACCAGATGAAATTCTAACCACCATATACAGATAATCAAACGATTTCAACAGATGGAATTATGCCCTTGCTGTGCCGTTGTTGTTCTGCTTCATTGTATGCTTCAGTGAGCTTTCGAGTTGATACAGTAGACTAAAGAGCAAACACTGGTTTCAGGAACGCTGGAGTCTTTTGGGTAGTGTGTTTCACCTGACACACCAAAGGATTTATATGTGACTTCACCGTTTACAGTGGTTTTCTATGTTGTTTCTTGGTAATTCACTGTGAAACTCTGAAAATACCGTGTTTTCAAAGAGACCTAGCTTAGAAATTATATCAGGCAAAGCATCATTCTTTGAAACAGGAGAGAACATCACAATTTCTAGCAATTATAACAGAAGTTATTGCTTTCTCTTCCCTGTCCGTGCGGTGATGGCATTCATTGTGGGAGATAGTGACCGGTGGCATTGCCACTGAAGGCAGAATCAGAGATAGCGATGTTTCGACATATCTTGTTTTACGTGCAGAGTAACGCATGTACTACTGAAAGTACAGATGTAGCTCTTTGAACTGAAGATATGAGATGCTATCTGGTTCTCATGTATGTCTTTCTAAAAGTTGTTGTTGCACTTATTGTTAACTCATAAATACTGTGTTCCGAAGGAGCCCAGCAACAGTTTTCTACCAGAAGAAATTCTAACCACCATACACAGATAATCAAACGATTTCAACAGATGGAATTATGCCCTTGCTGTGCTTTTTTTGTTCTGCTTCATTGTATGCTTCAGTGAGCTTTCGAGTTGATACAGTAGACTAAAGAGCAAACACTGGTTTCAAGAACGCTGGAGTCTTTTGGGTAGTGTGCTTCACCTGACACACCAAAGGATCTATATGTGACTTCACCGTTCACAGTGGTTTCCTATGTTGTTTCTTGGTAATTCACTGTGAAACTCTGAAAATACCGTGTTTTCAAAGAGACCTAGCTTAGAAATTATATCAGGCAAAGCATCATTCTTTGAAACAGGAGAGAACATCACAATTTCTAGCAATTATAACAGAAGTTATTGCTTTCTCTTCCCTGTTCGTGCGGTGATGGCATTCATTGTGGGAGATAGTGACCGGTGGCATTGCCACTGAAGGCAGAATCAGAGATAGCGATGTTTCGACATATCTTGTTTTACGTGCAGAGTAACGCATGTACTACTGAAAGTACAGATGTAGCTCTTTGAACTGAAGATATGAGATGCTATCTGGTTCTCATGTATGTCTTTCTAAAAGTTGTTGTTGCACTTATTGTTAACTCATAAAGACTGTGTTCCGAAGGAGGCCAGCAACAGTTTTCAACCAGATGAAATTCTAACCACCATATACAGATAATCAAACGATTTCAACAGATGGAATTATGCCCTTGCTGTGCCGTTGTTGTTCTGCTTCATTGTATGCTTCAGTGAGCTTTCGAGTTGATACAGTAGACTAAAGAGCAAACACTGGTTTCAAGAACGCCTGAGTCTTTTGGGTAGTGTACTTCACCTGACACACAAAAGGATCTATAGGTGACTTCACCGTTCACAGTGGTTTCCTATGTTGTTTCTTGGTAATTCACTGTGAAACTCTGAAAATACCGTGTTTTCAAAGAGACCTAGCTTAGAAATTATATCAGGCAAAGCATCATTCTTTGAAACAGGAGAGAACATCACAATTTCTAGCAATTATAACAGAAGTTATTGCTTTCTCTTCCCTGTCCGTGCGGTGATGACATTCATTGTGGAGATAGTGACCGCTGGAATTGCCATTGAAGGCAGAATCAGAGATAGCGATGTTTCGACATATCTTGTTTTCCGTGCAGAGTAACGTATGTACTACTGAAAGTACAGATGTAGCTCTTTGAACTGAAGATATGAGATGCTATCTGGTTCTCATGTATGTCTTTCTAAAAGTTGTTCTTGCACTTATTGTTAACTCATAAAGACTGTGTTCCGAAGGAGGCCAGCAACAGTTTTCAACCAGATGAAATTCTAACCACCATATACAGATAATCAAACGATTTCAACAGATGGAATTATGCCCTTGCTGTGCCGTTGTTGTTCTGCTTCATTGTATGCTTCAGTGAGCTTTCGAGTTGATACAGTAGACTAAATAGCAAACACTGGTTTCAAGAACGCTGGAGTCTTTTGGGTAGTGTGCTTCACCTGACACACCAAAGGATCTATATGTGACTTCACCGTTCCCAGTGGTTTCCTATGTTGTTTCTTGGTAATTCACTGTGAAACTCTGAAAATACCGTGTTTTCAAAGAGACCTAGCTTAGAAATTATATCAGGCAAAGCATCATTCTTTGAAACAGGAGAGAACATCACAATTTCTAGCAATTATAACAGAAGTTATTGCTTTCTCTTCCCTGTCCGGGCGGTGATGGCATTCATTGTGGGAGATAGTGACGGGTGGCATTCCCATTGAAGGCAGAAGCAGTGATAGCGATGTCTCGACATATCTTGTTTTCCGGGCAGAGTAACGCATGTACTACTGAAAGTACAGATGTAGCTCTTTGAACTGAAGATATTAGATGCTATCTGGTTCTCATCTATGTCTTTCTAAAAGTTGATGTTGCCTTTATTTTTAACTCATAAAGACTGTGTTCCGAAGCAGGCCAGCAACAGTTTTCAACCAGATGAAATTCTAACCACCATATACAGATAATCAAACGATTTCAACAGATGGAATTATGCCCTTGCTGTGCCGTTGTTGTTCTGCTTCATTGTATGCTTCAGTGAGCTTTCGAGTTGATACAGTAGACTAAAGAGCAAACACTGGTTTCAAGAACGCCTGAGTCTTTTGGGTAGTGTACTTCACCTGACACACAAAAGGATCTATAGGTGACTTCACCGTTCACAGTGGTTTCCTATGTTGTTTCTTGGTAATTCACTGTGAAAATCTGAAAATACCGTGTTTTCAAAGAGACCTAGCTTAGAAATTATATCAGGCAAAGCATCATTCTTTGAAACAGGAGAGAACATCACAATTTCTAGCAATTATAACAGAAGTTATTGCTTTCTCTTCCCTGTCCGTGCGGTGATGACATTCATTGTGGAGATAGTGACCGCTGGAATTGCCATTGAAGGCAGAATCAGAGATAGCGATGTTTCGACATATCTTGTTTTCCGTGCAGAGTAACGTATGTACTACTGAAAGTGCAGATGTAGCTCTTTGAACTGAAGATATGAGATGCTATCTGGTTCTCATGTATGTCTTTCTAAAAGTTGTTCTTGCACTTATTGTTAACTCATAAAGACTGTGTTCCGAAGGAGCCCAGCAACAGTTTTCAACCAGAAGAAATTCTAACCACCATACACAGATAATCAAACGATTTCAACAGATGGAATTATGCCCTTGCTGTGCCGTTGTTGTTCTGCTTCATTGTATGCTTCAGTGAGCTTTCGAGTTGATACAGTAGACTAAATAGCAAACACTGGTTTCAAGAATGCTGGAGTCTTTTGGGTAGTGTGCTTCACCTGACACACCAAAGGATCTATATGTGACTTCACCGTTCCCAGTGGTTTCCTATGTTGTTTCTTGGTAATTCACTGTGAAACTCTGAAAATACCGTGTTTTCAAAGAGACCTAGCTTAGAAATTATATCAGGCAAAGCATCATTCTTTGAAACAGGAGAGAACATCACAATTTCTAGCAATTATAACAGAAGTTATTGCTTTCTCTTCCCTGTCCGTGCGGTGATGACATTCATTGTGGAGATAGTGACCGCTGGAATTGCCATTGAAGGCAGAATCAGAGATAGCGATGTTTCGACATATCTTGTTTTCCGTGCAGAGTAACGTATGTACTACTGAAAGTACAGATGTAGCTCTTTGAACTGAAGATATGAGATGCTATCTGGTTCTCATGTATGTCTTTCTAAAAGTTGTTCTTGCACTTATTGTTAACTCATAAAGACTGTGTTCCGAAGGAGGCCAGCAACAGTTTTCAACCAGATGAAATTCTAACCACCATATACAGATAATCAAACGATTTCAACAGATGGAATTATGCCCTTGCTGTGCCGTTGTTGTTCTGCTTCATTGTATGCTTCAGTGAGCTTTCGAGTTGATACAGTAGACTAAAGAGCAAACACTGGTTTCAAGAACGCTGGAGTCTTTTGGGTAGTGTGCTTCACCTGACACACCAAAGGATCTATATGTGACTTCACCGTTCCCAGTGGTTTCCTATGTTGTTTCTTGGTAATTCACTGTGAAACTCTGAAAATACCGTGTTTTCAAAGAGACCTAGCTTAGAAATTATATCAGGCAAAGCATCATTCTTTGAAACAGGAGAGAACATCACAATTTCTAGCAATTATAACAGAAGTTATTGCTTTCTCTTCCCTGTCCGGGCGGTGATGGCATTCATTGTGGGAGATAGTGACGGGTGGCATTCCCATTGAAGGCAGAAGCAGAGATAGCGATGTCTCGACATATCTTGTTTTCCGGGCAGAGTAACCCATGTACTACTGAAAGTACAGATGTAGCTCTTTGAACTGAAGATATTAGATGCTATCTGGTTCTCATGTATGTCTTTCTAAAAGTTGATGTTGCCTTTATTTTTAACTCATAAAGACTGTGTTCCGAAGCAGGCCAGCAACAGTTTTCAACCAGATGAAATTCTAACCACCATATACAGATAATCAAACGATTTCAACAGATGGAATTATGCCCTTGCTGTGCCGTTGTTGTTCTGCTTCATTGTATGTTTCAGTGAGCTTTCGAGTTGATACAGTAGACTAAAGAGCAAACACTGGTTTCAGGAACGCTGGAGTCTTTTGGGTAGTGTGTTTCACCTGACACACCAAAGGATTTATATGTGACTTCACCGTTCACAGTGGTTTTCTATGTTGTTTCTTGGTAATTCACTGTGAAACTCTGAAAATACCGTGTTTTCAAAGAGACCTAGCTTAGAAATTATATCAGGCAAAGCATCATTCTTTGAAACAGGAGAGAACATCACAATTTCTAGCAATTATAACAGAAGTTATTGCTTTCTCTTCCCTGTCCGTGCGGTGATGGCATTCATTGTGGGAGATAGTGACGGGTGGCATTCCCATTGAAGGCAGAAGCAGAGATAGCGATGTCTCGACATATCTTGTTTTCCGGGCAGAGTAACGCATGTACTACTGAAAGTACAGATGTAGCTCTTTGAACTGAAGATATTAGATGCTATCTGGTTCTCATGTATGTCTTTCTAAAAGTTGATGTTGCCTTTATTTTTAACTCATAAAGACTGTGTTCCGAAGCAGGCCAGCAACAGTTTTCAACCAGATGAAATTCTAACCACCATATACAGATAATCAAATGATTTCAACAGATGGAATTATGCCCTTGCTGTGCCGTTGTTGTTCTGCTTCATTGTATGTTTCAGTGAGCTTTCGAGTTGATACAGTAGACTAAAGAGCAAACACTGGTTTCAGGAACGCTGGAGTCTTTTGGGTAGTGTGTTTCACCTGACACACCAAAGGATTTATATGTGACTTCACCGTTCACAGTGGTTTTCTATGTTGTTTCTTGGTAATTCACTGTGAAACTCTGAAAATACCGTGTTTTCAAAGAGACCTAGCTTAGAAATTATATCAGGCAAAGCATCATTCTTTGAAACAGGAGAGAACATCACAATTTCTAGCAATTATAACAGAAGTTATTGCTTTCTCTTCCCTGTCCGTGCGGTGATGGCATTCATTGTGGGAGATAGTGACCGGTGGCATTGCCACTGAAGGCAGAATCAGAGATAGCGATGTTTCGACATATCTTGTTTTCCGTGCAGAGTAACGCATGTACTACTGAAAGTACAGATGTAGCTCTTTGAACTGAAGATATTAGATGCTATCTGGTTCTCATGTATGTCTTTCTAAAAGTTGTTGTTGCACTTATTGTTAACTCATAAATACTGTGTTCCGAAGGAGCCCAGCAACAGTTTTCTACCAGAAGAAATTCGAACCACCATATACAGATAATCAAACGATTTCAACAGATGGAATTATGCCCTTGCTGTGCCGTTGTTGTTCTGCTTCATTGTATGCTTCAGTGAGCTTTCGAGTTGATACAGTAGACTAAAGAGCAAACACTGGTTTCAAGAACGCCTGAGTCTTTTGGGTAGTGTACTTCACCTGACACACAAAAGGATCTATAGGTGACTTCACCGTTCCCAGTGGTTTCCTATGTTGTTTCTTGGTAATTCACTGTGAAAATCTGAAAATACCGTGTTTTCAAAGAGACCTAGCTTAGAAATTATATCAGGCAAAGCATCATTCTTTGAAACAGGAGAGAACATCACAATTTCTAGCAATTATAACAGAAGTTATTGCTTTCTCTTCCCTGTCCGTGCGGTGATGACATTCATTGTGGAGATAGTGACCGCTGGAATTGCCATTGAAGGCAGAATCAGAGATAGCGATGTTTCGACATATCTTGTTTTCCGTGCAGAGTAACGCATGTACTACTGAAAGTACAGATGTAGCTCTTTGAACTGAAGATATGAGATGCTATCTGGTTCTCATGTATGTCTTTCTAAAAGTTGTTCTTGCACTTATTGTTAACTCATAAAGACTGTGTTCCGAAGGAGGCCAGCAACAGTTTTCAACCAGATGAAATTCTAACCACCATATACAGATAATCAAACGATTTCAACAGATGGAATTATGCCCTTGCTGTGCCGTTGTTGTTCTGCTTCATTGTATGCTTCAGTGAGCTTTCGAGTTGATACAGTAGACTAAATAGCAAACACTGGTTTCAAGAACGCTGGAGTCTTTTGGGTAGTGTGCTTCACCTGACACACCAAAGGATCTATATGTGACTTCACCGTTCCCAGTGGTTTCCTATGTTGTTTCTTGGTAATTCACTGTGAAACTCTGAAAATACCGTGTTTTCAAAGAGACCTAGCTTAGAAATTATATCAGGCAAAGCATCATTCTTTGAAACAGGAGAGAACATCACAATTTCTAGCAATTATAACAGAAGTTATTGCTTTCTCTTCCCTGTTCGTGCGGTGATGGCATTCATTGTGGGAGATAGTGACCGGTGGCATTGCCACTGAAGGCAGAATCAGAGATAGCGATGTTTCGACATATCTTGTTTTACGTGCAGAGTAACGCATGTACTACTGAAAGTACAGATGTAGCTCTTTGAACTGAAGATATGAGATGCTATCTGGTTCTCATGTATGTCTTTCTAAAAGTTGTTGTTGCACTTATTGTTAACTCATAAAGACTGTGTTCCGAAGGAGGCCAGCAACAGTTTTCAACCAGATGAAATTCTAACCACCATATACAGATAATCAAACGATTTCAACAGATGGAATTATGCCCTTGCTGTGCCGTTGTTGTTCTGCTTCATTGTATGCTTCAGTGAGCTTTCGAGTTGATACAGTAGACTAAAGAGCAAACACTGGTTTCAAGAACGCCTGAGTCTTTTGGGTAGTGTACTTCACCTGACACACAAAAGGATCTATAGGTGACTTCACCGTTCACAGTGGTTTCCTATGTTGTTTCTTTGTAATTCACTGTGAAACTCTGAAAATACCGTGTTTTCAAAGAGACCTAGCTTAGAAATTATATCAGGCAAAGCATCATTCTTTGAAACAGGAGAGAACATCACAATTTCTAGCAATTATAACAGAAGTTATTGCTTTCTCTTCCCTGTCCGTGCGGTGATGACATTCATTGTGGAGATAGTGACCGCTGGAATTGCCATTGAAGGCAGAATCAGAGATAGCGATGTTTCGACATATCTTGTTTTCCGTGCAGAGTAACGTATGTACTACTGAAAGTACAGATGTAGCTCTTTGAACTGAAGATATGAGATGCTATCTGGTTCTCATGTATGTCTTTCTAAAAGTTGTTCTTGCACTTATTGTTAACTCATAAAGACTGTGTTCCGAAGGAGGCCAGCAACAGTTTTCAACCAGATGAAATTCTAACCACCATATACAGATAATCAAACGATTTCAACAGATGGAATTATGCCCTTGCTGTGCCGTTGTTGTTCTGCTTCATTGTATGCTTCAGTGAGCTTTCGAGTTGATACAGTAGACTAAATAGCAAACACTGGTTTCAAGAACGCTGGAGTCTTTTGGGTAGTGTGCTTCACCTGACACACCAAAGGATCTATATGTGACTTCACCGTTCCCAGTGGTTTCCTATGTTGTTTCTTGGTAATTCACTGTGAAACTCTGAAAATACCGTGTTTTCAAAGAGACCTAGCTTAGAAATTATATCAGGCAAAGCATCATTCTTTGAAACAGGAGAGAACATCACAATTTCTAGCAATTATAACAGAAGTTATTGCTTTCTCTTCCCTGTCCGGGCGGTGATGGCATTCATTGTGGGAGATAGTGACGGGTGGCATTCCCATTGAAGGCAGAAGCAGAGATAGCGATGTCTCGACATATCTTGTTTTCCGGGCAGAGTAACGCATGTACTACTGAAAGTACAGATGTAGCTCTTTGAACTGAAGATATTAGATGCTATCTGGTTCTCATCTATGTCTTTCTAAAAGTTGATGTTGCCTTTATTTTTAACTCATAAAGACTGTGTTCCGAAGCAGGCCAGCAACAGTTTTCAACCAGATGAAATTCTAACCACCATATACAGATAATCAAACGATTTCAACAGATGGAATTATGCCCTTGCTGTGCCGTTGTTGTTCTGCTTCATTGTATGCTTCAGTGAGCTTTCGAGTTGATACAGTAGACTAAAGAGCAAACACTGGTTTCAAGAACGCCTGAGTCTTTTGGGTAGTGTACTTCACCTGACACACAAAAGGATCTATAGGTGACTTCACCGTTCACAGTGGTTTCCTATGTTGTTTCTTGGTAATTCACTGTGAAAATCTGAAAATACCGTGTTTTCAAAGAGACCTAGCTTAGAAATTATATCAGGCAAAGCATCATTCTTTGAAACAGGAGAGAACATCACAATTTCTAGCAATTATAACAGAAGTTATTGCTTTCTCTTCCCTGTCCGTGCGGTGATGACATTCATTGTGGAGATAGTGACCGCTGGAATTGCCATTGAAGGCAGAATCAGAGATAGCGATGTTTCGACATATCTTGTTTTCCGTGCAGAGTAACGTATGTACTACTGAAAGTGCAGATGTAGCTCTTTGAACTGAAGATATGAGATGCTATCTGGTTCTCATGTATGTCTTTCTAAAAGTTGTTCTTGCACTTATTGTTAACTCATAAAGACTGTGTTCCGAAGGAGCCCAGCAACAGTTTTCAACCAGAAGAAATTCTAACCACCATACACAGATAATCAAACGATTTCAACAGATGGAATTATGCCCTTGCTGTGCCGTTGTTGTTCTGCTTCATTGTATGCTTCAGTGAGCTTTCGAGTTGATACAGTAGACTAAATAGCAAACACTGGTTTCAAGAATGCTGGAGTCTTTTGGGTAGTGTGCTTCACCTGACACACCAAAGGATCTATATGTGACTTCACCGTTCCCAGTGGTTTCCTATGTTGTTTCTTGGTAATTCACTGTGAAACTCTGAAAATACCGTGTTTTCAAAGAGACCTAGCTTAGAAATTATATCAGGCAAAGCATCATTCTTTGAAACAGGAGAGAACATCACAATTTCTAGCAATTATAACAGAAGTTATTGCTTTCTCTTCCCTGTTCGTGCGGTGATGGCATTCATTGTGGGAGATAGTGACCGGTGGCATTGCCACTGAAGGCAGAATCAGAGATAGCGATGTTTCGACATATCTTGTTTTACGTGCAGAGTAACGCATGTACTACTGAAAGTACAGATGTAGCTCTTTGAACTGAAGATATTAGATGCTATCTGGTTCTCATGTATGTCTTTCTAAAAGTTGTTCTTGCACTTATTGTTAACTCATAAAGACTGTGTTCCGAAGGAGGCCAGCAACAGTTTTCAACCAGATGAAATTCTAACCACCATATACAGATAATCAAACGATTTCAACAGATGGAATTATGCCCTTGCTGTGCCGTTGTTGTTCTGCTTCATTGTATGCTTCAGTGAGCTTTCGAGTTGATACAGTAGACTAAATAGCAAACACTGGTTTCAAGAACGCTGGAGTCTTTTGGGTAGTGTGCTTCACCTGACACACCAAAGGATCTATATGTGACTTCACCGTTCCCAGTGGTTTCCTATGTTGTTTCTTGGTAATTCACTGTGAAACTCTGAAAATACCGTGTTTTCAAAGAGACCTAGCTTAGAAATTATATCAGGCAAAGCATCATTCTTTGAAACAGGAGAGAACATCACAATTTCTAGCAATTATAACAGAAGTTATTGCTTTCTCTTCCCTGTCCGTGCGGTGATGGCATTCATTGTGGGAGATAGTGACGGGTGGCATTCCCATTGAAGGCAGAAGCAGAGATAGCGATGTCTCGACATATCTTGTTTTCCGGGCAGAGTAACGCATGTACTACTGAAAGTACAGATGTAGCTCTTTGAACTGAAGATATTAGATGCTATCTGGTTCTCATCTATGTCTTTCTAAAAGTTGATGTTGCCTTTATTTTTAACTCATAAAGACTGTGTTCCGAAGCAGGCCAGCAACAGTTTTCAACCAGATGAAATTCTAACCACCATATACAGATAATCAAATGATTTCAACAGATGGAATTATGCCCTTGCTGTGCCGTTGTTGTTCTGCTTCATTGTATGTTTCAGTGAGCTTTCGAGTTGATACAGTAGACTAAAGAGCAAACACTGGTTTCAGGAACGCTGGAGTCTTTTGGGTAGTGTGTTTCACCTGACACACCAAAGGATTTATATGTGACTTCACCGTTCACAGTGGTTTTCTATGTTGTTTCTTGGTAATTCACTGTGAAACTCTGAAAATACCGTGTTTTCAAAGAGACCTAGCTTAGAAATTATATCAGGCAAAGCATCATTCTTTGAAACAGGAGAGAACATCACAATTTCTAGCAATTATAACAGAAGTTATTGCTTTCTCTTCCCTGTTCGTGCGGTGATGGCATTCATTGTGGGAGATAGTGACCGGTGGCATTGCCACTGAAGGCAGAATCAGAGATAGCGATGTTTCGACATATCTTGTTTTACGTGCAGAGTAACGCATGTACTACTGAAAGTACAGATGTAGCTCTTTGAACTGAAGATATTAGATGCTATCTGGTTCTCATGTATGTCTTTCTAAAAGTTGTTGTTGCACTTATTGTTAACTCATAAATACTGTGTTCCGAAGGAGCCCAGCAACAGTTTTCTACCAGAAGAAATTCGAACCACCATATACAGATAATCAAACGATTTCAACAGATGGAATTATGCCCTTGCTGTGCCGTTGTTGTTCTGCTTCATTGTATGCTTCAGTGAGCTTTCGAGTTGATACAGTAGACTAAAGAGCAAACACTGGTTTCAAGAACGCCTGAGTCTTTTGGGTAGTGTACTTCACCTGACACACAAAAGGATCTATAGGTGACTTCACCGTTCACAGTGGTTTCCTATGTTGTTTCTTGGTAATTCACTGTGAAAATCTGAAAATACCGTGTTTTCAAAGAGACCTAGCTTAGAAATTATATCAGGCAAAGCATCATTCTTTGAAACAGGAGAGAACATCACAATTTCTAGCAATTATAACAGAAGTTATTGCTTTCTCTTCCCTGTCCGTGCGGTGATGACATTCATTGTGGAGATAGTGACCGCTGGAATTGCCATTGAAGGCAGAATCAGAGATAGCGATGTTTCGACATATCTTGTTTTCCGTGCAGAGTAACGTATGTACTACTGAAAGTACAGATGTAGCTCTTTGAACTGAAGATATGAGATGCTATCTGGTTCTCATGTATGTCTTTCTAAAAGTTGTTCTTGCACTTATTGTTAACTCATAAAGACTGTGTTCCGAAGGAGCCCAGCAACAGTTTTCAACCAGAAGAAATTCTAACCACCATACACAGATAATCAAACGATTTCAACAGATGGAATTATGCCCTTGCTGTGCCGTTGTTGTTCTGCTTCATTGTATGCTTCAGTGAGCTTTCGAGTTGATACAGTAGACTAAATAGCAAACACTGGTTTCAAGAATGCTGGAGTCTTTTGGGTAGTGTGCTTCACCTGACACACCAAAGGATCTATATGTGACTTCACCGTTCCCAGTGGTTTCCTATGTTGTTTCTTGGTAATTCACTGTGAAACTCTGAAAATACCGTGTTTTCAAAGAGACCTAGCTTAGAAATTATATCAGGCAAAGCATCATTCTTTGAAACAGGAGAGAACATCACAATTTCTAGCAATTATAACAGAAGTTATTGCTTTCTCTTCCCTGTCCGTGCGGTGATGACATTCATTGTGGAGATAGTGACCGCTGGAATTGCCATTGAAGGCAGAATCAGAGATAGCGATGTTTCGACATATCTTGTTTTCCGTGCAGAGTAACGCATGTACTACTGAAAGTACAGATGTAGCTCTTTGAACTGAAGATATGAGATGCTATCTGGTTCTCATGTATGTCTTTCTAAAAGTTGTTCTTGCACTTATTGTTAACTCATAAAGACTGTGTTCCGAAGGAGGCCAGCAACAGTTTTCAACCAGATGAAATTCTAACCACCATATACAGATAATCAAACGATTTCAACAGATGGAATTATGCCCTTGCTGTGCCGTTGTTGTTCTGCTTCATTGTATGCTTCAGTGAGCTTTCGAGTTGATACAGTAGACTAAATAGCAAACACTGGTTTCAAGAACGCTGGAGTCTTTTGGGTAGTGTGCTTCACCTGACACACCAAAGGATCTATATGTGACTTCACCGTTCCCAGTGGTTTCCTATGTTGTTTCTTGGTAATTCACTGTGAAACTCTGAAAATACCGTGTTTTCAAAGAGACCTAGCTTAGAAATTATATCAGGCAAAGCATCATTCTTTGAAACAGGAGAGAACATCACAATTTCTAGCAATTATAACAGAAGTTATTGCTTTCTCTTCCCTGTCCGGGCGGTGATGGCATTCATTGTGGGAGATAGTGACGGGTGGCATTCCCATTGAAGGCAGAAGCAGAGATAGCGATGTCTCGACATATCTTGTTTTCCGGGCAGAGTAACGCATGTACTACTGAAAGTACAGATGTAGCTCTTTGAACTGAAGATATTAGATGCTATCTGGTTCTCATCTATGTCTTTCTAAAAGTTGATGTTGCCTTTATTTTTAACTCATAAAGACTGTGTTCCGAAGCAGGCCAGCAACAGTTTTCAACCAGATGAAATTCTAACCACCATATACAGATAATCAAATGATTTCAACAGATGGAATTATGCCCTTGCTGTGCCGTTGTTGTTCTGCTTCATTGTATGTTTCAGTGAGCTTTCGAGTTGATACAGTAGACTAAAGAGCAAACACTGGTTTCAGGAACGCTGGAGTCTTTTGGGTAGTGTGTTTCACCTGACACACCAAAGGATTTATATGTGACTTCACCGTTCACAGTGGTTTTCTATGTTGTTTCTTGGTAATTCACTGTGAAACTCTGAAAATACCGTGTTTTCAAAGAGACCTAGCTTAGAAATTATATCAGGCAAAGCATCATTCTTTGAAACAGGAGAGAACATCACAATTTCTAGCAATTATAACAGAAGTTATTGCTTTCTCTTCCCTGTTCGTGCGGTGATGGCATTCATTGTGGGAGATAGTGACCGGTGGCATTGCCACTGAAGGCAGAATCAGAGATAGCGATGTTTCGACATATCTTGTTTTACGTGCAGAGTAACGCATGTACTACTGAAAGTACAGATGTAGCTCTTTGAACTGAAGATATTAGATGCTATCTGGTTCTCATGTATGTCTTTCTAAAAGTTGTTGTTGCACTTATTGTTAACTCATAAATACTGTGTTCCGAAGGAGCCCAGCAACAGTTTTCTACCAGAAGAAATTCGAACCACCATATACAGATAATCAAACGATTTCAACAGATGGAATTATGCCCTTGCTGTGCCGTTGTTGTTCTGCTTCATTGTATGCTTCAGTGAGCTTTCGAGTTGATACAGTAGACTAAAGAGCAAACACTGGTTTCAAGAACGCCTGAGTCTTTTGGGTAGTGTACTTCACCTGACACACAAAAGGATCTATAGGTGACTTCACCGTTCACAGTGGTTTCCTATGTTGTTTCTTGGTAATTCACTGTGAAAATCTGAAAATACCGTGTTTTCAAAGAGACGTAGCTTAGAAATTATATCAGGCAAAGCATCATTCTTTGAAACAGGAGAGAACATCACAATTTCTAGCAATTATAACAGAAGTTATTGCTTTCTCTTCCCTGTCCGTGCGGTGATGACATTCATTGTGGAGATAGTGACCGCTGGAATTGCCATTGAAGGCAGAATCAGAGATAGCGATGTTTCGACATATCTTGTTTTCCGTGCAGAGTAACGTATGTACTACTGAAAGTACAGATGTAGCTCTTTGAACTGAAGATATGAGATGCTATCTGGTTCTCATGTATGTCTTTCTAAAAGTTGTTCTTGCACTTATTGTTAACTCATAAAGACTGTGTTCCGAAGGAGCCCAGCAACAGTTTTCAACCAGATGAAATTCTAACCACCATATACAGATAATCAAACGATTTCAACAGATGGAATTATGCCCTTGCTGTGCCGTTGTTGTTCTGCTTCATTGTATGCTTCAGTGAGCTTTCGAGTTGATACAGTAGACTAAAGAGCAAACACTGGTTTCAAGAACGCTGGAGTCTTTTGGGTAGTGTGCTTCACCTGACACACCAAAGGATCTATATGTGACTTCACCGTTCCCAGTGGTTTCCTATGTTGTTTCTTGGTAATTCACTGTGAAACTCTGAAAATACCGTGTTTTCAAAGAGACCTAGCTTAGAAATTATATCAGGCAAAGCATCATTCTTTGAAACAGGAGAGAACATCACAATTTCTAGCAATTATAACAGAAGTTATTGCTTTCTCTTCCCTGTCCGTTTGGTGATAGCATTCATTGTGGGAGATAGTGACGGGTGGCATTCCCATTGAAGGCAGAAGCAGAGATAGCGATGTCTCGACATATCTTGTTTTCCGGGCAGAGTAACGCATGTACTACTGAAAGTACAGATGTAGCTCTTTGAACTGAAGATATTAGATGCTATCTGGTTCTCATGTATGTCTTTCTAAAAGTTGATGTTGCCTTTATTTTTAACTCATAAAGACTGTGTTCCGAAGCAGGCCAGGAACAGTTTTCAACCAGATGAAATTCTAACCACCATATACAGATAATCAAACGATTTCAACAGATGGAATTATGCCCTTGCTGTGCCGTTGTTGTTCTGCTTCATTGTATGTTTCAGTGAGCTTTCGAGTTGATACAGTAGACTAAAGAGCAAACACTGGTTTCAGGAACGCTGGAGTCTTTTGGGTAGTGTGTTTCACCTGACACACCAAAGGATTTATATGTGACTTCACCGTTCACAGTGGTTTTCTATGTTGTTTCTTGGTAATTCACTGTGAAACTCTGAAAATACCGTGTTTTCAAAGAGACCTAGCTTAGAAATTATATCAGGCAAAGCATCATTCTTTGAAACAGGAGAGAACATCACAATTTCTAGCAATTATAACAGAAGTTATTGCTTTCTCTTCC
Organism: Furipterus horrens; assembly: GCF_987537825.1. Taxonomy (NCBI): domain Eukaryota; kingdom Metazoa; phylum Chordata; class Mammalia; order Chiroptera; family Furipteridae; genus Furipterus; species Furipterus horrens. The sequence goes on along the minus strand of NW_028327197.1, from coordinate 1,269,867 downwards.
CTGTTCGTGCGGTGATGGCATTCATTGTGGGAGATAGTGACCGGTGGCATTGCCACTGAAGGCAGAATCAGAGATAGCGATGTTTCGACATATCTTGTTTTACGTGCAGAGTAACGCATGTACTACTGAAAGTACAGATGTAGCTCTTTGAACTGAAGATATTAGATGCTATCTGGTTCTCATGTATGTCTTTCTAAAAGTTGTTCTTGCACTTATTGTTAACTCATAAAGACTGTGTTCCGAAGGAGGCCAGCAACAGTTTTCAACCAGATGAAATTCTAACCACCATATACAGATAATCAAACGATTTCAACAGATGGAATTATGCCCTTGCTGTGCCGTTGTTGTTCTGCTTCATTGTATGCTTCAGTGAGCTTTCGAGTTGATACAGTAGACTAAATAGCAAACACTGGTTTCAAGAACGCTGGAGTCTTTTGGGTAGTGTGCTTCACCTGACACACCAAAGGATCTATATGTGACTTCACCGTTCCCAGTGGTTTCCTATGTTGTTTCTTGGTAATTCACTGTGAAACTCTGAAAATACCGTGTTTTCAAAGAGACCTAGCTTAGAAATTATATCAGGCAAAGCATCATTCTTTGAAACAGGAGAGAACATCACAATTTCTAGCAATTATAACAGAAGTTATTGCTTTCTCTTCCCTGTCCGTGCGGTGATGACATTCATTGTGGAGATAGTGACCGCTGGAATTGCCATTGAAGGCAGAATCAGAGATAGCGATGTTTCGACATATCTTGTTTTCCGTGCAGAGTAACGCATGTACTACTGAAAGTACAGATGTAGCTCTTTGAACTGAAGATATGAGATGCTATCTGGTTCTCATGTATGTCTTTCTAAAAGTTGTTCTTGCACTTATTGTTAACTCATAAAGACTGTGTTCCGAAGGAGGCCAGCAACAGTTTTCAACCAGATGAAATTCTAACCACCATATACAGATAATCAAACGATTTCAACAGATGGAATTATGCCCTTGCTGTGCCGTTGTTGTTCTGCTTCATTGTATGCTTCAGTGAGCTTTCGAGTTGATACAGTAGACTAAATAGCAAACACTGGTTTCAAGAACGCTGGAGTCTTTTGGGTAGTGTGCTTCACCTGACACACCAAAGGATCTATATGTGACTTCACCGTTCCCAGTGGTTTCCTATGTTGTTTCTTGGTAATTCACTGTGAAACTCTGAAAATACCGTGTTTTCAAAGAGACCTAGCTTAGAAATTATATCAGGCAAAGCATCATTCTTTGAAACAGGAGAGAACATCACAATTTCTAGCAATTATAACAGAAGTTATTGCTTTCTCTTCCCTGTCCGGGCGGTGATGGCATTCATTGTGGGAGATAGTGACGGGTGGCATTCCCATTGAAGGCAGAAGCAGAGATAGCGATGTCTCGACATATCTTGTTTTCCGGGCAGAGTAACGCATGTACTACTGAAAGTACAGATGTAGCTCTTTGAACTGAAGATATTAGATGCTATCTGGTTCTCATGTATGTCTTTCTAAAAGTTGATGTTGCCTTTATTTTTAACTCATAAAGACTGTGTTCCGAAGCAGGCCAGCAACAGTTTTCAACCAGATGAAATTCTAACCACCATATACAGATAATCAAATGATTTCAACAGATGGAATTATGCCCTTGCTGTGCCGTTGTTGTTCTGCTTCATTGTATGTTTCAGTGAGCTTTCGAGTTGATACAGTAGACTAAAGAGCAAACACTGGTTTCAGGAACGCTGGAGTCTTTTGGGTAGTGTGTTTCACCTGACACACCAAAGGATTTATATGTGACTTCACCGTTCACAGTGGTTTTCTATGTTGTTTCTTGGTAATTCACTGTGAAACTCTGAAAATACCGTGTTTTCAAAGAGACCTAGCTTAGAAATTATATCAGGCAAAGCATCATTCTTTGAAACAGGAGAGAACATCACAATTTCTAGCAATTATAACAGAAGTTATTGCTTTCTCTTCCCTGTTCGTGCGGTGATGGCATTCATTGTGGGAGATAGTGACCGGTGGCATTGCCACTGAAGGCAGAATCAGAGATAGCGATGTTTCGACATATCTTGTTTTACGTGCAGAGTAACGCATGTACTACTGAAAGTACAGATGTAGCTCTTTGAACTGAAGATATTAGATGCTATCTGGTTCTCATGTATGTCTTTCTAAAAGTTGTTGTTGCACTTATTGTTAACTCATAAATACTGTGTTCCGAAGGAGCCCAGCAACAGTTTTCTACCAGAAGAAATTCGAACCACCATATACAGATAATCAAACGATTTCAACAGATGGAATTATGCCCTTGCTGTGCCGTTGTTGTTCTGCTTCATTGTATGCTTCAGTGAGCTTTCGAGTTGATACAGTAGACTAAAGAGCAAACACTGGTTTCAAGAACGCCTGAGTCTTTTGGGTAGTGTACTTCACCTGACACACAAAAGGATCTATAGGTGACTTCACCGTTCACAGTGGTTTCCTATGTTGTTTCTTGGTAATTCACTGTGAAAATCTGAAAATACCGTGTTTTCAAAGAGACCTAGCTTAGAAATTATATCAGGCAAAGCATCATTCTTTGAAACAGGAGAGAACATCACAATTTCTAGCAATTATAACAGAAGTTATTGCTTTCTCTTCCCTGTCCGTGCGGTGATGACATTCATTGTGGAGATAGTGACCGCTGGAATTGCCATTGAAGGCAGAATCAGAGATAGCGATGTTTCGACATATCTTGTTTTCCGTGCAGAGTAACGTATGTACTACTGAAAGTACAGATGTAGCTCTTTGAACTGAAGATATGAGATGCTATCTGGTTCTCATGTATGTCTTTCTAAAAGTTGTTCTTGCACTTATTGTTAACTCATAAAGACTGTGTTCCGAAGGAGCCCAGCAACAGTTTTCAACCAGAAGAAATTCTAACCACCATACACAGATAATCAAACGATTTCAACAGATGGAATTATGCCCTTGCTGTGCCGTTGTTGTTCTGCTTCATTGTATGCTTCAGTGAGCTTTCGAGTTGATACAGTAGACTAAATAGCAAACACTGGTTTCAAGAATGCTGGAGTCTTTTGGGTAGTGTGCTTCACCTGACACACCAAAGGATCTATATGTGACTTCACCGTTCCCAGTGGTTTCCTATGTTGTTTCTTGGTAATTCACTGTGAAACTCTGAAAATACCGTGTTTTCAAAGAGACCTAGCTTAGAAATTATATCAGGCAAAGCATCATTCTTTGAAACAGGAGAGAACATCACAATTTCTAGCAATTATAACAGAAGTTATTGCTTTCTCTTCCCTGTCCGTGCGGTGATGACATTCATTGTGGAGATAGTGACCGCTGGAATTGCCATTGAAGGCAGAATCAGAGATAGCGATGTTTCGACATATCTTGTTTTCCGTGCAGAGTAACGCATGTACTACTGAAAGTACAGATGTAGCTCTTTGAACTGAAGATATGAGATGCTATCTGGTTCTCATGTATGTCTTTCTAAAAGTTGTTCTTGCACTTATTGTTAACTCATAAAGACTGTGTTCCGAAGGAGGCCAGCAACAGTTTTCAACCAGATGAAATTCTAACCACCATATACAGATAATCAAACGATTTCAACAGATGGAATTATGCCCTTGCTGTGCCGTTGTTGTTCTGCTTCATTGTATGCTTCAGTGAGCTTTCGAGTTGATACAGTAGACTAAATAGCAAACACTGGTTTCAAGAATGCTGGAGTCTTTTGGGTAGTGTGCTTCACCTGACACACCAAAGGATCTATATGTGACTTCACCGTTCCCAGTGGTTTCCTATGTTGTTTCTTGGTAATTCACTGTGAAACTCTGAAAATACCGTGTTTTCAAAGAGACCTAGCTTAGAAATTATATCAGGCAAAGCATCATTCTTTGAAACAGGAGAGAACATCACAATTTCTAGCAATTATAACAGAAGTTATTGCTTTCTCTTCCCTGTTCGTGCGGTGATGGCATTCATTGTGGGAGATAGTGACCGGTGGCATTGCCACTGAAGGCAGAATCAGAGATAGCGATGTTTCGACATATCTTGTTTTACGTGCAGAGTAACGCATGTACTACTGAAAGTACAGATGTAGCTCTTTGAACTGAAGATATTAGATGCTATCTGGTTCTCATGTATGTCTTTCTAAAAGTTGTTCTTGCACTTATTGTTAACTCATAAAGACTGTGTTCCGAAGGAGGCCAGCAACAGTTTTCAACCAGATGAAATTCTAACCACCATATACAGATAATCAAACGATTTCAACAGATGGAATTATGCCCTTGCTGTGCCGTTGTTGTTCTGCTTCATTGTATGCTTCAGTGAGCTTTCGAGTTGATACAGTAGACTAAATAGCAAACACTGGTTTCAAGAACGCTGGAGTCTTTTGGGTAGTGTGCTTCACCTGACACACCAAAGGATCTATATGTGACTTCACCGTTCCCAGTGGTTTCCTATGTTGTTTCTTGGTAATTCACTGTGAAACTCTGAAAATACCGTGTTTTCAAAGAGACCTAGCTTAGAAATTATATCAGGCAAAGCATCATTCTTTGAAACAGGAGAGAACATCACAATTTCTAGCAATTATAACAGAAGTTATTGCTTTCTCTTCCCTGTCCGGGCGGTGATGGCATTCATTGTGGGAGATAGTGACGGGTGGCATTCCCATTGAAGGCAGAAGCAGAGATAGCGATGTCTCGACATATCTTGTTTTCCGGGCAGAGTAACGCATGTACTACTGAAAGTACAGATGTAGCTCTTTGAACTGAAGATATTAGATGCTATCTGGTTCTCATCTATGTCTTTCTAAAAGTTGATGTTGCCTTTATTTTTAACTCATAAAGACTGTGTTCCGAAGCAGGCCAGCAACAGTTTTCAACCAGATGAAATTCTAACCACCATATACAGATAATCAAATGATTTCAACAGATGGAATTATGCCCTTGCTGTGCCGTTGTTGTTCTGCTTCATTGTATGTTTCAGTGAGCTTTCGAGTTGATACAGTAGACTAAAGAGCAAACACTGGTTTCAGGAACGCTGGAGTCTTTTGGGTAGTGTGTTTCACCTGACACACCAAAGGATTTATATGTGACTTCACCGTTCACAGTGGTTTTCTATGTTGTTTCTTGGTAATTCACTGTGAAACTCTGAAAATACCGTGTTTTCAAAGAGACCTAGCTTAGAAATTATATCAGGCAAAGCATCATTCTTTGAAACAGGAGAGAACATCACAATTTCTAGCAATTATAACAGAAGTTATTGCTTTCTCTTCCCTGTTCGTGCGGTGATGGCATTCATTGTGGGAGATAGTGACCGGTGGCATTGCCACTGAAGGCAGAATCAGAGATAGCGATGTTTCGACATATCTTGTTTTACGTGCAGAGTAACGCATGTACTACTGAAAGTACAGATGTAGCTCTTTGAACTGAAGATATTAGATGCTATCTGGTTCTCATGTATGTCTTTCTAAAAGTTGTTGTTGCACTTATTGTTAACTCATAAATACTGTGTTCCGAAGGAGCCCAGCAACAGTTTTCTACCAGAAGAAATTCGAACCACCATATACAGATAATCAAACGATTTCAACAGATGGAATTATGCCCTTGCTGTGCCGTTGTTGTTCTGCTTCATTGTATGCTTCAGTGAGCTTTCGAGTTGATACAGTAGACTAAAGAGCAAACACTGGTTTCAAGAACGCCTGAGTCTTTTGGGTAGTGTACTTCACCTGACACACAAAAGGATCTATAGGTGACTTCACCGTTCCCAGTGGTTTCCTATGTTGTTTCTTGGTAATTCACTGTGAAAATCTGAAAATACCGTGTTTTCAAAGAGACCTAGCTTAGAAATTATATCAGGCAAAGCATCATTCTTTGAAACAGGAGAGAACATCACAATTTCTAGCAATTATAACAGAAGTTATTGCTTTCTCTTCCCTGTCCGTGCGGTGATGACATTCATTGTGGAGATAGTGACCGCTGGAATTGCCATTGAAGGCAGAATCAGAGATAGCGATGTTTCGACATATCTTGTTTTCCGTGCAGAGTAACGTATGTACTACTGAAAGTACAGATGTAGCTCTTTGAACTGAAGATATGAGATGCTATCTGGTTCTCATGTATGTCTTTCTAAAAGTTGTTCTTGCACTTATTGTTAACTCATAAAGACTGTGTTCCGAAGGAGCCCAGCAACAGTTTTCAACCAGAAGAAATTCTAACCACCATACACAGATAATCAAACGATTTCAACAGATGGAATTATGCCCTTGCTGTGCCGTTGTTGTTCTGCTTCATTGTATGCTTCAGTGAGCTTTCGAGTTGATACAGTAGACTAAATAGCAAACACTGGTTTCAAGAATGCTGGAGTCTTTTGGGTAGTGTGCTTCACCTGACACACCAAAGGATCTATATGTGACTTCACCGTTCCCAGTGGTTTCCTATGTTGTTTCTTGGTAATTCACTGTGAAACTCTGAAAATACCGTGTTTTCAAAGAGACCTAGCTTAGAAATTATATCAGGCAAAGCATCATTCTTTGAAACAGGAGAGAACATCACAATTTCTAGCAATTATAACAGAAGTTATTGCTTTCTCTTCCCTGTCCGTGCGGTGATGACATTCATTGTGGAGATAGTGACCGCTGGAATTGCCATTGAAGGCAGAATCAGAGATAGCGATGTTTCGACATATCTTGTTTTCCGTGCAGAGTAACGCATGTACTACTGAAAGTACAGATGTAGCTCTTTGAACTGAAGATATGAGATGCTATCTGGTTCTCATGTATGTCTTTCTAAAAGTTGTTCTTGCACTTATTGTTAACTCATAAAGACTGTGTTCCGAAGGAGGCCAGCAACAGTTTTCAACCAGATGAAATTCTAACCACCATATACAGATAATCAAACGATTTCAACAGATGGAATTATGCCCTTGCTGTGCCGTTGTTGTTCTGCTTCATTGTATGCTTCAGTGAGCTTTCGAGTTGATACAGTAGACTAAATAGCAAACACTGGTTTCAAGAACGCTGGAGTCTTTTGGGTAGTGTGCTTCACCTGACACACCAAAGGATCTATATGTGACTTCACCGTTCCCAGTGGTTTCCTATGTTGTTTCTTGGTAATTCACTGTGAAACTCTGAAAATACCGTGTTTTCAAAGAGACCTAGCTTAGAAATTATATCAGGCAAAGCATCATTCTTTGAAACAGGAGAGAACATCACAATTTCTAGCAATTATAACAGAAGTTATTGCTTTCTCTTCCCTGTCCGGGCGGTGATGGCATTCATTGTGGGAGATAGTGACGGGTGGCATTCCCATTGAAGGCAGAAGCAGAGATAGCGATGTCTCGACATATCTTGTTTTCCGGGCAGAGTAACGCATGTACTACTGAAAGTACAGATGTAGCTCTTTGAACTGAAGATATTAGATGCTATCTGGTTCTCATCTATGTCTTTCTAAAAGTTGATGTTGCCTTTATTTTTAACTCATAAAGACTGTGTTCCGAAGCAGGCCAGCAACAGTTTTCAACCAGATGAAATTCTAACCACCATATACAGATAATCAAATGATTTCAACAGATGGAATTATGCCCTTGCTGTGCCGTTGTTGTTCTGCTTCATTGTATGTTTCAGTGAGCTTTCGAGTTGATACAGTAGACTAAAGAGCAAACACTGGTTTCAGGAACGCTGGAGTCTTTTGGGTAGTGTGTTTCACCTGACACACCAAAGGATTTATATGTGACTTCACCGTTCACAGTGGTTTTCTATGTTGTTTCTTGGTAATTCACTGTGAAACTCTGAAAATACCGTGTTTTCAAAGAGACCTAGCTTAGAAATTATATCAGGCAAAGCATCATTCTTTGAAACAGGAGAGAACATCACAATTTCTAGCAATTATAACAGAAGTTATTGCTTTCTCTTCCCTGTTCGTGCGGTGATGGCATTCATTGTGGGAGATAGTGACCGGTGGCATTGCCACTGAAGGCAGAATCAGAGATAGCGATGTTTCGACATATCTTGTTTTACGTGCAGAGTAACGCATGTACTACTGAAAGTACAGATGTAGCTCTTTGAACTGAAGATATTAGATGCTATCTGGTTCTCATGTATGTCTTTCTAAAAGTTGTTGTTGCACTTATTGTTAACTCATAAATACTGTGTTCCGAAGGAGCCCAGCAACAGTTTTCTACCAGAAGAAATTCGAACCACCATATACAGATAATCAAACGATTTCAACAGATGGAATTATGCCCTTGCTGTGCCGTTGTTGTTCTGCTTCATTGTATGCTTCAGTGAGCTTTCGAGTTGATACAGTAGACTAAAGAGCAAACACTGGTTTCAAGAACGCCTGAGTCTTTTGGGTAGTGTACTTCACCTGACACACAAAAGGATCTATAGGTGACTTCACCGTTCACAGTGGTTTCCTATGTTGTTTCTTGGTAATTCACTGTGAAAATCTGAAAATACCGTGTTTTCAAAGAGACGTAGCTTAGAAATTATATCAGGCAAAGCATCATTCTTTGAAACAGGAGAGAACATCACAATTTCTAGCAATTATAACAGAAGTTATTGCTTTCTCTTCCCTGTCCGTGCGGTGATGACATTCATTGTGGAGATAGTGACCGCTGGAATTGCCATTGAAGGCAGAATCAGAGATAGCGATGTTTCGACATATCTTGTTTTCCGTGCAGAGTAACGTATGTACTACTGAAAGTACAGATGTAGCTCTTTGAACTGAAGATATGAGATGCTATCTGGTTCTCATGTATGTCTTTCTAAAAGTTGTTCTTGCACTTATTGTTAACTCATAAAGACTGTGTTCCGAAGGAGCCCAGCAACAGTTTTCAACCAGATGAAATTCTAACCACCATATACAGATAATCAAACGATTTCAACAGATGGAATTATGCCCTTGCTGTGCCGTTGTTGTTCTGCTTCATTGTATGCTTCAGTGAGCTTTCGAGTTGATACAGTAGACTAAAGAGCAAACACTGGTTTCAAGAACGCTGGAGTCTTTTGGGTAGTGTGCTTCACCTGACACACCAAAGGATCTATATGTGACTTCACCGTTCCCAGTGGTTTCCTATGTTGTTTCTTGGTAATTCACTGTGAAACTCTGAAAATACCGTGTTTTCAAAGAGACCTAGCTTAGAAATTATATCAGGCAAAGCATCATTCTTTGAAACAGGAGAGAACATCACAATTTCTAGCAATTATAACAGAAGTTATTGCTTTCTCTTCCCTGTCCGTTTGGTGATAGCATTCATTGTGGGAGATAGTGACGGGTGGCATTCCCATTGAAGGCAGAAGCAGAGATAGCGATGTCTCGACATATCTTGTTTTCCGGGCAGAGTAACGCATGTACTACTGAAAGTACAGATGTAGCTCTTTGAACTGAAGATATTAGATGCTATCTGGTTCTCATGTATGTCTTTCTAAAAGTTGATGTTGCCTTTATTTTTAACTCATAAAGACTGTGTTCCGAAGCAGGCCAGGAACAGTTTTCAACCAGATGAAATTCTAACCACCATATACAGATAATCAAACGATTTCAACAGATGGAATTATGCCCTTGCTGTGCCGTTGTTGTTCTGCTTCATTGTATGTTTCAGTGAGCTTTCGAGTTGATACAGTAGACTAAAGAGCAAACACTGGTTTCAGGAACGCTGGAGTCTTTTGGGTAGTGTGCTTCACCTGACACACCAAAGGATTTATATGTGACTTCACCGTTCACAGTGGTTTTCTATGTTGTTTCTTGGTAATTCACTGTGAAACTCTGAAAATACCGTGTTTTCAAAGAGACCTAGCTTAGAAATTATATCAGGCAAAGCATCATTCTTTGAAACAGGAGAGAACATCACAATTTCTAGCAATTATAACAGAAGTTATTGCTTTCTCTTCCCTGTTCGTGCGGTGATGGCATTCATTGTGGGAGATAGTGACCGGTGGCATTGCCACTGAAGGCAGAATCAGAGATAGCGATGTTTCGACATATCTTGTTTTACGTGCAGAGTAACGCATGTACTACTGAAAGTACAGATGTAGCTCTTTGAACTGAAGATATTAGATGCTATCTGGTTCTCATGTATGTCTTTCTAAAAGTTGTTCTTGCACTTATTGTTAACTCATAAAGACTGTGTTCCGAAGGAGGCCAGCAACAGTTTTCAACCAGATGAAATTCTAACCACCATATACAGATAATCAAACGATTTCAACAGATGGAATTATGCCCTTGCTGTGCCGTTGTTGTTCTGCTTCATTGTATGCTTCAGTGAGCTTTCGAGTTGATACAGTAGACTAAATAGCAAACACTGGTTTCAAGAACGCTGGAGTCTTTTGGGTAGTGTGCTTCACCTGACACACCAAAGGATCTATATGTGACTTCACCGTTCCCAGTGGTTTCCTATGTTGTTTCTTGGTAATTCACTGTGAAACTCTGAAAATACCGTGTTTTCAAAGAGACCTAGCTTAGAAATTATATCAGGCAAAGCATCATTCTTTGAAACAGGAGAGAACATCACAATTTCTAGCAATTATAACAGAAGTTATTGCTTTCTCTTCCCTGTCCGTGCGGTGATGACATTCATTGTGGAGATAGTGACCGCTGGAATTGCCATTGAAGGCAGAATCAGAGATAGCGATGTTTCGACATATCTTGTTTTCCGTGCAGAGTAACGCATGTACTACTGAAAGTACAGATGTAGCTCTTTGAACTGAAGATATGAGATGCTATCTGGTTCTCATGTATGTCTTTCTAAAAGTTGTTCTTGCACTTATTGTTAACTCATAAAGACTGTGTTCCGAAGGAGGCCAGCAACAGTTTTCAACCAGATGAAATTCTAACCACCATATACAGATAATCAAACGATTTCAACAGATGGAATTATGCCCTTGCTGTGCCGTTGTTGTTCTGCTTCATTGTATGCTTCAGTGAGCTTTCGAGTTGATACAGTAGACTAAATAGCAAACACTGGTTTCAAGAACGCTGGAGTCTTTTGGGTAGTGTGCTTCACCTGACACACCAAAGGATCTATATGTGACTTCACCGTTCCCAGTGGTTTCCTATGTTGTTTCTTGGTAATTCACTGTGAAACTCTGAAAATACCGTGTTTTCAAAGAGACCTAGCTTAGAAATTATATCAGGCAAAGCATCATTCTTTGAAACAGGAGAGAACATCACAATTTCTAGCAATTATAACAGAAGTTATTGCTTTCTCTTCCCTGTCCGGGCGGTGATGGCATTCATTGTGGGAGATAGTGACGGGTGGCATTCCCATTGAAGGCAGAAGCAGAGATAGCGATGTCTCGACATATCTTGTTTTCCGGGCAGAGTAACGCATGTACTACTGAAAGTACAGATGTAGCTCTTTGAACTGAAGATATTAGATGCTATCTGGTTCTCATGTATGTCTTTCTAAAAGTTGATGTTGCCTTTATTTTTAACTCATAAAGACTGTGTTCCGAAGCAGGCCAGCAACAGTTTTCAACCAGATGAAATTCTAACCACCATATACAGATAATCAAATGATTTCAACAGATGGAATTATGCCCTTGCTGTGCCGTTGTTGTTCTGCTTCATTGTATGTTTCAGTGAGCTTTCGAGTTGATACAGTAGACTAAAGAGCAAACACTGGTTTCAGGAACGCTGGAGTCTTTTGGGTAGTGTGTTTCACCTGACACACCAAAGGATTTATATGTGACTTCACCGTTCACAGTGGTTTTCTATGTTGTTTCTTGGTAATTCACTGTGAAACTCTGAAAATACCGTGTTTTCAAAGAGACCTAGCTTAGAAATTATATCAGGCAAAGCATCATTCTTTGAAACAGGAGAGAACATCACAATTTCTAGCAATTATAACAGAAGTTATTGCTTTCTCTTCCCTGTCCGTGCGGTGATGACATTCATTGTGGAGATAGTGACCGCTGGAATTGCCATTGAAGGCAGAATCAGAGATAGCGATGTTTCGACATATCTTGTTTTCCGTGCAGAGTAACGTATGTACTACTGAAAGTACAGATGTAGCTCTTTGAACTGAAGATATGAGATGCTATCTGGTTCTCATGTATGTCTTTCTAAAAGTTGTTCTTGCACTTATTGTTAACTCATAAAGACTGTGTTCCGAAGGAGCCCAGCAACAGTTTTCAACCAGATGAAATTCTAACCACCATATACAGATAATCAAACGATTTCAACAGATGGAATTATGCCCTTGCTGTGCCGTTGTTGTTCTGCTTCATTGTATGCTTCAGTGAGCTTTCGAGTTGATACAGTAGACTAAAGAGCAAACACTGGTTTCAAGAACGCTGGAGTCTTTTGGGTAGTGTGCTTCACCTGACACACCAAAGGATCTATATGTGACTTCACCGTTCCCAGTGGTTTCCTATGTTGTTTCTTGGTAATTCACTGTGAAACTCTGAAAATACCGTGTTTTCAAAGAGACCTAGCTTAGAAATTATATCAGGCAAAGCATCATTCTTTGAAACAGGAGAGAACATCACAATTTCTAGCAATTATAACAGAAGTTATTGCTTTCTCTTCCCTGTCCGTTTGGTGATAGCATTCATTGTGGGAGATAGTGACGGGTGGCATTCCCATTGAAGGCAGAAGCAGAGATAGCGATGTCTCGACATATCTTGTTTTCCGGGCAGAGTAACGCATGTACTACTGAAAGTACAGATGTAGCTCTTTGAACTGAAGATATTAGATGCTATCTGGTTCTCATGTATGTCTTTCTAAAAGTTGATGTTGCCTTTATTTTTAACTCATAAAGACTGTGTTCCGAAGCAGGCCAGGAACAGTTTTCAACCAGATGAAATTCTAACCACCATATACAGATAATCAAACGATTTCAACAGATGGAATTATGCCCTTGCTGTGCCGTTGTTGTTCTGCTTCATTGTATGTTTCAGTGAGCTTTCGAGTTGATACAGTAGACTAAAGAGCAAACACTGGTTTCAGGAACGCTGGAGTCTTTTGGGTAGTGTGCTTCACCTGACACACCAAAGGATTTATATGTGACTTCACCGTTCACAGTGGTTTTCTATGTTGTTTCTTGGTAATTCACTGTGAAACTCTGAAAATACCGTGTTTTCAAAGAGACCTAGCTTAGAAATTATATCAGGCAAAGCATCATTCTTTGAAACAGGAGAGAACATCACAATTTCTAGCAATTATAACAGAAGTTATTGCTTTCTCTTCCCTGTTCGTGCGGTGATGGCATTCATTGTGGGAGATAGTGACCGGTGGCATTGCCACTGAAGGCAGAATCAGAGATAGCGATGTTTCGACATATCTTGTTTTACGTGCAGAGTAACGCATGTACTACTGAAAGTACAGATGTAGCTCTTTGAACTGAAGATATTAGATGCTATCTGGTTCTCATGTATGTCTTTCTAAAAGTTGTTCTTGCACTTATTGTTAACTCATAAAGACTGTGTTCCGAAGGAGGCCAGCAACAGTTTTCAACCAGATGAAATTCTAACCACCATATACAGATAATCAAACGATTTCAACAGATGGAATTATGCCCTTGCTGTGCCGTTGTTGTTCTGCTTCATTGTATGCTTCAGTGAGCTTTCGAGTTGATACAGTAGACTAAATAGCAAACACTGGTTTCAAGAACGCTGGAGTCTTTTGGGTAGTGTGCTTCACCTGACACACCAAAGGATCTATATGTGACTTCACCGTTCCCAGTGGTTTCCTATGTTGTTTCTTGGTAATTCACTGTGAAACTCTGAAAATACCGTGTTTTCAAAGAGACCTAGCTTAGAAATTATATCAGGCAAAGCATCATTCTTTGAAACAGGAGAGAACATCACAATTTCTAGCAATTATAACAGAAGTTATTGCTTTCTCTTCCCTGTCCGTGCGGTGATGACATTCATTGTGGAGATAGTGACCGCTGGAATTGCCATTGAAGGCAGAATCAGAGATAGCGATGTTTCGACATATCTTGTTTTCCGTGCAGAGTAACGCATGTACTACTGAAAGTACAGATGTAGCTCTTTGAACTGAAGATATGAGATGCTATCTGGTTCTCATGTATGTCTTTCTAAAAGTTGTTCTTGCACTTATTGTTAACTCATAAAGACTGTGTTCCGAAGGAGGCCAGCAACAGTTTTCAACCAGATGAAATTCTAACCACCATATACAGATAATCAAACGATTTCAACAGATGGAATTATGCCCTTGCTGTGCCGTTGTTGTTCTGCTTCATTGTATGCTTCAGTGAGCTTTCGAGTTGATACAGTAGACTAAATAGCAAACACTGGTTTCAAGAACGCTGGAGTCTTTTGGGTAGTGTGCTTCACCTGACACACCAAAGGATCTATATGTGACTTCACCGTTCCCAGTGGTTTCCTATGTTGTTTCTTGGTAATTCACTGTGAAACTCTGAAAATACCGTGTTTTCAAAGAGACCTAGCTTAGAAATTATATCAGGCAAAGCATCATTCTTTGAAACAGGAGAGAACATCACAATTTCTAGCAATTATAACAGAAGTTATTGCTTTCTCTTCCCTGTCCGGGCGGTGATGGCATTCATTGTGGGAGATAGTGACGGGTGGCATTCCCATTGAAGGCAGAAGCAGAGATAGCGATGTCTCGACATATCTTGTTTTCCGGGCAGAGTAACGCATGTACTACTGAAAGTACAGATGTAGCTCTTTGAACTGAAGATATTAGATGCTATCTGGTTCTCATGTATGTCTTTCTAAAAGTTGATGTTGCCTTTATTTTTAACTCATAAAGACTGTGTTCCGAAGCAGGCCAGCAACAGTTTTCAACCAGATGAAATTCTAACCACCATATACAGATAATCAAATGATTTCAACAGATGGAATTATGCCCTTGCTGTGCCGTTGTTGTTCTGCTTCATTGTATGTTTCAGTGAGCTTTCGAGTTGATACAGTAGACTAAAGAGCAAACACTGGTTTCAGGAACGCTGGAGTCTTTTGGGTAGTGTGTTTCACCTGACACACCAAAGGATTTATATGTGACTTCACCGTTCACAGTGGTTTTCTATGTTGTTTCTTGGTAATTCACTGTGAAACTCTGAAAATACCGTGTTTTCAAAGAGACCTAGCTTAGAAATTATATCAGGCAAAGCATCATTCTTTGAAACAGGAGAGAACATCACAATTTCTAGCAATTATAACAGAAGTTATTGCTTTCTCTTCCCTGTTCGTGCGGTGATGGCATTCATTGTGGGAGATAGTGACCGGTGGCATTGCCACTGAAGGCAGAATCAGAGATAGCGATGTTTCGACATATCTTGTTTTACGTGCAGAGTAACGCATGTACTACTGAAAGTATAGATGTAGCTCTTTGAACTGAAGATATTAGATGCTATCTGGTTCTCATGTATGTCTTTCTAAAAGTTGTTGTTGCACTTATTGTTAACTCATAAATACTGTGTTCCGAAGGAGCCCAGCAACAGTTTTCTACCAGAAGAAATTCGAACCACCATATACAGATAATCAAACGATTTCAACAGATGGAATTATGCCCTTGCTGTGCCGTTGTTGTTCTGCTTCATTGTATGCTTCAGTGAGCTTTCGAGTTGATACAGTAGACTAAAGAGCAAACACTGGTTTCAAGAACGCCTGAGTCTTTTGGGTAGTGTACTTCACCTGACACACAAAAGGATCTATAGGTGACTTCACCGTTCACAGTGGTTTCCTATGTTGTTTCTTGGTAATTCACTGTGAAAATCTGAAAATACCGTGTTTTCAAAGAGACCTAGCTTAGAAATTATATCAGGCAAAGCATCATTCTTTGAAACAGGAGAGAACATCACAATTTCTAGCAATTATAACAGAAGTTATTGCTTTCTCTTCCCTGTCCGTGCGGTGATGACATTCATTGTGGAGATAGTGACCGCTGGAATTGCCATTGAAGGCAGAATCAGAGATAGCGATGTTTCGACATATCTTGTTTTCCGTGCAGAGTAACGTATGTACTACTGAAAGTACAGATGTAGCTCTTTGAACTGAAGATATGAGATGCTATCTGGTTCTCATGTATGTCTTTCTAAAAGTTGTTCTTGCACTTATTGTTAACTCATAAAGACTGTGTTCCGAAGGAGCCCAGCAACAGTTTTCAACCAGAAGAAATTCTAACCACCATACACAGATAATCAAACGATTTCAACAGATGGAATTATGCCCTTGCTGTGCCGTTGTTGTTCTGCTTCATTGTATGCTTCAGTGAGCTTTCGAGTTGATACAGTAGACTAAATAGCAAACACTGGTTTCAAGAATGCTGGAGTCTTTTGGGTAGTGTGCTTCACCTGACACACCAAAGGATCTATATGTGACTTCACCGTTCCCAGTGGTTTCCTATGTTGTTTCTTGGTAATTCACTGTGAAACTCTGAAAATACCGTGTTTTCAAAGAGACCTAGCTTAGAAATTATATCAGGCAAAGCATCATTCTTTGAAACAGGAGAGAACATCACAATTTCTAGCAATTATAACAGAAGTTATTGCTTTCTCTTCCCTGTCCGTGCGGTGATGACATTCATTGTGGAGATAGTGACCGCTGGAATTGCCATTGAAGGCAGAATCAGAGATAGCGATGTTTCGACATATCTTGTTTTCCGTGCAGAGTAACGCATGTACTACTGAAAGTACAGATGTAGCTCTTTGAACTGAAGATATGAGATGCTATCTGGTTCTCATGTATGTCTTTCTAAAAGTTGTTCTTGCACTTATTGTTAACTCATAAAGACTGTGTTCCGAAGGAGGCCAGCAACAGTTTTCAACCAGATGAAATTCTAACCACCATATACAGATAATCAAACGATTTCAACAGATGGAATTATGCCCTTGCTGTGCCGTTGTTGTTCTGCTTCATTGTATGCTTCAGTGAGCTTTCGAGTTGATACAGTAGACTAAATAGCAAACACTGGTTTCAAGAACGCTGGAGTCTTTTGGGTAGTGTGCTTCACCTGACACACCAAAGGATCTATATGTGACTTCACCGTTCCCAGTGGTTTCCTATGTTGTTTCTTGGTAATTCACTGTGAAACTCTGAAAATACCGTGTTTTCAAAGAGACCTAGCTTAGAAATTATATCAGGCAAAGCATCATTCTTTGAAACAGGAGAGAACATCACAATTTCTAGCAATTATAACAGAAGTTATTGCTTTCTCTTCCCTGTCCGGGCGGTGATGGCATTCATTGTGGGAGATAGTGACGGGTGGCATTCCCATTGAAGGCAGAAGCAGAGATAGCGATGTCTCGACATATCTTGTTTTCCGGGCAGAGTAACGCATGTACTACTGAAAGTACAGATGTAGCTCTTTGAACTGAAGATATTAGATGCTATCTGGTTCTCATGTATGTCTTTCTAAAAGTTGATGTTGCCTTTATTTTTAACTCATAAAGACTGTGTTCCGAAGCAGGCCAGCAACAGTTTTCAACCAGATGAAATTCTAACCACCATATACAGATAATCAAATGATTTCAACAGATGGAATTATGCCCTTGCTGTGCCGTTGTTGTTCTGCTTCATTGTATGCTTCAGTGAGCTTTCGAGTTGATACAGTAGACTAAAGAGCAAACACTGGTTTCAAGAACGCCTGAGTCTTTTGGGTAGTGTACTTCACCTGACACACAAAAGGATCTATAGGTGACTTCACCGTTCACAGTGGTTTCCTATGTTGTTTCTTGGTAATTCACTGTGAAAATCTGAAAATACCGTGTTTTCAAAGAGACCTAGCTTAGAAATTATATCAGGCAAAGCATCATTCTTTGAAACAGGAGAGAACATCACAATTTCTAGCAATTATAACAGAAGTTATTGCTTTCTCTTCCCTGTCCGTGCGGTGATGACATTCATTGTGGAGATAGTGACCGCTGGAATTGCCATTGAAGGCAGAATCAGAGATAGCGATGTTTCGACATATCTTGTTTTCCGTGCAGAGTAACGTATGTACTACTGAAAGTACAGATGTAGCTCTTTGAACTGAAGATATGAGATGCTATCTGGTTCTCATGTATGTCTTTCTAAAAGTTGTTCTTGCACTTATTGTTAACTCATAAAGACTGTGTTCCGAAGGAGCCCAGCAACAGTTTTCAACCAGAAGAAATTCTAACCACCATACACAGATAATCAAACGATTTCAACAGATGGAATTATGCCCTTGCTGTGCCGTTGTTGTTCTGCTTCATTGTATGCTTCAGTGAGCTTTCGAGTTGATACAGTAGACTAAATAGCAAACACTGGTTTCAAGAATGCTGGAGTCTTTTGGGTAGTGTGCTTCACCTGACACACCAAAGGATCTATATGTGACTTCACCGTTCCCAGTGGTTTCCTATGTTGTTTCTTGGTAATTCACTGTGAAACTCTGAAAATACCGTGTTTTCAAAGAGACCTAGCTTAGAAATTATATCAGGCAAAGCATCATTCTTTGAAACAGGAGAGAACATCACAATTTCTAGCAATTATAACAGAAGTTATTGCTTTCTCTTCCCTGTCCGTGCGGTGATGACATTCATTGTGGAGATAGTGACCGCTGGAATTGCCATTGAAGGCAGAATCAGAGATAGCGATGTTTCGACATATCTTGTTTTCCGTGCAGAGTAACGCATGTACTACTGAAAGTACAGATGTAGCTCTTTGAACTGAAGATATGAGATGCTATCTGGTTCTCATGTATGTCTTTCTAAAAGTTGTTCTTGCACTTATTGTTAACTCATAAAGACTGTGTTCCGAAGGAGGCCAGCAACAGTTTTCAACCAGATGAAATTCTAACCACCATATACAGATAATCAAACGATTTCAACAGATGGAATTATGCCCTTGCTGTGCCGTTGTTGTTCTGCTTCATTGTATGCTTCAGTGAGCTTTCGAGTTGATACAGTAGACTAAATAGCAAACACTGGTTTCAAGAACGCTGGAGTCTTTTGGGTAGTGTGCTTCACCTGACACACCAAAGGATCTATATGTGACTTCACCGTTCCCAGTGGTTTCCTATGTTGTTTCTTGGTAATTCACTGTGAAACTCTGAAAATACCGTGTTTTCAAAGAGACCTAGCTTAGAAATTATATCAGGCAAAGCATCATTCTTTGAAACAGGAGAGAACATCACAATTTCTAGCAATTATAACAGAAGTTATTGCTTTCTCTTCCCTGTCCGGGCGGTGATGGCATTCATTGTGGGAGATAGTGACGGGTGGCATTCCCATTGAAGGCAGAAGCAGAGATAGCGATGTCTCGACATATCTTGTTTTCCGGGCAGAGTAACGCATGTACTACTGAAAGTACAGATGTAGCTCTTTGAACTGAAGATATTAGATGCTATCTGGTTCTCATGTATGTCTTTCTAAAAGTTGATGTTGCCTTTATTTTTAACTCATAAAGACTGTGTTCCGAAGCAGGCCAGCAACAGTTTTCAACCAGATGAAATTCTAACCACCATATACAGATAATCAAATGATTTCAACAGATGGAATTATGCCCTTGCTGTGCCGTTGTTGTTCTGCTTCATTGTATGTTTCAGTGAGCTTTCGAGTTGATACAGTAGACTAAAGAGCAAACACTGGTTTCAGGAACGCTGGAGTCTTTTGGGTAGTGTGTTTCACCTGACACACCAAAGGATTTATATGTGACTTCACCGTTCACAGTGGTTTTCTATGTTGTTTCTTGGTAATTCACTGTGAAACTCTGAAAATACCGTGTTTTCAAAGAGACCTAGCTTAGAAATTATATCAGGCAAAGCATCATTCTTTGAAACAGGAGAGAACATCACAATTTCTAGCAATTATAACAGAAGTTATTGCTTTCTCTTCCCTGTTCGTGCGGTGATGGCATTCATTGTGGGAGATAGTGACCGGTGGCATTGCCACTGAAGGCAGAATCAGAGATAGCGATGTTTCGACATATCTTGTTTTACGTGCAGAGTAACGCATGTACTACTGAAAGTACAGATGTAGCTCTTTGAACTGAAGATATTAGATGCTATCTGGTTCTCATGTATGTCTTTCTAAAAGTTGTTGTTGCACTTATTGTTAACTCATAAATACTGTGTTCCGAAGGAGCCCAGCAACAGTTTTCTACCAGAAGAAATTCGAACCACCATATACAGATAATCAAACGATTTCAACAGATGGAATTATGCCCTTGCTGTGCCGTTGTTGTTCTGCTTCATTGTATGCTTCAGTGAGCTTTCGAGTTGATACAGTAGACTAAAGAGCAAACACTGGTTTCAAGAACGCCTGAGTCTTTTGGGTAGTGTACTTCACCTGACACACAAAAGGATCTATAGGTGACTTCACCGTTCCCAGTGGTTTCCTATGTTGTTTCTTGGTAATTCACTGTGAAACTCTGAAAATACCGTGTTTTCAAAGAGACCTAGCTTAGAAATTATATCAGGCAAAGCATCATTCTTTGAAACAGGAGAGAACATCACAATTTCTAGCAATTATAACAGAAGTTATTGCTTTCTCTTCCCTGTCCGTGCGGTGATGACATTCATTGTGGAGATAGTGACCGCTGGAATTGCCATTGAAGGCAGAATCAGAGATAGCGATGTTTCGACATATCTTGTTTTCCGTGCAGAGTAACGTATGTACTACTGAAAGTACAGATGTAGCTCTTTGAACTGAAGATATGAGATGCTATCTGGTTCTCATGTATGTCTTTCTAAAAGTTGTTCTTGCACTTATTGTTAACTCATAAAGACTGTGTTCCGAAGGAGGCCAGCAACAGTTTTCAACCAGATGAAATTCTAACCACCATATACAGATAATCAAACGATTTCAACAGATGGAATTATGCCCTTGCTGTGCCGTTGTTGTTCTGCTTCATTGTATGCTTCAGTGAGCTTTCGAGTTGATACAGTAGACTAAAGAGCAAACACTGGTTTCAAGAACGCTGGAGTCTTTTGGGTAGTGTGCTTCACCTGACACACCAAAGGATCTATATGTGACTTCACCGTTCCCAGTGGTTTCCTATGTTGTTTCTTGGTAATTCACTGTGAAACTCTGAAAATACCGTGTTTTCAAAGAGACCTAGCTTAGAAATTATATCAGGCAAAGCATCATTCTTTGAAACAGGAGAGAACATCACAATTTCTAGCAATTATAACAGAAGTTATTGCTTTCTCTTCCCTGTCCGTTTGGTGATAGCATTCATTGTGGGAGTTAGTGACTGGTGGCATTGCCATTGAAGGCAGAATCAGAGATAACGATGTTTGGACATATCTTGTTTTCCGTGCAAAGTAACGCATGTACTACTGAAAGTACAGATGTAGCTCTTTGAACTGAAGATATGAGATGCTATCTGGTTCTCATGTATGTCTTTCTAAAAGTTGTTGTTGCACTTATTGTTAACTCATAAATACTGTGTTCCGAAGGAGCCCAGCAA
Organism: Furipterus horrens; assembly: GCF_987537825.1. Lineage (NCBI taxonomy): Eukaryota > Metazoa > Chordata > Mammalia > Chiroptera > Furipteridae > Furipterus > Furipterus horrens. The sequence goes on along the minus strand of NW_028327197.1, from coordinate 1,248,505 downwards.
CAGTTTTCTACCAGAAGAAATTCTAACCACCATACACAGATAATCAAACGATTTCAACAGATGGAATTATGCCCTTGCTGTGCTTTTTTTGTTCTGCTTCATTGTATGCTTCAGTGAGCTTTCGAGTTGATACAGTAGACTAAAGAGCAAACACTGGTTTCAAGAACGCTGGAGTCTTTTGGGTAGTGTGCTTCACCTGACACACCAAAGGATCTATATGTGACTTCACCGTTCCCAGTGGTTTCCTATGTTGTTTCTTGGTAATTCACTGTGAAACTCTGAAAATACCGTGTTTTCAAAGAGACCTAGCTTAGAAATTATATCAGGCAAAGCATCATTCTTTGAAACAGGAGAGAACATCACAATTTCTAGCAATTATAACAGAAGTTATTGCTTTCTCTTCCCTGTTCGTGCGGTGATGGCATTCATTGTGGGAGATAGTGACCGGTGGCATTGCCACTGAAGGCAGAATCAGAGATAGCGATGTTTCGACATATCTTGTTTTACGTGCAGAGTAACGCATGTACTACTGAAAGTACAGATGTAGCTCTTTGAACTGAAGATATGAGATGCTATCTGGTTCTCATGTATGTCTTTCTAAAAGTTGTTGTTGCACTTATTGTTAACTCATAAAGACTGTGTTCCGAAGGAGGCCAGCAACAGTTTTCAACCAGATGAAATTCTAACCACCATATACAGATAATCAAACGATTTCAACAGATGGAATTATGCCCTTGCTGTGCCGTTGTTGTTCTGCTTCATTGTATGCTTCAGTGAGCTTTCGAGTTGATACAGTAGACTAAAGAGCAAACACTGGTTTCAAGAACGCCTGAGTCTTTTGGGTAGTGTACTTCACCTGACACACAAAAGGATCTATAGGTGACTTCACCGTTCACAGTGGTTTCCTATGTTGTTTCTTGGTAATTCACTGTGAAAATCTGAAAATACCGTGTTTTCAAAGAGACCTAGCTTAGAAATTATATCAGGCAAAGCATCATTCTTTGAAACAGGAGAGAACATCACAATTTCTAGCAATTATAACAGAAGTTATTGCTTTCTCTTCCCTGTCCGTGCGGTGATGACATTCATTGTGGAGATAGTGACCGCTGGAATTGCCATTGAAGGCAGAATCAGAGATAGCGATGTTTCGACATATCTTGTTTTCCGTGCAGAGTAACGTATGTACTACTGAAAGTACAGATGTAGCTCTTTGAACTGAAGATATGAGATGCTATCTGGTTCTCATGTATGTCTTTCTAAAAGTTGTTCTTGCACTTATTGTTAACTCATAAAGACTGTGTTCCGAAGGAGGCCAGCAACAGTTTTCAACCAGATGAAATTCTAACCACCATATACAGATAATCAAACGATTTCAACAGATGGAATTATGCCCTTGCTGTGCCGTTGTTGTTCTGCTTCATTGTATGCTTCAGTGAGCTTTCGAGTTGATACAGTAGACTAAATAGCAAACACTGGTTTCAAGAATGCTGGAGTCTTTTGGGTAGTGTGCTTCACCTGACACACCAAAGGATCTATATGTGACTTCACCGTTCCCAGTGGTTTCCTATGTTGTTTCTTGGTAATTCACTGTGAAACTCTGAAAATACCGTGTTTTCAAAGAGACCTAGCTTAGAAATTATATCAGGCAAAGCATCATTCTTTGAAACAGGAGAGAACATCACAATTTCTAGCAATTATAACAGAAGTTATTGCTTTCTCTTCCCTGTCCGGGCGGTGATGGCATTCATTGTGGGAGATAGTGACGGGTGGCATTCCCATTGAAGGCAGAAGCAGAGATAGCGATGTCTCGACATATCTTGTTTTCCGGGCAGAGTAACGCATGTACTACTGAAAGTACAGATGTAGCTCTTTGAACTGAAGATATTAGATGCTATCTGGTTCTCATGTATGTCTTTCTAAAAGTTGATGTTGCCTTTATTTTTAACTCATAAAGACTGTGTTCCGAAGCAGGCCAGCAACAGTTTTCAACCAGATGAAATTCTAACCACCATATACAGATAATCAAACGATTTCAACAGATGGAATTATGCCCTTGCTGTGCCGTTGTTGTTCTGCTTCATTGTATGCTTCAGTGAGCTTTCGAGTTGATACAGTAGACTAAAGAGCAAACACTGGTTTCAGGAACGCTGGAGTCTTTTGGGTAGTGTGTTTCACCTGACACACCAAAGGATTTATATGTGACTTCACCGTTTACAGTGGTTTTCTATGTTGTTTCTTGGTAATTCACTGTGAAACTCTGAAAATACCGTGTTTTCAAAGAGACCTAGCTTAGAAATTATATCAGGCAAAGCATCATTCTTTGAAACAGGAGAGAACATCACAATTTCTAGCAATTATAACAGAAGTTATTGCTTTCTCTTCCCTGTTCGTGCGGTGATGGCATTCATTGTGGGAGATAGTGACCGGTGGCATTGCCACTGAAGGCAGAATCAGAGATAGCGATGTTTCGACATATCTTGTTTTACGTGCAGAGTAACGCATGTACTACTGAAAGTACAGATGTAGCTCTTTGAACTGAAGATATTAGATGCTATCTGGTTTTCATGTATGTCTTTCTAAAAGTTGTTGTTGCACTTATTGTTAACTCATAAATACTGTGTTCCGAAGGAGCCCAGCAACAGTTTTCTACCAGAAGAAATTCTAACCACCATATACAGATAATCAAATGATTTCAACAGATGGAATTATGCCCTTGCTGTGCCGTTGTTGTTCTGCTTCATTGTATGCTTCAGTGAGCTTTCGAGTTGATACAGTAGACTAAAGAGCAAACACTGGTTTCAAGAACGCCTGAGTCTTTTGGGTAGTGTACTTCACCTGACACACAAAAGGATCTATAGGTGACTTCACCGTTCACAGTGGTTTCCTATGTTGTTTCTTGGTAATTCACTGTGAAAATCTGAAAATACCGTGTTTTCAAAGAGACCTAGCTTAGAAATTATATCAGGCAAAGCATCATTCTTTGAAACAGGAGAGAACATCACAATTTCTAGCAATTATAACAGAAGTTATTGCTTTCTCTTCCCTGTCCGTGCGGTGATGACATTCATTGTGGAGATAGTGACCGCTGGAATTGCCATTGAAGGCAGAATCAGAGATAGCGATGTTTCGACATATCTTGTTTTCCGTGCAGAGTAACGTATGTACTACTGAAAGTACAGATGTAGCTCTTTGAACTGAAGATATGAGATGCTATCTGGTTCTCATGTATGTCTTTCTAAAAGTTGTTCTTGCACTTATTGTTAACTCATAAAGACTGTGTTCCGAAGGAGCCCAGCAACAGTTTTCAACCAGAAGAAATTCTAACCACCATACACAGATAATCAAACGATTTCAACAGATGGAATTATGCCCTTGCTGTGCCGTTGTTGTTCTGCTTCATTGTATGCTTCAGTGAGCTTTCGAGTTGATACAGTAGACTAAATAGCAAACACTGGTTTCAAGAATGCTGGAGTCTTTTGGGTAGTGTGCTTCACCTGACACACCAAAGGATCTATATGTGACTTCACCGTTCCCAGTGGTTTCCTATGTTGTTTCTTGATAATTCACTGTGAAACTCTGAAAATACCGTGTTTTCAAAGAGACCTAGCTTAGAAATTATATCAGGCAAAGCATCATTCTTTGAAACAGGAGAGAACATCACAATTTCTAGCAATTATAACAGAAGTTATTGCTTTCTCTTCCCTGTCCGTGCGGTGATGACATTCATTGTGGAGATAGTGACCGCTGGAATTGCCATTGAAGGCAGAATCAGAGATAGCGATGTTTCGACATATCTTGTTTTCCGTGCAGAGTAACGTATGTACTACTGAAAGTACAGATGTAGCTCTTTGAACTGAAGATATGAGATGCTATCTGGTTCTCATGTATGTCTTTCTAAAAGTTGTTCTTGCACTTATTGTTAACTCATAAAGACTGTGTTCCGAAGGAGGCCAGCAACAGTTTTCAACCAGATGAAATTCTAACCACCATATACAGATAATCAAACGATTTCAACAGATGGAATTATGCCCTTGCTGTGCCGTTGTTGTTCTGCTTCATTGTATGCTTCAGTGAGCTTTCGAGTTGATACAGTAGACTAAAGAGCAAACACTGGTTTCAAGAACGCTGGAGTCTTTTGGGTAGTGTGCTTCACCTGACACACCAAAGGATCTATATGTGACTTCACCGTTCCCAGTGGTTTCCTATGTTGTTTCTTGGTAATTCACTGTGAAACTCTGAAAATACCGTGTTTTCAAAGAGACCTAGCTTAGAAATTATATCAGGCAAAGCATCATTCTTTGAAACAGGAGAGAACATCACAATTTCTAGCAATTATAACAGAAGTTATTGCTTTCTCTTCCCTGTCCGTTTGGTGATAGCATTCATTGTGGGAGTTAGTGACTGGTGGCATTGCCATTGAAGGCAGAATCAGAGATAACGATGTTTGGACATATCTTGTTTTCCGTGCAAAGTAACGCATGTACTACTGAAAGTACAGATGTAGCTCTTTGAACTGAAGATATGAGATGCTATCTGGTTCTCATGTATGTCTTTCTAAAAGTTGTTGTTGCACTTATTGTTAACTCATAAATACTGTGTTCCGAAGGAGCCCAGCAACAGTTTTCTACCAGAAGAAATTCTAACCACCATACACAGATAATCAAACGATTTCAACAGATGGAATTATGCCCTTGCTGTGCTTTTTTTGTTCTGCTTCATTGTATGCTTCAGTGAGCTTTCGAGTTGATACAGTAGACTAAAGAGCAAACACTGGTTTCAAGAACGCTGGAGTCTTTTGGGTAGTGTGCTTCACCTGACACACCAAAGGATCTATATGTGACTTCACCGTTCCCAGTGGTTTCCTATGTTGTTTCTTGGTAATTCACTGTGAAACTCTGAAAATACCGTGTTTTCAAAGAGACCTAGCTTAGAAATTATATCAGGCAAAGCATCATTCTTTGAAACAGGAGAGAACATCACAATTTCTAGCAATTATAACAGAAGTTATTGCTTTCTCTTCCCTGTTCGTGCGGTGATGGCATTCATTGTGGGAGATAGTGACCGGTGGCATTGCCACTGAAGGCAGAATCAGAGATAGCGATGTTTCGACATATCTTGTTTTACGTGCAGAGTAACGCATGTACTACTGAAAGTACAGATGTAGCTCTTTGAACTGAAGATATGAGATGCTATCTGGTTCTCATGTATGTCTTTCTAAAAGTTGTTGTTGCACTTATTGTTAACTCATAAAGACTGTGTTCCGAAGGAGGCCAGCAACAGTTTTCAACCAGATGAAATTCTAACCACCATATACAGATAATCAAACGATTTCAACAGATGGAATTATGCCCTTGCTGTGCCGTTGTTGTTCTGCTTCATTGTATGCTTCAGTGAGCTTTCGAGTTGATACAGTAGACTAAAGAGCAAACACTGGTTTCAAGAACGCCTGAGTCTTTTGGGTAGTGTACTTCACCTGACACACAAAAGGATCTATAGGTGACTTCACCGTTCACAGTGGTTTCCTATGTTGTTTCTTGGTAATTCACTGTGAAAATCTGAAAATACCGTGTTTTCAAAGAGACCTAGCTTAGAAATTATATCAGGCAAAGCATCATTCTTTGAAACAGGAGAGAACATCACAATTTCTAGCAATTATAACAGAAGTTATTGCTTTCTCTTCCCTGTCCGTGCGGTGATGACATTCATTGTGGAGATAGTGACCGCTGGAATTGCCATTGAAGGCAGAATCAGAGATAGCGATGTTTCGACATATCTTGTTTTCCGTGCAGAGTAACGTATGTACTACTGAAAGTACAGATGTAGCTCTTTGAACTGAAGATATGAGATGCTATCTGGTTCTCATGTATGTCTTTCTAAAAGTTGTTCTTGCACTTATTGTTAACTCATAAAGACTGTGTTCCGAAGGAGGCCAGCAACAGTTTTCAACCAGATGAAATTCTAACCACCATATACAGATAATCAAACGATTTCAACAGATGGAATTATGCCCTTGCTGTGCCGTTGTTGTTCTGCTTCATTGTATGCTTCAGTGAGCTTTCGAGTTGATACAGTAGACTAAATAGCAAACACTGGTTTCAAGAATGCTGGAGTCTTTTGGGTAGTGTGCTTCACCTGACACACCAAAGGATCTATATGTGACTTCACCGTTCCCAGTGGTTTCCTATGTTGTTTCTTGGTAATTCACTGTGAAACTCTGAAAATACCGTGTTTTCAAAGAGACCTAGCTTAGAAATTATATCAGGCAAAGCATCATTCTTTGAAACAGGAGAGAACATCACAATTTCTAGCAATTATAACAGAAGTTATTGCTTTCTCTTCCCTGTCCGGGCGGTGATGGCATTCATTGTGGGAGATAGTGACGGGTGGCATTCCCATTGAAGGCAGAAGCAGAGATAGCGATGTCTCGACATATCTTGTTTTCCGGGCAGAGTAACGCATGTACTACTGAAAGTACAGATGTAGCTCTTTGAACTGAAGATATTAGATGCTATCTGGTTCTCATCTATGTCTTTCTAAAAGTTGATGTTGCCTTTATTTTTAACTCATAAAGACTGTGTTCCGAAGCAGGCCAGCAACAGTTTTCAACCAGATGAAATTCTAACCACCATATACAGATAATCAAACGATTTCAACAGATGGAATTATGCCCTTGCTGTGCCGTTGTTGTTCTGCTTCATTGTATGCTTCAGTGAGCTTTCGAGTTGATACAGTAGACTAAAGAGCAAACACTGGTTTCAGGAACGCTGGAGTCTTTTGGGTAGTGTGTTTCACCTGACACACCAAAGGATTTATATGTGACTTCACCGTTTACAGTGGTTTTCTATGTTGTTTCTTGGTAATTCACTGTGAAACTCTGAAAATACCGTGTTTTCAAAGAGACCTAGCTTAGAAATTATATCAGGCAAAGCATCATTCTTTGAAACAGGAGAGAACATCACAATTTCTAGCAATTATAACAGAAGTTATTGCTTTCTCTTCCCTGTTCGTGCGGTGATGGCATTCATTGTGGGAGATAGTGACCGGTGGCATTGCCACTGAAGGCAGAATCAGAGATAGCGATGTTTCGACATATCTTGTTTTACGTGCAGAGTAACGCATGTACTACTGAAAGTACAGATGTAGCTCTTTGAACTGAAGATATTAGATGCTATCTGGTTTTCATGTATGTCTTTCTAAAAGTTGTTGTTGCACTTATTGTTAACTCATAAATACTGTGTTCCGAAGGAGCCCAGCAACAGTTTTCTACCAGAAGAAATTCTAACCACCATATACAGATAATCAAATGATTTCAACAGATGGAATTATGCCCTTGCTGTGCCGTTGTTGTTCTGCTTCATTGTATGCTTCAGTGAGCTTTCGAGTTGATACAGTAGACTAAAGAGCAAACACTGGTTTCAAGAACGCCTGAGTCTTTTGGGTAGTGTACTTCACCTGACACACAAAAGGATCTATAGGTGACTTCACCGTTCACAGTGGTTTCCTATGTTGTTTCTTGGTAATTCACTGTGAAAATCTGAAAATACCGTGTTTTCAAAGAGACCTAGCTTAGAAATTATATCAGGCAAAGCATCATTCTTTGAAACAGGAGAGAACATCACAATTTCTAGCAATTATAACAGAAGTTATTGCTTTCTCTTCCCTGTCCGTGCGGTGATGACATTCATTGTGGAGATAGTGACCGCTGGAATTGCCATTGAAGGCAGAATCAGAGATAGCGATGTTTCGACATATCTTGTTTTCCGTGCAGAGTAACGTATGTACTACTGAAAGTACAGATGTAGCTCTTTGAACTGAAGATATGAGATGCTATCTGGTTCTCATGTATGTCTTTCTAAAAGTTGTTCTTGCACTTATTGTTAACTCATAAAGACTGTGTTCCGAAGGAGCCCAGCAACAGTTTTCAACCAGAAGAAATTCTAACCACCATACACAGATAATCAAACGATTTCAACAGATGGAATTATGCCCTTGCTGTGCCGTTGTTGTTCTGCTTCATTGTATGCTTCAGTGAGCTTTCGAGTTGATACAGTAGACTAAATAGCAAACACTGGTTTCAAGAATGCTGGAGTCTTTTGGGTAGTGTGCTTCACCTGACACACCAAAGGATCTATATGTGACTTCACCGTTCCCAGTGGTTTCCTATGTTGTTTCTTGGTAATTCACTGTGAAACTCTGAAAATACCGTGTTTTCAAAGAGACCTAGCTTAGAAATTATATCAGGCAAAGCATCATTCTTTGAAACAGGAGAGAACATCACAATTTCTAGCAATTATAACAGAAGTTATTGCTTTCTCTTCCCTGTCCGTGCGGTGATGACATTCATTGTGGAGATAGTGACCGCTGGAATTGCCATTGAAGGCAGAATCAGAGATAGCGATGTTTCGACATATCTTGTTTTCCGTGCAGAGTAACGTATGTACTACTGAAAGTACAGATGTAGCTCTTTGAACTGAAGATATGAGATGCTATCTGGTTCTCATGTATGTCTTTCTAAAAGTTGTTCTTGCACTTATTGTTAACTCATAAAGACTGTGTTCCGAAGGAGGCCAGCAACAGTTTTCAACCAGATGAAATTCTAACCACCATATACAGATAATCAAACGATTTCAACAGATGGAATTATGCCCTTGCTGTGCCGTTGTTGTTCTGCTTCATTGTATGCTTCAGTGAGCTTTCGAGTTGATACAGTAGACTAAATAGCAAACACTGGTTTCAAGAACGCTGGAGTCTTTTGGGTAGTGTGCTTCACCTGACACACCAAAGGATCTATATGTGACTTCACCGTTCCCAGTGGTTTCCTATGTTGTTTCTTGGTAATTCACTGTGAAACTCTGAAAATACCGTGTTTTCAAAGAGACCTAGCTTAGAAATTATATCAGGCAAAGCATCATTCTTTGAAACAGGAGAGAACATCACAATTTCTAGCAATTATAACAGAAGTTATTGCTTTCTCTTCCCTGTCCGTGCGGTGATGGCATTCATTGTGGGAGATAGTGACGGGTGGCATTCCCATTGAAGGCAGAAGCAGAGATAGCGATGTCTCGACATATCTTGTTTTCCGGGCAGAGTAACGCATGTACTACTGAAAGTACAGATGTAGCTCTTTGAACTGAAGATATTAGATGCTATCTGGTTCTCATGTATGTCTTTCTAAAAGTTGTTGTTGCACTTATTGTTAACTCATAAATACTGTGTTCCGAAGGAGCCCAGCAACAGTTTTCTACCAGAAGAAATTCTAACCACCATATACAGATAATCAAACGATTTCAACAGATGGAATTATGCCCTTGCTGTGCCGTTGTTGTTCTGCTTCATTGTATGCTTCAGTGAGCTTTCGAGTTGATACAGTAGACTAAAGAGCAAACACTGGTTTCAAGAACGCCTGAGTCTTTTGGGTAGTGTACTTCACCTGACACACAAAAGGATCTATAGGTGACTTCACCGTTCACAGTGGTTTCCTATGTTGTTTCTTGGTAATTCACTGTGAAAATCTGAAAATACCGTGTTTTCAAAGAGACCTAGCTTAGAAATTATATCAGGCAAAGCATCATTCTTTGAAACAGGAGAGAACATCACAATTTCTAGCAATTATAACAGAAGTTATTGCTTTCTCTTCCCTGTCCGTGCGGTGATGACATTCATTGTGGAGATAGTGACCGCTGGAATTGCCATTGAAGGCAGAATCAGAGATAGCGATGTTTCGACATATCTTGTTTTCCGTGCAGAGTAACGTATGTACTACTGAAAGTACAGATGTAGCTCTTTGAACTGAAGATATGAGATGCTATCTGGTTCTCATGTATGTCTTTCTAAAAGTTGTTCTTGCACTTATTGTTAACTCATAAAGACTGTGTTCCGAAGGAGCCCAGCAACAGTTTTCAACCAGAAGAAATTCTAACCACCATACACAGATAATCAAACGATTTCAACAGATGGAATTATGCCCTTGCTGTGCCGTTGTTGTTCTGCTTCATTGTATGCTTCAGTGAGCTTTCGAGTTGATACAGTAGACTAAATAGCAAACACTGGTTTCAAGAATGCTGGAGTCTTTTGGGTAGTGTGCTTCACCTGACACACCAAAGGATCTATATGTGACTTCACCGTTCCCAGTGGTTTCCTATGTTGTTTCTTGGTAATTCACTGTGAAACTCTGAAAATACCGTGTTTTCAAAGAGACCTAGCTTAGAAATTATATCAGGCAAAGCATCATTCTTTGAAACAGGAGAGAACATCACAATTTCTAGCAATTATAACAGAAGTTATTGCTTTCTCTTCCCTGTCCGTGCGGTGATGACATTCATTGTGGAGATAGTGACCGCTGGAATTGCCATTGAAGGCAGAATCAGAGATAGCGATGTTTCGACATATCTTGTTTTCCGTGCAGAGTAACGTATGTACTACTGAAAGTACAGATGTAGCTCTTTGAACTGAAGATATGAGATGCTATCTGGTTCTCATGTATGTCTTTCTAAAAGTTGTTCTTGCACTTATTGTTAACTCATAAAGACTGTGTTCCGAAGGAGGCCAGCAACAGTTTTCAACCAGATGAAATTCTAACCACCATATACAGATAATCAAACGATTTCAACAGATGGAATTATGCCCTTGCTGTGCCGTTGTTGTTCTGCTTCATTGTATGCTTCAGTGAGCTTTCGAGTTGATACAGTAGACTAAATAGCAAACACTGGTTTCAAGAACGCTGGAGTCTTTTGGGTAGTGTGCTTCACCTGACACACCAAAGGATCTATATGTGACTTCACCGTTCCCAGTGGTTTCCTATGTTGTTTCTTGGTAATTCACTGTGAAACTCTGAAAATACCGTGTTTTCAAAGAGACCTAGCTTAGAAATTATATCAGGCAAAGCATCATTCTTTGAAACAGGAGAGAACATCACAATTTCTAGCAATTATAACAGAAGTTATTGCTTTCTCTTCCCTGTCCGGGCGGTGATGGCATTCATTGTGGGAGATAGTGACGGGTGGCATTCCCATTGAAGGCAGAAGCAGAGATAGCGATGTCTCGACATATCTTGTTTTCCGGGCAGAGTAACGCATGTACTACTGAAAGTACAGATGTAGCTCTTTGAACTGAAGATATTAGATGCTATCTGGTTCTCATGTATGTCTTTCTAAAAGTTGATGTTGCCTTTATTTTTAACTCATAAAGACTGTGTTCCGAAGCAGGCCAGCAACAGTTTTCAACCAGATGAAATTCTAACCACCATATACAGATAATCAAATGATTTCAACAGATGGAATTATGCCCTTGCTGTGCCGTTGTTGTTCTGCTTCATTGTATGTTTCAGTGAGCTTTCGAGTTGATACAGTAGACTAAAGAGCAAACACTGGTTTCAGGAACGCTGGAGTCTTTTGGGTAGTGTGTTTCACCTGACACACCAAAGGATTTATATGTGACTTCACCGTTCACAGTGGTTTTCTATGTTGTTTCTTGGTAATTCACTGTGAAACTCTGAAAATACCGTGTTTTCAAAGAGACCTAGCTTAGAAATTATATCAGGCAAAGCATCATTCTTTGAAACAGGAGAGAACATCACAATTTCTAGCAATTATAACAGAAGTTATTGCTTTCTCTTCCCTGTTCGTGCGGTGATGGCATTCATTGTGGGAGATAGTGACCGGTGGCATTGCCACTGAAGGCAGAATCAGAGATAGCGATGTTTCGACATATCTTGTTTTACGTGCAGAGTAACGCATGTACTACTGAAAGTACAGATGTAGCTCTTTGAACTGAAGATATTAGATGCTATCTGGTTCTCATGTATGTCTTTCTAAAAGTTGTTGTTGCACTTATTGTTAACTCATAAATACTGTGTTCCGAAGGAGCCCAGCAACAGTTTTCTACCAGAAGAAATTCGAACCACCATATACAGATAATCAAACGATTTCAACAGATGGAATTATGCCCTTGCTGTGCCGTTGTTGTTCTGCTTCATTGTATGCTTCAGTGAGCTTTCGAGTTGATACAGTAGACTAAAGAGCAAACACTGGTTTCAAGAACGCCTGAGTCTTTTGGGTAGTGTACTTCACCTGACACACAAAAGGATCTATAGGTGACTTCACCGTTCCCAGTGGTTTCCTATGTTGTTTCTTGGTAATTCACTGTGAAAATCTGAAAATACCGTGTTTTCAAAGAGACCTAGCTTAGAAATTATATCAGGCAAAGCATCATTCTTTGAAACAGGAGAGAACATCACAATTTCTAGCAATTATAACAGAAGTTATTGCTTTCTCTTCCCTGTCCGTGCGGTGATGACATTCATTGTGGAGATAGTGACCGCTGGAATTGCCATTGAAGGCAGAATCAGAGATAGCGATGTTTCGACATATCTTGTTTTCCGTGCAGAGTAACGTATGTACTACTGAAAGTACAGATGTAGCTCTTTGAACTGAAGATATGAGATGCTATCTGGTTCTCATGTATGTCTTTCTAAAAGTTGTTCTTGCACTTATTGTTAACTCATAAAGACTGTGTTCCGAAGGAGGCCAGCAACAGTTTTCAACCAGATGAAATTCTAACCACCATATACAGATAATCAAACGATTTCAACAGATGGAATTATGCCCTTGCTGTGCCGTTGTTGTTCTGCTTCATTGTATGCTTCAGTGAGCTTTCGAGTTGATACAGTAGACTAAAGAGCAAACACTGGTTTCAAGAACGCTGGAGTCTTTTGGGTAGTGTGCTTCACCTGACACACCAAAGGATCTATATGTGACTTCACCGTTCCCAGTGGTTTCCTATGTTGTTTCTTGGTAATTCACTGTGAAACTCTGAAAATACCGTGTTTTCAAAGAGACCTAGCTTAGAAATTATATCAGGCAAAGCATCATTCTTTGAAACAGGAGAGAACATCACAATTTCTAGCAATTATAACAGAAGTTATTGCTTTCTCTTCCCTGTCCGTTTGGTGATAGCATTCATTGTGGGAGTTAGTGACTGGTGGCATTGCCATTGAAGGCAGAATCAGAGATAACGATGTTTGGACATATCTTGTTTTCCGTGCAAAGTAAAGCATGTACTACTGAAAGTACAGATGTAGCTCTTTGAACTGAAGATATTAGATGCTATCTGGTTCTCATGTATGTCTTTCTAAAAGTTGATGTTGCCTCTATTTTTAACTCATAAAGACTGTGTTCCGAAGCAGGCCAGCAACAGTTTTCAACCAGATGAAATTCTAACCACCATATACAGATAATCAAACGATTTCAACAGATGGAATTATGCCCTTGCTGTGCCGTTGTTGTTCTGCTTCATTGTATGCTTCAGTGAGCTTTCGAGTTGATACAGTAGACTAAAGAGCAAACACTGGTTTCAGGAACGCTGGAGTCTTTTGGGTAGTGTGTTTCACCTGACACACCAAAGGATTTATATGTGACTTCACCGTTTACAGTGGTTTTCTATGTTGTTTCTTGGTAATTCACTGTGAAACTCTGAAAATACCGTGTTTTCAAAGAGACCTAGCTTAGAAATTATATCAGGCAAAGCATCATTATTTGAAACAGGAGAGAACATCACAATTTCTAGCAATTATAACAGAAGTTATTGCTTTCTCTTCCCTGTCCGTGCGGTGATGACATTCATTGTGGAGATAGTGACCGCTGGAATTGCCATTGAAGGCAGAATCAGAGATAGCGATGTTTCGACATATCTTGTTTTCCGTGCAGAGTAACGTATGTACTACTGAAAGTACAGATGTAGCTCTTTGAACTGAAGATATGAGATGCTATCTGGTTCTCATGTATGTCTTTCTAAAAGTTGTTGTTGCACTTATTGTTAACTCATAAAGACTGTGTTCCGAAGGAGGCCAGCAACAGTTTTCAACCAGATGAAATTCTAACCACCATATACAGATAATCAAACGATTTCAACAGATGGAATTATGCCCTTGCTGTGCCGTTGTTGTTCTGCTTCATTGTATGCTTCAGTGAGCTTTCGAGTTGATACAGTAGACTAAAGAGCAAACACTGGTTTCAAGAACGCCTGAGTCTTTTGGGTAGTGTACTTCACCTGACACACAAAAGGATCTATAGGTGACTTCACCGTTCCCAGTGGTTTCCTATGTTGTTTCTTGGTAATTCACTGTGAAAATCTGAAAATACCGTGTTTTCAAAGAGACCTAGCTTAGAAATTATATCAGGCAAAGCATCATTCTTTGAAACAGGAGAGAACATCACAATTTCTAGCAATTATAACAGAAGTTATTGCTTTCTCTTCCCTGTCCGTGCGGTGATGACATTCATTGTGGAGATAGTGACCGCTGGAATTGCCATTGAAGGCAGAATCAGAGATAGCGATGTTTCGACATATCTTGTTTTCCGTGCAGAGTAACGTATGTACTACTGAAAGTACAGATGTAGCTCTTTGAACTGAAGATATGAGATGCTATCTGGTTCTCATGTATGTCTTTCTAAAAGTTGTTCTTGCACTTATTGTTAACTCATAAAGACTGTGTTCCGAAGGAGGCCAGCAACAGTTTTCAACCAGATGAAATTCTAACCACCATATACAGATAATCAAACGATTTCAACAGATGGAATTATGCCCTTGCTGTGCCGTTGTTGTTCTGCTTCATTGTATGCTTCAGTGAGCTTTCGAGTTGATACAGTAGACTAAAGAGCAAACACTGGTTTCAGGAACGCTGGAGTCTTTTGGGTAGTGTGTTTCACCTGACACACCAAAGGATTTATATGTGACTTCACCGTTTACAGTGGTTTTCTATGTTGTTTCTTGGTAATTCACTGTGAAACTCTGAAAATACCGTGTTTTCAAAGAGACCTAGCTTAGAAATTATATCAGGCAAAGCATCATTCTTTGAAACAGGAGAGAACATCACAATTTCTAGCAATTATAACAGAAGTTATTGCTTTCTCTTCCCTGTTCGTGCGGTGATGGCATTCATTGTGGGAGATAGTGACCGGTGGCATTGCCACTGAAGGCAGAATCAGAGATAGCGATGTTTCGACATATCTTGTTTTACGTGCAGAGTAACGCATGTACTACTGAAAGTAGAGATGTAGCTCTTTGAACTGAAGATATTAGATGCTATCTGGTTTTCATGTATGTCTTTCTAAAAGTTGTTGTTGCACTTATTGTTAACTCATAAATACTGTGTTCCGAAGGAGCCCAGCAACAGTTTTCTACCAGAAGAAATTCTAACCACCATATACAGATAATCAAATGATTTCAACAGATGGAATTATGCCCTTGCTGTGCCGTTGTTGTTCTGCTTCATTGTATGCTTCAGTGAGCTTTCGAGTTGATACAGTAGACTAAAGAGCAAACACTGGTTTCAAGAACGCCTGAGTCTTTTGGGTAGTGTACTTCACCTGACACACAAAAGGATCTATAGGTGACTTCACCGTTCACAGTGGTTTCCTATGTTGTTTCTTGGTAATTCACTGTGAAAATCTGAAAATACCGTGTTTTCAAAGAGACCTAGCTTAGAAATTATATCAGGCAAAGCATCATTCTTTGAAACAGGAGAGAACATCACAATTTCTAGCAATTATAACAGAAGTTATTGCTTTCTCTTCCCTGTCCGTGCGGTGATGACATTCATTGTGGAGATAGTGACCGCTGGAATTGCCATTGAAGGCAGAATCAGAGATAGCGATGTTTCGACATATCTTGTTTTCCGTGCAGAGTAACGTATGTACTACTGAAAGTACAGATGTAGCTCTTTGAACTGAAGATATGAGATGCTATCTGGTTCTCATGTATGTCTTTCTAAAAGTTGTTCTTGCACTTATTGTTAACTCATAAAGACTGTGTTCCGAAGGAGCCCAGCAACAGTTTTCAACCAGAAGAAATTCTAACCACCATACACAGATAATCAAACGATTTCAACAGATGGAATTATGCCCTTACTGTGCCGTTGTTGTTCTGCTTCATTGTATGCTTCAGTGAGCTTTCGAGTTGATACAGTAGACTAAATAGCAAACACTGGTTTCAAGAATGCTGGAGTCTTTTGGGTAGTGTGCTTCACCTGACACACCAAAGGATCTATATGTGACTTCACCGTTCCCAGTGGTTTCCTATGTTGTTTCTTGGTAATTCACTGTGAAACTCTGAAAATACCGTGTTTTCAAAGAGACCTAGCTTAGAAATTATATCAGGCAAAGCATCATTCTTTGAAACAGGAGAGAACATCACAATTTCTAGCAATTATAACAGAAGTTATTGCTTTCTCTTCCCTGTCCGTGCGGTGATGACATTCATTGTGGAGATAGTGACCGCTGGAATTGCCATTGAAGGCAGAATCAGAGATAGCGATGTCTCGACATATCTTGTTTTCCGGGCAGAGTAACGCATGTACTACTGAAAGTACAGATGTAGCTCTTTGAACTGAAGATATTAGATGCTATCTGGTTCTCATGTATGTCTTTCTAAAAGTTGATGTTGCCTTTATTTTTAACTCATAAAGACTGTGTTCCGAAGCAGGCCAGCAACAGTTTTCAACCAGATGAAATTCTAACCACCATATACAGATAATCAAACAATTTCAACAGATGGAATTATGCCCTTGCTGTGCCGTTGTTGTTCTGCTTCATTGTATGTTTCAGTGAGCTTTCGAGTTGATACAGTAGACTAAAGAGCAAACACTGGTTTCAGGAACGCTGGAGTCTTTTGGGTAGTGTGTTTCACCTGACACACCAAAGGATTTATATGTGACTTCACCGTTCACAGTGGTTTTCTATGTTGTTTCTTGGTAATTCACTGTGAAACTCTGAAAATACCGTGTTTTCAAAGAGACCTAGCTTAGAAATTATATCAGGCAAAGCATCATTCTTTGAAACAGGAGAGAACATCACAATTTCTAGCAATTATAACAGAAGTTATTGCTTTCTCTTCCCTGTTCGTGCGGTGATGGCATTCATTGTGGGAGATAGTGACCGGTGGCATTGCCACTGAAGGCAGAATCAGAGATAGCGATGTTTCGACATATCTTGTTTTACGTGCAGAGTAACGCATGTACTACTGAAAGTACAGATGTAGCTCTTTGAACTGAAGATATTAGATGCTATCTGGTTCTCATGTATGTCTTTCTAAAAGTTGTTGTTGCACTTATTGTTAACTCATAAATACTGTGTTCCGAAGGAGCCCAGCAACAGTTTTCTACCAGAAGAAATTCTAACCACCATATACAGATAATCAAACGATTTCAACAGATGGAATTATGCCCTTGCTGTGCCGTTGTTGTTCTGCTTCATTGTATGCTTCAGTGAGCTTTCGAGTTGATACAGTAGACTAAAGAGCAAACACTGGTTTCAAGAACGCCTGAGTCTTTTGGGTAGTGTACTTCACCTGACACACAAAAGGATCTATATGTGACTTCACCGTTCCCAGTGGTTTCCTATGTTGTTTCTTGGTAATTCACTGTGAAAATCTGAAAATACCGTGTTTTCAAAGAGACCTAGCTTAGAAATTATATCAGGCAAAGCATCATTCTTTGAAACAGGAGAGAACATCACAATTTCTAGCAATTATAACAGAAGTTATTGCTTTCTCTTCCCTGTCCGTGCGGTGATGACATTCATTGTGGAGATAGTGACCGCTGGAATTGCCATTGAAGGCAGAATCAGAGATAGCGATGTTTCGACATATCTTGTTTTCCGTGCAGAGTAACGTATGTACTACTGAAAGTACAGATGTAGCTCTTTGAACTGAAGATATGAGATGCTATCTGGTTCTCATGTATGTCTTTCTAAAAGTTGTTCTTGCACTTATTGTTAACTCATAAAGACTGTGTTCCGAAGGAGGCCAGCAACAGTTTTCAACCAGATGAAATTCTAACCACCATATACAGATAATCAAACGATTTCAACAGATGGAATTATGCCCTTGCTGTGCCGTTGTTGTTCTGCTTCATTGTATGCTTCAGTGAGCTTTCGAGTTGATACAGTAGACTAAAGAGCAAACACTGGTTTCAAGAACGCTGGAGTCTTTTGGGTAGTGTGCTTCACCTGACACACCAAAGGATCTATATGTGACTTCACCGTTCCCAGTGGTTTCCTATGTTGTTTCTTGGTAATTCACTGTGAAACTCTGAAAATACCGTGTTTTCAAAGAGACCTAGCTTAGAAATTATATCAGGCAAAGCATCATTCTTTGAAACAGGAGAGAACATCACAATTTCTAGCAATTATAACAGAAGTTATTGCTTTCTCTTCCCTGTCCGTTTGGTGATAGCATTCATTGTGGGAGTTAGTGACTGGTGGCATTGCCATTGAAGGCAGAATCAGAGATAACGATGTTTGGACATATCTTGTTTTCCGTGCAAAGTAACGCATGTACTACTGAAAGTACAGATGTAGCTCTTTGAACTGAAGATATTAGATGCTATCTGGTTCTCATGTATGTCTTTCTAAAAGTTGATGTTGCCTCTATTTTTAACTCATAAAGACTGTGTTCCGAAGCAGGCCAGCAACAGTTTTCAACCAGATGAAATTCTAACCACCATATACAGATAATCAAACGATTTCAACAGATGGAATTATGCCCTTGCTGTGCCGTTGTTGTTCTGCTTCATTGTATGCTTCAGTGAGCTTTCGAGTTGATACAGTAGACTAAAGAGCAAACACTGGTTTCAGGAACGCTGGAGTCTTTTGGGTAGTGTGTTTCACCTGACACACCAAAGGATTTATATGTGACTTCACCGTTTACAGTGGTTTTCTATGTTGTTTCTTGGTAATTCACTGTGAAACTCTGAAAATACCGTGTTTTCAAAGAGACCTAGCTTAGAAATTATATCAGGCAAAGCATCATTATTTGAAACAGGAGAGAACATCACAATTTCTAGCAATTATAACAGAAGTTATTGCTTTCTCTTCCCTGTCCGTGCGGTGATGGCATTCATTGTGGGAGATAGTGACCGGTGGCATTGCCACTGAAGGCAGAATCAGAGATAGCGATGTTTCGACATATCTTGTTTTACGTGCAGAGTAACGCATGTACTACTGAAAGTACAGATGTAGCTCTTTGAACTGAAGATATGAGATGCTATCTGGTTCTCATGTATGTCTTTCTAAAAGTTGTTGTTGCACTTATTGTTAACTCATAAATACTGTGTTCCGAAGGAGCCCAGCAACAGTTTTCTACCAGAAGAAATTCTAACCACCATACACAGATAATCAAACGATTTCAACAGATGGAATTATGCCCTTGCTGTGCCGTTGTTGTTCTGCTTCATTGTATGCTTCAGTGAGCTTTCGAGTTGATACAGTAGACTAAAGAGCAAACACTGGTTTCAAGAACGCTAGAGTCTTTTGGGTAGTGTGCTTCACCTGACACACCAAAGGATCTATATGTGACTTCACCGTTCCCAGTGGTTTCCTATGTTGTTTCTTGGTAATTCACTGTGAAACTCTGAAAATACCGTGTTTTCAAAGAGACCTAGCTTAGAAATTATATCAGGCAAAGCATCATTCTTTGAAACAGGAGAGAACATCACAATTTCTAGCAATTATAACAGAAGTTATTGCTTTCTCTTCCCTGTTCGTGCGGTGATGGCATTCATTGTGGGAGATAGTGACCGGTGGCATTGCCACTGAAGGCAGAATCAGAGATAGCGATGTTTCGACATATCTTGTTTTACGTGCAGAGTAACGCATGTACTACTGAAAGTACAGATGTAGCTCTTTGAACTGAAGATATGAGATGCTATCTGGTTCTCATGTATGTCTTTCTAAAAGTTGTTCTTGCACTTATTGTTAACTCATAAAGACTGTGTTCCGAAGGAGCCCAGCAACAGTTTTCTACCAGAAGAAATTCTAACCACCATACACAGATAATCAAACGATTTCAACAGATGGAATTATGCCCTTGCTGTGCCGTTGTTGTTCTGCTTCATTGTATGCTTCAGTGAGCTTTCGAGTTGATACAGTAGACTAAAGAGCAAACACTGGTTTCAAGAACGCCTGAGTCTTTTGGGTAGTGTACTTCACCTGACACACAAAAGGATCTATAGGTGACTTCACCGTTCACAGTGGTTTCCTATGTTGTTTCTTGGTAATTCACTGTGAAAATCTGAAAATACCGTGTTTTCAAAGAGACCTAGCTTAGAAATTATATCAGGCATAGCATCATTCTTTGAAACAGGAGAGAACATCACAATTTCTAGCAATTATAACAGAAGTTATTGCTTTCTCTTCCCTGTCCGTGCGGTGATGACATTCATTGTGGAGATAGTGACCGCTGGAATTGCCATTGAAGGCAGAATCAGAGATAGCGATGTTTCGACATATCTTGTTTTCCGTGCAGAGTAACGTATGTACTACTGAAAGTACAGATGTAGCTCTTTGAACTGAAGATATGAGATGCTATCTGGTTCTCATGTATGTCTTTCTAAAAGTTGTTCTTGCACTTATTGTTAACTCATAAAGACTGTGTTCCGAAGGAGGCCAGCAACAGTTTTCAACCAGATGAAATTCTAACCACCATATACAGATAATCAAACGATTTCAACAGATGGAATTATGCCCTTGCTGTGCCGTTGTTGTTCTGCTTCATTGTATGCTTCAGTGAGCTTTCGAGTTGATACAGTAGACTAAATAGCAAACACTGGTTTCAAGAATGCTGGAGTCTTTTGGGTAGTGTGCTTCACCTGACACACCAAAGGATCTATATGTGACTTCACCGTTCCCAGTGGTTTCCTATGTTGTTTCTTGGTAATTCACTGTGAAACTCTGAAAATACCGTGTTTTCAAAGAGACCTAGCTTAGAAATTATATCAGGCAAAGCATCATTCTTTGAAACAGGAGAGAACATCACAATTTCTAGCAATTATAACAGAAGTTATTGCTTTCTCTTCCCTGTCCGGGCGGTGATGGCATTCATTGTGGGAGATAGTGACCGGTGGCATTCCCATTGAAGGCAGAAGCAGAGATAGCGATGTCTCGACATATCTTGTTTTCCGGGCAGAGTAACGCATGTACTACTGAAAGTACAGATGTAGCTCTTTGAACTGAAGATATTAGATGCTATCTGGTTCTCATCTATGTCTTTCTAAAAGTTGATGTTGCCTTTATTTTTAACTCATAAAGACTGTGTTCCGAAGCAGGCCAGCAACAGTTTTCAACCAGATGAAATTCTAACCACCATATACAGATAATCAAACGATTTCAACAGATGGAATTATGCCCTTGCTGTGCCGTTGTTGTTCTGCTTCATTGTATGCTTCAGTGAGCTTTCGAGTTGATACAGTAGACTAAAGAGCAAACACTGGTTTCAGGAACGCTGGAGTCTTTTGGGTAGTGTGTTTCACCTGACACACCAAAGGATTTATATGTGACTTCACCGTTCACAGTGGTTTTCTATGTTGTTTCTTGGTAATTCACTGTGAAACTCTGAAAATACCGTGTTTTCAAAGAGACCTAGCTTAGAAATTATATCAGGCAAAGCATCATTCTTTGAAACAGGAGAGAACATCACAATTTCTAGCAATTATAACAGAAGTTATTGCTTTCTCTTCCCTGTTCGTGCGGTGATGGCATTCATTGTGGGAGATAGTGACCGGTGGCATTGCCACTGAAGGCAGAATCAGAGATAGCGATGTTTCGACATATCTTGTTTTACGTGCAGAGTAACGCATGTACTACTGAAAGTACAGATGTAGCTCTTTGAACTGAAGATATGAGATGCTATCTGGTTCTCATGTATGTCTTTCTAAAAGTTGTTGTTGCACTTATTGTTAACTCATAAATACTGTGTTCCGAAGGAGCCCAGCAACAGTTTTCTACCAGAAGAAATTCTAACCACCATACACAGATAATCAAACGATTTCAACAGATGGAATTATGCCCTTGCTGTGCTTTTTTTGTTCTGCTTCATTGTATGCTTCAGTGAGCTTTCGATTTGATACAGTAGACTAAAGAGCAAACACTGGTTTCAAGAACGCTAGAGTCTTTTGGGTAGTGTGCTTCACCTGACACACCAAAGGATCTATATGTGACTTCACCGTTCCCAGTGGTTTCCTATGTTGTTTCTTGGTAATTCACTGTGAAACTCTGAAAATACCGTGTTTTCAAAGAGACCTAGCTTAGAAATTATATCAGGCATAGCATCATTCTTTGAAACAGGAGAGAACATCACAATTTCTAGCAATTATAACAGAAGTTATTGCTTTCTCTTCCCTGTCCGTGCGGTGATGACATTCATTGTGGAGATAGTGACCGCTGGAATTGCCATTGAAGGCAGAATCAGAGATAGCGATGTTTCGACATATCTTGTTTTCCGTGCAGAGTAACGTATGTACTACTGAAAGTACAGATGTAGCTCTTTGAACTGAAGATATGAGATGCTATCTGGTTCTCATGTATGTCTTTCTAAAAGTTGTTCTTGCACTTATTGTTAACTCATAAAGACTGTGTTCCGAAGGAGGCCAGCAACAGTTTTCAACCAGATGAAATTCTAACCACCATATACAGATAATCAAACGATTTCAACAGATGGAATTATGCCCTTGCTGTGCCGTTGTTGTTCTGCTTCATTGTATGCTTCAGTGAGCTTTCGAGTTGATACAGTAGACTAAATAGCAAACACTGGTTTCAAGAATGCTGGAGTCTTTTGGGTAGTGTGCTTCACCTGACACACCAAAGGATCTATATGTGACTTCACCGTTCCCAGTGGTTTCCTATGTTGTTTCTTGGTAATTCACTGTGAAACTCTGAAAATACCGTGTTTTCAAAGAGACCTAGCTTAGAAATTATATCAGGCAAAGCATCATTCTTTGAAACAGGAGAGAACATCACAATTTCTAGCAATTATAACAGAAGTTATTGCTTTCTCTTCCCTGTCCGGGCGGTGATGGCATTCATTGTGGGAGATAGTGACCGGTGGCATTCCCATTGAAGGCAGAAGCAGAGATAGCGATGTCTCGACATATCTTGTTTTCCGGGCAGAGTAACGCATGTACTACTGAAAGTACAGATGTAGCTCTTTGAACTGAAGATATTAGATGCTATCTGGTTCTCATCTATGTCTTTCTAAAAGTTGATGTTGCCTTTATTTTTAACTCATAAAGACTGTGTTCCGAAGCAGGCCAGCAACAGTTTTCAACCAGATGAAATTCTAACCACCATATACAGATAATCAAACGATTTCAACAGATGGAATTATGCCCTTGCTGTGCCGTTGTTGTTCTGCTTCATTGTATGCTTCAGTGAGCTTTCGAGTTGATACAGTAGACTAAAGAGCAAACACTGGTTTCAGGAACGCTGGAGTCTTTTGGGTAGTGTGTTTCACCTGACACACCAAAGGATTTATATGTGACTTCACCGTTCACAGTGGTTTTCTATGTTGTTTCTTGGTAATTCACTGTGAAACTCTGAAAATACCGTGTTTTCAAAGAGACCTAGCTTAGAAATTATATCAGGCAAAGCATCATTCTTTGAAACAGGAGAGAACATCACAATTTCTAGCAATTATAACAGAAGTTATTGCTTTCTCTTCCCTGTTCGTGCGGTGATGGCATTCATTGTGGGAGATAGTGACCGGTGGCATTGCCACTGAAGGCAGAATCAGAGATAGCGATGTTTCGACATATCTTGTTTTACGTGCAGAGTAACGCATGTACTACTGAAAGTACAGATGTAGCTCTTTGAACTGAAGATATGAGATGCTATCTGGTTCTCATGTATGTCTTTCTAAAAGTTGTTGTTGCACTTATTGTTAACTCATAAATACTGTGTTCCGAAGGAGCCCAGCAACAGTTTTCTACCAGAAGAAATTCTAACCACCATACACAGATAATCAAACGATTTCAACAGATGGAATTATGCCCTTGCTGTGCTTTTTTTGTTCTGCTTCATTGTATGCTTCAGTGAGCTTTCGATTTGATACAGTAGACTAAAGAGCAAACACTGGTTTCAAGAACGCTAGAGTCTTTTGGGTAGTGTGCTTCACCTGACACACCAAAGGATCTATATGTGACTTCACCGTTCCCAGTGGTTTCCTATGTTGTTTCTTGGTAATTCACTGTGAAACTCTGAAAATACCGTGTTTTCAAAGAGACCTAGCTTAGAAATTATATCAGGCATAGCATCATTCTTTGAAACAGGAGAGAACATCACAATTTCTAGCAATTATAACAGAAGTTATTGCTTTCTCTTCCCTGTCCGTGCGGTGATGACATTCATTGTGGAGATAGTGACCGCTGGAATTGCCATTGAAGGCAGAATCAGAGATAGCGATGTTTCGACATATCTTGTTTTCCGTGCAGAGTAACGTATGTACTACTGAAAGTACAGATGTAGCTCTTTGAACTGAAGATATGAGATGCTATCTGGTTCTCATGTATGTCTTTCTAAAAGTTGTTCTTGCACTTATTGTTAACTCATAAAGACTGTGTTCCGAAGGAGGCCAGCAACAGTTTTCAACCAGATGAAATTCTAACCACCATATACAGATAATCAAACGATTTCAACAGATGGAATTATGCCCTTGCTGTGCCGTTGTTGTTCTGCTTCATTGTATGCTTCAGTGAGCTTTCGAGTTGATACAGTAGACTAAATAGCAAACACTGGTTTCAAGAATGCTGGAGTCTTTTGGGTAGTGTGCTTCACCTGACACACCAAAGGATCTATATGTGACTTCACCGTTCCCAGTGGTTTCCTATGTTGTTTCTTGGTAATTCACTGTGAAACTCTGAAAATACCGTGTTTTCAAAGAGACCTAGCTTAGAAATTATATCAGGCAAAGCATCATTCTTTGAAACAGGAGAGAACATCACAATTTCTAGCAATTATAACAGAAGTTATTGCTTTCTCTTCCCTGTCCGGGCGGTGATGGCATTCATTGTGGGAGATAGTGACGGGTGGCATTCCCATTGAAGGCAGAAGCAGAGATAGCGATGTCTCGACATATCTTGTTTTCCGGGCAGAGTAACGCATGTACTACTGAAAGTACAGATGTAGCTCTTTGAACTGAAGATATTAGATGCTATCTGGTTCTCATCTATGTCTTTCTAAAAGTTGATGTTGCCTTTATTTTTAACTCATAAAGACTGTGTTCCGAAGCAGGCCAGCAACAGTTTTCAACCAGATGAAATTCTAACCACCATATACAGATAATCAAACGATTTCAACAGATGGAATTATGCCCTTGCTGTGCCGTTGTTGTTCTGCTTCATTGTATGCTTCAGTGAGCTTTCGAGTTGATACAGTAGACTAAAGAGCAAACACTGGTTTCAGGAACGCTGGAGTCTTTTGGGTAGTGTGTTTCACCTGACACACCAAAGGATTTATATGTGACTTCACTGTTCACAGTGGTTTTCTATGTTGTTTCTTGGTAATTCACTGTGAAACTCTGAAAATACCGTGTTTTCAAAGAGACCTAGCTTAGAAATTATATCAGGCAAAGCATCATTCTTTGAAACAGGAGAGAACATCACAATTTCTAGCAATTATAACAGAAGTTATTGCTTTCTCTTCCCTGTTCGTGCGGTGATGGCATTCATTGTGGGAGATAGTGACCGGTGGCATTGCCACTGAAGGCAGAATCAGAGATAGCGATGTTTCGACATATCTTGTTTTACGTGCAGAGTAACGCATGTACTACTGAAAGTACAGATGTAGCTCTTTGAACTGAAGATATTAGATGCTATCTGGTTCTCATGTATGTCTTTCTAAAAGTTGTTGTTGCACTTATTGTTAACTCATAAAGACTGTGTTCCGAAGGAGGCCAGCAACAGTTTTCAACCAGATGAAATTCTAACCACCATATACAGATAATCAAACGATTTCAACAGATGGAATTATGCCCTTGCTGTGCCGTTGTTGTTCTGCTTCATTGTATGCTTCAGTGAGCTTTCGAGTTGATACAGTAGACTAAAGAGCAAACACTGGTTTCAGGAACGCTGGAGTCTTTTGGGTAGTGTGTTTCACCTGACACACCAAAGGATTTATATGTGACTTCACCGTTCACAGTGGTTTCCTATGTTGTTTCTTGGTAATTCACTGTGAAACTCTGAAAATACCGTGTTTTCAAAGAGACCTAGCTTAGAAATTATATCAGGCAAAGCATCATTCTTTGAAACAGGAGAGAACATCACAATTTCTAGCAATTATAACAGAAGTTATTGCTTTCTCTTCCCTGTCCGGGCGGTGATGGCATTTATTGTGGGAGATAGTGACCGGTGGCATTGCCATTGAAGGCAGAATCAGAGATAGCGATGTTTCGACATATCTTGTTTTACGTGCAGAGTAACGCATGTACTACTGAAAGTACAGATGTAGCTCTTTGAACTGAAGATATGAGATGCTATCTGGTTCTCATGTATGTCTTTCTAAAAGTTGTTGTTGCACTTATTGTTAACTCATAAATACTGTGTTCCGAAGGAGCCCAGCAACAGTTTTCAACCAGAAGAAATTCTAACCACCATACACAGATAATCAAACGATTTCAACACATGGAATTATGCCCTTGCTGTGCCGTTGTTGTTCTGCTTCATTGTATGCTTCAGTGAGCTTTCGAGTTGATACAGTAGACTAAAGAGCAAACACTGGTTTCAGGAACGCTGGAGTCTTTTGGGTAGTGTGCTTCACCTGACACACCAAAGGATCTATATGTGACTTCACCGTTCACAGTGGTTTCCTATGTTGTTTCTTGGTAATTCACTGTGAAACTCTGAAAATACCGTGTTTTCAAAGAGACCTAGCTTAGAAATTATATCAGGCAAAGCATCATTATTTGAAACAGGAGAGAACATCACAATTTCTAGCAATTATAACAGAAGTTATTGCTTTCTCTTCCCTGTCCGGGCGGTGATGGCATTCATTGTGGGAGATAGTGACGGGTGGCATTCCCATTGAAGGCAGAAGCAGAGATAGCGATGTCTCGACATATCTTGTTTTCCGGGCAGAGTAACGCATGTACTACTGAAAGTACAGATGTAGCTCTTTGAACTGAAGATATTAGATGCTATCTGGTTCTCATGTATGTCTTTCTAAAAGTTGTTGTTGCACTTATTGTTAACTCATAAATACTGTGTTCCGAAGGAGCCCAGCAACAGTTTTCAACCAGAAGAAATTCTAACCACCATACACAGATAATCAAACGATTTCAACAGATGGAATTATGCCCTTGCTGTGCCTTTTTTGTTCTGCTTCATTGTATGCTTCAGTGAGCTTTCGAGTTGATAGAGTAGACTAAAGAGCAAACACTGGTTTCAAGAACGCTGGAGTCTTTTGGGTAGTGTGCTTCACCTGACACACAAAAGGATCTATAGGTGACTTCACCGTTCACAGTGGTTTCCTATGTTGTTTCTTGGTAATTCACTGTGAAACTCTGAAAATACCGTGTTTTCAAAGAGACCTAGCTTAGAAATTATATCAGGCAAAGCATCATTATTTGAAACAGGAGAGAACATCACAATTTCTAGCAATTATAACAGAAGTTATTGCTTTCTCTTCCCTGTCCGTGCGGTGATGACATTCATTGTGGAGATAGTGACCGCTGGCATTGCCATTGAAGGCAGAATCAGAGATAGCGATGTTTCGACATGTCTTGTTTTCCGTGCGGAGTAACGCATGTACTACTGAAAGTACAGATGTAGCTCTTTGAACTGAAGATATGAGATGCTATCTGGTTCTCATGTATGTCTTTCTAAAAGTTGATGTTGCCTTTATTTTTAACTCATAAAGACTGTGTTCCGAAGCAGGCCAGCAACAGTTTTCAACCAGATGAAATTCTAACCACCATATACAGATAATCAAACGATTTCAACAGATGGAATTATGCCCTTGCTGTGCCGTTGTTGTTCTGCTTCATTGTATGCTTCAGTGAGCTTTCGAGTTGATACAGTAGACTAAAGAGCAAACACTGGTTTCAGGAACGCTGGAGTCTTTTGGGTAGTGTGTTTCACCTGACACACCAAAGGATTTATATGTGACTTCACCGTTCCCAGTGGTTTCCTATGTTGTTTCTTGGTAATTCACTGTGAAACTCTGAAAATACCGTGTTTTCAAAGAGACCTAGCTTAGAAATTATATCAGGCAAAGCATCATTCTTTGAAACAGGAGAGAACATCACAATTTCTAGCAATTATAACAGAAGTTATTGCTTTCTCTTCCCTGTCCGGGCGGTGATGGCATTCATTGTGGGAGATAGTGACCGGTGGCATTCCCATTGAAGGCAGAAGCAGAGATAGCGATGTCTCGACATATCTTGTTTTCCGGGCAGAGTAACGCATGTACTACTGAAAGTACAGATGTAGCTCTTTGAACTGAAGATATTAGATGCTATCTGGTTCTCATCTATGTCTTTCTAAAAGTTGATGTTGCCTTTATTTTTAACTCATAAAGACTGTGTTCCGAAGCAGGCCAGCAACAGTTTTCAACCAGATGAAATTCTAACCACCATATACAGATAATCAAACGATTTCAACAGATGGAATTATGCCCTTGCTGTGCCGTTGTTGTTCTGCTTCATTGTATGCTTCAGTGAGCTTTCGAGTTGATACAGTAGACTAAAGAGCAAACACTGGTTTCAGGAACGCTGGAGTCTTTTGGGTAGTGTGTTTCACCTGACACACCAAAGGATTTATATGTGACTTCACCGTTCACAGTGGTTTTCTATGTTGTTTCTTGGTAATTCACTGTGAAACTCTGAAAATACCGTGTTTTCAAAGAGACCTAGCTTAGAAATTATATCAGGCAAAGCATCATTCTTTGAAACAGGAGAGAACATCACAATTTCTAGCAATTATAACAGAAGTTATTGCTTTCTCTTCCCTGTTCGTGCGGTGATGGCATTCATTGTGGGAGATAGTGACCGGTGGCATTGCCACTGAAGGCAGAATCAGAGATAGCGATGTTTCGACATATCTTGTTTTACGTGCAGAGTAACGCATGTACTACTGAAAGTACAGATGTAGCTCTTTGAACTGAAGATATGAGATGCTATCTGGTTCTCATGTATGTCTTTCTAAAAGTTGTTGTTGCACTTATTGTTAACTCATAAATACTGTGTTCCGAAGGAGCCCAGCAACAGTTTTCTACCAGAAGAAATTCTAACCACCATACACAGATAATCAAACGATTTCAACAGATGGAATTATGCCCTTGCTGTGCTTTTTTTGTTCTGCTTCATTGTATGCTTCAGTGAGCTTTCGATTTGATACAGTAGACTAAAGAGCAAACACTGGTTTCAAGAACGCTAGAGTCTTTTGGGTAGTGTGCTTCACCTGACACACCAAAGGATCTATATGTGACTTCACCGTTCCCAGTGGTTTCCTATGTTGTTTCTTGGTAATTCACTGTGAAACTCTGAAAATACCGTGTTTTCAAAGAGACCTAGCTTAGAAATTATATCAGGCATAGCATCATTCTTTGAAACAGGAGAGAACATCACAATTTCTAGCAATTATAACAGAAGTTATTGCTTTCTCTTCCCTGTCCGTGCGGTGATGACATTCATTGTGGAGATAGTGACCGCTGGAATTGCCATTGAAGGCAGAATCAGAGATAGCGATGTTTCGACATATCTTGTTTTCCGTGCAGAGTAACGTATGTACTACTGAAAGTACAGATGTAGCTCTTTGAACTGAAGATATGAGATGCTATCTGGTTCTCATGTATGTCTTTCTAAAAGTTGTTCTTGCACTTATTGTTAACTCATAAAGACTGTGTTCCGAAGGAGGCCAGCAACAGTTTTCAACCAGATGAAATTCTAACCACCATATACAGATAATCAAACGATTTCAACAGATGGAATTATGCCCTTGCTGTGCCGTTGTTGTTCTGCTTCATTGTATGCTTCAGTGAGCTTTCGAGTTGATACAGTAGACTAAATAGCAAACACTGGTTTCAAGAATGCTGGAGTCTTTTGGGTAGTGTGCTTCACCTGACACACCAAAGGATCTATATGTGACTTCACCGTTCCCAGTGGTTTCCTATGTTGTTTCTTGGTAATTCACTGTGAAACTCTGAAAATACCGTGTTTTCAAAGAGACCTAGCTTAGAAATTATATCAGGCAAAGCATCATTCTTTGAAACAGGAGAGAACATCACAATTTCTAGCAATTATAACAGAAGTTATTGCTTTCTCTTCCCTGTCCGGGCGGTGATGGCATTCATTGTGGGAGATAGTGACGGGTGGCATTCCCATTGAAGGCAGAAGCAGAGATAGCGATGTCTCGACATATCTTGTTTTCCGGGCAGAGTAACGCATGTACTACTGAAAGTACAGATGTAGCTCTTTGAACTGAAGATATTAGATGCTATCTGGTTCTCATCTATGTCTTTCTAAAAGTTGATGTTGCCTTTATTTTTAACTCATAAAGACTGTGTTCCGAAGCAGGCCAGCAACAGTTTTCAACCAGATGAAATTCTAACCACCATATACAGATAATCAAACGATTTCAACAGATGGAATTATGCCCTTGCTGTGCCGTTGTTGTTCTGCTTCATTGTATGCTTCAGTGAGCTTTCGAGTTGATACAGTAGACTAAAGAGCAAACACTGGTTTCAGGAACGCTGGAGTCTTTTGGGTAGTGTGTTTCACCTGACACACCAAAGGATTTATATGTGACTTCACTGTTCACAGTGGTTTTCTATGTTGTTTCTTGGTAATTCACTGTGAAACTCTGAAAATACCGTGTTTTCAAAGAGACCTAGCTTAGAAATTATATCAGGCAAAGCATCATTCTTTGAAACAGGAGAGAACATCACAATTTCTAGCAATTATAACAGAAGTTATTGCTTTCTCTTCCCTGTTCGTGCGGTGATGGCATTCATTGTGGGAGATAGTGACCGGTGGCATTGCCACTGAAGGCAGAATCAGAGATAGCGATGTTTCGACATATCTTGTTTTACGTGCAGAGTAACGCATGTACTACTGAAAGTACAGATGTAGCTCTTTGAACTGAAGATATTAGATGCTATCTGGTTCTCATGTATGTCTTTCTAAAAGTTGTTGTTGCACTTATTGTTAACTCATAAAGACTGTGTTCCGAAGGAGGCCAGCAACAGTTTTCAACCAGATGAAATTCTAACCACCATATACAGATAATCAAACGATTTCAACAGATGGAATTATGCCCTTGCTGTGCCGTTGTTGTTCTGCTTCATTGTATGCTTCAGTGAGCTTTCGAGTTGATACAGTAGACTAAAGAGCAAACACTGGTTTCAGGAACGCTGGAGTCTTTTGGGTAGTGTGTTTCACCTGACACACCAAAGGATTTATATGTGACTTCACCGTTCACAGTGGTTTCCTATGTTGTTTCTTGGTAATTCACTGTGAAACTCTGAAAATACCGTGTTTTCAAAGAGACCTAGCTTAGAAATTATATCAGGCAAAGCATCATTCTTTGAAACAGGAGAGAACATCACAATTTCTAGCAATTATAACAGAAGTTATTGCTTTCTCTTCCCTGTCCGGGCGGTGATGGCATTTATTGTGGGAGATAGTGACCGGTGGCATTGCCATTGAAGGCAGAATCAGAGATAGCGATGTTTCGACATATCTTGTTTTACGTGCAGAGTAACGCATGTACTACTGAAAGTACAGATGTAGCTCTTTGAACTGAAGATATGAGATGCTATCTGGTTCTCATGTATGTCTTTCTAAAAGTTGTTGTTGCACTTATTGTTAACTCATAAATACTGTGTTCCGAAGGAGCCCAGCAACAGTTTTCAACCAGAAGAAATTCTAACCACCATACACAGATAATCAAACGATTTCAACACATGGAATTATGCCCTTGCTGTGCCGTTGTTGTTCTGCTTCATTGTATGCTTCAGTGAGCTTTCGAGTTGATACAGTAGACTAAAGAGCAAACACTGGTTTCAGGAACGCTGGAGTCTTTTGGGTAGTGTGCTTCACCTGACACACCAAAGGATCTATATGTGACTTCACCGTTCACAGTGGTTTCCTATGTTGTTTCTTGGTAATTCACTGTGAAACTCTGAAAATACCGTGTTTTCAAAGAGACCTAGCTTAGAAATTATATCAGGCAAAGCATCATTATTTGAAACAGGAGAGAACATCACAATTTCTAGCAATTATAACAGAAGTTATTGCTTTCTCTTCCCTGTCCGGGCGGTGATGGCATTCATTGTGGGAGATAGTGACGGGTGGCATTCCCATTGAAGGCAGAAGCAGAGATAGCGATGTCTCGACATATCTTGTTTTCCGGGCAGAGTAACGCATGTACTACTGAAAGTACAGATGTAGCTCTTTGAACTGAAGATATTAGATGCTATCTGGTTCTCATGTATGTCTTTCTAAAAGTTGTTGTTGCACTTATTGTTAACTCATAAATACTGTGTTCCGAAGGAGCCCAGCAACAGTTTTCAACCAGAAGAAATTCTAACCACCATACACAGATAATCAAACGATTTCAACAGATGGAATTATGCCCTTGCTGTGCCTTTTTTGTTCTGCTTCATTGTATGCTTCAGTGAGCTTTCGAGTTGATAGAGTAGACTAAAGAGCAAACACTGGTTTCAAGAACGCTGGAGTCTTTTGGGTAGTGTGCTTCACCTGACACACAAAAGGATCTATAGGTGACTTCACCGTTCACAGTGGTTTCCTATGTTGTTTCTTGGTAATTCACTGTGAAACTCTGAAAATACCGTGTTTTCAAAGAGACCTAGCTTAGAAATTATATCAGGCAAAGCATCATTATTTGAAACAGGAGAGAACATCACAATTTCTAGCAATTATAACAGAAGTTATTGCTTTCTCTTCCCTGTCCGTGCGGTGATGACATTCATTGTGGAGATAGTGACCGCTGGCATTGCCATTGAAGGCAGAATCAGAGATAGCGATGTTTCGACATATCTTGTTTTCCGTGCGGAGTAACGCATGTACTACTGAAAGTACAGATGTAGCTCTTTGAACTGAAGATATGAGATGCTATCTGGTTCTCATGTATGTCTTTCTAAAAGTTGATGTTGCCTTTATTTTTAACTCATAAAGACTGTGTTCCGAAGCAGGCCAGCAACAGTTTTCAACCAGATGAAATTCTAACCACCATATACAGATAATCAAACGATTTCAACAGATGGAATTATGCCCTTGCTGTGCCGTTGTTGTTCTGCTTCATTGTATGCTTCAGTGAGCTTTCGAGTTGATACAGTAGACTAAAGAGCAAACACTGGTTTCAGGAACGCTGGAGTCTTTTGGGTAGTGTGTTTCACCTGACACACCAAAGGATTTATATGTGACTTCACCGTTCACAGTGGTTTCCTATGTTGTTTCTTGGTAATTCACTGTGAAACTCTGAAAATACCGTGTTTTCAAAGAGACCTAGCTTAGAAATTATATCAGGCAAAGCATCATTCTTTGAAACAGGAGAGAACATCACAATTTCTAGCAATTATAACAGAAGTTATTTATTTCTCTTCCCTGTCCGGGCGGTGATGGCATTCATTGTGGGAGATAGTGACGGGTGGCATTCCCATTGAAGGCAGAAGCAGAGATAGCCATGTCTCGACATATCTTGTTTTCCGGGCAGAGTAACGCATGTACTACTGAAAGTACAGATGTAGCTCTTTGAACTGAAGATATGAGATGCTATCTGGTTCTCATGTATGTCTTTCTAAAAGTTGTTGTTGCACTTATTGTTAACTCATAAATACTGTGTTCCGAAGGAGCCCAGCAACAGTTTTCAACCAGAAGAAATTCTAACCACCATACACAGATAATCAAACGATTTCAACAGATGGAATTATGCCCTTGCTGTGCCTTTTTTGTTCTGCTTCATTGTATGCTTCAGTGAGCTTTCGAGTTGATACAGTAGACTAAAGAGCAAACACTGGTTTCAAGAACGCTGGAGTCTTTTGGGTAGTGTGCTTCACCTGACACACCAAAGGATCTATATGTGACTTCACCGTTCACAGTGGTTTCCTATGTTGTTTCTTGGTAATTCACTGTGAATATCTGAAAATACCGTGTTTTCAAAGAGACCTAGCTTAGAAATTATATCAGGCAAAGCATCATTCTTTGAAACAGGAGAGAACATCACAATTTCTAGCAATTATAACAGAAGTTATTGCTTTCTCTTCCCTGTCCGGGCGGTGATGGCATTCATTGTGGGAGATAGTGACCGGTGGCATTCCCATTGAAGGCAGAAGCAGAGATAGCGATGTCTCGACATATCTTGTTTTCCGGGCAGAGTAACGCATGTACTACTGAAAGTACAGATGTAGCTCTTTGAACTGAAGATATTAGATGCTATCTGGTTCTCATGTATGTCTTTCTAAAAGTTGTTGTTGCACTTATTGTTAACTCATAAATACTGTGTTCCGAAAGAGCCCAGCAACAGTTTTCAACCAGAAGAAATTCTAACCACCATACACAGATAATCAAACGATTTCAACAGATGGAATTATGCCCTTGCTGTGCCTTTTTTGTTCTGCTTCATTGTATGCTTCAGTGAGCTTTCGAGTTGATACAGTAGACTAAAGAGCAAACACTGGTTTCAAGAACGCTGGAGTCTTTTGGGTAGTGTGCTTCACCTGACACACCAAAGGATCTATATGTGACTTCACCGTTCACAGTGGTTTCCTATGTTGTTTCTTGGTAATTCACTGTGAAACTCTGAAAATACCGTGTTTTCAAAGAGACCTAGCTTAGAAATTATATCAGGCAAAGCATCATTCTTTGAAACAGGAGAGAACATCACAATTTCTAGCAATTATAACAGAAGTTATTTATTTCTCTTCCCTGTCCGGGCGGTGATGGCATTCATTGTGGGAGATAGTGACGGGTGGCATTCCCATTGAAGGCAGAAGCAGAGATAGCCATGTCTCGACATATCTTGTTTTCCGGGCAGAGTAACGCATGTACTACTGAAAGTACAGATGTAGCTCTTTGAACTGAAGATATGAGATGCTATCTGGTTCTCATGTATGTCTTTCTAAAAGTTGTTGTTGCACTTATTGTTAACTCATAAATACTGTGTTCCGAAGGAGCCCAGCAACAGTTTTCAACCAGAAGAAATTCTAACCACCATACACAGATAATCAAACGATTTCAACAGATGGAATTATGCCCTTGCTGTGCCTTTTTTGTTCTGCTTCATTGTATGCTTCAGTGAGCTTTCGAGTTGATACAGTAGACTAAAGAGCAAACACTGGTTTCAAGAACGCTGGAGTCTTTTGGGTAGTGTGCTTCACCTGACACACCAAAGGATCTATATGTGACTTCACCGTTCACAGTGGTTTCCTATGTTGTTTCTTGGTAATTCACTGTGAATATCTGAAAATACCGTGTTTTCAAAGAGACCTAGCTTAGAAATTATATCAGGTAAAGTATCATTCTTTGAAACAGTAGGGAACATCACAATTTCTAGCAATTATAACAGAAGTTATTGCTTTCTCTTCCCTGTCCGTGCGGTGATGGCATTCATTGTGGGAGATAGTGATGAGTGGCCTTCCCATTGAAGGCAGAAGCAGAGATAGCGATGTCTCGACATATCTTGTTTTCCGTGCAGAGTAACGCATGTACTACTGAAAGTACAGATGTAGCTCTTTGAACTGAAGATATGAGATGCTATCTGGTTCTCATGTATGTCTTTCTAAAAGTTGATGTTGCCTTTATTTTTAACTCATAAAGACTGTGTTCCGAAGCAGGCCAGCAACAGTTTTCAACCAGATGAAATTCTAACCACCATATACAGACAATCAAACGATTTCAACAGATGGAATTATGCCCTTGCTGTGCCGTTGTTGTTCTGCTTCATTGTATGCTTCAGTGAGCTTTCGAGTTGATACAGTAGACTAAAGAGCAAACACTGGTTTCAAGAACGCTGGAGTCTTTTGGGTAGTGTGCTTCACCTGACACACCAAAGGATCTATATGTGACTTCACCGTTCACAGTGGTTTCCTATGTTGTTTCTTGGTAATTCACTGTGAATATCTGAAAATACCGTGTTTTCAAAGAGACCTAGCTTAGAAATTATATCAGGCAAAGCATCATTCTTTGAAACAGGAGAGAACATCACAATTTCTAGCAATTATAACAGAAGTTATTGCTTTCTCTTCCCTGTCCGGGCGGTGATGGCATTCATTGTGGGAGATAGTGACCGGTGGCATTCCCATTGAAGGCAGAAGCAGAGATAGCGATGTCTCGACATATCTTGTTTTCCGGGCAGAGTAACGCATGTACTACTGAAAGTACAGATGTAGCTCTTTGAACTGAAGATATTAGATGCTATCTGGTTCTCATGTATGTCTTTCTAAAAGTTGTTGTTGCACTTATTGTTAACTCATAAATACTGTGTTCCGAAAGAGCCCAGCAACAGTTTTCAACCAGAAGAAATTCTAACCACCATACACAGATAATCAAACGATTTCAACAGATGGAATTATGCCCTTGCTGTGCCTTTTTTGTTCTGCTTCATTGTATGCTTCAGTGAGCTTTCGAGTTGATACAGTAGACTAAAGAGCAAACACTGGTTTCAAGAACGCTGGAGTCTTTTGGGTAGTGTGCTTCACCTGACACACCAAAGGATCTATATGTGACTTCACCGTTCACAGTGGTTTCCTATGTTGTTTCTTGGTAATTCACTGTGAAACTCTGAAAATACCGTGTTTTCAAAGAGACCTAGCTTAGAAATTATATCAGGCAAAGCATCATTCTTTGAAACAGGAGAGAACATCACAATTTCTAGCAATTATAACAGAAGTTATTTATTTCTCTTCCCTGTCCGGGCGGTGATGGCATTCATTGTGGGAGATAGTGACGGGTGGCATTCCCATTGAAGGCAGAAGCAGAGATAGCCATGTCTCGACATATCTTGTTTTCCGGGCAGAGTAACGCATGTACTACTGAAAGTACAGATGTAGCTCTTTGAACTGAAGATATGAGATGCTATCTGGTTCTCATGTATGTCTTTCTAAAAGTTGTTGTTGCACTTATTGTTAACTCATAAATACTGTGTTCCGAAGGAGCCCAGCAACAGTTTTCAACCAGAAGAAATTCTAACCACCATACACAGATAATCAAACGATTTCAACAGATGGAATTATGCCCTTGCTGTGCCTTTTTTGTTCTGCTTCATTGTATGCTTCAGTGAGCTTTCGAGTTGATACAGTAGACTAAAGAGCAAACACTGGTTTCAAGAACGCTGGAGTCTTTTGGGTAGTGTGCTTCACCTGACACACCAAAGGATCTATATGTGACTTCACCGTTCACAGTGGTTTCCTATGTTGTTTCTTGGTAATTCACTGTGAATATCTGAAAATACCGTGTTTTCAAAGAGACCTAGCTTAGAAATTATATCAGGTAAAGTATCATTCTTTGAAACAGTAGGGAACATCACAATTTCTAGCAATTATAACAGAAGTTATTGCTTTCTCTTCCCTGTCCGTGCGGTGATGGCATTCATTGTGGGAGATAGTGATGAGTGGCCTTCCCATTGAAGGCAGAAGCAGAGATAGCGATGTCTCGACATATCTTGTTTTCCGTGCAGAGTAACGCATGTACTACTGAAAGTACAGATGTAGCTCTTTGAACTGAAGATATGAGATGCTATCTGGTTCTCATGTATGTCTTTCTAAAAGTTGATGTTGCCTTTATTTTTAACTCATAAAGACTGTGTTCCGAAGCAGGCCAGCAACAGTTTTCAACCAGATGAAATTCTAACCACCATATACAGACAATCAAACGATTTCAACAGATGGAATTATGCCCTTGCTGTGCCGTTGTTGTTCTGCTTCATTGTATGCTTCAGTGAGCTTTCGAGTTGATACAGTAGACTAAAGAGCAAACACTGGTTTCAGGAACGCTGGAGTCTTTTGGGTAGTGTGTTTCACCTGACACACCAAAGGATCTATATGTGACTTCACCGTTCACAGTGGTTTCCTATGTTGTTTCTTGGTAATTCACTGTGAAACTCTGAAAATACCGTGTTTTCAAAGAGACCTAGCTTAGAAATTATATCAGGCAAAGCATCATTCTTTGAAACAGGAGAGAACATCACAATTTCTAGCAATTATAACAGAAGTTATTGCTTTCTCTTCCCTGTCCGTGCGGTGATGGCATTCATTGTGGGAGATAGTGACCGGTGGCATTGCCATTGAAGGCAGAATCAGAGATAGCGATGTTTCGACATATCTTGTTTTACGTGCAGAGTAACGCATGTACTACTGAAAGTACAGATGTAGCTCTTTGAACTGAAGATATGAGATGCTATCTGGTTCTCATGTATGTCTTTCTAAAAGTTGTTGTTGCACTTATTGTTAACTCATAAAGACTGTGTTCCGAAGGAGGCCAGCAACAGTTTTCAACCAGATGAAATTCTAACCACCATATACAGATAATCAAACGATTTCAACAGATGGAATTATGCCCTTGCTGTGCCGTTGTTGTTCTGCTTCATTGTATGCTTCAGTGAGCTTTCGAGTTGATACAGTAGACTAAAGAGCAAACACTGGTTTCAGGAACGCTGGAGTCTTTTGGGTAGTGTGTTTCACCTGACACACCAAAGGATTTATATGTGACTTCACCGTTCACAGTGGTTTCCTATGTTGTTTCTTGGTAATTCACTGTGAAACTCTGAAAATACCGTGTTTTCAAAGAGACCTAGCTTAGAAATTATATCAGGCAAAGCATCATTCTTTGAAACAGGAGAGAACATCACAATTTCTAGCAATTATAACAGAAGTTATTGCTTTCTCTTCCCTGTCCGGGCGGTGATGGCATTCATTGTGGGAGATAGTGACCGGTGGCATTCCCATTGAAGGCAGAAGCAGAGATAGCGATGTCTCGACATATCTTGTTTTCCGGGCAGAGTAACGCATGTACTACTGAAAGTACAGATGTAGCTCTTTGAACTGAAGATATTAGATGCTATCTGGTTCTCATGTATGTCTTTCTAAAAGTTGTTGTTGCACTTATTGTTAACTCATAAATACTGTGTTCCGAAGGAGCCCAGCAACAGTTTTCAACCAGAAGAAATTCTAACCACCATACACAGATAATCAAACGATTTCAACAGATGGAATTATGCCCTTGCTGTGCCTTTTTTGTTCTGCTTCATTGTATGCTTCAGTGAGCTTTCGAGTTGATACAGTAGACTAAAGAGCAAACACTGGTTTCAAGAACGCTGGAGTCTTTTGGGTAGTGTGCTTCACCTGACACACCAAAGGATCTATATGTGACTTCACCGTTCACAGTGGTTTCCTATGTTGTTTCTTGGTAATTCACTGTGAAACTCTGAAAATACCGTGTTTTCAAAGAGACCTAGCTTAGAAATTATATCAGGCAAAGCATCATTATTTGAAACAGGAGAGAACATCACAATTTCTAGCAATTATAACAGAAGTTATTGATTTCTCTTCCCTGTCCGGGCGGTGATGGCATTCATTGTGGGAGATAGTGACGGGTGGCATTCCCATTGAAGGCAGAAGCAGAGATAGCCATGTCTCGACATATCTTGTTTTCCGGGCAGAGTAACGCATGTACTACTGAAAGTACAGATGTAGCTCTTTGAACTGAAGATATTAGATGCTATCTGGTTCTCATGTATGTCTTTCTAAAAGTTGTTGTTGCACTTATTGTTAACTCATAAATACTGTGTTCCGAAGGAGCCCAGCAACAGTTTTCAACCAGAAGAAATTCTAACCACCATACACAGATAATCAAACGATTTCAACAGATGGAATTATGCCCTTGCTGTGCCTTTTTTGTTCTGCTACATTGTATGCTTCAGTGAGCTTTCGAGTTGATACAGTAGACTAAAGAGCAAACACTGGTTTCAAGAACGCTGGAGTCTTTTGGGTAGTGTGCTTCACCTGACACACCAAAGGATCTATATGTGACTTCACCGTTCACAGTGGTTTCCTATGTTGTTTCTTGGTAATTCACTGTGAAACTCTGAAAATACCGTGTTTTCAAAGAGACCTAGCTTAGAAATTATATCAGGTAAAGTATCATTCTTTGAAACAGTAGGGAACATCACAATTTCTAGCAATTATAACAGAAGTTATTGCTTTCTCTTCCCTGTCCGTGCGGTGATGGCATTCATTGTGGGAGATAGTGATGAGTGGCCTTCCCATTGAAGGCAGAAGCAGAGATAGCGATGTCTCGACATATCTTGTTTTCCGTGCAGAGTAACGTATGTACTACTGAAAGTACAGATGTAGCTCTTTGAACTGAAGATATGAGATGCTATCTGGTTCTCATGTATGTCTTTCTAAAAGTTGTTCTTGCACTTATTGTTAACTCATAAAGACTGTGTTCCGAAGGAGGCCAGCAACAGTTTTCAACCAGATGAAATTCTAACCACCATATACAGATAATCAAACGATTTCAACAGATGGAATTATGCCCTTGCTGTGCCGTTGTTGTTCTGCTTCATTGTATGCTTCAGTGAGCTTTCGAGTTGATACAGTAGACTAAAGAGCAAACACTGGTTTCAAGAACGCCTGAGTCTTTTGGGTAGTGTACTTCACCTGACACACAAAAGGATCTATAGGTGACTTCACCGTTCACAGTGGTTTCCTATGTTGTTTCTTGGTAATTCACTGTGAAAATCTGAAAATACCGTGTTTTCAAAGAGACCTAGCTTAGAAATTATATCAGGCAAAGCATCATTCTTTGAAACAGGAGAGAACATCACAATTTCTAGCAATTATAACAGAAGTTATTGCTTTCTCTTCCCTGTCCGTGCGGTGATGACATTCATTGTGGAGATAGTGACCGCTGGAATTGCCATTGAAGGCAGAATCAGAGATAGCGATGTTTCGACATATCTTGTTTTCCGTGCAGAGTAACGTATGTACTACTGAAAGTACAGATGTAGCTCTTTGAACTGAAGATATGAGATGCTATCTGGTTCTCATGTATGTCTTTCTAAAAGTTGTTCTTGCACTTATTGTTAACTCATAAAGACTGTGTTCCGAAGGAGGCCAGCAACAGTTTTCAACCAGATGAAATTCTAACCACCATATACAGATAATCAAACGATTTCAACAGATGGAATTATGCCCTTGCTGTGCCGTTGTTGTTCTGCTTCATTGTATGCTTCAGTGAGCTTTCGAGTTGATACAGTAGACTAAAGAGCAAACACTGGTTTCAAGAACGCTGGAGTCTTTTGGGTAGTGTGCTTCACCTGACACACCAAAGGATCTATATGTGACTTCACCGTTCCCAGTGGTTTCCTATGTTGTTTCTTGGTAATTCACTGTGAAACTCTGAAAATACCGTGTTTTCAAAGAGACCTAGCTTAGAAATTATATCAGGCAAAGCATCATTCTTTGAAACAGGAGAGAACATCACAATTTCTAGCAATTATAACAGAAGTTATTGCTTTCTCTTCCCTGTCCGTTTGGTGATAGCATTCATTGTGGGAGTTAGTGACTGGTGGCATTGCCATTGAAGGCAGAATCAGAGATAACGATGTTTGGACATATCTTGTTTTCCGTGCAAAGTAACGCATGTACTACTGAAAGTACAGATGTAGCTCTTTGAACTGAAGATATTAGATGCTATCTGGTTCTCATGTATGTCTTTCTAAAAGTTGATGTTGCCTCTATTTTTAACTCATAAAGACTGTGTTCCGAAGCAGGCCAGCAACAGTTTTCAACCAGATGAAATTCTAACCACCATATACAGATAATCAAACGATTTCAACAGATGGAATTATGCCCTTGCTGTGCCGTTGTTGTTCTGCTTCATTGTATGCTTCAGTGAGCTTTCGAGTTGATACAGTAGACTAAAGAGCAAACACTGGTTTCAAGAACGCCTGAGTCTTTTGGGTAGTGTACTTCACCTGACACACAAAAGGATCTATAGGTGACTTCACCGTTCACAGTGGTTTCCTATGTTGTTTCTTGGTAATTCACTGTGAAAATCTGAAAATACCGTGTTTTCAAAGAGACCTAGCTTAGAAATTATATCAGGCAAAGCATCATTCTTTGAAACAGGAGAGAACATCACAATTTCTAGCAATTATAACAGAAGTTATTGCTTTCTCTTCCCTGTCCGTGCGGTGATGACATTCATTGTGGAGATAGTGACCGCTGGAATTGCCATTGAAGGCAGAATCAGAGATAGCGATGTTTCGACATATCTTGTTTTCCGTGCAGAGTAACGTATGTACTACTGAAAGTACAGATGTAGCTCTTTGAACTGAAGATATGAGATGCTATCTGGTTCTCATGTATGTCTTTCTAAAAGTTGTTCTTGCACTTATTGTTAACTCATAAAGACTGTGTTCCGAAGGAGGCCAGCAACAGTTTTCAACCAGATGAAATTCTAACCACCATATACAGATAATCAAACGATTTCAACAGATGGAATTATGCCCTTGCTGTGCCGTTGTTGTTCTGCTTCATTGTATGCTTCAGTGAGCTTTCGAGTTGATACAGTAGACTAAAGAGCAAACACTGGTTTCAAGAACGCTGGAGTCTTTTGGGTAGTGTGCTTCACCTGACACACCAAAGGATCTATATGTGACTTCACCGTTCCCAGTGGTTTCCTATGTTGTTTCTTGGTAATTCACTGTGAAACTCTGAAAATACCGTGTTTTCAAAGAGACCTAGCTTAGAAATTATATCAGGCAAAGCATCATTCTTTGAAACAGGAGAGAACATCACAATTTCTAGCAATTATAACAGAAGTTATTGCTTTCTCTTCCCTGTCCGTTTGGTGATAGCATTCATTGTGGGAGTTAGTGACTGGTGGCATTGCCATTGAAGGCAGAATCAGAGATAACGATGTTTGGACATATCTTGTTTTCCGTGCAAAGTAACGCATGTACTACTGAAAGTACAGATGTAGCTCTTTGAACTGAAGATATTAGATGCTATCTGGTTCTCATGTATGTCTTTCTAAAAGTTGATGTTGCCTCTATTTTTAACTCATAAAGACTGTGTTCCGAAGCAGGCCAGCAACAGTTTTCAACCAGATGAAATTCTAACCACCATATACAGATAATCAAACGATTTCAACAGATGGAATTATGCCCTTGCTGTGCCGTTGTTGTTCTGCTTCATTGTATGCTTCAGTGAGCTTTCGAGTTGATACAGTAGACTAAAGAGCAAACACTGGTTTCAAGAACGCCTGAGTCTTTTGGGTAGTGTACTTCACCTGACACACAAAAGGATCTATAGGTGACTTCACCGTTCACAGTGGTTTCCTATGTTGTTTCTTGGTAATTCACTGTGAAAATCTGAAAATACCGTGTTTTCAAAGAGACCTAGCTTAGAAATTATATCAGGCAAAGCATCATTCTTTGAAACAGGAGAGAACATCACAATTTCTAGCAATTATAACAGAAGTTATTGCTTTCTCTTCCCTGTCCGTGCGGTGATGACATTCATTGTGGAGATAGTGACCGCTGGAATTGCCATTGAAGGCAGAATCAGAGATAGCGATGTTTCGACATATCTTGTTTTCCGTGCAGAGTAACGTATGTACTACTGAAAGTACAGATGTAGCTCTTTGAACTGAAGATATGAGATGCTATCTGGTTCTCATGTATGTCTTTCTAAAAGTTGTTCTTGCACTTATTGTTAACTCATAAAGACTGTGTTCCGAAGGAGGCCAGCAACAGTTTTCAACCAGATGAAATTCTAACCACCATATACAGATAATCAAACGATTTCAACAGATGGAATTATGCCCTTGCTGTGCCGTTGTTGTTCTGCTTCATTGTATGCTTCAGTGAGCTTTCGAGTTGATACAGTAGACTAAAGAGCAAACACTGGTTTCAAGAACGCTGGAGTCTTTTGGGTAGTGTGCTTCACCTGACACA
The DNA here is from genome assembly GCF_987537825.1 of Furipterus horrens. Taxonomy (NCBI): domain Eukaryota; kingdom Metazoa; phylum Chordata; class Mammalia; order Chiroptera; family Furipteridae; genus Furipterus; species Furipterus horrens. The sequence goes on along the minus strand of NW_028327197.1, from coordinate 1,204,764 downwards.
CCAAAGGATCTATATGTGACTTCACCGTTCCCAGTGGTTTCCTATGTTGTTTCTTGGTAATTCACTGTGAAACTCTGAAAATACCGTGTTTTCAAAGAGACCTAGCTTAGAAATTATATCAGGCAAAGCATCATTCTTTGAAACAGGAGAGAACATCACAATTTCTAGCAATTATAACAGAAGTTATTGCTTTCTCTTCCCTGTCCGTTTGGTGATAGCATTCATTGTGGGAGTTAGTGACTGGTGGCATTGCCATTGAAGGCAGAATCAGAGATAACGATGTTTGGACATATCTTGTTTTCCGTGCAAAGTAACGCATGTACTACTGAAAGTACAGATGTAGCTCTTTGAACTGAAGATATTAGATGCTATCTGGTTCTCATGTATGTCTTTCTAAAAGTTGATGTTGCCTCTATTTTTAACTCATAAAGACTGTGTTCCGAAGCAGGCCAGCAACAGTTTTCAACCAGATGAAATTCTAACCACCATATACAGATAATCAAACGATTTCAACAGATGGAATTATGCCCTTGCTGTGCCGTTGTTGTTCTGCTTCATTGTATGCTTCAGTGAGCTTTCGAGTTGATACAGTAGACTAAAGAGCAAACACTGGTTTCAGGAACGCTGGAGTCTTTTGGGTAGTGTGTTTCACCTGACACACCAAAGGATTTATATGTGACTTCACCGTTTACAGTGGTTTTCTATGTTGTTTCTTGGTAATTCACTGTGAAACTCTGAAAATACCGTGTTTTCAAAGAGACCTAGCTTAGAAATTATATCAGGCAAAGCATCATTCTTTGAAACAGGAGAGAACATCACAATTTCTAGCAATTATAACAGAAGTTATTGCTTTCTCTTCCCTGTTCGTGCGGTGATGGCATTCATTGTGGGAGATAGTGACCGGTGGCATTGCCACTGAAGGCAGAATCAGAGATAGCGATGTTTCGACATATCTTGTTTTACGTGCAGAGTAACGCATGTACTACTGAAAGTACAGATGTAGCTCTTTGAACTGAAGATATGAGATGCTATCTGGTTCTCATGTATGTCTTTCTAAAAGTTGTTGTTGCACTTATTGTTAACTCATAAATACTGTGTTCCGAAGGAGCCCAGCAACAGTTTTCTACCAGAAGAAATTCTAACCACCATATACAGATAATCAAACGATTTCAACAGATGGAATTATGCCCTTGCTGTGCCGTTGTTGTTCTGCTTCATTGTATGCTTCAGTGAGCTTTCGAGTTGATACAGTAGACTAAAGAGCAAACACTGGTTTCAAGAACGCCTGAGTCTTTTGGGTAGTGTACTTCACCTGACACACAAAAGGATCTATAGGTGACTTCACCGTTCCCAGTGGTTTCCTATGTTGTTTCTTGGTAATTCACTGTGAAAATCTGAAAATACCGTGTTTTCAAAGAGACCTAGCTTAGAAATTATATCAGGCAAAGCATCATTCTTTGAAACAGGAGAGAACATCACAATTTCTAGCAATTATAACAGAAGTTATTGCTTTCTCTTCCCTGTCCGTGCGGTGATGACATTCATTGTGGAGATAGTGACCGCTGGAATTGCCATTGAAGGCAGAATCAGAGATAGCGATGTTTCGACATATCTTGTTTTCCGTGCAGAGTAACGTATGTACTACTGAAAGTACAGATGTAGCTCTTTGAACTGAAGATATGAGATGCTATCTGGTTCTCATGTATGTCTTTCTAAAAGTTGTTCTTGCACTTATTGTTAACTCATAAAGACTGTGTTCCGAAGGAGCCCAGCAACAGTTTTCAACCAGAAGAAATTCTAACCACCATACACAGATAATCAAACGATTTCAACAGATGGAATTATGCCCTTGCTGTGCCGTTGTTGTTCTGCTTCATTGTATGCTTCAGTGAGCTTTCGAGTTGATACAGTAGACTAAATAGCAAACACTGGTTTCAAGAATGCTGGAGTCTTTTGGGTAGTGTGCTTCACCTGACACACCAAAGGATCTATATGTGACTTCACCGTTCCCAGTGGTTTCCTATGTTGTTTCTTGGTAATTCACTGTGAAACTCTGAAAATACCGTGTTTTCAAAGAGACCTAGCTTAGAAATTATATCAGGCAAAGCATCATTCTTTGAAACAGGAGAGAACATCACAATTTCTAGCAATTATAACAGAAGTTATTGCTTTCTCTTCCCTGTCCGTGCGGTGATGACATTCATAGTGGAGATAATGACCGCTGGAATTGCCATTGAAGGCAGAATCAGAGATAGCGATGTTTCGACATATCTTGTTTTCCGTGCAGAGTAACGTATGTACTACTGAAAGTACAGATGTAGCTCTTTGAACTGAAGATATGAGATGCTATCTGGTTCTCATGTATGTCTTTCTAAAAGTTGTTCTTGCACTTATTGTTAACTCATAAAGACTGTGTTCCGAAGGAGGCCAGCAACAGTTTTCAACCAGATGAAATTCTAACCACCATATACAGATAATCAAACGATTTCAACAGATGGAATTATGCCCTTGCTGTGCCGTTGTTGTTCTGCTTCATTGTATGCTTCAGTGAGCTTTCGAGTTGATACAGTAGACTAAAGAGCAAACACTGGTTTCAAGAACGCTGGAGTCTTTTGGGTAGTGTGCTTCACCTGACACACCAAAGGATCTATATGTGACTTCACCGTTCCCAGTGGTTTCCTATGTTGTTTCTTGGTAATTCACTGTGAAACTCTGAAAATACCGTGTTTTCAAAGAGACCTAGCTTAGAAATTATATCAGGCAAAGCATCATTCTTTGAAACAGGAGAGAACATCACAATTTCTAGCAATTATAACAGAAGTTATTGCTTTCTCTTCCCTGTCCGGGCGGTGATGGCATTCATTGTGGGAGATAGTGACGGGTGGCATTCCCATTGAAGGCAGAAGCAGAGATAGCGATGTCTCGACATATCTTGTTTTCCGGGCAGAGTAACGCATGTACTACTGAAAGTACAGATGTAGCTCTTTGAACTGAAGATATTAGATGCTATCTGGTTCTCATGTATGTCTTTCTAAAAGTTGATGTTGCCTTTATTTTTAACTCATAAAGACTGTGTTCCGAAGCAGGCCAGCAACAGTTTTCAACCAGATGAAATTCTAACCACCATATACAGATAATCAAACGATTTCAACAGATGGAATTATGCCCTTGCTGTGCCGTTGTTGTTCTGCTTCATTGTATGTTTCAGTGAGCTTTCGAGTTGATACAGTAGACTAAAGAGCAAACACTGGTTTCAGGAACGCTGGAGTCTTTTGGGTAGTGTGTTTCACCTGACACACCAAAGGATTTATATGTGACTTCACCGTTCACAGTGGTTTTCTATGTTGTTTCTTGGTAATTCACTGTGAAACTCTGAAAATACCGTGTTTTCAAAGAGACCTAGCTTAGAAATTATATCAGGCAAAGCATCATTCTTTGAAACAGGAGAGAACATCACAATTTCTAGCAATTATAACAGAAGTTATTGCTTTCTCTTCCCTGTTCGTGCGGTGATGGCATTCATTGTGGGAGATAGTGACCGGTGGCATTGCCACTGAAGGCAGAATCAGAGATAGCGATGTTTCGACATATCTTGTTTTACGTGCAGAGTAACGCATGTACTACTGAAAGTACAGATGTAGCTCTTTGAACTGAAGATATTAGATGCTATCTGGTTCTCATGTATGTCTTTCTAAAAGTTGTTGTTGCACTTATTGTTAACTCATAAATACTGTGTTCCGAAGGAGCCCAGCAACAGTTTTCTACCAGAAGAAATTCTAACCACCATATACAGATAATCAAACGATTTCAACAGATGGAATTATGCCCTTGCTGTGCCGTTGTTGTTCTGCTTCATTGTATGCTTCAGTGAGCTTTCGAGTTGATACAGTAGACTAAAGAGCAAACACTGGTTTCAAGAACGCCTGAGTCTTTTGGGTAGTGTACTTCACCTGACACACAAAAGGATCTATAGGTGACTTCACCGTTCCCAGTGGTTTCCTATGTTGTTTCTTGGTAATTCACTGTGAAAATCTGAAAATACCGTGTTTTCAAAGAGACCTAGCTTAGAAATTATATCAGGCAAAGCATCATTCTTTGAAACAGGAGAGAACATCACAATTTCTAGCAATTATAACAGAAGTTATTGCTTTCTCTTCCCTGTCCGTGCGGTGATGACATTCATTGTGGAGATAGTGACCGCTGGAATTGCCATTGAAGGCAGAATCAGAGATAGCGATGTTTCGACATATCTTGTTTTCCGTGCAGAGTAACGTATGTACTACTGAAAGTACAGATGTAGCTCTTTGAACTGAAGATATGAGATGCTATCTGGTTCTCATGTATGTCTTTCTAAAAGTTGTTCTTGCACTTATTGTTAACTCATAAAGACTGTGTTCCGAAGGAGCCCAGCAACAGTTTTCAACCAGAAGAAATTCTAACCACCATACACAGATAATCAAACGATTTCAACAGATGGAATTATGCCCTTGCTGTGCCGTTGTTGTTCTGCTTCATTGTATGCTTCAGTGAGCTTTCGAGTTGATACAGTAGACTAAATAGCAAACACTGGTTTCAAGAATGCTGGAGTCTTTTGGGTAGTGTGCTTCACCTGACACACCAAAGGATCTATATGTGACTTCACCGTTCCCAGTGGTTTCCTATGTTGTTTCTTGGTAATTCACTGTGAAACTCTGAAAATACCGTGTTTTCAAAGAGACCTAGCTTAGAAATTATATCAGGCAAAGCATCATTCTTTGAAACAGGAGAGAACATCACAATTTCTAGCAATTATAACAGAAGTTATTGCTTTCTCTTCCCTGTCCGTGCGGTGATGACATTCATAGTGGAGATAATGACCGCTGGAATTGCCATTGAAGGCAGAATCAGAGATAGCGATGTTTCGACATATCTTGTTTTACGTGCAGAGTAACGCATGTACTACTGAAAGTACAGATGTAGCTCTTTGAACTGAAGATATTAGATGCTATCTGGTTCTCATGTATGTCTTTCTAAAAGTTGTTGTTGCACTTATTGTTAACTCATAAAGACTGTGTTCCGAAGGAGGCCAGCAACAGTTTTCAACCAGATGAAATTCTAACCACCATATACAGATAATCAAACGATTTCAACAGATGGAATTATGCCCTTGCTGTGCCGTTGTTGTTCTGCTTCATTGTATGCTTCAGTGAGCTTTCGAGTTGATACAGTAGACTAAAGAGCAAACACTGGTTTCAGGAACGCTGGAGTCTTTTGGGTAGTGTGTTTCACCTGACACACCAAAGGATTTATATGTGACTTCACCGTTCACAGTGGTTTCCTATGTTGTTTCTTGGTAATTCACTGTGAAACTCTGAAAATACCGTGTTTTCAAAGAGACCTAGCTTAGAAATTATATCAGGCAAAGCATCATTCTTTGAAACAGGAGAGAACATCACAATTTCTAGCAATTATAACAGAAGTTATTGCTTTCTCTTCCCTGTCCGGGCGGTGATGGCATTTATTGTGGGAGATAGTGACCGGTGGCATTGCCATTGAAGGCAGAATCAGAGATAGCGATGTTTCGACATATCTTGTTTTACGTGCAGAGTAACGCATGTACTACTGAAAGTACAGATGTAGCTCTTTGAACTGAAGATATGAGATGCTATCTGGTTCTCATGTATGTCTTTCTAAAAGTTGTTGTTGCACTTATTGTTAACTCATAAATACTGTGTTCCGAAGGAGCCCAGCAACAGTTTTCAACCAGAAGAAATTCTAACCACCATACACAGATAATCAAACGATTTCAACACATGGAATTATGCCCTTGCTGTGCCGTTGTTGTTCTGCTTCATTGTATGCTTCAGTGAGCTTTCGAGTTGATACAGTAGACTAAAGAGCAAACACTGGTTTCAGGAACGCTGGAGTCTTTTGGGTAGTGTGCTTCACCTGACACACCAAAGGATCTATATGTGACTTCACCGTTCACAGTGGTTTCCTATGTTGTTTCTTGGTAATTCACTGTGAAACTCTGAAAATACCGTGTTTTCAAAGAGACCTAGCTTAGAAATTATATCAGGCAAAGCATCATTATTTGAAACAGGAGAGAACATCACAATTTCTAGCAATTATAACAGAAGTTATTGCTTTCTCTTCCCTGTCCGGGCGGTGATGGCATTCATTGTGGGAGATAGTGACGGGTGGCATTCCCATTGAAGGCAGAAGCAGAGATAGCGATGTCTCGACATATCTTGTTTTCCGGGCAGAGTAACGCATGTACTACTGAAAGTACAGATGTAGCTCTTTGAACTGAAGATATTAGATGCTATCTGGTTCTCATGTATGTCTTTCTAAAAGTTGTTGTTGCACTTATTGTTAACTCATAAATACTGTGTTCCGAAGGAGCCCAGCAACAGTTTTCAACCAGAAGAAATTCTAACCACCATACACAGATAATCAAACGATTTCAACAGATGGAATTATGCCCTTGCTGTGCCTTTTTTGTTCTGCTTCATTGTATGCTTCAGTGAGCTTTCGAGTTGATAGAGTAGACTAAAGAGCAAACACTGGTTTCAAGAACGCTGGAGTCTTTTGGGTAGTGTGCTTCACCTGACACACAAAAGGATCTATAGGTGACTTCACCGTTCACAGTGGTTTCCTATGTTGTTTCTTGGTAATTCACTGTGAAACTCTGAAAATACCGTGTTTTCAAAGAGACCTAGCTTAGAAATTATATCAGGCAAAGCATCATTATTTGAAACAGGAGAGAACATCACAATTTCTAGCAATTATAACAGAAGTTATTGCTTTCTCTTCCCTGTCCGTGCGGTGATGACATTCATTGTGGAGATAGTGACCGCTGGCATTGCCATTGAAGGCAGAATCAGAGATAGCGATGTTTCGACATATCTTGTTTTCCGTGCGGAGTAACGCATGTACTACTGAAAGTACAGATGTAGCTCTTTGAACTGAAGATATGAGATGCTATCTGGTTCTCATGTATGTCTTTCTAAAAGTTGATGTTGCCTTTATTTTTAACTCATAAAGACTGTGTTCCGAAGCAGGCCAGCAACAGATTTCAAACAGATGAAATTCTAACCACCATATACAGATAATCAAACGATTTCAACAGATGGAATTATGCCCTTGCTGTGCCGTTGTTGTTCTGCTTCATTGTATGCTTCAGTGAGCTTTCGAGTTGATACAGTAGACTAAAGAGCAAACACTGGTTTCAGGAACGCTGGAGTCTTTTGGGTAGTGTGTTTCACCTGACACACCAAAGGATTTATATGTGACTTCACCGTTCACAGTGGTTTCCTATGTTGTTTCTTGGTAATTCACTGTGAAACTCTGAAAATACCGTGTTTTCAAAGAGACCTAGCTTAGAAATTATATCAGGCAAAGCATCATTCTTTGAAACAGGAGAGAACATCACAATTTCTAGCAATTATAACAGAAGTTATTGCTTTCTCTTCCCTGTCCGGGCGGTGATGGCATTCATTGTGGGAGATAGTGACCGGTGGCATTCCCATTGAAGGCAGAAGCAGAGATAGCGATGTCTCGACATATCTTGTTTTCCGGGCAGAGTAACGCATGTACTACTGAAAGTACAGATGTAGCTCTTTGAACTGAAGATATTAGATGCTATCTGGTTCTCATGTATGTCTTTCTAAAAGTTGTTGTTGCACTTATTGTTAACTCATAAATACTGTGTTCCGAAAGAGCCCAGCAACAGTTTTCAACCAGAAGAAATTCTAACCACCATACACAGATAATCAAACGATTTCAACAGATGGAATTATGCCCTTGCTGTGCCTTTTTTGTTCTGCTTCATTGTATGCTTCAGTGAGCTTTCGAGTTGATACAGTAGACTAAAGAGCAAACACTGGTTTCAAGAACGCTGGAGTCTTTTGGGTAGTGTGCTTCACCTGACACACCAAAGGATCTATATGTGACTTCACCGTTCACAGTGGTTTCCTATGTTGTTTCTTGGTAATTCACTGTGAAACTCTGAAAATACCGTGTTTTCAAAGAGACCTAGCTTAGAAATTATATCAGGCAAAGCATCATTCTTTGAAACAGGAGAGAACATCACAATTTCTAGCAATTATAACAGAAGTTATTTATTTCTCTTCCCTGTCCGGGCGGTGATGGCATTCATTGTGGGAGATAGTGACGGGTGGCATTCCCATTGAAGGCAGAAGCAGAGATAGCCATGTCTCGACATATCTTGTTTTCCGGGCAGAGTAACGCATGTACTACTGAAAGTACAGATGTAGCTCTTTGAACTGAAGATATGAGATGCTATCTGGTTCTCATGTATGTCTTTCTAAAAGTTGTTGTTGCACTTATTGTTAACTCATAAATACTGTGTTCCGAAGGAGCCCAGCAACAGTTTTCAACCAGAAGAAATTCTAACCACCATACACAGATAATCAAACGATTTCAACAGATGGAATTATGCCCTTGCTGTGCCTTTTTTGTTCTGCTTCATTGTATGCTTCAGTGAGCTTTCGAGTTGATACAGTAGACTAAAGAGCAAACACTGGTTTCAAGAACGCTGGAGTCTTTTGGGTAGTGTGCTTCACCTGACACACCAAAGGATCTATATGTGACTTCACCGTTCACAGTGGTTTCCTATGTTGTTTCTTGGTAATTCACTGTGAATATCTGAAAATACCGTGTTTTCAAAGAGACCTAGCTTAGAAATTATATCAGGCAAAGCATCATTCTTTGAAACAGGAGAGAACATCACAATTTCTAGCAATTATAACAGAAGTTATTGCTTTCTCTTCCCTGTCCGGGCGGTGATGGCATTCATTGTGGGAGATAGTGACCGGTGGCATTCCCATTGAAGGCAGAAGCAGAGATAGCGATGTCTCGACATATCTTGTTTTCCGGGCAGAGTAACGCATGTACTACTGAAAGTACAGATGTAGCTCTTTGAACTGAAGATATTAGATGCTATCTGGTTCTCATGTATGTCTTTCTAAAAGTTGTTGTTGCACTTATTGTTAACTCATAAATACTGTGTTCCGAAAGAGCCCAGCAACAGTTTTCAACCAGAAGAAATTCTAACCACCATACACAGATAATCAAACGATTTCAACAGATGGAATTATGCCCTTGCTGTGCCTTTTTTGTTCTGCTTCATTGTATGCTTCAGTGAGCTTTCGAGTTGATACAGTAGACTAAAGAGCAAACACTGGTTTCAAGAACGCTGGAGTCTTTTGGGTAGTGTGCTTCACCTGACACACCAAAGGATCTATATGTGACTTCACCGTTCACAGTGGTTTCCTATGTTGTTTCTTGGTAATTCACTGTGAAACTCTGAAAATACCGTGTTTTCAAAGAGACCTAGCTTAGAAATTATATCAGGCAAAGCATCATTCTTTGAAACAGGAGAGAACATCACAATTTCTAGCAATTATAACAGAAGTTATTTATTTCTCTTCCCTGTCCGGGCGGTGATGGCATTCATTGTGGGAGATAGTGACGGGTGGCATTCCCATTGAAGGCAGAAGCAGAGATAGCCATGTCTCGACATATCTTGTTTTCCGGGCAGAGTAACGCATGTACTACTGAAAGTACAGATGTAGCTCTTTGAACTGAAGATATGAGATGCTATCTGGTTCTCATGTATGTCTTTCTAAAAGTTGTTGTTGCACTTATTGTTAACTCATAAATACTGTGTTCCGAAGGAGCCCAGCAACAGTTTTCAACCAGAAGAAATTCTAACCACCATACACAGATAATCAAACGATTTCAACAGATGGAATTATGCCCTTGCTGTGCCTTTTTTGTTCTGCTTCATTGTATGCTTCAGTGAGCTTTCGAGTTGATACAGTAGACTAAAGAGCAAACACTGGTTTCAAGAACGCTGGAGTCTTTTGGGTAGTGTGCTTCACCTGACACACCAAAGGATCTATATGTGACTTCACCGTTCACAGTGGTTTCCTATGTTGTTTCTTGGTAATTCACTGTGAATATCTGAAAATACCGTGTTTTCAAAGAGACCTAGCTTAGAAATTATATCAGGTAAAGTATCATTCTTTGAAACAGTAGGGAACATCACAATTTCTAGCAATTATAACAGAAGTTATTGCTTTCTCTTCCCTGTCCGTGCGGTGATGGCATTCATTGTGGGAGATAGTGATGAGTGGCCTTCCCATTGAAGGCAGAAGCAGAGATAGCGATGTCTCGACATATCTTGTTTTCCGTGCAGAGTAACGCATGTACTACTGAAAGTACAGATGTAGCTCTTTGAACTGAAGATATGAGATGCTATCTGGTTCTCATGTATGTCTTTCTAAAAGTTGATGTTGCCTTTATTTTTAACTCATAAAGACTGTGTTCCGAAGCAGGCCAGCAACAGTTTTCAACCAGATGAAATTCTAACCACCATATACAGACAATCAAACGATTTCAACAGATGGAATTATGCCCTTGCTGTGCCGTTGTTGTTCTGCTTCATTGTATGCTTCAGTGAGCTTTCGAGTTGATACAGTAGACTAAAGAGCAAACACTGGTTTCAAGAACGCTGGAGTCTTTTGGGTAGTGTGCTTCACCTGACACACCAAAGGATCTATATGTGACTTCACCGTTCACAGTGGTTTCCTATGTTGTTTCTTGGTAATTCACTGTGAATATCTGAAAATACCGTGTTTTCAAAGAGACCTAGCTTAGAAATTATATCAGGCAAAGCATCATTCTTTGAAACAGGAGAGAACATCACAATTTCTAGCAATTATAACAGAAGTTATTGCTTTCTCTTCCCTGTCCGGGCGGTGATGGCATTCATTGTGGGAGATAGTGACCGGTGGCATTCCCATTGAAGGCAGAAGCAGAGATAGCGATGTCTCGACATATCTTGTTTTCCGGGCAGAGTAACGCATGTACTACTGAAAGTACAGATGTAGCTCTTTGAACTGAAGATATTAGATGCTATCTGGTTCTCATGTATGTCTTTCTAAAAGTTGTTGTTGCACTTATTGTTAACTCATAAATACTGTGTTCCGAAAGAGCCCAGCAACAGTTTTCAACCAGAAGAAATTCTAACCACCATACACAGATAATCAAACGATTTCAACAGATGGAATTATGCCCTTGCTGTGCCTTTTTTGTTCTGCTTCATTGTATGCTTCAGTGAGCTTTCGAGTTGATACAGTAGACTAAAGAGCAAACACTGGTTTCAAGAACGCTGGAGTCTTTTGGGTAGTGTGCTTCACCTGACACACCAAAGGATCTATATGTGACTTCACCGTTCACAGTGGTTTCCTATGTTGTTTCTTGGTAATTCACTGTGAAACTCTGAAAATACCGTGTTTTCAAAGAGACCTAGCTTAGAAATTATATCAGGCAAAGCATCATTCTTTGAAACAGGAGAGAACATCACAATTTCTAGCAATTATAACAGAAGTTATTTATTTCTCTTCCCTGTCCGGGCGGTGATGGCATTCATTGTGGGAGATAGTGACGGGTGGCATTCCCATTGAAGGCAGAAGCAGAGATAGCCATGTCTCGACATATCTTGTTTTCCGGGCAGAGTAACGCATGTACTACTGAAAGTACAGATGTAGCTCTTTGAACTGAAGATATGAGATGCTATCTGGTTCTCATGTATGTCTTTCTAAAAGTTGTTGTTGCACTTATTGTTAACTCATAAATACTGTGTTCCGAAGGAGCCCAGCAACAGTTTTCAACCAGAAGAAATTCTAACCACCATACACAGATAATCAAACGATTTCAACAGATGGAATTATGCCCTTGCTGTGCCTTTTTTGTTCTGCTTCATTGTATGCTTCAGTGAGCTTTCGAGTTGATACAGTAGACTAAAGAGCAAACACTGGTTTCAAGAACGCTGGAGTCTTTTGGGTAGTGTGCTTCACCTGACACACCAAAGGATCTATATGTGACTTCACCGTTCACAGTGGTTTCCTATGTTGTTTCTTGGTAATTCACTGTGAATATCTGAAAATACCGTGTTTTCAAAGAGACCTAGCTTAGAAATTATATCAGGTAAAGTATCATTCTTTGAAACAGTAGGGAACATCACAATTTCTAGCAATTATAACAGAAGTTATTGCTTTCTCTTCCCTGTCCGTGCGGTGATGGCATTCATTGTGGGAGATAGTGATGAGTGGCCTTCCCATTGAAGGCAGAAGCAGAGATAGCGATGTCTCGACATATCTTGTTTTCCGTGCAGAGTAACGCATGTACTACTGAAAGTACAGATGTAGCTCTTTGAACTGAAGATATGAGATGCTATCTGGTTCTCATGTATGTCTTTCTAAAAGTTGATGTTGCCTTTATTTTTAACTCATAAAGACTGTGTTCCGAAGCAGGCCAGCAACAGTTTTCAACCAGATGAAATTCTAACCACCATATACAGACAATCAAACGATTTCAACAGATGGAATTATGCCCTTGCTGTGCCGTTGTTGTTCTGCTTCATTGTATGCTTCAGTGAGCTTTCGAGTTGATACAGTAGACTAAAGAGCAAACACTGGTTTCAGGAACGCTGGAGTCTTTTGGGTAGTGTGTTTCACCTGACACACCAAAGGATCTATATGTGACTTCACCGTTCACAGTGGTTTCCTATGTTGTTTCTTGGTAATTCACTGTGAAACTCTGAAAATACCGTGTTTTCAAAGAGACCTAGCTTAGAAATTATATCAGGCAAAGCATCATTCTTTGAAACAGGAGAGAACATCACAATTTCTAGCAATTATAACAGAAGTTATTGCTTTCTCTTCCCTGTCCGTGCGGTGATGGCATTCATTGTGGGAGATAGTGACCGGTGGCATTGCCATTGAAGGCAGAATCAGAGATAGCGATGTTTCGACATATCTTGTTTTACGTGCAGAGTAACGCATGTACTACTGAAAGTACAGATGTAGCTCTTTGAACTGAAGATATGAGATGCTATCTGGTTCTCATGTATGTCTTTCTAAAAGTTGTTGTTGCACTTATTGTTAACTCATAAAGACTGTGTTCCGAAGGAGGCCAGCAACAGTTTTCAACCAGATGAAATTCTAACCACCATATACAGATAATCAAACGATTTCAACAGATGGAATTATGCCCTTGCTGTGCCGTTGTTGTTCTGCTTCATTGTATGCTTCAGTGAGCTTTCGAGTTGATACAGTAGACTAAAGAGCAAACACTGGTTTCAGGAACGCTGGAGTCTTTTGGGTAGTGTGTTTCACCTGACACACCAAAGGATTTATATGTGACTTCACCGTTCACAGTGGTTTCCTATGTTGTTTCTTGGTAATTCACTGTGAAACTCTGAAAATACCGTGTTTTCAAAGAGACCTAGCTTAGAAATTATATCAGGCAAAGCATCATTCTTTGAAACAGGAGAGAACATCACAATTTCTAGCAATTATAACAGAAGTTATTGCTTTCTCTTCCCTGTCCGGGCGGTGATGGCATTCATTGTGGGAGATAGTGACCGGTGGCATTCCCATTGAAGGCAGAAGCAGAGATAGCGATGTCTCGACATATCTTGTTTTCCGGGCAGAGTAACGCATGTACTACTGAAAGTACAGATGTAGCTCTTTGAACTGAAGATATTAGATGCTATCTGGTTCTCATGTATGTCTTTCTAAAAGTTGTTGTTGCACTTATTGTTAACTCATAAATACTGTGTTCCGAAGGAGCCCAGCAACAGTTTTCAACCAGAAGAAATTCTAACCACCATACACAGATAATCAAACGATTTCAACAGATGGAATTATGCCCTTGCTGTGCCTTTTTTGTTCTGCTTCATTGTATGCTTCAGTGAGCTTTCGAGTTGATACAGTAGACTAAAGAGCAAACACTGGTTTCAAGAACGCTGGAGTCTTTTGGGTAGTGTGCTTCACCTGACACACCAAAGGATCTATATGTGACTTCACCGTTCACAGTGGTTTCCTATGTTGTTTCTTGGTAATTCACTGTGAAACTCTGAAAATACCGTGTTTTCAAAGAGACCTAGCTTAGAAATTATATCAGGCAAAGCATCATTATTTGAAACAGGAGAGAACATCACAATTTCTAGCAATTATAACAGAAGTTATTGATTTCTCTTCCCTGTCCGGGCGGTGATGGCATTCATTGTGGGAGATAGTGACGGGTGGCATTCCCATTGAAGGCAGAAGCAGAGATAGCCATGTCTCGACATATCTTGTTTTCCGGGCAGAGTAACGCATGTACTACTGAAAGTACAGATGTAGCTCTTTGAACTGAAGATATTAGATGCTATCTGGTTCTCATGTATGTCTTTCTAAAAGTTGTTGTTGCACTTATTGTTAACTCATAAATACTGTGTTCCGAAGGAGCCCAGCAACAGTTTTCAACCAGAAGAAATTCTAACCACCATACACAGATAATCAAACGATTTCAACAGATGGAATTATGCCCTTGCTGTGCCTTTTTTGTTCTGCTACATTGTATGCTTCAGTGAGCTTTCGAGTTGATACAGTAGACTAAAGAGCAAACACTGGTTTCAAGAACGCTGGAGTCTTTTGGGTAGTGTGCTTCACCTGACACACCAAAGGATCTATATGTGACTTCACCGTTCACAGTGGTTTCCTATGTTGTTTCTTGGTAATTCACTGTGAAACTCTGAAAATACCGTGTTTTCAAAGAGACCTAGCTTAGAAATTATATCAGGTAAAGTATCATTCTTTGAAACAGTAGGGAACATCACAATTTCTAGCAATTATAACAGAAGTTATTGCTTTCTCTTCCCTGTCCGTGCGGTGATGGCATTCATTGTGGGAGATAGTGATGAGTGGCCTTCCCATTGAAGGCAGAAGCAGAGATAGCGATGTCTCGACATATCTTGTTTTCCGTGCAGAGTAACGTATGTACTACTGAAAGTACAGATGTAGCTCTTTGAACTGAAGATATGAGATGCTATCTGGTTCTCATGTATGTCTTTCTAAAAGTTGTTCTTGCACTTATTGTTAACTCATAAAGACTGTGTTCCGAAGGAGGCCAGCAACAGTTTTCAACCAGATGAAATTCTAACCACCATATACAGATAATCAAACGATTTCAACAGATGGAATTATGCCCTTGCTGTGCCGTTGTTGTTCTGCTTCATTGTATGCTTCAGTGAGCTTTCGAGTTGATACAGTAGACTAAAGAGCAAACACTGGTTTCAAGAACGCCTGAGTCTTTTGGGTAGTGTACTTCACCTGACACACAAAAGGATCTATAGGTGACTTCACCGTTCACAGTGGTTTCCTATGTTGTTTCTTGGTAATTCACTGTGAAAATCTGAAAATACCGTGTTTTCAAAGAGACCTAGCTTAGAAATTATATCAGGCAAAGCATCATTCTTTGAAACAGGAGAGAACATCACAATTTCTAGCAATTATAACAGAAGTTATTGCTTTCTCTTCCCTGTCCGTGCGGTGATGACATTCATTGTGGAGATAGTGACCGCTGGAATTGCCATTGAAGGCAGAATCAGAGATAGCGATGTTTCGACATATCTTGTTTTCCGTGCAGAGTAACGTATGTACTACTGAAAGTACAGATGTAGCTCTTTGAACTGAAGATATGAGATGCTATCTGGTTCTCATGTATGTCTTTCTAAAAGTTGTTCTTGCACTTATTGTTAACTCATAAAGACTGTGTTCCGAAGGAGGCCAGCAACAGTTTTCAACCAGATGAAATTCTAACCACCATATACAGATAATCAAACGATTTCAACAGATGGAATTATGCCCTTGCTGTGCCGTTGTTGTTCTGCTTCATTGTATGCTTCAGTGAGCTTTCGAGTTGATACAGTAGACTAAAGAGCAAACACTGGTTTCAAGAACGCTGGAGTCTTTTGGGTAGTGTGCTTCACCTGACACACCAAAGGATCTATATGTGACTTCACCGTTCCCAGTGGTTTCCTATGTTGTTTCTTGGTAATTCACTGTGAAACTCTGAAAATACCGTGTTTTCAAAGAGACCTAGCTTAGAAATTATATCAGGCAAAGCATCATTCTTTGAAACAGGAGAGAACATCACAATTTCTAGCAATTATAACAGAAGTTATTGCTTTCTCTTCCCTGTCCGTTTGGTGATAGCATTCATTGTGGGAGTTAGTGACTGGTGGCATTGCCATTGAAGGCAGAATCAGAGATAACGATGTTTGGACATATCTTGTTTTCCGTGCAAAGTAACGCATGTACTACTGAAAGTACAGATGTAGCTCTTTGAACTGAAGATATTAGATGCTATCTGGTTCTCATGTATGTCTTTCTAAAAGTTGATGTTGCCTCTATTTTTAACTCATAAAGACTGTGTTCCGAAGCAGGCCAGCAACAGTTTTCAACCAGATGAAATTCTAACCACCATATACAGATAATCAAACGATTTCAACAGATGGAATTATGCCCTTGCTGTGCCGTTGTTGTTCTGCTTCATTGTATGCTTCAGTGAGCTTTCGAGTTGATACAGTAGACTAAAGAGCAAACACTGGTTTCAAGAACGCCTGAGTCTTTTGGGTAGTGTACTTCACCTGACACACAAAAGGATCTATAGGTGACTTCACCGTTCACAGTGGTTTCCTATGTTGTTTCTTGGTAATTCACTGTGAAAATCTGAAAATACCGTGTTTTCAAAGAGACCTAGCTTAGAAATTATATCAGGCAAAGCATCATTCTTTGAAACAGGAGAGAACATCACAATTTCTAGCAATTATAACAGAAGTTATTGCTTTCTCTTCCCTGTCCGTGCGGTGATGACATTCATTGTGGAGATAGTGACCGCTGGAATTGCCATTGAAGGCAGAATCAGAGATAGCGATGTTTCGACATATCTTGTTTTCCGTGCAGAGTAACGTATGTACTACTGAAAGTACAGATGTAGCTCTTTGAACTGAAGATATGAGATGCTATCTGGTTCTCATGTATGTCTTTCTAAAAGTTGTTCTTGCACTTATTGTTAACTCATAAAGACTGTGTTCCGAAGGAGGCCAGCAACAGTTTTCAACCAGATGAAATTCTAACCACCATATACAGATAATCAAACGATTTCAACAGATGGAATTATGCCCTTGCTGTGCCGTTGTTGTTCTGCTTCATTGTATGCTTCAGTGAGCTTTCGAGTTGATACAGTAGACTAAAGAGCAAACACTGGTTTCAAGAACGCTGGAGTCTTTTGGGTAGTGTGCTTCACCTGACACACCAAAGGATCTATATGTGACTTCACCGTTCCCAGTGGTTTCCTATGTTGTTTCTTGGTAATTCACTGTGAAACTCTGAAAATACCGTGTTTTCAAAGAGACCTAGCTTAGAAATTATATCAGGCAAAGCATCATTCTTTGAAACAGGAGAGAACATCACAATTTCTAGCAATTATAACAGAAGTTATTGCTTTCTCTTCCCTGTCCGTTTGGTGATAGCATTCATTGTGGGAGTTAGTGACTGGTGGCATTGCCATTGAAGGCAGAATCAGAGATAACGATGTTTGGACATATCTTGTTTTCCGTGCAAAGTAACGCATGTACTACTGAAAGTACAGATGTAGCTCTTTGAACTGAAGATATTAGATGCTATCTGGTTCTCATGTATGTCTTTCTAAAAGTTGATGTTGCCTCTATTTTTAACTCATAAAGACTGTGTTCCGAAGCAGGCCAGCAACAGTTTTCAACCAGATGAAATTCTAACCACCATATACAGATAATCAAACGATTTCAACAGATGGAATTATGCCCTTGCTGTGCCGTTGTTGTTCTGCTTCATTGTATGCTTCAGTGAGCTTTCGAGTTGATACAGTAGACTAAAGAGCAAACACTGGTTTCAGGAACGCTGGAGTCTTTTGGGTAGTGTGTTTCACCTGACACACCAAAGGATTTATATGTGACTTCACCGTTTACAGTGGTTTTCTATGTTGTTTCTTGGTAATTCACTGTGAAACTCTGAAAATACCGTGTTTTCAAAGAGACCTAGCTTAGAAATTATATCAGGCAAAGCATCATTCTTTGAAACAGGAGAGAACATCACAATTTCTAGCAATTATAACAGAAGTTATTGCTTTCTCTTCCCTGTTCGTGCGGTGATGGCATTCATTGTGGGAGATAGTGACCGGTGGCATTGCCACTGAAGGCAGAATCAGAGATAGCGATGTTTCGACATATCTTGTTTTACGTGCAGAGTAACGCATGTACTACTGAAAGTACAGATGTAGCTCTTTGAACTGAAGATATGAGATGCTATCTGGTTCTCATGTATGTCTTTCTAAAAGTTGTTGTTGCACTTATTGTTAACTCATAAATACTGTGTTCCGAAGGAGCCCAGCAACAGTTTTCTACCAGAAGAAATTCTAACCACCATATACAGATAATCAAACGATTTCAACAGATGGAATTATGCCCTTGCTGTGCCGTTGTTGTTCTGCTTCATTGTATGCTTCAGTGAGCTTTCGAGTTGATACAGTAGACTAAAGAGCAAACACTGGTTTCAAGAACGCCTGAGTCTTTTGGGTAGTGTACTTCACCTGACACACAAAAGGATCTATAGGTGACTTCACCGTTCACAGTGGTTTCCTATGTTGTTTCTTGGTAATTCACTGTGAAAATCTGAAAATACCGTGTTTTCAAAGAGACCTAGCTTAGAAATTATATCAGGCAAAGCATCATTCTTTGAAACAGGAGAGAACATCACAATTTCTAGCAATTATAACAGAAGTTATTGCTTTCTCTTCCCTGTCCATGCGGTGATGACATTCATTGTGGAGATAGTGACCGCTGGAATTGCCATTGAAGGCAGAATCAGAGATAGCGATGTTTCGACATATCTTGTTTTCCGTGCAGAGTAACGTATGTACTACTGAAAGTACAGATGTAGCTCTTTGAACTGAAGATATGAGATGCTATCTGGTTCTCATGTATGTCTTTCTAAAAGTTGTTCTTGCACTTATTGTTAACTCATAAAGACTGTGTTCCGAAGGAGCCCAGCAACAGTTTTCAACCAGAAGAAATTCTAACCACCATACACAGATAATCAAACGATTTCAACAGATGGAATTATGCCCTTGCTGTGCCGTTGTTGTTCTGCTTCATTGTATGCTTCAGTGAGCTTTCGAGTTGATACAGTAGACTAAATAGCAAACACTGGTTTCAAGAATGCTGGAGTCTTTTGGGTAGTGTGCTTCACCTGACACACCAAAGGATCTATATGTGACTTCACCGTTCCCAGTGGTTTCCTATGTTGTTTCTTGGTAATTCACTGTGAAACTCTGAAAATACCGTGTTTTCAAAGAGACCTAGCTTAGAAATTATATCAGGCAAAGCATCATTCTTTGAAACAGGAGAGAACATCACAATTTCTAGCAATTATAACAGAAGTTATTGCTTTCTCTTCCCTGTCCGTGCGGTGATGACATTCATAGTGGAGATAATGACCGCTGGAATTGCCATTGAAGGCAGAATCAGAGATAGCGATGTTTCGACATATCTTGTTTTCCGTGCAGAGTAACGTATGTACTACTGAAAGTACAGATGTAGCTCTTTGAACTGAAGATATGAGATGCTATCTGGTTCTCATGTATGTCTTTCTAAAAGTTGTTCTTGCACTTATTGTTAACTCATAAAGACTGTGTTCCGAAGGAGGCCAGCAACAGTTTTCAACCAGATGAAATTCTAACCACCATATACAGATAATCAAACGATTTCAACAGATGGAATTATGCCCTTGCTGTGCCGTTGTTGTTCTGCTTCATTGTATGCTTCAGTGAGCTTTCGAGTTGATACAGTAGACTAAAGAGCAAACACTGGTTTCAAGAACGCTGGAGTCTTTTGGGTAGTGTGCTTCACCTGACACACCAAAGGATCTATATGTGACTTCACCGTTCCCAGTGGTTTCCTATGTTGTTTCTTGGTAATTCACTGTGAAACTCTGAAAATACCGTGTTTTCAAAGAGACCTAGCTTAGAAATTATATCAGGCAAAGCATCATTCTTTGAAACAGGAGAGAACATCACAATTTCTAGCAATTATAACAGAAGTTATTGCTTTCTCTTCCCTGTCCGGGCGGTGATGGCATTCATTGTGGGAGATAGTGACGGGTGGCATTCCCATTGAAGGCAGAAGCAGAGATAGCGATGTCTCGACATATCTTGTTTTCCGGGCAGAGTAACGCATGTACTACTGAAAGTACAGATGTAGCTCTTTGAACTGAAGATATTAGATGCTATCTGGTTCTCATGTATGTCTTTCTAAAAGTTGATGTTGCCTTTATTTTTAACTCATAAAGACTGTGTTCCGAAGCAGGCCAGCAACAGTTTTCAACCAGATGAAATTCTAACCACCATATACAGATAATCAAACGATTTCAACAGATGGAATTATGCCCTTGCTGTGCCGTTGTTGTTCTGCTTCATTGTATGTTTCAGTGAGCTTTCGAGTTGATACAGTAGACTAAAGAGCAAACACTGGTTTCAGGAACGCTGGAGTCTTTTGGGTAGTGTGTTTCACCTGACACACCAAAGGATTTATATGTGACTTCACCGTTCACAGTGGTTTTCTATGTTGTTTCTTGGTAATTCACTGTGAAACTCTGAAAATACCGTGTTTTCAAAGAGACCTAGCTTAGAAATTATATCAGGCAAAGCATCATTCTTTGAAACAGGAGAGAACATCACAATTTCTAGCAATTATAACAGAAGTTATTGCTTTCTCTTCCCTGTTCGTGCGGTGATGGCATTCATTGTGGGAGATAGTGACCGGTGGCATTGCCACTGAAGGCAGAATCAGAGATAGCGATGTTTCGACATATCTTGTTTTACGTGCAGAGTAACGCATGTACTACTGAAAGTACAGATGTAGCTCTTTGAACTGAAGATATTAGATGCTATCTGGTTCTCATGTATGTCTTTCTAAAAGTTGTTGTTGCACTTATTGTTAACTCATAAATACTGTGTTCCGAAGGAGCCCAGCAACAGTTTTCTACCAGAAGAAATTCTAACCACCATATACAGATAATCAAACGATTTCAACAGATGGAATTATGCCCTTGCTGTGCCGTTGTTGTTCTGCTTCATTGTATGCTTCAGTGAGCTTTCGAGTTGATACAGTAGACTAAAGAGCAAACACTGGTTTCAAGAACGCCTGAGTCTTTTGGGTAGTGTACTTCACCTGACACACAAAAGGATCTATAGGTGACTTCACCGTTCCCAGTGGTTTCCTATGTTGTTTCTTGGTAATTCACTGTGAAAATCTGAAAATACCGTGTTTTCAAAGAGACCTAGCTTAGAAATTATATCAGGCAAAGCATCATTCTTTGAAACAGGAGAGAACATCACAATTTCTAGCAATTATAACAGAAGTTATTGCTTTCTCTTCCCTGTCCGTGCGGTGATGACATTCATTGTGGAGATAGTGACCGCTGGAATTGCCATTGAAGGCAGAATCAGAGATAGCGATGTTTCGACATATCTTGTTTTCCGTGCAGAGTAACGTATGTACTACTGAAAGTACAGATGTAGCTCTTTGAACTGAAGATATGAGATGCTATCTGGTTCTCATGTATGTCTTTCTAAAAGTTGTTCTTGCACTTATTGTTAACTCATAAAGACTGTGTTCCGAAGGAGCCCAGCAACAGTTTTCAACCAGAAGAAATTCTAACCACCATACACAGATAATCAAACGATTTCAACAGATGGAATTATGCCCTTGCTGTGCCGTTGTTGTTCTGCTTCATTGTATGCTTCAGTGAGCTTTCGAGTTGATACAGTAGACTAAATAGCAAACACTGGTTTCAAGAATGCTGGAGTCTTTTGGGTAGTGTGCTTCACCTGACACACCAAAGGATCTATATGTGACTTCACCGTTCCCAGTGGTTTCCTATGTTGTTTCTTGGTAATTCACTGTGAAACTCTGAAAATACCGTGTTTTCAAAGAGACCTAGCTTAGAAATTATATCAGGCAAAGCATCATTCTTTGAAACAGGAGAGAACATCACAATTTCTAGCAATTATAACAGAAGTTATTGCTTTCTCTTCCCTGTCCGTGCGGTGATGACATTCATAGTGGAGATAATGACCGCTGGAATTGCCATTGAAGGCAGAATCAGAGATAGCGATGTTTCGACATATCTTGTTTTCCGTGCAGAGTAACGTATGTACTACTGAAAGTACAGATGTAGCTCTTTGAACTGAAGATATGAGATGCTATCTGGTTCTCATGTATGTCTTTCTAAAAGTTGTTCTTGCACTTATTGTTAACTCATAAAGACTGTGTTCCGAAGGAGGCCAGCAACAGTTTTCAACCAGATGAAATTCTAACCACCATATACAGATAATCAAACGATTTCAACAGATGGAATTATGCCCTTGCTGTGCCGTTGTTGTTCTGCTTCATTGTATGCTTCAGTGAGCTTTCGAGTTGATACAGTAGACTAAAGAGCAAACACTGGTTTCAAGAACGCTGGAGTCTTTTGGGTAGTGTGCTTCACCTGACACACCAAAGGATCTATATGTGACTTCACCGTTCCCAGTGGTTTCCTATGTTGTTTCTTGGTAATTCACTGTGAAACTCTGAAAATACCGTGTTTTCAAAGAGACCTAGCTTAGAAATTATATCAGGCAAAGCATCATTCTTTGAAACAGGAGAGAACATCACAATTTCTAGCAATTATAACAGAAGTTATTGCTTTCTCTTCCCTGTCCGGGCGGTGATGGCATTCATTGTGGGAGATAGTGACGGGTGGCATTCCCATTGAAGGCAGAAGCAGAGATAGCGATGTCTCGACATATCTTGTTTTCCGGGCAGAGTAACGCATGTACTACTGAAAGTACAGATGTAGCTCTTTGAACTGAAGATATTAGATGCTATCTGGTTCTCATGTATGTCTTTCTAAAAGTTGATGTTGCCTTTATTTTTAACTCATAAAGACTGTGTTCCGAAGCAGGCCAGCAACAGTTTTCAACCAGATGAAATTCTAACCACCATATACAGATAATCAAACGATTTCAACAGATGGAATTATGCCCTTGCTGTGCCGTTGTTGTTCTGCTTCATTGTATGTTTCAGTGAGCTTTCGAGTTGATACAGTAGACTAAAGAGCAAACACTGGTTTCAGGAACGCTGGAGTCTTTTGGGTAGTGTGTTTCACCTGACACACCAAAGGATTTATATGTGACTTCACCGTTCACAGTGGTTTTCTATGTTGTTTCTTGGTAATTCACTGTGAAACTCTGAAAATACCGTGTTTTCAAAGAGACCTAGCTTAGAAATTATATCAGGCAAAGCATCATTCTTTGAAACAGGAGAGAACATCACAATTTCTAGCAATTATAACAGAAGTTATTGCTTTCTCTTCCCTGTTCGTGCGGTGATGGCATTCATTGTGGGAGATAGTGACCGGTGGCATTGCCACTGAAGGCAGAATCAGAGATAGCGATGTTTCGACATATCTTGTTTTACGTGCAGAGTAACGCATGTACTACTGAAAGTACAGATGTAGCTCTTTGAACTGAAGATATTAGATGCTATCTGGTTCTCATGTATGTCTTTCTAAAAGTTGTTGTTGCACTTATTGTTAACTCATAAATACTGTGTTCCGAAGGAGCCCAGCAACAGTTTTCTACCAGAAGAAATTCTAACCACCATATACAGATAATCAAACGATTTCAACAGATGGAATTATGCCCTTGCTGTGCCGTTGTTGTTCTGCTTCATTGTATGCTTCAGTGAGCTTTCGAGTTGATACAGTAGACTAAAGAGCAAACACTGGTTTCAAGAACGCCTGAGTCTTTTGGGTAGTGTACTTCACCTGACACACAAAAGGATCTATAGGTGACTTCACCGTTCCCAGTGGTTTCCTATGTTGTTTCTTGGTAATTCACTGTGAAAATCTGAAAATACCGTGTTTTCAAAGAGACCTAGCTTAGAAATTATATCAGGCAAAGCATCATTCTTTGAAACAGGAGAGAACATCACAATTTCTAGCAATTATAACAGAAGTTATTGCTTTCTCTTCCCTGTCCGTGCGGTGATGACATTCATTGTGGAGATAGTGACCGCTGGAATTGCCATTGAAGGCAGAATCAGAGATAGCGATGTTTCGACATATCTTGTTTTCCGTGCAGAGTAACGTATGTACTACTGAAAGTACAGATGTAGCTTTTTGAACTGAAGATATGAGATGCTATCTGGTTCTCATGTATGTCTTTCTAAAAGTTGTTCTTGCACTTATTGTTAACTCATAAAGACTGTGTTCCGAAGGAGGCCAGCAACAGTTTTCAACCAGATGAAATTCTAACCACCATATACAGATAATCAAACGATTTCAACAGATGGAATTATGCCCTTGCTGTGCCGTTGTTGTTCTGCTTCATTGTATGCTTCAGTGAGCTTTCGAGTTGATACAGTAGACTAAAGAGCAAACACTGGTTTCAAGAACGCTGGAGTCTTTTGGGTAGTGTGCTTCACCTGACACACCAAAGGATCTATATGTGACTTCACCGTTCCCAGTGGTTTCCTATGTTGTTTCTTGGTAATTCACTGTGAAACTCTGAAAATACCGTGTTTTCAAAGAGACCTAGCTTAGAAATTATATCAGGCAAAGCATCATTCTTTGAAACAGGAGAGAACATCACAATTTCTAGCAATTATAACAGAAGTTATTGCTTTCTCTTCCCTGTCCGTTTGGTGATAGCATTCATTGTGGGAGTTAGTGACTGGTGGCATTGCCATTGAAGGCAGAATCAGAGATAACGATGTTTGGACATATCTTGTTTTCCGTGCAAAGTAACGCATGTACTACTGAAAGTACAGATGTAGCTCTTTGAACTGAAGATATTAGATGCTATCTGGTTCTCATGTATGTCTTTCTAAAAGTTGATGTTGCCTCTATTTTTAACTCATAAAGACTGTGTTCCGAAGCAGGCCAGCAACAGTTTTCAACCAGATGAAATTCTAACCACCATATACAGATAATCAAACGATTTCAACAGATGGAATTATGCCCTTGCTGTGCCGTTGTTGTTCTGCTTCATTGTATGTTTCAGTGAGCTTTCGAGTTGATACAGTAGACTAAAGAGCAAACACTGGTTTCAGGAACGCTGGAGTCTTTTGGGTAGTGTGTTTCACCTGACACACCAAAGGATTTATATGTGACTTCACCGTTCACAGTGGTTTTCTATGTTGTTTCTTGGTAATTCACTGTGAAACTCTGAAAATACCGTGTTTTCAAAGAGACCTAGCTTAGAAATTATATCAGGCAAAGCATCATTCTTTGAAACAGGAGAGAACATCACAATTTCTAGCAATTATAACAGAAGTTATTGCTTTCTCTTCCCTGTTCGTGCGGTGATGGCATTCATTGTGGGAGATAGTGACCGGTGGCATTGCCACTGAAGGCAGAATCAGAGATAGCGATGTTTCGACATATCTTGTTTTCCGTGCAGAGTAACGTATGTACTACTGAAAGTACAGATGTAGCTCTTTGAACTGAAGATATGAGATGCTATCTGGTTCTCATGTATGTCTTTCTAAAAGTTGTTCTTGCACTTATTGTTAACTCATAAAGACTGTGTTCCGAAGGAGCCCAGCAACAGTTTTCAACCAGAAGAAATTCTAACCACCATACACAGATAATCAAACGATTTCAACAGATGGAATTATGCCCTTGCTGTGCCGTTGTTGTTCTGCTTCATTGTATGCTTCAGTGAGCTTTCGAGTTGATACAGTAGACTAAATAGCAAACACTGGTTTCAAGAATGCTGGAGTCTTTTGGGTAGTGTGCTTCACCTGACACACCAAAGGATCTATATGTGACTTCACCGTTCCCAGTGGTTTCCTATGTTGTTTCTTGGTAATTCACTGTGAAACTCTGAAAATACCGTGTTTTCAAAGAGACCTAGCTTAGAAATTATATCAGGCAAAGCATCATTCTTTGAAACAGGAGAGAACATCACAATTTCTAGCAATTATAACAGAAGTTATTGCTTTCTCTTCCCTGTCCGTGCGGTGATGACATTCATTGTGGAGATAGTGACCGCTGGAATTGCCATTGAAGGCAGAATCAGAGATAGCGATGTTTCGACATATCTTGTTTTCCGTGCAGAGTAACGTATGTACTACTGAAAGTACAGATGTAGCTCTTTGAACTGAAGATATGAGATGCTATCTGGTTCTCATGTATGTCTTTCTAAAAGTTGTTCTTGCACTTATTGTTAACTCATAAAGACTGTGTTCCGAAGGAGGCCAGCAACAGTTTTCAACCAGATGAAATTCTAACCACCATATACAGATAATCAAACGATTTCAACAGATAGAATTATGCCCTTGCTGTGCCGTTGTTGTTCTGCTTCATTGTATGCTTCAGTGAGCTTTCGAGTTGATACAGTAGACTAAAGAGCAAACACTGGTTTCAAGAACGCTGGAGTCTTTTGGGTAGTGTGCTTCACCTGACACACCAAAGGATCTATATGTGACTTCACCGTTCCCAGTGGTTTCCTATGTTGTTTCTTGGTAATTCACTGTGAAACTCTGAAAATACCGTGTTTTCAAAGAGACCTAGCTTAGAAATTATATCAGGCAAAGCATCATTCTTTGAAACAGGAGAGAACATCACAATTTCTAGCAATTATAACAGAAGTTATTGCTTTCTCTTCCCTGTCCGTTTGGTGATAGCATTCATTGTGGGAGTTAGTGACTGGTGGCATTGCCATTGAAGGCAGAATCAGAGATAACGATGTTTGGACATATCTTGTTTTCCGTGCAAAGTAACGCATGTACTACTGAAAGTACAGATGTAGCTCTTTGAACTGAAGATATTAGATGCTATCTGGTTCTCATGTATGTCTTTCTAAAAGTTGATGTTGCCTCTATTTTTAACTCATAAAGACTGTGTTCCGAAGCAGGCCAGCAACAGTTTTCAACCAGATGAAATTCTAACCACCATATACAGATAATCAAACGATTTCAACAGATGGAATTATGCCCTTGCTGTGCCGTTGTTGTTCTGCTTCATTGTATGCTTTAGTGAGCTTTCGAGTTGATACAGTAGACTAAAGAGCAAACACTGGTTTCAGGAACGCTGGAGTCTTTTGGGTAGTGTGTTTCACCTGACACACCAAAGGATTTATATGTGACTTCACCGTTTACAGTGGTTTTCTATGTTGTTTCTTGGTAATTCACTGTGAAACTCTGAAAATACCGTGTTTTCAAAGAGACCTAGCTTAGAAATTATATCAGGCAAAGCATCATTCTTTGAAACAGGAGAGAACATCACAATTTCTAGCAATTATAACAGAAGTTATTGCTTTCTCTTCCCTGTCCGTGCGGTGATGGCATTCATTGTGGGAGATAGTGACCGGTGGCATTGCCACTGAAGGCAGAATCAGAGATAGCGATGTTTCGACATATCTTGTTTTACGTGCAGAGTAACGCATGTACTACTGAAAGTACAGATGTAGCTCTTTGAACTGAAGATATGAGATGCTATCTGGTTCTCATGTATGTCTTTCTAAAAGTTGTTGTTGCACTTATTGTTAACTCATAAATACTGTGTTCCGAAGGAGCCCAGCAACAGTTTTCTACCAGAAGAAATTCTAACCACCATACACAGATAATCAAACGATTTCAACAGATGGAATTATGCCCTTGCTGTGCTTTTTTTGTTCTGCTTCATTGTATGCTTCAGTGATCTTTCGAGTTGATACAGTAGACTAAAGAGCAAACACTGGTTTCAAGAACGCTGGAGTCTTTTGGGTAGTGTGCTTCACCTGACACACCAAAGGATCTATATGTGACTTCACCGTTCACAGTGGTTTCCTATGTTGTTTCTTGGTAATTCACTGTGAAACTCTGAAAATACCGTGTTTTCAAAGAGACCTAGCTTAGAAATTATATCAGGCAAAGCATCATTCTTTGAAACAGGAGAGAACATCACAATTTCTAGCAATTATAACAGAAGTTATTGCTTTCTCTTCCCTGTTCGTGCGGTGATGGCATTCATTGTGGGAGATAGTGACCGGTGGCATTGCCACTGAAGGCAGAATCAGAGATAGCGATGTTTCGACATATCTTGTTTTACGTGCAGAGTAACGCATGTACTACTGAAAGTACAGATGTAGCTCTTTGAACTGAAGATATGAGATGCTATCTGGTTCTCATGTATGTCTTTCTAAAAGTTGTTGTTGCACTTATTGTTAACTCATAAAGACTGTGTTCCGAAGGAGGCCAGCAACAGTTTTCAACCAGATGAAATTCTAACCACCATATACAGATAATCAAACGATTTCAACAGATGGAATTATGCCCTTGCTGTGCCGTTGTTGTTCTGCTTCATTGTATGCTTCAGTGAGCTTTCGAGTTGATACAGTAGACTAAAGAGCAAACACTGGTTTCAAGAACGCCTGAGTCTTTTGGGTAGTGTACTTCACCTGACACACAAAAGGATCTATAGGTGACTTCACCGTTCACAGTGGTTTCCTATGTTGTTTCTTGGTAATTCACTGTGAAACTCTGAAAATACCGTGTTTTCAAAGAGACCTAGCTTAGAAATTATATCAGGCAAAGCATCATTCTTTGAAACAGGAGAGAACATCACAATTTCTAGCAATTATAACAGAAGTTATTGCTTTCTCTTCCCTGTCCGTGCGGTGATGACATTCATTGTGGAGATAGTGACCGCTGGAATTGCCATTGAAGGCAGAATCAGAGATAGCGATGTTTCGACATATCTTGTTTTCCGTGCAGAGTAACGTATGTACTACTGAAAGTACAGATGTAGCTCTTTGAACTGAAGATATGAGATGCTATCTGGTTCTCATGTATGTCTTTCTAAAAGTTGTTCTTGCACTTATTGTTAACTCATAAAGACTGTGTTCCGAAGGAGGCCAGCAACAGTTTTCAACCAGATGAAATTCTAACCACCATATACAGATAATCAAACGATTTCAACAGATGGAATTATGCCCTTGCTGTGCCGTTGTTGTTCTGCTTCATTGTATGCTTCAGTGAGCATTCGAGTTGATACAGTAGACTAAATAGCAAACACTGGTTTCAAGAACGCTGGAGTCTTTTGGGTAGTGTGCTTCACCTGACACACCAAAGGATCTATATGTGACTTCACCGTTCCCAGTGGTTTCCTATGTTGTTTCTTGGTAATTCACTGTGAAACTCTGAAAATACCGTGTTTTCAAAGAGACCTAGCTTAGAAATTATATCAGGCAAAGCATCATTCTTTGAAACAGGAGAGAACATCACAATTTCTAGCAATTATAACAGAAGTTATTGCTTTCTCTTCCCTGTCCGGGCGGTGATGGCATTCATTGTGGGAGATAGTGACGGGTGGCATTCCCATTGAAGGCAGAAGCAGAGATAGCGATGTCTCGACATATCTTGTTTTCCGGGCAGAGTAACGCATGTACTACTGAAAGTACAGATGTAGCTCTTTGAACTGAAGATATTAGATGCTATCTGGTTCTCATCTATGTCTTTCTAAAAGTTGATGTTGCCTTTATTTTTAACTCATAAAGACTGTGTTCCGAAGCAGGCCAGCAACAGTTTTCAACCAGATGAAATTCTAACCACCATATACAGATAATCAAACGATTTCAACAGATGGAATTATGCCCTTGCTGTGCCGTTGTTGTTCTGCTTCATTGTATGCTTCAGTGAGCTTTCGAGTTGATACAGTAGACTAAAGAGCAAACACTGGTTTCAAGAACGCCTGAGTCTTTTGGGTAGTGTACTTCACCTGACACACAAAAGGATCTATAGGTGACTTCACCGTTCACAGTGGTTTCCTATGTTGTTTCTTGGTAATTCACTGTGAAAATCTGAAAATACCGTGTTTTCAAAGAGACCTAGCTTAGAAATTATATCAGGCAAAGCATCATTCTTTGAAACAGGAGAGAACATCACAATTTCTAGCAATTATAACAGAAGTTATTGCTTTCTCTTCCCTGTCCGTGCGGTGATGACATTCATTGTGGAGATAGTGACCGCTGGAATTGCCATTGAAGGCAGAATCAGAGATAGCGATGTTTCGACATATCTTGTTTTCCGTGCAGAGTAACGTATGTACTACTGAAAGTACAGATGTAGCTCTTTGAACTGAAGATATGAGATGCTATCTGGTTCTCATGTATGTCTTTCTAAAAGTTGTTCTTGCACTTATTGTTAACTCATAA
This sequence comes from Furipterus horrens, assembly GCF_987537825.1. NCBI lineage: Eukaryota > Metazoa > Chordata > Mammalia > Chiroptera > Furipteridae > Furipterus > Furipterus horrens. The sequence continues at coordinate 1,174,650 of NW_028327197.1, read as the reverse complement.
AGACTGTGTTCCGAAGGAGCCCAGCAACAGTTTTCAACCAGAAGAAATTCTAACCACCATACACAGATAATCAAACGATTTCAACAGATGGAATTATGCCCTTGCTGTGCCGTTGTTGTTCTGCTTCATTGTATGCTTCAGTGAGCTTTCGAGTTGATACAGTAGACTAAATAGCAAACACTGGTTTCAAGAATGCTGGAGTCTTTTGGGTAGTGTGCTTCACCTGACACACCAAAGGATCTATATGTGACTTCACCGTTCCCAGTGGTTTCCTATGTTGTTTCTTGGTAATTCACTGTGAAACTCTGAAAATACCGTGTTTTCAAAGAGACCTAGCTTAGAAATTATATCAGGCAAAGCATCATTCTTTGAAACAGGAGAGAACATCACAATTTCTAGCAATTATAACAGAAGTTATTGCTTTCTCTTCCCTGTCCGTGCGGTGATGACATTCATTGTGGAGATAGTGACCGCTGGAATTGCCATTGAAGGCAGAATCAGAGATAGCGATGTTTCGACATATCTTGTTTTCCGTGCAGAGTAACGTATGTACTACTGAAAGTACAGATGTAGCTCTTTGAACTGAAGATATGAGATGCTATCTGGTTCTCATGTATGTCTTTCTAAAAGTTGTTCTTGCACTTATTGTTAACTCATAAAGACTGTGTTCCGAAGGAGGCCAGCAACAGTTTTCAACCAGATGAAATTCTAACCACCATATACAGATAATCAAACGATTTCAACAGATAGAATTATGCCCTTGCTGTGCCGTTGTTGTTCTGCTTCATTGTATGCTTCAGTGAGCTTTCGAGTTGATACAGTAGACTAAAGAGCAAACACTGGTTTCAAGAACGCTGGAGTCTTTTGGGTAGTGTGCTTCACCTGACACACCAAAGGATCTATATGTGACTTCACCGTTCCCAGTGGTTTCCTATGTTGTTTCTTGGTAATTCACTGTGAAACTCTGAAAATACCGTGTTTTCAAAGAGACCTAGCTTAGAAATTATATCAGGCAAAGCATCATTCTTTGAAACAGGAGAGAACATCACAATTTCTAGCAATTATAACAGAAGTTATTGCTTTCTCTTCCCTGTCCGTTTGGTGATAGCATTCATTGTGGGAGTTAGTGACTGGTGGCATTGCCATTGAAGGCAGAATCAGAGATAACGATGTTTGGACATATCTTGTTTTCCGTGCAAAGTAACGCATGTACTACTGAAAGTACAGATGTAGCTCTTTGAACTGAAGATATTAGATGCTATCTGGTTCTCATGTATGTCTTTCTAAAAGTTGATGTTGCCTCTATTTTTAACTCATAAAGACTGTGTTCCGAAGCAGGCCAGCAACAGTTTTCAACCAGATGAAATTCTAACCACCATATACAGATAATCAAACGATTTCAACAGATGGAATTATGCCCTTGCTGTGCCGTTGTTGTTCTGCTTCATTGTATGCTTTAGTGAGCTTTCGAGTTGATACAGTAGACTAAAGAGCAAACACTGGTTTCAGGAACGCTGGAGTCTTTTGGGTAGTGTGTTTCACCTGACACACCAAAGGATTTATATGTGACTTCACCGTTTACAGTGGTTTTCTATGTTGTTTCTTGGTAATTCACTGTGAAACTCTGAAAATACCGTGTTTTCAAAGAGACCTAGCTTAGAAATTATATCAGGCAAAGCATCATTCTTTGAAACAGGAGAGAACATCACAATTTCTAGCAATTATAACAGAAGTTATTGCTTTCTCTTCCCTGTCCGTGCGGTGATGGCATTCATTGTGGGAGATAGTGACCGGTGGCATTGCCACTGAAGGCAGAATCAGAGATAGCGATGTTTCGACATATCTTGTTTTACGTGCAGAGTAACGCATGTACTACTGAAAGTACAGATGTAGCTCTTTGAACTGAAGATATGAGATGCTATCTGGTTCTCATGTATGTCTTTCTAAAAGTTGTTGTTGCACTTATTGTTAACTCATAAATACTGTGTTCCGAAGGAGCCCAGCAACAGTTTTCTACCAGAAGAAATTCTAACCACCATACACAGATAATCAAACGATTTCAACAGATGGAATTATGCCCTTGCTGTGCTTTTTTTGTTCTGCTTCATTGTATGCTTCAGTGATCTTTCGAGTTGATACAGTAGACTAAAGAGCAAACACTGGTTTCAAGAACGCTGGAGTCTTTTGGGTAGTGTGCTTCACCTGACACACCAAAGGATCTATATGTGACTTCACCGTTCACAGTGGTTTCCTATGTTGTTTCTTGGTAATTCACTGTGAAACTCTGAAAATACCGTGTTTTCAAAGAGACCTAGCTTAGAAATTATATCAGGCAAAGCATCATTCTTTGAAACAGGAGAGAACATCACAATTTCTAGCAATTATAACAGAAGTTATTGCTTTCTCTTCCCTGTTCGTGCGGTGATGGCATTCATTGTGGGAGATAGTGACCGGTGGCATTGCCACTGAAGGCAGAATCAGAGATAGCGATGTTTCGACATATCTTGTTTTACGTGCAGAGTAACGCATGTACTACTGAAAGTACAGATGTAGCTCTTTGAACTGAAGATATGAGATGCTATCTGGTTCTCATGTATGTCTTTCTAAAAGTTGTTGTTGCACTTATTGTTAACTCATAAAGACTGTGTTCCGAAGGAGGCCAGCAACAGTTTTCAACCAGATGAAATTCTAACCACCATATACAGATAATCAAACGATTTCAACAGATGGAATTATGCCCTTGCTGTGCCGTTGTTGTTCTGCTTCATTGTATGCTTCAGTGAGCTTTCGAGTTGATACAGTAGACTAAAGAGCAAACACTGGTTTCAAGAACGCCTGAGTCTTTTGGGTAGTGTACTTCACCTGACACACAAAAGGATCTATAGGTGACTTCACCGTTCACAGTGGTTTCCTATGTTGTTTCTTGGTAATTCACTGTGAAACTCTGAAAATACCGTGTTTTCAAAGAGACCTAGCTTAGAAATTATATCAGGCAAAGCATCATTCTTTGAAACAGGAGAGAACATCACAATTTCTAGCAATTATAACAGAAGTTATTGCTTTCTCTTCCCTGTCCGTGCGGTGATGACATTCATTGTGGAGATAGTGACCGCTGGAATTGCCATTGAAGGCAGAATCAGAGATAGCGATGTTTCGACATATCTTGTTTTCCGTGCAGAGTAACGTATGTACTACTGAAAGTACAGATGTAGCTCTTTGAACTGAAGATATGAGATGCTATCTGGTTCTCATGTATGTCTTTCTAAAAGTTGTTCTTGCACTTATTGTTAACTCATAAAGACTGTGTTCCGAAGGAGGCCAGCAACAGTTTTCAACCAGATGAAATTCTAACCACCATATACAGATAATCAAACGATTTCAACAGATGGAATTATGCCCTTGCTGTGCCGTTGTTGTTCTGCTTCATTGTATGCTTCAGTGAGCATTCGAGTTGATACAGTAGACTAAATAGCAAACACTGGTTTCAAGAACGCTGGAGTCTTTTGGGTAGTGTGCTTCACCTGACACACCAAAGGATCTATATGTGACTTCACCGTTCCCAGTGGTTTCCTATGTTGTTTCTTGGTAATTCACTGTGAAACTCTGAAAATACCGTGTTTTCAAAGAGACCTAGCTTAGAAATTATATCAGGCAAAGCATCATTCTTTGAAACAGGAGAGAACATCACAATTTCTAGCAATTATAACAGAAGTTATTGCTTTCTCTTCCCTGTCCGGGCGGTGATGGCATTCATTGTGGGAGATAGTGACGGGTGGCATTCCCATTGAAGGCAGAAGCAGAGATAGCGATGTCTCGACATATCTTGTTTTCCGGGCAGAGTAACGCATGTACTACTGAAAGTACAGATGTAGCTCTTTGAACTGAAGATATTAGATGCTATCTGGTTCTCATCTATGTCTTTCTAAAAGTTGATGTTGCCTTTATTTTTAACTCATAAAGACTGTGTTCCGAAGCAGGCCAGCAACAGTTTTCAACCAGATGAAATTCTAACCACCATATACAGATAATCAAACGATTTCAACAGATGGAATTATGCCCTTGCTGTGCCGTTGTTGTTCTGCTTCATTGTATGCTTCAGTGAGCTTTCGAGTTGATACAGTAGACTAAAGAGCAAACACTGGTTTCAAGAACGCCTGAGTCTTTTGGGTAGTGTACTTCACCTGACACACAAAAGGATCTATAGGTGACTTCACCGTTCACAGTGGTTTCCTATGTTGTTTCTTGGTAATTCACTGTGAAAATCTGAAAATACCGTGTTTTCAAAGAGACCTAGCTTAGAAATTATATCAGGCAAAGCATCATTCTTTGAAACAGGAGAGAACATCACAATTTCTAGCAATTATAACAGAAGTTATTGCTTTCTCTTCCCTGTCCGTGCGGTGATGACATTCATTGTGGAGATAGTGACCGCTGGAATTGCCATTGAAGGCAGAATCAGAGATAGCGATGTTTCGACATATCTTGTTTTCCGTGCAGAGTAACGTATGTACTACTGAAAGTACAGATGTAGCTCTTTGAACTGAAGATATGAGATGCTATCTGGTTCTCATGTATGTCTTTCTAAAAGTTGTTCTTGCACTTATTGTTAACTCATAAAGACTGTGTTCCGAAGGAGCCCAGCAACAGTTTTCAACCAGAAGAAATTCTAACCACCATACACAGATAATCAAACGATTTCAACAGATGGAATTATGCCCTTGCTGTGCCGTTGTTGTTCTGCTTCATTGTATGCTTCAGTGAGCTTTCGAGTTGATACAGTAGACTAAATAGCAAACACTGGTTTCAAGAATGCTGGAGTCTTTTGGGTAGTGTGCTTCACCTGACACACCAAAGGATCTATATGTGACTTCACCGTTCCCAGTGGTTTCCTATGTTGTTTCTTGGTAATTCACTGTGAAACTCTGAAAATACCGTGTTTTCAAAGAGACCTAGCTTAGAAATTATATCAGGCAAAGCATCATTCTTTGAAACAGGAGAGAACATCACAATTTCTAGCAATTATAACAGAAGTTATTGCTTTCTCTTCCCTGTCCGTGCGGTGATGACATTCATTGTGGAGATAGTGACCGCTGGAATTGCCATTGAAGGCAGAATCAGAGATAACGATGTTTGGACATATCTTGTTTTCCGTGCAAAGTAACGCATGTACTACTGAAAGTACAGATGTAGCTCTTTGAACTGAAGATATTAGATGCTATCTGGTTCTCATGTATGTCTTTCTAAAAGTTGATGTTGCCTCTATTTTTAACTCATAAAGACTGTGTTCCGAAGCAGGCCAGCAACAGTTTTCAACCAGATGAAATTCTAACCACCATATACAGATAATCAAACGATTTCAACAGATGGAATTATGCCCTTGCTGTGCCGTTGTTGTTCTGCTTCATTGTATGCTTTAGTGAGCTTTCGAGTTGATACAGTAGACTAAAGAGCAAACACTGGTTTCAGGAACGCTGGAGTCTTTTGGGTAGTGTGTTTCACCTGACACACCAAAGGATTTATATGTGACTTCACCGTTTACAGTGGTTTTCTATGTTGTTTCTTGGTAATTCACTGTGAAACTCTGAAAATACCGTGTTTTCAAAGAGACCTAGCTTAGAAATTATATCAGGCAAAGCATCATTCTTTGAAACAGGAGAGAACATCACAATTTCTAGCAATTATAACAGAAGTTATTGCTTTCTCTTCCCTGTCCGTGCGGTGATGGCATTCATTGTGGGAGATAGTGACCGGTGGCATTGCCACTGAAGGCAGAATCAGAGATAGCGATGTTTCGACATATCTTGTTTTACGTGCAGAGTAACGCATGTACTACTGAAAGTACAGATGTAGCTCTTTGAACTGAAGATATGAGATGCTATCTGGTTCTCATGTATGTCTTTCTAAAAGTTGTTGTTGCACTTATTGTTAACTCATAAATACTGTGTTCAGAAGGAGCCCAGCAACAGTTTTCTACCAGAAGAAATTCTAACCACCATACACAGATAATCAAACGATTTCAACAGATGGAATTATGCCCTTGCTGTGCTTTTTTTGTTCTGCTTCATTGTATGCTTCAGTGAGCTTTCGAGTTGATACAGTAGACTAAAGAGCAAACACTGGTTTCAAGAACGCTGGAGTCTTTTGGGTAGTGTGCTTCACCTGACACACCAAAGGATCTATATGTGACTTCACCGTTCACAGTGGTTTCCTATGTTGTTTCTTGGTAATTCACTGTGAAACTCTGAAAATACCGTGTTTTCAAAGAGACCTAGCTTAGAAATTATATCAGGCAAAGCATCATTCTTTGAAACAGGAGAGAACATCACAATTTCTAGCAATTATAACAGAAGTTATTGCTTTCTCTTCCCTGTTCGTGCGGTGATGGCATTCATTGTGGGAGATAGTGACCGGTGGCATTGCCACTGAAGGCAGAATCAGAGATAGCGATGTTTCGACATATCTTGTTTTACGTGCAGAGTAACGCATGTACTACTGAAAGTACAGATGTAGCTCTTTGAACTGAAGATATGAGATGCTATCTGGTTCTCATGTATGTCTTTCTAAAAGTTGTTGTTGCACTTATTGTTAACTCATAAAGACTGTGTTCCGAAGGAGGCCAGCAACAGTTTTCAACCAGATGAAATTCTAACCACCATATACAGATAATCAAACGATTTCAACAGATGGAATTATGCCCTTGCTGTGCCGTTGTTGTTCTGCTTCATTGTATGCTTCAGTGAGCTTTCGAGTTGATACAGTAGACTAAAGAGCAAACACTGGTTTCAAGAACGCCTGAGTCTTTTGGGTAGTGTACTTCACCTGACACACAAAAGGATCTATAGGTGACTTCACCGTTCACAGTGGTTTCCTATGTTGTTTCTTGGTAATTCACTGTGAAAATCTGAAAATACCGTGTTTTCAAAGAGACCTAGCTTAGAAATTATATCAGGCAAAGCATCATTCTTTGAAACAGGAGAGAACATCACAATTTCTAGCAATTATAACAGAAGTTATTGCTTTCTCTTCCCTGTCCGTGCGGTGATGACATTCATTGTGGAGATAGTGACCGCTGGAATTGCCATTGAAGGCAGAATCAGAGATAGCGATGTTTCGACATATCTTGTTTTCCGTGCAGAGTAACGTATGTACTACTGAAAGTACAGATGTAGCTCTTTGAACTGAAGATATGAGATGCTATCTGGTTCTCATGTATGTCTTTCTAAAAGTTGTTCTTGCACTTATTGTTAACTCATAAAGACTGTGTTCCGAAGGAGGCCAGCAACAGTTTTCAACCAGATGAAATTCTAACCACCATATACAGATAATCAAACGATTTCAACAGATGGAATTATGCCCTTGCTGTGCCGTTGTTGTTCTGCTTCATTGTATGATTCAGTGAGTATTCGAGTTGATACAGTAGACTAAATAGCAAACACTGGTTTCAAGAACGCTGGAGTCTTTTGGGTAGTGTGCTTCACCTGACACACCAAAGGATCTATATGTGACTTCACCGTTCCCAGTGGTTTCCTATGTTGTTTCTTGGTAATTCACTGTGAAACTCTGAAAATACCGTGTTTTCAAAGAGACCTAGCTTAGAAATTTTATCAGGCAAAGCATCATTCTTTGAAACAGGAGAGAACATCACAATTTCTAGCAATTATAACAGAAGTTATTGCTTTCTCTTCCCTGTCCGGGCGGTGATGGCATTCATTGTGGGAGATAGTGACGGGTGGCATTCCCATTGAAGGCAGAAGCAGAGATAGCGATGTCTCGACATATCTTGTTTTCCGGGCAGAGTAACGCATGTACTACTGAAAGTACAGATGTAGCTCTTTGAACTGAAGATATTAGATGCTATCTGGTTCTCATCTATGTCTTTCTAAAAGTTGATGTTGCCTTTATTTTTAACTCATAAAGACTGTGTTCCGAAGCAGGCCAGCAACAGTTTTCAACCAGATGAAATTCTAACCACCATATACAGATAATCAAACGATTTCAACAGATGGAATTATGCCCTTGCTGTGCCGTTGTTGTTCTGCTTCATTGTATGCTTCAGTGAGCTTTCGAGTTGATACAGTAGACTAAAGAGCAAACACTGGTTTCAAGAACGCCTGAGTCTTTTGGGTAGTGTACTTCACCTGACACACAAAAGGATCTATAGGTGACTTCACCGTTCACAGTGGTTTCCTATGTTGTTTCTTGGTAATTCACTGTGAAAATCTGAAAATACCGTGTTTTCAAAGAGACCTAGCTTAGAAATTATATCAGGCAAAGCATCATTCTTTGAAACAGGAGAGAACATCACAATTTCTAGCAATTATAACAGAAGTTATTGCTTTCTCTTCCCTGTCCGTGCGGTGATGACATTCATTGTGGAGATAGTGACCGCTGGAATTGCCATTGAAGGCAGAATCAGAGATAGCGATGTTTCGACATATCTTGTTTTCCGTGCAGAGTAACGTATGTACTACTGAAAGTACAGATGTAGCTCTTTGAACTGAAGATATGAGATGCTATCTGGTTCTCATGTATGTCTTTCTAAAAGTTGTTCTTGCACTTATTGTTAACTCATAAAGACTGTGTTCCGAAGGAGCCCAGCAACAGTTTTCAACCAGAAGAAATTCTAACCACCATACACAGATAATCAAACGATTTCAACAGATGGAATTATGCCCTTGCTGTGCCGTTGTTGTTCTGCTTCATTGTATGCTTCAGTGAGCTTTCGAGTTGATACAGTAGACTAAATAGCAAACACTGGTTTCAAGAATGCTGGAGTCTTTTGGGTAGTGTGCTTCACCTGACACACCAAAGGATCTATATGTGACTTCACCGTTCCCAGTGGTTTCCTATGTTGTTTCTTGGTAATTCACTGTGAAACTCTGAAAATACCGTGTTTTCAAAGAGACCTAGCTTAGAAATTATATCAGGCAAAGCATCATTCTTTGAAACAGGAGAGAACATCACAATTTCTAGCAATTATAACAGAAGTTATTGCTTTCTCTTCCCTGTCCGTGCGGTGATGACATTCATTGTGGAGATAGTGACCGCTGGAATTGCCATTGAAGGCAGAATCAGAGATAGCGATGTTTCGACATATCTTGTTTTCCGTGCAGAGTAACGTATGTACTACTGAAAGTACAGATGTAGCTCTTTGAACTGAAGATATGAGATGCTATCTGGTTCTCATGTATGTCTTTCTAAAAGTTGTTCTTGCACTTATTGTTAACTCATAAAGACTGTGTTCCGAAGGAGGCCAGCAACAGTTTTCAACCAGATGAAATTCTAACCACCATATACAGATAATCAAACGATTTCAACAGATGGAATTATGCCCTTGCTGTGCCGTTGTTGTTCTGCTTCATTGTATGCTTCAGTGAGCTTTCGAGTTGATACAGTAGACTAAAGAGCAAACACTGGTTTCAAGAACGCTGGAGTCTTTTGGGTAGTGTGCTTCACCTGACACACCAAAGGATCTATATGTGACTTCACCGTTCCCAGTGGTTTCCTATGTTGTTTCTTGGTAATTCACTGTGAAACTCTGAAAATACCGTGTTTTCAAAGAGACCTAGCTTAGAAATTATATCAGGCAAAGCATCATTCTTTGAAACAGGAGAGAACATCACAATTTCTAGCAATTATAACAGAAGTTATTGCTTTCTCTTCCCTGTCCGGGCGGTGATGGCATTCATTGTGGGAGATAGTGACGGGTGGCATTCCCATTGAAGGCAGAAGCAGAGATAGCGATGTCTCGACATATCTTGTTTTCCGGGCAGAGTAACGCATGTACTACTGAAAGTACAGATGTAGCTCTTTGAACTGAAGATATTACATGCTATCTGGTTCTCATGTATGTCTTTCTAAAAGTTGATGTTGCCTTTATTTTTAACTCATAAAGACTGTGTTCCGAAGCAGGCCAGCAACAGTTTTCAACCAGATGAAATTCTAACCACCATATACAGATAATCAAACGATTTCAACAGATGGAATTATGCCCTTGCTGTGCCGTTGTTGTTCTGCTTCATTGTATGTTTCAGTGAGCTTTCGAGTTGATACAGTAGACTAAAGAGCAAACACTGGTTTCAGGAACGCTGGAGTCTTTTGGGTAGTGTGTTTCACCTGACACACCAAAGGATTTATATGTGACTTCACCGTTCACAGTGGTTTTCTATGTTGTTTCTTGGTAATTCACTGTGAATATCTGAAAATACCGTGTTTTCAAAGAGACCTAGCTTAGAAATTATATCAGGCAAAGCATCATTCTTTGAAACAGGAGAGAACATCACAATTTCTAGCAATTATAACAGAAGTTATTGCTTTCTCTTCCCTGTTCGTGCGGTGATGGCATTCATTGTGGGAGATAGTGACCGGTGGCATTGCCACTGAAGGCAGAATCAGAGATAGCGATGTTTCGACATATCTTGTTTTACGTGCAGAGTAACGCATGTACTACTGAAAGTACAGATGTAGCTCTTTGAACTGAAGATATTAGATGCTATCTGGTTCTCATGTATGTCTTTCTAAAAGTTGTTCTTGCACTTATTGTTAACTCATAAAGACTGTGTTCCGAAGGAGGCCAGCAACAGTTTTCAACCAGATGAAATTCTAACCACCATATACAGATAATCAAACGATTTCAACAGATGGAATTATGCCCTTGCTGTGCCGTTGTTGTTCTGCTTCATTGTATGCTTCAGTGAGCTTTCGAGTTGATACAGTAGACTAAATAGCAAACACTGGTTTCAAGAACGCTGGAGTCTTTTGGGTAGTGTGCTTCACCTGACACACCAAAGGATCTATATGTGACTTCACCGTTCCCAGTGGTTTCCTATGTTGTTTCTTGGTAATTCACTGTGAAACTCTGAAAATACCGTGTTTTCAAAGAGACCTAGCTTAGAAATTATATCAGGCAAAGCATCATTCTTTGAAACAGGAGAGAACATCACAATTTCTAGCAATTATAACAGAAGTTATTGCTTTCTCTTCCCTGTCCGTGCGGTGATGGCATTCATTGTGGGAGATAGTGACGGGTGGCATTCCCATTGAAGGCAGAAGCAGAGATAGCCATGTCTCGACATATCTTGTTTTCCGGGCAGAGTAACGCATGTACTACTGAAAGTACAGATGTAGCTCTTTGAACTGAAGATATGAGATGCTATCTGGTTCTCATGTATGTCTTTCTAAAAGTTGATGTTGCCTTTATTTTTAACTCATAAAGACTGTGTTCCGAAGCAGGCCAGCAACAGTTTTCAACCAGATGAAATTCTAACCACCATATACAGATAATCAAACGATTTCAACAGATGGAATTATGCCCTTGCTGTGCCGTTGTTGTTCTGCTTCATTGTATGTTTCAGTGAGCTTTCGAGTTGATACAGTAGACTAAAGAGCAAACACTGGTTTCAGGAACGCTGGAGTCTTTTGGGTAGTGTGTTTCTCCTGACACACCAAAGGATTTATATGTGACTTCACCGTTCACAGTGGTTTTCTATGTTGTTTCTTGGTAATTCACTGTGAAACTCTGAAAATACCGTGTTTTCAAAGAGACCTAGCTTAGAAATTATATCAGGCAAAGCATCATTCTTTGAAACAGGAGAGAACATCACAATTTCTAGCAATTATAACAGAAGATATTGCTTTCTCTTCCCTGTTCGTGCGGTGATGGCATTCATTGTGGGAGATAGTGACCGGTGGCATTGCCACTGAAGGCAGAATCAGAGATAGCGATGTTTCGACATATCTTGTTTTACGTGCAGAGTAACGCATGTACTACTGAAAGTACAGATGTAGCTCTTTGAACTGAAGATATTAGATGCTATCTGGTTTTCATGTATGTCTTTCTAAAAGTTGTTGTTGCACTTATTGTTAACTCATAAATACTGTGTTCCGAAGGAGCCCAGCAACAGTTTTCTACCAGAAGAAATTCTAACCACCATATACAGATAATCAAACGATTTCAACAGATGGAATTATGCCCTTGCTGTGCCGTTGTTGTTCTGCTTCATTGTATGCTTCAGTGAGCTTTCGAGTTGATACAGTAGACTAAAGAGCAAACACTGGTTTCAAGAACGCCTGAGTCTTTTGGGTAGTGTACTTCACCTGACACACAAAAGGATCTATAGGTGACTTCACCGTTCCCAGTGGTTTCCTATGTTGTTTCTTGGTAATTCACTGTGAAAATCTGAAAATACCGTGTTTTCAAAGAGACCTAGCTTAGAAATTATATCAGGCAAAGCATCATTCTTTGAAACAGGAGAGAACATCACAATTTCTAGCAATTATAACAGAAGTTATTGCTTTCTCTTCCCTGTCCGTGCGGTGATGACATTCATTGTGGAGATAGTGACCGCTGGAATTGCCATTGAAGGCAGAATCAGAGATAGCGATGTTTCGACATATCTTGTTTTCCGTGCAGAGTAACGTATGTACTACTGAAAGTACAGATGTAGCTCTTTGAACTGAAGATATGAGATGCTATCTGGTTCTCATGTATGTCTTTCTAAAAGTTGTTCTTGCACTTATTGTTAACTCATAAAGACTGTGTTCCGAAGGAGCCCAGCAACAGTTTTCAACCAGAAGAAATTCTAACCACCATACACAGATAATCAAACGATTTCAACAGATGGAATTATGCCCTTGCTGTGCCGTTGTTGTTCTGCTTCATTGTATGCTTCAGTGAGCTTTCGAGTTGATACAGTAGACTAAATAGCAAACACTGGTTTCAAGAATGCTGGAGTCTTTTGGGTAGTGTGCTTCACCTGACACACCAAAGGATCTATATGCGACTTCACCGTTCCCAGTGGTTTCCTATGTTGTTTCTTGGTAATTCACTGTGAAACTCTGAAAATACCGTGTTTTCAAAGAGACCTAGCTTAGAAATTATATCAGGCAAAGCATCATTCTTTGAAACAGGAGAGAACATCACAATTTCTAGCAATTATAACAGAAGTTATTGCTTTCTCTTCCCTGTCCGTGCGGTGATGACATTCATTGTGGAGATAGTGACCGCTGGAATTGCCATTGAAGGCAGAATCATAGATAGCGATGTTTCGACATATCTTGTTTTCCGTGCAGAGTAACGTATGTACTACTGAAAGTACAGATGTAGCTCTTTGAACTGAAGATATGAGATGCTATCTGGTTCTCATGTATGTCTTTCTAAAAGTTGTTCTTGCACTTATTGTTAACTCATAAAGACTGTGTTCCGAAGGAGGCCAGCAACAGTTTTCAACCAGATGAAATTCTAACCACCATATACAGATAATCAAACGATTTCAACAGATGGAATTATGCCCTTGCTGTGCCGTTGTTGTTCTGCTTCATTGTATGCTTCAGTGAGCTTTCGAGTTGATACAGTAGACTAAATAGCAAACACTGGTTTCAAGAACGCTGGAGTCTTTTGGGTAGTGTGCTTCACCTGACACACCAAAGGATCTATATGTGACTTCACCGTTCCCAGTGGTTTCCTATGTTGTTTCTTGGTAATTCACTGTGAAACTCTGAAAATACCGTGTTTTCAAAGAGACCTAGCTTAGAAATTATATCAGGCAAAGCATCATTCTTTGAAACAGGAGAGAACATCACAATTTCTAGCAATTATAACAGAAGTTATTGCTTTCTCTTCCCTGTCCGGGCGGTGATGGCATTCATTGTGGGAGATAGTGACGGGTGGCATTCCCATTGAAGGCAGAAGCAGAGATAGCGATGTCTCGACATATCTTGTTTTCCGGGCAGAGTAACGCATGTACTACTGAAAGTACAGATGTAGCTCTTTGAACTGAAGATATTAGATGCTATCTGGTTCTCATGTATGTCTTTCTAAAAGTTGATGTTGCCTTTATTTTTAACTCATAAAGACTGTGTTCCGAAGCAGGCCAGCAACAGTTTTCAACCAGATGAAATTCTAACCACCATATACAGATAATCAAATGATTTCAACAGATGGAATTATGCCCTTGCTGTGCCGTTGTTGTTCTGCTTCATTGTATGTTTCAGTGAGCTTTCGAGTTGATACAGTAGACTAAAGAGCAAACACTGGTTTCAGGAACGCTGGAGTCTTTTGGGTAGTGTGTTTCACCTGACACACCAAAGGATTTATATGTGACTTCACCGTTCACAGTGGTTTTCTATGTTGTTTCTTGGTAATTCACTGTGAAACTCTGAAAATACCGTGTTTTCAAAGAGACCTAGCTTAGAAATTATATCAGGCAAAGCATCATTCTTTGAAACAGGAGAGAACATCACAATTTCTAGCAATTATAACAGAAGTTATTGCTTTCTCTTCCCTGTTCGTGCGGTGATGGCATTCATTGTGGGAGATAGTGACCGGTGGCATTGCCACTGAAGGCAGAATCAGAGATAGCGATGTTTCGACATATCTTGTTTTACGTGCAGAGTAACGCATGTACTACTGAAAGTACAGATGTAGCTCTTTGAACTGAAGATATTAGATGCTATCTGGTTCTCATGTATGTCTTTCTAAAAGTTGTTGTTGCACTTATTGTTAACTCATAAATACTGTGTTCCGAAGGAGCCCAGCAACAGTTTTCTACCAGAAGAAATTCGAACCACCATATACAGATAATCAAACGATTTCAACAGATGGAATTATGCCCTTGCTGTGCCGTTGTTGTTCTGCTTCATTGTATGCTTCAGTGAGCTTTCGAGTTGATACAGTAGACTAAAGAGCAAACACTGGTTTCAAGAACGCCTGAGTCTTTTGGGTAGTGTACTTCACCTGACACACAAAAGGATCTATAGGTGACTTCACCGTTCCCAGTGGTTTCCTATGTTGTTTCTTGGTAATTCACTGTGAAAATCTGAAAATACCGTGTTTTCAAAGAGACCTAGCTTAGAAATTATATCAGGCAAAGCATCATTCTTTGAAACAGGAGAGAACATCACAATTTCTAGCAATTATAACAGAAGTTATTGCTTTCTCTTCCCTGTCCGTGCGGTGATGACATTCATTGTGGAGATAGTGACCGCTGGAATTGCCATTGAAGGCAGAATCAGAGATAGCGATGTTTCGACATATCTTGTTTTCCGTGCAGAGTAACGTATGTACTACTGAAAGTACAGATGTAGCTCTTTGAACTGAAGATATGAGATGCTATCTGGTTCTCATGTATGTCTTTCTAAAAGTTGTTCTTGCACTTATTGTTAACTCATAAAGACTGTGTTCCGAAGGAGGCCAGCAACAGTTTTCAACCAGATGAAATTCTAACCACCATATACAGATAATCAAACGATTTCAACAGATGGAATTATGCCCTTGCTGTGCCGTTGTTGTTCTGCTTCATTGTATGCTTCAGTGAGCTTTCGAGTTGATACAGTAGACTAAAGAGCAAACACTGGTTTCAAGAACGCTGGAGTCTTTTGGGTAGTGTGCTTCACCTGACACACCAAAGGATCTATATGTGACTTCACCGTTCCCAGTGGTTTCCTATGTTGTTTCTTGGTAATTCACTGTGAAACTCTGAAAATACCGTGTTTTCAAAGAGACCTAGCTTAGAAATTATATCAGGCAAAGCATCATTCTTTGAAACAGGAGAGAACATCACAATTTCTAGCAATTATAACAGAAGTTATTGCTTTCTCTTCCCTGTCCGTTTGGTGATAGCATTCATTGTGGGAGTTAGTGACTGGTGGCATTGCCATTGAAGGCAGAATCAGAGATAACGATGTTTGGACATATCTTGTTTTCCGTGCAAAGTAACGCATGTACTACTGAAAGTACAGATGTAGCTCTTTGAACTGAAGATATTAGATGCTATCTGGTTCTCATGTATGTCTTTCTAAAAGTTGATGTTGCCTCTATTTTTAACTCATAAAGACTGTGTTCCGAAGCAGGCCAGCAACAGTTTTCAACCAGATGAAATTCTAACCACCATATACAGATAATCAAACGATTTCAACAGATGGAATTATGCCCTTGCTGTGCCGTTGTTGTTCTGCTTCATTGTATGCTTCAGTGAGCTTTCGAGTTGATACAGTAGACTAAAGAGCAAACACTGGTTTCAGGAACGCTGGAGTCTTTTGGGTAGTGTGTTTCACCTGACACACCAAAGGATTTATATGTGACTTCACCGTTTACAGTGGTTTTCTATGTTGTTTCTTGGTAATTCACTGTGAAACTCTGAAAATACCGTGTTTTCAAAGAGACCTAGCTTAGAAATTATATCAGGCAAAGCATCATTATTTGAAACAGGAGAGAACATCACAATTTCTAGCAATTATAACAGAAGTTATTGCTTTCTCTTCCCTGTCCGGGCGGTGATGGCATTCATTGTGGGAGATAGTGACGGGTGGCATTCCCATTGAAGGCAGAAGCAGAGATAGCGATGTCTCGACATATCTTGTTTTCCGGGCAGAGTAACGCATGTACTACTGAAAGTACAGATGTAGCTCTTTGAACTGAAGATATTAGATGCTATCTGGTTCTCATGTATGTCTTTCTAAAAGTTGATGTTGCCTTTATTTTTAACTCATAAAGACTGTGTTCCGAAGCAGGCCAGCAACAGTTTTCAACCAGATGAAATTCTAACCACCATATACAGATAATCAAATGATTTCAACAGATGGAATTATGCCCTTGCTGTGCCGTTGTTGTTCTGCTTCATTGTATGTTTCAGTGAGCTTTCGAGTTGATACAGTAGACTAAAGAGCAAACACTGGTTTCAGGAACGCTGGAGTCTTTTGGGTAGTGTGTTTCACCTGACACACCAAAGGATTTATATGTGACTTCACCGTTCACAGTGGTTTTCTATGTTGTTTCTTGGTAATTCACTGTGAAACTCTGAAAATACCGTGTTTTCAAAGAGACCTAGCTTAGAAATTATATCAGGCAAAGCATCATTCTTTGAAACAGGAGAGAACATCACAATTTCTAGCAATTATAACAGAAGTTATTGCTTTCTCTTCCCTGTTCGTGCGGTGATGGCATTCATTGTGGGAGATAGTGACCGGTGGCATTGCCACTGAAGGCAGAATCAGAGATAGCGATGTTTCGACATATCTTGTTTTACGTGCAGAGTAACGCATGTACTACTGAAAGTACAGATGTAGCTCTTTGAACTGAAGATATTAGATGCTATCTGGTTCTCATGTATGTCTTTCTAAAAGTTGTTGTTGCACTTATTGTTAACTCATAAATACTGTGTTCCGAAGGAGCCCAGCAACAGTTTTCTACCAGAAGAAATTCGAACCACCATATACAGATAATCAAACGATTTCAACAGATGGAATTATGCCCTTGCTGTGCCGTTGTTGTTCTGCTTCATTGTATGCTTCAGTGAGCTTTCGAGTTGATACAGTAGACTAAAGAGCAAACACTGGTTTCAAGAACGCCTGAGTCTTTTGGGTAGTGTACTTCACCTGACACACAAAAGGATCTATAGGTGACTTCACCGTTCCCAGTGGTTTCCTATGTTGTTTCTTGGTAATTCACTGTGAAAATCTGAAAATACCGTGTTTTCAAAGAGACCTAGCTTAGAAATTATATCAGGCAAAGCATCATTCTTTGAAACAGGAGAGAACATCACAATTTCTAGCAATTATAACAGAAGTTATTGCTTTCTCTTCCCTGTCCGTGCGGTGATGACATTCATTGTGGAGATAGTGACCGCTGGAATTGCCATTGAAGGCAGAATCAGAGATAGCGATGTTTCGACATATCTTGTTTTCCGTGCAGAGTAACGTATGTACTACTGAAAGTACAGATGTAGCTCTTTGAACTGAAGATATGAGATGCTATCTGGTTCTCATGTATGTCTTTCTAAAAGTTGTTCTTGCACTTATTGTTAACTCATAAAGACTGTGTTCCGAAGGAGGCCAGCAACAGTTTTCAACCAGATGAAATTCTAACCACCATATACAGATAATCAAACGATTTCAACAGATGGAATTATGCCCTTGCTGTGCCGTTGTTGTTCTGCTTCATTGTATGCTTCAGTGAGCTTTCGAGTTGATACAGTAGACTAAAGAGCAAACACTGGTTTCAAGAACGCTGGAGTCTTTTGGGTAGTGTGCTTCACCTGACACACCAAAGGATCTATATGTGACTTCACCGTTCCCAGTGGTTTCCTATGTTGTTTCTTGGTAATTCACTGTGAAACTCTGAAAATACCGTGTTTTCAAAGAGACCTAGCTTAGAAATTATATCAGGCAAAGCATCATTCTTTGAAACAGGAGAGAACATCACAATTTCTAGCAATTATAACAGAAGTTATTGCTTTCTCTTCCCTGTCCGTGCGGTGATGACATTCATTGTGGAGATAGTGACCGCTGGAATTGCCATTGAAGGCAGAATCAGAGATAGCGATGTTTCGACATATCTTGTTTTCCGTGCAGAGTAACGTATGTACTACTGAAAGTACAGATGTAGCTCTTTGAACTGAAGATATGAGATGCTATCTGGTTCTCATGTATGTCTTTCTAAAAGTTGTTCTTGCACTTATTGTTAACTCATAAAGACTGTGTTCCGAAGGAGCCCAGCAACAGTTTTCAACCAGAAGAAATTCTAACCACCATACACAGATAATCAAACGATTTCAACAGATGGAATTATGCCCTTGCTGTGCCGTTGTTGTTCTGCTTCATTGTATGCTTCAGTGAGCTTTCGAGTTGATACAGTAGACTAAATAGCAAACACTGGTTTCAAGAATGCTGGAGTCTTTTGGGTAGTGTGCTTCACCTGACACACCAAAGGATCTATATGTGACTTCACCGTTCCCAGTGGTTTCCTATGTTGTTTCTTGGTAATTCACTGTGAAACTCTGAAAATACCGTGTTTTCAAAGAGACCTAGCTTAGAAATTATATCAGGCAAAGCATCATTCTTTGAAACAGGAGAGAACATCACAATTTCTAGCAATTATAACAGAAGTTATTGCTTTCTCTTCCCTGTCCGTGCGGTGATGACATTCATTGTGGAGATAGTGACCGCTGGAATTGCCATTGAAGGCAGAATCAGAGATAGCGATGTTTCGACATATCTTGTTTTCCGTGCAGAGTAACGTATGTACTACTGAAAGTACAGATGTAGCTCTTTGAACTGAAGATATGAGATGCTATCTGGTTCTCATGTATGTCTTTCTAAAAGTTGTTCTTGCACTTATTGTTAACTCATAAAGACTGTGTTCCGAAGGAGGCCAGCAACAGTTTTCAACCAGATGAAATTCTAACCACCATATACAGATAATCAAACGATTTCAACAGATGGAATTATGCCCTTGCTGTGCCGTTGTTGTTCTGCTTCATTGTATGCTTCAGTGAGCTTTCGAGTTGATACAGTAGACTAAATAGCAAACACTGGTTTCAAGAACGCTGGAGTCTTTTGGGTAGTGTGCTTCACCTGACACACCAAAGGATCTATATGTGACTTCACCGTTCCCAGTGGTTTCCTATGTTGTTTCTTGGTAATTCACTGTGAAACTCTGAAAATACCGTGTTTTCAAAGAGACCTAGCTTAGAAATTATATCAGGCAAAGCATCATTCTTTGAAACAGGAGAGAACATCACAATTTCTAGCAATTATAACAGAAGTTATTGCTTTCTCTTCCCTGTCCGTGCGGTGATGGCATTCATTGTGGGAGATAGTGACGGGTGGCATTCCCATTGAAGGCAGAAGCAGAGATAGCGATGTCTCGACATATCTTGTTTTCCGGGCAGAGTAACGCATGTACTACTGAAAGTACAGATGTAGCTCTTTGAACTGAAGATATTAGATGCTATCTGGTTCTCATGTATGTCTTTCTAAAAGTTGATGTTGCCTTTATTTTTAACTCATAAAGACTGTGTTCCGAAGCAGGCCAGCAACAGTTTTCAACCAGATGAAATTCTAACCACCATATACAGATAATCAAACGATTTCAACAGATGGAATTATGCCCTTGCTGTGCCGTTGTTGTTCTGCTTCATTGTATGTTTCAGTGAGCTTTCGAGTTGATACAGTAGACTAAAGAGCAAACACTGGTTTCAGGAACGCTGGAGTCTTTTGGGTAGTGTGTTTCACCTGACACACCAAAGGATTTATATGTGACTTCACCGTTCACAGTGGTTTTCTATGTTGTTTCTTGGTAATTCACTGTGAAACTCTGAAAATACCGTGTTTTCAGAGACCTAGCTTAGAAATTATATCAGGCAAAGCATCATTCTTTGAAACAGGAGAGAACATCACAATTTCTAGCAATTATAACAGAAGTTATTGCTTTCTCTTCCCTGTTCGTGCGGTGATGGCATTCATTGTGGGAGATAGTGACCGGTGGCATTGCCACTGAAGGCAGAATCAGAGATAGCGATGTTTCGACATATCTTGTTTTACGTGCAGAGTAACGCATGTACTACTGAAAGTACAGATGTAGCTCTTTGAACTGAAGATATTAGATGCTATCTGGTTCTCATGTATGTCTTTCTAAAAGTTGTTGTTGCACTTATTGTTAACTCATAAATACTGTGTTCCGAAGGAGCCCAGCAACAGTTTTCTACCAGAAGAAATTCTAACCACCATATACAGATAATCAAACGATTTCAACAGATGGAATTATGCCCTTGCTGTGCCGTTGTTGTTCTGCTTCATTGTATGCTTCAGTGAGCTTTCGAGTTGATACAGTAGACTAAAGAGCAAACACTGGTTTCAAGAACGCCTGAGTCTTTTGGGTAGTGTACTTCACCTGACACACAAAAGGATCTATAGGTGACTTCACCGTTCCCAGTGGTTTCCTATGTTGTTTCTTGGTAATTCACTGTGAAAATCTGAAAATACCGTGTTTTCAAAGAGACCTAGCTTAGAAATTATATCAGGCAAAGCATCATTCTTTGAAACAGGAGAGAACATCACAATTTCTAGCAATTATAACAGAAGTTATTGCTTTCTCTTCCCTGTCCGTGCGGTGATGACATTCATTGTGGAGATAGTGACCGCTGGAATTGCCATTGAAGGCAGAATCAGAGATAGCGATGTTTCGACATATCTTGTTTTCCGTGCAGAGTAACGTATGTACTACTGAAAGTACAGATGTAGCTCTTTGAACTGAAGATATGAGATGCTATCTGGTTCTCATGTATGTCTTTCTAAAAGTTGTTCTTGCACTTATTGTTAACTCATAAAGACTGTGTTCCGAAGGAGCCCAGCAACAGTTTTCAACCAGAAGAAATTCTAACCACCATACACAGATAATCAAACGATTTCAACAGATGGAATTATGCCCTTGCTGTGCCGTTGTTGTTCTGCTTCATTGTATGCTTCAGTGAGCTTTCGAGTTGATACAGTAGACTAAATAGCAAACACTGGTTTCAAGAATGCTGGAGTCTTTTGGGTAGTGTGCTTCACCTGACACACCAAAGGATCTATATGTGACTTCACCGTTCCCAGTGGTTTCCTATGTTGTTTCTTGGTAATTCACTGTGAAACTCTGAAAATACCGTGTTTTCAAAGAGACCTAGCTTAGAAATTATATCAGGCAAAGCATCATTCTTTGAAACAGGAGAGAACATCACAATTTCTAGCAATTATAACAGAAGTTATTGCTTTCTCTTCCCTGTCCGTGCGGTGATGACATTCATTGTGGAGATAGTGACCGCTGGAATTGCCATTGAAGGCAGAATCAGAGATAGCGATGTTTCGACATATCTTGTTTTCCGTGCAGAGTAACGTATGTACTACTGAAAGTACAGATGTAGCTCTTTGAACTGAAGATATGAGATGCTATCTGGTTCTCATGTATGTCTTTCTAAAAGTTGTTCTTGCACTTATTGTTAACTCATAAAGACTGTGTTCCGAAGGAGGCCAGCAACAGTTTTCAACCAGATGAAATTCTAACCACCATATACAGATAATCAAACGATTTCAACAGATGGAATTATGCCCTTGCTGTGCCGTTGTTGTTCTGCTTCATTGTATGCTTCAGTGAGCTTTCGAGTTGATACAGTAGACTAAATAGCAAACACTGGTTTCAAGAACGCTGGAGTCTTTTGGGTAGTGTGCTTCACCTGACACACCAAAGGATCTATATGTGACTTCACCGTTCCCAGTGGTTTCCTATGTTGTTTCTTGGTAATTCACTGTGAAACTCTGAAAATACCGTGTTTTCAAAGAGACCTAGCTTAGAAATTATATCAGGCAAAGCATCATTCTTTGAAACAGGAGAGAACATCACAATTTCTAGCAATTATAACAGAAGTTATTGCTTTCTCTTCCCTGTCCGGGCGGTGATGGCATTCATTGTGGGAGATAGTGACGGGTGGCATTCCCATTGAAGGCAGAAGCAGAGATAGCGATGTCTCGACATATCTTGTTTTCCGGGCAGAGTAACGCATGTACTACTGAAAGTACAGATGTAGCTCTTTGAACTGAAGATATTAGATGCTATCTGGTTCTCATGTATGTCTTTCTAAAAGTTGATGTTGCCTTTATTTTTAACTCATAAAGACTGTGTTCCGAAGCAGGCCAGCAACAGTTTTCAACCAGATGAAATTCTAACCACCATATACAGATAATCAAATGATTTCAACAGATGGAATTATGCCCTTGCTGTGCCGTTGTTGTTCTGCTTCATTGTATGTTTCAGTGAGCTTTCGAGTTGATACAGTAGACTAAAGAGCAAACACTGGTTTCAGGAACGCTGGAGTCTTTTGGGTAGTGTGTTTCACCTGACACACCAAAGGATTTATATGTGACTTCACCGTTCACAGTGGTTTTCTATGTTGTTTCTTGGTAATTCACTGTGAAACTCTGAAAATACCGTGTTTTCAAAGAGACCTAGCTTAGAAATTATATCAGGCAAAGCATCATTCTTTGAAACAGGAGAGAACATCACAATTTCTAGCAATTATAACAGAAGTTATTGCTTTCTCTTCCCTGTTCGTGCGGTGATGGCATTCATTGTGGGAGATAGTGACCGGTGGCATTGCCACTGAAGGCAGAATCAGAGATAGCGATGTTTCGACATATCTTGTTTTACGTGCAGAGTAACGCATGTACTACTGAAAGTACAGATGTAGCTCTTTGAACTGAAGATATTAGATGCTATCTGGTTCTCATGTATGTCTTTCTAAAAGTTGTTGTTGCACTTATTGTTAACTCATAAATACTGTGTTCCGAAGGAGCCCAGCAACAGTTTTCTACCAGAAGAAATTCGAACCACCATATACAGATAATCAAACGATTTCAACAGATGGAATTATGCCCTTGCTGTGCCGTTGTTGTTCTGCTTCATTGTATGCTTCAGTGAGCTTTCGAGTTGATACAGTAGACTAAAGAGCAAACACTGGTTTCAAGAACGCCTGAGTCTTTTGGGTAGTGTACTTCACCTGACACACAAAAGGATCTATAGGTGACTTCACCGTTCCCAGTGGTTTCCTATGTTGTTTCTTGGTAATTCACTGTGAAAATCTGAAAATACCGTGTTTTCAAAGAGACCTAGCTTAGAAATTATATCAGGCAAAGCATCATTCTTTGAAACAGGAGAGAACATCACAATTTCTAGCAATTATAACAGAAGTTATTGCTTTCTCTTCCCTGTCCGTGCGGTGATGACATTCATTGTGGAGATAGTGACCGCTGGAATTGCCATTGAAGGCAGAATCAGAGATAGCGATGTTTCGACATATCTTGTTTTCCGTGCAGAGTAACGTATGTACTACTGAAAGTACAGATGTAGCTCTTTGAACTGAAGATATGAGATGCTATCTGGTTCTCATGTATGTCTTTCTAAAAGTTGTTCTTGCACTTATTGTTAACTCATAAAGACTGTGTTCCGAAGGAGGCCAGCAACAGTTTTCAACCAGATGAAATTCTAACCACCATATACAGATAATCAAACGATTTCAACAGATGGAATTATGCCCTTGCTGTGCCGTTGTTGTTCTGCTTCATTGTATGCTTCAGTGAGCTTTCGAGTTGATACAGTAGACTAAAGAGCAAACACTGGTTTCAAGAACGCTGGAGTCTTTTGGGTAGTGTGCTTCACCTGACACACCAAAGGATCTATATGTGACTTCACCGTTCCCAGTGGTTTCCTATGTTGTTTCTTGGTAATTCACTGTGAAACTCTGAAAATACCGTGTTTTCAAAGAGACCTAGCTTAGAAATTATATCAGGCAAAGCATCATTCTTTGAAACAGGAGAGAACATCACAATTTCTAGCAATTATAACAGAAGTTATTGCTTTCTCTTCCCTGTCCGTTTGGTGATAGCATTCATTGTGGGAGTTAGTGACTGGTGGCATTGCCATTGAAGGCAGAATCAGAGATAACGATGTTTGGACATATCTTGTTTTCCGTGCAAAGTAACGCATGTACTACTGAAAGTACAGATGTAGCTCTTTGAACTGAAGATATTAGATGCTATCTGGTTCTCATGTATGTCTTTCTAAAAGTTGATGTTGCCTCTATTTTTAACTCATAAAGACTGTGTTCCGAAGCAGGCCAGCAACAGTTTTCAACCAGATGAAATTCTAACCACCATATACAGATAATCAAACGATTTCAACAGATGGAATTATGCCCTTGCTGTGCCGTTGTTGTTCTGCTTCATTGTATGCTTCAGTGAGCTTTCGAGTTGATACAGTAGACTAAAGAGCAAACACTGGTTTCAGGAACGCTGGAGTCTTTTGGGTAGTGTGTTTCACCTGACACACCAAAGGATTTATATGTGACTTCACCGTTTACAGTGGTTTTCTATGTTGTTTCTTGGTAATTCACTGTGAAACTCTGAAAATACCGTGTTTTCAAAGAGACCTAGCTTAGAAATTATATCAGGCAAAGCATCATTATTTGAAACAGGAGAGAACATCACAATTTCTAGCAATTATAACAGAAGTTATTGCTTTCTCTTCCCTGTCCGGGCGGTGATGGCATTCATTGTGGGAGATAGTGACCGGTGGCATTGCCACTGAAGGCAGAATCAGAGATAGCGATGTTTCGACATATCTTGTTTTACGTGCAGAGTAACGCATGTACTACTGAAAGTACAGATGTAGCTCTTTGAACTGAAGATATGAGATGCTATCTGGTTCTCATGTATGTCTTTCTAAAAGTTGTTGTTGCACTTATTGTTAACTCATAAATACTGTGTTCCGAAGGAGCCCAGCAACAGTTTTCTACCAGAAGAAATTCTAACCACCATACACAGATAATCAAACGATTTCAACAGATGGAATTATGCCCTTGCTGTGCTTTTTTTGTTCTGCTTCATTGTATGCTTCAGTGAGCTTTCGAGTTGATACAGTAGACTAAAGAGCAAACACTGGTTTCAAGAACGCTGGAGTCTTTTGGGTAGTGTGCTTCACCTGACACACCAAAGGATCTATATGTGACTTCACCGTTCCCAGTGGTTTCCTATGTTGTTTCTTGGTAATTCACTGTGAAACTCTGAAAATACCGTGTTTTCAAAGAGACCTAGCTTAGAAATTATATCAGGCAAAGCATCATTCTTTGAAACAGGAGAGAACATCACAATTTCTAGCAATTATAACAGAAGTTATTGCTTTCTCTTCCCTGTTCGTGCGGTGATGGCATTCATTGTGGGAGATAGTGACCGGTGGCATTGCCACTGAAGGCAGAATCAGAGATAGCGATGTTTCGACATATCTTGTTTTACGTGCAGAGTAACGCATGTACTACTGAAAGTACAGATGTAGCTCTTTGAACTGAAGATATGAGATGCTATCTGGTTCTCATGTATGTCTTTCTAAAAGTTGTTGTTGCACTTATTGTTAACTCATAAAGACTGTGTTCCGAAGGAGGCCAGCAACAGTTTTCAACCAGATGAAATTCTAACCACCATATACAGATAATCAAACGATTTCAACAGATGGAATTATGCCCTTGCTGTGCCGTTGTTGTTCTGCTTCATTGTATGCTTCAGTGAGCTTTCGAGTTGATACAGTAGACTAAAGAGCAAACACTGGTTTCAAGAACGCCTGAGTCTTTTGGGTAGTGTACTTCACCTGACACACAAAAGGATCTATAGGTGACTTCACCGTTCACAGTGGTTTCCTATGTTGTTTCTTGGTAATTCACTGTGAAAATCTGAAAATACCGTGTTTTCAAAGAGACCTAGCTTAGAAATTATATCAGGCAAAGCATCATTCTTTGAAACAGGAGAGAACATCACAATTTCTAGCAATTATAACAGAAGTTATTGCTTTCTCTTCCCTGTCCGTGCGGTGATGACATTCATTGTGGAGATAGTGACCGCTGGAATTGCCATTGAAGGCAGAATCAGAGATAGCGATGTTTCGACATATCTTGTTTTCCGTGCAGAGTAACGTATGTACTACTGAAAGTACAGATGTAGCTCTTTGAACTGAAGATATGAGATGCTATCTGGTTCTCATGTATGTCTTTCTAAAAGTTGTTCTTGCACTTATTGTTAACTCATAAAGACTGTGTTCCGAAGGAGGCCAGCAACAGTTTTCAACCAGATGAAATTCTAACCACCATATACAGATAATCAAACGATTTCAACAGATGGAATTATGCCCTTGCTGTGCCGTTGTTGTTCTGCTTCATTGTATGCTTCAGTGAGCTTTCGAGTTGATACAGTAGACTAAATAGCAAACACTGGTTTCAAGAACGCTGGAGTCTTTTGGGTAGTGTGCTTCACCTGACACACCAAAGGATCTATATGTGACTTCACCGTTCCCAGTGGTTTCCTATGTTGTTTCTTGGTAATTCACTGTGAAACTCTGAAAATACCGTGTTTTCAAAGAGACCTAGCTTAGAAATTATATCAGGCAAAGCATCATTCTTTGAAACAGGAGAGAACATCACAATTTCTAGCAATTATAACAGAAGTTATTGCTTTCTCTTCCCTGTCCGTTTGGTGATAGCATTCATTGTGGGAGTTAGTGACTGGTGGCATTGCCATTGAAGGCAGAATCAGAGATAACGATGTTTGGACATATCTTGTTTTCCGTGCAAAGTAACGCATGTACTACTGAAAGTACAGATGTAGCTCTTTGAACTGAAGATATTAGATGCTATCTGGTTCTCATGTATGTCTTTCTAAAAGTTGATGTTGCCTCTATTTTTAACTCATAAAGACTGTGTTCCGAAGCAGGCCAGCAACAGTTTTCAACCAGATGAAATTCTAACCACCATATACAGATAATCAAACGATTTCAACAGATGGAATTATGCCCTTGCTGTGCCGTTGTTGTTCTGCTTCATTGTATGCTTCAGTGAGCTTTCGAGTTGATACAGTAGACTAAAGAGCAAACACTGGTTTCAGGAACGCTGGAGTCTTTTGGGTAGTGTGTTTCACCTGACACACCAAAGGATTTATATGTGACTTCACCGTTTACAGTGGTTTTCTATGTTGTTTCTTGGTAATTCACTGTGAAACTCTGAAAATACCGTGTTTTCAAAGAGACCTAGCTTAGAAATTATATCAGGCAAAGCATCATTATTTGAAACAGGAGAGAACATCACAATTTCTAGCAATTATAACAGAAGTTATTGCTTTCTCTTCCCTGTCCGGGCGGTGATGGCATTCATTGTGGGAGATAGTGACCGGTGGCATTGCCACTGAAGGCAGAATCAGAGATAGCGATGTTTCGACATATCTTGTTTTACGTGCAGAGTAACGCATGTACTACTGAAAGTACAGATGTAGCTCTTTGAACTGAAGATATGAGATGCTATCTGGTTCTCATGTATGTCTTTCTAAAAGTTGTTGTTGCACTTATTGTTAACTCATAAATACTGTGTTCCGAAGGAGCCCAGCAACAGTTTTCTACCAGAAGAAATTCTAACCACCATACACAGATAATCAAACGATTTCAACAGATGGAATTATGCCCTTGCTGTGCTTTTTTTGTTCTGCTTCATTGTATGCTTCAGTGAGCTTTCGAGTTGATACAGTAGACTAAAGAGCAAACACTGGTTTCAAGAACGCTGGAGTCTTTTGGGTAGTGTGCTTCACCTGACACACCAAAGGATCTATATGTGACTTCACCGTTCCCAGTGGTTTCCTATGTTGTTTCTTGGTAATTCACTGTGAAACTCTGAAAATACCGTGTTTTCAAAGAGACCTAGCTTAGAAATTATATCAGGCAAAGCATCATTCTTTGAAACAGGAGAGAACATCACAATTTCTAGCAATTATAACAGAAGTTATTGCTTTCTCTTCCCTGTTCGTGCGGTGATGGCATTCATTGTGGGAGATAGTGACCGGTGGCATTGCCACTGAAGGCAGAATCAGAGATAGCGATGTTTCGACATATCTTGTTTTACGTGCAGAGTAACGCATGTACTACTGAAAGTACAGATGTAGCTCTTTGAACTGAAGATATGAGATGCTATCTGGTTCTCATGTATGTCTTTCTAAAAGTTGTTGTTGCACTTATTGTTAACTCATAAAGACTGTGTTCCGAAGGAGGCCAGCAACAGTTTTCAACCAGATGAAATTCTAACCACCATATACAGATAATCAAACGATTTCAACAGATGGAATTATGCCCTTGCTGTGCCGTTGTTGTTCTGCTTCATTGTATGCTTCAGTGAGCTTTCGAGTTGATACAGTAGACTAAAGAGCAAACACTGGTTTCAAGAACGCCTGAGTCTTTTGGGTAGTGTACTTCACCTGACACACAAAAGGATCTATAGGTGACTTCACCGTTCACAGTGGTTTCCTATGTTGTTTCTTGGTAATTCACTGTGAAAATCTGAAAATACCGTGTTTTCAAAGAGACCTAGCTTAGAAATTATATCAGGCAAAGCATCATTCTTTGAAACAGGAGAGAACATCACAATTTCTAGCAATTATAACAGAAGTTATTGCTTTCTCTTCCCTGTCCGTGCGGTGATGACATTCATTGTGGAGATAGTGACCGCTGGAATTGCCATTGAAGGCAGAATCAGAGATAGCGATGTTTCGACATATCTTGTTTTCCGTGCAGAGTAACGTATGTACTACTGAAAGTACAGATGTAGCTCTTTGAACTGAAGATATGAGATGCTATCTGGTTCTCATGTATGTCTTTCTAAAAGTTGTTCTTGCACTTATTGTTAACTCATAAAGACTGTGTTCCGAAGGAGGCCAGCAACAGTTTTCAACCAGATGAAATTCTAACCACCATATACAGATAATCAAACGATTTCAACAGATGGAATTATGCCCTTGCTGTGCCGTTGTTGTTCTGCTTCATTGTATGCTTCAGTGAGCTTTCGAGTTGATACAGTAGACTAAATAGCAAACACTGGTTTCAAGAACGCTGGAGTCTTTTGGGTAGTGTGCTTCACCTGACACACCAAAGGATCTATATGTGACTTCACCGTTCCCAGTGGTTTCCTATGTTGTTTCTTGGTAATTCACTGTGAAACTCTGAAAATACCGTGTTTTCAAAGAGACCTAGCTTAGAAATTATATCAGGCAAAGCATCATTCTTTGAAACAGGAGAGAACATCACAATTTCTAGCAATTATAACAGAAGTTATTGCTTTCTCTTCCCTGTCCGTTTGGTGATAGCATTCATTGTGGGAGTTAGTGACTGGTGGCATTGCCATTGAAGGCAGAATCAGAGATAACGATGTTTGGACATATCTTGTTTTCCGTGCAAAGTAACGCATGTACTACTGAAAGTACAGATGTAGCTCTTTGAACTGAAGATATTAGATGCTATCTGGTTCTCATGTATGTCTTTCTAAAAGTTGATGTTGCCTCTATTTTTAACTCATAAAGACTGTGTTCCGAAGCAGGCCAGCAACAGTTTTCAACCAGATGAAATTCTAACCACCATATACAGATAATCAAACGATTTCAACAGATGGAATTATGCCCTTGCTGTGCCGTTGTTGTTCTGCTTCATTGTATGCTTCAGTGAGCTTTCGAGTTGATACAGTAGACTAAAGAGCAAACACTGGTTTCAGGAACGCTGGAGTCTTTTGGGTAGTGTGTTTCACCTGACACACCAAAGGATTTATATGTGACTTCACCGTTTACAGTGGTTTTCTATGTTGTTTCTTGGTAATTCACTGTGAAACTCTGAAAATACCGTGTTTTCAAAGAGACCTAGCTTAGAAATTATATCAGGCAAAGCATCATTATTTGAAACAGGAGAGAACATCACAATTTCTAGCAATTATAACAGAAGTTATTGCTTTCTCTTCCCTGTCCGGGCGGTGATGGCATTCATTGTGGGAGATAGTGACCGGTGGCATTGCCACTGAAGGCAGAATCAGAGATAGCGATGTTTCGACATATCTTGTTTTACGTGCAGAGTAACGCATGTACTACTGAAAGTACAGATGTAGCTCTTTGAACTGAAGATATGAGATGCTATCTGGTTCTCATGTATGTCTTTCTAAAAGTTGTTGTTGCACTTATTGTTAACTCATAAATACTGTGTTCCGAAGGAGCCCAGCAACAGTTTTCTACCAGAAGAAATTCTAACCACCATACACAGATAATCAAACGATTTCAACAGATGGAATTATGCCCTTGCTGTGCTTTTTTTGTTCTGCTTCATTGTATGCTTCAGTGAGCTTTCGAGTTGATACAGTAGACTAAAGAGCAAACACTGGTTTCAAGAACGCTGGAGTCTTTTGGGTAGTGTGCTTCACCTGACACACCAAAGGATCTATATGTGACTTCACCGTTCCCAGTGGTTTCCTATGTTGTTTCTTGGTAATTCACTGTGAAACTCTGAAAATACCGTGTTTTCAAAGAGACCTAGCTTAGAAATTATATCAGGCAAAGCATCATTCTTTGAAACAGGAGAGAACATCACAATTTCTAGCAATTATAACAGAAGTTATTGCTTTCTCTTCCCTGTTCGTGCGGTGATGGCATTCATTGTGGGAGATAGTGACCGGTGGCATTGCCACTGAAGGCAGAATCAGAGATAGCGATGTTTCGACATATCTTGTTTTACGTGCAGAGTAACGCATGTACTACTGAAAGTACAGATGTAGCTCTTTGAACTGAAGATATGAGATGCTATCTGGTTCTCATGTATGTCTTTCTAAAAGTTGTTGTTGCACTTATTGTTAACTCATAAAGACTGTGTTCCGAAGGAGGCCAGCAACAGTTTTCAACCAGATGAAATTCTAACCACCATATACAGATAATCAAACGATTTCAACAGATGGAATTATGCCCTTGCTGTGCCGTTGTTGTTCTGCTTCATTGTATGCTTCAGTGAGCTTTCGAGTTGATACAGTAGACTAAAGAGCAAACACTGGTTTCAAGAACGCCTGAGTCTTTTGGGTAGTGTACTTCACCTGACACACCAAAGGATCTATATGTGACTTCACCGTTCCCAGTGGTTTCCTATGTTGTTTCTTGGTAATTCACTGTGAAACTCTGAAAATACCGTGTTTTCAAAGAGACCTAGCTTAGAAATTATATCAGGCAAAGCATCATTCTTTGAAACAGGAGAGAACATCACAATTTCTAGCAATTATAACAGAAGTTATTGCTTTCTCTTCCCTGTCCGTTTGGTGATAGCATTCATTGTGGGAGTTAGTGACTGGTGGCATTGCCATTGAAGGCAGAATCAGAGATAACGATGTTTGGACATATCTTGTTTTCCGTGCAAAGTAACGCATGTACTACTGAAAGTACAGATGTAGCTCTTTGAACTGAAGATATTAGATGCTATCTGGTTCTCATGTATGTCTTTCTAAAAGTTGATGTTGCCTCTATTTTTAACTCATAAAGACTGTGTTCCGAAGCAGGCCAGCAACAGTTTTCAACCAGATGAAATTCTAACCACCATATACAGATAATCAAACGATTTCAACAGATGGAATTATGCCCTTGCTGTGCCGTTGTTGTTCTGCTTCATTGTATGCTTCAGTGAGCTTTCGAGTTGATACAGTAGACTAAAGAGCAAACACTGGTTTCAGGAACGCTGGAGTCTTTTGGGTAGTGTGTTTCACCTGACACACCAAAGGATTTATATGTGACTTCACCGTTTACAGTGGTTTTCTATGTTGTTTCTTGGTAATTCACTGTGAAACTCTGAAAATACCGTGTTTTCAAAGAGACCTAGCTTAGAAATTATATCAGGCAAAGCATCATTATTTGAAACAGGAGAGAACATCACAATTTCTAGCAATTATAACAGAAGTTATTGCTTTCTCTTCCCTGTCCGGGCGGTGATGGCATTCATTGTGGGAGATAGTGACCGGTGGCATTGCCACTGAAGGCAGAATCAGAGATAGCGATGTTTCGACATATCTTGTTTTACGTGCAGAGTAACGCATGTACTACTGAAAGTACAGATGTAGCTCTTTGAACTGAAGATATGAGATGCTATCTGGTTCTCATGTATGTCTTTCTAAAAGTTGTTGTTGCACTTATTGTTAACTCATAAATACTGTGTTCCGAAGGAGCCCAGCAACAGTTTTCTACCAGAAGAAATTCTAACCACCATACACAGATAATCAAACGATTTCAACAGATGGAATTATGCCCTTGCTGTGCTTTTTTTGTTCTGCTTCATTGTATGCTTCAGTGAGCTTTCGAGTTGATACAGTAGACTAAAGAGCAAACACTGGTTTCAAGAACGCTGGAGTCTTTTGGGTAGTGTGCTTCACCTGACACACCAAAGGATCTATATGTGACTTCACCGTTCCCAGTGGTTTCCTATGTTGTTTCTTGGTAATTCACTGTGAAACTCTGAAAATACCGTGTTTTCAAAGAGACCTAGCTTAGAAATTATATCAGGCAAAGCATCATTCTTTGAAACAGGAGAGAACATCACAATTTCTAGCAATTATAACAGAAGTTATTGCTTTCTCTTCCCTGTTCGTGCGGTGATGGCATTCATTGTGGGAGATAGTGACCGGTGGCATTGCCACTGAAGGCAGAATCAGAGATTGCGATGTTTCGACATATCTTGTTTTACGTGCAGAGTAACGCATGTACTACTGAAAGTACAGATGTAGCTCTTTGAACTGAAGATATGAGATGCTATCTGGTTCTCATGTATGTCTTTCTAAAAGTTGTTGTTGCACTTATTGTTAACTCATAAAGACTGTGTTCCGAAGGAGGCCAGCAACAGTTTTCAACCAGATGAAATTCTAACCACCATATACAGATAATCAAACGATTTCAACAGATGGAATTATGCCCTTGCTGTGCCGTTGTTGTTCTGCTTCATTGTATGCTTCAGTGAGCTTTCGAGTTGATACAGTAGACTAAAGAGCAAACACTGGTTTCAAGAACGCCTGAGTCTTTTGGGTAGTGTACTTCACCTGACACACAAAAGGATCTATAGGTGACTTCACCGTTCACAGTGGTTTCCTATGTTGTTTCTTGGTAATTCACTGTGAAAATCTGAAAATACCGTGTTTTCAAAGAGACCTAGCTTAGAAATTATATCAGGCAAAGCATCATTCTTTGAAACAGGAGAGAACATCACAATTTCTAGCAATTATAACAGAAGTTATTGCTTTCTCTTCCCTGTCCGTGCGGTGATGACATTCATTGTGGAGATAGTGACCGCTGGAATTGCCATTGAAGGCAGAATCAGAGATAGCGATGTTTCGACATATCTTGTTTTCCGTGCAGAGTAACGTATGTACTACTGAAAGTACAGATGTAGCTCTTTGAACTGAAGATATGAGATGCTATCTGGTTCTCATGTATGTCTTTCTAAAAGTTGTTCTTGCACTTATTGTTAACTCATAAAGACTGTGTTCCGAAGGAGGCCAGCAACAGTTTTCAACCAGATGAAATTCTAACCACCATATACAGATAATCAAACGATTTCAACAGATGGAATTATGCCCTTGCTGTGCCGTTGTTGTTCTGCTTCATTGTATGCTTCAGTGAGCTTTCGAGTTGATACAGTAGACTAAATAGCAAACACTGGTTTCAAGAATGCTGGAGTCTTTTGGGTAGTGTGCTTCACCTGACACACCAAAGGATCTATATGTGACTTCACCGTTCCCAGTGGTTTCCTATGTTGTTTCTTGGTAATTCACTGTGAAACTCTGAAAATACCGTGTTTTCAAAGAGACCTAGCTTAGAAATTATATCAGGCAAAGCATCATTCTTTGAAACAGGAGAGAACATCACAATTTCTAGCAATTATAACAGAAGTTATTGCTTTCTCTTCCCTGTCCGGGCGGTGATGGCATTCATTGTGGGAGATAGTGACGGGTGGCATTCCCATTGAAGGCAGAAGCAGAGATAGCGATGTCTCGACATATCTTGTTTTCCGGGCAGAGTAACGCATGTACTACTGAAAGTACAGATGTAGCTCTTTGAACTGAAGATATTAGATGCTATCTGGTTCTCATCTATGTCTTTCTAAAAGTTGATGTTGCCTTTATTTTTAACTCATAAAGACTGTGTTCCGAAGCAGGCCAGCAACAGTTTTCAACCAGATGAAATTCTAACCACCATATACAGATAATCAAACGATTTCAACAGATGGAATTATGCCCTTGCTGTGCCGTTGTTGTTCTGCTTCATTGTATGCTTCAGTGAGCTTTCGAGTTGATACAGTAGACTAAAGAGCAAACACTGGTTTCAGGAACGCTGGAGTCTTTTGGGTAGTGTGTTTCACCTGACACACCAAAGGATTTATATGTGACTTCACCGTTTACAGTGGTTTTCTATGTTGTTTCTTGGTAATTCACTGTGAAACTCTGAAAATACCGTGTTTTCAAAGAGACCTAGCTTAGAAATTATATCAGGCAAAGCATCATTCTTTGAAACAGGAGAGAACATCACAATTTCTAGCAATTATAACAGAAGTTATTGCTTTCTCTTCCCTGTTCGTGCGGTGATGGCATTCATTGTGGGAGATAGTGACCGGTGGCATTGCCACTGAAGGCAGAATCAGAGATAGCGATGTTTCGACATATCTTGTTTTACGTGCAGAGTAACGCATGTACTACTGAAAGTACAGATGTAGCTCTTTGAACTGAAGATATTAGATGCTATCTGGTTTTCATGTATGTCTTTCTAAAAGTTGTTGTTGCACTTATTGTTAACTCATAAATACTGTGTTCCGAAGGAGCCCAGCAACAGTTTTCTACCAGAAGAAATTCTAACCACCATATACAGATAATCAAATGATTTCAACAGATGGAATTATGCCCTTGCTGTGCCGTTGTTGTTCTGCTTCATTGTATGCTTCAGTGAGCTTTCGAGTTGATACAGTAGACTAAAGAGCAAACACTGGTTTCAAGAACGCCTGAGTCTTTTGGGTAGTGTACTTCACCTGACACACAAAAGGATCTATAGGTGACTTCACCGTTCACAGTGGTTTCCTATGTTGTTTCTTGGTAATTCACTGTGAAAATCTGAAAATACCGTGTTTTCAAAGAGACCTAGCTTAGAAATTATATCAGGCAAAGCATCATTCTTTGAAACAGGAGAGAACATCACAATTTCTAGCAATTATAACAGAAGTTATTGCTTTCTCTTCCCTGTCCGTGCGGTGATGACATTCATTGTGGAGATAGTGACCGCTGGAATTGCCATTGAAGGCAGAATCAGAGATAGCGATGTTTCGACATATCTTGTTTTCCGTGCAGAGTAACGTATGTACTACTGAAAGTACAGATGTAGCTCTTTGAACTGAAGATATGAGATGCTATCTGGTTCTCATGTATGTCTTTCTAAAAGTTGTTCTTGCACTTATTGTTAACTCATAAAGACTGTGTTCCGAAGGAGCCCAGCAACAGTTTTCAACCAGAAGAAATTCTAACCACCATACACAGATAATCAAACGATTTCAACAGATGGAATTATGCCCTTGCTGTGCCGTTGTTGTTCTGCTTCATTGTATGCTTCAGTGAGCTTTCGAGTTGATACAGTAGACTAAATAGCAAACACTGGTTTCAAGAATGCTGGAGTCTTTTGGGTAGTGTGCTTCACCTGACACACCAAAGGATCTATATGTGACTTCACCGTTCCCAGTGGTTTCCTATGTTGTTTCTTGGTAATTCACTGTGAAACTCTGAAAATACCGTGTTTTCAAAGAGACCTAGCTTAGAAATTATATCAGGCAAAGCATCATTCTTTGAAACAGGAGAGAACATCACAATTTCTAGCAATTATAACAGAAGTTATTGCTTTCTCTTCCCTGTCCGTGCGGTGATGACATTCATTGTGGAGATAGTGACCGCTGGAATTGCCATTGAAGGCAGAATCAGAGATAGCGATGTTTCGACATATCTTGTTTTCCGTGCAGAGTAACGTATGTACTACTGAAAGTACAGATGTAGCTCTTTGAACTGAAGATATGAGATGCTATCTGGTTCTCATGTATGTCTTTCTAAAAGTTGTTCTTGCACTTATTGTTAACTCATAAAGACTGTGTTCCGAAGGAGGCCAGCAACAGTTTTCAACCAGATGAAATTCTAACCACCATATACAGATAATCAAACGATTTCAACAGATGGAATTATGCCCTTGCTGTGCCGTTGTTGTTCTGCTTCATTGTATGCTTCAGTGAGCTTTCGAGTTGATACAGTAGACTAAATAGCAAACACTGGTTTCAAGAACGCTGGAGTCTTTTGGGTAGTGTGCTTCACCTGACACACCAAAGGATCTATATGTGACTTCACCGTTCCCAGTGGTTTCCTATGTTGTTTCTTGGTAATTCACTGTGAAACTCTGAAAATACCGTGTTTTCAAAGAGACCTAGCTTAGAAATTATATCAGGCAAAGCATCATTCTTTGAAACAGGAGAGAACATCACAATTTCTAGCAATTATAACAGAAGTTATTGCTTTCTCTTCCCTGTCCGTGCGGTGATGGCATTCATTGTGGGAGATAGTGACGGGTGGCATTCCCATTGAAGGCAGAAGCAGAGATAGCGATGTCTCGACATATCTTGTTTTCCGGGCAGAGTAACGCATGTACTACTGAAAGTACAGATGTAGCTCTTTGAACTGAAGATATTAGATGCTATCTGGTTCTCATGTATGTCTTTCTAAAAGTTGATGTTGCCTTTATTTTTAACTCATAAAGACTGTGTTCCGAAGCAGGCCAGCAACAGTTTTCAACCAGATGAAATTCTAACCACCATATACAGATAATCAAACGATTTCAACAGATGGAATTATGCCCTTGCTGTGCCGTTGTTGTTCTGCTTCATTGTATGCTTCAGTGAGCTTTCGAGTTGATACAGTAGACTAAATAGCAAACACTGGTTTCAAGAACGCTGGAGTCTTTTGGGTAGTGTGCTTCACCTGACACACCAAAGGATCTATATGTGACTTCACCGTTCCCAGTGGTTTCCTATGTTGTTTCTTGGTAATTCACTGTGAAACTCTGAAAATACCGTGTTTTCAAAGAGACCTAGCTTAGAAATTATATCAGGCAAAGCATCATTCTTTGAAACAGGAGAGAACATCACAATTTCTAGCAATTATAACAGAAGTTATTGCTTTCTCTTCCCTGTCCGTTTGGTGATAGCATTCATTGTGGGAGTTAGTGACTGGTGGCATTGCCATTGAAGGCAGAATCAGAGATAACGATGTTTGGACATATCTTGTTTTCCGTGCAAAGTAACGCATGTAGTACTGAAAGTACAGATGTAGCTCTTTGAACTGAAGATATTAGATGCTATCTGGTTCTCATGTATGTCTTTCTAAAAGTTGATGTTGCCTCTATTTTTAACTCATAAAGACTGTGTTCCGAAGCAGGCCAGCAACAGTTTTCAACCAGATGAAATTCTAACCACCATATACAGATAATCAAACGATTTCAACAGATGGAATTATGCCCTTGCTGTGCCGTTGTTGTTCTGCTTCATTGTATGCTTCAGTGAGCTTTCGAGTTGATACAGTAGACTAAAGAGCAAACACTGGTTTCAGGAACGCTGGAGTCTTTTGGGTAGTGTGTTTCACCTGACACACCAAAGGATTTATATGTGACTTCACCGTTTACAGTGGTTTTCTATGTTGTTTCTTGGTAATTCACTGTGAAACTCTGAAAATACCGTGTTTTCAAAGAGACCTAGCTTAGAAATTATATCAGGCAAAGCATCATTATTTGAAACAGGAGAGAACATCACAATTTCTAGCAATTATAACAGAAGTTATTGCTTTCTCTTCCCTGTCCGGGCGGTGATGGCATTCATTGTGGGAGATAGTGACCGGTGGCATTGCCACTGAAGGCAGAATCAGAGATAGCGATGTTTCGACATATCTTGTTTTACGTGCAGAGTAACGCATGTACTACTGAAAGTACAGATGTAGCTCTTTGAACTGAAGATATGAGATGCTATCTGGTTCTCATGTATGTCTTTCTAAAAGTTGTTGTTGCACTTATTGTTAACTCATAAATACTGTGTTCCGAAGGAGCCCAGCAACAGTTTTCTACCAGAAGAAATTCTAACCACCATACACAGATAATCAAACGATTTCAACAGATGGAATTATGCCCTTGCTGTGCTTTTTTTGTTCTGCTTCATTGTATGCTTCAGTGAGCTTTCGAGTTGATACAGTAGACTAAAGAGCAAACACTGGTTTCAAGAACGCTGGAGTCTTTTGGGTAGTGTGCTTCACCTGACACACCAAAGGATCTATATGTGACTTCACCGTTCCCAGTGGTTTCCTATGTTGTTTCTTGGTAATTCACTGTGAAACTCTGAAAATACCGTGTTTTCAAAGAGACCTAGCTTAGAAATTATATCAGGCAAAGCATCATTCTTTGAAACAGGAGAGAACATCACAATTTCTAGCAATTATAACAGAAGTTATTGCTTTCTCTTCCCTGTTCGTGCGGTGATGGCATTCATTGTGGGAGATAGTGACCGGTGGCATTGCCACTGAAGGCAGAATCAGAGATAGCGATGTTTCGACATATCTTGTTTTACGTGCAGAGTAACGCATGTACTACTGAAAGTACAGATGTAGCTCTTTGAACTGAAGATATGAGATGCTATCTGGTTCTCATGTATGTCTTTCTAAAAGTTGTTGTTGCACTTATTGTTAACTCATAAAGACTGTGTTCCGAAGGAGGCCAGCAACAGTTTTCAACCAGATGAAATTCTAACCACCATATACAGATAATCAAACGATTTCAACAGATGGAATTATGCCCTTGCTGTGCCGTTGTTGTTCTGCTTCATTGTATGCTTCAGTGAGCTTTCGAGTTGATACAGTAGACTAAAGAGCAAACACTGGTTTCAAGAACGCCTGAGTCTTTTGGGTAGTGTACTTCACCTGACACACCAAAGGATCTATATGTGACTTCACCGTTCCCAGTGGTTTCCTATGTTGTTTCTTGGTAATTCACTGTGAAACTCTGAAAATACCGTGTTTTCAAAGAGACCTAGCTTAGAAATTATATCAGGCAAAGCATCATTCTTTGAAACAGGAGAGAACATCACAATTTCTAGCAATTATAACAGAAGTTATTGCTTTCTCTTCCCTGTCCGTTTGGTGATAGCATTCATTGTGGGAGTTAGTGACTGGTGGCATTGCCATTGAAGGCAGAATCAGAGATAACGATGTTTGGACATATCTTGTTTTCCGTGCAAAGTAACGCATGTACTACTGAAAGTACAGATGTAGCTCTTTGAACTGAAGATATTAGATGCTATCTGGTTCTCATGTATGTCTTTCTAAAAGTTGATGTTGCCTCTATTTTTAACTCATAAAGACTGTGTTCCGAAGCAGGCCAGCAACAGTTTTCAACCAGATGAAATTCTAACCACCATATACAGATAATCAAACGATTTCAACAGATGGAATTATGCCCTTGCTGTGCCGTTGTTGTTCTGCTTCATTGTATGCTTCAGTGAGCTTTCGAGTTGATACAGTAGACTAAAGAGCAAACACTGGTTTCAGGAACGCTGGAGTCTTTTGGGTAGTGTGTTTCACCTGACACACCAAAGGATTTATATGTGACTTCACCGTTTACAGTGGTTTTCTATGTTGTTTCTTGGTAATTCACTGTGAAACTCTGAAAATACCGTGTTTTCAAAGAGACCTAGCTTAGAAATTATATCAGGCAAAGCATCATTATTTGAAACAGGAGAGAACATCACAATTTCTAGCAATTATAACAGAAGTTATTGCTTTCTCTTCCCTGTCCGGGCGGTGATGGCATTCATTGTGGGAGATAGTGACCGGTGGCATTGCCACTGAAGGCAGAATCAGAGATAGCGATGTTTCGACATATCTTGTTTTACGTGCAGAGTAACGCATGTACTACTGAAAGTACAGATGTAGCTCTTTGAACTGAAGATATGAGATGCTATCTGGTTCTCATGTATGTCTTTCTAAAAGTTGTTGTTGCACTTATTGTTAACTCATAAATACTGTGTTCCGAAGGAGCCCAGCAACAGTTTTCTACCAGAAGAAATTCTAACCACCATACACAGATAATCAAACGATTTCAACAGATGGAATTATGCCCTTGCTGTGCTTTTTTTGTTCTGCTTCATTGTATGCTTCAGTGAGCTTTCGAGTTGATACAGTAGACTAAAGAGCAAACACTGGTTTCAAGAACGCTGGAGTCTTTTGGGTAGTGTGCTTCACCTGACACACCAAAGGATCTATATGTGACTTCACCGTTCCCAGTGGTTTCCTATGTTGTTTCTTGGTAATTCACTGTGAAACTCTGAAAATACCGTGTTTTCAAAGAGACCTAGCTTAGAAATTATATCAGGCAAAGCATCATTCTTTGAAACAGGAGAGAACATCACAATTTCTAGCAATTATAACAGAAGTTATTGCTTTCTCTTCCCTGTTCGTGCGGTGATGGCATTCATTGTGGGAGATAGTGACCGGTGGCATTGCCACTGAAGGCAGAATCAGAGATTGCGATGTTTCGACATATCTTGTTTTACGTGCAGAGTAACGCATGTACTACTGAAAGTACAGATGTAGCTCTTTGAACTGAAGATATGAGATGCTATCTG
This sequence comes from Furipterus horrens, assembly GCF_987537825.1. Taxonomy (NCBI): domain Eukaryota; kingdom Metazoa; phylum Chordata; class Mammalia; order Chiroptera; family Furipteridae; genus Furipterus; species Furipterus horrens. The sequence goes on along the minus strand of NW_028327197.1, from coordinate 1,133,807 downwards.
GTTCTCATGTATGTCTTTCTAAAAGTTGTTGTTGCACTTATTGTTAACTCATAAAGACTGTGTTCCGAAGGAGGCCAGCAACAGTTTTCAACCAGATGAAATTCTAACCACCATATACAGATAATCAAACGATTTCAACAGATGGAATTATGCCCTTGCTGTGCCGTTGTTGTTCTGCTTCATTGTATGCTTCAGTGAGCTTTCGAGTTGATACAGTAGACTAAAGAGCAAACACTGGTTTCAAGAACGCCTGAGTCTTTTGGGTAGTGTACTTCACCTGACACACAAAAGGATCTATAGGTGACTTCACCGTTCACAGTGGTTTCCTATGTTGTTTCTTGGTAATTCACTGTGAAAATCTGAAAATACCGTGTTTTCAAAGAGACCTAGCTTAGAAATTATATCAGGCAAAGCATCATTCTTTGAAACAGGAGAGAACATCACAATTTCTAGCAATTATAACAGAAGTTATTGCTTTCTCTTCCCTGTCCGTGCGGTGATGACATTCATTGTGGAGATAGTGACCGCTGGAATTGCCATTGAAGGCAGAATCAGAGATAGCGATGTTTCGACATATCTTGTTTTCCGTGCAGAGTAACGTATGTACTACTGAAAGTACAGATGTAGCTCTTTGAACTGAAGATATGAGATGCTATCTGGTTCTCATGTATGTCTTTCTAAAAGTTGTTCTTGCACTTATTGTTAACTCATAAAGACTGTGTTCCGAAGGAGGCCAGCAACAGTTTTCAACCAGATGAAATTCTAACCACCATATACAGATAATCAAACGATTTCAACAGATGGAATTATGCCCTTGCTGTGCCGTTGTTGTTCTGCTTCATTGTATGCTTCAGTGAGCTTTCGAGTTGATACAGTAGACTAAATAGCAAACACTGGTTTCAAGAATGCTGGAGTCTTTTGGGTAGTGTGCTTCACCTGACACACCAAAGGATCTATATGTGACTTCACCGTTCCCAGTGGTTTCCTATGTTGTTTCTTGGTAATTCACTGTGAAACTCTGAAAATACCGTGTTTTCAAAGAGACCTAGCTTAGAAATTATATCAGGCAAAGCATCATTCTTTGAAACAGGAGAGAACATCACAATTTCTAGCAATTATAACAGAAGTTATTGCTTTCTCTTCCCTGTCCGGGCGGTGATGGCATTCATTGTGGGAGATAGTGACGGGTGGCATTCCCATTGAAGGCAGAAGCAGAGATAGCGATGTCTCGACATATCTTGTTTTCCGGGCAGAGTAACGCATGTACTACTGAAAGTACAGATGTAGCTCTTTGAACTGAAGATATTAGATGCTATCTGGTTCTCATCTATGTCTTTCTAAAAGTTGATGTTGCCTTTATTTTTAACTCATAAAGACTGTGTTCCGAAGCAGGCCAGCAACAGTTTTCAACCAGATGAAATTCTAACCACCATATACAGATAATCAAACGATTTCAACAGATGGAATTATGCCCTTGCTGTGCCGTTGTTGTTCTGCTTCATTGTATGCTTCAGTGAGCTTTCGAGTTGATACAGTAGACTAAAGAGCAAACACTGGTTTCAGGAACGCTGGAGTCTTTTGGGTAGTGTGTTTCACCTGACACACCAAAGGATTTATATGTGACTTCACCGTTTACAGTGGTTTTCTATGTTGTTTCTTGGTAATTCACTGTGAAACTCTGAAAATACCGTGTTTTCAAAGAGACCTAGCTTAGAAATTATATCAGGCAAAGCATCATTCTTTGAAACAGGAGAGAACATCACAATTTCTAGCAATTATAACAGAAGTTATTGCTTTCTCTTCCCTGTTCGTGCGGTGATGGCATTCATTGTGGGAGATAGTGACCGGTGGCATTGCCACTGAAGGCAGAATCAGAGATAGCGATGTTTCGACATATCTTGTTTTACGTGCAGAGTAACGCATGTACTACTGAAAGTACAGATGTAGCTCTTTGAACTGAAGATATTAGATGCTATCTGGTTTTCATGTATGTCTTTCTAAAAGTTGTTGTTGCACTTATTGTTAACTCATAAATACTGTGTTCCGAAGGAGCCCAGCAACAGTTTTCTACCAGAAGAAATTCTAACCACCATATACAGATAATCAAATGATTTCAACAGATGGAATTATGCCCTTGCTGTGCCGTTGTTGTTCTGCTTCATTGTATGCTTCAGTGAGCTTTCGAGTTGATACAGTAGACTAAAGAGCAAACACTGGTTTCAAGAACGCCTGAGTCTTTTGGGTAGTGTACTTCACCTGACACACAAAAGGATCTATAGGTGACTTCACCGTTCACAGTGGTTTCCTATGTTGTTTCTTGGTAATTCACTGTGAAAATCTGAAAATACCGTGTTTTCAAAGAGACCTAGCTTAGAAATTATATCAGGCAAAGCATCATTCTTTGAAACAGGAGAGAACATCACAATTTCTAGCAATTATAACAGAAGTTATTGCTTTCTCTTCCCTGTCCGTGCGGTGATGACATTCATTGTGGAGATAGTGACCGCTGGAATTGCCATTGAAGGCAGAATCAGAGATAGCGATGTTTCGACATATCTTGTTTTCCGTGCAGAGTAACGTATGTACTACTGAAAGTACAGATGTAGCTCTTTGAACTGAAGATATGAGATGCTATCTGGTTCTCATGTATGTCTTTCTAAAAGTTGTTCTTGCACTTATTGTTAACTCATAAAGACTGTGTTCCGAAGGAGCCCAGCAACAGTTTTCAACCAGAAGAAATTCTAACCACCATACACAGATAATCAAACGATTTCAACAGATGGAATTATGCCCTTGCTGTGCCGTTGTTGTTCTGCTTCATTGTATGCTTCAGTGAGCTTTCGAGTTGATACAGTAGACTAAATAGCAAACACTGGTTTCAAGAATGCTGGAGTCTTTTGGGTAGTGTGCTTCACCTGACACACCAAAGGATCTATATGTGACTTCACCGTTCCCAGTGGTTTCCTATGTTGTTTCTTGGTAATTCACTGTGAAACTCTGAAAATACCGTGTTTTCAAAGAGACCTAGCTTAGAAATTATATCAGGCAAAGCATCATTCTTTGAAACAGGAGAGAACATCACAATTTCTAGCAATTATAACAGAAGTTATTGCTTTCTCTTCCCTGTCCGTGCGGTGATGACATTCATTGTGGAGATAGTGACCGCTGGAATTGCCATTGAAGGCAGAATCAGAGATAGCGATGTTTCGACATATCTTGTTTTCCGTGCAGAGTAACGTATGTACTACTGAAAGTACAGATGTAGCTCTTTGAACTGAAGATATGAGATGCTATCTGGTTCTCATGTATGTCTTTCTAAAAGTTGTTCTTGCACTTATTGTTAACTCATAAAGACTGTGTTCCGAAGGAGGCCAGCAACAGTTTTCAACCAGATGAAATTCTAACCACCATATACAGATAATCAAACGATTTCAACAGATGGAATTATGCCCTTGCTGTGCCGTTGTTGTTCTGCTTCATTGTATGCTTCAGTGAGCTTTCGAGTTGATACAGTAGACTAAATAGCAAACACTGGTTTCAAGAACGCTGGAGTCTTTTGGGTAGTGTGCTTCACCTGACACACCAAAGGATCTATATGTGACTTCACCGTTCCCAGTGGTTTCCTATGTTGTTTCTTGGTAATTCACTGTGAAACTCTGAAAATACCGTGTTTTCAAAGAGACCTAGCTTAGAAATTATATCAGGCAAAGCATCATTCTTTGAAACAGGAGAGAACATCACAATTTCTAGCAATTATAACAGAAGTTATTGCTTTCTCTTCCCTGTCCGTGCGGTGATGGCATTCATTGTGGGAGATAGTGACGGGTGGCATTCCCATTGAAGGCAGAAGCAGAGATAGCGATGTCTCGACATATCTTGTTTTCCGGGCAGAGTAACGCATGTACTACTGAAAGTACAGATGTAGCTCTTTGAACTGAAGATATTAGATGCTATCTGGTTCTCATGTATGTCTTTCTAAAAGTTGATGTTGCCTTTATTTTTAACTCATAAAGACTGTGTTCCGAAGCAGGCCAGCAACAGTTTTCAACCAGATGAAATTCTAACCACCATATACAGATAATCAAACGATTTCAACAGATGGAATTATGCCCTTGCTGTGCCGTTGTTGTTCTGCTTCATTGTATGTTTCAGTGAGCTTTCGAGTTGATACAGTAGACTAAAGAGCAAACACTGGTTTCAAGAACGCCTGAGTCTTTTGGGTAGTGTACTTCACCTGACACACAAAAGGATCTATAGGTGACTTCACCGTTCACAGTGGTTTCCTATGTTGTTTCTTGGTAATTCACTGTGAAAATCTGAAAATACCGTGTTTTCAAAGAGACCTAGCTTAGAAATTATATCAGGCAAAGCATCATTCTTTGAAACAGGAGAGAACATCACAATTTCTAGCAATTATAACAGAAGTTATTGCTTTCTCTTCCCTGTCCGTGCGGTGATGACATTCATTGTGGAGATAGTGACCGCTGGAATTGCCATTGAAGGCAGAATCAGAGATAGCGATGTTTCGACATATCTTGTTTTCCGTGCAGAGTAACGTATGTACTACTGAAAGTACAGATGTAGCTCTTTGAACTGAAGATATGAGATGCTATCTGGTTCTCATGTATGTCTTTCTAAAAGTTGTTCTTGCACTTATTGTTAACTCATAAAGACTGTGTTCCGAAGGAGGCCAGCAACAGTTTTCAACCAGATGAAATTCTAACCACCATATACAGATAATCAAACGATTTCAACAGATGGAATTATGCCCTTGCTGTGCCGTTGTTGTTCTGCTTCATTGTATGCTTCAGTGAGCTTTCGAGTTGATACAGTAGACTAAATAGCAAACACTGGTTTCAAGAACGCTGGAGTCTTTTGGGTAGTGTGCTTCACCTGACACACCAAAGGATCTATATGTGACTTCACCGTTCCCAGTGGTTTCCTATGTTGTTTCTTGGTAATTCACTGTGAAACTCTGAAAATACCGTGTTTTCAAAGAGACCTAGCTTAGAAATTATATCAGGCAAAGCATCATTCTTTGAAACAGGAGAGAACATCACAATTTCTAGCAATTATAACAGAAGTTATTGCTTTCTCTTCCCTGTCCGTTTGGTGATAGCATTCATTGTGGGAGTTAGTGACTGGTGGCATTGCCATTGAAGGCAGAATCAGAGATAACGATGTTTGGACATATCTTGTTTTCCGTGCAAAGTAACGCATGTAGTACTGAAAGTACAGATGTAGCTCTTTGAACTGAAGATATTAGATGCTATCTGGTTCTCATGTATGTCTTTCTAAAAGTTGATGTTGCCTCTATTTTTAACTCATAAAGACTGTGTTCCGAAGCAGGCCAGCAACAGTTTTCAACCAGATGAAATTCTAACCACCATATACAGATAATCAAACGATTTCAACAGATGGAATTATGCCCTTGCTGTGCCGTTGTTGTTCTGCTTCATTGTATGCTTCAGTGAGCTTTCGAGTTGATACAGTAGACTAAAGAGCAAACACTGGTTTCAGGAACGCTGGAGTCTTTTGGGTAGTGTGTTTCACCTGACACACCAAAGGATTTATATGTGACTTCACCGTTTACAGTGGTTTTCTATGTTGTTTCTTGGTAATTCACTGTGAAACTCTGAAAATACCGTGTTTTCAAAGAGACCTAGCTTAGAAATTATATCAGGCAAAGCATCATTATTTGAAACAGGAGAGAACATCACAATTTCTAGCAATTATAACAGAAGTTATTGCTTTCTCTTCCCTGTCCGGGCGGTGATGGCATTCATTGTGGGAGATAGTGACCGGTGGCATTGCCACTGAAGGCAGAATCAGAGATAGCGATGTTTCGACATATCTTGTTTTACGTGCAGAGTAACGCATGTACTACTGAAAGTACAGATGTAGCTCTTTGAACTGAAGATATGAGATGCTATCTGGTTCTCATGTATGTCTTTCTAAAAGTTGTTGTTGCACTTATTGTTAACTCATAAATACTGTGTTCCGAAGGAGCCCAGCAACAGTTTTCTACCAGAAGAAATTCTAACCACCATACACAGATAATCAAACGATTTCAACAGATGGAATTATGCCCTTGCTGTGCTTTTTTTGTTCTGCTTCATTGTATGCTTCAGTGAGCTTTCGAGTTGATACAGTAGACTAAAGAGCAAACACTGGTTTCAAGAACGCTGGAGTCTTTTGGGTAGTGTGCTTCACCTGACACACCAAAGGATCTATATGTGACTTCACCGTTCCCAGTGGTTTCCTATGTTGTTTCTTGGTAATTCACTGTGAAACTCTGAAAATACCGTGTTTTCAAAGAGACCTAGCTTAGAAATTATATCAGGCAAAGCATCATTCTTTGAAACAGGAGAGAACATCACAATTTCTAGCAATTATAACAGAAGTTATTGCTTTCTCTTCCCTGTTCGTGCGGTGATGGCATTCATTGTGGGAGATAGTGACCGGTGGCATTGCCACTGAAGGCAGAATCAGAGATTGCGATGTTTCGACATATCTTGTTTTACGTGCAGAGTAACGCATGTACTACTGAAAGTACAGATGTAGCTCTTTGAACTGAAGATATGAGATGCTATCTGGTTCTCATGTATGTCTTTCTAAAAGTTGTTGTTGCACTTATTGTTAACTCATAAAGACTGTGTTCCGAAGGAGGCCAGCAACAGTTTTCAACCAGATGAAATTCTAACCACCATATACAGATAATCAAACGATTTCAACAGATGGAATTATGCCCTTGCTGTGCCGTTGTTGTTCTGCTTCATTGTATGCTTCAGTGAGCTTTCGAGTTGATACAGTAGACTAAAGAGCAAACACTGGTTTCAAGAACGCCTGAGTCTTTTGGGTAGTGTACTTCACCTGACACACAAAAGGATCTATAGGTGACTTCACCGTTCACAGTGGTTTCCTATGTTGTTTCTTGGTAATTCACTGTGAAAATCTGAAAATACCGTGTTTTCAAAGAGACCTAGCTTAGAAATTATATCAGGCAAAGCATCATTCTTTGAAACAGGAGAGAACATCACAATTTCTAGCAATTATAACAGAAGTTATTGCTTTCTCTTCCCTGTCCGTGCGGTGATGACATTCATTGTGGAGATAGTGACCGCTGGAATTGCCATTGAAGGCAGAATCAGAGATAGCGATGTTTCGACATATCTTGTTTTCCGTGCAGAGTAACGTATGTACTACTGAAAGTACAGATGTAGCTCTTTGAACTGAAGATATGAGATGCTATCTGGTTCTCATGTATGTCTTTCTAAAAGTTGTTCTTGCACTTATTGTTAACTCATAAAGACTGTGTTCCGAAGGAGGCCAGCAACAGTTTTCAACCAGATGAAATTCTAACCACCATATACAGATAATCAAACGATTTCAACAGATGGAATTATGCCCTTGCTGTGCCGTTGTTGTTCTGCTTCATTGTATGCTTCAGTGAGCTTTCGAGTTGATACAGTAGACTAAATAGCAAACACTGGTTTCAAGAATGCTGGAGTCTTTTGGGTAGTGTGCTTCACCTGACACACCAAAGGATCTATATGTGACTTCACCGTTCCCAGTGGTTTCCTATGTTGTTTCTTGGTAATTCACTGTGAAACTCTGAAAATACCGTGTTTTCAAAGAGACCTAGCTTAGAAATTATATCAGGCAAAGCATCATTCTTTGAAACAGGAGAGAACATCACAATTTCTAGCAATTATAACAGAAGTTATTGCTTTCTCTTCCCTGTCCGGGCGGTGATGGCATTCATTGTGGGAGATAGTGACGGGTGGCATTCCCATTGAAGGCAGAAGCAGAGATAGCGATGTCTCGACATATCTTGTTTTCCGGGCAGAGTAACGCATGTACTACTGAAAGTACAGATGTAGCTCTTTGAACTGAAGATATTAGATGCTATCTGGTTCTCATCTATGTCTTTCTAAAAGTTGATGTTGCCTTTATTTTTAACTCATAAAGACTGTGTTCCGAAGCAGGCCAGCAACAGTTTTCAACCAGATGAAATTCTAACCACCATATACAGATAATCAAACGATTTCAACAGATGGAATTATGCCCTTGCTGTGCCGTTGTTGTTCTGCTTCATTGTATGCTTCAGTGAGCTTTCGAGTTGATACAGTAGACTAAAGAGCAAACACTGGTTTCAGGAACGCTGGAGTCTTTTGGGTAGTGTGTTTCACCTGACACACCAAAGGATTTATATGTGACTTCACCGTTTACAGTGGTTTTCTATGTTGTTTCTTGGTAATTCACTGTGAAACTCTGAAAATACCGTGTTTTCAAAGAGACCTAGCTTAGAAATTATATCAGGCAAAGCATCATTCTTTGAAACAGGAGAGAACATCACAATTTCTAGCAATTATAACAGAAGTTATTGCTTTCTCTTCCCTGTTCGTGCGGTGATGGCATTCATTGTGGGAGATAGTGACCGGTGGCATTGCCACTGAAGGCAGAATCAGAGATAGCGATGTTTCGACATATCTTGTTTTACGTGCAGAGTAACGCATGTACTACTGAAAGTACAGATGTAGCTCTTTGAACTGAAGATATTAGATGCTATCTGGTTTTCATGTATGTCTTTCTAAAAGTTGTTGTTGCACTTATTGTTAACTCATAAATACTGTGTTCCGAAGGAGCCCAGCAACAGTTTTCTACCAGAAGAAATTCTAACCACCATATACAGATAATCAAATGATTTCAACAGATGGAATTATGCCCTTGCTGTGCCGTTGTTGTTCTGCTTCATTGTATGCTTCAGTGAGCTTTCGAGTTGATACAGTAGACTAAAGAGCAAACACTGGTTTCAAGAACGCCTGAGTCTTTTGGGTAGTGTACTTCACCTGACACACAAAAGGATCTATAGGTGACTTCACCGTTCACAGTGGTTTCCTATGTTGTTTCTTGGTAATTCACTGTGAAAATCTGAAAATACCGTGTTTTCAAAGAGACCTAGCTTAGAAATTATATCAGGCAAAGCATCATTCTTTGAAACAGGAGAGAACATCACAATTTCTAGCAATTATAACAGAAGTTATTGCTTTCTCTTCCCTGTCCGTGCGGTGATGACATTCATTGTGGAGATAGTGACCGCTGGAATTGCCATTGAAGGCAGAATCAGAGATAGCGATGTTTCGACATATCTTGTTTTCCGTGCAGAGTAACGTATGTACTACTGAAAGTACAGATGTAGCTCTTTGAACTGAAGATATGAGATGCTATCTGGTTCTCATGTATGTCTTTCTAAAAGTTGTTCTTGCACTTATTGTTAACTCATAAAGACTGTGTTCCGAAGGAGCCCAGCAACAGTTTTCAACCAGAAGAAATTCTAACCACCATACACAGATAATCAAACGATTTCAACAGATGGAATTATGCCCTTGCTGTGCCGTTGTTGTTCTGCTTCATTGTATGCTTCAGTGAGCTTTCGAGTTGATACAGTAGACTAAATAGCAAACACTGGTTTCAAGAATGCTGGAGTCTTTTGGGTAGTGTGCTTCACCTGACACACCAAAGGATCTATATGTGACTTCACCGTTCCCAGTGGTTTCCTATGTTGTTTCTTGGTAATTCACTGTGAAACTCTGAAAATACCGTGTTTTCAAAGAGACCTAGCTTAGAAATTATATCAGGCAAAGCATCATTCTTTGAAACAGGAGAGAACATCACAATTTCTAGCAATTATAACAGAAGTTATTGCTTTCTCTTCCCTGTCCGTGCGGTGATGACATTCATTGTGGAGATAGTGACCGCTGGAATTGCCATTGAAGGCAGAATCAGAGATAGCGATGTTTCGACATATCTTGTTTTCCGTGCAGAGTAACGTATGTACTACTGAAAGTACAGATGTAGCTCTTTGAACTGAAGATATGAGATGCTATCTGGTTCTCATGTATGTCTTTCTAAAAGTTGTTCTTGCACTTATTGTTAACTCATAAAGACTGTGTTCCGAAGGAGGCCAGCAACAGTTTTCAACCAGATGAAATTCTAACCACCATATACAGATAATCAAACGATTTCAACAGATGGAATTATGCCCTTGCTGTGCCGTTGTTGTTCTGCTTCATTGTATGCTTCAGTGAGCTTTCGAGTTGATACAGTAGACTAAATAGCAAACACTGGTTTCAAGAACGCTGGAGTCTTTTGGGTAGTGTGCTTCACCTGACACACCAAAGGATCTATATGTGACTTCACCGTTCCCAGTGGTTTCCTATGTTGTTTCTTGGTAATTCACTGTGAAACTCTGAAAATACCGTGTTTTCAAAGAGACCTAGCTTAGAAATTATATCAGGCAAAGCATCATTCTTTGAAACAGGAGAGAACATCACAATTTCTAGCAATTATAACAGAAGTTATTGCTTTCTCTTCCCTGTCCGTGCGGTGATGGCATTCATTGTGGGAGATAGTGACGGGTGGCATTCCCATTGAAGGCAGAAGCAGAGATAGCGATGTCTCGACATATCTTGTTTTCCGGGCAGAGTAACGCATGTACTACTGAAAGTACAGATGTAGCTCTTTGAACTGAAGATATTAGATGCTATCTGGTTCTCATGTATGTCTTTCTAAAAGTTGATGTTGCCTTTATTTTTAACTCATAAAGACTGTGTTCCGAAGCAGGCCAGCAACAGTTTTCAACCAGATGAAATTCTAACCACCATATACAGATAATCAAACGATTTCAACAGATGGAATTATGCCCTTGCTGTGCCGTTGTTGTTCTGCTTCATTGTATGTTTCAGTGAGCTTTCGAGTTGATACAGTAGACTAAAGAGCAAACACTGGTTTCAGGAACGCTGGAGTCTTTTGGGTAGTGTGTTTCACCTGACACACCAAAGGATTTATATGTGACTTCACCGTTCACAGTGGTTTTCTATGTTGTTTCTTGGTAATTCACTGTGAAACTCTGAAAATACCGTGTTTTCAAAGAGACCTAGCTTAGAAATTATATCAGGCAAAGCATCATTCTTTGAAACAGGAGAGAACATCACAATTTCTAGCAATTATAACAGAAGTTATTGCTTTCTCTTCCCTGTTCGTGCGGTGATGGCATTCATTGTGGGAGATAGTGACCGGTGGCATTGCCACTGAAGGCAGAATCAGAGATAGCGATGTTTCGACATATCTTGTTTTACGTGCAGAGTAACGCATGTACTACTGAAAGTACAGATGTAGCTCTTTGAACTGAAGATATTAGATGCTATCTGGTTCTCATGTATGTCTTTCTAAAAGTTGTTGTTGCACTTATTGTTAACTCATAAATACTGTGTTCCGAAGGAGCCCAGCAACAGTTTTCTACCAGAAGAAATTCTAACCACCATATACAGATAATCAAACGATTTCAACAGATGGAATTATGCCCTTGCTGTGCCGTTGTTGTTCTGCTTCATTGTATGCTTCAGTGAGCTTTCGAGTTGATACAGTAGACTAAAGAGCAAACACTGGTTTCAAGAACGCCTGAGTCTTTTGGGTAGTGTACTTCACCTGACACACAAAAGGATCTATAGGTGACTTCACCGTTCACAGTGGTTTCCTATGTTGTTTCTTGGTAATTCACTGTGAAAATCTGAAAATACCGTGTTTTCAAAGAGACCTAGCTTAGAAATTATATCAGGCAAAGCATCATTCTTTGAAACAGGAGAGAACATCACAATTTCTAGCAATTATAACAGAAGTTATTGCTTTCTCTTCCCTGTCCGTGCGGTGATGACATTCATTGTGGAGATAGTGACCGCTGGAATTGCCATTGAAGGCAGAATCAGAGATAGCGATGTTTCGACATATCTTGTTTTCCGTGCAGAGTAACGTATGTACTACTGAAAGTACAGATGTAGCTCTTTGAACTGAAGATATGAGATGCTATCTGGTTCTCATGTATGTCTTTCTAAAAGTTGTTCTTGCACTTATTGTTAACTCATAAAGACTGTGTTCCGAAGGAGGCCAGCAACAGTTTTCAACCAGATGAAATTCTAACCACCATATACAGATAATCAAACGATTTCAACAGATGGAATTATGCCCTTGCTGTGCCGTTGTTGTTCTGCTTCATTGTATGCTTCAGTGAGCTTTCGAGTTGATACAGTAGACTAAAGAGCAAACACTGGTTTCAAGAACGCTGGAGTCTTTTGGGTAGTGTGCTTCACCTGACACACCAAAGGATCTATATGTGACTTCACCGTTCCCAGTGGTTTCCTATGTTGTTTCTTGGTAATTCACTGTGAAACTCTGAAAATACCGTGTTTTCAAAGAGACCTAGCTTAGAAATTATATCAGGCAAAGCATCATTCTTTGAAACAGGAGAGAACATCACAATTTCTAGCAATTATAACAGAAGTTATTGCTTTCTCTTCCCTGTCCGTTTGGTGATAGCATTCATTGTGGGAGTTAGTGACTGGTGGCATTGCCATTGAAGGCAGAATCAGAGATAACGATGTTTGGACATATCTTGTTTTCCGTGCAAAGTAACGCATGTACTACTGAAAGTACAGATGTAGCTCTTTGAACTGAAGATATTAGATGCTATCTGGTTCTCATGTATGTCTTTCTAAAAGTTGATGTTGCCTCTATTTTTAACTCATAAAGACTGTGTTCCGAAGCAGGCCAGCAACAGTTTTCAACCAGATGAAATTCTAACCACCATATACAGATAATCAAACGATTTCAACAGATGGAATTATGCCCTTGCTGTGCCGTTGTTGTTCTGCTTCATTGTATGCTTCAGTGAGCTTTCGAGTTGATACAGTAGACTAAAGAGCAAACACTGGTTTCAGGAACGCTGGAGTCTTTTGGGTAGTGTGTTTCACCTGACACACCAAAGGATTTATATGTGACTTCACCGTTTACAGTGGTTTTCTATGTTGTTTCTTGGTAATTCACTGTGAAACTCTGAAAATACCGTGTTTTCAAAGAGACCTAGCTTAGAAATTATATCAGGCAAAGCATCATTCTTTGAAACAGGAGAGAACATCACAATTTCTAGCAATTATAACAGAAGTTATTGCTTTCTCTTCCCTGTCCGTGCGGTGATGGCATTCATTGTGGGAGATAGTGACCGGTGGCATTGCCACTGAAGGCAGAATCAGAGATAGCGATGTTTCGACATATCTTGTTTTACGTGCAGAGTAACGCATGTACTACTGAAAGTACAGATGTAGCTCTTTGAACTGAAGATATGAGATGCTATCTGGTTCTCATGTATGTCTTTCTAAAAGTTGTTGTTGCACTTATTGTTAACTCATAAATACTGTGTTCCGAAGGAGCCCAGCAACAGTTTTCTACCAGAAGAAATTCTAACCACCATACACAGATAATCAAACGATTTCAACAGATGGAATTATGCCCTTGCTGTGCTTTTTTTGTTCTGCTTCATTGTATGCTTCAGTGAGCTTTCGAGTTGATACAGTAGACTAAAGAGCAAACACTGGTTTCAAGAACGCTGGAGTCTTTTGGGTAGTGTGCTTCACCTGACACACCAAAGGATCTATATGTGACTTCACCGTTCCCAGTGGTTTCCTATGTTGTTTCTTGGTAATTCACTGTGAAACTCTGAAAATACCGTGTTTTCAAAGAGACCTAGCTTAGAAATTATATCAGGCAAAGCATCATTCTTTGAAACAGGAGAGAACATCACAATTTCTAGCAATTATAACAGAAGTTATTGCTTTCTCTTCCCTGTTCGTGCGGTGATGGCATTCATTGTGGGAGATAGTGACCGGTGGCATTGCCACTGAAGGCAGAATCAGAGATAGCGATGTTTCGACATATCTTGTTTTACGTGCAGAGTAACGCATGTACTACTGAAAGTACAGATGTAGCTCTTTGAACTGAAGATATGAGATGCTATCTGGTTCTCATGTATGTCTTTCTAAAAGTTGTTGTTGCACTTATTGTTAACTCATAAAGACTGTGTTCCGAAGGAGGCCAGCAACAGTTTTCAACCAGATGAAATTCTAACCACCATATACAGATAATCAAACGATTTCAACAGATGGAATTATGCCCTTGCTGTGCCGTTGTTGTTCTGCTTCATTGTATGCTTCAGTGAGCTTTCGAGTTGATACAGTAGACTAAAGAGCAAACACTGGTTTCAAGAACGCCTGAGTCTTTTGGGTAGTGTACTTCACCTGACACACAAAAGGATCTATAGGTGACTTCACCGTTCACAGTGGTTTCCTATGTTGTTTCTTGGTAATTCACTGTGAAAATCTGAAAATACCGTGTTTTCAAAGAGACCTAGCTTAGAAATTATATCAGGCAAAGCATCATTCTTTGAAACAGGAGAGAACATCACAATTTCTAGCAATTATAACAGAAGTTATTGCTTTCTCTTCCCAGTCCGTGCGGTGATGACATTCATTGTGGAGATAGTGACCGCTGGAATTGCCATTGAAGGCAGAATCAGAGATAGCGATGTTTCGACATATCTTGTTTTCCGTGCAGAGTAACGTATGTACTACTGAAAGTACAGATGTAGCTCTTTGAACTGAAGATATGAGATGCTATCTGGTTCTCATGTATGTCTTTCTAAAAGTTGTTCTTGCACTTATTGTTAACTCATAAAGACTGTGTTCCGAAGGAGGCCAGCAACAGTTTTCAACCAGATGAAATTCTAACCACCATATACAGATAATCAAACGATTTCAACAGATGGAATTATGCCCTTGCTGTGCCGTTGTTGTTCTGCTTCATTGTATGCTTCAGTGAGCTTTCGAGTTGATACAGTAGACTAAATAGCAAACACTGGTTTCAAGAATGCTGGAGTCTTTTGGGTAGTGTGCTTCACCTGAAACACCAAAGGATCTATATGTGACTTCACCGTTCCCAGTGGTTTCCTATGTTGTTTCTTGGTAATTCACTGTGAAACTCTGAAAATACCGTGTTTTCAAAGAGACCTAGCTTAGAAATTATATCAGGCAAAGCATCATTCTTTGAAACAGGAGAGAACATCACAATTTCTAGCAATTATAACAGAAGTTATTGCTTTCTCTTCCCTGTCCGGGCGGTGATGGCATTCATTGTGGGAGATAGTGACGGGTGGCATTCCCATTGAAGGCAGAAGCAGAGATAGCGATGTCTCGACATATCTTGTTTTCCGGGCAGAGTAACGCATGTACTACTGAAAGTACAGATGTAGCTCTTTGAACTGAAGATATTAGATGCTATCTGGTTCTCATCTATGTCTTTCTAAAAGTTGATGTTGCCTTTATTTTTAACTCATAAAGACTGTGTTCCGAAGCAGGCCAGCAACAGTTTTCAACCAGATGAAATTCTAACCACCATATACAGATAATCAAACGATTTCAACAGATGGAATTATGCCCTTGCTGTGCCGTTGTTGTTCTGCTTCATTGTATGCTTCAGTGAGCTTTCGAGTTGATACAGTAGACTAAAGAGCAAACACTGGTTTCAGGAACGCTGGAGTCTTTTGGGTAGTGTGTTTCACCTGACACACCAAAGGATTTATATGTGACTTCACCGTTCACAGTGGTTTCCTATGTTGTTTCTTGGTAATTCACTGTGAAACTCTGAAAATACCGTGTTTTCAAAGAGACCTAGCTTAGAAATTATATCAGGCAAAGCATCATTCTTTGAAACAGGAGAGAACATCACAATTTCTAGCAATTATAACAGAAGTTATTGCTTTCTCTTCCCTGTCCGGGCGGTGATGGCATTTATTGTGGGAGATAGTGACCGGTGGCATTGCCATTGAAGGCAGAATCAGAGATAGCGATGTTTCGACATATCTTGTTTTACGTGCAGAGTAACGCATGTACTACTGAAAGTACAGATGTAGCTCTTTGAACTGAAGATATGAGATGCTATCTGGTTCTCATGTATGTCTTTCTAAAAGTTGTTGTTGCACTTATTGTTAACTCATAAAGACTGTGTTCCGAAGGAGGCCAGCAACAGTTTTCAACCAGATGAAATTCTAACCACCATATACAGATAATCAAACGATTTCAACAGATGGAATTATGCCCTTGCTGTGCCGTAGTTGTTCTGCTTCATTGTATGCTTCAGTGAGCTTTCGAGTTGATACAGTAGACTAAAGAGCAAACACTGGTTTCAGGAACGCTGGAGTCTTTTGGGTAGTGTGTTTCACCTGACACACCAAAGGATTTATATGTGACTTCACCGTTCACAGTGGTTTCCTATGTTGTTTCTTGGTAATTCACTGTGAAACTCTGAAAATACCGTGTTTTCAAAGAGACCTAGCTTAGAAATTATATCAGGCAAAGCATCATTCTTTGAAACAGGAGAGAACATCACAATTTCTAGCAATTATAACAGAAGTTATTGCTTTCTCTTCCCTGTCCGGGCGGTGATGGCATTCATTGTGGGAGATAGTGACCGGTTGCATTCCCATTGAAGGCAGAAGCAGAGATAGCGATGTCTCGACATATCTTGTTTTCCGGGCAGAGTAACGCATGTACTACTGAAAGTACAGATGTAGCTCTTTGAACTGAAGATATTAGATGCTATCTGGTTCTCATGTATGTCTTTCTAAAAGTTGTTGTTGCACTTATTGTTAACTCATAAATACTGTGTTCCGAAGGAGCCCAGCAACAGTTTTCAACCAGAAGAAATTCTAACCACCATACACAGATAATCAAACGATTTCAACAGATGGAATTATGCCCTTGCTGTGCCTTTTTTGTTCTGCTTCATTGTATGCTTCAGTGAGCTTTCGAGTTGATACAGTAGACTAAAGAGCAAACACTGGTTTCAAGAACGCTGGAGTCTTTTGGGTAGTGTGCTTCACCTGACACACCAAAGGATCTATATGTGACTTCACCGTTCACAGTGGTTTCCTATGTTGTTTCTTGGTAATTCACTGTGAAACTCTGAAAATACCGTGTTTTCAAAGAGACCTAGCTTAGAAATTATATCAGGCAAAGCATCATTCTTTGAAACAGGAGAGAACATCACAATTTCTAGCAATTATAACAGAAGTTATTGATTTCTCTTCCCTGTCCGGGCGGTGATGGCATTCATTGTGGGAGATAGTGACGGGTGGCATTCCCATTGAAGGCAGAAGCAGAGATAGCGATGTCTCGACATATCTTGTTTTCCGGGCAGAGTAACGCATGTACTACTGAAAGTACAGATGTAGCTCTTTGAACTGAAGATATGAGATGCTATCTGGTTCTCATGTATGTCTTTCTAAAAGTTGTTGTTGCACTTATTGTTAACTCATAAAGACTGTGTTCCGAAGGAGGCCAGCAACAGTTTTCAACCAGATGAAATTCTAACCACCATATACAGATAATCAAACGATTTCAACAGATGGAATTATGCCCTTGCTGTGCCGTTGTTGTTCTGCTTCATTGTATGCTTCAGTGAGCTTTCGAGTTGATACAGTAGACTAAAGAGCAAACACTGGTTTCAAGAACGCTGGAGTCTTTTGGGTAGTGTACTTCACCTGACACACAAAAGGATCTATAGGTGACTTCACCGTTCACAGTGGTTTCCTATGTTGTTTCTTGGTAATTCACTGTGAAAATCTGAAAATACCGTGTTTTCAAAGAGACCTAGCTTAGAAATTATATCAGGTAAAGTATCATTCTTTGAAACAGTAGGGAACATCACAATTTCTAGCAATTATAACAGAAGTTATTGTTTTCTCTTCCCTGTCCGTGCGGTGATGGCATTCATTGTGGGAGATAGTGATGAGTGGCCTTCCCATTGAAGGCAGAAGCAGAGATAGCGATGTCTCGACATATCTTGTTTTCCGTGTAGAGTAACGCATGTACTACAGAAAGTACAGATGTAGCTCTTTGAACTGAAGATATGAGATGCTATCTGGTTCTCATGTATGTCTTTCTAAAAGTTGATGTTGCCTTTATTTTTAACTCATAAAGACTGTGTTCCGAAGCAGGCCAGCAACAGTTTTCAACCAGATGAAATTCTAACCACCATATACAGATAATCAAACGATTTCAACAGATGGAATTATGCCCTTGCTGTGCCGTTGTTGTTCTGCTTCATTGTATGCTTCAGTGAGCTTTCGAGTTGATACAGTAGACTAAAGAGCAAACACTGGTTTCAGGAACGCTGGAGTCTTTTGGGTAGTGTGTTTCACCTGACACACCAAAGGATCTATATGTGACTTCACCGTTCACAGTGGTTTCCTATGTTGTTTCTTGGTAATTCACTGTGAAACTCTGAAAATACCGTGTTTTCAAAGAGACCTAGCTTAGAAATTATATCAGGCAAAGCATCATTCTTTGAAACAGGAGAGAACATCACAATTTCTAGCAATTATAACAGAAGTTATTGCTTTCTCTTCCCTGTCCGTGCGGTGATGGCATTCATTGTGGGAGATAGTGACCGGTGGCATTGCCATTGAAGGCAGAATCAGAGATAGCGATGTTTCGACATATCTTGTTTTACGTGCAGAGTAACGCATGTATTACTGAAAGTACAGATGTAGCTCTTTGAACTGAAGATATTAGATGCTATCTGGTTCTCATGTATGTCTTTCTAAAAGTTGTTGTTGCCCTTATTGTTAACTCATAAAGACTGTGTTCCGAAGCAGGCCAGCAACAGTTTTCAACCAGAAGAAATTCTAACCACCATACACAGATAATCAAACGATTTCAACAGATGGAATTATGCCCTTGCTGTGCCTTTTTTGTTCTGCTTCATTGTATGCTTCAGTGAGCTTTCGAGTTGATACAGTAGACTAAAGAGCAAACACTGGTTTCAAGAACGCTGGAGTCTTTTGGGTAGTGTGCTTCACCTGACACACCAAAGGATCTATATGTGACTTCACCGTTCACAGTGGTTTCCTATGTTGTTTCTTGGTAATTCACTGTGAAACTCTGAAAATACCGTGTTTTCAAAGAGACCTAGCTTAGAAATTATATCAGGCAAAGCATCATTATTTGAAACAGGAGAGAACATCACAATTTCTAGCAATTATAACAGAAGTTATTGATTTCTCTTCCCTGTCCGGGCGGTGATGGCATTCATTGTGGGAGATAGTGACGGGTGGCATTCCCATTGAAGGCAGAAGCAGAGATAGCGATGTCTCGACATATCTTGTTTTCCGGGCAGAGTAACGCATGTACTACTGAAAGTACAGATGTAGCTCTTTGAACTGAAGATATGAGATGCTATCTGGTTCTCATGTATGTCTTTCTAAAAGTTGTTGTTGCACTTATTGTTAACTCATAAAGACTGTGTTCCGAAGGAGGCCAGCAACAGTTTTCAACCAGATGAAATTCTAACCACCATATACAGATAATCAAACGATTTCAACAGATGGAATTATGCCCTTGCTGTGCCGTTGTTGTTCTGCTTCATTGTATGCTTCAGTGAGCTTTCGAGTTGATACAGTAGACTAAAGAGCAAACACTGGTTTCAAGAACGCTGGAGTCTTTTGGGTAGTGTACTTCACCTGACACACAAAAGGATCTATAGGTGACTTCACCGTTCACAGTGGTTTCCTATGTTGTTTCTTGGTAATTCACTGTGAAACTCTGAAAATACCGTGTTTTCAAAGAGACCTAGCTTAGAAATTATATCAGGCAAAGCATCATTCTTTGAAACAGGAGAGAACATCACAATTTCTAGCAATTATAACAGAAGTTATTGCTTTCTCTTCCCTGTCCGGGCGGTGATGGCATTCATTGTGGGAGATAGTGACGGGTGGCATTCCCATTGAAGGCAGAAGCAGAGATAGCGATGTCTCGACATATCTTGTTTTCCGGGCAGAGTAACGCATGTACTACTGAAAGTACAGATGTAGCTCTTTGAACTGAAGATATGAGATGCTATCTGGTTCTCATGTATGTCTTTCTAAAAGTTGTTGTTGCACTTATTGTTAACTCATAAAGACTGTGTTCCGAAGGAGGCCAGCAACAGTTTTCAACCAGATGAAATTCTAACCACCATATACAGATAATCAAACGATTTCAACAGATGGAATTATGCCCTTGCTGTGCCGTTGTTGTTCTGCTTCATTGTATGCTTCAGTGAGCTTTCGAGTTGATACAGTAGACTAAAGAGCAAACACTGGTTTCAAGAACGCTGGAGTCTTTTGGGTAGTGTACTTCACCTGACACACAAAAGGATCTATAGGTGACTTCACCGTTCACAGTGGTTTCCTATGTTGTTTCTTGGTAATTCACTGTGAAAATCTGAAAATACCGTGTTTTCAAAGAGACCTAGCTTAGAAATTATATCAGGCAAAGCATCATTCTTTGAAACAGGAGAGAACATCACAATTTCTAGCAATTATAACAGAAGTTATTGCTTTCTCTTCCCTGTCCGGGCGGTGATGGCATTCATTGTGGGAGATAGTGACGGGTGGCATTCCCATTGAAGGCAGAAGCAGAGATAGCGATGTCTGGACATATCTTGTTTTCCGGGCAGAGTAACGCATGTACTACTGAAAGTACAGATGTAGCTCTTTGAACTGAAGATATTAGATGCTATCTGGTTCTCATGTATGTCTTTCTAAAAGTTGTTGTTGCACTTATTGTTAACTCATAAATACTGTGTTCCGAAGGAGCCCAGCAACAGTTTTCAACCAGAAGAAATTCTAACCACCATACACAGATAATCAAACGATTTCAACACATGGAATTATGCCCTTGCTGTGCCGTTGTTGTTCTGCTTCATTGTATGCTTCAGTGAGCTTTCGAGTTGATACAGTAGACTAAAGAGCAAACACTGGTTTCAGGAACGCTGGAGTCTTTTGGGTAGTGTGCTTCACCTGACACACCAAAGGATCTATATGTGACTTCACCGTTCACAGTGGTTTCCTATGTTGTTTCTTGGTAATTCACTGTGAAACTCTGAAAATACCGTGTTTTCAAAGAGACCTAGCTTAGAAATTATATTAGGCAAAGCATCATTCTTTGAAACAGGAGAGAACATCACAATTTCTAGCAATTATAACAGAAGTTATTGCTTTCTCTTCCCTGTCCGGGCGGTGATGGCATTCATTGTGGGAGATAGTGACGGGTGGCATTCCCATTGAAGGCAGAAGCAGAGATAGCGATGTCTCGACATATCTTGTTTTCCGGGCAGAGTAACGCATGTACTACTGAAAGTACAGATGTAGCTCTTTGAACTGAAGATATGAGATGCTATCTGGTTCTCATGTATGTCTTTCTAAAAGTTGATGTTGCCTTTATTTTTAACTCATAAAGACTGTGTTCCGAAGCAGGCCAGCAACAGTTTTCAACCAGATGAAATTCTAACCACCATATACAGATAATCAAACGATTTCAACAGATGGAATTATGCCCTTGCTGTGCCGTTGTTGTTCTGCTTCATTGTATGCTTCAGTGAGCTTTCGAGTTGATACAGTAGACTAAAGAGCAAACACTGGTTTCAGGAACGCTGGAGTCTTTTGGGTAGTGTGTTTCACCTGACACACCAAAGGATTTATATGTGACTTCACCGTTCACAGTGGTTTCCTATGTTGTTTCTTGGTAATTCACTGTGAAACTCTGAAAATACCGTGTTTTCAAAGAGACCTAGCTTAGAAATTATATCAGGCAAAGCATCATTCTTTGAAACAGGAGAGAACATCACAATTTCTAGCAATTATAACAGAAGTTATTGCTTTCTCTTCCCTGTCCGTGCGGTGATGGCATTCATTGTGGGAGATAGTGACGGGTGGCATTCCCATTGAAGGCAGAAGCAGAGATAGCGATGTCTCGACATATCTTGTTTTCCGGGCAGAGTAACGCATGTACTACTGAAAGTACAGATGTAGCTCTTTGAACTGAAGATATGAGATGCTATCTGGTTCTCATGTATGTCTTTCTAAAAGTTGTTGTTGCACTTATTGTTAACTCATAAATACTGTGTTCCGAAGGAGCCCAGCAACAGTTTTCAACCAGAAGAAATTCTAACCACCATACACAGATAATCAAACGATTTCAACACATGGAATTATGCCCTTGCTGTGCCGTTGTTGTTCTGCTTCATTGTATGCTTCAGTGAGCTTTCGAGTTGATACAGTAGACTAAAGAGCAAACACTGGTTTCAGGAACGCTGGAGTCTTTTGGGTAGTGTGCTTCACCTGACACACCAAAGGATCTATATGTGACTTCACCGTTCACAGTGGTTTCCTATGTTGTTTCTTGGTAATTCACTGTGAAACTCTGAAAATACCGTGTTTTCAAAGAGACCTAGCTTAGAAATTATATCAGGCAAAGCATCATTATTTGAAACAGGAGAGAACATCACAATTTCTAGCAATTATAACAGAAGTTATTGCTTTCTCTTCCCTGTCCGGGCGTGATGGCATTCATTGTGGGAGATAGTGACGGGTGGCATTCCCATTGAAGGCAGAAGCAGAGATAGCGATGTCTCGACATATCTTGTTTTCCGGGCAGAGTAACGCATGTACTACTGAAAGTACAGATGTAGCTCTTTGAACTGAAGATATTAGATGCTATCTGGTTCTCATGTATGTCTTTCTAAAAGTTGTTGTTGCACTTATTGTTAACTCATAAATACTGTGTTCCGAAGGAGCCCAGCAACAGTTTTCAACCAGAAGAAATTCTAACCACCATACACAGATAATCAAACGATTTCAACAGATGGAATTATGCCCTTGCTGTGCCTTTTTTGTTCTGCTTCATTGTATGCTTCAGTGAGCTTTCGAGTTGATAGAGTAGACTAAAGAGCAAACACTGGTTTCAAGAACGCTGGAGTCTTTTGGGTAGTGTGCTTCACCTGACACACAAAAGGATCTATAGGTGACTTCACCGTTCACAGTGGTTTCCTATGTTGTTTCTTGGTAATTCACTGTGAAACTCTGAAAATACCGTGTTTTCAAAGAGACCTAGCTTAGAAATTATATCAGGCAAAGCATCATTATTTGAAACAGGAGAGAACATCACAATTTCTAGCAATTATAACAGAAGTTATTGCTTTCTCTTCCCTGTCCGTGCGGTGATGACATTCATTGTGGAGATAGTGACCGCTGGCATTGCCATTGAAGGCAGAATCAGAGATAGCGATGTTTCGACATATCTTGTTTTCCGTGCGGAGTAACGCATGTACTACTGAAAGTACAGATGTAGCTCTTTGAACTGAAGATATGAGATGCTATCTGGTTCTCATGTATGTCTTTCTAAAAGTTGATGTTGCCTTTATTTTTAACTCATAAAGACTGTGTTCCGAAGCAGGCCAGCAACAGTTTTCAACCAGATGAAATTCTAACCACCATATACAGATAATCAAACGATTTCAACAGATGGAATTATGCCCTTGCTGCGCCGTTGTTGTTCTGCTTCATTGTATGCTTCAGTGAGCTTTCGAGTTGATACAGTAGACTAAAGAGCAAACACTGGTTTCAGGAACGCTGGAGTCTTTTGGGTAGTGTGTTTCACCTGACACACCAAAGGATTTATATGTGACTTCACCGTTCACAGTGGTTTCCTATGTTGTTTCTTGGTAATTCACTGTGAAACTCTGAAAATACCGTGTTTTCAAAGAGACCTAGCTTAGAAATTATATCAGGCAAAGCATCATTCTTTGAAACAGGAGAGAACATCACAATTTCTAGCAATTATAACAGAAGTTATTGCTTTCTCTTCCCTGTCCGGGCGGTGATGGCATTCATTGTGGGAGATAGTGACCGGTGGCATTCCCATTGAAGGCAGAAGCAGAGATAGCGATGTCTCGACATATCTTGTTTTCCGGGCAGAGTAACGCATGTACTACTGAAAGTACAGATGTAGCTCTTTGAACTGAAGATATTAGATGCTATCTGGTTCTCATGTATGTCTTTCTAAAAGTTGTTGTTGCACTTATTGTTAACTCATAAATACTGTGTTCCGAAAGAGCCCAGCAACAGTTTTCAACCAGAAGAAATTCTAACCACCATACACAGATAATCAAACGATTTCAACAGATGGAATTATGCCCTTGCTGTGCCTTTTTTGTTCTGCTTCATTGTATGCTTCAGTGAGCTTTCGAGTTGATACAGTAGACTAAAGAGCAAACACTGGTTTCAAGAACGCTGGAGTCTTTTGGGTAGTGTGCTTCACCTGACACACCAAAGGATCTATATGTGACTTCACCGTTCACAGTGGTTTCCTATGTTGTTTCTTGGTAATTCACTGTGAAACTCTGAAAATACCGTGTTTTCAAAGAGACCTAGCTTAGAAATTATATCAGGCAAAGCATCATTCTTTGAAACAGGAGAGAACATCACAATTTCTAGCAATTATAACAGAAGTTATTTATTTCTCTTCCCTGTCCGGGCGGTGATGGCATTCATTGTGGGAGATAGTGACGGGTGGCATTCCCATTGAAGGCAGAAGCAGAGATAGCCATGTCTCGACATATCTTGTTTTCCGGGCAGAGTAACGCATGTACTACTGAAAGTACAGATGTAGCTCTTTGAACTGAAGATATGAGATGCTATCTGGTTCTCATGTATGTCTTTCTAAAAGTTGTTGTTGCACTTATTGTTAACTCATAAATACTGTGTTCCGAAGGAGCCCAGCAACAGTTTTCAACCAGAAGAAATTCTAACCACCATACACAGATAATCAAACGATTTCAACAGATGGAATTATGCCCTTGCTGTGCCTTTTTTGTTCTGCTTCATTGTATGCTTCAGTGAGCTTTCGAGTTGATACAGTAGACTAAAGAGCAAACACTGGTTTCAAGAACGCTGGAGTCTTTTGGGTAGTGTGCTTCACCTGACACACCAAAGGATCTATATGTGACTTCACCGTTCACAGTGGTTTCCTATGTTGTTTCTTGGTAATTCACTGTGAAACTCTGAAAATACCGTGTTTTCAAAGAGACCTAGCTTAGAAATTATATCAGGTAAAGTATCATTCTTTGAAACAGTAGGGAACATCACAATTTCTAGCAATTATAACAGAAGTTATTGCTTTCTCTTCCCTGTCCGTGCGGTGATGGCATTCATTGTGGGAGATAGTGATGAGTGGCCTTCCCATTGAAGGCAGAAGCAGAGATAGCGATGTCTCGACATATCTTGTTTTCCGTGCAGAGTAACGCATGTACTACTGAAAGTACAGATGTAGCTCTTTGAACTGAAGATATGAGATGCTATCTGGTTCTCATGTATGTCTTTCTAAAAGTTGATGTTGCCTTTATTTTTAACTCATAAAGACTGTGTTCCGAAGCAGGCCAGCAACAGTTTTCAACCAGATGAAATTCTAACCACCATATACAGACAATCAAACGATTTCAACAGATGGAATTATGCCCTTGCTGTGCCGTTGTTGTTCTGCTTCATTGTATGCTTCAGTGAGCTTTCGAGTTGATACAGTAGACTAAAGAGCAAACACTGGTTTCAGGAACGCTGGAGTCTTTTGGGTAGTGTGTTTCACCTGACACACCAAAGGATCTATATGTGACTTCACCGTTCACAGTGGTTTCCTATGTTGTTTCTTGGTAATTCACTGTGAAACTCTGAAAATACCGTGTTTTCAAAGAGACCTAGCTTAGAAATTATATCAGGCAAAGCATCATTCTTTGAAACAGGAGAGAACATCACAATTTCTAGCAATTATAACAGAAGTTATTGCTTTCTCTTCCCTGTCCGTGCGGTGATGGCATTCATTGTGGGAGATAGTGACCGGTGGCATTGCCATTGAAGGCAGAATCAGAGATAGCGATGTTTCGACATATCTTGTTTTACGTGCAGAGTAACGCATGTACTACTGAAAGTACAGATGTAGCTCTTTGAACTGAAGATATGAGATGCTATCTGGTTCTCATGTATGTCTTTCTAAAAGTTGTTGTTGCACTTATTGTTAACTCATAAAGACTGTGTTCCGAAGGAGGCCAGCAACAGTTTTCAACCAGATGAAATTCTAACCACCATATACAGATAATCAAACGATTTCAACAGATGGAATTATGCCCTTGCTGTGCCGTTGTTGTTCTGCTTCATTGTATGCTTCAGTGAGCTTTCGAGTTGATACAGTAGACTAAAGAGCAAACACTGGTTTCAGGAACGCTGAAGTCTTTTGGGTAGTGTGTTTCACCTGACACACCAAAGGATTTATATGTGACTTCACCGTTCACAGTGGTTTCCTATGTTGTTTCTTGGTAATTCACTGTGAAACTCTGAAAATACCGTGTTTTCAAAGAGACCTAGCTTAGAAATTATATCAGGCAAAGCATCATTCTTTGAAACAGGAGAGAACATCACAATTTCTAGCAATTATAACAGAAGTTATTGCTTTCTCTTCCCTGTCCGGGCGGTGATGGCATTCATTGTGGGAGATAGTGACCGGTGGCATTCCCATTGAAGGCAGAAGCAGAGATAGCGATGTCTCGACATATCTTGTTTTCCGGGCAGAGTAACGCATGTACTACTGAAAGTACAGATGTAGCTCTTTGAACTGAAGATATTAGATGCTATCTGGTTCTCATGTATGTCTTTCTAAAAGTTGTTGTTGCACTTATTGTTAACTCATAAATACTGTGTTCCGAAGGAGCCCAGCAACAGTTTTCAACCAGAAGAAATTCTAACCACCATACACAGATAATCAAACGATTTCAACAGATGGAATTATGCCCTTGCTGTGCCTTTTTTGTTCTGCTTCATTGTATGCTTCAGTGAGCTTTCGAGTTGATACAGTAGACTAAAGAGCAAACACTGGTTTCAAGAACGCTGGAGTCTTTTGGGTAGTGTGCTTCACCTGACACACCAAAGGATCTATATGTGACTTCACCGTTCACAGTGGTTTCCTATGTTGTTTCTTGGTAATTCACTGTGAAACTCTGAAAATACCGTGTTTTCAAAGAGACCTAGCTTAGAAATTATATCAGGCAAAGCATCATTATTTGAAACAGGAGAGAACATCACAATTTCTAGCAATTATAACAGAAGTTATTGATTTCTCTTCCCTGTCCGGGCGGTGATGGCATTCATTGTGGGAGATAGTGACGGGTGGCATTCCCATTGAAGGCAGAAGCAGAGATAGCCATGTCTCGACATATCTTGTTTTCCGGGCAGAGTAACGCATGTACTACTGAAAGTACAGATGTAGCTCTTTGAACTGAAGATATTAGATGCTATCTGGTTCTCATGTATGTCTTTCTAAAAGTTGTTGTTGCACTTATTGTTAACTCATAAATACTGTGTTCCGAAGGAGCCCAGCAACAGTTTTCAACCAGAAGAAATTCTAACCACCATACACAGATAATCAAACGATTTCAACAGATGGAATTATGCCCTTGCTGTGCCTTTTTTGTTCTGCTTCATTGTATGCTTCAGTGAGCTTTCGAGTTGATACAGTAGACTAAAGAGCAAACACTGGTTTCAAGAACGCTGGAGTCTTTTGGGTAGTGTGCTTCACCTGACACACCAAAGGATCTATATGTGACTTCACCGTTCACAGTGGTTTCCTGTGTTGTTTCTTGGTAATTCACTGTGAAACTCTGAAAATACCGTGTTTTCAAAGAGACCTAGCTTAGAAATTATATCAGGCAAAGCATCATTATTTGAAACAGGAGAGAACATCACAATTTCTAGCAATTATAACAGAAGTTATTGATTTCTCTTCCCTGTCCGGGCGGTGATGGCATTCATTGTGGGAGATAGTGACGGGTGGCATTCCCATTGAAGGCAGAAGCAGAGATAGCCATGTCTCGACATATCTTGTTTTCCGGGCAGAGTAACGCATGTACTACTGAAAGTACAGATGTAGCTCTTTGAACTGAAGATATTAGATGCTATCTGGTTCTCATGTATGTCTTTCTAAAAGTTGTTGTTGCACTTATTGTTAACTCATAAATACTGTGTTCCGAAGGAGCCCAGCAACAGTTTTCAACCAGAAGAAATTCTAACCACCATACACAGATAATCAAACGATTTCAACAGATGGAATTATGCCCTTGCTGTGCCGTTGTTGTTCTGCTTCATTGTATGCTTCAGTGAGCTTTCGAGTTGATACAGTAGACTAAAGAGCAAACACTGGTTTCAGGAACGCTGGAGTCTTTTGGGTAGTGTGTTTCACCTGACACACCAAAGGATCTATATGTGACTTCACCGTTCACGGTGGTTTCCTATGTTGTTTCTTGGTAATTCACTGTGAAACTCTGAAAATACCGTGTTTTCAAAGAGACCTAGCTTAGAAATTATATCAGGCAAAGCATCATTCTTTGAAACAGGAGAGAACATCACAATTTCTAGCAATTATAACAGAAGTTATTGCTTTCTCTTCCCTGTCCGTGCGGTGATGGCATTCATTGTGGGAGATAGTGACCGGTGGCATTGCCATTGAAGGCAGAATCAGAGATAGCGATGTTTCGACATATCTTGTTTTACGTGCAGAGTAACGCATGTACTACTGAAAGTACAGATGTAGCTCTTTGAACTGAAGATATGAGATGCTATCTGGTTCTCATGTATGTCTTTCTAAAAGTTGTTGTTGCACTTATTGTTAACTCATAAAGACTGTGTTCCGAAGGAGGCCAGCAACAGTTTTCAACCAGATGAAATTCTAACCACCATATACAGATAATCAAACGATTTCAACAGATGGAATTATGCCCTTGCTGTGCCGTTGTTGTTCTGCTTCATTGTATGCTTCAGTGAGCTTTCGAGTTGATACAGTAGACTAAAGAGCAAACACTGGTTTCAGGAACGCTGGAGTCTTTTGGGTAGTGTGTTTCACCTGACACACCAAAGGATTTATATGTGACTTCACCGTTCACAGTGGTTTCCTATGTTGTTTCTTGGTAATTCACTGTGAAACTCTGAAAATACCGTGTTTTCAAAGAGACCTAGCTTAGAAATTATATCAGGCAAAGCATCATTCTTTGAAACAGGAGAGAACATCACAATTTCTAGCAATTATAACAGAAGTTATTGCTTTCTCTTCCCTGTCCGGGCGGTGATGGCATTCATTGTGGGAGATAGTGACGGGTGGCATTCCCATTGAAGGCAGAAGCAGAGATAGCCATGTCTCGACATATCTTGTTTTCCGGGCAGAGTAACGCATGTACTACTGAAAGTACAGATGTAGCTCTTTGAACTGAAGATATTAGATGCTATCTGGTTCTCATGTATGTCTTTCTAAAAGTTGTTGTTGCACTTATTGTTAACTCATAAATACTGTGTTCCGAAGGAGCCCAGCAACAGTTTTCAACCAGAAGAAATTCTAACCACCATACACAGATAATCAAACGATTTCAACAGATGGAATTATGCCCTTGCTGTGCCTTTTTTGTTCTGCTTCATTGTATGCTTCAGTGAGCTTTCGAGTTGATACAGTAGACTAAAGAGCAAACACTGGTTTCAAGAACGCTGGAGTCTTTTGGGTAGTGTGCTTCACCTGACACACCAAAGGATCTATATGTGACTTCACCGTTCACAGTGGTTTCCTATGTTGTTTCTTGCTAATTCACTGTGAAACTCTGAAAATACCGTGTTTTCAAAGAGACCTAGCTTAGAAATTATATCAGGTAAAGTATCATTCTTTGAAACAGTAGGGAACATCACAATTTCTAGCAATTATAACAGAAGTTATTGCTTTCTCTTCCCTGTCCGTGCGGTGATGGCATTCATTGTGGGAGATAGTGATGAGTGGCCTTCCCATTGAAGGCAGAAGCAGAGATAGCGATGTCTCGACATATCTTGTTTTCCGTGCAGAGTAACGCATGTACTACTGAAAGTACAGATGTAGCTCTTTGAACTGAAGATATGAGATGCTATCTGGTTCTCATGTATGTCTTTCTAAAAGTTGATGTTGCCTTTATTTTTAACTCATAAAGACTGTGTTCCGAAGCAGGCCAGCAACAGTTTTCAACCAGATGAAATTCTAACCACCATATACAGATAATCAAACGATTTCAACAGATGGAATTATGCCCTTGCTGTGCCGTTGTTGTTCTGCTTCATTGTATGCTTCAGTGAGCTTTCGAGTTGATACAGTAGACTAAAGAGCAAACACTGGTTTCAGGAACGCTGGAGTCTTTTGGGTAGTGTGTTTCACCTGACACACCAAAGGATCTATATGTGACTTCACCGTTCACAGTGGTTTCCTATGTTGTTTCTTGGTAATTCACTGTGAAACTCTGAAAATACCGTGTTTTCAAAGAGACCTAGCTTAGAAATTATATCAGGCAAAGCATCATTCTTTGAAACAGGAGAGAACATCACAATTTCTAGCAATTATAACAGAAGTTATTGCTTTCTCTTCCCTGTCCGTGCGGTGATGGCATTCATTGTGGGAGATAGTGACCGGTGGCATTGCCATTGAAGGCAGAATCAGAGATAGCGATGTTTCGACATATCTTGTTTTACGTGCAGAGTAACGCATGTACTACTGAAAGTACAGATGTAGCTCTTTGAACTGAAGATATGAGATGCTATCTGGTTCTCATGTATGTCTTTCTAAAAGTTGTTGTTGCACTTATTGTTAACTCATAAAGACTGTGTTCCGAAGGAGGCCAGCAACAGTTTTCAACCAGATGAAATTCTAACCACCATATACAGATAATCAAACGATTTCAACAGATGGAATTATGCCCTTGCTGTGCCGTTGTTGTTCTGCTTCATTGTATGCTTCAGTGAGCTTTCGAGTTGATACAGTAGACTAAAGAGCAAACACTGGTTTCAGGAACGCTGGAGTCTTTTGGGTAGTGTGTTTCACCTGACACACCAAAGGATTTATATGTGACTTCACCGTTCACAGTGGTTTCCTATGTTGTTTCTTGGTAATTCACTGTGAAACTCTGAAAATACCGTGTTTTCAAAGAGACCTAGCTTAGAAATTATATCAGGCAAAGCATCATTCTTTGAAACAGGAGAGAACATCACAATTTCTAGCAATTATAACAGAAGTTATTGCTTTCTCTTCCCTGTCCGGGCGGTGATGGCATTCATTGTGGGAGATAGTGACCGGTGGCATTCCCATTGAAGGCAGAAGCAGAGATAGCGATGTCTCGACATATCTTGTTTTCCGGGCAGAGTAACGCATGTACTACTGAAAGTACAGATGTAGCTCTTTGAACTGAAGATATTAGATGCTATCTGGTTCTCATGTATGTCTTTCTAAAAGTTGTTGTTGCACTTATTGTTAACTCATAAATACTGTGTTCCGAAGGAGCCCAGCAACAGTTTTCAACCAGAAGAAATTCTAACCACCATACACAGATAATCAAACGATTTCAACAGATGGAATTATGCCCTTGCTGTGCCTTTTTTGTTCTGCTTCATTGTATGCTTCAGTGAGCTTTCGAGTTGATACAGTAGACTAAAGAGCAAACACTGGTTTCAAGAACGCTGGAGTCTTTTGGGTAGTGTGCTTCACCTGACACACCAAAGGATCTATATGTGACTTCACCGTTCACAGTGGTTTCCTATGTTGTTTCTTGGTAATTCACTGTGAAACTCTGAAAATACCGTGTTTTCAAAGAGACCTAGCTTAGAAATTATATCAGGCAAAGCATCATTATTTGAAACAGGAGAGAACATCACAATTTCTAGCAATTATAACAGAAGTTATTGATTTCTCTTCCCTGTCCGGGCGGTGATGGCATTCATTGTGGGAGATAGTGACGGGTGGCATTCCCATTGAAGGCAGAAGCAGAGATAGCCATGTCTCGACATATCTTGTTTTCCGGGCAGAGTAACGCATGTACTACTGAAAGTACAGATGTAGCTCTTTGAACTGAAGATATTAGATGCTATCTGGTTCTCATGTATGTCTTTCTAAAAGTTGTTGTTGCACTTATTGTTAACTCATAAATACTGTGTTCCGAAGGAGCCCAGCAACAGTTTTCAACCAGAAGAAATTCTAACCACCATACACAGATAATCAAACGATTTCAACAGATGGAATTATGCCCTTGCTGTGCCTTTTTTGTTCTGCTTCATTGTATGCTTCAGTGAGCTTTCGAGTTGATACAGTATACTAAAGAGCAAACACTGGTTTCAAGAACGCTGGAGTCTTTTGGGTAGTGTGCTTCACCTGACACACCAAAGGATCTATATGTGACTTCACCGTTCACAGTGGTTTCCTATGTTGTTTCTTGGTAATTCACTGTGAAACTCTGAAAATACCGTGTTTTCAAAGAGACCTAACTTAGAAATTATATCAGGCAAAGCATCATTATTTGAAACAGGAGAGAACATCACAATTTCTAGCAATTATAACAGAAGTTATTGCTTTCTCTTCCCTGTCCGTGCGGTGATGGCATTCATTGTGGGAGATAGTGACCGGTGGCATTGCCATTGAAGGCAGAATCAGAGATAGCGATGTTTCGACATATCTTGTTTTACGTGCAGAGTAACGCATGTACTACTGAAAGTACAGATGTAGCTCTTTGAACTGAAGATATGAGATGCTATCTGGTTCTCATGTATGTCTTTCTAAAAGTTGTTGTTGCACTTATTGTTAACTCATAAAGACTGTGTTCCGAAGGAGGCCAGCAACAGTTTTCAACCAGATGAAATTCTAACCACCATATACAGATAATCAAACGATTTCAACAGATGGAATTATGCCCTTGCTGTGCCGTTGTTGTTCTGCTTCATTGTATGCTTCAGTGAGCTTTCGAGTTGATACAGTAGACTAAAGAGCAAACACTGGTTTCAAGAACGCTGGAGTCTTTTGGGTAGTGTGCTTCACCTGACACACCAAAGGATCTATATGTGACTTCACCGTTCACAGTGGTTTCCTATGTTGTTTCTTGCTAATTCACTGTGAAACTCTGAAAATACCGTGTTTTCAAAGAGACCTAGCTTAGAAATTATATCAGGTAAAGTATCATTCTTTGAAACAGTAGGGAACATCACAATTTCTAGCAATTATAACAGAAGTTATTGCTTTCTCTTCCCTGTCCGTGCGGTGATGGCATTCATTGTGGGAGATAGTGATGAGTGGCCTTCCCATTGAAGGCAGAAGCAGAGATAGCGATGTCTCGACATATCTTGTTTTCCGTGCAGAGTAACGCATGTACTACTGAAAGTACAGATGTAGCTCTTTGAACTGAAGATATGAGATGCTATCTGGTTCTCATGTATGTCTTTCTAAAAGTTGATGTTGCCTTTATTTTTAACTCATAAAGACTGTGTTCCGAAGCAGGCCAGCAACAGTTTTCAACCAGATGAAATTCTAACCACCATATACAGATAATCAAACGATTTCAACAGATGGAATTATGCCCTTGCTGTGCCGTTGTTGTTCTGCTTCATTGTATGCTTCAGTGAGCTTTCGAGTTGATACAGTAGACTAAAGAGCAAACACTGGTTTCAGGAACGCTGGAGTCTTTTGGGTAGTGTGTTTCACCTGACACACCAAAGGATCTATATGTGACTTCACCGTTCACAGTGGTTTCCTATGTTGTTTCTTGGTAATTCACTGTGAAACTCTGAAAATACCGTGTTTTCAAAGAGACCTAGCTTAGAAATTATATCAGGCAAAGCATCATTCTTTGAAACAGGAGAGAACATCACAATTTCTAGCAATTATAACAGAAGTTATTGCTTTCTCTTCCCTGTCCGTGCGGTGATGGCATTCATTGTGGGAGATAGTGACCGGTGGCATTGCCATTGAAGGCAGAATCAGAGATAGCGATGTTTCGACATATCTTGTTTTACGTGCAGAGTAACGCATGTACTACTGAAAGTACAGATGTAGCTCTTTGAACTGAAGATATGAGATGCTATCTGGTTCTCATGTATGTCTTTCTAAAAGTTGTTGTTGCACTTATTGTTAACTCATAAAGACTGTGTTCCGAAGGAGGCCAGCAACAGTTTTCAACCAGATGAAATTCTAACCACCATATACAGATAATCAAACGATTTCAACAGATGGAATTATGCCCTTGCTGTGCCGTTGTTGTTCTGCTTCATTGTATGCTTCAGTGAGCTTTCGAGTTGATACAGTAGACTAAAGAGCAAACACTGGTTTCAGGAACGCTGGAGTCTTTTGGGTAGTGTGTTTCACCTGACACACCAAAGGATTTATATGTGACTTCACCGTTCACAGTGGTTTCCTATGTTGTTTCTTGGTAATTCACTGTGAAACTCTGAAAATACCGTGTTTTCAAAGAGACCTAGCTTAGAAATTATATCAGGCAAAGCATCATTCTTTGAAACAGGAGAGAACATCACAATTTCTAGCAATTATAACAGAAGTTATTGCTTTCTCTTCCCTGTCCGGGCGGTGATGGCATTCATTGTGGGAGATAGTGACCGGTGGCATTCCCATTGAAGGCAGAAGCAGAGATAGCGATGTCTCGACATATCTTGTTTTCCGGGCAGAGTAACGCATGTACTACTGAAAGTACAGATGTAGCTCTTTGAACTGAAGATATTAGATGCTATCTGGTTCTCATGTATGTCTTTCTAAAAGTTGTTGTTGCACTTATTGTTAACTCATAAATACTGTGTTCCGAAGGAGCCCAGCAACAGTTTTCAACCAGAAGAAATTCTAACCACCATACACAGATAATCAAACGATTTCAACAGATGGAATTATGCCCTTGCTGTGCCTTTTTTGTTCTGCTTCATTGTATGCTTCAGTGAGCTTTCGAGTTGATACAGTAGACTAAAGAGCAAACACTGGTTTCAAGAACGCTGGAGTCTTTTGGGTAGTGTGCTTCACCTGACACACCAAAGGATCTATATGTGACTTCACCGTTCACAGTGGTTTCCTATGTTGTTTCTTGGTAATTCACTGTGAAACTCTGAAAATACCGTGTTTTCAAAGAGACCTAGCTTAGAAATTATATCAGGCAAAGCATCATTATTTGAAACAGGAGAGAACATCACAATTTCTAGCAATTATAACAGAAGTTATTGCTTTCTCTTCCCTGTCCGTGCGGTGATGGCATTCATTGTGGGAGATAGTGACCGGTGGCATTGCCATTGAAGGCAGAATCAGAGATAGCGATGTTTCGACATATCTTGTTTTACGTGCAGAGTAACGCATGTACTACTGAAAGTACAGATGTAGCTCTTTGAACTGAAGATATGAGATGCTATCTGGTTCTCATGTATGTCTTTCTAAAAGTTGTTGTTGCACTTATTGTTAACTCATAAAGACTGTGTTCCGAAGGAGGCCAGCAACAGTTTTCAACCAGATGAAATTCTAACCACCATATACAGATAATCAAACGATTTCAACAGATGGAATTATGCCCTTGCTGTGCCGTTGTTGTTCTGCTTCATTGTATGCTTCAGTGAGCTTTCGAGTTGATACAGTAGACTAAAGAGCAAACACTGGTTTCAAGAACGCTGGAGTCTTTTGGGTAGTGTGCTTCACCTGACACACCAAAGGATCTATATGTGACTTCACCGTTCACAGTGGTTTCCTATGTTGTTTCTTGCTAATTCACTGTGAAACTCTGAAAATACCGTGTTTTCAAAGAGACCTAGCTTAGAAATTATATCAGGTAAAGTATCATTCTTTGAAACAGTAGGGAACATCACAATTTCTAGCAATTATAACAGAAGTTATTGCTTTCTCTTCCCTGTCCGTGCGGTGATGGCATTCATTGTGGGAGATAGTGATGAGTGGCCTTCCCATTGAAGGCAGAAGCAGAGATAGCGATGTCTCGACATATCTTGTTTTCCGTGCAGAGTAACGCATGTACTACTGAAAGTACAGATGTAGCTCTTTGAACTGAAGATATGAGATGCTATCTGGTTCTCATGTATGTCTTTCTAAAAGTTGATGTTGCCTTTATTTTTAACTCATAAAGACTGTGTTCCGAAGCAGGCCAGCAACAGTTTTCAACCAGATGAAATTCTAACCACCATATACAGATAATCAAACGATTTCAACAGATGGAATTATGCCCTTGCTGTGCCGTTGTTGTTCTGCTTCATTGTATGCTTCAGTGAGCTTTCGAGTTGATACAGTAGACTAAAGAGCAAACACTGGTTTCAGGAACGCTGGAGTCTTTTGGGTAGTGTGTTTCACCTGACACACCAAAGGATCTATATGTGACTTCACCGTTCACAGTGGTTTCCTATGTTGTTTCTTGGTAATTCACTGTGAAACTCTGAAAATACCGTGTTTTCAAAGAGACCTAGCTTAGAAATTATATCAGGCAAAGCATCATTCTTTGAAACAGGAGAGAACATCACAATTTCTAGCAATTATAACAGAAGTTATTGCTTTCTCTTCCCTGTCCGTGCGGTGATGGCATTCATTGTGGGAGATAGTGACCGGTGGCATTGCCATTGAAGGCAGAATCAGAGATAGCGATGTTTCGACATATCTTGTTTTACGTGCAGAGTAACGCATGTACTACTGAAAGTACAGATGTAGCTCTTTGAACTGAAGATATGAGATGCTATCTGGTTCTCATGTATGTCTTTCTAAAAGTTGTTGTTGCACTTATTGTTAACTCATAAAGACTGTGTTCCGAAGGAGGCCAGCAACAGTTTTCAACCAGATGAAATTCTAACCACCATATACAGATAATCAAACGATTTCAACAGATGGAATTATGCCCTTGCTGTGCCGTTGTTGTTCTGCTTCATTGTATGCTTCAGTGAGCTTTCGAGTTGATACAGTAGACTAAAGAGCAAACACTGGTTTCAGGAACGCTGGAGTCTTTTGGGTAGTGTGTTTCACCTGACACACCAAAGGATTTATATGTGACTTCACCGTTCACAGTGGTTTCCTATGTTGTTTCTTGGTAATTCACTGTGAAACTCTGAAAATACCGTGTTTTCAAAGAGACCTAGCTTAGAAATTATATCAGGCAAAGCATCATTATTTGAAACAGGAGAGAACATCACAATTTCTAGCAATTATAACAGAAGTTATTGATTTCTCTTCCCTGTCCGGGCGGTGATGGCATTCATTGTGGGAGATAGTGACGGGTGGCATTCCCATTGAAGGCAGAAGCAGAGATAGCCATGTCTCGACATATCTTGTTTTCCGGGCAGAGTAACGCATGTACTACTGAAAGTACAGATGTAGCTCTTTGAACTGAAGATATTAGATGCTATCTGGTTCTCATGTATGTCTTTCTAAAAGTTGTTGTTGCACTTATTGTTAACTCATAAATACTGTGTTCCGAAGGAGCCCAGCAACAGTTTTCAACCAGAAGAAATTCTAACCACCATACACAGATAATCAAACGATTTCAACAGATGGAATTATGCCCTTGCTGTGCCTTTTTTGTTCTGCTTCATTGTATGCTTCAGTGAGCTTTCGAGTTGATACAGTATACTAAAGAGCAAACACTGGTTTCAAGAACGCTGGAGTCTTTTGGGTAGTGTGCTTCACCTGACACACCAAAGGATCTATATGTGACTTCACCGTTCACAGTGGTTTCCTATGTTGTTTCTTGGTAATTCACTGTGAAACTCTGAAAATACCGTGTTTTCAAAGAGACCTAACTTAGAAATTATATCAGGCAAAGCATCATTATTTGAAACAGGAGAGAACATCACAATTTCTAGCAATTATAACAGAAGTTATTGCTTTCTCTTCCCTGTCCGTGCGGTGATGGCATTCATTGTGGGAGATAGTGACCGGTGGCATTGCCATTGAAGGCAGAATCAGAGATAGCGATGTTTCGACATATCTTGTTTTACGTGCAGAGTAACGCATGTACTACTGAAAGTACAGATGTAGCTCTTTGAACTGAAGATATGAGATGCTATCTGGTTCTCATGTATGTCTTTCTAAAAGTTGTTGTTGCACTTATTGTTAACTCATAAAGACTGTGTTCCGAAGGAGGCCAGCAACAGTTTTCAACCAGATGAAATTCTAACCACCATATACAGATAATCAAACGATTTCAACAGATGGAATTATGCCCTTGCTGTGCCGTTGTTGTTCTGCTTCATTGTATGCTTCAGTGAGCTTTCGAGTTGATACAGTAGACTAAAGAGCAAACACTGGTTTCAAGAACGCTGGAGTCTTTTGGGTAGTGTACTTCACCTGACACACAAAAGGATCTATAGGTGACTTCACCGTTCACAGTGGTTTCCTATGTTGTTTCTTGGTAATTCACTGTGAAAATCTGAAAATACCGTGTTTTCAAAGAGACCTAGCTTAGAAATTATATCAGGCAAAGCATCATTCTTTGAAACAGGAGAGAACATCACAATTTCTAGCAATTATAACAGAAGTTATTGCTTTCTCTTCCCTGTCCGGGCGGTGATGGCATTCATTGTGGGAGATAGTGACGGGTGGCATTCCCATTGAAGGCAGAAGCAGAGATAGCGATGTCTCGACATATCTTGTTTTCCGGGCAGAGTAACGCATGTACTACTGAAAGTACAGATGTAGCTCTTTGAACTGAAGATATTAGATGCTATCTGGTTCTCATGTATGTCTTTCTAAAAGTTGTTGTTGCACTTATTGTTAACTCATAAAGACTGTGTTCCGAAGGAGGCCAGCAACAGTTTTCAACCAGATGAAATTCTAACCACCATATACAGATAATCAAACGATTTCAACAGATGGAATTATGCCCTTGCTGTGCCGTTGTTGTTCTGCTTCATTGTATGCTTCAGTGAGCTTTCGAGTTGATACAGTAGACTAAAGAGCAAACACTGGTTTCAAGAACGCTGGAGTCTTTTGGGTAGTGTACTTCACCTGACACACAAAAGGATCTATAGGTGACTTCACCGTTCACAGTGGTTTCCTATGTTGTTTCTTGGTAATTCACTGTGAAAATCTGAAAATACCGTGTTTTCAAAGAGACCTAGCTTAGAAATTATATCAGGTAAAGTATCATTCTTTGAAACAGTAGGGAACATCACAATTTCTAGCAATTATAACAGAAGTTATTGCTTTCTCTTCCCTGTCCGTGCGGTGATGGCATTCATTGTGGGA
Organism: Furipterus horrens; assembly: GCF_987537825.1. Taxonomy (NCBI): domain Eukaryota; kingdom Metazoa; phylum Chordata; class Mammalia; order Chiroptera; family Furipteridae; genus Furipterus; species Furipterus horrens. Next base: position 1,095,021 of record NW_028327197.1, on the reverse strand, counting down.
GATAGTGATGAGTGGCCTTCCCATTGAAGGCAGAAGCAGAGATAGCGATGTCTCGACATATCTTGTTTTCCGTGCAGAGTAACGCATGTACTACTGAAAGTACAGATGTAGCTCTTTGAACTGAAGATATGAGATGCTATCTGGTTCTCATGTATGTCTTTCTAAAAGTTGATGTTGCCTTTATTTTTAACTCATAAAGACTGTGTTCCGAAGCAGGCCAGCAACAGTTTTCAACCAGATGAAATTCTAACCACCATATACAGATAATCAAACGATTTCAACAGATGGAATTATGCCCTTGCTGTGCCGTTGTTGTTCTGCTTCATTGTATGCTTCAGTGAGCTTTCGAGTTGATACAGTAGACTAAAGAGCAAACACTGGTTTCAGGAACGCTGGAGTCTTTTGGGTAGTGTGTTTCACCTGACACACCAAAGGATCTATATGTGACTTCACCGTTCACAGTGGTTTCCTATGTTGTTTCTTGGTAATTCACTGTGAAACTCTGAAAATACCGTGTTTTCAAAGAGACCTAGCTTAGAAATTATATCAGGCAAAGCATCATTCTTTGAAACAGGAGAGAACATCACAATTTCTAGCAATTATAACAGAAGTTATTGCTTTCTCTTCCCTGTCCGTGCGGTGATGGCATTCATTGTGGGAGATAGTGACCGGTGGCATTGCCATTGAAGGCAGAATCAGAGATAGCGATGTTTCGACATATCTTGTTTTACGTGCAGAGTAACGCATGTATTACTGAAAGTACAGATGTAGCTCTTTGAACTGAAGATATTAGATGCTATCTGGTTCTCATGTATGTCTTTCTAAAAGTTGTTGTTGCCCTTATTGTTAACTCATAAAGACTGTGTTCCGAAGCAGGCCAGCAACAGTTTTCAACCAGAAGAAATTCTAACCACCATATACAGATAATCAAACGATTTCAACAGATGGAATTATGCCCTTGCTGTGCCGTTGTTGTTCTGCTTCATTGTATGCTTCAGTGAGCTTTCGAGTTGATACAGTAGACTAAAGAGCAAACACTGGTTTCAGGAACGCTGGAGTCTTTTGGGTAGTGTGTTTCACCTGACACACCAAAGGATTTATATGTGACTTCACCGTTCACAGTGGTTTCCTATGTTGTTTCTTGGTAATTCACTGTGAAACTCTGAAAATACCGTGTTTTCAAAGAGACCTAGCTTAGAAATTATATCAGGCAAAGCATCATTCTTTGAAACAGGAGAGAACATCACAATTTCTAGCAATTATAACAGAAGTTATTGCTTTCTCTTCCCTGTCCGGGCGGTGATGGCATTCATTGTGGGAGATAGTGACCGGTGGCATTCCCATTGAAGGCAGAAGCAGAGATAGCGATGTCTCGACATATCTTGTTTTCCGGGCAGAGTAACGCATGTACTACTGAAAGTACAGATGTAGCTCTTTGAACTGAAGATATTAGATGCTATCTGGTTCTCATGTATGTCTTTCTAAAAGTTGTTGTTGCACTTATTGTTAACTCATAAATACTGTGTTCCGAAGGAGCCCAGCAACAGTTTTCAACCAGAAGAAATTCTAACCACCATACACAGATAATCAAACGATTTCAACAGATGGAATTATGCCCTTGCTGTGCCGTTGTTGTTCTGCTTCATTGTATGCTTCAGTGAGCTTTCGAGTTGATACAGTAGACTAAAGAGCAAACACTGGTTTCAAGAACGCTGGAGTCTTTTGGGTAGTGTACTTCACCTGACACACAAAAGGATCTATAGGTGACTTCACCGTTCACAGTGGTTTCCTATGTTGTTTCTTGGTAATTCACTGTGAAAATCTGAAAATACCGTGTTTTCAAAGAGACCTAGCTTAGAAATTATATCAGGCAAAGCATCATTCTTTGAAACAGGAGAGAACATCACAATTTCTAGCAATTATAACAGAAGTTATTGCTTTCTCTTCCCTGTCCGGGCGGTGATGGCATTCATTGTGGGAGATAGTGACGGGTGGCATTCCCATTGAAGGCAGAAGCAGAGATAGCGATGTCTCGACATATCTTGTTTTCCGGGCAGAGTAACGCATGTACTACTGAAAGTACAGATGTAGCTCTTTGAACTGAAGATATTAGATGCTATCTGGTTCTCATGTATGTCTTTCTAAAAGTTGTTGTTGCACTTATTGTTAACTCATAAAGACTGTGTTCCGAAGGAGGCCAGCAACAGTTTTCAACCAGATGAAATTCTAACCACCATATACAGATAATCAAACGATTTCAACAGATGGAATTATGCCCTTGCTGTGCCGTTGTTGTTCTGCTTCATTGTATGCTTCAGTGAGCTTTCGAGTTGATACAGTAGACTAAAGAGCAAACACTGGTTTCAAGAACGCTGGAGTCTTTTGGGTAGTGTACTTCACCTGACACACAAAAGGATCTATAGGTGACTTCACCGTTCACAGTGGTTTCCTATGTTGTTTCTTGGTAATTCACTGTGAAAATCTGAAAATACCGTGTTTTCAAAGAGACCTAGCTTAGAAATTATATCAGGTAAAGTATCATTCTTTGAAACAGTAGGGAACATCACAATTTCTAGCAATTATAACAGAAGTTATTGCTTTCTCTTCCCTGTCCGTGCGGTGATGGCATTCATTGTGGGAGATAGTGATGAGTGGCCTTCCCATTGAAGGCAGAAGCAGAGATAGCGATGTCTCGACATATCTTGTTTTCCGTGCAGAGTAACGCATGTACTACTGAAAGTACAGATGTAGCTCTTTGAACTGAAGATATGAGATGCTATCTGGTTCTCATGTATGTCTTTCTAAAAGTTGATGTTGCCTTTATTTTTAACTCATAAAGACTGTGTTCCGAAGCAGGCCAGCAACAGTTTTCAACCAGATGAAATTCTAACCACCATATACAGATAATCAAACGATTTCAACAGATGGAATTATGCCCTTGCTGTGCCGTTGTTGTTCTGCTTCATTGTATGCTTCAGTGAGCTTTCGAGTTGATACAGTAGACTAAAGAGCAAACACTGGTTTCAGGAACGCTGGAGTCTTTTGGGTAGTGTGTTTCACCTGACACACCAAAGGATCTATATGTGACTTCACCGTTCACAGTGGTTTCCTATGTTGTTTCTTGGTAATTCACTGTGAAACTCTGAAAATACCGTGTTTTCAAAGAGACCTAGCTTAGAAATTATATCAGGCAAAGCATCATTCTTTGAAACAGGAGAGAACATCACAATTTCTAGCAATTATAACAGAAGTTATTGCTTTCTCTTCCCTGTCCGGGCGGTGATGGCATTCATTGTGGGAGATAGTGACCGGTGGCATTCCCATTGAAGGCAGAAGCAGAGATAGCGATGTCTCGACATATCTTGTTTTCCGGGCAGAGTAACGCATGTACTACTGAAAGTACAGATGTAGCTCTTTGAACTGAAGATATGAGATGCTATCTGGTTCTCATGTATGTCTTTCTAAAAGTTGTTGTTGCACTTATTGTTAACTCATAAATACTGTGTTCCGAAGGAGCCCAGCAACAGTTTTCAACCAGAAGAAATTCTAACCACCATACACAGATAATCAAACGATTTCAACAGATGGAATTATGCCCTTGCTGTGCCTTTTTTGTTCTGCTTCATTGTATGCTTCAGTGAGCTTTCGAGTTGATACAGTAGACTAAAGAGCAAACACTGGTTTCAAGAACGCTGGAGTCTTTTGGGTAGTGTGCTTCACCTGACACACCAAAGGATCTATATGTGACTTCACCGTTCACAGTGGTTTCCTATGTTGTTTCTTGGTAATTCACTGTGAAACTCTGAAAATACCGTGTTTTCAAAGAGACCTAGCTTAGAAATTATATCAGGCAAAGCATCATTCTTTGAAACAGGAGAGAACATCACAATTTCTAGCAATTATAACAGAAGTTATTGCTTTCTCTTCCCTGTCCGGGCGGTGATGGCATTCATTGTGGGAGATAGTGACCGGTGGCATTCCCATTGAAGGCAGAAGCAGAGATAGCGATGTCTGGACATATCTTGTTTTCCGGGCAGAGTAACGCATGTACTACTGAAAGTACAGATGTAGCTCTTTGAACTGAAGATATTAGATGCTATCTGGTTCTCATGTATGTCTTTCTAAAAGTTGTTGTTGCACTTATTGTTAACTCATAAATACTGTGTTCCGAAGGAGCCCAGCAACAGTTTTCAACCAGAAGAAATTCTAACCACCATACACAGATAATCAAACGATTTCAACACATGGAATTATGCCCTTGCTGTGCCGTTGTTGTTCTGCTTCATTGTATGCTTCAGTGAGCTTTCGAGTTGATACAGTAGACTAAAGAGCAAACACTGGTTTCAGGAACGCTGGAGTCTTTTGGGTAGTGTGCTTCACCTGACACACCAAAGGATCTATATGTGACTTCACCGTTCACAGTGGTTTCCTATGTTGTTTCTTGGTAATTCACTGTGAAACTCTGAAAATACCGTGTTTTCAAAGAGACCTAGCTTAGAAATTATATCAGGCAAAGCATCATTCTTTGAAACAGGAGAGAACATCACAATTTCTAGCAATTATAACAGAAGTTATTGCTTTCTCTTCCCTGTCCGGGCGGTGATGGCATTCATTGTGGGAGATAGTGACGGGTGGCATTCCCATTGAAGGCAGAAGCAGAGATAGCGATGTCTCGACATATCTTGTTTTCCGGGCAGAGTAACGCATGTACTACTGAAAGTACAGATGTAGCTCTTTGAACTGAAGATATGAGATGCTATCTGGTTCTCATGTATGTCTTTCTAAAAGTTGATGTTGCCTTTATTTTTAACTCATAAAGACTGTGTTCCGAAGCAGGCCAGCAACAGTTTTCAACCAGATGAAATTCTAACCACCATATACAGATAATCAAACGATTTCAACAGATGGAATTATGCCCTTGCTGTGCCGTTGTTGTTCTGCTTCATTGTATGCTTCAGTGAGCTTTCGAGTTGATACAGTAGACTAAAGAGCAAACACTGGTTTCAGGAACGCTGGAGTCTTTTGGGTAGTGTGTTTCACCTGACACACCAAAGGATTTATATGTGACTTCACCGTTAACAGTGGTTTCCTATGTTGTTTCTTGGTAATTCACTGTGAAACTCTGAAAATACCGTGTTTTCAAAGAGACCTAGCTTAGAAATTATATCAGGCAAAGCATCATTCTTTGAAACAGGAGAGAACATCACAATTTCTAGCAATTATAAAAGAAGTTATTGCTTTCTCTTCCCTGTCCGTGCGGTGATGGCATTAATTGTGGGAGATAGTGACGGGTGGCATTCCCATTGAAGGCAGAAGCAGAGATAGCGATGTCTCGACATATCTTGTTTTCCGGGCAGAGTAACGCATGTACTACTGAAAGTACAGATGTAGCTCTTTGAACTGAAGATATTAGATGCTATCTGGTTCTCATGTATGTCTTTCTAAAAGTTGTTGTTGCACTTATTGTTAACTCATAAATACTGTGTTCCGAAGGAGCCCAGCAACAGTTTTCAACCAGAAGAAATTCTAACCACCATACACAGATAATCAAACGATTTCAACACATGGAATTATGCCCTTGCTGTGCCGTTGTTGTTCTGCTTCATTGTATGCTTCAGTGAGCTTTCGAGTTGATACAGTAGACTAAAGAGCAAACACTGGTTTCAGGAACGCTGGAGTCTTTTGGGTAGTGTGCTTCACCTGACACACCAAAGGATCTATATGTGACTTCACCGTTCACAGTGGTTTCCTATGTTGTTTCTTGGTAATTCACTGTGAAACTCTGAAAATACCGTGTTTTCAAAGAGACCTAGCTTAGAAATTATATCAGGCAAAGCATCATTCTTTGAAACAGGAGAGAACATCACAATTTCTAGCAATTATAACAGAAGTTATTGCTTTCTCTTCCCTGTCCGTGCGGTGATGACATTCATTGTGGAGATAGTGACCGGTGGCATTGCCATTGAAGGCAGAATCAGAGATAGCGATGTTTCGACATATCTTGTTTTCCGTGCAGAGTAACGCATGTACTACTGAAAGTACAGATGTAGCTCTTTGAACTGAAGATATGAGATGCTATCTGGTTCTCATGTATGTCTTTCTAAAAGTTGATGTTGCCTTTATTTTTAACTCATAAAGACTGTGTTCCGAAGCAGGCCAGCAACAGTTTTCAACCAGATGAAATTCTAACCACCATATACAGATAATCAAACGATTTCAACAGATGGAATTATGCCCTTGCTGTGCCGTTGTTGTTCTGCTTCATTGTATGCTTCAGTGAGCTTTCGAGTTGATACAGTAGACTAAAGAGCAAACACTGGTTTCAGGAACGCTGGAGTCTTTTGGGTAGTGTGTTTCACCTGACACACCAAAGGATTTATATGTGACTTCACCGTTCACAGTGGTTTCCTATGTTGTTTCTTGGTAATTCACTGTGAAACTCTGAAAATACCGTGTTTTCAAAGAGACCTAGCTTAGAAATTATATCAGGCAAAGCATCATTCTTTGAAACAGGAGAGAACATCACAATTTCTAGCAATTATAACAGAAGTTATTGCTTTCTCTTCCCTGTCCGGGCGGTGATGGCATTCATTGTGGGAGATAGTGACCGGTGGCATTCCCATTGAAGGCAGAAGCAGAGATAGCGATGTCTGGACATATCTTGTTTTCCGGGCAGAGTAACGCATGTACTACTGAAAGTACAGATGTAGCTCTTTGAACTGAAGATATTAGATGCTATCTGGTTCTCATGTATGTCTTTCTAAAAGTTGTTGTTGCACTTATTGTTAACTCATAAATACTGTGTTCCGAAGGAGCCCAGCAACAGTTTTCAACCAGAAGAAATTCTAACCACCATACACAGATAATCAAACGATTTCAACAGATGGAATTATGCCCTTGCTGTGCCTTTTTTGTTCTGCTTCATTGTATGCTTCAGTGAGCTTTCGAGTTGATACAGTAGACTAAAGAGCAAACACTGGTTTCAAGAACGCTGGAGTCTTTTGGGTAGTGTGCTTCACCTGACACACCAAAGGATCTATATGTGACTTCACCGTTCACAGTGGTTTCCTATGTTGTTTCTTGGTAATTCACTGTGAAACTCTGAAAATACCGTGTTTTCAAAGAGACCTAGCTTAGAAATTATATCAGGCAAAGCATCATTATTTGAAACAGGAGAGAACATCACAATTTCTAGCAATCATAACAGAAGTTATTGCTTTCTCTTCCCTGTCCGTGCGGTGATGGCATTCATTGTGGGAGATAGTGACCGGTGGCATTGCCATTGAAGGCAGAATCAGAGATAGCGATGTTTCGACATATCTTGTTTTACGTGCAGAGTAACGCATGTACTACTGAAAGTACAGATGTAGCTCTTTTAACTGAAGATATGAGATGCTATCTGGTTCTCATGTATGTCTTTCTAAAAGTTGTTGTTGCACTTATTGTTAACTCATAAAGACTGTGTTCCGAAGGAGGCCAGCAACAGTTTTCAACCAGATGAAATTCTAACCACCATATACAGATAATCAAACGATTTCAACAGATGGAATTATGCCCTTGCTGTGCCGTTGTTGTTCTGCTTCATTGTATGCTTCAGTGAGCTTTCGAGTTGATACAGTAGACTAAAGAGCAAACACTGGTTTCAAGAACGCTGGAGTCTTTTGGGTAGTGTACTTCACCTGACACACAAAAGGATCTATAGGTGACTTCACCGTTCACAGTGGTTTCCTATGTTGTTTCTTGGTAATTCACTGTGAAAATCTGAAAATACCGTGTTTTCAAAGAGACCAGGCTTAGAAATTATATCAGGCAAAGCATCATTCTTTGAAACAGGAGAGAACATCACAATTTCTAGCAATTATAACAGAAGTTATTGCTTTCTCTTCCCTGTCCGGGCGGTGATGGCATTCATTGTGGGAGATAGTGACCGGTGGCATTCCCATTGAAGGCAGAAGCAGAGATAGCGATGTCTCGACATATCTTGTTTTCCGGGCAGAGTAACGCATGTACTACTGAAAGTACAGATGTAGCTCTTTGAACTGAAGATATGAGATGCTATCTGGTTCTCATGTATGTCTTTCTAAAAGTTGTTGTTGCACTTATTGTTAACTCATAAATACTGTGTTCCGAAGGAGCCCAGCAACAGTTTTCAACCAGAAGAAATTCTAACCACCATACACAGATAATCAAACGATTTCAACAGATGGAATTATGCCCTTGCTGTGCCTTTTTTGTTCTGCTTCATTGTATGCTTCAGTGAGCTTTCGAGTTGATACAGTAGACTAAAGAGCAAACACTGGTTTCAAGAACGCTGGAGTCTTTTGGGTAGTGTGCTTCACCTGACACACCAAAGGATCTATATGTGACTTCACCGTTCACAGTGGTTTCCTATGTTGTTTCTTGGTAATTCACTGTGAAACTCTGAAAATACCGTGTTTTCAAAGAGACCTAGCTTAGAAATTATATCAGGCAAAGCATCATTCTTTGAAACAGGAGAGAACATCACAATTTCTAGCAATTATAACAGAAGTTATTGCTTTCTCTTCCCTGTCCGGGCGGTGATGGCATTCATTGTGGGAGATAGTGACCGGTGGCATTCCCATTGAAGGCAGAAGCAGAGATAGCGATGTCTGGACATATCTTGTTTTCCGGGCAGAGTAACGCATGTACTACTGAAAGTACAGATGTAGCTCTTTGAACTGAAGATATTAGATGCTATCTGGTTCTCATGTATGTCTTTCTAAAAGTTGTTGTTGCACTTATTGTTAACTCATAAATACTGTGTTCCGAAGGAGCCCAGCAACAGTTTTCAACCAGAAGAAATTCTAACCACCATACACAGATAATCAAACGATTTCAACACATGGAATTATGCCCTTGCTGTGCCGTTGTTGTTCTGCTTCATTGTATGCTTCAGTGAGCTTTCGAGTTGATACAGTAGACTAAAGAGCAAACACTGGTTTCAGGAACGCTGGAGTCTTTTGGGTAGTGTGCTTCACCTGACACACCAAAGGATCTATATGTGACTTCACCGTTCACAGTGGTTTCCTATGTTGTTTCTTGGTAATTCACTGTGAAACTCTGAAAATACCGTGTTTTCAAAGAGACCTAGCTTAGAAATTATATCAGGCAAAGCATCATTCTTTGAAACAGGAGAGAACATCACAATTTCTAGCAATTATAACAGAAGTTATTGCTTTCTCTTCCCTGTCCGGGCGGTGATGGCATTCATTGTGGGAGATAGTGACGGGTGGCATTCCCATTGAAGGCAGAAGCAGAGATAGCGATGTCTCGACATATCTTGTTTTCCGGGCAGAGTAACGCATGTACTACTGAAAGTACAGATGTAGCTCTTTGAACTGAAGATATGAGATGCTATCTGGTTCTCATGTATGTCTTTCTAAAAGTTGATGTTGCCTTTATTTTTAACTCATAAAGACTGTGTTCCGAAGCAGGCCAGCAACAGTTTTCAACCAGATGAAATTCTAACCACCATATACAGATAATCAAACGATTTCAACAGATGGAATTATGCCCTTGCTGTGCCGTTGTTGTTCTGCTTCATTGTATGCTTCAGTGAGCTTTCGAGTTGATACAGTAGACTAAAGAGCAAACACTGGTTTCAGGAACGCTGGAGTCTTTTGGGTAGTGTGTTTCACCTGACACACCAAAGGATCTATATGTGACTTCACCGTTCACAGTGGTTTCCTATGTTGTTTCTTGGTAATTCACTGTGAAACTCTGAAAATACCGTGTTTTCAAAGAGACCTAGCTTAGAAATTATATCAGGCAAAGCATCATTCTTTGAAACAGGAGAGAACATCACAATTTCTAGCAATTATAAAAGAAGTTATTGCTTTCTCTTCCCTGTCCGTGCGGTGATGGCATTAATTGTGGGAGATAGTGACGGGTGGCATTCCCATTGAAGGCAGAAGCAGAGATAGCGATGTCTCGACATATCTTGTTTTCCGGGCAGAGTAACGCATGTACTACTGAAAGTACAGATGTAGCTCTTTGAACTGAAGATATTAGATGCTATCTGGTTCTCATGTATGTCTTTCTAAAAGTTGTTGTTGCACTTATTGTTAACTCATAAATACTGTGTTCCGAAGGAGCCCAGCAACAGTTTTCAACCAGAAGAAATTCTAACCACCATACACAGATAATCAAACGATTTCAACACATGGAATTATGCCCTTGCTGTGCCGTTGTTGTTCTGCTTCATTGTATGCTTCAGTGAGCTTTCGAGTTGATACAGTAGACTAAAGAGCAAACACTGGTTTCAGGAACGCTGGAGTCTTTTGGGTAGTGTGCTTCACCTGACACACCAAAGGATCTATATGTGACTTCACCGTTCACAGTGGTTTCCTATGTTGTTTCTTGGTAATTCACTGTGAAACTCTGAAAATACCGTGTTTTCAAAGAGACCTAGCTTAGAAATTATATCAGGCAAAGCATCATTCTTTGAAACAGGAGAGAACATCACAATTTCTAGCAATTATAACAGAAGTTATTGCTTTCTCTTCCCTGTCCGTGCGGTGATGACATTCATTGTGGAGATAGTGACCGGTGGCATTGCCATTGAAGGCAGAATCAGAGATAGCGATGTTTCGACATATCTTGTTTTCCGTGCAGAGTAACGCATGTACTACTGAAAGTACAGATGTAGCTCTTTGAACTGAAGATATGAGATGCTATCTGGTTCTCATGTATGTCTTTCTAAAAGTTGATGTTGCCTTTATTTTTAACTCATAAAGACTGTGTTCCGAAGCAGGCCAGCAACAGTTTTCAACCAGATGAAATTCTAACCACCATATACAGATAATCAAACGATTTCAACAGATGGAATTATGCCCTTGCTGTGCCGTTGTTGTTCTGCTTCATTGTATGCTTCAGTGAGCTTTCGAGTTGATACAGTAGACTAAAGAGCAAACACTGGTTTCAGGAACGCTGGAGTCTTTTGGGTAGTGTGTTTCACCTGACACACCAAAGGATTTATATGTGACTTCACCGTTCACAGTGGTTTCCTATGTTGTTTCTTGGTAATTCACTGTGAAACTCTGAAAATACCGTGTTTTCAAAGAGACCTAGCTTAGAAATTATATCAGGCAAAGCATCATTCTTTGAAACAGGAGAGAACATCACAATTTCTAGCAATTATAACAGAAGTTATTGCTTTCTCTTCCCTGTCCGGGCGGTGATGGCATTCATTGTGGGAGATAGTGACCGGTGGCATTCCCATTGAAGGCAGAAGCAGAGATAGCGATGTCTGGACATATCTTGTTTTCCGGGCAGAGTAACGCATGTACTACTGAAAGTACAGATGTAGCTCTTTGAACTGAAGATATTAGATGCTATCTGGTTCTCATGTATGTCTTTCTAAAAGTTGTTGTTGCACTTATTGTTAACTCATAAATACTGTGTTCCGAAGGAGCCCAGCAACAGTTTTCAACCAGAAGAAATTCTAACCACCATACACAGATAATCAAACGATTTCAACAGATGGAATTATGCCCTTGCTGTGCCTTTTTTGTTCTGCTTCATTGTATGCTTCAGTGAGCTTTCGAGTTGATACAGTAGACTAAAGAGCAAACACTGGTTTCAAGAACGCTGGAGTCTTTTGGGTAGTGTGCTTCACCTGACACACCAAAGGATCTATATGTGACTTCACCGTTCACAGTGGTTTCCTATGTTGTTTCTTGGTAATTCACTGTGAAACTCTGAAAATACCGTGTTTTCAAAGAGACCTAGCTTAGAAATTATATCAGGCAAAGCATCATTATTTGAAACAGGAGAGAACATCACAATTTCTAGCAATCATAACAGAAGTTATTGCTTTCTCTTCCCTGTCCGTGCGGTGATGGCATTCATTGTGGGAGATAGTGACCGGTGGCATTGCCATTGAAGGCAGAATCAGAGATAGCGATGTTTCGACATATCTTGTTTTACGTGCAGAGTAACGCATGTACTACTGAAAGTACAGATGTAGCTCTTTTAACTGAAGATATGAGATGCTATCTGGTTCTCATGTATGTCTTTCTAAAAGTTGTTGTTGCACTTATTGTTAACTCATAAAGACTGTGTTCCGAAGGAGGCCAGCAACAGTTTTCAACCAGATGAAATTCTAACCACCATATACAGATAATCAAACGATTTCAACAGATGGAATTATGCCCTTGCTGTGCCGTTGTTGTTCTGCTTCATTGTATGCTTCAGTGAGCTTTCGAGTTGATACAGTAGACTAAAGAGCAAACACTGGTTTCAAGAACGCTGGAGTCTTTTGGGTAGTGTACTTCACCTGACACACAAAAGGATCTATAGGTGACTTCACCGTTCACAGTGGTTTCCTATGTTGTTTCTTGGTAATTCACTGTGAAAATCTGAAAATACCGTGTTTTCAAAGAGACCAGGCTTAGAAATTATATCAGGCAAAGCATCATTCTTTGAAACAGGAGAGAACATCACAATTTCTAGCAATTATAACAGAAGTTATTGCTTTCTCTTCCCTGTCCGTGCGGTGATGGCATTCATTGTGGGAGATAGTGACGGGTGGCATTCCCATTGAAGGCAGAAGCAGAGATAGCGATGTCTCGACATATCTTGTTTTCCGGGCAGAGTAACGCATGTACTACTGAAAGTACAGATGTAGCTCTTTGAACTGAAGATATTAGATGCTATCTGGTTCTCATGTATGTCTTTCTAAAAGTTGTTGTTGCACTTATTGTTAACTCATAAATACTGTGTTCCGAAGGAGCCCAGCAACAGTTTTCAACCAGAAGAAATTCTAACCACCATACACAGATAATCAAACGATTTCAACAGATGGAATTATGCCCTTGCTGTGCCTTTTTTGTTCTGCTTCATTGTATGCTTCAGTGAGCTTTCGAGTTGATAGAGTAGACTAAAGAGCAAACACTGGTTTCAAGAACGCTGGAGTCTTTTGGGTAGTGTGCTTCACCTGACACACAAAAGGATCTATATGTGACTTCACCGTTCCCAGTGGTTTCCTATGTTGTTTCTTGGTAATTCACTGTGAAACTCTGAAAATACCGTGTTTTCAAAGAGACCTAGCTTAGAAATTATATCAGGCAAAGCATCATTATTTGAAACAGGAGAGAACATCACAATTTCTAGCAATCATAACAGAAGTTATTGCTTTCTCTTCCCTGTCCGTGCGGTGATGGCATTCATTGTGGGAGATAGTGACCGGTGGCATTGCCATTGAAGGCAGAATCAGAGATAGCGATGTTTCGACATATCTTGTTTTACGTGCAGAGTAACGCATGTACTACTGAAAGTACAGATGTAGCTCTTTGAACTGAAGATATGAGATGCTATCTGGTTCTCATGTATGTCTTTCTAAAAGTTGTTGTTGCACTTATTGTTAACTCATAAAGACTGTGTTCCGAAGGAGGCCAGCAACAGTTTTCAACCAGATGAAGTTCTAACCACCATATACAGATAATCAAACGATTTCAACAGATGGAATTATGCCCTTGCTGTGCCTTTTTTGTTCTGCTTCATTGTATGCTTCAGTGAGCTTTCGAGTTGATACAGTAGACTAAAGAGCAAACACTGGTTTCAAGAACGCTGGAGTCTTTTGGGTAGTGTACTTCACCTGACACACAAAAGGATCTATAGGTGACTTCACCGTTCACAGTGGTTTCCTATGTTGTTTCTTGGTAATTCACTGTGAAAATCTGAAAATACTGTGTTTTCAAAGAGACCTAGCTTAGAAATTATATCAGGTAAAGTATCATTCTTTGAAACAGTAGGGAACATCACAATTTCTAGCAATTATAACAGAAGTTATTGCTTTCTCTTCCCTGTCCGTGCGGTGATGGCATTCATTGTGGGAGATAGTGATGAGTGGCCTTCCCATTGAAGGCAGAAGCAGAGATAGCGATGTCTCGACATATCTTGTTTTCCGTGCAGAGTAACGCATGTACTACTGAAAGTACAGATGTAGCTCTTTGAACTGAAGATGTTAGATGCTATCTGGTTCTCATGTATCTCTTTCTAAAAGTTGATGTTGCCCTTGTTTTTAACTCATAAAGACTGTGTTCCGAAGGAGGGCAGCAACAGTTTTCAACCAGATGAAATTCTAACCACCATATACAGATAATCAAACGATTTCAACAGATGGAATTATGCCCTTGCTGTGTCGTTGTGGTTCTGCTTCATTGTATGCTTCAGTGAGCTTTCGAGTTTATACAGTAGACTAAAGACCAAACACTGGTTTCAAGAACGCTGGAGGAGGTAAGATGGCGGAGGAGTGAGGAGAGGTTGCGGTTTTAGGCTCAGGAGACCCGTCTGCAGTTTGGTCTAATTGCAGACAGAACATCTCAGTGAGCAGCTGGACATTGGTGGTAGTTGAGCCAAGGCACTGCTGGATTACAGAAAATCCATCTGGGAACAACCTGTTTAGTGAGGATAGCGGAGAAAAAGGGGACGAAACGGGATTCCTGACTGGGGCGGCTGCCCGAGCTGTAGCGGGAAGCACACAAAGGATCTTTGGCGACCACAGGCTACCCCAGAGAGGAGTCAGGCGGAGAGCAGATCTCTGCCTGCTGGCAGAGATGGGACTCGACCAAGTGGCATTGGCGCTGAAGGACAGGAGACAGCATGCTGCCGGGCAAGTGAGAACATAATTCTCCTTTATATTTTTCTCTAGTGGACGGTGGAGACGGGAGGAAAGTTTGGGTGTAGTAGGCCGTTCTGGAGGAGCCCAGGCGCAGGTGCGTGCTAATCCACTCCTCAACCCTACCATTGGGTCGCGGGGGCGCACATAGTGAAGTGCTCTCATTCACTGGTCCAGGTGCGCGGGGCCGTGAGTCCAGGCGTCCCTCGGACACTCCCCAACGGACATCAGATCAGTGCCCCAATGGGCACAGGGAGGGCCCACTGAACACTCAGAGGACTTTGCAGAGACACCTCTAGACAGCTCCCGTGGGCGCAGGGCCCCAGGCCGGAAAGCAGACCACTAGCGCAGGCTCTGTTTTTGCCCACCCAGACGGGTGAGGGAACGGGGCGGCTGCAGCACGGGAACAGCGAGAGGCGGCGACCCACGGACGCTCGATTCCACTGAGCACAAGTGTCCCTGGCCCTGCCCTAAGAGGCGAGAGACCAACTCCCGGAGCTCGGCTCAGCGGGACTGAGGGCACGGGGCAGCGCGCGAGCACGAAAGCACCTCAGCCCGGGGTCAGTGGGAGCTCTTGGGCCGCCTGTGCGGGCAGGGTCACCTCGGCGCGAACGGGGAACCGCCGCGGCCCAGCGAAAGCAGGAGCCAATCCCGGGGAAAGCGCTCGGGCCGCCCGCGCGGACAGAGACACCTGGGCGCGAACGGGGAACCGCTGCGGCCCAGCGAAAGCAGGAGCCAATCGCGGGGAAAGCGCTCGGGCCTCCCACGCCACGCAGTCAGGGACACCTCGGCGCGAACGGGGAACCACCGCGGCCCGGCAGCAGTGGGCTCCAACCGCGGGGCGAACTCTCGGGCCGCCCGAGCGCGCAGGGGCTTGCGCGCAAGGGCACCTCAACTGGCTACAGCGGGCAGCAAGGTAGCGCGCCGTGCCAGCAACCGCGGGCGCGCACCATAGCGGCAACCGGGTGCGCACACCAGTCCGGCAAAAGAACAAGAACCTCTGACCTGCCACACTAGACCAGCTGCGGACCCAGAAAAAGAATGCAACACACCAAGGCTAAAACGGAGTAAAAACATCGTTTTTTTTTTTTTTTTTCAAAATTTTTTCTCCCAAATTTTTTCTCCCTTGTTCTTACTTTCTCCTTAATAATTTCTTTTCTTTCCTTCTTTCTTTATTCTTTTCCTGGGGTTTTTTTTTGGGGGGGTGTTGGGGGGTATATATAAATATATATATATATATATATATATATATATATATATATATATATATACATATATATATATTTTTTTTGTTGGTTCAATTTTTTTTCTTTTCTCTCTTTTTTCTTTCTTTCTTCTGTATTCTTTCTTTTCTATCTTTCTTTGTTACTTTCTTGCTTACCTTTTGGGTTTTTTTTGGGGGGGGGTTGGTAAATTTTTTATTTTCTTCTCTTTCTCTCTTTCTTCTTTTCTTTCTTCTATTTTCTTGGGGAATTTTTGGGGGGGTGTTTTTCCTCCACCTCTTCCAATAATAACAAACTTTATCTCTAACGTGTTGCATATAACCTCTCCTTCTCATCCTTTCTCTTTAATAGTGGTTTATTCGTTTGTGTGTCTAGCTTAGCCCCCCTATTACTTTAAATAATACAATATAATTACTATAAAAACCCAAATACAATACAATCCCACTTTCTTACTATACTAAGTATTTTTCTATCCTTTTCTTCTATTTTTCTTAACATACAATGTAAATATTACCAACTGGCTTGCACAGTCTCAACTATTATTAATCTATCAACCCCTCTATCAAAAATTGTATTTTTCCTCCCCAAAAACAACTCGTATCTATTCTTCTTATAGTATAAAAGCTCAAATCTCTTTACATTTATATTAATACGGGCTAGTTGGCTAACGTTAGAAGGATAGAGTGGGGGATACTTTCTGAGGGTGTGAGTCTCCTGCCTGGGCTGTGTGTTTATGTCTTTAACAGCATATCCACAAAAGAACTCAAGACAAAGCAGATAGAGTGACTCTCAACCAAGTAGCCAGAAGGAAGATCCTATCAAAGAATATCTGAAATATAACCGAACAGCATAAATAAACGACATAAAGGGTAACTCAAGACCATCAGGCTCAGGATATCAAAGAGACTGCACCACTGAAACTCCCAGACCTTCGATAAAGAATATTACACCACAAAGGAGGGAAGTCAAAGCAGACTACCCCCCCAATAAATAAATAAATAAATAAATAAATAAATAAATAAAAACAAAAAGAATCCAACATGGTAAGACGCAAAAATAACCCCTCAATGAAAAGAAAAGAGGAATCCTCAGAAAGAGAGATAGACGAAATAGACATAGCCCAAATGTCAGACATGGAATTCAAAACAATGGTGGTAAAGAAGCTCAATATACTTGACATCCTTAAAATCAACTATGACAACCTTCAAGGAAGTTACCAGCAGCTCCAAGAAAATTACAGGGAACTTGCAGAGAACTACACCAGCATAAAAAAGGACATAGAAATTGTTAACAAGAACCAGGAAGAACTTAAGAATACAATCTCTGAACTGAAAAACACAGTAGAATCAGTCAAAAGCAGACTAAACGAAGCAGAGGATCGGATTAGTGAGTTAGAAGATAATGTAGAGAAAAACTCCCAGACAATACAGCAAAATGAAAAACGATTGAAAAAATATGAACAAGATGTAAGGGAATTACAGGATAGCATTAGGAAAAATAATTTAAGGATCATCGGAATACGAGAGGAAGAAGAAAAGGAACATGGAATTGAAAATCTGATAGGAGAAATAGTGACAGAAAATTTTCCGAACCTGATGAGAGGAAAAGCTATGCAAGTCCAAGAAGCACTGAGAGTTCCAATCAAGAGGAACCCCCAAAAACCCACTCCAAGGCACATCATAGTTAAAATGGCAACATTCCAAGACAAAGAGAGAAACCTAAAAGCAGCAAGAGAAAAGCAGCAAATAACATACAAGGGAGCTCCGATAAGGCTATCAACTGATTTCTCAACAGAAACATTACAAGCCAGAAGGGAATGGTCAAAAATATTTCAAGCAATGAAAAACAAAGGCCTACAACCAAGAATACTCTACCCAGCAAGGCTCTCATTCAAAACAGAAGGTGAAATAAGGAGTTTCTCAGACAAAGGAAGACTGAAAGAATACATCTCCACCAAAACAGCATTGCAAGAGATGCTAAAGGGACTTTTCTAAGAAAAAAGAAGGAAAAAACAAGAGAGGAGAGGAACAGAGGTACAAAGGGAAATGAATAAATACACGTCAATAATAACCTTAAATGTAAATGGATTAAATGCTCCAATTAAAAGACATAGGGTAACGGAATGGATAAGAAAACAGGACCCACATATTTGCTGTCTACAAGAAACACACCTCAAAACAAAAGATTTACACAGACTGAAAGTAAAGGGATATAAAAAAATATTCCAAGCAAACGGACCGGAAAAAAAAGCTGGGGTAGCAGTTCTCATATCAGACAAAATGGATTTCAAAGCAAGGACAATAAAAAGAGACAAAGAAGGACATTTCATAATACTTAAAGGAACAATCCATCAAGAAGATATGACTTTGATAAACATATATGGACCCAACATAGGAGCACCCAAATACATAAAGCAAATACTAGAAGACCACAAAAAGGATATCAACAACAACACACTCATAGTAGGGGACTTCAACACTCCATTATCAACAATAGACAGGTCATCAAAGCAAAGAAACACCAAGGCTATACAGGCATTGAACAACACACTAAACCACATGGATCTAACTGATATATATAGAACTTTTCACCCCAAAGAAGCAAAATATACATTCTTTTCAAGTGCACATGGGACATTTTCAAAGATAGACCACATGATAGGTCACAAAACAAGCCTCAACAAATTCAAGAAAATTGAAATCATATCAAGCATCTTTTCAGATCACAATGCCTTGAAACTAGAAATCAACCTCAGAGGAAAAAATCAAAGACACCCAAACTCATGGAGATTGAATAACATGCTATTAAATAATGAATGGGTTAACAATGACATCAAAGAAGCAATCAAGAAATTTCTAGAAACTAATGATAATGAGCACACAACAACCCAAAACCTGTGGAACACAGCAAAAGCAGTCCTGAGAGGGAAGTTTATAGCAATACAGGCATATCTGAAAAGGCTAGAAGAATCTCAAATAAAAAACCTAACCACAATGCCACAAGAACTAGAACAACAACAACAAACAAAGCCTAGGGCAAGAAGAAGGAATGAAATCATCAAGATCAGAGCAGAACTAAATGACATAGAGACTAAACAAACAATCCAAAAGATCAACGAAACTAGGAGCTGGTTCTTCGAAAAAATCAACAAAATCGACAAGCCTCTAGCCAGTCTAATCAAGAAAAAAAGAGAGAAGACACAAATAAACAAAATCAGAAATGAAAGAGGAGAAATCACGACTGATACCTCAGAAATACAAATGATAGTTAGAAATTACTTCAGACAACTGTATGACAAGAAATTTGACAATCTAGAAGAAAGGGACAAATTTCTAGAAACATACAACCTTCCAAAACTGAATCAAGAAGAAGTGGAAAGTCTCAACAGACCAATAACAAAGAAGGAAATTGAAACAGTAATCCAAAATCTCCCGGCACACAAAAGCCCTGGACCGGATGGCTTCACAGGCGAATTCTACAAAACATTCAGGGAAGAACTAACTCCTATCCTCCTCAAACTGTTCCAAAAAATCCAAGAAGAAGGGAAAATCCCAAACTCTTTCTATGAAGCCAGTATTATCCTAATCCCCAAACCAGGTCAAGACACAACAAAGAAAGAAAACTACAGGCCAATATCACTGATGAACATCGATGCTAAAATCCTCAATAAAATATTGGCAAACAGGATCCAGCAACACATCAAAAAGATCATACATCATGATCAAGTGGGCTTCATTCCAGGGATGCAAGGATGGTTTAATATTCGCAAATCAATAAATATAATACATCACCTAAACAGAATGAAAGACAAAAATCACATGATCATATCAATAGATGCAGAAAAAGCATTTGATAAAGTTCAACACCCATTTATGATGAAAACACTCAGCAAAATGGGAATAAAGGGAGCATATCTTAACATAATTAAGGCTATATATGAGAAGCCTGAGGCCAACATCATACTCAATGGACAAAAACTGAAAGCATTCCCCCTGAACTCAGGAATGAGACAAGGTTGTCCACTCTCTCCACTCCTTTTCAACATAGTGTTGGAAGTCCTAGCCACAGCAATCAGACAAGAAAAAGAAATAAAAGGAATCCAAATTGGGAAAGAGGAAGTGAAACTTTCATTATATGCAGATGATATGATAGTATACCTAGAAAATCCTATAAACTCCACTAAAAGACTACTCAATATAATAAGTGAATTTGGCAAAATAGCAGGGTACAAAATAAATATACAGAAATCTAAGGCATTTCTGTACACCAACAATAAAATAGCAGAGACAGAGACAAAAAAGAAAATACCATTTACTATAGCAACAAGAAAAATAAAGTACCTAGGAGTAAACTTAACCAAAGAGATAAAAGACCTGTACTCTGAAAATTACATAACATTGAAGAAAGAAATTAAGGAAGAAACAAATAAATGGAAGCAAATACCATGTTCTTGGATGGGAAGAATCAACATCATCAAAATGGCCATACTACCCAAAGCAATTTACAGATTCAATGCAATCCCTATTAAAATACCAATGACATATTTCACAGACCTAGAACAAATACTCCATAAATTCATATGGAACCAAAAAAGACCCCGAATAGCAAAAGCAATCTTGAGACAGAAGAACACAGCAGGAGGAATCACAACACCAGATATCAAACAATACTACAAAGCCACTGTAATCAAAACAGTATGGTACTGGCATAAGAACAGACATATAGATCAGTGGAACAGAATAGAGAGTCCAGAAATAAACCCAGGCCTCTATGGTCAACTAATCTTTGATAAAGGAGGAAGGAACATAAAATGGAGTGAGAAGAGCCTCTTTAACAAATGGTGCTGGGAGAACTGGATAGGGACCTGCAAAAAAATGAAACTAGACCACCAACTTACACCACACACGAGAATAAACTCAAGATGGATCAAAGACATAAATGTAAGCCGTGACACCATAAAAGTCCTAGAGGAAAACATAGGCAAGAAAATATCAGATATCTCACGTAACAATCTCTTCACGGATACATCTCATAAAGCAAGAGAAATAAAGGAAAAAATAAATAAATGGGATTACATCAAACTGAAGAGTTTCTGCTCAGCAAAAGAAAACATCAGCAAAATGAAAAGGAAACCAACCATATGGGAAAACATATTTGCCAATGACATCACAGACAGGGGACTGATTTACAAAATATATAAAGAGCTGATACGACTCAACATCAAGAAAACAAACAACCCAATTAAAAAATGGGCAAGGGACCTGAACAAACACTTCTCCGAAGAGGACATACAGAAGGTCCATAGACACATGAAAAAATGCTCAACATCATTAGCCATCAGGGAGATGCAAATAAAAACCACAATGAGATACCACCTTACACCAGTCAGAATGGCCATCATCAACAAATCAACAAGCAACAAGTGCTGGCGAGGATGTGGAGAAACGGGAACCCTACTGCACTGTTGGTGGGAATGCAGACTGATGCAGCCACTATGGAGAACAGTATGGAATTACCTCAAAAGATTAAAAATAGAACTGCCTTTTGAACCAGCGACTCCACTATTAGGATTATACCCGAAGAATCTTGAAACACCAATTCAAAAGAACTTATGCACTCCTATGTCCATTGCAGCACTGTTTACAATAGCTAAGTGCTGGAAACAACCTGAGTGCCCATCTGTAGATGAGTGGATCAAAAAACTGTGGTACATTTACACAATGGAATACTATGTAGCAGAAAGAAAGAAGGAACTCCTACCATTTGCAACAAAATGGATGGAACTAGAGAGAATTATGTTTAGTGAAATAAGCCAGGCAAAGAAAGAAAAATACCATATGATATCACCTAATACAGGAAACTAAAGAACAACACAAACAAAGGAACTAAATAGAACGAAGAGCAGAATAGCAGTCAATAGGGGGGAGGGGAGAGGGAGAGAAGGGGGATAAGTAAGGGAAGGGTTTAATTAAAGAGCCTGTATAAAAGACTCATGGACATAGACAACGGGGAGAGATATGATTGCGGGAGAGGGGGGGGCTGGGTGGGGGAGAGAAATTGGGGTAAAAGGGGACAACTGTAATTGGAAAACCAAAATTAAAAAAAAAATAAATAAAAGTTGATGTTGCCCTTGTTTTTAACTCATAAAGACTGTGTTCCGAAGGAGGCCAGCAAGAGTTTTCAACCAGATGAAATTCTAACCACCATATACAGATAATCAAACGATTTCAACAGATGGAATTATGCCCTTGCTGTGCCGTTGTTGTTCTGCTTCATTGTATGCTTCAGTGAGCTTTCGAGTTGATACAGTAGACTAAAGAGCAAACACTGGTTTCAAGAACGCTGGAGTCTTTTGGGTAGTGTGCTTCACCTGACACACCAAAGGATCTATATGTGACTTCACCGTTCCCAGTGGTTTCCTATGTTGTTTCTTGGTAATTCACTGTGAAAATATGAAAATACCGTGTTTTCAAAGAGACCTAGCTTAGAAATTATATCAGGTAAAGGATCATTCTTTGAAACAGGAGAGAACATCACAATTTCTAGCAATTATAACAGAAGTTATTGCTTTCTCTTCCCTGTCCGTGCGGTGATGGCATTCATTGTGGGAGATAGTGACGGGTGGCATTCCCATTGAAGGCAGAAGCAGAGATAGCGATATCTCGACATATCTTGTTTTCCGTGCAGAGTAACGCATGTACTACTGAAAGTACAGATGTAGCTCTTTGAACTGAAGATGTTAGACGCTATCCGGTTCTCATGTATGTCTTTCTAAAAGTTGATGTTGCCCTTGTTTTTAACTCATAAAGACTGTGTTCCGAAGCAGGCCAGCAACAGTTTTCAACCAGATGAAATTCTAACCACCATATACAGATAATCAAATGATTTCAACAGATAGAATTATGCCCTTGCTGTGCCGTTGTTGTTCTGCTTCATGGTATGCTTCAGTGAGCTTTCGAGTTTATACAGTAGACTAAAGAGCAAACACTTGTTTCAAGAACGTTGGAGTCTTTTGGGTAGTGTGCTTCACCTGACACACCAAAGGGTCTATATGTGACTTCACCGTTCACAGTGGTTTCCTATGTTGTTTCTTGGTAATTCACTGTGAAAATCTGAAAATACCGTGTTTTCAAAGAGACCTAGCTTAGAAATTATATCAGGTAAAGGATCATTCTTTGAAACAGGAGAGAACATCACAATTTCTAGCAATTATAACAGAAGTTATTGCTTTCTCTTCCCTGTCCGAGCGGTGATGGCATTCATTGTGGGAGATAGTGACCGGTGGCATTGCCATTGAAGGCAGAATCAGAGATAGCGATATCTGGACATATCTTGTTTTCCGGGCAGAGTAACGCATGTACTACTGAAAGTACAGATGTAGCTCTTTGAACTGAAGATGTTAGATGCTATCTGGTTCTCATGTATCTCTTTCTAAAAGTTGATGTTTCCCTTATTTTTAACTCATTAAGACTGTGTTCCGAAGGAGGCCAGCAACAGTTTTCAACCAGATGAAATTCTAACCACCATATACAGATAATCAAACGATTTCAACAGATGGAATTATGCCCTTGCTGTGCCGTTGTTGTTCTGCTTCATTGTATGCTTCAGTGAGCTTTCGAGTTTATACAGTAGACTAAAGAGCAAACACTGGTTTCAAGAACGCTGGAGTCTTTTGTGTAGTGTGCTTCACCTGACACACCAAAGGATCTATATGTGACTTCACCGTTCACAGTGGTTTCCTATGTTGTTTCTTGGTAATTCACTGTGAAAATCTGAAAATACCGTGTTTTCAAAGAGACCTAGCTTAGAAATTATATAAGGTAAAGGATAATTCTTTGAAACTGGAGAGAACATCACAATTTCTAGGAATAATTACAGAAGTTATAATTAGTACACTAGCTGAGTGAATACTTTGTTAAAACCCAGGCTGAGTGAGTATTCTGTTAGAAAACAGGCTGAGTGCGTATTATTTAAAAATAAACTGATTCCATAGTATTTAGAACACAGACTGAGTGAGTATTTTTTGAACAAAATCTGAGTCCACATTCTGTTAGAACAGAGGCTGAGTGAGTATTCCGTTAGAACACACTCTGAGTGAGTATTCTTTAAAGGTAGACTTAGTCCATATTCTGTTAGAGCACAGTCTGAGTGAGTAATTTTTGAACAAAATCTGATTCCACATTCTGTTAGAACACAGGCTGATTTAGTATTCTGTTAGAACACAGGCTAAGTGAGTGTTCTGTTAGAACACTGAACTGAGTGAGTATTCTTTAAACATAGACTGCGTCCAAATTCTGTTAGGACACAGACTGAGTTAGTAATTTTTGATCTGAATCCACATTCTGTTAGAACACAGGCTGAGTTAGTATTCTTTGAAAATAATATGAATCCATATTCTGGTAGAACACCGGCTGAGTGAGTATGCTTTGAAAATAATCTGAGTCAATATCTTGTTAGAACACTTGCTGAGTTAGTATTTTTTTAAAACCCAGGCTCGGTGAGTATTTTGTTAGAACACAGGCTGAGTGCGTATTATTTAAAAATAAACTGAGTCCGTATTATTTAGAACACAGACTGAGTGAGTATTTTTTGAACAAAATCTGAGTCCACATTCTGTTAGAACACAGGCTGATTTAGTATTCTGTTAGAACACAGGCTAAGTGTGTGTTCTGTTAGAACACTGAACTGAGTGAGTATTCTTTAAACATAACTGCGTCCAAATTCTGTTAGGACACAGACTGAGTTAGTAATTTTTGATCTGAATCCACATTCTGATAGAACACAGGCTGAGTTAGTATTCTTTGAAAATAATCTGAATCCATATTCTGTTAGAACACAGGCTGAGTTAGTATTCTTTGAAAATAATCTGAATCCATATTCTGGTAGAACACTGGCTGAGTGAGTATGCTTTGAAAATAATCTGAGTCAATATCCTGTTAGAACACTTGCTGAATTAGTATTTTGTTAAAACCCAGGCTGAGTGAGTATTCTGTTAGAACACAGGCTGAGTGCGTATTATTTAAAAATAAACTGAGTCCATATTCTGTAAGAACACAGGCTGAGTGAGTATTCTTTTAACAAAACTGAGTCCACATTCCGTTAGGACACTGGCTTATGAGTATTCTGTTAGAAAACAGGCTGAGTGAGTATTCTTTAAACATAGACTGAGTCCATATTATATCAGAACACAGGCTGAGTGAGTATACTGTTAGAACACAGGCTGAGTGTGTATTCTGTTAGAACAGAGGCTGAGTATTATGTTAGAACACAGGCTCAGTGTGCATTCTTTAAAAATAGACTTAGTCCATATTCTGTTAGAGCACAGGCCGAGTGAGTATTCTGTTAGAACACAGGCTGAGTGAGTGTGCTGTTAGAACACAGGCTGAGCGGTTATTATTTAAAAATAAACTGATTCCATATTCTGTTAGAACTCAGGCTGAGTATTCTTTTAACAAAATCTGAGTCCACATTCCCTTAGAACATAGGTTGAGTGAGTATTCTGTTAGAACACGGGCTGGGTGAGTATTCTCTTAGAACACAGGCTGAATGAGTATTATTTTAAAATAATCTGAATCCATATTCTGTTAGAACTCTCGCTGAGTGAGTATTCTGTTAGAACACAGGCTGAGTGAGTATTCTTTAAACATAGACTGAGTTCATATTCTGTTAGAAAACAGACTGAGTTAGTAATTTTAGATGAGAATCTGAGTCCACATTCTGTTAAAACGCAGCTTGAGTGGGTAATATATAAAAGTAAACTGAGTCCATATTTTGTTCGAACACAGACTGAGTGAATATTCTTTGAAAATAATCTGAATCCATATTCTCTTAAAACACTGGCTGAGTGAGTATTCTGTTAGAACACAGGATGAGTGGGTATTATTTAAAAATAAAGTGAGTCCATAGTATTTAGAACACAAACTGAGTGAGTATTTTTTGAACAAAATCTGAGTCCACATTCTGTTAGAACAGAGGCTGAGTGAGTATTCCGTTAGAACACAGTCTCAGTGAGTATTCTTTAAAGATAGACTTAGTCCATATTCTGTTAGAGCACAGTCTGAGTGAGTAATTTTTGAACAAAATCTGATTCCACATTCTGTTAGAACACAGGCTGATTTAGTATTCTGTTAGAACACAGGCTAAGTGAGTGTTCTGTTAGAACACTGAACTGAGTGAGTATTCTTTAAACATAGACTGCGTCCAAATTCTGTTAGGACACAGACTGAGTTAGTAATTTTTGATCTGAATCCACATTCTGTTAGAACACAGGCTGAGTTAGTATTCTTTGAAAATAATCTGAATCCATATTCTGGTAGAACACTGGCTGAGTGAGTATGCTTTGAAAATAATCTGAGTCAATATCCTGTTAGAACACTTGCTGAATTAGTATTTTGTTAAAACCCAGGCTGAGTGAGTATTCTGTTAGAACACAGGCTGAGTGCGTATTATTTAAAAATAAACTGAGTCCATATTCTGTAAGAACACAGGCTGAGTGAGTATTCTTTTAACAAAACTGAGTCCACATTCCGTTAGGACACTGGCTTATGAGTATTCTGTTAGAAAACAGGCTGAGTGAGTATTCTTTAAACATAGACTGAGTCCATATTATATCAGAACACAGGCTGAGTGAGTATACTGTTAGAACACAGGCTGAGTGAGTATTCCGTTAGAACAGAGGCTGAGTATTATGTTAGAACACAGGCTCAGTGTGCATGCTTTAAAAATAGATTTAGTCCATATTCTGTTAGAGCACAGGCTGAGTGAGTATTCTGTTAGAACACAGGCTGAGTGAGTGTTCTGTTAGAACACAGGCTGAGTGGTTATTATTTAAAAATAAACTGATTCCATATTCTGTTAGAACTCAGGCTGAGTATTCTTTTAACAAAATCTGAGTCCACATTCCCTTAGAACACAGGTTGAGTGAGTATTCTGTTAGAACACGGGCTGGGTGAGTATTCTCTTAGAACACAGGCAGAATGAGTATTATTTTAAAATAATCTGAATCCATATTCTGTTAGAACTCTCGCTGAGTGAGTATTCTGTTAGAACACAGGCTGAGTGAGTATTCTTTAAACATAGACTGAGTCCATATTCTGTTAGAAAACAGACTGAGTTAGTAATTTTAGATGAGAATCTGAGTCCACATTCTGTTAAAACGCAGCTTGAGTGGGTAATATATAAAAGTAAACTGAGTCCATATTTTGTTCGAACACAGGCTGAGTGAATATTCTTTGAAAATAATCTGAATCCATATTCTCTTAAAACACTGGCTGAGTGAGTATTCTGTTAGAACACAGGCAGAGTGGGTATTATTTAAAAATAAAGTGAGTCCATAGTATTTAGTACACAGACTGAGTGAGTATTTTTTGAACAAAATCTGAGTCCACATTCTGTTAGAACAGAGGCTGAGTGAGTATTCCGTTAGAACACAGTCTCAGTGAGTATTCTTTAAAGATAGACTTAGTCCATATTCTGTTAGAGCACAGTCTGAGTGAGTAATTTTTGAACAAAATCTGATTCCACATTCTGTTAGAACACAGGCTGATTTAGTATTCTGTTAGAACACAGGCTAAGTGAGTGTTCTGTTAGAACACTGAACTGAGTGAGTATTCTTTAAACATAGACTGCGTCCAAATTCTGTTAGGACACAGACTGAGTTAGTAATTTTTGATCTGAATCCACATTCTGTTAGAACACAGGCTGAGTTAGTATTCTTTGAAAATAATCTGAATCCATATTCTGTTAGAACACAGGCTGAGTTAGTATTCTTTGAAAATAATCTGAATCCATATTCTGGTAGAACACTGGCTGAGTGAGTATGCTTTGAAAATAATCTGAGTCAATATCCTGTTAGAACACTTGCTGAATTAGTATTTTGTTAAAACCCAGGCTGAGTGAGTATTCTGTTAGAACACAGGCTGAGTGCGTATTATTCAAAAATAAACTGAGTCCATATTCTGTAAGAACACAGGCTGAGTGAGTATTCTTTTAACAAAACTGAGTCCACATTCCGTTAGGACACTGGCTTATGAGTATTCTGTTAGAAAACAGGCTGAGTGAGTATTCTTTAAACATAGACTGAGTCCATATTATATCAGAACACAGGCTGAGTGAGTATACTGTTAGAACACAGGCTGAGTGAGTATTCCGTTAGAACAGAGGCTGAGTATTATGTTAGAACACAGGCTCAGTGTGCATTCTTTAAAAATAGACTTAGTCCATATTCTGTTAGAGCACAGGCTGAGTGAGTATTCTGTTAGAACACAGGCTGAGTGAGTGTTCTGTTAGAACACAGGCTGAGTGGTTATTATTTAAAAATAAACTGATTCCATATTCTGTTAGAACTCAGGCTGAGTATTCTTTTAACAAAATCTGAGTCCACATTCCCTTAGAACACAGGTTGAGTGAGTATTCTGTTAGAACACGGGCTGGGTGAGTATTCTCTTAGAACACAGGCAGAATGAGTATTATTTTAAAATAATCTGAATCCATATTCTGTTAGAACTCTCGCTGAGTGAGTATTCTGTTAGAACACAGGCTGAGTGAGTATTCTTTAAACATAGACTGAGTCCATATTCTGTTAGAAAACAGACTGAGTTAGTAATTTTAGATGAGAATCTGAGTCCACATTCTGTTAAAACGCAGCTTGAGTGGGTAATATATAAAAGTAAACTGAGTCCATATTTTGTTCGAACACAGGCTGAGTGAATATTCTTTGAAAATAATCTGAATCCATATTCTCTTAAAACACTGGCTGAGTGAGTATTCTGTTAGAACACAGGCAGAGTGGGTATTATTTAAAAATAAAGTGAGTCCATAGTATTTAGTACACAGACTGAGTGAGTATTTTTTGAACAAAATCTGAGTCCACATTCTGTTAGAACAGAGGCTGAGTGAGTATTCCGTTAGAACACAGTCTCAGTGAGTATTCTTTAAAGATAGACTTAGTCCATATTCTGTTAGAGCACAGTCTGAGTGAGTAATTTTTGAACAAAATCTGATTCCACATTCTGTTAGAACACAGGCTGATTTAGTATTCTGTTAGAACACAGGCTAAGTGAGTGTTCTGTTAGAACACTGAACTGAGTGAGTATTCTTTAAACATAGACTGCGTCCAAATTCTGTTAGGACACAGACTGAGTTAGTAATTTTTGATCTGAATCCACATTCTGTTAGAACACAGGCTGAGTTAGTATTCTTTGAAAATAATCTGAATCCATATTCTGTTAGAACACAGGCTGAGTTAGTATTCTTTGAAAATAATCTGAATCCATATTCTGGTAGAACACTGGCTGAGTGAGTATGCTTTGAAAATAATCTGAGTCAATATCCTGTTAGAACACTTGCTGAATTAGTATTTTGTTAAAACCCAGGCTGAGTGAGTATTCTGTTAGAACACAGGCTGAGTGCGTATTATTCAAAAATAAACTGAGTCCATATTCTGTAAGAACACAGGCTGAGTGAGTATTCTTTTAACAAAACTGAGTCCACATTCCGTTAGGACACTGGCTTATGAGTATTCTGTTAGAAAACAGGCTGAGTGAGTATTCTTTAAACATAGACTGAGTCCATATTATATCAGAACACAGGCTGAGTGAGTATACTGTTAGAACACAGGCTGAGTGAGTATTCCGTTAGAACAGAGGCTGAGTATTATGTTAGAACACAGGCTCAGTGTGCATTCTTTAAAAATAGACTTAGTCCATATTCTGTTAGAGCACAGGCTGAGTGAGTATTCTGTTAGAACACAGGCTGAGTGAGTGTTCTGTTAGAACACAGGCTGAGTGGTTATTATTTAAAAATAAACTGATTCCATATTCTGTTAGAACTCAGGCTGAGTATTCTTTTAACAAAATCTGAGTCCACATTCCCTTAGAACACAGGTTGAGTGAGTATTCTGTTAGAACACGGGCTGGGTGAGTATTCTCTTAGAACACAGGCAGAATGAGTATTATTTTAAAATAATCTGAATCCATATTCTGTTAGAACTCTCGCTGAGTGAGTATTCTGTTAGAACACAGGCTGAGTGAGTATTCTTTAAACATAGACTGAGTCCATATTCTGTTAGAAAACAGACTGAGTTAGTAATTTTAGATGAGAATCTGAGTCCACATTCTGTTAAAACGCAGCTTGAGTGGGTAATATATAAAAGTAAACTGAGTCCATATTTTGTTCGAACACAGGCTGAGTGAATATTCTTTGAAAATAATCTGAATCCATATTCTCTTAAAACACTGGCTGAGTGAGTATTCTGTTAGAACACAGGCAGAGTGGGTATTATTTAAAAATAAAGTGAGTCCATAGTATTTAGTACACAGACTGAGTGAGTATTTTTTGAACAAAATCTGAGTCCACATTCTGTTAGAACAGAGGCTGAGTGAGTATTCCGTTAGAACACAGTCTCAGTGAGTATTCTTTAAAGATAGACTTAGTCCATATTCTGTTAGAGCACAGTCTGAGTGAGTAATTTTTGAACAAAATCTGATTCCACATTCTGTTAGAACACAGGCTGATTTAGTATTCTGTTAGAACACAGGCTAAGTGAGTGTTCTGTTAGAACACTGAACTGAGTGAGTATTCTTTAAACATAGACTGCGTCCAAATTCTGTTAGGACACAGACTGAGTTAGTAATTTTTGATCTGAATCCACATTCTGTTAGAACACAGGCTGAGTTAGTATTCTTTGAAAATAATCTGAATCCATATTCTGTTAGAACACAGGCTGAGTTAGTATTCTTTGAAAATAATCTGAATCCATATTCTGGTAGAACACTGGCTGAGTGAGTATGCTTTGAAAATAATCTGAGTCAATATCCTGTTAGAACACTTGCTGAATTAGTATTTTGTTAAAACCCAGGCTGAGTGAGTATTCTGTTAGAACACAGGCTGAGTGCGTATTATTCAAAAATAAACTGAGTCCATATTCTGTAAGAACACAGGCTGAGTGAGTATTCTTTTAACAAAACTGAGTCCACATTCCGTTAGGACACTGGCTTATGAGTATTCTGTTAGAAAACAGGCTGAGTGAGTATTCTTTAAACATAGACTGAGTCCATATTATATCAGAACACAGGCTGAGTGAGTATACTGTTAGAACACAGGCTGAGTGAGTATTCCGTTAGAACAGAGGCTGAGTATTATGTTAGAACACAGGCTCAGTGTGCATTCTTTAAAAATAGACTTAGTCCATATTCTGTTAGAGCACAGGCTGAGTGAGTATTCTGTTAGAACACAGGCTGAGTGAGTGTTCTGTTAGAACACAGGCTGAGTGGTTATTATTTAAAAATAAACTGATTCCATATTCTGTTAGAACTCAGGCTGAGTATTCTTTTAACAAAATCTGAGTCCACATTCCCTTAGAACACAGGTTGAGTGAGTATTCTGTTAGAACACGGGCTGGGTGAGTATTCTCTTAGAACACAGGCAGAATGAGTATTATTTTAAAATAATCTGAATCCATATTCTGTTAGAACTCTCGCTGAGTGAGTATTCTGTTAGAACACAGGCTGAGTGAGTATTCTTTAAACATAGACTGAGTCCATATTCTGTTAGAAAACAGACTGAGTTAGTAATTTTAGATGAGAATCTGAGTCCACATTCTGTTAAAACGCAGCTTGAGTGGGTAATATATAAAAGTAAACTGAGTCCATATTTTGTTCGAACACAGGCTGAGTGAATATTCTTTGAAAATAATCTGAATCCATATTCTCTTAAAACACTGGCTGAGTGAGTATTCTGTTAGAACACAGGCGGAGTGGGTATTATTTAAAAATAAAGTGAGTCCATAGTATTTAGAACACAGACTGAGTGAGTATTTTTTGAACAAAATCTGAGTCCACATTCTGTTAGAACAGAGGCTGAGTGAGTATTCCGTTAGAACACAGTCTCAGTGAGTATTCTTTAAAGATAGACTTAGTCCATATTCTGTTAGAGCACAGTCTGAGTGAGTAATTTTTGAACAAAATCTGATTCCACATTCTGTTAGAACACAGGCTGATTTAGTATTCTGTTAGAACACAGGCTAAGTGAGTGTTCTGTTAGAACACTGAACTGAGTGAATATTCTTTAAACATAGACTGCGTCCAAATTCTGTTAGGACACAGACTGAGTTAGTAATTTTTGATCTGAATCCACATTCTGTTAGAACACAGGCTGAGTTAGTATTCTTTGAAAATAATCTGAATCCATATTCTGGTAGAACACTGGCTGAGTGAGTATGCTTTGAAAATAATCTGAATCCATATTCTGGTAGAACACTGGCTGAGTGAGTATGCTTTGAAAATAATCTGAGTCAATATCCTGTTAGAACACTTGCTGAATTAGTATTTTGTTAAAACCCAGGCTGAGTGAGTATTCCGTTAGAACACAGTCTCAGTGAGTATTCTTTAAAGATAGACTTAGTCCATATTCTGTTAGAGCACAGTCTGAGTGAGTAATTTTTGAACAAAATCTGATTCCACATTCTGTTAGAACACAGGCTGATTTAGTATTCTGTTAGAACACAGGCTGAGTGCGTATTATTTAAAAATAAACTGAGTCCATATTCTGTAAGAACACAGGCTGAGTGAGTATTCTTTGAACAAAACTGAGTCCACATTCCGTTAGGACACTGGCTTATGAGTATTCTGTTAGAAAACAGGCTGAGTGAGTATTCTTTAAACATAGACTGAGTCCATATTATATCAGAACACAGGCTGAGTGAGTATACTGTTAGAACACAGGCTGAGTGAGTATTCCGTTAGAACAGAGGCTGAGTATTATGTTAGAACACAGGCTCAGTGTGCATTCTTTAAAAATAGACTTAGTCCATATTCTGTTAGAGCACAGGCTGAGTGAGTATTCTGTTAGAACACAGGCTGAGTGAGTGTTCTGTTAGAACACAGGCTGAGTGGTTATTATTTAAAAATAAACTGATTCCATATTCTGTTAGAACTCAGGCTGAGTATTCTTTTAACAAAATCTGAGTCCACATTCCCTTAGAACACAGGTTGAGTGAGTATTCTGTTAGAACACGGGCTGGGTGAGTATTCTCTTAGAACACAGGCAGAATGAGTATTATTTTAAAATAATCTGAATCCATATTCTGTTAGAACTCTCGCTGAGTGAGTATTCTGTTAGAACACAGGCTGAGTGAGTATTCTTTAAACATAGACTGAGTCCATATTCTGTTAGAAAACAGACTGAGTTAGTAATTTTAGATGAGAATCTGAGTCCACATTCTGTTAAAACGCAGCTTGAGTGGGTAATATATAAAAGTAAACTGAGTCCATATTTTGTTCGAACACAGGCTGAGTGAATATTCTTTGAAAATAATCTGAATCCATATTCTCTTAAAACACTGGCTGAGTGAGTATTCTGTTAGAACACAGGCGGAGTGGGTATTATTTAAAAATAAAGTGAGTCCATAGTATTTAGAACACAGACTGAGTGAGTATTTTTTGAACAAAATCTGAGTCCACATTCTGTTAGAACAGAGGCTGAGTGAGTATTCCGTTAGAACACAGTCTCAGTGAGTATTCTTTAAAGATAGACTTAGTCCATATTCTGTTAGAGCACAGTCTGAGTGAGTAATTTTTGAACAAAATCTGATTCCACATTCTGTTAGAACACAGTCTGATTTAGTATTCTGTTAGAACACAGGCTAAGTGAGTGTTCTGTTAGAACACTGAACTGAGTGAATATTCTTTAAACATAGACTGCGTCCAAATTCTGTTAGGACACAGACTGAGTTAGTAATTTTTGATCTGAATCCACATTCTGTTGGAACACAGGCTGAGTTAGTATTCTTTAAAAATAATCTGAATCCATATTCTGGTAGAACACTGGCTGAGTGAGTATGCTTTGAAAATAATCTGAATCCATATTCTGGTAGAACACTGGCTGAGTGAGTATGCTTTGAAAATAATCTGAGTCAATATCCTGTTAGAACACTTGCTGAATTAGTATTTTGTTAAAACCCAGGCTGAGTGAGTATTCCGTTAGAACACAGTCTCAGTGAGTATTCTTTAAAGATAGACTTAGTCCATATTCTGTTAGAGCACAGTCTGAGTGAGTAATTTTTGAACAAAATCTGATTCCACATTCTGTTAGAACACAGTCTGATTTAGTATTCTGTTAGAACACAGGCTAAGTGAGTGTTCTGTTAGAACACTGAACTGAGTGAGTATTCTTTAAACATAGACTGCGTCCAAATTCTGTTAGGACACAGACTGAGTTAGTAATTTTTGATCTGAATCCACATTCTGTTAGAACACAGGCTGAGTTAGTATTCTTTGAAAATAATCTGAATCCATATTCTGTTAGAACACAGGCTGAGTTAGTATTCTTTGAAAATAATCTGAATCCATATTCTGGTAGAACACTGGCTGAGTGAGTATGCTTTGAAAATAATCTGAGTCAATATCCTGTTAGAACACTTGCTGAATTAGTATTTTGTTAAAACCCAGGCTGAGTGAGTATTCTGTTAGAACACAGGCTGAGTGCGTATTATTTAAAAATAAACTGAGTCCATATTCTGTAAGAACACAGGCTGAGTGAGTATTCTTTTAACAAAACTGAGTCCACATTCCGTTAGGACACTGGCTTATGAGTATTCTGTTAGAAAACAGGCTGAGTGAGTATTCTTTAAACATAGACTGAGTCCATATTATATCAGAACACAGGCTGAGTGAGTATACTGTTAGAACACAGGCTGAGTGAGTATTCCGTTAGAACAGAGGCTGAGTATTATGTTAGAACACAGGCTCAGTGTGCATTCTTTAAAAATAGACTTAGTCCATATTCTGTTAGAGCACAGGCTGAGTGAGTATTCTGTTAGAACACAGGCTGAGTGAGTGTTCTGTTAGAACACAGGCTGAGTGGTTATTATTTAAAAATAAACTGATTCCATATTCTGTTAGAACTCAGGCTGAGTATTCTTTTAACAAAATCTGAGTCCACATTCCCTTAGAACACAGGTTGAGTGAGTAGTCTGTTAGAACACGGGCTGGGTGAGTATTCTCTTAGAACACAGGCAGAATGAGTATTATTTTAAAATAATCTGAATCCATATTCTGTTAGAACTCTCGCTGAGTGAGTATTCTGTTAGAACACAGGCTGAGTGAGTATTCTTTAAACATAGACTGAGTCCATATTCTGTTAGAAAACAGACTGAGTTAGTAATTTTAGATGAGAATCTGAGTCCACATTCTGTTAAAACGCAGCTTGAGTGGGTAATATATAAAAGTAAACTGAGTCCATATTTTGTTCGAACACAGGCTGAGTGAATATTCTTTGAAAATAATCTGAATCCATATTCTCTTAAAACACTGGCTGAGTGAGTATTCTGTTAGAACACAGGCGGAGTGGGTATTATTTAAAAATAAAGTGAGTCCATAGTATTTAGAACACAGACTGAGTGAGTATTTTTTGAACAAAATCTGAGTCCACATTCTGTTAGAACAGAGGCTGAGTGAGTATTCCGTTAGAACACAGTCTCAGTGAGTATTCTTTAAAGATAGACTTAGTCCATATTCTGTTAGAGCACAGTCTGAGTGAGTAATTTTTGAACAAAATCTGATTCCAAATTCTGTTAGAACACAGGCTGAGTGAGTATTCCATTAGAACACAGTCTGAGTGAGTATTCTTTAAACATAGACTGCGTCCAAATTCTGTTAGGACACAGACTGAGTTAGTAATTTTTGATCTGAATCCATATTCTGTTAGAACACAGGCTGAGTTAGTATTCTTTGAAAATAATCTGAATCCATATTCTGGTAGAACACTGGCTGAGTGAGTATGCTTTGAAAATAATCTGAGTCAATATCTTGTTAGAACACTTGCTGAGTTAGTATTTTGTTAAAACCCAGGCTCGGTGAGTATTTTGTTAGAACACAGGCTGAGTGCGTATTATTTAAACATAAACTGAGTCCGTATTATTTAGAACACAGACTGAGTGAGTATTTTTTGAACAAAATCTGAGTCCACATTCTGTTAGAACACAGGCTGATTTAGTATTCTGTTAGAAAACAGGCTAAGTGAGTGTTCTGTTAGAACACTGAACTGAGTGAGTATTCTTTAAACATAGACTGCGTCCAAATTCTGTTAGGACACAGACTGAGTTAGTAATTTTTGATCTGAATCCACATTCTGTTAGAACACAGGCTGAGTTAGTATTCTTTGAAAATAGTCTGAATCCATATTCTGGTAGAAGACTGGCTGAGTGAGTATTCTTTAAAAATAATCTGAATGCATATTCTGGTATAACACTGGCTGAATGAGTATTCTTTGAAAATAATCTGAGTCAATATCCTGTTAGAACACTTGCTGAATTAGTATTTTGTTAAAACCCAGGCTGAAGGAGTATTCTGTTAGAACACAGGCTGAGTGCGTATTATTTAAAAATAAACTGAGTCCATATTCTGTAAGAACAAAGGCTGAGTGAGTATTCTTTGAACAAAACTGAGTCCACATTCCGTTAGGACACTGGCTTATGAGTATTCTGTTAGAAAACAGGCTGAGTGAGTATTCTTTAAACATAGACTGAGTCCATATTATATCAGAACACAGGCTGAGTGAGTATACTGTTAGAACACAGGCTGAGTGAGTATTCTGTTAGAACAGAGGCTGAGTATTATGTTAGAACACAGGCTCAGTGTGCATTCTTTAAAAATAGACTTAGTCCATATTCTGTTAGAGCACAGGCTGAGTGAGTATTCTGTTAGAACACAGGCTGAGTGAGTGTTCTGTTAGAACACAGGCTGAGTGGTTATTATTTAAAAATAAACTGATTCCATATTCTGTTAGAACTCAGGCTGAGTATTCTTTTAACAAAATCTGAGTCCACATTCCCTTAGAACACAGGTTGAGTGAGTATTCTGTTAGAACACGGGCTGGGTGAGTATTCTCTTAGAACACAGGCTGAATGAGTATTATTTTAAAATAATCTGAATCCATATTCTGTTAGAACTCTCGCTGAGTGAGTATTCTGTTAGAACACAGGCTGAGTGAGTATTCTTTAAACATAGACTGAGTCCATATTCTGTTAGAAAACAGACTGAGTTAGTAATTTTAGATGAGAATCTGAGTCAACATTCTGTTAAAACGCAGCTTGAGTGGGTAATATTTAAAAGTAAACTGAGTCCATATTTTGTTCGAACACAGGCTGAGTGAATATTCTTTGACAATAATCTGAATCCATATTCTCTTAAAACACTGGCTGAGTGAGTATTCTGTTAGGACACAGGCTGAGTGGGTATTATTTAAAAATGAAGTGAGTACATAGTATTTAGAACACAGACTGAGTGAGTATTCTTTAAAGACAGACTTAGTCCATATTCTGTTAGAGCACAGTCTGAGTGAGTAATTTTTGAACAAAATCTTAGTCCACATTCTGTTAGAACACAGGCTGAGTGAGTATTCCATTAGAACACAGTCTGAGTGAGTATTCTTTAAACATAGACTGCGTCCAAATTCTGTTAGGACACAGACTTAGTTAGTAATTTTTGATCTGAATCCATATTCTGTTAGAACACAGGCTGAGTTAGTATTCTTTGAAAATAATCTGAATCCATATTCTGGTAGAACACTGGCTGAGTGAGTATGCTTTGAAAATAATCTGAGTCAATATCTTGTTAGAACACTTGCTGAGTTAGTATTTTGTTAAAACCCAGGCTCGGTGAGTATTTTGTTAGAACACAGGCTGAGTGCGTATTATTTAAACATAAACTGAGTCCGTATTATTTAGAACACAGACTGAGTGAGTATTTTTTGAACAATATCTGAGTCCACATTCTGTTAGAACACAGGCTGATTTAGTATTCTGTTAGAACACAGGCTAAGTGTGTGTTCTGTTGGAACACTGAACTGAGTGAGTATTCTTTAAACATAGACTGCGTCCAAATTCTGTTAGGACACAGACTGAGTTAGTAATTTTTGATCTGAATCCACATTCTGTTAGAACACAGGCTGAGTTAGTATTCTTTGAAAATAGTCTGAATCCATATTCTGGTAGAAGACTGGCTGAGTGAGTATTCTTTAAAAATAATCTGAATGCATATTCTGGTATAACACTGGCTGAATGAGTATTCTTTGAAAATAATCTGAGTCAATATCCTGTTAGAACACTTGCTGAATTAGTATTTTGTTAAAACCCAGGCTGAGTGAGTATTCTGTTAGAACACAGGCTGAGTGCGTATTATTTAAAAATAAACTGAGTCCATATTCTGTAAGAACACAGGCTGAGTGAGTATTCTTTGAACAAAACTGAGTCCACATTCAGTTAGGACACTGGCTTATGAGTATTCTGTTAGAAAACAGGCTGAGTGAGTATTCTTTAAACATAGACTGAGTCCATAATATATCAGAACACAGGCTGAGTGAGTATACTGTTAGAACACAGGCTGAGTGAGTATTCTGTTAGAACACAGGCTGAGTATTATGTTAGAACACAGGCTCAGTGTGCATTTTTTAAAAACAGACTTAGTCCATATTCTGTTAGAGCACAGGCTGAGTGAGTATTCTGTTAGAACACAGGCTGAGTGAGTATTCTGTTAGAACAGAGGCTGAGTATTATGTTAGAACACAGGCTCAGTGTGCATTCTTTAAAAATAGACTTAGTCCATATTCTGTTAGAGCACAGGCTGAGTGAGTATTCTGTTAGAACACAGGCTGAGTGAGTGTTCTGTTAGAACACAGGCTGAGTGGTTATTATTTAAAAATAAACTGATTCCATATTCTGTTAGAACTCAGGCTGAGTATTCTTTTAACAAAATCGGAGTCCACATTCCCTTAGAACACAGGTTGAGTGAGTATTCTGTTAGAACACGGGCTGGGTGAGTATTCTCTTAGAACACAGGCTGAATGAGTATTATTTTAAAATAATCTGAATCCATATTCTGTTAGAACTCTCGCTGAGTGAGTATTCTGTTAGAACACAGGCTGAGTGAGTATTCTTTAAACATAGACTGAGTCCATATTCTGTTAGAAAACAGACTGAGTTAGTAATTTTAGATGAGAATCT
Organism: Furipterus horrens; assembly: GCF_987537825.1. Taxonomy (NCBI): domain Eukaryota; kingdom Metazoa; phylum Chordata; class Mammalia; order Chiroptera; family Furipteridae; genus Furipterus; species Furipterus horrens. The sequence continues at coordinate 1,056,158 of NW_028327197.1, read as the reverse complement.
GAGTCAACATTCTGTTAAAACGCAGCTTGAGTGGGTAATATTTAAAAGTAAACTGAGTCCATATTTTGTTCGAACACAGGCTGAGTGAATATTCTTTGACAATAATCTGAATCCATATTCTCTTAAAACACTGGCTGAGTGAGTATTCTGTTAGAACACAGGCTGAGTGGGTATTATTTAAAAATAAAGTGAGTCCATAGTATTTAGAACACAGACTGAGTGAGTATTCTTTAAAGACAGACTTAGTCCATATTCTGTTAGAGCACAGTCTGAGTGAGTAATTTTTGAACAAAATCTTAGTCCACATTCTGTTAGAACACAGGCTGAGTGAGTATTCCGTTAGAACACAGTCTGAGTGAGTATTCTTTAAACATAGACTGCGTCCAAATTCTGTTAGGACACAGACTGAGTTAGTAATTTTTGATCTGAATCCATATTCTGTTAGAACACAGGCTGAGTTAGTATTCTTTAAAAATAATCTGAATCCATATTCTGGTAGAACACTGGCTGAGTGAGTATGCTTTGAAAATAATCTGAGTCAATATCTTGTTAGAACACTTGCTGAGTTAGTATTTTGTTAAAACCCAGGCTCGGTGAGTATTTTATTAGAACACAGGCTGAGTGCGTATTATTTAAACATAAACTGAGTCCGTATTATTTTGAACACAGACTGAGTGAGTATTTTTTGAACAAAATCTGAGTCCACATTCTGTTAGAACACAGGCTGATTTAGTATTCTGTTAGAAAACAAGCTAAGTGAGTGTTCTGTTAGAACACTGAACTGAGTGAGTATTCTTTAAACATAGACTGCGTCCAAATTCTGTTAGGACACAGACTGAGTTAGTAATTTTTGATCTGAATCCACATTCTGTTAGAACACAGGCTGAGTTAGTATTCTTTGAAAATAGTCTGAATCCATATTCTGGTGGAACACTGGCTGAGTGAGTATTCTTTGAAAATAATCTGATTGCATATTCTGGTATAACACTGGCTGAATGAGTATTCTTTGAAAATAATCTGAGTCAATATCCTCTTAGAACACTTGCTGAATTAGTATTTTGTTAAAACCCAGGCTGAGTGAGTATTCTGTTAGAACACAGGCTGAGGGCGTATTATTTAAAAATAAACTGAGTCCATATTCTGTAAGAACACAGGCTGAGTGAGTATTCTTTGAACAAAACTGAGTCCACATTCCGTTGGGACACTGGCTTATGAGTATTCTGTTAGAAAACAGGCTGAGTGAGTATTCTTTAAACATAGACTGAGTCCATATTATATCAGAACACAGGCTGAGTGAGTATACTGTTAGAACACAGGCTGAGTGAGTATTCTGTTAGAACAGAGGCTGAGTATTATGTTAGAACACAGGCTCAGTGTGCATTCTTTAAAAATAGACTTAGTCCATATTCTGTTAGAGCACAGGCTGAGTGAGTATTCTGTTAGAACACAGGCTGAGTGAGTGTTCTGTTAGAACACAGGCTGAGTGGTTATTATTTAAAAATAAACTGATTCCATATTCTGTTAGAACTCAGGCTGAGTATTCTTTTAACAAAATCTGAGTCCACATTCCCTTAGAACACAGGTTGAGTGAGTATTCTGTTAGAACACGGGCTGGGTGAGTATTCTCTTAGAACACAGGCTGAATGAGTATTATTTTAAAATAATCTGAATCCATATTCTGTTAGAACTCTCGCTGAGTGAGTATTCTGTTAGAACACAGGCTGAGTGAGTATTCTTTAAACATAGACTGAGTCCATATTCTGTTAGAAAACAGACTGAGTTAGTAATTTTAGATGAGAATCTGAGTCAACATTCTGTTAAAACGCAGCTTGAGTGGGTAATATATAAAAGTAAACTGAGTCCATATTTTGTTCGAACACAGGATGAGTGAATATTCTTTGAAAATAATCTGAATCCATATTCTCTTAAAACACTGGCTGAGTGAGTATTCTGTTAGAACACAGGCTGAGTGGGTACTATTTAAAAATGAAGTGAGTCCATAGTATTTAGAACACAGACTGAGTGAGTATTCTTTAAAGACAGACTTAGTCCATATTCTGTTAGAGCACAGTCTGAGTGAGTAATTTTTGAACAAAATCTTAGTCCACATTCTGTTAGAACACTGGCTGAGTGAGTATTCCGTTAGAACACAGTCTGAGTGAGTATTCTTTAAACATAGACTGCGTCCAAATTCTGTTAGAACACAGACTGTGTTAGTAATTTTTGATCTGAATCCATATTCTGTTAGAACACAGGCTGAGTTAGTATTCTTTGAAAATAATCTGAATCCATATTCTGGTAGAACACTGGCTGAGTGAGTATGCTTTGAAAATAATCTGAGTCAATATCTTGTTAGAACACTTGCTGAGTTAGTATTTTGTTAAAACCCAGGCTCGGTGAGTATTTTGTTAGAACACAGGCTGAGTGCGTATTATTTAAAAATAAACTGAGTCCATATTATTAAGAACACAGACTGAGTGAGTATTTTTTGAACAAAATCTGAGTCCACATTCTGTTAGAACAGAGGCTGAGTGAGTATTCCGTTAGAACACAGTCTGAGTGAGTATACTTTAAAGACAGACTTAGTCCATATTCTGTTAGAGCACAGTCTGAGTGAGTAATTTTTGAACAAAATCTTCGTCCACATTCTGTTAGAACACAGGCTGAGTGAGTATTCCTTTAGAACACAGTCTGAGTGAGTATTCTTTAAACATAGACTGCGTCCAAATTCTGTTAGAACACAGGCTGAGTTAGTAATTTTTGATCTGAATCCATATTCTGTTAGAACACAGGCTGAGTTAGTATTCTTTCAAAATAATCTGAATCCATATTCTGGTAGAACACTGGCTGAGTGAGTATGCTTTGAAAATAATCTGAGTCAATATCTTGTTAGAACACTTGCTGAGTTAGTATTTTGTTAAAACCCAGTCTCGGTGAGTATTTTGTTAGAACACAGGCTGAGTGCGTATTATTTAAAAATAAACTGAGTCAGTATTATTTAGAACACAGACTGAGTGAGTATTTTTTGAACAAAATCTGAGTCCACATTCTGTTAGAACACAGGCTGATTTAGTATTTTGTTAGAACACAGGGTAAGTGAGTGTTCTGTTAGAACACTGAACTGAGTGAGTATTCTTTAAACATAGACTGCGTCCAAATTCCGTTAGGACACAGACTGAGTTAGTAATTTTTGATCTGAATCCACATTCTGTTAGAACACAGGCTGAGTTAGTATTCTTTGAAAATAGTCTGAATCCATATTCTGGTAGAACACTGGCTGAGTGAGTATTCTTTGAAAATAATCTGAATGCATATTCTGGTATAACACTGGCTGAATGAGTATTCTTTGAAAATAATCTGAGTCAATATCCTGTTAGAACACTTGCTGAATTAGTATTTTGTTAAAACCGAGGCTGAGTGAGTATTCTGTTAGAACACAGGCTGAGTGCGTATTATTTAAAAATAAACTGAGTCCATATTCTGTAAGAACACAGGCTGAGTGAGTATTCTTTTAACAAAACTGAGTCCACATTCCGTTGGGACACTGGCTTATGAGTATTCTGTTAGAAAACAGGCTGAGTGAGTATTCTTTAAACATAGACTGAGTCCATATTATATCAGAACACAGGCTGAGTGAGTATACTGTTAGAACACAGGCTGAGTGAGTATTCTGTTAGAACAGAGGCTGAGTATTATGTTAGAACACAGGCTCAGTGTGCATTCTTTAAAAATAGACTTAGTCCATATTCTGTTAGAGCACAGGCTGAGTGAGTATTCTGTTAGAACACAGGCTGAGTGAGTGTTCTGTTAGAACACAGGCTGAGTGGTTATTATTTAAAAATAAACTGATTCCATATTCTGTTAGAACTCAGGCTGAGTATTCTTTTAACAAAATCTGAGTCCACATTCCCTTAGAACACAGGTTGAGTGAGTATTCTGTTAGAACACGGGCTGGGTGAGTACTCTCTTAGAACACAGGCTGAATGAGTATTATTTTAAAATAATCTGAATCCATATTCTGTTAGAACTCTCGCTGAGTGAGTATTCTGTTAGAACACAGGCTGAGTGAGTATTCTTTAAACATAGACTGAGTCCATATTCTGTTAGAAAACAGACTGAGTTAGTAATTTTAGATGAGAATCTGAGTCAACATTCTGTTAAAACTCAGCTTGAGTGGGTAATATATAAAAGTAAACTGAGTCCATATTTTGTTCGAACACAGGCTGAGTGAATATTCTTTGAAAATAATCTGAATCCATATTCTCTTAAAACGCTGGCTGAGTGAGTGTTCTGTTAGAACACAGGCTGAGTGGGTATTATTTAAAAATAAAGTGAGTCCATAGTATTTAGAACACAGACTGAGTGAGCATTCTTTAAAGACAGACTTAGTCCATATTCTGTTAGAGCACAGTCTGAGTGAGTAATTTTTGAACAAAATCTTAGTCCACATTCTGTTAGAACACAGGCTAAGTGAGTGTTCTGTTAGAACACTGAACTGAGTGAATATTCTTTAAACATAGACTGCGTCCAAATTCTGTTAGGACACAGACTGAGTTAGTAATTTTTGATCTGAATCCACATTCTGTTAGAACACAGGCTGAGTTAGTATTCTTTGAAAATAATCTGAATCCATATTCTGGTAGAACACTGGCTGAGTGAGTATGCTTTGAAAATAATCTGAATCCATATTCTGGTAGAACACTGGCTGAGTGAGTATGCTTTGAAAATAATCTGAGTCAATATCCTGTTAGAACACTTGCTGAATTAGTATTTTGTTAAAACCCAGGCTGAGTGAGTATTCCGTTAGAACACAGTCTCAGTGAGTATTCTTTAAAGATAGACTTAGTCCATATTCTGTTAGAGCACAGTCTGAGTGAGTAATTTTTGAACAAAATCTGATTCCACATTCTGTTAGAACACAGGCTGATTTAGTATTCTGTTAGAACACAGGCTGAGTGCGTATTATTTAAAAATAAACTGAGTCCATATTCTGTAAGAACACAGGCTGAGTGAGTATTCTTTGAACAAAACTGAGTCCACATTCCGTTAGGACACTGGCTTATGAGTATTCTGTTAGAAAACAGGCTGAGTGAGTATTCTTTAAACATAGACTGAGTTCATATTATATCAGAACACAGGCTGAGTGAGTATACTGTTAGAACACAGGCTGAGTGAGTATTCTGTTAGAACAGAGGCTGAGTATTATGTTAGAACACAGGCTCAGTGTGCATTCTTTAAAAATAGACTTAGTCCATATTCTGTTAGAGCACAGTCTGAGTGAGTAATTTTTGAACAAAATCTGATTCCACATTCTGTTAGAACACAGTCTGATTTAGTATTCTGTTAGAACACAGGCTAAGTGAGTGTTCTGTTAGAACACTGAACTGAGTGAATATTCTTTAAACATAGACTGCGTCCAAATTCTGTTAGGACACAGACTGAGTTAGTAATTTTTGATCTGAATCCACATTCTGTTGGAACACAGGCTGAGTTAGTATTCTTTAAAAATAATCTGAATCCATATTCTGGTAGAACACTGGCTGAGTGAGTATGCTTTGAAAATAATCTGAATCCATATTCTGGTAGAACACTGGCTGAGTGAGTATGCTTTGAAAATAATCTGAGTCAATATCCTGTTAGAACACTTGCTGAATTAGTATTTTGTTAAAACCCAGGCTGAGTGAGTATTCCGTTAGAACACAGTCTCAGTGAGTATTCTTTAAAGATAGACTTAGTCCATATTCTGTTAGAGCACAGTCTGAGTGAGTAATTTTTGAACAAAATCTGATTCCACATTCTGTTAGAACACAGTCTGATTTAGTATTCTGTTAGAACACAGGCTAAGTGAGTGTTCTGTTAGAACACTGAACTGAGTGAGTATTCTTTAAACATAGACTGCGTCCAAATTCTGTTAGGACACAGACTGAGTTAGTAATTTTTGATCTGAATCCACATTCTGTTAGAACACAGGCTGAGTTAGTATTCTTTGAAAATAATCTGAATCCATATTCTGTTAGAACACAGGCTGAGTTAGTATTCTTTGAAAATAATCTGAATCCATATTCTGGTAGAACACTGGCTGAGTGAGTATGCTTTGAAAATAATCTGAGTCAATATCCTGTTAGAACACTTGCTGAATTAGTATTTTGTTAAAACCCAGGCTGAGTGAGTATTCTGTTAGAACACAGGCTGAGTGCGTATTATTTAAAAATAAACTGAGTCCATATTCTGTAAGAACACAGGCTGAGTGAGTATTCTTTTAACAAAACTGAGTCCACATTCCGTTAGGACACTGGCTTATGAGTATTCTGTTAGAAAACAGGCTGAGTGAGTATTCTTTAAACATAGACTGAGTCCATATTATATCAGAACACAGGCTGAGTGAGTATACTGTTAGAACACAGGCTGAGTGAGTATTCCGTTAGAACAGAGGCTGAGTATTATGTTAGAACACAGGCTCAGTGTGCATTCTTTAAAAATAGACTTAGTCCATATTCTGTTAGAGCACAGGCTGAGTGAGTATTCTGTTAGAACACAGGCTGAGTGAGTGTTCTGTTAGAACACAGGCTGAGTGGTTATTATTTAAAAATAAACTGATTCCATATTCTGTTAGAACTCAGGCTGAGTATTCTTTTAACAAAATCTGAGTCCACATTCCCTTAGAACACAGGTTGAGTGAGTATTCTGTTAGAACACGGGCTGGGTGAGTATTCTCTTAGAACACAGGCAGAATGAGTATTATTTTAAAATAATCTGAATCCATATTCTGTTAGAACTCTCGCTGAGTGAGTATTCTGTTAGAACACAGGCTGAGTGAGTATTCTTTAAACATAGACTGAGTCCATATTCTGTTAGAAAACAGACTGAGTTAGTAATTTTAGATGAGAATCTGAGTCCACATTCTGTTAAAACGCAGCTTGAGTGGGTAATATATAAAAGTAAACTGAGTCCATATTTTGTTCGAACACAGGCTGAGTGAATATTCTTTGAAAATAATCTGAATCCATATTCTCTTAAAACACTGGCTGAGTGAGTATTCTGTTAGAACACAGGCGGAGTGGGTATTATTTAAAAATAAAGTGAGTCCATAGTATTTAGAACACAGACTGAGTGAGTATTTTTTGAACAAAATCTGAGTCCACATTCTGTTAGAACAGAGGCTGAGTGAGTATTCCGTTAGAACACAGTCTCAGTGAGTATTCTTTAAAGATAGACTTAGTCCATATTCTGTTAGAGCACAGTCTGAGTGAGTAATTTTTGAACAAAATCTGATTCCACATTCTGTTAGAACACAGTCTGATTTAGTATTCTGTTAGAACACAGGCTAAGTGAGTGTTCTGTTAGAACACTGAACTGAGTGAATATTCTTTAAACATAGACTGCGTCCAAATTCTGTTAGGACACAGACTGAGTTAGTAATTTTTGATCTGAATCCACATTCTGTTGGAACACAGGCTGAGTTAGTATTCTTTAAAAATAATCTGAATCCATATTCTGGTAGAACACTGGCTGAGTGAGTATGCTTTGAAAATAATCTGAATCCATATTCTGGTAGAACACTGGCTGAGTGAGTATGCTTTGAAAATAATCTGAGTCAATATCCTGTTAGAACACTTGCTGAATTAGTATTTTGTTAAAACCCAGGCTGAGTGAGTATTCCGTTAGAACACAGTCTCAGTGAGTATTCTTTAAAGATAGACTTAGTCCATATTCTGTTAGAGCACAGTCTGAGTGAGTAATTTTTGAACAAAATCTGATTCCACATTCTGTTAGAACACAGTCTGATTTAGTATTCTGTTAGAACACAGGCTAAGTGAGTGTTCTGTTAGAACACTGAACTGAGTGAGTATTCTTTAAACATAGACTGCGTCCAAATTCTGTTAGGACACAGACTGAGTTAGTAATTTTTGATCTGAATCCACATTCTGTTAGAACACAGGCTGAGTTAGTATTCTTTGAAAATAATCTGAATCCATATTCTGTTAGAACACAGGCTGAGTTAGTATTCTTTGAAAATAATCTGAATCCATATTCTGGTAGAACACTGGCTGAGTGAGTATGCTTTGAAAATAATCTGAGTCAATATCCTGTTAGAACACTTGCTGAATTAGTATTTTGTTAAAACCCAGGCTGAGTGAGTATTCTGTTAGAACACAGGCTGAGTGCGTATTATTTAAAAATAAACTGAGTCCATATTCTGTAAGAACACAGGCTGAGTGAGTATTCTTTTAACAAAACTGAGTCCACATTCCGTTAGGACACTGGCTTATGAGTATTCTGTTAGAAAACAGGCTGAGTGAGTATTCTTTAAACATAGACTGAGTCCATATTATATCAGAACACAGGCTGAGTGAGTATACTGTTAGAACACAGGCTGAGTGAGTATTCCGTTAGAACAGAGGCTGAGTATTATGTTAGAACACAGGCTCAGTGTGCATTCTTTAAAAATAGACTTAGTCCATATTCTGTTAGAGCACAGGCTGAGTGAGTATTCTGTTAGAACACAGGCTGAGTGAGTGTTCTGTTAGAACACAGGCTGAGTGGTTATTATTTAAAAATAAACTGATTCCATATTCTGTTAGAACTCAGGCTGAGTATTCTTTTAACAAAATCTGAGTCCACATTCCCTTAGAACACAGGTTGAGTGAGTATTCTGTTAGAACACGGGCTGGGTGAGTATTCTCTTAGAACACAGGCAGAATGAGTATTATTTTAAAATAATCTGAATCCATATTCTGTTAGAACTCTCGCTGAGTGAGTATTCTGTTAGAACACAGGCTGAGTGAGTATTCTTTAAACATAGACTGAGTCCATATTCTGTTAGAAAACAGACTGAGTTAGTAATTTTAGATGAGAATCTGAGTCCACATTCTGTTAAAACGCAGCTTGAGTGGGTAATATATAAAAGTAAACTGAGTCCATATTTTGTTCGAACACAGGCTGAGTGAATATTCTTTGAAAATAATCTGAATCCATATTCTCTTAAAACACTGGCTGAGTGAGTATTCTGTTAGAACACAGGCGGAGTGGGTATTATTTAAAAATAAAGTGAGTCCATAGTATTTAGAACACAGACTGAGTGAGTATTTTTTGAACAAAATCTGAGTCCACATTCTGTTAGAACAGAGGCTGAGTGAGTATTCCGTTAGAACACAGTCTCAGTGAGTATTCTTTAAAGATAGACTTAGTCCATATTCTGTTAGAGCACAGTCTGAGTGAGTAATTTTTGAACAAAATCTGATTCCAAATTCTGTTAGAACACAGGCTGAGTGAGTATTCCATTAGAACACAGTCTGAGTGAGTATTCTTTAAACATAGACTGCGTCCAAATTCTGTTAGGACACAGACTGAGTTAGTAATTTTTGATCTGAATCCATATTCTGTTAGAACACAGGCTGAGTTAGTATTCTTTGAAAATAATCTGAATCCATATTCTGGTAGAACACTGGCTGAGTGAGTATGCTTTGAAAATAATCTGAGTCAATATCTTGTTAGAACACTTGCTGAGTTAGTATTTTGTTAAAACCCAGGCTCGGTGAGTATTTTGTTAGAACACAGGCTGAGTGCGTATTATTTAAACATAAACTGAGTCCGTATTATTTAGAACACAGACTGAGTGAGTATTTTTTGAACAAAATCTGAGTCCACATTCTGTTAGAACACAGGCTGATTTAGTATTCTGTTAGAAAACAGGCTAAGTGAGTGTTCTGTTAGAACACTGAACTGAGTGAGTATTCTTTAAACATAGACTGCGTCCAAATTCTGTTAGGACACAGACTGAGTTAGTAATTTTTGATCTGAATCCACATTCTGTTAGAACACAGGCTGAGTTAGTATTCTTTGAAAATAGTCTGAATCCATATTCTGGTAGAAGACTGGCTGAGTGAGTATTCTTTAAAAATAATCTGAATGCATATTCTGGTATAACACTGGCTGAATGAGTATTCTTTGAAAATAATCTGAGTCAATATCCTGTTAGAACACTTGCTGAATTAGTATTTTGTTAAAACCCAGGCTGAAGGAGTATTCTGTTAGAACACAGGCTGAGTGCGTATTATTTAAAAATAAACTGAGTCCATATTCTGTAAGAACACAGGCTGAGTGAGTATTCTTTGAACAAAACTGAGTCCACATTCCGTTAGGACACTGGCTTATGAGTATTCTGTTAGAAAACAGGCTGAGTGAGTATTCTTTAAACATAGACTGAGTCCATATTATATCAGAACACAGGCTGAGTGAGTATACTGTTAGAACACAGGCTGAGTGAGTATTCTGTTAGAACAGAGGCTGAGTATTATGTTAGAACACAGGCTCAGTGTGCATTCTTTAAAAATAGACTTAGTCCATATTCTGTTAGAGCACAGGCTGAGTGAGTATTCTGTTAGAACACAGGCTGAGTGAGTGTTCTGTTAGAACACAGGCTGAGTGGTTATTATTTAAAAATAAACTGATTCCATATTCTGTTAGAACTCAGGCTGAGTATTCTTTTAACAAAATCTGAGTCCACATTCCCTTAGAACACAGGTTGAGTGAGTATTCTGTTAGAACACGGGCTGGGTGAGTATTCTCTTAGAACACAGGCTGAATGAGTATTATTTTAAAATAATCTGAATCCATATTCTGTTAGAACTCTCGCTGAGTGAGTATTCTGTTAGAACACAGGCTGAGTGAGTATTCTTTAAACATAGACTGAGTCCATATTCTGTTAGAAAACAGACTGAGTTAGTAATTTTAGATGAGAATCTGAGTCAACATTCTGTTAAAACGCAGCTTGAGTGGGTAATATTTAAAAGTAAACTGAGTCCATATTTTGTTCGAACACAGGCTGAGTGAATATTCTTTGACAATAATCTGAATCCATATTCTCTTAAAACACTGGCTGAGTGAGTATTCTGTTAGGACACAGGCTGAGTGGGTATTATTTAAAAATGAAGTGAGTACATAGTATTTAGAACACAGACTGAGTGAGTATTCTTTAAAGACAGACTTAGTCCATATTCTGTTAGAGCACAGTCTGAGTGAGTAATTTTTGAACAAAATCTTAGTCCACATTCTGTTAGAACACAGGCTGAGTGAGTATTCCATTAGAACACAGTCTGAGTGAGTATTCTTTAAACATAGACTGCGTCCAAATTCTGTTAGGACACAGACTTAGTTAGTAATTTTTGATCTGAATCCATATTCTGTTAGAACACAGGCTGAGTTAGTATTCTTTGAAAATAATCTGAATCCATATTCTGGTAGAACACTGGCTGAGTGAGTATGCTTTGAAAATAATCTGAGTCAATATCTTGTTAGAACACTTGCTGAGTTAGTATTTTGTTAAAACCCAGGCTCGGTGAGTATTTTGTTAGAACACAGGCTGAGTGCGTATTATTTAAACATAAACTGAGTCCGTATTATTTAGAACACAGACTGAGTGAGTATTTTTTGAACAATATCTGAGTCCACATTCTGTTAGAACACAGGCTGATTTAGTATTCTGTTAGAACACAGGCTAAGTGTGTGTTCTGTTGGAACACTGAACTGAGTGAGTATTCTTTAAACATAGACTGCGTCCAAATTCTGTTAGGACACAGACTGAGTTAGTAATTTTTGATCTGAATCCACATTCTGTTAGAACACAGGCTGAGTTAGTATTCTTTGAAAATAGTCTGAATCCATATTCTGGTAGAAGACTGGCTGAGTGAGTATTCTTTAAAAATAATCTGAATGCATATTCTGGTATAACACTGGCTGAATGAGTATTCTTTGAAAATAATCTGAGTCAATATCCTGTTAGAACACTTGCTGAATTAGTATTTTGTTAAAACCCAGGCTGAGTGAGTATTCTGTTAGAACACAGGCTGAGTGCGTATTATTTAAAAATAAACTGAGTCCATATTCTGTAAGAACACAGGCTGAGTGAGTATTCTTTGAACAAAACTGAGTCCACATTCAGTTAGGACACTGGCTTATGAGTATTCTGTTAGAAAACAGGCTGAGTGAGTATTCTTTAAACATAGACTGAGTCCATAATATATCAGAACACAGGCTGAGTGAGTATACTGTTAGAACACAGGCTGAGTGAGTATTCTGTTAGAACACAGGCTGAGTATTATGTTAGAACACAGGCTCAGTGTGCATTTTTTAAAAACAGACTTAGTCCATATTCTGTTAGAGCACAGGCTGAGTGAGTATTCTGTTAGAACACAGGCTGAGTGAGTATTCTGTTAGAACAGAGGCTGAGTATTATGTTAGAACACAGGCTCAGTGTGCATTCTTTAAAAATAGACTTAGTCCATATTCTGTTAGAGCACAGGCTGAGTGAGTATTCTGTTAGAACACAGGCTGAGTGAGTGTTCTGTTAGAACACAGGCTGAGTGGTTATTATTTAAAAATAAACTGATTCCATATTCTGTTAGAACTCAGGCTGAGTATTCTTTTAACAAAATCGGAGTCCACATTCCCTTAGAACACAGGTTGAGTGAGTATTCTGTTAGAACACGGGCTGGGTGAGTATTCTCTTAGAACACAGGCTGAATGAGTATTATTTTAAAATAATCTGAATCCATATTCTGTTAGAACTCTCGCTGAGTGAGTATTCTGTTAGAACACAGGCTGAGTGAGTATTCTTTAAACATAGACTGAGTCCATATTCTGTTAGAAAACAGACTGAGTTAGTAATTTTAGATGAGAATCTGAGTCAACATTCTGTTAAAACGCAGCTTGAGTGGGTAATATATAAAAGTAAACTGAGTCCATATTTTGTTCGAACACAGGCTGAGTGAATATTCTTTGAAAATAATCTGAATCCATATTCTCTTAAAACACTGGCTGAGTGAGTATTCTGTTAGAACACAGGCTGAGTGGGTATTATTTAAAAATAAAGTGAGTCCATAGTATTTAGAACACAGACTGAGTGAGTATTCTTTAAAGACAGACTTAGTCCATATTCTGTTAGAGCACAGTCTGAGTGAGTAATTTTTGAACAAAATCTTAGTCCACATTCTGTTAGAACACAGGCTGAGTGAGTATTCCGTTAGAACACAGTCTGAGTGAGTATTCTTTAAACATAGACTGCGTCCAAATTCTGTTAGGACACAGACTGAGTTAGTAATTTTTGATCTGAATCCATATTCTGTTAGAACACAGGCTGAGTTAGTATTCTTTAAAAATAATCTGAATCCATATTCTGGTAGAACACTGGCTGAGTGAGTATGCTTTGAAAATAATCTGAGTCAATATCTTGTTAGAACACTTGCTGAGTTAGTATTTTGTTAAAACCCAGGCTCGGTGAGTATTTTATTAGAACACAGGCTGAGTGCGTATTATTTAAACATAAACTGAGTCCGTATTATTTTGAACACAGACTGAGTGAGTATTTTTTGAACAAAATCTGAGTCCACATTCTGTTAGAACACAGGCTGATTTAGTATTCTGTTAGAAAACAAGCTAAGTGAGTGTTCTGTTAGAACACTGAACTGAGTGAGTATTCTTTAAACATAGACTGCGTCCAAATTCTGTTAGGACACAGACTGAGTTAGTAATTTTTGATCTGAATCCACATTCTGTTAGAACACAGGCTGAGTTAGTATTCTTTGAAAATAGTCTGAATCCATATTCTGGTGGAACACTGGCTGAGTGAGTATTCTTTGAAAATAATCTGATTGCATATTCTGGTATAACACTGGCTGAATGAGTATTCTTTGAAAATAATCTGAGTCAATATCCTCTTAGAACACTTGCTGAATTAGTATTTTGTTAAAACCCAGGCTGAGTGAGTATTCTGTTAGAACACAGGCTGAGGGCGTATTATTTAAAAATAAACTGAGTCCATATTCTGTAAGAACACAGGCTGAGTGAGTATTCTTTGAACAAAACTGAGTCCACATTCCGTTAGGACACTGGCTTATGAGTATTCTGTTAGAAAACAGGCTGAGTGAGTATTCTTTAAACATAGACTGAGTCCATATTATATCAGAACACAGGCTGAGTGAGTATACTGTTAGAACACAGGCTGAGTGAGTATTCTGTTAGAACAGAGGCTGAGTATTATGTTAGAACACAGGCTCAGTGTGCATTCTTTAAAAATAGACTTAGTCCATATTCTGTTAGAGCACAGGCTGAGTGAGTATTCTGTTAGAACACAGGCTGAGTGAGTGTTCTGTTAGAACACAGGCTGAGTGGTTATTATTTAAAAATAAACTGATTCCATATTCTGTTAGAACTCAGGCTGAGTATTCTTTTAACAAAATCTGAGTCCACATTCCCTTAGAACACAGGTTGAGTGAGTATTCTGTTAGAACACGGGCTGGGTGAGTATTCTCTTAGAACACAGGCTGAATGAGTATTATTTTAAAATAATCTGAATCCATATTCTGTTAGAACTCTCGCTGAGTGAGTATTCTGTTAGAACACAGGCTGAGTGAGTATTCTTTAAACATAGACTGAGTCCATATTCTGTTAGAAAACAGACTGAGTTAGTAATTTTAGATGAGAATCTGAGTCAACATTCTGTTAAAACGCAGCTTGAGTGGGTAATATATAAAAGTAAACTGAGTCCATATTTTGTTCGAACACAGGATGAGTGAATATTCTTTGAAAATAATCTGAATCCATATTCTCTTAAAACACTGGCTGAGTGAGTATTCTGTTAGAACACAGGCTGAGTGGGTACTATTTAAAAATGAAGTGAGTCCATAGTATTTAGAACACAGACTGAGTGAGTATTCTTTAAAGACAGACTTAGTCCATATTCTGTTAGAGCACAGTCTGAGTGAGTAATTTTTGAACAAAATCTTAGTCCACATTCTGTTAGAACACTGGCTGAGTGAGTATTCCGTTAGAACACAGTCTGAGTGAGTATTCTTTAAACATAGACTGCGTCCAAATTCTGTTAGAACACAGACTGTGTTAGTAATTTTTGATCTGAATCCATATTCTGTTAGAACACAGGCTGAGTTAGTATTCTTTGAAAATAATCTGAATCCATATTCTGGTAGAACACTGGCTGAGTGAGTATGCTTTGAAAATAATCTGAGTCAATATCTTGTTAGAACACTTGCTGAGTTAGTATTTTGTTAAAACCCAGGCTCGGTGAGTATTTTGTTAGAACACAGGCTGAGTGCGTATTATTTAAAAATAAACTGAGTCCATATTATTAAGAACACAGACTGAGTGAGTATTTTTTGAACAAAATCTGAGTCCACATTCTGTTAGAACAGAGGCTGAGTGAGTATTCCGTTAGAACACAGTCTGAGTGAGTATACTTTAAAGACAGACTTAGTCCATATTCTGTTAGAGCACAGTCTGAGTGAGTAATTTTTGAACAAAATCTTCGTCCACATTCTGTTAGAACACAGGCTGAGTGAGTATTCCGTTAGAACACAGTCTGAGTGAGTATTCTTTAAACATAGACTGCGTCCAAATTCTGTTAGAACACAGGCTGAGTTAGTAATTTTTGATCTGAATCCATATTCTGTTAGAACACAGGCTGAGTTAGTATTCTTTCAAAATAATCTGAATCCATATTCTGGTAGAACACTGGCTGAGTGAGTATGCTTTGAAAATAATCTGAGTCAATATCTTGTTAGAACACTTGCTGAGTTAGTATTTTGTTAAAACCCAGTCTCGGTGAGTATTTTGTTAGAACACAGGCTGAGTGCGTATTATTTAAAAATAAACTGAGTCAGTATTATTTAGAACACAGACTGAGTGAGTATTTTTTGAACAAAATCTGAGTCCACATTCTGTTAGAACACAGGCTGATTTAGTATTTTGTTAGAACACAGGGTAAGTGAGTGTTCTGTTAGAACACTGAACTGAGTGAGTATTCTTTAAACATAGACTGCGTCCAAATTCCGTTAGGACACAGACTGAGTTAGTAATTTTTGATCTGAATCCACATTCTGTTAGAACACAGGCTGAGTTAGTATTCTTTGAAAATAGTCTGAATCCATATTCTGGTAGAACACTGGCTGAGTGAGTATTCTTTGAAAATAATCTGAATGCATATTCTGGTATAACACTGGCTGAATGAGTATTCTTTGAAAATAATCTGAGTCAATATCCTGTTAGAACACTTGCTGAATTAGTATTTTGTTAAAACCCAGGCTGAGTGAGTATTCTGTTAGAACACAGGCTGAGTGCGTATTATTTAAAAATAAACTGAGTCCATATTCTGTAAGAACACAGGCTGAGTGAGTATTCTTTTAACAAAACTGAGTCCACATTCCGTTGGGACACTGGCTTATGAGTATTCTGTTAGAAAACAGGCTGAGTGAGTATTCTTTAAACATAGACTGAGTCCATATTATATCAGAACACAGGCTGAGTGAGTATACTGTTAGAACACAGGCTGAGTGAGTATTCTGTTAGAACAGAGGCTGAGTATTATGTTAGAACACAGGCTCAGTGTGCATTCTTTAAAAATAGACTTAGTCCATATTCTGTTAGAGCACAGGCTGAGTGAGTATTCTGTTAGAACACAGGCTGAGTGAGTGTTCTGTTAGAACACAGGCTGAGTGGTTATTATTTAAAAATAAACTGATTCCATATTCTGTTAGAACTCAGGCTGAGTATTCTTTTAACAAAATCTGAGTCCACATTCCCTTAGAACACAGGTTGAGTGAGTATTCTGTTAGAACACGGGCTGGGTGAGTACTCTCTTAGAACACAGGCTGAATGAGTATTATTTTAAAATAATCTGAATCCATATTCTGTTAGAACTCTCGCTGAGTGAGTATTCTGTTAGAACACAGGCTGAGTGAGTGTTCTGTTAGAACACAGGCTGAGTGGTTATTATTTAAAAATAAACTGATTCCATATTCTGTTAGAACTCAGGCTGAGTATTCTTTTAACAAAATCGGAGTCCACATTCCCTTAGAACACAGGTTGAGTGAGTATTCTGTTAGAACACGGGCTGGGTGAGTATTCTCTTAGAACACAGGCTGAATGAGTATTATTTTAAAATAATCTGAATCCATATTCTGTTAGAACTCTCGCTGAGTGAGTATTCTGTTAGAACACAGGCTGAGTGAGTATTCTTTAAACATAGACTGAGTCCATATTCTGTTAGAAAACAGACTGAGTTAGTAATTTTAGATGAGAATCTGAGTCAACATTCTGTTAAAACGCAGCTTGAGTGGGTAATATATAAAAGTAAACTGAGTCCATATTTTGTTCGAACACAGGCTGAGTGAATATTCTTTGAAAATAATCTGAATCCATATTCTCTTAAAACACTGGCTGAGTGAGTATTCTGTTAGAACACAGGCTGAGTGGGTATTATTTAAAAATAAAGTGAGTCCATAGTATTTAGAACACAGACTGAGTGAGTATTCTTTAAAGACAGACTTAGTCCATATTCTGTTAGAGCACAGTCTGAGTGAGTAATTTTTGAACAAAATCTTAGTCCACATTCTGTTAGAACACAGGCTGAGTGAGTATTCCGTTAGAACACAGTCTGAGTGAGTATTCTTTAAACATAGACTGCGTCCAAATTCTGTTAGGACACAGACTGAGTTAGTAATTTTTGATCTGAATCCATATTCTGTTAGAACACAGGCTGAGTTAGTATTCTTTAAAAATAATCTGAATCCATATTCTGGTAGAACACTGGCTGAGTGAGTATGCTTTGAAAATAATCTGAGTCAATATCTTGTTAGAACACTTGCTGAGTTAGTATTTTGTTAAAACCCAGGCTCGGTGAGTATTTTATTAGAACACAGGCTGAGTGCGTATTATTTAAACATAAACTGAGTCCGTATTATTTTGAACACAGACTGAGTGAGTATTTTTTGAACAAAATCTGAGTCCACATTCTGTTAGAACACAGGCTGATTTAGTATTCTGTTAGAAAACAAGCTAAGTGAGTGTTCTGTTAGAACACTGAACTGAGTGAGTATTCTTTAAACATAGACTGCGTCCAAATTCTGTTAGGACACAGACTGAGTTAGTAATTTTTGATCTGAATCCACATTCTGTTAGAACACAGGCTGAGTTAGTATTCTTTGAAAATAGTCTGAATCCATATTCTGGTGGAACACTGGCTGAGTGAGTATTCTTTGAAAATAATCTGATTGCATATTCTGGTATAACACTGGCTGAATGAGTATTCTTTGAAAATAATCTGAGTCAATATCCTGTTAGAACACTTGCTGAATTAGTATTTTGTTAAAACCGAGGCTGAGTGAGTATTCTGTTAGAACACAGGCTGAGTGCGTATTATTTAAAAATAAACTGAGTCCATATTCTGTAAGAACACAGGCTGAGTGAGTATTCTTTTAACAAAACTGAGTCCACATTCCGTTGGGACACTGGCTTATGAGTATTCTGTTAGAAAACAGGCTGAGTGAGTATTCTTTAAACATAGACTGAGTCCATATTATATCAGAACACAGGCTGAGTGAGTATACTGTTAGAACACAGGCTGAGTGAGTATTCTGTTAGAACAGAGGCTGAGTATTATGTTAGAACACAGGCTCAGTGTGCATTCTTTAAAAATAGACTTAGTCCATATTCTGTTAGAGCACAGGCTGAGTGAGTATTCTGTTAGAACACAGGCTGAGTGAGTGTTCTGTTAGAACACAGGCTGAGTGGTTATTATTTAAAAATAAACTGATTCCATATTCTGTTAGAACTCAGGCTGAGTATTCTTTTAACAAAATCTGAGTCCACATTCCCTTAGAACACAGGTTGAGTGAGTATTCTGTTAGAACACGGGCTGGGTGAGTATTCTCTTAGAACACAGGCTGAATGAGTATTATTTTAAAATAATCTGAATCCATATTCTGTTAGAACTCTCGCTGAGTGAGTATTCTGTTAGAACACAGGCTGAGTGAGTATTCTTTAAACATAGACTGAGTCCATATTCTGTTAGAAAACAGACTGAGTTAGTAATTTTAGATGAGAATCTGAGTCAACATTCTGTTAAAACGCAGCTTGAGTGGGTAATATATAAAAGTAAACTGAGTCCATATTTTGTTCGAACACAGGATGAGTGAATATTCTTTGAAAATAATCTGAATCCATATTCTCTTAAAACACTGGCTGAGTGAGTATTCTGTTAGAACACAGGCTGAGTGGGTACTATTTAAAAATGAAGTGAGTCCATAGTATTTAGAACACAGACTGAGTGAGTATTCTTTAAAGACAGACTTAGTCCATATTCTGTTAGAGCACAGTCTGAGTGAGTAATTTTTGAACAAAATCTTAGTCCACATTCTGTTAGAACACTGGCTGAGTGAGTATTCCGTTAGAACACAGTCTGAGTGAGTATTCTTTAAACATAGACTGCGTCCAAATTCTGTTAGAACACAGACTGTGTTAGTAATTTTTGATCTGAATCCATATTCTGTTAGAACACAGGCTGAGTTAGTATTCTTTGAAAATAATCTGAATCCATATTCTGGTAGAACACTGGCTGAGTGAGTATGCTTTGAAAATAATCTGAGTCAATATCTTGTTAGAACACTTGCTGAGTTAGTATTTTGTTAAAACCCAGGCTCGGTGAGTATTTTGTTAGAACACAGGCTGAGTGCGTATTATTTAAAAATAAACTGAGTCCATATTATTAAGAACACAGACTGAGTGAGTATTTTTTGAACAAAATCTGAGTCCACATTCTGTTAGAACAGAGGCTGAGTGAGTATTCCGTTAGAACACAGTCTGAGTGAGTATACTTTAAAGACAGACTTAGTCCATATTCTGTTAGAGCACAGTCTGAGTGAGTAATTTTTGAACAAAATCTTCGTCCACATTCTGTTAGAACACAGGCTGAGTGAGTATTCCGTTAGAACACAGTCTGAGTGAGTATTCTTTAAACATAGACTGCGTCCAAATTCTGTTAGAACACAGGCTGAGTTAGTAATTTTTGATCTGAATCCATATTCTGTTAGAACACAGGCTGAGTTAGTATTCTTTCAAAATAATCTGAATCCATATTCTGGTAGAACACTGGCTGAGTGAGTATGCTTTGAAAATAATCTGAGTCAATATCTTGTTAGAACACTTGCTGAGTTAGTATTTTGTTAAAACCCAGTCTCGGTGAGTATTTTGTTAGAACACAGGCTGAGTGCGTATTATTTAAAAATAAACTGAGTCAGTATTATTTAGAACACAGACTGAGTGAGTATTTTTTGAACAAAATCTGAGTCCACATTCTGTTAGAACACAGGCTGATTTAGTATTTTGTTAGAACACAGGGTAAGTGAGTGTTCTGTTAGAACACTGAACTGAGTGAGTATTCTTTAAACATAGACTGCGTCCAAATTCCGTTAGGACACAGACTGAGTTAGTAATTTTTGATCTGAATCCACATTCTGTTAGAACACAGGCTGAGTTAGTATTCTTTGAAAATAGTCTGAATCCATATTCTGGTAGAACACTGGCTGAGTGAGTATTCTTTGAAAATAATCTGAATGCATATTCTGGTATAACACTGGCTGAATGAGTATTCTTTGAAAATAATCTGAGTCAATATCCTGTTAGAACACTTGCTGAATTAGTATTTTGTTAAAACCCAGGCTGAGTGAGTATTCTGTTAGAACACAGGCTGAGTGCGTATTATTTAAAAATAAACTGAGTCCATATTCTGTAAGAACACAGGCTGAGTGAGTATTCTTTTAACAAAACTGAGTCCACATTCCGTTGGGACACTGGCTTATGAGTATTCTGTTAGAAAACAGGCTGAGTGAGTATTCTTTAAACATAGACTGAGTCCATATTATATCAGAACACAGGCTGAGTGAGTATACTGTTAGAACACAGGCTGAGTGAGTATTCTGTTAGAACAGAGGCTGAGTATTATGTTAGAACACAGGCTCAGTGTGCATTCTTTAAAAATAGACTTAGTCCATATTCTGTTAGAGCACAGGCTGAGTGAGTATTCTGTTAGAACACAGGCTGAGTGAGTGTTCTGTTAGAACACAGGCTGAGTGGTTATTATTTAAAAATAAACTGATTCCATATTCTGTTAGAACTCAGGCTGAGTATTCTTTTAACAAAATCTGAGTCCACATTCCCTTAGAACACAGGTTGAGTGAGTATTCTGTTAGAACACGGGCTGGGTGAGTACTCTCTTAGAACACAGGCTGAATGAGTATTATTTTAAAATAATCTGAATCCATATTCTGTTAGAACTCTCGCTGAGTGAGTATTCTGTTAGAACACAGGCTGAGTGAGTATTCTTTAAACATAGACTGAGTCCATATTCTGTTAGAAAACAGACTGAGTTAGTAATTTTAGATGAGAATCTGAGTCAACATTCTGTTAAAACTCAGCTTGAGTGGGTAATATATAAAAGTAAACTGAGTCCATATTTTGTTCGAACACAGGCTGAGTGAATATTCTTTGAAAATAATCTGAATCCATATTCTCTTAAAACGCTGGCTGAGTGAGTGTTCTGTTAGAACACAGGCTGAGTGGGTATTATTTAAAAATAAAGTGAGTCCATAGTATTTAGAACACAGACTGAGTGAGTATTCTTTAAAGACAGACTTAGTCCATATTCTGTTAGAGCACAGTCTGAGTGAGTAATTTTTGAACAAAATCTTAGTCCACATTCTGTTAGAACACAGGCTGAGTGAGTATTCCGTTAGAACACAGTCTGAGTGAGTATTCTTTAAACATAGACTGCGTCCAAATTCTGTTAGGACACAGACTGAGTTAGTAATTTTTGATCTGAATCCATATTCTGTTAGAACACTGGCTGAGTGAGTATTCTTTGAAAATAATCTGAATGCATATTCTGGTAGAACACTGGCTGAGTGAGTATGCTTTGAAAATAATCTGAGTCAATATCTTGTTAGAACACTTGCTGAGTTAGTATTTTGTTAAAACCCAGGCTCGGTGAGTATTTTGTTAGAACACAGGCTGAGTGCGTATTATTTAAAAATAAACTGAGTCCATATTCTGTAAGAACACAGGCTGAGTGAGTATTCTTTTAACAAAACTGAGTCCACATTCCGTTGGGACACTGGCTTATGAGTATTCTGTTAGAAAACAGGCTTAGTGAGTATTCTTTAAACATAGACTGAGTCCATATTATATCAGAACACAGGCTGAGTGAGTATACTGTTAGAACACAGGCTGAGTGAGTATTCTGTTAGAACAGAGGCTGAGTATTATGTTAGAACACAGGCTCAGTGTGCATTCTTTAAAAATAGACTTAGTCCATATTCTGTTAGAGCACAGGCTGAGTGAGTATTCTGTTAGAACACAGGCTGAGTGAGTGTTCTGTTAGAACACAGGCTGAGTGGTTATTATTTAAAAATAAACTGATTCCATATTCTGTTAGAACTCAGGCTGAGTATTCTTTTAACAAAATCTGAGTCCACATTCCCTTAGAACACAGTTTGAGTGAGTATTCTGTTAGAACACGTGCTGGGTGAGTATTCTCTTAGAACACAGGCTGAATGAGTATTATTTTAAAATAATCTGAATCCATATTCTGTTAGAACTCTCGCTGAGTGAGTATTCTGTTAGAACACAGGCTGAGTGAGTATTCTTTAAACATAGACTGAGTCCATATTCTGTTAGAAAACAGACTGAGTTAGTAATTTTAGATGAGAATCTGAGTCAACATTCTGTTAAAACGCAGCTTGAGTGGGTAATATATAAAAGTAAACTGAGTCCATATTTTGTTCGAACACAGGCTGAGTGAATATTCTTTGACAATAATCTGAATCCATATTCTCTTAAAACACTGGCTGAGTGAGTATTCTGTTAGAACACAGGCTGAGTGGGTATTATTTAAAAATAAAGTGAGTCCATAGTATTTAGAACACAGACTGAGTGAGTATTCTTTAAAGACAGACTTAGTCCATATTCTGTTAGAGCACAGTCTGAGTGATTAATTTTTGAACAAAATCTTAGTCCACATTCTGTTAGAACACTGGCTGAGTGAGTATTCCGTTAGAACACAGTCTGAGTGAGTATTCTTTAAACATAGACTGCGTCCAAATTCTGTTAGAACACAGACTGAGTTAGTAATTTTTGATCTGAATCCATATTCTGTTAGAACACAGGCTGAGTTAATATTCTTTGAAAATAATCTGAATCCATATTCTGGTAGAACACTGGCTGAGTGAGTATGCTTTGAAAATAATCTTAGTCAATATCTTGTTAGAACACTTGCTGAGTTAGTATTTTGTTAAAACCCAGGCTCGGTGAGTATTTTGTTAGAACACAGGCTGAGTGCGTATTATTTAAAAATAAACTGAGTCCATATTATTAAGAACACAGACTGAGTGAGTATTTTTTGAACAAAATCTGAGTCCACATTCTGTTAGAACAGAGGCTGAGTGAGTATTCCGTTAGAACACAGACTGAGTGAGTATACTTTAAAGAGAGACTTAGTCCATATTCTGTTAGAGCACAGTCTGAGTGAGTAATTTTTGAACAAAATCTTCGTCCACATTCTGTTAGAACACAGGCTGAGTGAGTATTCCGTTAGAACACAGTCTGAGTGAGTATTCTTTAAACATAGACTGCGTCCAAATTCTGTTAGAACACAGACTGAGTTAGTAATTTTTGATCTGAATCCATATTCTATTAGAACACAGGCTGAGTTCGTATTCTTTGAAAATAATCTGAATCCATATTCTGGTAGAACACTGGCTGAGTGAGTATGCTTTGAAAATAATCTGAGTCAATATCTTGTTAGAACACTTGCTGAGTTAGTATTTTGTTAAAACCCAGGCTCGGTGAGTATTTTGTTAGAACACAGGCTGAGTGCGTATTATTTAAAAATAAACTGAGTCAGTATTATTTAGAACACAGACTGAGTGAGTATTTTTTGAACAAAATCTGAGTCCACATTCTGTTAGAACACAGGCTGATTTAGTATTCTGTTAGAACACAGGCTAAGTGAGTGTTCTGTTAGAACACTGAACTGAGTGAGTATTCTTTAAACATAGACTGCGTCCAAATTCCGTTAGGACACAGACTGAGTTAGTAATTTTTGATCTGAATCCACATTCTGTTAGAACACAGGCTGAGTTAGTATTCTTTGAAAATAGTCTGAATCCATATTCTGGTAGAACACTGGCTGAGTGAGTATTCTTTGAAAATAATCTGAATGCATATTCTGGTATAACACTGGCTGAATGAGTATTCTTTGAAAATAATCTGAGTCAATATCCTGTTAGAACACTTGCTGAATTAGTATTTTGTTAAAACCCAGGCTGAGTGAGTATTCTGTTAGAACACAGGCTGAGTGCGTATTATTTAAAAATAAACTGAGTCAGTATTATTTAGAACACAGACTGAGTGAGTATTCTTTTAACAAAACTGAGTCTACATTCCGTTGGGACACTGGCTTATGAGTATTCTGTTAGAAAACAGGCTGAGTGAGTATTCTTTAAACATAGACTGAGTCCATATTATATCAGAACACAGGCTGAGTGAGTATACTGTTAGAACACAGGCTGAGTGAGTATTCTGTTAGAACAGAGGCTGAGTATTATGTTAGAACACAGGCTCAGTGTGCATTCTTTAAAAATAGACTTAGTCCATATTCTGTTAGAGCACAGGCTGAGTGAGTATTCTGTTAGAACACAGGCTGAGTGAGTGTTCTGTTAGAACACAGGCTGAGTGGTTATTATTTAAAAATAAACTGATTCCATATTCTGTTAGAACTCAGGCTGAGTATTCTTTTAACAAAATCTGAGTCCACATTCCCTTAGAACACAGGTTGAGTGAGTATTCTGTTAGAACACGGGCTGGGTGAGTATTCTCTTAGAACACAGGCTGAATGAGTATTATTTTAAAATAATCTGAATCCATATTCTGTTAGAACTCTCGCTGAGTGAGTATTCTGTTAGAACACAGGCTGAGTGAGTATTCTTTAAACATAGACTGAGTCCATATTCTGTTAGAAAACAGACTGAGTTAGTAATTTTAGATGAGAATCTGAGTCCACATTCTGTTAAAACGCAGCTTGAGTGGGTAATATATAAAAGTAAACTGAGTCCATATTTTGTTCGAACACAGGCTGAGTGAATATTCTTTGAAAATAATCTGAATCCATATTCTCTTAAAAAACTCTCTGAGTGAGTGTTCTGTTAGAACACAGGCTGAGTGGGTATTATTTAAAAATAAAGTGAGTCCATAGTATTTAGAACACAGACTGAGTGAGTATTCTTTAAAGAAAGACTTAGTCCATATTCTGTTAGAGTACAGTCTGAGTGAGTAATTTTTGAACAAAATCTTAGTCCACATTCTGTTAGAACACAGGCTGAGTGAGTATTCCGTTAGAACACAGTCTGAGTGAGTATTCTTTAAACATAGACTGCGTCCAAATTCTGTTAGGACACAGACTGAGTTAGTAATTTTTGATCTGAATCCATATTCTGTTAGAACGCAGGCTGAGTTAGTATTCTTTGAAAATCATCTGAATCCATATTCTGGTAGAACACTGGCTGAGTGAGTATGCTTTGAAAATAATCTGAGTCAATATCTTGTTAGAACACTTGCTGAGTTAGTATTTTGTTAAAACCCAGGCTCGGTGAGTATTTTGTTAGAACACAGGCTGAGTGCGTATTATTTAAAAATAAACTGATTCCGTATTATTAAGAACACAGACTGAGTGAGTATTTTTTGAACAAAATCTGAGTCCACATTCTGTTAGAACACAGGCTGATTTAGTATTCTGTTAGAACACAGGCTAAGTGAGTGTTCTGTTAGAACACTGAACTGAGTGAGTATTCTTTAAACATAGACTGCGTCCAAATTCCGTTAGGACACAGACTGAGTTAGTAATTTTTGATCTGAATCCACATTCTGTTAGAACACAGGCTGAGTTAGTATTCTTTGAAAATAGTCTGAATCCATATTCTGGTAGAACACTGGCTGAGTGAGTATTCTTTGAAAATAATCTGAATGCATATTCTGGTATAACACTGGCTGAATGAGTATTCTTTGAAAATAATCTGAGTCAATATCCTGTTAGAACACTTGCTGAATTAGTATTTTGTTAAAACCCAGGCTGAGTGAGTATTCTGTTAGAACACAGGCTGAGTGCGTATTATTTAAAAATAAACTGAGTCCATATTCTGTAAGAACACAGGCTGAGTGAGTATTCTTTTAACAAAACTGAGTCCACATTCCGTTGGGACACTGGCTTATGAGTATTCTGTTAGAAAACAGGCTGAGTGAGTATTCTTTAAACATAGACTGAGTCCATATTATATCAGAACACAGGCTGAGTGAGTATACTGTTAGAACACAGGCTGAGTGAGTATTCTGTTAGAACAGAGGCTGAGTATTATGTTAGAACACAGGCTCAGTGTGCATTCTTTAAAAATAGACTTAGTCCATATTCTGTTAGAGCACAGGCTGAGTGAGTATTCTGTTAGAACACAGGCTGAGTGAGTGTTCTGTTAGAACACAGGCTGAGTGGTTATTATTTAAAAATAAACTGATTCCATATTCTGTTAGAACTCAGGCTGAGTATTCTTTTAACAAAATCTGAGTCCACATTCCCTTAGAACACAGGTTGAGTGAGTATTCTGTTAGAACACGGGCTGGGTGAGTATTCTCTTAGAACACAGGCTGAATGAGTATTATTTTAAAATAATCTGAACCCATATTCTGTTAGAACTCTCGCTGAGTGAGTATTCTGTTAGAACACAGGCTGAGTGCGTATTATTTAAAAATAAACTGAGTCCATATTCTGTAAGAACACAGGCTGAGTGAGTATTCTTTTAACAAAACTGAGTCCACATTCCGTTGGGACACTGGCTTATGAGTATTCTGTTAGAAAACAGGCTTAGTGAGTATTCTTTAAACATAGACTGAGTCCATATTATATCAGAA
Organism: Furipterus horrens; assembly: GCF_987537825.1. Taxonomy (NCBI): domain Eukaryota; kingdom Metazoa; phylum Chordata; class Mammalia; order Chiroptera; family Furipteridae; genus Furipterus; species Furipterus horrens. The sequence goes on along the minus strand of NW_028327197.1, from coordinate 1,029,359 downwards.
CACAGGCTGAGTGATTATACTGTTAGAACACAGGCTGAGTGAGTATTCTGTTAGAACAGAGGCTGAGTATTATGTTAGAACACAGGCTCAGTGTGCATTCTTTAAAAATAGACTTAGTCCATATTCTGTTAGAGCACAGGCTGAGTGAGTATTCTGTTAGAACACAGGCTGAGTGAGTGTTCTGTTAGAACACAGGCTGAGTGGTTATTATTTAAAAATAAACTGATTCCATATTCTGTTAGAACTCAGGCTGAGTATTCTTTTAACAAAATCTGAGTCCACATTCCCTTAGAACACAGGTTGAGTGAGTATTCTGTTAGAACACGGGCTGGGTGAGTATTCTCTTAGAACACAGGCTGAATGAGTATTATTTTAAAATAATCTGAACCCATATTCTGTTAGAACTCTCGCTGAGTGAGTATTCTGTTAGAACACAGGCTGAGTGCGTATTATTTAAAAATAAACTGAGTCCATATTCTGTAAGAACACAGGCTGAGTGAGTATTCTTTTAACAAAACTGAGTCCACATTCCGTTGGGACACTGGCTTATGAGTATTCTGTTAGAAAACAGGCTTAGTGAGTATTCTTTAAACATAGACTGAGTCCATATTATATCAGAACACAGGCTGAGTGATTATACTGTTAGAACACAGGCTGAGTGAGTATTCTGTTAGAACAGAGGCTGAGTATTATGTTAGAACACAGGCTCAGTGTGCATTCTTTAAAAATAGACTTAGTCCATATTCTGTTAGAGCACAGGCTGAGTGAGTATTCTGTTAGAACACAGGCTGAGTGAGTGTTCTGTTAGAACACAGGCTGAGTGGTTATTATTTAAAAATAAACTGATTCCATATTCTGTTAGAACTCAGGCTGAGTATTCTTTTAACAAAATCTGAGTCCACATTCCCTTAGAACACAGGTTGAGTGAGTATTCTGTTAGAACACGGGCTGGGTGAGTATTCTCTTAGAACACAGGCTCAATGAGTATTATTTTAAAATAATCTGAATCCATATTCTGTTAGAACTCTCGCTGAGTGAGTATTCTGTTAGAACACAGGCTGAGTGAGTATTCTTTAAACATAGACTGAGTCCATATTCTGTTAGAAAACAGACTGAGTTAGTAATTTTAGATGAGAATCTGAGTCAACATTCTGTTAAAACGCAGCTTGAGTGGGTAATATATAAAAGTAAACTGAGTCCATATTTTGTTCGAACACAGGCTGAGTGAATATTCTTTGACAATAATCTGAATCCATATTCTCTTAAAACACTGGCTGAGTGAGTATTCTGTTAGAACACAGGCTGAGTGGGTATTATTTAAAAATAAAGTGAGTCCATAGTATTTAGAACACAGACTGAGTGAGTATTCTTTAAAGACAGACTTAGTCCATATTCTGTTAGAGCACAGTCTGAGTGAGTAATTTTTGAACAAAATCTTAGTCCACATTCTGTTAGAACACTGGCTGAGTGAGTATTCCGTTAGAACACAGTCTGAGTGAGTATTCTTTAAACATAGACTGCGTCCAAATTCTGTTAGAACACAGACTGAGTTAGTAATTTTTGATCTGAATCCATATTCTGTTAGAACACAGGCTGAGTTAATATTCTTTGAAAATAATCTGAATCCATATTCTGGTAGAACACTGGCTGAGTGAGTATGCTTTGAAAATAATCTGAGTCAATATCTTGTTAGAACACTTGCTGAGTTAGTATTTTGTTAAAACCCAGGCTCGGTGAGTATTTTGTTAGAACACAGGCTGAGTGCGTATTATTTAAAAATAAACTGAGTCCATATTATTAAGAACACAGACTGAGTGAGTATTTTTTGAACAAAATCTGAGTCCACATTCTGTTAGAACAGAGGCTGAGTGAGTATTCCGTTAGAACACAGTCTGAGTGAGTATACTTTAAAGACAGACTTAGTCCATATTCTGTTAGAGCACAGTCTGAGTGAGTAATTTTTGAACAAAATCTTCGTCCACATTCTGTTAGAACACAGGCTGAGTGAGTATTCCGTTAGAACACAGTCTGAGTGAGTATTCTTTAAACATAGACTGCGTCCAAATTCTGTTAGAACACAGACTGAGTTAGTAATTTTTGATCTGAATCCATATTCTATTAGAACACTGGCTGAGTTCGTATTCTTTGAAAATAATCTGAATCCATATTCTGGTAGAACACTGGCTGAGTGAGTATGCTTTGAAAATAATCTGAGTCAATATCTTGTTAGAACACTTGCTGAGTTAGTATTTTGTTAAAACCCAGGCTCGGTGAGTATTTTGTTAGAACACAGGCTGAGTGCGTATTATTTAAAAATAAACTGAGTCAGTATTATTTAGAACACAGACTGAGTGAGTATTTTTTGAACAAAATCTGAGTCCACATTCTGTTAGAACACAGGCTGATTTAGTATTCTGTTAGAACACAGGCTAAGTGAGTGTTCTGTTAGAACACTGAACTGAGTGAGTATTCTTTAAACATAGACTGCGTCCAAATTGCGTTAGGACACAGACTGAGTTAGTAATTTTTGATCTGAATCCACATTCTGTTAGAACACAGGCTGAGTTAGTATTCTTTGAAAATAGTCTGAATCCATATTCTGGTAGAACACTGGCTGAGTGAGTATTCTTTGAAAATAATCTGAATGCATATTCTGGTATAACACTGGCTGAATGAGTATTCTTTGAAAATAATCTGAGTCAATATCCTGTTAGAACACTTGCTGAATTAGTATTTTGTTAAAACCCAGGCTGAGTGAGTATTCTGTTAGAACACAGGCTGAGTGCGTATTATTTAAAAATAAACTGAGTCAGTATTATTTAGAACACAGACTGAGTGAGTATTCTTTTAACAAAACTGAGTCTACATTCCGTTGGGACACTGGCTTATGAGTATTCTGTTAGAAAACAGGCTGAGTGAGTATTCTTTAAACATAGACTGAGTCCATATTATATCAGAACACAGGCTGAGTGAGTACACTGTTAGAACACAGGCTGAGTGAGTATTCTGTTAGAACAGAGGCTGAGTATTATGTTAGAACACAGGCTCAGTGTGCATTCTTTAAAAATAGACTTAGTCCATATTCTGTTAGAGCACAGGCTGAGTGAGTATTCTGTTAGAACACAGGCTGAGTGAGTGTTCTGTTAGAACACAGGCTGAGTGGTTATTATTTAAAAATAAACTGATTCCATATTCTGTTAGAACTCAGGCTGAGTATTCTTTTAACAAAATCTGAGTCCACATTCCCTTAGAACACAGGTTGAGTGAGTATTCTGTTAGAACACGGGCTGGGTGAGTATTCTCTTAGAACACAGGCTGAATGAGTATTATTTTAAAATAATCTGAATCCATATTCTGTTAGAACTCTCGCTGAGTGAGTATTCTGTTAGAACACAGGCTGAGTGAGTATTCTTTAAACATAGACTGAGTCCATATTCTGTTAGAAAACAGACTGAGTTAGTAATTTTAGATGAGAATCTGAGTCCACATTCTGTTAAAACGCAGCTTGAGTGGGTAATATATAAAAGTAAACTGAGTCCATATTTTGTTCGAACACAGGCTGAGTGAATATTCTTTGAAAATAATCTGAATCCATATTCTCTTAAAAAACTCTCTGAGTGAGTGTTCTGTTAGAACACAGGCTGAGTGGGTATTATTTAAAAATAAAGTGAGTCCATAGTATTTAGAACACAGACTGAGTGAGTATTCTTTAAAGAAAGACTTAGTCCATATTCTGTTAGAGCACAGTCTGAGTGAGTAATTTTTGAACAAAATCTTAGTCCACATTCTGTTAGAACACAGGCTGAGTGAGTATTCTTTAAACATAGACTGCGTCCAAATTCTGTTAGGACACAGACTGAGTTAGTAATTTTTGATCTGAATCCATATTCTGTTAGAACGCAGGCTGAGTTAGTATTCTTTGAAAATCATCTGAATCCATATTCTGGTAGAACACTGGCTGAGTGAGTATGCTTTGAAAATAATCTGAGTCAATATCTTGTTAGAACACTTGCTGAGTTAGTATTTTGTTAAAACCCAGGCTCGGTGAGTATTTTGTTAGAACACAGGCTGAGTGCGTATTATTTAAAAATAAACTGAGTCCGTATTATTAAGAACACAGACTGAGTGAGTATTTTTTGAACAAAATCTGAGTCCACATTCTGTTAGAACACAGGCTGATTTAGTATTCTGTTAGAACACAGGCTAAGTGAGTGTTCTGTTAGAACACTGAACTGAGTGAGTATTCTTTAAACATAGACTGCGTCCAAATTCCGTTAGGACACAGACTGAGTTAGTAATTTTTGATCTGAATCCACATTCTGTTAGAACACAGGCTGAGTTAGTATTCTTTGAAAATAGTATGAATCCATATTCTGGTAGAACACTGGCTGAGTGAGTATTCTTTGAAAATAATCTGAATGCATATTCTGGTATAACACTGGCTGAATGAGTATTCTTTGAAAATAATCTGAGTCAATATCCTGTTAGAACACTTGCTGAATTAGTATTTTGTTAAAACCGAGGCTGAGTGAGTATTCTGTTAGAACACAGGCTGAGTGCGTATTATTTAAAAATAAACTGAGTCCATATTCTGTAAGAACACAGGCTGAGTGAGTATTCTTTTAACAAAACTGAGTCCACATTCCGTTGGGACACTGGCTTATGAGTATTCTGTTAGAAAACAGGCTGAGTGAGTATTCTTTAAACATAGACTGAGTCCATATTATATCAGAACACAGGCTGAGTGAGTATACTGTTAGAACACAGGCTGAGTGAGTATTCTGTTAGAACAGAGGCTGAGTATTATGTTAGAACACAGGCTCAGTGTGCATTCTTTAAAAATAGACTTAGTCCATATTCTGTTAGAGCACAGGCTGAGTGAGTATTCTGTTAGAACACAGGCTGAGTGAGTGTTCTGTTAGAACACAGGCTGAGTGGTTATTATTTAAAAATAAACTGATTCCATATTCTGTTAGAACTCAGGCTGAGTATTCTTTTAACAAAATCTGAGTCCACATTCCCTTAGAACACAGGTTGAGTGAGTATTCTGTTAGAACACGGGCTGGGTGAGTATTCTCTTAGAACACAGGCTGAATGAGTATTATTTTAAAATAATCTGAACCCATATTCTGTTAGAACTCTCGCTGAGTGAGTATTCTGTTAGAACACAGGCTGAGTGAGTATTCTTTAAACATAGACTGAGTCCATATTCTGTTAGAAAACAGACTGAGTTAGTAATTTTAGATGAGAATCTGAGTCAACATTCTGTTAAAACGCAGCTTGAGTGGGTAATATATAAAAGTAAACTGAGTCCATATTTTGTTCGAACACAGGCTGAGTGAATATTCTTTGAAAATAATCTGAATCCATATTCACTTAAAACACTAGATCAGTTAGTATTCTGTTAGAACACAGGCTAAGTGGGTATTATTTAAAAATAAAGAGAGTCCATAGTATTTAGAACACAGACTGAGTGAGTATTCTTTAAAGACAGACTTAGTCCATATTCTGTTAGAGCACAGACTGAGTGAGTAATTTTTGAACAAAATCTTCGTCCACATTCTGTTAGAACACAAGCTGAGTGAGTATTCCGTTAGAACACAGTCTGAGTGAGTATTCTTTAAACATAGACTGCGTCCAAATTCTGTTAGGACACAGACTGAGTTAGTAATTTTTGATCTGAATCCATATTCTGTTAGAACACAGGCTGAGTTAGTATGCTTTGAAAATAATCTGAGTCAATATCTTGTTAGAACACTTGCTGAGTTAGTATTTTGTTAAAACCCAGGCTCGGTGAGTATTTTGTTAGAACACAGGCTGAGTGCGTATTATTTAAAAATAAACTGAGTCCATATTCTGTAAGAACACAGGCTGAGTGAGTATTCTTTTAACAAAACTGAGTCCACATTCCGTTAGGACACTGGCTTATGAGTATTCTGTTAGAAAACAGGCTGAGTGAGTATTCTTTAAACATAGACTGAGTCCATATTATATCAGAACAAAGGCTGAGTGAGTATACTGTTAGAACACAGGCTGAGTGAGTATTCTGTTAGAACAGAGGCTGAGTATTATGTTAGAACACAGGCTCAGTGTGCATCCTTTCAAAATAGACTTAGTCCATATTCTGTTAGAGCACAGGCTGAGTGAGTATTCTGTTAGAACACAGGCTGAGTGAGTGTTCTGTTAGAACACAGGCTGAGTGGTTATTATTTAAAAATAAACTGTTTCCATATTCTGTTAGAACTCAGGCTGAGTATTCTTTTAACAAAATCTGAGTCCACATTCCCTTAGAACACAGGTTGAGTGAGTATTCTGTTAGAACACGGGCTGGGTGAGTATTCTCTTAGAACACAGGCTGAATGAGTATTATTTTAAAATAATCTGAACCCATATTCTGTTAGAACTCTCGCTGAGTGAGCCTTCTGTTAGAACACAGGCTGAGTGAGTATTCTTTAAACATAGACTGAGTCCATATTCTGTTAGAAAACAGACTGAGTTAGTAATTTTAGATGAGAATCTGAGTCCACATTCTGTTAAAACGCAGCTTGAGTGGGTAATATATAAAAGTAAACTGAGTCCATATTTTGTTCGAACACAGGCTGAGTGAATATTCTTTGAAAATAATCTGAATCCATATTCACTTAAAACACTGGCTGAGTGAGTATTCTGTTAGAACACAGGCTGAGTGGGTATTATTTAAAAATAAAGTGAGTCCATAATATATAGAACACAGACTGAGTGAGTATTCTTTAAAGACAGACTTAGTCCATATTCTGTTAGAGCACAGTCTGAGTGAGTAATTTTTGAACAAAATCTTAGTCCACATTCTGTTAGAACACAGGCTGAGTGAGTATTCCGTTAGAACACAGTCTGAGTGAGTATTCTTTAAACATAGACTGCGTCCAAATTCTGTTAGAACACAGACTGAGTTAGTAATTTTTGATCTGAATCCATATTCTGTTAGAACACAGGCTGAGTTAGTATTCTTTGAAAATAATCTGAATCCATATTCTGGTAGAACACTGGCTGAGTGAGTATGCTTTGAAAATAATCTTAGTCAATATCTTGTTAGAACACTTGCTGAGTTAGTATTTTGTTAAAACCCAGGCTCGGTGAGTATTTTGTTAGAACACAGGCTGAGTGCGTATTATTTAAAAATAAACTGAGTCCGTATTATTAAGAACACAGACTGAGTGAGTATTTTTTGAACAAAATCTGAGTCCACATTCTGTTAGAACACAGGCTGATTTAGTATTCTGTTAGAACACAGGCTAAGTGAGTGTTCTGTTAGAACACTGAACTGAGTGAGTATTCTTTAAACATAGACTGCGTCCAAATTCCGTTAGGACACAGACTGAGTTAGTAATTTTTGATCTGAATCCACATTCTGTTAGAACACAGGCTGAGTTAGTATTCTTTGAAAATAGTATGAATCCATATTCTGGTAGAACACTGGCTGAGTGAGTATTCTTTGAAAATAATCTGAATGCATATTCTGGTATAACACTGGCTGAATGAGTATTCTTTGAAAATAATCTGAGTCAATATCCTGTTAGAACACTTGCTGAATTAGTATTTTGTTAAAACCGAGGCTGAGTGAGTATTCTGTTAGAACACAGGCTGAGTGCGTATTATTTAAAAATAAACTGAGTCCATATTCTGTAAGAACACAGGCTGAGTGAGTATTCTTTTAACAAAACTGAGTCCACATTCCGTTGGGACACTGGCTTATGAGTATTCTGTTAGAAAACAGGCTGAGTGAGTATTCTTTAAACATAGACTGAGTCCATATTATATCAGAACACAGGCTGAGTGAGTATACTGTTAGAACACAGGCTGAGTGAGTATTCTGTTAGAACAGAGGCTGAGTATTATGTTAGAACACAGGCTCAGTGTGCATTCTTTAAAAATAGACTTAGTCCATATTCTGTTAGAGCACAGGCTGAGTGAGTATTCTGTTAGAACACAGGCTGAGTGAGTGTTCTGTTAGAACACAGGCTGAGTGGTTATTATTTAAAAATAAACTGATTCCATATTCTGTTAGAACTCAGGCTGAGTATTCTTTTAACAAAATCTGAGTCCACATTCCCTTAGAACACAGGTTGAGTGAGTATTCTGTTAGAACACGGGCTGGGTGAGTATTATTTTAAAATAATCTGAACCCATATTCTGTTAGAACTCTCGCTGAGTGAGCCTTCTGTTAGAACACAGGCTGAATGAGTATTCTTTAAACATAGACTGAGTCCATATTCTGTTAGAAAACAGACTGAGTTAGTAATTTTAGATGAGAATCTGAGTCAACATTCTGTTAAAACGCAGCTTGAGTGGGTAATATATAAAAGTAAACTGAGTCCATATTTTGTTCGAACACAGGCTGAGTGAATATTCTTTGAAAATAATCTGAATCCATATTCACTTAAAACACTAGCTCAGTGAGTATTCTGTTAGAACACAGGCTAAGTGGGTATTATTTAAAAATAAAGTGAGTCCATAGTATTTAGAACACAGACTGAGTGAGTATTCTTTAAAGACAGACTTAGTCCATATTCTGTTAGAGCACAGACTGAGTGAGTAATTTTTGAACAAAATCTTCGTCCACATTCTGTTAGAACACAGGCTGAGTGAGTATTCCGTTAGAACACAGTCTGAGTGAGTATTCTTTAAACATAGACTGCGTCCAAATTCTGTTAGGACACAGACTGAGTTAGTAATTTTTGATCTGAATCCATATTCTGTTAGAACACAGGCTGAGTTAGTATTCTTTGAAAATAATCTGAATCCAAATTCTGGTAGAACACTGGCTGAGTGAGTATTCTGTTAGAACACAGGCTGAGTGAGTATTCTTTAAACATAGACTGAGTCCATATTCTTTTAGAAAACAGACTGAGTTAGTAATTTTAGATGAGAATCTGAGTCAACATTCTGTTAAAACGCAGCTTGAGTGGGTAATATATAAAAGTAAACTGAGTCCATATTTTGTTCGAACACAGGCTGAGTGAATATTCTTTGAAAATAATCTGAATCCATATTCTCTTAAAACACTGGATGAGTGAGTATTCTGCTAGAACACAGGCTGAGTGGGTATTATTTAAAAATAAAGTGAGTCCATAGTATTTAGAACACAGACTGAGTGAGTATTTTTTGAACAAAATCTGAGTCCACATTCTGTTAGAACAGAGGCTGAGTGAGTATTCCGTTAGAACACAGTCTGAGTGAGTATTCTTTAAAGACAGACTTAGTCCATATTCTGTTAGAGCACAGTCTGAGTGAGTAATTTTTGAACAAAATCTTAGTCCACATTTTGTTAGAACACAGGCTGAGTGAGTATTCCGTTAGAACACAGTCTGAGTGAGTATTCTTTAAAGACAGACTTAGTCCACATTCTGTTAGAACACAGACTGAGTGAGTATTCCGTTAGGACACAGTCTGAGTGAGTATTCTTTAAACATAGACTGCGTCCAAATTCTGTTAGGACACAGACTGAGTTAGTAATTTTTGATCTGAATCCATATTCTGTTAGAACACAGGCTGAGTTAGTATTCTTTGAAAATAATCTGAATCCATATTCTGGTAGAACACTGGCTGAGTGAGTATGCTTTGAAAATAATCTGAGTCAATATCTTGTTAGAACACTTGCTGAATTAGTATTTTGTTAAAACCCAGGGTCGGTGAGTATTTTGTTAGAACACAGTCTGAGTGCGTATTATTTAAAAATAAACTGAGTCCATATTCTGTAAGAACACAGGCTGAGTGAGTATTCTTTTAACAAAACTGAGTCCACATTCCGTTGGACACTGACTTATGAGTATTCTGTTAGAAAGCAGGCTGAGTGAGTATTCTTTAAACATAGACTGAGTCCATATTATATCAGAACCCAGGCTGAGTGAGTATACTTTTAGAACACAGGCTGAGTGAGTATTCTGTTAGAACAGAGGCTGAGTATTATGTTAGAACACAGGCTCAGTGTGCATTCTTTAAAAATAGACTTAGTCCATATTCTGTTAGAGCACAGGCTGAGTGAGTGTTCTGTTAGAACACAGGCTGAGTGGTTATTATTTAAAAATAAACTGATTCCATATTCTGTTAGAACTCAGGCTGAGTATTCTTTTAACAAAATCGGAGTCCACATTCCCTTAGAACACAGGTTGAGTGAGTATTCTGTTAGAACACGGGCTGGGTGAGTATTCTCTTAGAACACAGGCTGAATGAGTATTATTTTAAAATAATCTGAATCCATATTCTGTTAGAACTCTCGCTGAGTGAGTATTCTGTTAGAACACAGGCTGACTGAGTATTCTTTAAACATAGACTGAGTCCATATTCTGTTAGAAAACAGACTGAGTTAGTAATTTTAGATGAGAATCTGAGTCAACATTCTGTTAAAACGCAGCTTGAGTGGGTAATATATAAAAGTAAACTGAGTCCATATTTTGTTCGAACACAGGCTGAGTGAATATTCTTTGAAAATAATCTGAATCCATATTCTCTTAAAACACTGGCTGAGTGAGTATTCTGTTAGAACACAGGCTGAGTGGGTATTATTTAATAATAAAGTGAGTCCATAGTATTTAGAACACAGACTGAGTATTCTTTAAAGACAGACTTAGTCCATATTCTGTTAGAGCACAGTCTGAGTGAGTAATTTTTGAACAAAATCTTAGTCCACATTCTGTTAGAACACAGGCTGAGTGAGTATTCCGTTAGAACACAGTCTGAGTGAGTATTCTTTAAACATAGACTGCGTCCAAATTCTGTTAGGACACAGATTGAGTTAGTAATTTTTGATCTGAATCCACATTCTGTTAGAACACAGGCTGAGTTAGTATTCTTTGAAAATAATCTGAATGCATATTCTGGTATAACACTGGCTGAATGAGTATTCTTTGAAAATAATCTGAGTCAATATCCTGTTAGAACACTTGCTGAATTAGTATTTTGTTAAAACCCAGGCTGAGTGAGTATTCTGTTAGAACACAGGCTGAGTGAGTATTATTTAAAAATAAACTGAGTCCATATTCTGTAAGAACACAGACTGAGTGAGTATTCTTTTAACAAAACTGAGTCCACATTCCGTTAGCACACTGGCTTATGAGTATTCTGTTAGAAAACAGGCTGAGTGAGTATACTGTTAGAACACAGGCTGAGTGAGTATTCTGTTAGAACAGAGGCTGAGTATTATGTTAGAACACAGGCTCAGTGTGCATTCTTTAAAAATAGACTTAGTCCATATTCTGTTAGAGCACAGGCTGAGTGAGTATTCTGTTAGAACACAGGCTGAGTGAGTGTTCTGTTAGAACACAGGCTGAGTGGTTATTATTTAAAAATAAACTGATTCCATATTCTGTTGGAACTCAGGCTGAGTATTCTTTTAACAAAATCGGAGTCCACATTCCCTTAGAACACAGGTTGAGTGAGTATTCTGTTAGAACACGGGCTGGGTGAGTATTCTCTTAGAACACAGGCTGAATGAGTATTATTTTAAAATAATCTGAATCCATATTCTGTTAGAACTCTCGCTGAGTGAGTATTCTGTTAGAACACAGGCTGAGTGAGTATTCTTTAAACATAGACTGAGTCCATATTCTGTTAGAAAACAGACTGAGATAGTAATTTTAGATGAGAATCTGAGTCCACATTCTGTTAAAACGCAGCTTGAGTGGGTAATATATAAAAGTAAACTGAGTCCATATTTTGTTCGAACACAGGATGAGTGAATATTCTTTGAAAATAATCTGAATCCATATTCTCTTAAAACACTGGCTGAGTGAGTATTCTGTTAGAACACAGGCGGAGTGGGTATTATTTAAAAATAAAGTGAGTCCATAGTATTTAGAACACAGACTGAGTATTCTTTAAAGACAGACTTAGTCCATATTCTGTTAGAGCACAGTCTGAGTGATTAATTTTTGAACAAAATCTTAGTCCACATTCTGTTAGAACACAGGCTGAGTGAGTATTCCGTTAGAACACAGTCTGAGTGAGTATTCTTTAGACATAGACTGCGTCCAAATTCTGTTAGGACACAGACTGAGTTAGTAATTTTTGATCTGAATCCATATTGTGATAGAACACAGGCTGAGTTAGTATTCTTTGAAAATAATCTGAATCCATATTCTGGTAGAACACTGGCTGAGTGAGTATGCTTTGAAAATAATCTGAGTCAATATCTTGTTAGAACACTTGCTGAGTTAGTATTTAGTTAAAACCCAGGCTCGGTGAGTATTTTGTTAGAACACAGGCTGAGTGCGTATTATTTAAAACTAAACTGAGTCCGTATTATTTAGAACACAGACTGAGTGAGTATTTTTTGAACAAAATCTGAGTCCACATTCTGTTAGAACACAGGCTGATTTAGTATTCTGTTAGAACACAGGCTAAGTGAGTGTTCTGTTAGAACACTGAACTGAGTGAGTATTCTTTAAACATAGACTGCGTCCAAATTCTGTTAGGACACAGACTGAGTTAGTAATTTTTGATCTGAATCCACATTCTGTTAGAACACAGGCTGAGTTAGTATTCTTTGAAAATAGTCTGAATCCATATTCTGGTAGAACACTGGCTGAGTGAGTATTCTTTGAAAATAATCTGAATGCATATTCTGGTATAACACTGGCTGAATGAGTATTCTTTAAAAATAATCTGAGTCAATATCCTGTTAGAACACTTGCTGAATTAGTATTTTGTTAAAACCCAGGCTGAGTGAGTATTCTGTTAGAACACAGGCTGAGTGCGTATTATTTAAAAATAAACTGAGTCCATATTCTGTAAGAACACAGGCTGAGTGAGTATTCTTTTAACAAAACTGAGTCCACATTCCGTTAGGACACTGGCTTATGAGTATTCTGTTAGAAAACAGGCTGAGTGAGTATTCTTTAAACATAGACTGAGTCCATATTATATCAGAACCCAGGCTGAGTGAGTATACTGTTAGAACACAGGCTGAGTGAGTATTCTGTTAGAACAGAGGCTGAGTATTATGTTAGAACACAGGCTCAGTGTGCATTCTTTAAAAATAGACTTAGTCCATATTCTGTTAGAGCACAGGCTGAGTGAGTATTCTGTTAGAACACAGGCTGAGTGAGTGTTCTGTTAGAACACAGGCTGAGTGGTTATTATTTAAAAATAAACTGATTCCATATTCTGTTGGAACTCAGGCTGAGTATTCTTTTAACAAAATCGGAGTCCACATTCCCTTAGAACACAGGTTGAGTGAGTATTCTGTTAGAACACGGGCTGGGTGAGTATTCTCTTAGAACACAGGCTGAATGAGTATTATTTTAAAATAATCTGAATCCATATTCTGTTAGAACTCTCGCTGAGTGAGTATTCTGTTAGAACACAAGCTGAGTGAGTATTCTTTAAACATAGACTGAGTCCATATTCTGTTAGAAAACAGACTGAGATAGTAATTTTAGATGAGAATCTGAGTCAACATTCTGTTAAAACGCAGCTTGAGTGGGTAATATATAAAAGTAAACTGAGTCCATATTTTGTTCGAACACAGGATGAGTGAATATTCTTTGAAAATAATCTGAATCCATATTCTCTTAAAACACTGGCTGAGTGAGTATTTTGTTAGAACACAGGCTGAGTGGGTATTATTTAAAAATGAAGTGAGTCCATAGTATTTAGAACACAGACTGAGTGAGTATTCTTTAAAGACAGACTTAGTCCATATTCTGTTAGAGCACAGTCTGAGTGAGTAATTTTTGAACAAAATCTTAGTCCACATTCTGTTAGAACACAGGCTGAGTGAGTATTCCGTTAGAACACAGTCTGAGTGAGTATTCTTTAAACATAGACTGCGTCCAAATTCTGTTAGAACACAGACTGCGTTAGTAATTTTTGATCTGAATCCATATTCTGTTAGAACACAGGCTGAGTTAGTATTCTTTGAAAATAATCTGAATCCATATTCTGGTAGAACACTGGCTGAGTGAGTATGCTTTGAAAATAATCTGAGTCAATATCTTGTTAGAACACTTGCTGAGTTAGTATGTTGTTAAAACCCAGGCTCGGTGAGTATTTTGTTAGAACACAGGCTGAGTGCGTATTATTTAAAAATAAACTGAGTCCGTATTATTTAGAACACAGACTGAGTGAGTATTTTTCGAACAAAATCTGAGTTCACATTCTGTTAGAACACAGGCTGATTTAGTATTCTGTTAGAACACAGGCTAAGTGAGTGTTCTGTTAGAACACTGAACTGAGTGAGTATTCTTTAAACATAGACTGCGTCCAAATTCTGTTAGGACACAGACTGAGTTAGTAATTTTTGATCTGAATCCACATTCTGTTAGAACACAGGCTGAGTGCGTATTATTTAAAAATAAACTGAGTCCGTATTATTTAGAACACAGACTGAGTGAGTATTTTTTGTACAAAATCTGAGTCCACATTCTGTTAGAACACAGGCTGATTTAGTATTCTGTTAGAACACAGGCTAAGTGAGTGTTCTGTTAGAACACTGAACTGAGTGAGTATTCTTTAAACATAGACTGCGTCCAAATTCTGTTAGGACACAGACTGAGTTAGTAATTTTTGATCTGAATCCACATTCTGTTAGAACACAGGCTGAGTGCGTATTATTTAAAAATAAACTGAGTCCATATTCTGTAAGAACACAGGCTGAGTGAGTATTCTTTTAACAAAACTGAGTCCACATTCCGTTAGGACACTGGCTTATGAGTATTCTGTTAGAAAACAGGCTGAGTGAGTATTCTTTAAACATAGACTGAGTTCATATTATATCAGAACCCAGGCTGAGTGAGTATACTGTTAGAACACAGGCTGAGTGAGTATTCTGTTAGAACAGAGGCTGAGTATTATGTTAGAACACAGGCTCAGTGTGCATTCTTTAAAAATAGACTTAGTCCATATTCTGTTAGAGCACAGGCTGAGTGAGTATTCTGTTAGAACACAGGCTGAGTGAGTGTTCTGTTAGAACACAGGCTGAGTGTTTATTATTTAAAAATAAACTGATTCCATATTCTGTTAGAACTCAGGCTGAGTATTCTTTTAACAAAATCTGAGTCCACATTCCCTTAGAACACAGGTTGAGTGAGTATTCTGTTAGAACACGGGCTGGGTGAGTATTCTCTTAGAACACAGGCTGAATGAGTATTATTTTAAAATAATCTGAACCCATATTCTGTTAGAACTCTCGCTGAGTGAGCCTTCTGTTAGAACACAGGCTGAGTGAGTATTCTTTAAACATAGACTGAGTCCATATTCTGTTAGAAAACAGACTGAGTTAGTAATTTTAGATGAGAATCTGAGTCAACATTCTGTTAAAACGCAGCTTGAGTGGGTAATATATAAAAGTAAACTGAGTCCATATTTTGTTCGAACACAGGCTGAGTGAATATTCTTTGAAAATAATCTGAATCCATATTCACTTAAAACACTAGCTCAGTGAGTATTCTGTTAGAACACAGGCTAAGTGGGTATTATTTAAAAATAAAGTGAGTCCATAGTATTTAGAACACAGACTGAGTGAGTATTCTTTAAAGACAGACTTAGTCCATATTCTGTTAGAGCACAGACTGAGTGAGTAATTTTTGAACAAAATCTTCGTCCACATTCTGTTAGAACACAGGCTGAGTGAGTATTCCGTTAGAACACAGTCTGAGTGAGTATTCTTTAAACATAGACTGCGTCCAAATTCTGTTAGGACACAGACTGAGTTAGTAATTTTTGATCTGAATCCACATTCTGTTAGAACACAGGCTGAGTTAGTATTCTTTGAAAATAATCTGAATCCATATTCTGTTAGAACACAGGCTGAGTTAGTATTCTTTGAAAATAATCTGAATCCATATTCTGGTAGAACACTGGCTGAGTGAGTATGCTTTGAAAATAATCTGAGTCAATATCCTGTTAGAACACTTGCTGAATTAGTATTTTGTTAAAACCCAGGCTGAGTGAGTATTCTGTTAGAACACAGGCTGAGTGCGTATTATTCAAAAATAAACTGAGTCCATATTCTGTAAGAACACAGGCTGAGTGAGTATTCTTTTAACAAAACTGAGTCCACATTCCGTTAGGACACTGGCTTATGAGTATTCTGTTAGAAAACAGGCTGAGTGAGTATTCTTTAAACATAGACTGAGTCCATATTATATCAGAACACAGGCTGAGTGAGTATACTGTTAGAACACAGGCTGAGTGAGTATTCCGTTAGAACAGAGGCTGAGTATTATGTTAGAACACAGGCTCAGTGTGCATTCTTTAAAAATAGACTTAGTCCATATTCTGTTAGAGCACAGGCTGAGTGAGTATTCTGTTAGAACACAGGCTGAGTGAGTGTTCTGTTAGAACACAGGCTGAGTGGTTATTATTTAAAAATAAACTGATTCCATATTCTGTTAGAACTCAGGCTGAGTATTCTTTTAACAAAATCTGAGTCCACATTCCCTTAGAACACAGGTTGAGTGAGTATTCTGTTAGAACACGGGCTGGGTGAGTATTCTCTTAGAACACAGGCAGAATGAGTATTATTTTAAAATAATCTGAATCCATATTCTGTTAGAACTCTCGCTGAGTGAGTATTCTGTTAGAACACAGGCTGAGTGAGTATTCTTTAAACATAGACTGAGTCCATATTCTGTTAGAAAACAGACTGAGTTAGTAATTTTAGATGAGAATCTGAGTCCACATTCTGTTAAAACGCAGCTTGAGTGGGTAATATATAAAAGTAAACTGAGTCCATATTTTGTTCGAACACAGGCTGAGTGAATATTCTTTGAAAATAATCTGAATCCATATTCTCTTAAAACACTGGCTGAGTGAGTATTCTGTTAGAACACAGGCGGAGTGGGTATTATTTAAAAATAAAGTGAGTCCATAGTATTTAGAACACAGACTGAGTGAGTATTTTTTGAACAAAATCTGAGTCCACATTCTGTTAGAACAGAGGCTGAGTGAGTATTCCGTTAGAACACAGTCTCAGTGAGTATTCTTTAAAGATAGACTTAGTCCATATTCTGTTAGAGCACAGTCTGAGTGAGTAATTTTTGAACAAAATCTGATTCCACATTCTGTTAGAACACAGGCTGATTTAGTATTCTGTTAGAACACAGGCTAAGTGAGTGTTCTGTTAGAACACTGAACTGAGTGAATATTCTTTAAACATAGACTGCGTCCAAATTCTGTTAGGACACAGACTGAGTTAGTAATTTTTGATCTGAATCCACATTCTGTTAGAACACAGGCTGAGTTAGTATTCTTTGAAAATAATCTGAATCCATATTCTGGTAGAACACTGGCTGAGTGAGTATGCTTTGAAAATAATCTGAATCCATATTCTGGTAGAACACTGGCTGAGTGAGTATGCTTTGAAAATAATCTGAGTCAATATCCTGTTAGAACACTTGCTGAATTAGTATTTTGTTAAAACCCAGGCTGAGTGAGTATTCCGTTAGAACACAGTCTCAGTGAGTATTCTTTAAAGATAGACTTAGTCCATATTCTGTTAGAGCACAGTCTGAGTGAGTAATTTTTGAACAAAATCTGATTCCACATTCTGTTAGAACACAGGCTGATTTAGTATTCTGTTAGAACACAGGCTGAGTGCGTATTATTTAAAAATAAACTGAGTCCATATTCTGTAAGAACACAGGCTGAGTGAGTATTCTTTGAACAAAACTGAGTCCACATTCCGTTAGGACACTGGCTTATGAGTATTCTGTTAGAAAACAGGCTGAGTGAGTATTCTTTAAACATAGACTGAGTCCATATTATATCAGAACACAGGCTGAGTGAGTATACTGTTAGAACACAGGCTGAGTGAGTATTCCGTTAGAACAGAGGCTGAGTATTATGTTAGAACACAGGCTCAGTGTGCATTCTTTAAAAATAGACTTAGTCCATATTCTGTTAGAGCACAGGCTGAGTGAGTATTCTGTTAGAACACAGGCTGAGTGAGTGTTCTGTTAGAACACAGGCTGAGTGGTTATTATTTAAAAATAAACTGATTCCATATTCTGTTAGAACTCAGGCTGAGTATTCTTTTAACAAAATCTGAGTCCACATTCCCTTAGAACACAGGTTGAGTGAGTATTCTGTTAGAACACGGGCTGGGTGAGTATTCTCTTAGAACACAGGCAGAATGAGTATTATTTTAAAATAATCTGAATCCATATTCTGTTAGAACTCTCGCTGAGTGAGTATTCTGTTAGAACACAGGCTGAGTGAGTATTCTTTAAACATAGACTGAGTCCATATTCTGTTAGAAAACAGACTGAGTTAGTAATTTTAGATGAGAATCTGAGTCCACATTCTGTTAAAACGCAGCTTGAGTGGGTAATATATAAAAGTAAACTGAGTCCATATTTTGTTCGAACACAGGCTGAGTGAATATTCTTTGAAAATAATCTGAATCCATATTCTCTTAAAACACTGGCTGAGTGAGTATTCTGTTAGAACACAGGCGGAGTGGGTATTATTTAAAAATAAAGTGAGTCCATAGTATTTAGAACACAGACTGAGTGAGTATTTTTTGAACAAAATCTGAGTCCACATTCTGTTAGAACAGAGGCTGAGTGAGTATTCCGTTAGAACACAGTCTCAGTGAGTATTCTTTAAAGATAGACTTAGTCCATATTCTGTTAGAGCACAGTCTGAGTGAGTAATTTTTGAACAAAATCTGATTCCACATTCTGTTAGAACACAGTCTGATTTAGTATTCTGTTAGAACACAGGCTAAGTGAGTGTTCTGTTAGAACACTGAACTGAGTGAATATTCTTTAAACATAGACTGCGTCCAAATTCTGTTAGGACACAGACTGAGTTAGTAATTTTTGATCTGAATCCACATTCTGTTGGAACACAGGCTGAGTTAGTATTCTTTAAAAATAATCTGAATCCATATTCTGGTAGAACACTGGCTGAGTGAGTATGCTTTGAAAATAATCTGAATCCATATTCTGGTAGAACACTGGCTGAGTGAGTATGCTTTGAAAATAATCTGAGTCAATATCCTGTTAGAACACTTGCTGAATTAGTATTTTGTTAAAACCCAGGCTGAGTGAGTATTCCGTTAGAACACAGTCTCAGTGAGTATTCTTTAAAGATAGACTTAGTCCATATTCTGTTAGAGCACAGTCTGAGTGAGTAATTTTTGAACAAAATCTGATTCCACATTCTGTTAGAACACAGTCTGATTTAGTATTCTGTTAGAACACAGGCTAAGTGAGTGTTCTGTTAGAACACTGAACTGAGTGAGTATTCTTTAAACATAGACTGCGTCCAAATTCTGTTAGGACACAGACTGAGTTAGTAATTTTTGATCTGAATCCACATTCTGTTAGAACACAGGCTGAGTTAGTATTCTTTGAAAATAATCTGAATCCATATTCTGTTAGAACACAGGCTGAGTTAGTATTCTTTGAAAATAATCTGAATCCATATTCTGGTAGAACACTGGCTGAGTGAGTATGCTTTGAAAATAATCTGAGTCAATATCCTGTTAGAACACTTGCTGAATTAGTATTTTGTTAAAACCCAGGCTGAGTGAGTATTCTGTTAGAACACAGGCTGAGTGCGTATTATTTAAAAATAAACTGAGTCCATATTCTGTAAGAACACAGGCTGAGTGAGTATTCTTTTAACAAAACTGAGTCCACATTCCGTTAGGACACTGGCTTATGAGTATTCTGTTAGAAAACAGGCTGAGTGAGTATTCTTTAAACATAGACTGAGTCCATATTATATCAGAACACAGGCTGAGTGAGTATACTGTTAGAACACAGGCTGAGTGAGTATTCCGTTAGAACAGAGGCTGAGTATTATGTTAGAACACAGGCTCAGTGTGCATTCTTTAAAAATAGACTTAGTCCATATTCTGTTAGAGCACAGGCTGAGTGAGTATTCTGTTAGAACACAGGCTGAGTGAGTGTTCTGTTAGAACACAGGCTGAGTGGTTATTATTTAAAAATAAACTGATTCCATATTCTGTTAGAACTCAGGCTGAGTATTCTTATAACAAAATCTGAGTCCACATTCCCTTAGAACACAGGTTGAGTGAGTAGTCTGTTAGAACACGGGCTGGGTGAGTATTCTCTTAGAACACAGGCAGAATGAGTATTATTTTAAAATAATCTGAATCCATATTCTGTTAGAACTCTCGCTGAGTGAGTATTCTGTTAGAACACAGGCTGAGTGAGTATTCTTTAAACATAGACTGAGTCCATATTCTGTTAGAAAACAGACTGAGTTAGTAATTTTAGATGAGAATCTGAGTCCACATTCTGTTAAAACGCAGCTTGAGTGGGTAATATATAAAAGTAAACTGAGTCCATATTTTGTTCGAACACAGGCTGAGTGAATATTCTTTGAAAATAATCTGAATCCATATTCTCTTAAAACACTGGCTGAGTGAGTATTCTGTTAGAACACAGGCGGAGTGGGTATTATTTAAAAATAAAGTGAGTCCATAGTATTTAGAACACAGACTGAGTGAGTATTTTTTGAACAAAATCTGAGTCCACATTCTGTTAGAACAGAGGCTGAGTGAGTATTCCGTTAGAACACAGTCTCAGTGAGTATTCTTTAAAGATAGACTTAGTCCATATTCTGTTAGAGCACAGTCTGAGTGAGTAATTTTTGAACAAAATCTGATTCCAAATTCTGTTAGAACACAGGCTGAGTGAGTATTCCATTAGAACACAGTCTGAGTGAGTATTCTTTAAACATAGACTGCGTCCAAATTCTGTTAGGACACAGACTGAGTTAGTAATTTTTGATCTGAATCCATATTCTGTTAGAACACAGGCTGAGTTAGTATTCTTTGAAAATAATCTGAATCCATATTCTGGTAGAACACTGGCTGAGTGAGTATGCTTTGAAAATAATCTGAGTCAATATCTTGTTAGAACACTTGCTGAGTTAGTATTTTGTTAAAACCCAGGCTCGGTGAGTATTTTGTTAGAACACAGGCTGAGTGCGTATTATTTAAACATAAACTGAGTCCGTATTATTTAGAACACAGACTGAGTGAGTATTTTTTGAACAAAATCTGAGTCCACATTCTGTTAGAACACAGGCTGATTTAGTATTCTGTTAGAAAACAGGCTAAGTGAGTGTTCTGTTAGAACACTGAACTGAGTGAGTATTCTTTAAACATAGACTGCGTCCAAATTCTGTTAGGACACAGACTGAGTTAGTAATTTTTGATCTGAATCCACATTCTGTTAGAACACAGGCTGAGTTAGTATTCTTTGAAAATAGTCTGAATCCATATTCTGGTAGAAGACTGGCTGAGTGAGTATTCTTTAAAAATAATCTGAATGCATATTCTGGTATAACACTGGCTGAATGAGTATTCTTTGAAAATAATCTGAGTCAATATCCTGTTAGAACACTTGCTGAATTAGTATTTTGTTAAAACCCAGGCTGAAGGAGTATTCTGTTAGAACACAGGCTGAGTGCGTATTATTTAAAAATAAACTGAGTCCATATTCTGTAAGAACAAAGGCTGAGTGAGTATTCTTTGAACAAAACTGAGTCCACATTCCGTTAGGACACTGGCTTATGAGTATTCTGTTAGAAAACAGGCTGAGTGAGTATTCTTTAAACATAGACTGAGTCCATATTATATCAGAACACAGGCTGAGTGAGTATACTGTTAGAACACAGGCTGAGTGAGTATTCTGTTAGAACAGAGGCTGAGTATTATGTTAGAACACAGGCTCAGTGTGCATTCTTTAAAAATAGACTTAGTCCATATTCTGTTAGAGCACAGGCTGAGTGAGTATTCTGTTAGAACACAGGCTGAGTGAGTGTTCTGTTAGAACACAGGCTGAGTGGTTATTATTTAAAAATAAACTGATTCCATATTCTGTTAGAACTCAGGCTGAGTATTCTTTTAACAAAATCTGAGTCCACATTCCCTTAGAACACAGGTTGAGTGAGTATTCTGTTAGAACACGGGCTGGGTGAGTATTCTCTTAGAACACAGGCTGAATGAGTATTATTTTAAAATAATCTGAATCCATATTCTGTTAGAACTCTCGCTGAGTGAGTATTCTGTTAGAACACAGGCTGAGTGAGTATTCTTTAAACATAGACTGAGTCCATATTCTGTTAGAAAACAGACTGAGTTAGTAATTTTAGATGAGAATCTGAGTCAACATTCTGTTAAAACGCAGCTTGAGTGGGTAATATTTAAAAGTAAACTGAGTCCATATTTTGTTCGAACACAGGCTGAGTGAATATTCTTTGACAATAATCTGAATCCATATTCTCTTAAAACACTGGCTGAGTGAGTATTCTGTTAGGACACAGGCTGAGTGGGTATTATTTAAAAATGAAGTGAGTACATAGTATTTAGAACACAGACTGAGTGAGTATTCTTTAAAGACAGACTTAGTCCATATTCTGTTAGAGCACAGTCTGAGTGAGTAATTTTTGAACAAAATCTTAGTCCACATTCTGTTAGAACACAGGCTGAGTGAGTATTCCATTAGAACACAGTCTGAGTGAGTATTCTTTAAACATAGACTGCGTCCAAATTCTGTTAGGACACAGACTTAGTTAGTAATTTTTGATCTGAATCCATATTCTGTTAGAACACAGGCTGAGTTAGTATTCTTTGAAAATAATCTGAATCCATATTCTGGTAGAACACTGGCTGAGTGAGTATGCTTTGAAAATAATCTGAGTCAATATCTTGTTAGAACACTTGCTGAGTTAGTATTTTGTTAAAACCCAGGCTCGGTGAGTATTTTGTTAGAACACAGGCTGAGTGCGTATTATTTAAACATAAACTGAGTCCGTATTATTTAGAACACAGACTGAGTGAGTATTTTTTGAACAATATCTGAGTCCACATTCTGTTAGAACACAGGCTGATTTAGTATTCTGTTAGAACACAGGCTAAGTGTGTGTTCTGTTGGAACACTGAACTGAGTGAGTATTCTTTAAACATAGACTGCGTCCAAATTCTGTTAGGACACAGACTGAGTTAGTAATTTTTGATCTGAATCCACATTCTGTTAGAACACAGGCTGAGTTAGTATTCTTTGAAAATAGTCTGAATCCATATTCTGGTAGAAGACTGGCTGAGTGAGTATTCTTTAAAAATAATCTGAATGCATATTCTGGTATAACACTGGCTGAATGAGTATTCTTTGAAAATAATCTGAGTCAATATCCTGTTAGAACACTTGCTGAATTAGTATTTTGTTAAAACCCAGGCTGAGTGAGTATTCTGTTAGAACACAGGCTGAGTGCGTATTATTTAAAAATAAACTGAGTCCATATTCTGTAAGAACACAGGCTGAGTGAGTATTCTTTGAACAAAACTGAGTCCACATTCAGTTAGGACACTGGCTTATGAGTATTCTGTTAGAAAACAGGCTGAGTGAGTATTCTTTAAACATAGACTGAGTCCATAATATATCAGAACACAGGCTGAGTGAGTATACTGTTAGAACACAGGCTGAGTGAGTATTCTGTTAGAACACAGGCTGAGTATTATGTTAGAACACAGGCTCAGTGTGCATTTTTTAAAAACAGACTTAGTCCATATTCTGTTAGAGCACAGGCTGAGTGAGTATTCTGTTAGAACACAGGCTGAGTGAGTATTCTGTTAGAACAGAGGCTGAGTATTATGTTAGAACACAGGCTCAGTGTGCATTCTTTAAAAATAGACTTAGTCCATATTCTGTTAGAGCACAGGCTGAGTGAGTATTCTGTTAGAACACAGGCTGAGTGAGTGTTCTGTTAGAACACAGGCTGAGTGGTTATTATTTAAAAATAAACTGATTCCATATTCTGTTAGAACTCAGGCTGAGTATTCTTTTAACAAAATCGGAGTCCACATTCCCTTAGAACACAGGT
Organism: Furipterus horrens; assembly: GCF_987537825.1. NCBI lineage: Eukaryota > Metazoa > Chordata > Mammalia > Chiroptera > Furipteridae > Furipterus > Furipterus horrens. The sequence goes on along the minus strand of NW_028327197.1, from coordinate 1,005,518 downwards.
TGAGTGAGTATTCTGTTAGAACACGGGCTGGGTGAGTATTCTCTTAGAACACAGGCTGAATGAGTATTATTTTAAAATAATCTGAATCCATATTCTGTTAGAACTCTCGCTGAGTGAGTATTCTGTTAGAACACAGGCTGAGTGAGTATTCTTTAAACATAGACTGAGTCCATATTCTGTTAGAAAACAGACTGAGTTAGTAATTTTAGATGAGAATCTGAGTCAACATTCTGTTAAAACGCAGCTTGAGTGGGTAATATTTAAAAGTAAACTGAGTCCATATTTTGTTCGAACACAGGCTGAGTGAATATTCTTTGACAATAATCTGAATCCATATTCTCTTAAAACACTGGCTGAGTGAGTATTCTGTTAGAACACAGGCTGAGTGGGTATTATTTAAAAATAAAGTGAGTCCATAGTATTTAGAACACAGACTGAGTGAGTATTCTTTAAAGACAGACTTAGTCCATATTCTGTTAGAGCACAGTCTGAGTGAGTAATTTTTGAACAAAATCTTAGTCCACATTCTGTTAGAACACAGGCTGAGTGAGTATTCCGTTAGAACACAGTCTGAGTGAGTATTCTTTAAACATAGACTGCGTCCAAATTCTGTTAGGACACAGACTGAGTTAGTAATTTTTGATCTGAATCCATATTCTGTTAGAACACAGGCTGAGTTAGTATTCTTTAAAAATAATCTGAATCCATATTCTGGTAGAACACTGGCTGAGTGAGTATGCTTTGAAAATAATCTGAGTCAATATCTTGTTAGAACACTTGCTGAGTTAGTATTTTGTTAAAACCCAGGCTCGGTGAGTATTTTATTAGAACACAGGCTGAGTGCGTATTATTTAAACATAAACTGAGTCCGTATTATTTTGAACACAGACTGAGTGAGTATTTTTTGAACAAAATCTGAGTCCACATTCTGTTAGAACACAGGCTGATTTAGTATTCTGTTAGAAAACAAGCTAAGTGAGTGTTCTGTTAGAACACTGAACTGAGTGAGTATTCTTTAAACATAGACTGCGTCCAAATTCTGTTAGGACACAGACTGAGTTAGTAATTTTTGATCTGAATCCACATTCTGTTAGAACACAGGCTGAGTTAGTATTCTTTGAAAATAGTCTGAATCCATATTCTGGTGGAACACTGGCTGAGTGAGTATTCTTTGAAAATAATCTGATTGCATATTCTGGTATAACACTGGCTGAATGAGTATTCTTTGAAAATAATCTGAGTCAATATCCTCTTAGAACACTTGCTGAATTAGTATTTTGTTAAAACCCAGGCTGAGTGAGTATTCTGTTAGAACACAGGCTGAGGGCGTATTATTTAAAAATAAACTGAGTCCATATTCTGTAAGAACACAGGCTGAGTGAGTATTCTTTGAACAAAACTGAGTCCACATTCCGTTGGGACACTGGCTTATGAGTATTCTGTTAGAAAACAGGCTGAGTGAGTATTCTTTAAACATAGACTGAGTCCATATTATATCAGAACACAGGCTGAGTGAGTATACTGTTAGAACACAGGCTGAGTGAGTATTCTGTTAGAACAGAGGCTGAGTATTATGTTAGAACACAGGCTCAGTGTGCATTCTTTAAAAATAGACTTAGTCCATATTCTGTTAGAGCACAGGCTGAGTGAGTATTCTGTTAGAACACAGGCTGAGTGAGTGTTCTGTTAGAACACAGGCTGAGTGGTTATTATTTAAAAATAAACTGATTCCATATTCTGTTAGAACTCAGGCTGAGTATTCTTTTAACAAAATCTGAGTCCACATTCCCTTAGAACACAGGTTGAGTGAGTATTCTGTTAGAACACGGGCTGGGTGAGTATTCTCTTAGAACACAGGCTGAATGAGTATTATTTTAAAATAATCTGAATCCATATTCTGTTAGAACTCTCGCTGAGTGAGTATTCTGTTAGAACACAGGCTGAGTGAGTATTCTTTAAACATAGACTGAGTCCATATTCTGTTAGAAAACAGACTGAGTTAGTAATTTTAGATGAGAATCTGAGTCAACATTCTGTTAAAACGCAGCTTGAGTGGGTAATATATAAAAGTAAACTGAGTCCATATTTTGTTCGAACACAGGATGAGTGAATATTCTTTGAAAATAATCTGAATCCATATTCTCTTAAAACACTGGCTGAGTGAGTATTCTGTTAGAACACAGGCTGAGTGGGTACTATTTAAAAATGAAGTGAGTCCATAGTATTTAGAACACAGACTGAGTGAGTATTCTTTAAAGACAGACTTAGTCCATATTCTGTTAGAGCACAGTCTGAGTGAGTAATTTTTGAACAAAATCTTAGTCCACATTCTGTTAGAACACTGGCTGAGTGAGTATTCCGTTAGAACACAGTCTGAGTGAGTATTCTTTAAACATAGACTGCGTCCAAATTCTGTTAGAACACAGACTGTGTTAGTAATTTTTGATCTGAATCCATATTCTGTTAGAACACAGGCTGAGTTAGTATTCTTTGAAAATAATCTGAATCCATATTCTGGTAGAACACTGGCTGAGTGAGTATGCTTTGAAAATAATCTGAGTCAATATCTTGTTAGAACACTTGCTGAGTTAGTATTTTGTTAAAACCCAGGCTCGGTGAGTATTTTGTTAGAACACAGGCTGAGTGCGTATTATTTAAAAATAAACTGAGTCCATATTATTAAGAACACAGACTGAGTGAGTATTTTTTGAACAAAATCTGAGTCCACATTCTGTTAGAACAGAGGCTGAGTGAGTATTCCGTTAGAACACAGTCTGAGTGAGTATACTTTAAAGACAGACTTAGTCCATATTCTGTTAGAGCACAGTCTGAGTGAGTAATTTTTGAACAAAATCTTCGTCCACATTCTGTTAGAACACAGGCTGAGTGAGTATTCCTTTAGAACACAGTCTGAGTGAGTATTCTTTAAACATAGACTGCGTCCAAATTCTGTTAGAACACAGGCTGAGTTAGTAATTTTTGATCTGAATCCATATTCTGTTAGAACACAGGCTGAGTTAGTATTCTTTCAAAATAATCTGAATCCATATTCTGGTAGAACACTGGCTGAGTGAGTATGCTTTGAAAATAATCTGAGTCAATATCTTGTTAGAACACTTGCTGAGTTAGTATTTTGTTAAAACCCAGTCTCGGTGAGTATTTTGTTAGAACACAGGCTGAGTGCGTATTATTTAAAAATAAACTGAGTCAGTATTATTTAGAACACAGACTGAGTGAGTATTTTTTGAACAAAATCTGAGTCCACATTCTGTTAGAACACAGGCTGATTTAGTATTTTGTTAGAACACAGGGTAAGTGAGTGTTCTGTTAGAACACTGAACTGAGTGAGTATTCTTTAAACATAGACTGCGTCCAAATTCCGTTAGGACACAGACTGAGTTAGTAATTTTTGATCTGAATCCACATTCTGTTAGAACACAGGCTGAGTTAGTATTCTTTGAAAATAGTCTGAATCCATATTCTGGTAGAACACTGGCTGAGTGAGTATTCTTTGAAAATAATCTGAATGCATATTCTGGTATAACACTGGCTGAATGAGTATTCTTTGAAAATAATCTGAGTCAATATCCTGTTAGAACACTTGCTGAATTAGTATTTTGTTAAAACCGAGGCTGAGTGAGTATTCTGTTAGAACACAGGCTGAGTGCGTATTATTTAAAAATAAACTGAGTCCATATTCTGTAAGAACACAGGCTGAGTGAGTATTCTTTTAACAAAACTGAGTCCACATTCCGTTGGGACACTGGCTTATGAGTATTCTGTTAGAAAACAGGCTGAGTGAGTATTCTTTAAACATAGACTGAGTCCATATTATATCAGAACACAGGCTGAGTGAGTATACTGTTAGAACACAGGCTGAGTGAGTATTCTGTTAGAACAGAGGCTGAGTATTATGTTAGAACACAGGCTCAGTGTGCATTCTTTAAAAATAGACTTAGTCCATATTCTGTTAGAGCACAGGCTGAGTGAGTATTCTGTTAGAACACAGGCTGAGTGAGTGTTCTGTTAGAACACAGGCTGAGTGGTTATTATTTAAAAATAAACTGATTCCATATTCTGTTAGAACTCAGGCTGAGTATTCTTTTAACAAAATCTGAGTCCACATTCCCTTAGAACACAGGTTGAGTGAGTATTCTGTTAGAACACGGGCTGGGTGAGTACTCTCTTAGAACACAGGCTGAATGAGTATTATTTTAAAATAATCTGAATCCATATTCTGTTAGAACTCTCGCTGAGTGAGTATTCTGTTAGAACACAGGCTGAGTGAGTATTCTTTAAACATAGACTGAGTCCATATTCTGTTAGAAAACAGACTGAGTTAGTAATTTTAGATGAGAATCTGAGTCAACATTCTGTTAAAACTCAGCTTGAGTGGGTAATATATAAAAGTAAACTGAGTCCATATTTTGTTCGAACACAGGCTGAGTGAATATTCTTTGAAAATAATCTGAATCCATATTCTCTTAAAACGCTGGCTGAGTGAGTGTTCTGTTAGAACACAGGCTGAGTGGGTATTATTTAAAAATAAAGTGAGTCCATAGTATTTAGAACACAGACTGAGTGAGCATTCTTTAAAGACAGACTTAGTCCATATTCTGTTAGAGCACAGTCTGAGTGAGTAATTTTTGAACAAAATCTTAGTCCACATTCTGTTAGAACACAGGCTAAGTGAGTGTTCTGTTAGAACACTGAACTGAGTGAATATTCTTTAAACATAGACTGCGTCCAAATTCTGTTAGGACACAGACTGAGTTAGTAATTTTTGATCTGAATCCACATTCTGTTAGAACACAGGCTGAGTTAGTATTCTTTGAAAATAATCTGAATCCATATTCTGGTAGAACACTGGCTGAGTGAGTATGCTTTGAAAATAATCTGAATCCATATTCTGGTAGAACACTGGCTGAGTGAGTATGCTTTGAAAATAATCTGAGTCAATATCCTGTTAGAACACTTGCTGAATTAGTATTTTGTTAAAACCCAGGCTGAGTGAGTATTCCGTTAGAACACAGTCTCAGTGAGTATTCTTTAAAGATAGACTTAGTCCATATTCTGTTAGAGCACAGTCTGAGTGAGTAATTTTTGAACAAAATCTGATTCCACATTCTGTTAGAACACAGGCTGATTTAGTATTCTGTTAGAACACAGGCTGAGTGCGTATTATTTAAAAATAAACTGAGTCCATATTCTGTAAGAACACAGGCTGAGTGAGTATTCTTTGAACAAAACTGAGTCCACATTCCGTTAGGACACTGGCTTATGAGTATTCTGTTAGAAAACAGGCTGAGTGAGTATTCTTTAAACATAGACTGAGTTCATATTATATCAGAACACAGGCTGAGTGAGTATACTGTTAGAACACAGGCTGAGTGAGTATTCTGTTAGAACAGAGGCTGAGTATTATGTTAGAACACAGGCTCAGTGTGCATTCTTTAAAAATAGACTTAGTCCATATTCTGTTAGAGCACAGTCTGAGTGAGTAATTTTTGAACAAAATCTGATTCCACATTCTGTTAGAACACAGTCTGATTTAGTATTCTGTTAGAACACAGGCTAAGTGAGTGTTCTGTTAGAACACTGAACTGAGTGAATATTCTTTAAACATAGACTGCGTCCAAATTCTGTTAGGACACAGACTGAGTTAGTAATTTTTGATCTGAATCCACATTCTGTTGGAACACAGGCTGAGTTAGTATTCTTTAAAAATAATCTGAATCCATATTCTGGTAGAACACTGGCTGAGTGAGTATGCTTTGAAAATAATCTGAATCCATATTCTGGTAGAACACTGGCTGAGTGAGTATGCTTTGAAAATAATCTGAGTCAATATCCTGTTAGAACACTTGCTGAATTAGTATTTTGTTAAAACCCAGGCTGAGTGAGTATTCCGTTAGAACACAGTCTCAGTGAGTATTCTTTAAAGATAGACTTAGTCCATATTCTGTTAGAGCACAGTCTGAGTGAGTAATTTTTGAACAAAATCTGATTCCACATTCTGTTAGAACACAGTCTGATTTAGTATTCTGTTAGAACACAGGCTAAGTGAGTGTTCTGTTAGAACACTGAACTGAGTGAGTATTCTTTAAACATAGACTGCGTCCAAATTCTGTTAGGACACAGACTGAGTTAGTAATTTTTGATCTGAATCCACATTCTGTTAGAACACAGGCTGAGTTAGTATTCTTTGAAAATAATCTGAATCCATATTCTGTTAGAACACAGGCTGAGTTAGTATTCTTTGAAAATAATCTGAATCCATATTCTGGTAGAACACTGGCTGAGTGAGTATGCTTTGAAAATAATCTGAGTCAATATCCTGTTAGAACACTTGCTGAATTAGTATTTTGTTAAAACCCAGGCTGAGTGAGTATTCTGTTAGAACACAGGCTGAGTGCGTATTATTTAAAAATAAACTGAGTCCATATTCTGTAAGAACACAGGCTGAGTGAGTATTCTTTTAACAAAACTGAGTCCACATTCCGTTAGGACACTGGCTTATGAGTATTCTGTTAGAAAACAGGCTGAGTGAGTATTCTTTAAACATAGACTGAGTCCATATTATATCAGAACACAGGCTGAGTGAGTATACTGTTAGAACACAGGCTGAGTGAGTATTCCGTTAGAACAGAGGCTGAGTATTATGTTAGAACACAGGCTCAGTGTGCATTCTTTAAAAATAGACTTAGTCCATATTCTGTTAGAGCACAGGCTGAGTGAGTATTCTGTTAGAACACAGGCTGAGTGAGTGTTCTGTTAGAACACAGGCTGAGTGGTTATTATTTAAAAATAAACTGATTCCATATTCTGTTAGAACTCAGGCTGAGTATTCTTTTAACAAAATCTGAGTCCACATTCCCTTAGAACACAGGTTGAGTGAGTATTCTGTTAGAACACGGGCTGGGTGAGTATTCTCTTAGAACACAGGCAGAATGAGTATTATTTTAAAATAATCTGAATCCATATTCTGTTAGAACTCTCGCTGAGTGAGTATTCTGTTAGAACACAGGCTGAGTGAGTATTCTTTAAACATAGACTGAGTCCATATTCTGTTAGAAAACAGACTGAGTTAGTAATTTTAGATGAGAATCTGAGTCCACATTCTGTTAAAACGCAGCTTGAGTGGGTAATATATAAAAGTAAACTGAGTCCATATTTTGTTCGAACACAGGCTGAGTGAATATTCTTTGAAAATAATCTGAATCCATATTCTCTTAAAACACTGGCTGAGTGAGTATTCTGTTAGAACACAGGCGGAGTGGGTATTATTTAAAAATAAAGTGAGTCCATAGTATTTAGAACACAGACTGAGTGAGTATTTTTTGAACAAAATCTGAGTCCACATTCTGTTAGAACAGAGGCTGAGTGAGTATTCCGTTAGAACACAGTCTCAGTGAGTATTCTTTAAAGATAGACTTAGTCCATATTCTGTTAGAGCACAGTCTGAGTGAGTAATTTTTGAACAAAATCTGATTCCACATTCTGTTAGAACACAGTCTGATTTAGTATTCTGTTAGAACACAGGCTAAGTGAGTGTTCTGTTAGAACACTGAACTGAGTGAATATTCTTTAAACATAGACTGCGTCCAAATTCTGTTAGGACACAGACTGAGTTAGTAATTTTTGATCTGAATCCACATTCTGTTGGAACACAGGCTGAGTTAGTATTCTTTAAAAATAATCTGAATCCATATTCTGGTAGAACACTGGCTGAGTGAGTATGCTTTGAAAATAATCTGAATCCATATTCTGGTAGAACACTGGCTGAGTGAGTATGCTTTGAAAATAATCTGAGTCAATATCCTGTTAGAACACTTGCTGAATTAGTATTTTGTTAAAACCCAGGCTGAGTGAGTATTCCGTTAGAACACAGTCTCAGTGAGTATTCTTTAAAGATAGACTTAGTCCATATTCTGTTAGAGCACAGTCTGAGTGAGTAATTTTTGAACAAAATCTGATTCCACATTCTGTTAGAACACAGTCTGATTTAGTATTCTGTTAGAACACAGGCTAAGTGAGTGTTCTGTTAGAACACTGAACTGAGTGAGTATTCTTTAAACATAGACTGCGTCCAAATTCTGTTAGGACACAGACTGAGTTAGTAATTTTTGATCTGAATCCACATTCTGTTAGAACACAGGCTGAGTTAGTATTCTTTGAAAATAATCTGAATCCATATTCTGTTAGAACACAGGCTGAGTTAGTATTCTTTGAAAATAATCTGAATCCATATTCTGGTAGAACACTGGCTGAGTGAGTATGCTTTGAAAATAATCTGAGTCAATATCCTGTTAGAACACTTGCTGAATTAGTATTTTGTTAAAACCCAGGCTGAGTGAGTATTCTGTTAGAACACAGGCTGAGTGCGTATTATTTAAAAATAAACTGAGTCCATATTCTGTAAGAACACAGGCTGAGTGAGTATTCTTTTAACAAAACTGAGTCCACATTCCGTTAGGACACTGGCTTATGAGTATTCTGTTAGAAAACAGGCTGAGTGAGTATTCTTTAAACATAGACTGAGTCCATATTATATCAGAACACAGGCTGAGTGAGTATACTGTTAGAACACAGGCTGAGTGAGTATTCCGTTAGAACAGAGGCTGAGTATTATGTTAGAACACAGGCTCAGTGTGCATTCTTTAAAAATAGACTTAGTCCATATTCTGTTAGAGCACAGGCTGAGTGAGTATTCTGTTAGAACACAGGCTGAGTGAGTGTTCTGTTAGAACACAGGCTGAGTGGTTATTATTTAAAAATAAACTGATTCCATATTCTGTTAGAACTCAGGCTGAGTATTCTTTTAACAAAATCTGAGTCCACATTCCCTTAGAACACAGGTTGAGTGAGTATTCTGTTAGAACACGGGCTGGGTGAGTATTCTCTTAGAACACAGGCAGAATGAGTATTATTTTAAAATAATCTGAATCCATATTCTGTTAGAACTCTCGCTGAGTGAGTATTCTGTTAGAACACAGGCTGAGTGAGTATTCTTTAAACATAGACTGAGTCCATATTCTGTTAGAAAACAGACTGAGTTAGTAATTTTAGATGAGAATCTGAGTCCACATTCTGTTAAAACGCAGCTTGAGTGGGTAATATATAAAAGTAAACTGAGTCCATATTTTGTTCGAACACAGGCTGAGTGAATATTCTTTGAAAATAATCTGAATCCATATTCTCTTAAAACACTGGCTGAGTGAGTATTCTGTTAGAACACAGGCGGAGTGGGTATTATTTAAAAATAAAGTGAGTCCATAGTATTTAGAACACAGACTGAGTGAGTATTTTTTGAACAAAATCTGAGTCCACATTCTGTTAGAACAGAGGCTGAGTGAGTATTCCGTTAGAACACAGTCTCAGTGAGTATTCTTTAAAGATAGACTTAGTCCATATTCTGTTAGAGCACAGTCTGAGTGAGTAATTTTTGAACAAAATCTGATTCCAAATTCTGTTAGAACACAGGCTGAGTGAGTATTCCATTAGAACACAGTCTGAGTGAGTATTCTTTAAACATAGACTGCGTCCAAATTCTGTTAGGACACAGACTGAGTTAGTAATTTTTGATCTGAATCCATATTCTGTTAGAACACAGGCTGAGTTAGTATTCTTTGAAAATAATCTGAATCCATATTCTGGTAGAACACTGGCTGAGTGAGTATGCTTTGAAAATAATCTGAGTCAATATCTTGTTAGAACACTTGCTGAGTTAGTATTTTGTTAAAACCCAGGCTCGGTGAGTATTTTGTTAGAACACAGGCTGAGTGCGTATTATTTAAACATAAACTGAGTCCGTATTATTTAGAACACAGACTGAGTGAGTATTTTTTGAACAAAATCTGAGTCCACATTCTGTTAGAACACAGGCTGATTTAGTATTCTGTTAGAAAACAGGCTAAGTGAGTGTTCTGTTAGAACACTGAACTGAGTGAGTATTCTTTAAACATAGACTGCGTCCAAATTCTGTTAGGACACAGACTGAGTTAGTAATTTTTGATCTGAATCCACATTCTGTTAGAACACAGGCTGAGTTAGTATTCTTTGAAAATAGTCTGAATCCATATTCTGGTAGAAGACTGGCTGAGTGAGTATTCTTTAAAAATAATCTGAATGCATATTCTGGTATAACACTGGCTGAATGAGTATTCTTTGAAAATAATCTGAGTCAATATCCTGTTAGAACACTTGCTGAATTAGTATTTTGTTAAAACCCAGGCTGAAGGAGTATTCTGTTAGAACACAGGCTGAGTGCGTATTATTTAAAAATAAACTGAGTCCATATTCTGTAAGAACACAGGCTGAGTGAGTATTCTTTGAACAAAACTGAGTCCACATTCCGTTAGGACACTGGCTTATGAGTATTCTGTTAGAAAACAGGCTGAGTGAGTATTCTTTAAACATAGACTGAGTCCATATTATATCAGAACACAGGCTGAGTGAGTATACTGTTAGAACACAGGCTGAGTGAGTATTCTGTTAGAACAGAGGCTGAGTATTATGTTAGAACACAGGCTCAGTGTGCATTCTTTAAAAATAGACTTAGTCCATATTCTGTTAGAGCACAGGCTGAGTGAGTATTCTGTTAGAACACAGGCTGAGTGAGTGTTCTGTTAGAACACAGGCTGAGTGGTTATTATTTAAAAATAAACTGATTCCATATTCTGTTAGAACTCAGGCTGAGTATTCTTTTAACAAAATCTGAGTCCACATTCCCTTAGAACACAGGTTGAGTGAGTATTCTGTTAGAACACGGGCTGGGTGAGTATTCTCTTAGAACACAGGCTGAATGAGTATTATTTTAAAATAATCTGAATCCATATTCTGTTAGAACTCTCGCTGAGTGAGTATTCTGTTAGAACACAGGCTGAGTGAGTATTCTTTAAACATAGACTGAGTCCATATTCTGTTAGAAAACAGACTGAGTTAGTAATTTTAGATGAGAATCTGAGTCAACATTCTGTTAAAACGCAGCTTGAGTGGGTAATATTTAAAAGTAAACTGAGTCCATATTTTGTTCGAACACAGGCTGAGTGAATATTCTTTGACAATAATCTGAATCCATATTCTCTTAAAACACTGGCTGAGTGAGTATTCTGTTAGGACACAGGCTGAGTGGGTATTATTTAAAAATGAAGTGAGTACATAGTATTTAGAACACAGACTGAGTGAGTATTCTTTAAAGACAGACTTAGTCCATATTCTGTTAGAGCACAGTCTGAGTGAGTAATTTTTGAACAAAATCTTAGTCCACATTCTGTTAGAACACAGGCTGAGTGAGTATTCCATTAGAACACAGTCTGAGTGAGTATTCTTTAAACATAGACTGCGTCCAAATTCTGTTAGGACACAGACTTAGTTAGTAATTTTTGATCTGAATCCATATTCTGTTAGAACACAGGCTGAGTTAGTATTCTTTGAAAATAATCTGAATCCATATTCTGGTAGAACACTGGCTGAGTGAGTATGCTTTGAAAATAATCTGAGTCAATATCTTGTTAGAACACTTGCTGAGTTAGTATTTTGTTAAAACCCAGGCTCGGTGAGTATTTTGTTAGAACACAGGCTGAGTGCGTATTATTTAAACATAAACTGAGTCCGTATTATTTAGAACACAGACTGAGTGAGTATTTTTTGAACAATATCTGAGTCCACATTCTGTTAGAACACAGGCTGATTTAGTATTCTGTTAGAACACAGGCTAAGTGTGTGTTCTGTTGGAACACTGAACTGAGTGAGTATTCTTTAAACATAGACTGCGTCCAAATTCTGTTAGGACACAGACTGAGTTAGTAATTTTTGATCTGAATCCACATTCTGTTAGAACACAGGCTGAGTTAGTATTCTTTGAAAATAGTCTGAATCCATATTCTGGTAGAAGACTGGCTGAGTGAGTATTCTTTAAAAATAATCTGAATGCATATTCTGGTATAACACTGGCTGAATGAGTATTCTTTGAAAATAATCTGAGTCAATATCCTGTTAGAACACTTGCTGAATTAGTATTTTGTTAAAACCCAGGCTGAGTGAGTATTCTGTTAGAACACAGGCTGAGTGCGTATTATTTAAAAATAAACTGAGTCCATATTCTGTAAGAACACAGGCTGAGTGAGTATTCTTTGAACAAAACTGAGTCCACATTCAGTTAGGACACTGGCTTATGAGTATTCTGTTAGAAAACAGGCTGAGTGAGTATTCTTTAAACATAGACTGAGTCCATAATATATCAGAACACAGGCTGAGTGAGTATACTGTTAGAACACAGGCTGAGTGAGTATTCTGTTAGAACACAGGCTGAGTATTATGTTAGAACACAGGCTCAGTGTGCATTTTTTAAAAACAGACTTAGTCCATATTCTGTTAGAGCACAGGCTGAGTGAGTATTCTGTTAGAACACAGGCTGAGTGAGTATTCTGTTAGAACAGAGGCTGAGTATTATGTTAGAACACAGGCTCAGTGTGCATTCTTTAAAAATAGACTTAGTCCATATTCTGTTAGAGCACAGGCTGAGTGAGTATTCTGTTAGAACACAGGCTGAGTGAGTGTTCTGTTAGAACACAGGCTGAGTGGTTATTATTTAAAAATAAACTGATTCCATATTCTGTTAGAACTCAGGCTGAGTATTCTTTTAACAAAATCGGAGTCCACATTCCCTTAGAACACAGGTTGAGTGAGTATTCTGTTAGAACACGGGCTGGGTGAGTATTCTCTTAGAACACAGGCTGAATGAGTATTATTTTAAAATAATCTGAATCCATATTCTGTTAGAACTCTCGCTGAGTGAGTATTCTGTTAGAACACAGGCTGAGTGAGTATTCTTTAAACATAGACTGAGTCCATATTCTGTTAGAAAACAGACTGAGTTAGTAATTTTAGATGAGAATCTGAGTCAACATTCTGTTAAAACGCAGCTTGAGTGGGTAATATATAAAAGTAAACTGAGTCCATATTTTGTTCGAACACAGGCTGAGTGAATATTCTTTGAAAATAATCTGAATCCATATTCTCTTAAAACACTGGCTGAGTGAGTATTCTGTTAGAACACAGGCTGAGTGGGTATTATTTAAAAATAAAGTGAGTCCATAGTATTTAGAACACAGACTGAGTGAGTATTCTTTAAAGACAGACTTAGTCCATATTCTGTTAGAGCACAGTCTGAGTGAGTAATTTTTGAACAAAATCTTAGTCCACATTCTGTTAGAACACAGGCTGAGTGAGTATTCCGTTAGAACACAGTCTGAGTGAGTATTCTTTAAACATAGACTGCGTCCAAATTCTGTTAGGACACAGACTGAGTTAGTAATTTTTGATCTGAATCCATATTCTGTTAGAACACAGGCTGAGTTAGTATTCTTTAAAAATAATCTGAATCCATATTCTGGTAGAACACTGGCTGAGTGAGTATGCTTTGAAAATAATCTGAGTCAATATCTTGTTAGAACACTTGCTGAGTTAGTATTTTGTTAAAACCCAGGCTCGGTGAGTATTTTATTAGAACACAGGCTGAGTGCGTATTATTTAAACATAAACTGAGTCCGTATTATTTTGAACACAGACTGAGTGAGTATTTTTTGAACAAAATCTGAGTCCACATTCTGTTAGAACACAGGCTGATTTAGTATTCTGTTAGAAAACAAGCTAAGTGAGTGTTCTGTTAGAACACTGAACTGAGTGAGTATTCTTTAAACATAGACTGCGTCCAAATTCTGTTAGGACACAGACTGAGTTAGTAATTTTTGATCTGAATCCACATTCTGTTAGAACACAGGCTGAGTTAGTATTCTTTGAAAATAGTCTGAATCCATATTCTGGTGGAACACTGGCTGAGTGAGTATTCTTTGAAAATAATCTGATTGCATATTCTGGTATAACACTGGCTGAATGAGTATTCTTTGAAAATAATCTGAGTCAATATCCTCTTAGAACACTTGCTGAATTAGTATTTTGTTAAAACCCAGGCTGAGTGAGTATTCTGTTAGAACACAGGCTGAGGGCGTATTATTTAAAAATAAACTGAGTCCATATTCTGTAAGAACACAGGCTGAGTGAGTATTCTTTGAACAAAACTGAGTCCACATTCCGTTAGGACACTGGCTTATGAGTATTCTGTTAGAAAACAGGCTGAGTGAGTATTCTTTAAACATAGACTGAGTCCATATTATATCAGAACACAGGCTGAGTGAGTATACTGTTAGAACACAGGCTGAGTGAGTATTCTGTTAGAACAGAGGCTGAGTATTATGTTAGAACACAGGCTCAGTGTGCATTCTTTAAAAATAGACTTAGTCCATATTCTGTTAGAGCACAGGCTGAGTGAGTATTCTGTTAGAACACAGGCTGAGTGAGTGTTCTGTTAGAACACAGGCTGAGTGGTTATTATTTAAAAATAAACTGATTCCATATTCTGTTAGAACTCAGGCTGAGTATTCTTTTAACAAAATCTGAGTCCACATTCCCTTAGAACACAGGTTGAGTGAGTATTCTGTTAGAACACGGGCTGGGTGAGTATTCTCTTAGAACACAGGCTGAATGAGTATTATTTTAAAATAATCTGAATCCATATTCTGTTAGAACTCTCGCTGAGTGAGTATTCTGTTAGAACACAGGCTGAGTGAGTATTCTTTAAACATAGACTGAGTCCATATTCTGTTAGAAAACAGACTGAGTTAGTAATTTTAGATGAGAATCTGAGTCAACATTCTGTTAAAACGCAGCTTGAGTGGGTAATATATAAAAGTAAACTGAGTCCATATTTTGTTCGAACACAGGATGAGTGAATATTCTTTGAAAATAATCTGAATCCATATTCTCTTAAAACACTGGCTGAGTGAGTATTCTGTTAGAACACAGGCTGAGTGGGTACTATTTAAAAATGAAGTGAGTCCATAGTATTTAGAACACAGACTGAGTGAGTATTCTTTAAAGACAGACTTAGTCCATATTCTGTTAGAGCACAGTCTGAGTGAGTAATTTTTGAACAAAATCTTAGTCCACATTCTGTTAGAACACTGGCTGAGTGAGTATTCCGTTAGAACACAGTCTGAGTGAGTATTCTTTAAACATAGACTGCGTCCAAATTCTGTTAGAACACAGACTGTGTTAGTAATTTTTGATCTGAATCCATATTCTGTTAGAACACAGGCTGAGTTAGTATTCTTTGAAAATAATCTGAATCCATATTCTGGTAGAACACTGGCTGAGTGAGTATGCTTTGAAAATAATCTGAGTCAATATCTTGTTAGAACACTTGCTGAGTTAGTATTTTGTTAAAACCCAGGCTCGGTGAGTATTTTGTTAGAACACAGGCTGAGTGCGTATTATTTAAAAATAAACTGAGTCCATATTATTAAGAACACAGACTGAGTGAGTATTTTTTGAACAAAATCTGAGTCCACATTCTGTTAGAACAGAGGCTGAGTGAGTATTCCGTTAGAACACAGTCTGAGTGAGTATACTTTAAAGACAGACTTAGTCCATATTCTGTTAGAGCACAGTCTGAGTGAGTAATTTTTGAACAAAATCTTCGTCCACATTCTGTTAGAACACAGGCTGAGTGAGTATTCCGTTAGAACACAGTCTGAGTGAGTATTCTTTAAACATAGACTGCGTCCAAATTCTGTTAGAACACAGGCTGAGTTAGTAATTTTTGATCTGAATCCATATTCTGTTAGAACACAGGCTGAGTTAGTATTCTTTCAAAATAATCTGAATCCATATTCTGGTAGAACACTGGCTGAGTGAGTATGCTTTGAAAATAATCTGAGTCAATATCTTGTTAGAACACTTGCTGAGTTAGTATTTTGTTAAAACCCAGTCTCGGTGAGTATTTTGTTAGAACACAGGCTGAGTGCGTATTATTTAAAAATAAACTGAGTCAGTATTATTTAGAACACAGACTGAGTGAGTATTTTTTGAACAAAATCTGAGTCCACATTCTGTTAGAACACAGGCTGATTTAGTATTTTGTTAGAACACAGGGTAAGTGAGTGTTCTGTTAGAACACTGAACTGAGTGAGTATTCTTTAAACATAGACTGCGTCCAAATTCCGTTAGGACACAGACTGAGTTAGTAATTTTTGATCTGAATCCACATTCTGTTAGAACACAGGCTGAGTTAGTATTCTTTGAAAATAGTCTGAATCCATATTCTGGTAGAACACTGGCTGAGTGAGTATTCTTTGAAAATAATCTGAATGCATATTCTGGTATAACACTGGCTGAATGAGTATTCTTTGAAAATAATCTGAGTCAATATCCTGTTAGAACACTTGCTGAATTAGTATTTTGTTAAAACCCAGGCTGAGTGAGTATTCTGTTAGAACACAGGCTGAGTGCGTATTATTTAAAAATAAACTGAGTCCATATTCTGTAAGAACACAGGCTGAGTGAGTATTCTTTTAACAAAACTGAGTCCACATTCCGTTGGGACACTGGCTTATGAGTATTCTGTTAGAAAACAGGCTGAGTGAGTATTCTTTAAACATAGACTGAGTCCATATTATATCAGAACACAGGCTGAGTGAGTATACTGTTAGAACACAGGCTGAGTGAGTATTCTGTTAGAACAGAGGCTGAGTATTATGTTAGAACACAGGCTCAGTGTGCATTCTTTAAAAATAGACTTAGTCCATATTCTGTTAGAGCACAGGCTGAGTGAGTATTCTGTTAGAACACAGGCTGAGTGAGTGTTCTGTTAGAACACAGGCTGAGTGGTTATTATTTAAAAATAAACTGATTCCATATTCTGTTAGAACTCAGGCTGAGTATTCTTTTAACAAAATCTGAGTCCACATTCCCTTAGAACACAGGTTGAGTGAGTATTCTGTTAGAACACGGGCTGGGTGAGTACTCTCTTAGAACACAGGCTGAATGAGTATTATTTTAAAATAATCTGAATCCATATTCTGTTAGAACTCTCGCTGAGTGAGTATTCTGTTAGAACACAGGCTGAGTGAGTGTTCTGTTAGAACACAGGCTGAGTGGTTATTATTTAAAAATAAACTGATTCCATATTCTGTTAGAACTCAGGCTGAGTATTCTTTTAACAAAATCGGAGTCCACATTCCCTTAGAACACAGGTTGAGTGAGTATTCTGTTAGAACACGGGCTGGGTGAGTATTCTCTTAGAACACAGGCTGAATGAGTATTATTTTAAAATAATCTGAATCCATATTCTGTTAGAACTCTCGCTGAGTGAGTATTCTGTTAGAACACAGGCTGAGTGAGTATTCTTTAAACATAGACTGAGTCCATATTCTGTTAGAAAACAGACTGAGTTAGTAATTTTAGATGAGAATCTGAGTCAACATTCTGTTAAAACGCAGCTTGAGTGGGTAATATATAAAAGTAAACTGAGTCCATATTTTGTTCGAACACAGGCTGAGTGAATATTCTTTGAAAATAATCTGAATCCATATTCTCTTAAAACACTGGCTGAGTGAGTATTCTGTTAGAACACAGGCTGAGTGGGTATTATTTAAAAATAAAGTGAGTCCATAGTATTTAGAACACAGACTGAGTGAGTATTCTTTAAAGACAGACTTAGTCCATATTCTGTTAGAGCACAGTCTGAGTGAGTAATTTTTGAACAAAATCTTAGTCCACATTCTGTTAGAACACAGGCTGAGTGAGTATTCCGTTAGAACACAGTCTGAGTGAGTATTCTTTAAACATAGACTGCGTCCAAATTCTGTTAGGACACAGACTGAGTTAGTAATTTTTGATCTGAATCCATATTCTGTTAGAACACAGGCTGAGTTAGTATTCTTTAAAAATAATCTGAATCCATATTCTGGTAGAACACTGGCTGAGTGAGTATGCTTTGAAAATAATCTGAGTCAATATCTTGTTAGAACACTTGCTGAGTTAGTATTTTGTTAAAACCCAGGCTCGGTGAGTATTTTATTAGAACACAGGCTGAGTGCGTATTATTTAAACATAAACTGAGTCCGTATTATTTTGAACACAGACTGAGTGAGTATTTTTTGAACAAAATCTGAGTCCACATTCTGTTAGAACACAGGCTGATTTAGTATTCTGTTAGAAAACAAGCTAAGTGAGTGTTCTGTTAGAACACTGAACTGAGTGAGTATTCTTTAAACATAGACTGCGTCCAAATTCTGTTAGGACACAGACTGAGTTAGTAATTTTTGATCTGAATCCACATTCTGTTAGAACACAGGCTGAGTTAGTATTCTTTGAAAATAGTCTGAATCCATATTCTGGTGGAACACTGGCTGAGTGAGTATTCTTTGAAAATAATCTGATTGCATATTCTGGTATAACACTGGCTGAATGAGTATTCTTTGAAAATAATCTGAGTCAATATCCTGTTAGAACACTTGCTGAATTAGTATTTTGTTAAAACCGAGGCTGAGTGAGTATTCTGTTAGAACACAGGCTGAGTGCGTATTATTTAAAAATAAACTGAGTCCATATTCTGTAAGAACACAGGCTGAGTGAGTATTCTTTTAACAAAACTGAGTCCACATTCCGTTGGGACACTGGCTTATGAGTATTCTGTTAGAAAACAGGCTGAGTGAGTATTCTTTAAACATAGACTGAGTCCATATTATATCAGAACACAGGCTGAGTGAGTATACTGTTAGAACACAGGCTGAGTGAGTATTCTGTTAGAACAGAGGCTGAGTATTATGTTAGAACACAGGCTCAGTGTGCATTCTTTAAAAATAGACTTAGTCCATATTCTGTTAGAGCACAGGCTGAGTGAGTATTCTGTTAGAACACAGGCTGAGTGAGTGTTCTGTTAGAACACAGGCTGAGTGGTTATTATTTAAAAATAAACTGATTCCATATTCTGTTAGAACTCAGGCTGAGTATTCTTTTAACAAAATCTGAGTCCACATTCCCTTAGAACACAGGTTGAGTGAGTATTCTGTTAGAACACGGGCTGGGTGAGTATTCTCTTAGAACACAGGCTGAATGAGTATTATTTTAAAATAATCTGAATCCATATTCTGTTAGAACTCTCGCTGAGTGAGTATTCTGTTAGAACACAGGCTGAGTGAGTATTCTTTAAACATAGACTGAGTCCATATTCTGTTAGAAAACAGACTGAGTTAGTAATTTTAGATGAGAATCTGAGTCAACATTCTGTTAAAACGCAGCTTGAGTGGGTAATATATAAAAGTAAACTGAGTCCATATTTTGTTCGAACACAGGATGAGTGAATATTCTTTGAAAATAATCTGAATCCATATTCTCTTAAAACACTGGCTGAGTGAGTATTCTGTTAGAACACAGGCTGAGTGGGTACTATTTAAAAATGAAGTGAGTCCATAGTATTTAGAACACAGACTGAGTGAGTATTCTTTAAAGACAGACTTAGTCCATATTCTGTTAGAGCACAGTCTGAGTGAGTAATTTTTGAACAAAATCTTAGTCCACATTCTGTTAGAACACTGGCTGAGTGAGTATTCCGTTAGAACACAGTCTGAGTGAGTATTCTTTAAACATAGACTGCGTCCAAATTCTGTTAGAACACAGACTGTGTTAGTAATTTTTGATCTGAATCCATATTCTGTTAGAACACAGGCTGAGTTAGTATTCTTTGAAAATAATCTGAATCCATATTCTGGTAGAACACTGGCTGAGTGAGTATGCTTTGAAAATAATCTGAGTCAATATCTTGTTAGAACACTTGCTGAGTTAGTATTTTGTTAAAACCCAGGCTCGGTGAGTATTTTGTTAGAACACAGGCTGAGTGCGTATTATTTAAAAATAAACTGAGTCCATATTATTAAGAACACAGACTGAGTGAGTATTTTTTGAACAAAATCTGAGTCCACATTCTGTTAGAACAGAGGCTGAGTGAGTATTCCGTTAGAACACAGTCTGAGTGAGTATACTTTAAAGACAGACTTAGTCCATATTCTGTTAGAGCACAGTCTGAGTGAGTAATTTTTGAACAAAATCTTCGTCCACATTCTGTTAGAACACAGGCTGAGTGAGTATTCCGTTAGAACACAGTCTGAGTGAGTATTCTTTAAACATAGACTGCGTCCAAATTCTGTTAGAACACAGGCTGAGTTAGTAATTTTTGATCTGAATCCATATTCTGTTAGAACACAGGCTGAGTTAGTATTCTTTCAAAATAATCTGAATCCATATTCTGGTAGAACACTGGCTGAGTGAGTATGCTTTGAAAATAATCTGAGTCAATATCTTGTTAGAACACTTGCTGAGTTAGTATTTTGTTAAAACCCAGTCTCGGTGAGTATTTTGTTAGAACACAGGCTGAGTGCGTATTATTTAAAAATAAACTGAGTCAGTATTATTTAGAACACAGACTGAGTGAGTATTTTTTGAACAAAATCTGAGTCCACATTCTGTTAGAACACAGGCTGATTTAGTATTTTGTTAGAACACAGGGTAAGTGAGTGTTCTGTTAGAACACTGAACTGAGTGAGTATTCTTTAAACATAGACTGCGTCCAAATTCCGTTAGGACACAGACTGAGTTAGTAATTTTTGATCTGAATCCACATTCTGTTAGAACACAGGCTGAGTTAGTATTCTTTGAAAATAGTCTGAATCCATATTCTGGTAGAACACTGGCTGAGTGAGTATTCTTTGAAAATAATCTGAATGCATATTCTGGTATAACACTGGCTGAATGAGTATTCTTTGAAAATAATCTGAGTCAATATCCTGTTAGAACACTTGCTGAATTAGTATTTTGTTAAAACCCAGGCTGAGTGAGTATTCTGTTAGAACACAGGCTGAGTGCGTATTATTTAAAAATAAACTGAGTCCATATTCTGTAAGAACACAGGCTGAGTGAGTATTCTTTTAACAAAACTGAGTCCACATTCCGTTGGGACACTGGCTTATGAGTATTCTGTTAGAAAACAGGCTGAGTGAGTATTCTTTAAACATAGACTGAGTCCATATTATATCAGAACACAGGCTGAGTGAGTATACTGTTAGAACACAGGCTGAGTGAGTATTCTGTTAGAACAGAGGCTGAGTATTATGTTAGAACACAGGCTCAGTGTGCATTCTTTAAAAATAGACTTAGTCCATATTCTGTTAGAGCACAGGCTGAGTGAGTATTCTGTTAGAACACAGGCTGAGTGAGTGTTCTGTTAGAACACAGGCTGAGTGGTTATTATTTAAAAATAAACTGATTCCATATTCTGTTAGAACTCAGGCTGAGTATTCTTTTAACAAAATCTGAGTCCACATTCCCTTAGAACACAGGTTGAGTGAGTATTCTGTTAGAACACGGGCTGGGTGAGTACTCTCTTAGAACACAGGCTGAATGAGTATTATTTTAAAATAATCTGAATCCATATTCTGTTAGAACTCTCGCTGAGTGAGTATTCTGTTAGAACACAGGCTGAGTGAGTATTCTTTAAACATAGACTGAGTCCATATTCTGTTAGAAAACAGACTGAGTTAGTAATTTTAGATGAGAATCTGAGTCAACATTCTGTTAAAACTCAGCTTGAGTGGGTAATATATAAAAGTAAACTGAGTCCATATTTTGTTCGAACACAGGCTGAGTGAATATTCTTTGAAAATAATCTGAATCCATATTCTCTTAAAACGCTGGCTGAGTGAGTGTTCTGTTAGAACACAGGCTGAGTGGGTATTATTTAAAAATAAAGTGAGTCCATAGTATTTAGAACACAGACTGAGTGAGTATTCTTTAAAGACAGACTTAGTCCATATTCTGTTAGAGCACAGTCTGAGTGAGTAATTTTTGAACAAAATCTTAGTCCACATTCTGTTAGAACACAGGCTGAGTGAGTATTCCGTTAGAACACAGTCTGAGTGAGTATTCTTTAAACATAGACTGCGTCCAAATTCTGTTAGGACACAGACTGAGTTAGTAATTTTTGATCTGAATCCATATTCTGTTAGAACACTGGCTGAGTGAGTATTCTTTGAAAATAATCTGAATGCATATTCTGGTAGAACACTGGCTGAGTGAGTATGCTTTGAAAATAATCTGAGTCAATATCTTGTTAGAACACTTGCTGAGTTAGTATTTTGTTAAAACCCAGGCTCGGTGAGTATTTTGTTAGAACACAGGCTGAGTGCGTATTATTTAAAAATAAACTGAGTCCATATTCTGTAAGAACACAGGCTGAGTGAGTATTCTTTTAACAAAACTGAGTCCACATTCCGTTGGGACACTGGCTTATGAGTATTCTGTTAGAAAACAGGCTTAGTGAGTATTCTTTAAACATAGACTGAGTCCATATTATATCAGAACACAGGCTGAGTGAGTATACTGTTAGAACACAGGCTGAGTGAGTATTCTGTTAGAACAGAGGCTGAGTATTATGTTAGAACACAGGCTCAGTGTGCATTCTTTAAAAATAGACTTAGTCCATATTCTGTTAGAGCACAGGCTGAGTGAGTATTCTGTTAGAACACAGGCTGAGTGAGTGTTCTGTTAGAACACAGGCTGAGTGGTTATTATTTAAAAATAAACTGATTCCATATTCTGTTAGAACTCAGGCTGAGTATTCTTTTAACAAAATCTGAGTCCACATTCCCTTAGAACACAGTTTGAGTGAGTATTCTGTTAGAACACGTGCTGGGTGAGTATTCTCTTAGAACACAGGCTGAATGAGTATTATTTTAAAATAATCTGAATCCATATTCTGTTAGAACTCTCGCTGAGTGAGTATTCTGTTAGAACACAGGCTGAGTGAGTATTCTTTAAACATAGACTGAGTCCATATTCTGTTAGAAAACAGACTGAGTTAGTAATTTTAGATGAGAATCTGAGTCAACATTCTGTTAAAACGCAGCTTGAGTGGGTAATATATAAAAGTAAACTGAGTCCATATTTTGTTCGAACACAGGCTGAGTGAATATTCTTTGACAATAATCTGAATCCATATTCTCTTAAAACACTGGCTGAGTGAGTATTCTGTTAGAACACAGGCTGAGTGGGTATTATTTAAAAATAAAGTGAGTCCATAGTATTTAGAACACAGACTGAGTGAGTATTCTTTAAAGACAGACTTAGTCCATATTCTGTTAGAGCACAGTCTGAGTGATTAATTTTTGAACAAAATCTTAGTCCACATTCTGTTAGAACACTGGCTGAGTGAGTATTCCGTTAGAACACAGTCTGAGTGAGTATTCTTTAAACATAGACTGCGTCCAAATTCTGTTAGAACACAGACTGAGTTAGTAATTTTTGATCTGAATCCATATTCTGTTAGAACACAGGCTGAGTTAATATTCTTTGAAAATAATCTGAATCCATATTCTGGTAGAACACTGGCTGAGTGAGTATGCTTTGAAAATAATCTTAGTCAATATCTTGTTAGAACACTTGCTGAGTTAGTATTTTGTTAAAACCCAGGCTCGGTGAGTATTTTGTTAGAACACAGGCTGAGTGCGTATTATTTAAAAATAAACTGAGTCCATATTATTAAGAACACAGACTGAGTGAGTATTTTTTGAACAAAATCTGAGTCCACATTCTGTTAGAACAGAGGCTGAGTGAGTATTCCGTTAGAACACAGACTGAGTGAGTATACTTTAAAGAGAGACTTAGTCCATATTCTGTTAGAGCACAGTCTGAGTGAGTAATTTTTGAACAAAATCTTCGTCCACATTCTGTTAGAACACAGGCTGAGTGAGTATTCCGTTAGAACACAGTCTGAGTGAGTATTCTTTAAACATAGACTGCGTCCAAATTCTGTTAGAACACAGACTGAGTTAGTAATTTTTGATCTGAATCCATATTCTATTAGAACACAGGCTGAGTTCGTATTCTTTGAAAATAATCTGAATCCATATTCTGGTAGAACACTGGCTGAGTGAGTATGCTTTGAAAATAATCTGAGTCAATATCTTGTTAGAACACTTGCTGAGTTAGTATTTTGTTAAAACCCAGGCTCGGTGAGTATTTTGTTAGAACACAGGCTGAGTGCGTATTATTTAAAAATAAACTGAGTCAGTATTATTTAGAACACAGACTGAGTGAGTATTTTTTGAACAAAATCTGAGTCCACATTCTGTTAGAACACAGGCTGATTTAGTATTCTGTTAGAACACAGGCTAAGTGAGTGTTCTGTTAGAACACTGAACTGAGTGAGTATTCTTTAAACATAGACTGCGTCCAAATTCCGTTAGGACACAGACTGAGTTAGTAATTTTTGATCTGAATCCACATTCTGTTAGAACACAGGCTGAGTTAGTATTCTTTGAAAATAGTCTGAATCCATATTCTGGTAGAACACTGGCTGAGTGAGTATTCTTTGAAAATAATCTGAATGCATATTCTGGTATAACACTGGCTGAATGAGTATTCTTTGAAAATAATCTGAGTCAATATCCTGTTAGAACACTTGCTGAATTAGTATTTTGTTAAAACCCAGGCTGAGTGAGTATTCTGTTAGAACACAGGCTGAGTGCGTATTATTTAAAAATAAACTGAGTCAGTATTATTTAGAACACAGACTGAGTGAGTATTCTTTTAACAAAACTGAGTCTACATTCCGTTGGGACACTGGCTTATGAGTATTCTGTTAGAAAACAGGCTGAGTGAGTATTCTTTAAACATAGACTGAGTCCATATTATATCAGAACACAGGCTGAGTGAGTATACTGTTAGAACACAGGCTGAGTGAGTATTCTGTTAGAACAGAGGCTGAGTATTATGTTAGAACACAGGCTCAGTGTGCATTCTTTAAAAATAGACTTAGTCCATATTCTGTTAGAGCACAGGCTGAGTGAGTATTCTGTTAGAACACAGGCTGAGTGAGTGTTCTGTTAGAACACAGGCTGAGTGGTTATTATTTAAAAATAAACTGATTCCATATTCTGTTAGAACTCAGGCTGAGTATTCTTTTAACAAAATCTGAGTCCACATTCCCTTAGAACACAGGTTGAGTGAGTATTCTGTTAGAACACGGGCTGGGTGAGTATTCTCTTAGAACACAGGCTGAATGAGTATTATTTTAAAATAATCTGAATCCATATTCTGTTAGAACTCTCGCTGAGTGAGTATTCTGTTAGAACACAGGCTGAGTGAGTATTCTTTAAACATAGACTGAGTCCATATTCTGTTAGAAAACAGACTGAGTTAGTAATTTTAGATGAGAATCTGAGTCCACATTCTGTTAAAACGCAGCTTGAGTGGGTAATATATAAAAGTAAACTGAGTCCATATTTTGTTCGAACACAGGCTGAGTGAATATTCTTTGAAAATAATCTGAATCCATATTCTCTTAAAAAACTCTCTGAGTGAGTGTTCTGTTAGAACACAGGCTGAGTGGGTATTATTTAAAAATAAAGTGAGTCCATAGTATTTAGAACACAGACTGAGTGAGTATTCTTTAAAGAAAGACTTAGTCCATATTCTGTTAGAGTACAGTCTGAGTGAGTAATTTTTGAACAAAATCTTAGTCCACATTCTGTTAGAACACAGGCTGAGTGAGTATTCCGTTAGAACACAGTCTGAGTGAGTATTCTTTAAACATAGACTGCGTCCAAATTCTGTTAGGACACAGACTGAGTTAGTAATTTTTGATCTGAATCCATATTCTGTTAGAACGCAGGCTGAGTTAGTATTCTTTGAAAATCATCTGAATCCATATTCTGGTAGAACACTGGCTGAGTGAGTATGCTTTGAAAATAATCTGAGTCAATATCTTGTTAGAACACTTGCTGAGTTAGTATTTTGTTAAAACCCAGGCTCGGTGAGTATTTTGTTAGAACACAGGCTGAGTGCGTATTATTTAAAAATAAACTGATTCCGTATTATTAAGAACACAGACTGAGTGAGTATTTTTTGAACAAAATCTGAGTCCACATTCTGTTAGAACACAGGCTGATTTAGTATTCTGTTAGAACACAGGCTAAGTGAGTGTTCTGTTAGAACACTGAACTGAGTGAGTATTCTTTAAACATAGACTGCGTCCAAATTCCGTTAGGACACAGACTGAGTTAGTAATTTTTGATCTGAATCCACATTCTGTTAGAACACAGGCTGAGTTAGTATTCTTTGAAAATAGTCTGAATCCATATTCTGGTAGAACACTGGCTGAGTGAGTATTCTTTGAAAATAATCTGAATGCATATTCTGGTATAACACTGGCTGAATGAGTATTCTTTGAAAATAATCTGAGTCAATATCCTGTTAGAACACTTGCTGAATTAGTATTTTGTTAAAACCCAGGCTGAGTGAGTATTCTGTTAGAACACAGGCTGAGTGCGTATTATTTAAAAATAAACTGAGTCCATATTCTGTAAGAACACAGGCTGAGTGAGTATTCTTTTAACAAAACTGAGTCCACATTCCGTTGGGACACTGGCTTATGAGTATTCTGTTAGAAAACAGGCTGAGTGAGTATTCTTTAAACATAGACTGAGTCCATATTATATCAGAACACAGGCTGAGTGAGTATACTGTTAGAACACAGGCTGAGTGAGTATTCTGTTAGAACAGAGGCTGAGTATTATGTTAGAACACAGGCTCAGTGTGCATTCTTTAAAAATAGACTTAGTCCATATTCTGTTAGAGCACAGGCTGAGTGAGTATTCTGTTAGAACACAGGCTGAGTGAGTGTTCTGTTAGAACACAGGCTGAGTGGTTATTATTTAAAAATAAACTGATTCCATATTCTGTTAGAACTCAGGCTGAGTATTCTTTTAACAAAATCTGAGTCCACATTCCCTTAGAACACAGGTTGAGTGAGTATTCTGTTAGAACACGGGCTGGGTGAGTATTCTCTTAGAACACAGGCTGAATGAGTATTATTTTAAAATAATCTGAACCCATATTCTGTTAGAACTCTCGCTGAGTGAGTATTCTGTTAGAACACAGGCTGAGTGCGTATTATTTAAAAATAAACTGAGTCCATATTCTGTAAGAACACAGGCTGAGTGAGTATTCTTTTAACAAAACTGAGTCCACATTCCGTT
Organism: Furipterus horrens; assembly: GCF_987537825.1. Taxonomy (NCBI): domain Eukaryota; kingdom Metazoa; phylum Chordata; class Mammalia; order Chiroptera; family Furipteridae; genus Furipterus; species Furipterus horrens. The sequence goes on along the minus strand of NW_028327197.1, from coordinate 978,585 downwards.
GGGACACTGGCTTATGAGTATTCTGTTAGAAAACAGGCTTAGTGAGTATTCTTTAAACATAGACTGAGTCCATATTATATCAGAACACAGGCTGAGTGATTATACTGTTAGAACACAGGCTGAGTGAGTATTCTGTTAGAACAGAGGCTGAGTATTATGTTAGAACACAGGCTCAGTGTGCATTCTTTAAAAATAGACTTAGTCCATATTCTGTTAGAGCACAGGCTGAGTGAGTATTCTGTTAGAACACAGGCTGAGTGAGTGTTCTGTTAGAACACAGGCTGAGTGGTTATTATTTAAAAATAAACTGATTCCATATTCTGTTAGAACTCAGGCTGAGTATTCTTTTAACAAAATCTGAGTCCACATTCCCTTAGAACACAGGTTGAGTGAGTATTCTGTTAGAACACGGGCTGGGTGAGTATTCTCTTAGAACACAGGCTGAATGAGTATTATTTTAAAATAATCTGAACCCATATTCTGTTAGAACTCTCGCTGAGTGAGTATTCTGTTAGAACACAGGCTGAGTGCGTATTATTTAAAAATAAACTGAGTCCATATTCTGTAAGAACACAGGCTGAGTGAGTATTCTTTTAACAAAACTGAGTCCACATTCCGTTGGGACACTGGCTTATGAGTATTCTGTTAGAAAACAGGCTTAGTGAGTATTCTTTAAACATAGACTGAGTCCATATTATATCAGAACACAGGCTGAGTGATTATACTGTTAGAACACAGGCTGAGTGAGTATTCTGTTAGAACAGAGGCTGAGTATTATGTTAGAACACAGGCTCAGTGTGCATTCTTTAAAAATAGACTTAGTCCATATTCTGTTAGAGCACAGGCTGAGTGAGTATTCTGTTAGAACACAGGCTGAGTGAGTGTTCTGTTAGAACACAGGCTGAGTGGTTATTATTTAAAAATAAACTGATTCCATATTCTGTTAGAACTCAGGCTGAGTATTCTTTTAACAAAATCTGAGTCCACATTCCCTTAGAACACAGGTTGAGTGAGTATTCTGTTAGAACACGGGCTGGGTGAGTATTCTCTTAGAACACAGGCTCAATGAGTATTATTTTAAAATAATCTGAATCCATATTCTGTTAGAACTCTCGCTGAGTGAGTATTCTGTTAGAACACAGGCTGAGTGAGTATTCTTTAAACATAGACTGAGTCCATATTCTGTTAGAAAACAGACTGAGTTAGTAATTTTAGATGAGAATCTGAGTCAACATTCTGTTAAAACGCAGCTTGAGTGGGTAATATATAAAAGTAAACTGAGTCCATATTTTGTTCGAACACAGGCTGAGTGAATATTCTTTGACAATAATCTGAATCCATATTCTCTTAAAACACTGGCTGAGTGAGTATTCTGTTAGAACACAGGCTGAGTGGGTATTATTTAAAAATAAAGTGAGTCCATAGTATTTAGAACACAGACTGAGTGAGTATTCTTTAAAGACAGACTTAGTCCATATTCTGTTAGAGCACAGTCTGAGTGAGTAATTTTTGAACAAAATCTTAGTCCACATTCTGTTAGAACACTGGCTGAGTGAGTATTCCGTTAGAACACAGTCTGAGTGAGTATTCTTTAAACATAGACTGCGTCCAAATTCTGTTAGAACACAGACTGAGTTAGTAATTTTTGATCTGAATCCATATTCTGTTAGAACACAGGCTGAGTTAATATTCTTTGAAAATAATCTGAATCCATATTCTGGTAGAACACTGGCTGAGTGAGTATGCTTTGAAAATAATCTGAGTCAATATCTTGTTAGAACACTTGCTGAGTTAGTATTTTGTTAAAACCCAGGCTCGGTGAGTATTTTGTTAGAACACAGGCTGAGTGCGTATTATTTAAAAATAAACTGAGTCCATATTATTAAGAACACAGACTGAGTGAGTATTTTTTGAACAAAATCTGAGTCCACATTCTGTTAGAACAGAGGCTGAGTGAGTATTCCGTTAGAACACAGTCTGAGTGAGTATACTTTAAAGACAGACTTAGTCCATATTCTGTTAGAGCACAGTCTGAGTGAGTAATTTTTGAACAAAATCTTCGTCCACATTCTGTTAGAACACAGGCTGAGTGAGTATTCCGTTAGAACACAGTCTGAGTGAGTATTCTTTAAACATAGACTGCGTCCAAATTCTGTTAGAACACAGACTGAGTTAGTAATTTTTGATCTGAATCCATATTCTATTAGAACACTGGCTGAGTTCGTATTCTTTGAAAATAATCTGAATCCATATTCTGGTAGAACACTGGCTGAGTGAGTATGCTTTGAAAATAATCTGAGTCAATATCTTGTTAGAACACTTGCTGAGTTAGTATTTTGTTAAAACCCAGGCTCGGTGAGTATTTTGTTAGAACACAGGCTGAGTGCGTATTATTTAAAAATAAACTGAGTCAGTATTATTTAGAACACAGACTGAGTGAGTATTTTTTGAACAAAATCTGAGTCCACATTCTGTTAGAACACAGGCTGATTTAGTATTCTGTTAGAACACAGGCTAAGTGAGTGTTCTGTTAGAACACTGAACTGAGTGAGTATTCTTTAAACATAGACTGCGTCCAAATTGCGTTAGGACACAGACTGAGTTAGTAATTTTTGATCTGAATCCACATTCTGTTAGAACACAGGCTGAGTTAGTATTCTTTGAAAATAGTCTGAATCCATATTCTGGTAGAACACTGGCTGAGTGAGTATTCTTTGAAAATAATCTGAATGCATATTCTGGTATAACACTGGCTGAATGAGTATTCTTTGAAAATAATCTGAGTCAATATCCTGTTAGAACACTTGCTGAATTAGTATTTTGTTAAAACCCAGGCTGAGTGAGTATTCTGTTAGAACACAGGCTGAGTGCGTATTATTTAAAAATAAACTGAGTCAGTATTATTTAGAACACAGACTGAGTGAGTATTCTTTTAACAAAACTGAGTCTACATTCCGTTGGGACACTGGCTTATGAGTATTCTGTTAGAAAACAGGCTGAGTGAGTATTCTTTAAACATAGACTGAGTCCATATTATATCAGAACACAGGCTGAGTGAGTACACTGTTAGAACACAGGCTGAGTGAGTATTCTGTTAGAACAGAGGCTGAGTATTATGTTAGAACACAGGCTCAGTGTGCATTCTTTAAAAATAGACTTAGTCCATATTCTGTTAGAGCACAGGCTGAGTGAGTATTCTGTTAGAACACAGGCTGAGTGAGTGTTCTGTTAGAACACAGGCTGAGTGGTTATTATTTAAAAATAAACTGATTCCATATTCTGTTAGAACTCAGGCTGAGTATTCTTTTAACAAAATCTGAGTCCACATTCCCTTAGAACACAGGTTGAGTGAGTATTCTGTTAGAACACGGGCTGGGTGAGTATTCTCTTAGAACACAGGCTGAATGAGTATTATTTTAAAATAATCTGAATCCATATTCTGTTAGAACTCTCGCTGAGTGAGTATTCTGTTAGAACACAGGCTGAGTGAGTATTCTTTAAACATAGACTGAGTCCATATTCTGTTAGAAAACAGACTGAGTTAGTAATTTTAGATGAGAATCTGAGTCCACATTCTGTTAAAACGCAGCTTGAGTGGGTAATATATAAAAGTAAACTGAGTCCATATTTTGTTCGAACACAGGCTGAGTGAATATTCTTTGAAAATAATCTGAATCCATATTCTCTTAAAAAACTCTCTGAGTGAGTGTTCTGTTAGAACACAGGCTGAGTGGGTATTATTTAAAAATAAAGTGAGTCCATAGTATTTAGAACACAGACTGAGTGAGTATTCTTTAAAGAAAGACTTAGTCCATATTCTGTTAGAGCACAGTCTGAGTGAGTAATTTTTGAACAAAATCTTAGTCCACATTCTGTTAGAACACAGGCTGAGTGAGTATTCTTTAAACATAGACTGCGTCCAAATTCTGTTAGGACACAGACTGAGTTAGTAATTTTTGATCTGAATCCATATTCTGTTAGAACGCAGGCTGAGTTAGTATTCTTTGAAAATCATCTGAATCCATATTCTGGTAGAACACTGGCTGAGTGAGTATGCTTTGAAAATAATCTGAGTCAATATCTTGTTAGAACACTTGCTGAGTTAGTATTTTGTTAAAACCCAGGCTCGGTGAGTATTTTGTTAGAACACAGGCTGAGTGCGTATTATTTAAAAATAAACTGAGTCCGTATTATTAAGAACACAGACTGAGTGAGTATTTTTTGAACAAAATCTGAGTCCACATTCTGTTAGAACACAGGCTGATTTAGTATTCTGTTAGAACACAGGCTAAGTGAGTGTTCTGTTAGAACACTGAACTGAGTGAGTATTCTTTAAACATAGACTGCGTCCAAATTCCGTTAGGACACAGACTGAGTTAGTAATTTTTGATCTGAATCCACATTCTGTTAGAACACAGGCTGAGTTAGTATTCTTTGAAAATAGTATGAATCCATATTCTGGTAGAACACTGGCTGAGTGAGTATTCTTTGAAAATAATCTGAATGCATATTCTGGTATAACACTGGCTGAATGAGTATTCTTTGAAAATAATCTGAGTCAATATCCTGTTAGAACACTTGCTGAATTAGTATTTTGTTAAAACCGAGGCTGAGTGAGTATTCTGTTAGAACACAGGCTGAGTGCGTATTATTTAAAAATAAACTGAGTCCATATTCTGTAAGAACACAGGCTGAGTGAGTATTCTTTTAACAAAACTGAGTCCACATTCCGTTGGGACACTGGCTTATGAGTATTCTGTTAGAAAACAGGCTGAGTGAGTATTCTTTAAACATAGACTGAGTCCATATTATATCAGAACACAGGCTGAGTGAGTATACTGTTAGAACACAGGCTGAGTGAGTATTCTGTTAGAACAGAGGCTGAGTATTATGTTAGAACACAGGCTCAGTGTGCATTCTTTAAAAATAGACTTAGTCCATATTCTGTTAGAGCACAGGCTGAGTGAGTATTCTGTTAGAACACAGGCTGAGTGAGTGTTCTGTTAGAACACAGGCTGAGTGGTTATTATTTAAAAATAAACTGATTCCATATTCTGTTAGAACTCAGGCTGAGTATTCTTTTAACAAAATCTGAGTCCACATTCCCTTAGAACACAGGTTGAGTGAGTATTCTGTTAGAACACGGGCTGGGTGAGTATTCTCTTAGAACACAGGCTGAATGAGTATTATTTTAAAATAATCTGAACCCATATTCTGTTAGAACTCTCGCTGAGTGAGTATTCTGTTAGAACACAGGCTGAGTGAGTATTCTTTAAACATAGACTGAGTCCATATTCTGTTAGAAAACAGACTGAGTTAGTAATTTTAGATGAGAATCTGAGTCAACATTCTGTTAAAACGCAGCTTGAGTGGGTAATATATAAAAGTAAACTGAGTCCATATTTTGTTCGAACACAGGCTGAGTGAATATTCTTTGAAAATAATCTGAATCCATATTCACTTAAAACACTAGATCAGTTAGTATTCTGTTAGAACACAGGCTAAGTGGGTATTATTTAAAAATAAAGAGAGTCCATAGTATTTAGAACACAGACTGAGTGAGTATTCTTTAAAGACAGACTTAGTCCATATTCTGTTAGAGCACAGACTGAGTGAGTAATTTTTGAACAAAATCTTCGTCCACATTCTGTTAGAACACAAGCTGAGTGAGTATTCCGTTAGAACACAGTCTGAGTGAGTATTCTTTAAACATAGACTGCGTCCAAATTCTGTTAGGACACAGACTGAGTTAGTAATTTTTGATCTGAATCCATATTCTGTTAGAACACAGGCTGAGTTAGTATGCTTTGAAAATAATCTGAGTCAATATCTTGTTAGAACACTTGCTGAGTTAGTATTTTGTTAAAACCCAGGCTCGGTGAGTATTTTGTTAGAACACAGGCTGAGTGCGTATTATTTAAAAATAAACTGAGTCCATATTCTGTAAGAACACAGGCTGAGTGAGTATTCTTTTAACAAAACTGAGTCCACATTCCGTTAGGACACTGGCTTATGAGTATTCTGTTAGAAAACAGGCTGAGTGAGTATTCTTTAAACATAGACTGAGTCCATATTATATCAGAACAAAGGCTGAGTGAGTATACTGTTAGAACACAGGCTGAGTGAGTATTCTGTTAGAACAGAGGCTGAGTATTATGTTAGAACACAGGCTCAGTGTGCATCCTTTCAAAATAGACTTAGTCCATATTCTGTTAGAGCACAGGCTGAGTGAGTATTCTGTTAGAACACAGGCTGAGTGAGTGTTCTGTTAGAACACAGGCTGAGTGGTTATTATTTAAAAATAAACTGTTTCCATATTCTGTTAGAACTCAGGCTGAGTATTCTTTTAACAAAATCTGAGTCCACATTCCCTTAGAACACAGGTTGAGTGAGTATTCTGTTAGAACACGGGCTGGGTGAGTATTCTCTTAGAACACAGGCTGAATGAGTATTATTTTAAAATAATCTGAACCCATATTCTGTTAGAACTCTCGCTGAGTGAGCCTTCTGTTAGAACACAGGCTGAGTGAGTATTCTTTAAACATAGACTGAGTCCATATTCTGTTAGAAAACAGACTGAGTTAGTAATTTTAGATGAGAATCTGAGTCCACATTCTGTTAAAACGCAGCTTGAGTGGGTAATATATAAAAGTAAACTGAGTCCATATTTTGTTCGAACACAGGCTGAGTGAATATTCTTTGAAAATAATCTGAATCCATATTCACTTAAAACACTGGCTGAGTGAGTATTCTGTTAGAACACAGGCTGAGTGGGTATTATTTAAAAATAAAGTGAGTCCATAATATATAGAACACAGACTGAGTGAGTATTCTTTAAAGACAGACTTAGTCCATATTCTGTTAGAGCACAGTCTGAGTGAGTAATTTTTGAACAAAATCTTAGTCCACATTCTGTTAGAACACAGGCTGAGTGAGTATTCCGTTAGAACACAGTCTGAGTGAGTATTCTTTAAACATAGACTGCGTCCAAATTCTGTTAGAACACAGACTGAGTTAGTAATTTTTGATCTGAATCCATATTCTGTTAGAACACAGGCTGAGTTAGTATTCTTTGAAAATAATCTGAATCCATATTCTGGTAGAACACTGGCTGAGTGAGTATGCTTTGAAAATAATCTTAGTCAATATCTTGTTAGAACACTTGCTGAGTTAGTATTTTGTTAAAACCCAGGCTCGGTGAGTATTTTGTTAGAACACAGGCTGAGTGCGTATTATTTAAAAATAAACTGAGTCCGTATTATTAAGAACACAGACTGAGTGAGTATTTTTTGAACAAAATCTGAGTCCACATTCTGTTAGAACACAGGCTGATTTAGTATTCTGTTAGAACACAGGCTAAGTGAGTGTTCTGTTAGAACACTGAACTGAGTGAGTATTCTTTAAACATAGACTGCGTCCAAATTCCGTTAGGACACAGACTGAGTTAGTAATTTTTGATCTGAATCCACATTCTGTTAGAACACAGGCTGAGTTAGTATTCTTTGAAAATAGTATGAATCCATATTCTGGTAGAACACTGGCTGAGTGAGTATTCTTTGAAAATAATCTGAATGCATATTCTGGTATAACACTGGCTGAATGAGTATTCTTTGAAAATAATCTGAGTCAATATCCTGTTAGAACACTTGCTGAATTAGTATTTTGTTAAAACCGAGGCTGAGTGAGTATTCTGTTAGAACACAGGCTGAGTGCGTATTATTTAAAAATAAACTGAGTCCATATTCTGTAAGAACACAGGCTGAGTGAGTATTCTTTTAACAAAACTGAGTCCACATTCCGTTGGGACACTGGCTTATGAGTATTCTGTTAGAAAACAGGCTGAGTGAGTATTCTTTAAACATAGACTGAGTCCATATTATATCAGAACACAGGCTGAGTGAGTATACTGTTAGAACACAGGCTGAGTGAGTATTCTTTTAGAACAGAGGCTGAGTATTATGTTAGAACACAGGCTCAGTGTGCATTCTTTAAAAATAGACTTAGTCCATATTCTGTTAGAGCACAGGCTGAGTGAGTATTCTGTTAGAACACAGGCTGAGTGAGTGTTCTGTTAGAACACAGGCTGAGTGGTTATTATTTAAAAATAAACTGATTCCATATTCTGTTAGAACTCAGGCTGAGTATTCTTTTAACAAAATCTGAGTCCACATTCCCTTAGAACACAGGTTGAGTGAGTATTCTGTTAGAACACGGGCTGGGTGAGTATTATTTTAAAATAATCTGAACCCATATTCTGTTAGAACTCTCGCTGAGTGAGCCTTCTGTTAGAACACAGGCTGAGTGAGTATTCTTTAAACATAGACTGAGTCCATATTCTGTTAGAAAACAGACTGAGTTAGTAATTTTAGATGAGAATCTGAGTCAACATTCTGTTAAAACGCAGCTTGAGTGGGTAATATATAAAAGTAAACTGAGTCCATATTTTGTTCGAACACAGGCTGAGTGAATATTCTTTGAAAATAATCTGAATCCATATTCACTTAAAACACTAGCTCAGTGAGTATTCTGTTAGAACACAGGCTAAGTGGGTATTATTTAAAAATAAAGTGAGTCCATAGTATTTAGAACACAGACTGAGTGAGTATTCTTTAAAGACAGACTTAGTCCATATTCTGTTAGAGCACAGACTGAGTGAGTAATTTTTGAACAAAATCTTCGTCCACATTCTGTTAGAACACAGGCTGAGTGAGTATTCCGTTAGAACACAGTCTGAGTGAGTATTCTTTAAACATAGACTGCGTCCAAATTCTGTTAGGACACAGACTGAGTTAGTAATTTTTGATCTGAATCCATATTCTGTTAGAACACAGGCTGAGTTAGTATTCTTTGAAAATAATCTGAATCCAAATTCTGGTAGAACACTGGCTGAGTGAGTATTCTGTTAGAACACAGGCTGAGTGAGTATTCTTTAAACATAGACTGAGTCCATATTCTTTTAGAAAACAGACTGAGTTAGTAATTTTAGATGAGAATCTGAGTCAACATTCTGTTAAAACGCAGCTTGAGTGGGTAATATATAAAAGTAAACTGAGTCCATATTTTGTTCGAACACAGGCTGAGTGAATATTCTTTGAAAATAATCTGAATCCATATTCTCTTAAAACACTGGATGAGTGAGTATTCTGCTAGAACACAGGCTGAGTGGGTATTATTTAAAAATAAAGTGAGTCCATAGTATTTAGAACACAGACTGAGTGAGTATTTTTTGAACAAAATCTGAGTCCACATTCTGTTAGAACAGAGGCTGAGTGAGTATTCCGTTAGAACACAGTCTGAGTGAGTATTCTTTAAAGACAGACTTAGTCCATATTCTGTTAGAGCACAGTCTGAGTGAGTAATTTTTGAACAAAATCTTAGTCCACATTTTGTTAGAACACAGGCTGAGTGAGTATTCCGTTAGAACACAGTCTGAGTGAGTATTCTTTAAAGACAGACTTAGTCCACATTCTGTTAGAACACAGACTGAGTGAGTATTCCGTTAGGACACAGTCTGAGTGAGTATTCTTTAAACATAGACTGCGTCCAAATTCTGTTAGGACACAGACTGAGTTAGTAATTTTTGATCTGAATCCATATTCTGTTAGAACACAGGCTGAGTTAGTATTCTTTGAAAATAATCTGAATCCATATTCTGGTAGAACACTGGCTGAGTGAGTATGCTTTGAAAATAATCTGAGTCAATATCTTGTTAGAACACTTGCTGAATTAGTATTTTGTTAAAACCCAGGGTCGGTGAGTATTTTGTTAGAACACAGTCTGAGTGCGTATTATTTAAAAATAAACTGAGTCCATATTCTGTAAGAACACAGGCTGAGTGAGTATTCTTTTAACAAAACTGAGTCCACATTCCGTTGGACACTGACTTATGAGTATTCTGTTAGAAAGCAGGCTGAGTGAGTATTCTTTAAACATAGACTGAGTCCATATTATATCAGAACCCAGGCTGAGTGAGTATACTTTTAGAACACAGGCTGAGTGAGTATTCTGTTAGAACAGAGGCTGAGTATTATGTTAGAACACAGGCTCAGTGTGCATTCTTTAAAAATAGACTTAGTCCATATTCTGTTAGAGCACAGGCTGAGTGAGTGTTCTGTTAGAACACAGGCTGAGTGGTTATTATTTAAAAATAAACTGATTCCATATTCTGTTAGAACTCAGGCTGAGTATTCTTTTAACAAAATCGGAGTCCACATTCCCTTAGAACACAGGTTGAGTGAGTATTCTGTTAGAACACGGGCTGGGTGAGTATTCTCTTAGAACACAGGCTGAATGAGTATTATTTTAAAATAATCTGAATCCATATTCTGTTAGAACTCTCGCTGAGTGAGTATTCTGTTAGAACACAGGCTGACTGAGTATTCTTTAAACATAGACTGAGTCCATATTCTGTTAGAAAACAGACTGAGTTAGTAATTTTAGATGAGAATCTGAGTCAACATTCTGTTAAAACGCAGCTTGAGTGGGTAATATATAAAAGTAAACTGAGTCCATATTTTGTTCGAACACAGGCTGAGTGAATATTCTTTGAAAATAATCTGAATCCATATTCTCTTAAAACACTGGCTGAGTGAGTATTCTGTTAGAACACAGGCTGAGTGGGTATTATTTAATAATAAAGTGAGTCCATAGTATTTAGAACACAGACTGAGTATTCTTTAAAGACAGACTTAGTCCATATTCTGTTAGAGCACAGTCTGAGTGAGTAATTTTTGAACAAAATCTTAGTCCACATTCTGTTAGAACACAGGCTGAGTGAGTATTCCGTTAGAACACAGTCTGAGTGAGTATTCTTTAAACATAGACTGCGTCCAAATTCTGTTAGGACACAGATTGAGTTAGTAATTTTTGATCTGAATCCACATTCTGTTAGAACACAGGCTGAGTTAGTATTCTTTGAAAATAATCTGAATGCATATTCTGGTATAACACTGGCTGAATGAGTATTCTTTGAAAATAATCTGAGTCAATATCCTGTTAGAACACTTGCTGAATTAGTATTTTGTTAAAACCCAGGCTGAGTGAGTATTCTGTTAGAACACAGGCTGAGTGAGTATTATTTAAAAATAAACTGAGTCCATATTCTGTAAGAACACAGACTGAGTGAGTATTCTTTTAACAAAACTGAGTCCACATTCCGTTAGCACACTGGCTTATGAGTATTCTGTTAGAAAACAGGCTGAGTGAGTATACTGTTAGAACACAGGCTGAGTGAGTATTCTGTTAGAACAGAGGCTGAGTATTATGTTAGAACACAGGCTCAGTGTGCATTCTTTAAAAATAGACTTAGTCCATATTCTGTTAGAGCACAGGCTGAGTGAGTATTCTGTTAGAACACAGGCTGAGTGAGTGTTCTGTTAGAACACAGGCTGAGTGGTTATTATTTAAAAATAAACTGATTCCATATTCTGTTGGAACTCAGGCTGAGTATTCTTTTAACAAAATCGGAGTCCACATTCCCTTAGAACACAGGTTGAGTGAGTATTCTGTTAGAACACGGGCTGGGTGAGTATTCTCTTAGAACACAGGCTGAATGAGTATTATTTTAAAATAATCTGAATCCATATTCTGTTAGAACTCTCGCTGAGTGAGTATTCTGTTAGAACACAGGCTGAGTGAGTATTCTTTAAACATAGACTGAGTCCATATTCTGTTAGAAAACAGACTGAGATAGTAATTTTAGATGAGAATCTGAGTCCACATTCTGTTAAAACGCAGCTTGAGTGGGTAATATATAAAAGTAAACTGAGTCCATATTTTGTTCGAACACAGGATGAGTGAATATTCTTTGAAAATAATCTGAATCCATATTCTCTTAAAACACTGGCTGAGTGAGTATTCTGTTAGAACACAGGCTGAGTGGGTATTATTTAAAAATAAAGTGAGTCCATAGTATTTAGAACACAGACTGAGTATTCTTTAAAGACAGACTTAGTCCATATTCTGTTAGAGCACAGTCTGAGTGATTAATTTTTGAACAAAATCTTAGTCCACATTCTGTTAGAACACAGGCTGAGTGAGTATTCCGTTAGAACACAGTCTGAGTGAGTATTCTTTAGACATAGACTGCGTCCAAATTCTGTTAGGACACAGACTGAGTTAGTAATTTTTGATCTGAATCCATATTGTGATAGAACACAGGCTGAGTTAGTATTCTTTGAAAATAATCTGAATCCATATTCTGGTAGAACACTGGCTGAGTGAGTATGCTTTGAAAATAATCTGAGTCAATATCTTGTTAGAACACTTGCTGAGTTAGTATTTAGTTAAAACCCAGGCTCGGTGAGTATTTTGTTAGAACACAGGCTGAGTGCGTATTATTTAAAACTAAACTGAGTCCGTATTATTTAGAACACAGACTGAGTGAGTATTTTTTGAACAAAATCTGAGTCCACATTCTGTTAGAACACAGGCTGATTTAGTATTCTGTTAGAACACAGGCTAAGTGAGTGTTCTGTTAGAACACTGAACTGAGTGAGTATTCTTTAAACATAGACTGCGTCCAAATTCTGTTAGGACACAGACTGAGTTAGTAATTTTTGATCTGAATCCACATTCTGTTAGAACACAGGCTGAGTTAGTATTCTTTGAAAATAGTCTGAATCCATATTCTGGTAGAACACTGGCTGAGTGAGTATTCTTTGAAAATAATCTGAATGCATATTCTGGTATAACACTGGCTGAATGAGTATTCTTTAAAAATAATCTGAGTCAATATCCTGTTAGAACACTTGCTGAATTAGTATTTTGTTAAAACCCAGGCTGAGTGAGTATTCTGTTAGAACACAGGCTGAGTGCGTATTATTTAAAAATAAACTGAGTCCATATTCTGTAAGAACACAGGCTGAGTGAGTATTCTTTTAACAAAACTGAGTCCACATTCCGTTAGGACACTGGCTTATGAGTATTCTGTTAGAAAACAGGCTGAGTGAGTATTCTTTAAACATAGACTGAGTCCATATTATATCAGAACCCAGGCTGAGTGAGTATACTGTTAGAACACAGGCTGAGTGAGTATTCTGTTAGAACAGAGGCTGAGTATTATGTTAGAACACAGGCTCAGTGTGCATTCTTTAAAAATAGACTTAGTCCATATTCTGTTAGAGCACAGGCTGAGTGAGTATTCTGTTAGAACACAGGCTGAGTGAGTGTTCTGTTAGAACACAGGCTGAGTGGTTATTATTTAAAAATAAACTGATTCCATATTCTGTTGGAACTCAGGCTGAGTATTCTTTTAACAAAATCGGAGTCCACATTCCCTTAGAACACAGGTTGAGTGAGTATTCTGTTAGAACACGGGCTGGGTGAGTATTCTCTTAGAACACAGGCTGAATGAGTATTATTTTAAAATAATCTGAATCCATATTCTGTTAGAACTCTCGCTGAGTGAGTATTCTGTTAGAACACAAGCTGAGTGAGTATTCTTTAAACATAGACTGAGTCCATATTCTGTTAGAAAACAGACTGAGATAGTAATTTTAGATGAGAATCTGAGTCAACATTCTGTTAAAACGCAGCTTGAGTGGGTAATATATAAAAGTAAACTGAGTCCATATTTTGTTCGAACACAGGATGAGTGAATATTCTTTGAAAATAATCTGAATCCATATTCTCTTAAAACACTGGCTGAGTGAGTATTTTGTTAGAACACAGGCTGAGTGGGTATTATTTAAAAATGAAGTGAGTCCATAGTATTTAGAACACAGACTGAGTGAGTATTCTTTAAAGACAGACTTAGTCCATATTCTGTTAGAGCACAGTCTGAGTGAGTAATTTTTGAACAAAATCTTAGTCCACATTCTGTTAGAACACAGGCTGAGTGAGTATTCCGTTAGAACACAGTCTGAGTGAGTATTCTTTAAACATAGACTGCGTCCAAATTCTGTTAGAACACAGACTGCGTTAGTAATTTTTGATCTGAATCCATATTCTGTTAGAACACAGGCTGAGTTAGTATTCTTTGAAAATAATCTGAATCCATATTCTGGTAGAACACTGGCTGAGTGAGTATGCTTTGAAAATAATCTGAGTCAATATCTTGTTAGAACACTTGCTGAGTTAGTATGTTGTTAAAACCCAGGCTCGGTGAGTATTTTGTTAGAACACAGGCTGAGTGCGTATTATTTAAAAATAAACTGAGTCCGTATTATTTAGAACACAGACTGAGTGAGTATTTTTCGAACAAAATCTGAGTTCACATTCTGTTAGAACACAGGCTGATTTAGTATTCTGTTAGAACACAGGCTAAGTGAGTGTTCTGTTAGAACACTGAACTGAGTGAGTATTCTTTAAACATAGACTGCGTCCAAATTCTGTTAGGACACAGACTGAGTTAGTAATTTTTGATCTGAATCCACATTCTGTTAGAACACAGGCTGAGTGCGTATTATTTAAAAATAAACTGAGTCCGTATTATTTAGAACACAGACTGAGTGAGTATTTTTTGTACAAAATCTGAGTCCACATTCTGTTAGAACACAGGCTGATTTAGTATTCTGTTAGAACACAGGCTAAGTGAGTGTTCTGTTAGAACACTGAACTGAGTGAGTATTCTTTAAACATAGACTGCGTCCAAATTCTGTTAGGACACAGACTGAGTTAGTAATTTTTGATCTGAATCCACATTCTGTTAGAACACAGGCTGAGTGCGTATTATTTAAAAATAAACTGAGTCCATATTCTGTAAGAACACAGGCTGAGTGAGTATTCTTTTAACAAAACTGAGTCCACATTCCGTTAGGACACTGGCTTATGAGTATTCTGTTAGAAAACAGGCTGAGTGAGTATTCTTTAAACATAGACTGAGTTCATATTATATCAGAACCCAGGCTGAGTGAGTATACTGTTAGAACACAGGCTGAGTGAGTATTCTGTTAGAACAGAGGCTGAGTATTATGTTAGAACACAGGCTCAGTGTGCATTCTTTAAAAATAGACTTAGTCCATATTCTGTTAGAGCACAGGCTGAGTGAGTATTCTGTTAGAACACAGGCTGAGTGAGTGTTCTGTTAGAACACAGGCTGAGTGTTTATTATTTAAAAATAAACTGATTCCATATTCTGTTAGAACTCAGGCTGAGTATTCTTTTAACAAAATCTGAGTCCACATTCCCTTAGAACACAGGTTGAGTGAGTATTCTGTTAGAACACGGGCTGGGTGAGTATTCTCTTAGAACACAGGCTGAATGAGTATTATTTTAAAATAATCTGAACCCATATTCTGTTAGAACTCTCGCTGAGTGAGCCTTCTGTTAGAACACAGGCTGAGTGAGTATTCTTTAAACATAGACTGAGTCCATATTCTGTTAGAAAACAGACTGAGTTAGTAATTTTAGATGAGAATCTGAGTCAACATTCTGTTAAAACGCAGCTTGAGTGGGTAATATATAAAAGTAAACTGAGTCCATATTTTGTTCGAACACAGGCTGAGTGAATATTCTTTGAAAATAATCTGAATCCATATTCACTTAAAACACTAGCTCAGTGAGTATTCTGTTAGAACACAGGCTAAGTGGGTATTATTTAAAAATAAAGTGAGTCCATAGTATTTAGAACACAGACTGAGTGAGTATTCTTTAAAGACAGACTTAGTCCATATTCTGTTAGAGCACAGACTGAGTGAGTAATTTTTGAACAAAATCTTCGTCCACATTCTGTTAGAACACAGGCTGAGTGAGTATTCCGTTAGAACACAGTCTGAGTGAGTATTCTTTAAACATAGACTGCGTCCAAATTCTGTTAGGACACAGACTGAGTTAGTAATTTTTGATCTGAATCCATATTCTGTTAGAACACAGGCTGAGTTAGTATTCTTTGAAAATAATCTGAATCCAAATTCTGGTAGAACACTGGCTGAGTGAGTATTCTGTTAGAACACAGGCTGAGTGAGTATTCTTTAAACATAGACTGAGTCCATATTCTTTTAGAAAACAGACTGAGTTAGTAATTTTAGATGAGAATCTGAGTCAACATTCTGTTAAAACGCAGCTTGAGTGGGTAATATATAAAAGTAAACTGAGTCCATATTTTGTTCGAACACAGGCTGAGTGAATATTCTTTGAAAATAATCTGAATCCATATTCTCTTAAAACACTGGATGAGTGAGTATTCTGCTAGAACACAGGCTGAGTGGGTATTATTTAAAAATAAAGTGAGTCCATAGTATTTAGAACACAGACTGAGTGAGTATTTTTTGAACAAAATCTGAGTCCACATTCTGTTAGAACAGAGGCTGAGTGAGTATTCCGTTAGAACACAGTCTGAGTGAGTATTCTTTAAAGACAGACTTAGTCCATATTCTGTTAGAGCACAGTCTGAGTGAGTAATTTTTGAACAAAATCTTAGTCCACATTTTGTTAGAACACAGGCTGAGTGAGTATTCCGTTAGAACACAGTCTGAGTGAGTATTCTTTAAAGACAGACTTAGTCCACATTCTGTTAGAACACAGACTGAGTGAGTATTCCGTTAGGACACAGTCTGAGTGAGTATTCTTTAAACATAGACTGCGTCCAAATTCTGTTAGGACACAGACTGAGTTAGTAATTTTTGATCTGAATCCATATTCTGTTAGAACACAGGCTGAGTTAGTATTCTTTGAAAATAATCTGAATCCATATTCTGGTAGAACACTGGCTGAGTGAGTATGCTTTGAAAATAATCTGAGTCAATATCTTGTTAGAACACTTGCTGAATTAGTATTTTGTTAAAACCCAGGGTCGGTGAGTATTTTGTTAGAACACAGTCTGAGTGCGTATTATTTAAAAATAAACTGAGTCCATATTCTGTAAGAACACAGGCTGAGTGAGTATTCTTTTAACAAAACTGAGTCCACATTCCGTTGGACACTGACTTATGAGTATTCTGTTAGAAAGCAGGCTGAGTGAGTATTCTTTAAACATAGACTGAGTCCATATTATATCAGAACCCAGGCTGAGTGAGTATACTTTTAGAACACAGGCTGAGTGAGTATTCTGTTAGAACAGAGGCTGAGTATTATGTTAGAACACAGGCTCAGTGTGCATTCTTTAAAAATAGACTTAGTCCATATTCTGTTAGAGCACAGGCTGAGTGAGTGTTCTGTTAGAACACAGGCTGAGTGGTTATTATTTAAAAATAAACTGATTCCATATTCTGTTAGAACTCAGGCTGAGTATTCTTTTAACAAAATCGGAGTCCACATTCCCTTAGAACACAGGTTGAGTGAGTATTCTGTTAGAACACGGGCTGGGTGAGTATTCTCTTAGAACACAGGCTGAATGAGTATTATTTTAAAATAATCTGAATCCATATTCTGTTAGAACTCTCGCTGAGTGAGTATTCTGTTAGAACACAGGCTGAGTGAGTATTCTTTAAACATAGACTGAGTCCATATTCTGTTAGAAAACAGACTGAGTTAGTAATTTTAGATGAGAATCTGAGTCAACATTCTGTTAAAACGCAGCTTGAGTGGGTAATATATAAAAGTAAACTGAGTCCATATTTTGTTCGAACACAGGCTGAGTGAATATTCTTTGAAAATAATCTGAATCCATATTCTCTTAAAACACTGGCTGAGTGAGTATTCTGTTAGAACACAGGCTGAGTGGGTATTATTTAATAATAAAGTGAGTCCATAGTATTTAGAACACAGACTGAGTATTCTTTAAAGACAGACTTAGTCCATATTCTGTTAGAGCACAGTCTGAGTGAGTAATTTTTGAACAAAATCTTAGTCCACATTCTGTTAGAACACAGGCTGAGTGAGTATTCCGTTAGAACACAGTCTGAGTGAGTATTCTTTAAACATAGACTGCGTCCAAATTCTGTTAGGACACAGATTGAGTTAGTAATTTTTGATCTGAATCCACATTCTGTTAGAACACAGGCTGAGTTAGTATTCTTTGAAAATAATCTGAATGCATATTCTGGTATAACACTGGCTGAATGAGTATTCTTTGAAAATAATCTGAGTCAATATCCTGTTAGAACACTTGCTGAATTAGTATTTTGTTAAAACCCAGGCTGAGTGAGTATTCTGTTAGAACACAGGCTGAGTGAGTATTATTTAAAAATAAACTGAGTCCATATTCTGTAAGAACACAGACTGAGTGAGTATACTTTTAACAAAACTGAGTCCACATTCCGTTAGCACACTGGCTTATGAGTATTCTGTTAGAAAACAGGCTGAGTGAGTATACTGTTAGAACACAGGCTGAGTGAGTATTCTGTTAGAACAGAGGCTGAGTATTATGTTAGAACACAGGCTCAGTGTGCATTCTTTAAAAATAGACTTAGTCCATATTCTGTTAGAGCACAGGCTGAGTGAGTATTCTGTTAGAACACAGGCTGAGTGAGTGTTCTGTTAGAACACAGGCTGAGTGGTTATTATTTAAAAATAAACTGATTCCATATTCTGTTAGAACTCAGGCTGAGTATTCTTTTAACAAAATCGGAGTCCACATTCCCTTAGAACACAGGTTGAGTGAGTATTCTGTTAGAACACGGGCTGGGTGAGTATTCTCTTAGAACACAGGCTGAATGAGTATTATTTTAAAATAATCTGAATCCATATTCTGTTAGAACTGCCGCTGAGTGAGTATTCTGTTAGAACACAGGCTGAGTGAGTATTCTTTAAACATAGACTGAGTCCATATTCTGTTGGAAAACAGACTGAGATAGTAATTTTAGATGAGAATCTGAGTCAACATTCTGTTAAAACGCAGCTTGAGTGGGTAATATATAAAAATAAACTGAGTCCATATTTTGTTCGAACACAGGCTGAGTGAATATTCTTTGAAAATAATCTGAATCCATATTCTCTTAAAACACTGGCTGAGTGAGTATTCTGTTAGAACACAGGCTGAGTGGGTATTATTTAAAAATGAAGTGAGTCCATAGTATTTAGAACACAGACTGAGTGAGTATTCTTTAAAGACAGACTTAGTCCATATTCTGTTAGAGCACAGTCTGAGTGAGTAATTTTTGAACAAAATCTTAGTCCACATTCTGTTAGAACACAGGCTGAGTGAGTATTCCATTAGAACACAGTCTGAGTGAGTATTCTTTAAACATAGACTGCGTCCAAATTCTGTTAGAACACAGACTGTGTTAGTAATTTTTGATCTGAATCCATATTCTGTTAGAACACAGGCTGTGTTAGTATTCTTTGAAAATAATCTGAATCCATATTCTGGTAGAACACTGGCTGAGTGAGTATGCTTTGAAAATAATCTGAGTCAATATCTTGTTAGAACACTTGCTGAGTTAGTATTTTGTTAAAACCCAGGCTCGGTGAGTATTTTGTTAGAACACAGGCTGAGTGGGTATTATTTAAAAATAAACTGAGTCCGTATTATTTGGAACACAGACTGAGTGAGTATATTTCGAACAAAATCTGATTTCACATTCAGTTAGAACACAGGCTGATTTAGTATTCTGTTAGAACACAGGCTAAATGAGTGTTCTGTTAGAACACTGAACTGAGTGAGTATTCTTTAAACATAGACTGCGTCCAAATTCTGTTAGGACACAGACTGAGTTAGTAATTTTTGATCTGAATCCACATTCTGTTAGAACACAGGCTGAGTTAGTATTCTTTGAAAATAGTCTGAATCCATATTCTGGTAGAACACTGGCTGAGTGAGTATTCTTTGAAAATAATCTGAATGCATATTCTGGTATATCACTGGCTGAATGAGTATTCTTTGAAAATAATCTGAGTCAATATCCTGTTAGAACACTTGCTGAATTAGTATTTTGTTAAAACCCAGGCTGAGTGAGTATTCTGTTAGAACACAGGCTGAGTGCGTATTATTTAAAAATAAACTGAGTCCATATTCTGTAAGAACACAGGCTGAGTGAGTATTCTTTTAACAAAACTGAGTCCACATTCCGTTAGGACACTGGCTTATGAGTATTCTGTTAGAAAACAGGCTGAGTGAGTATTCTTTAAACATAGACTGAGTCCATATTATATCAGAACACAGGCTGAGTGAGTATACTGTTAGAACACAGGCTGAGTGAGTATTCTGTTAGAACAGAGGCTGAGTATTATGTTAGAACACAGGCTCAGTGTGCATTCTTTAAAAATAGACTTAGTCCATATTCTGTTAGAGCACAGGCTGAGTGAGTATTCTGTTAGAACACAGGCTGAGTGAGTATTCTTTAAACATAGACTTAGTCCATATTCTGTTAGAGCACAGGCTGAGTGAGTATTCTGTTAGAACACAGGCTGAGTGACTGTTCTGTTAGAACACAGGCTGAGTGGTTATTATTTAAAAATAAACTGATTCCATATTCTGTTGGAACTCAGGCTGAGTATTCTTTTAACAAAATCGGAGTCCACATTCCCTTAGAACACAGGTTGAGTGAGTATTCTGTTAGAACACGGGCTGGGTGAGTATTCTCTTAGAACACAGGCTGAATGAGTATTATTTTAAAATAATCTGAATCCATATTCTGTTAGAACTCTCGCTGAGTGAGTATTCTGTTAGAACACAGGCTGAGTGAGTATTCTTTAAACATAGACTGAGTCCATATTCTGTTAGAAAACAGACTGAGATAGTAATTTTAGATGAGAATCTGAGTCAACATTCTGTTAAAACGCAGCTTGAGTGGGTAATATATAAAAGTAAACTGAGTCCATATTTTGTTCGAACACAGGATGAGTGAATATTCTTTGAAAATAATCTGAATCCATATTCTCTTAAAACACTGGCTGAGTGAGTATTCTGTTAGAACACAGGCTGAGTGGGTATTATTTAAAAATAAAGTGAGTCCATAGTATTTAGAACACAGACTGAGTATTCTTTAAAGACAGACTTAGTCCATATTCTGTTAGAGCACAGTCTGAGTGATTAATTTTTGAACAAAATCTTAGTCCACATTCTGTTAGAACACAGGCTGAGTGAGTATTCCGTTAGAACACAGTCTGAGTGAGTATTCTTTAGACATAGACTGCGTCCAAATTCTGTTAGGACACAGACTGAGTTAGTAATTTTTGATCTGAATCCATATTGTGATAGAACACAGGCTGAGTTAGTATTCTTTGAAAATAATCTGAATCCATATTCTGGTAGAACACTGGCTGAGTGAGTATGCTTTGAAAATAATCTGAGTCAATATCTTGTTAGAACACTTGCTGAGTTAGTATTTAGTTAAAACCCAGGCTCGGTGAGTATTTTGTTAGAACACAGGCTGAGTGCGTATTATTTAAAACTAAACTGAGTCCGTATTATTTAGAACACAGACTGAGTGAGTATTTTTTGAACAAAATCTGAGTCCACATTCTGTTAGAACACAGGCTGATTTAGTATTCTGTTAGAACACAGGCTAAGTGAGTGTTCTGTTAGAACACTGAACTGAGTGAGTATTCTTTAAACATAGACTGCGTCCAAATTCTGTTAGGACACAGACTGAGTTAGTAATTTTTGATCTGAATCCACATTCTGTTAGAACACAGGCTGAGTTAGTATTCTTTGAAAATAGTCTGAATCCATATTCTGGTAGAACACTGGCTGAGTGAGTATTCTTTGAAAATAATCTGAATGCATATTCTGGTATAACACTGGCTGAATGAGTATTCTTTAAAAATAATCTGAGTCAATATCCTGTTAGAACACTTGCTGAATTAGTATTTTGTTAAAACCCAGGCTGAGTGAGTATTCTGTTAGAACACAGGCTGAGTGCGTATTATTTAAAAATAAACTGAGTCCATATTCTGTAAGAACACAGGCTGAGTGAGTATTCTTTTAACAAAACTGAGTCCACATTCCGTTAGGACACTGGCTTATGAGTATTCTGTTAGAAAACAGGCTGAGTGAGTATTCTTTAAACATAGACTGAGTCCATATTATATCAGAACCCAGGCTGAGTGAGTATACTGTTAGAACACAGGCTGAGTGAGTATTCTGTTAGAACAGAGGCTGAGTATTATGTTAGAACACAGGCTCAGTGTGCATTCTTTAAAAATAGACTTAGTCCATATTCTGTTAGAGCACAGGCTGAGTGAGTATTCTGTTAGAACACAGGCTGAGTGAGTGTTCTGTTAGAACACAGGCTGAGTGGTTATTATTTAAAAATAAACTGATTCCATATTCTGTTGGAACTCAGGCTGAGTATTCTTTTAACAAAATCGGAGTCCACATTCCCTTAGAACACAGGTTGAGTGAGTATTCTGTTAGAACACGGGCTGGGTGAGTATTCTCTTAGAACACAGGCTGAATGAGTATTATTTTAAAATAATCTGAATCCATATTCTGTTAGAACTCTCGCTGAGTGAGTATTCTGTTAGAACACAGGCTGAGTGAGTATTCTTTAAACATAGACTGAGTCCATATTCTGTTAGAAAACAGACTGAGATAGTAATTTTAGATGAGAATCTGAGTCAACATTCTGTTAAAACGCAGCTTGAGTGGGTAATATATAAAAGTAAACTGAGTCCATATTTTGTTCGAACACAGGATGAGTGAATATTCTTTGAAAATAATCTGAATCCATATTCTCTTAAAACACTGGCTGAGTGAGTATTTTGTTAGAACACAGGCTGAGTGGGTATTATTTAAAAATGAAGTGAGTCCATAGTATTTAGAACACAGACTGAGTGAGTATTCTTTAAAGACAGACTTAGTCCATATTCTGTTAGAGCACAGTCTGAGTGAGTAATTTTTGAACAAAATCTTAGTCCACATTCTGTTAGAACACAGGCTGAGTGAGTATTCCGTTAGAACACAGTCTGAGTGAGTATTCTTTAAACATAGACTGCGTCCAAATTCTGTTAGAACACAGACTGCGTTAGTAATTTTTGATCTGAATCCATATTCTGTTAGAACACAGGCTGAGTTAGTATTCTTTGAAAATAATCTGAATCCATATTCTGGTAGAACACTGGCTGAGTGAGTATGCTTTGAAAATAATCTGAGTCAATATCTTGTTAGAACACTTGCTGAGTTAGTATGTTGTTAAAACCCAGGCTCGGTGAGTATTTTGTTAGAACACAGGCTGAGTGCGTATTATTTAAAAATAAACTGAGTCCGTATTATTTAGAACACAGACTGAGTGAGTATTTTTCGAACAAAATCTGAGTTCACATTCTGTTAGAACACAGGCTGATTTAGTATTCTGTTAGAACACAGGCTAAGTGAGTGTTCTGTTAGAACACTGAACTGAGTGAGTATTCTTTAAACATAGACTGCGTCCAAATTCTGTTAGGACACAGACTGAGTTAGTAATTTTTGATCTGAATCCACATTCTGTTAGAACACAGACTGAGTGCGTATTATTTAAAAATAAACTGAGTCCGTATTATTTAGAACACAGACTGAGTGAGTATTTTTTGTACAAAATCTGAGTCCACATTCTGTTAGAACACAGGCTGATTTAGTATTCTGTTAGAACACAGGCTAAGTGAGTGTTCTGTTAGAACACTGAACTGAGTGAGTATTCTTTAAACATAGACTGCGTCCAAATTCTGTTAGGACACAGACTGAGTTAGTAATTTTTGATCTGAATCCACATTCTGTTAGAACACAGGCTGAGTGCGTATTATTTAAAAATAAACTGAGTCCATATTCTGTAAGAACACAGGCTGAGTGAGTATTCTTTTAACAAAACTGAGTCCACATTCCGTTAGGACACTGGCTTATGAGTATTCTGTTAGAAAACAGGCTGAGTGAGTATTCTTTAAACATAGACTGAGTTCATATTATATCAGAACCCAGGCTGAGTGAGTATACTGTTAGAACACAGGCTGAGTGAGTATTCTGTTAGAACAGAGGCTGAGTATTATGTTAGAACACAGGCTCAGTGTGCATTCTTTAAAAATAGACTTAGTCCATATTCTGTTAGAGCACAGGCTGAGTGAGTATTCTGTTAGAACACAGGCTGAGTGAGTGTTCTGTTAGAACACAGGCTGAGTGTTTATTATTTAAAAATAAACTGATTCCATATTCTGTTAGAACTCAGGCTGAGTATTCTTTTAACAAAATCTGAGTCCACATTCCCTTAGAACACAGGTTGAGTGAGTATTCTGTTAGAACACGGGCTGGGTGAGTATTCTCTTAGAACACAGGCTCAATGAGTATTATTTTAAAATAATCTGAATCCATATTCTGTTAGAACTCTCGCTGAGTGAGTATTCTGTTAGAACACAGGCTGAGTGAGTATTCTTTAAACATAGACTGAGTCCATATTCTGTTAGAAAACAGACTGAGTTAGTAATTTTAGATGAGAATCTGAGTCAACATTCTGTTAAAACGCAGCTTGAGTGGGTAATATATAAAAGTAATCTGAGTCCATATTTTGTTCGAACACAGGCTGAGTGAATATTCTTTGAAAATAATCTGAATCCATATTCTCTTAAAACACTGGCTGAGTGAGTATTCTGTTAGAACACAGGCTGAGTGGGTATTATTTAAAAATAAAGTGAGTCCATAGTATTTAGAACACAGACTGAGTATTCTTTAAAGACAGACTTAGTCCATATTCTGTTAGAGCACAGTCTGAGTGAGTAATTTTTGAACAAAATCTTAGTCCACATTCTGTTAGAACACAGGCTGAGTGAGTATTCCGTTAGAACACAGTCTGAGTGAGTATTCTTTAAACATAGACTGCGTCCAAATTCTGTTAGAACACAGACTGCGTTAGTAATTTTTGATCTGAATCCATATTCTGTTAGAACACAGGCTGAGTTAGTATTCTTTGAAAATAATCTGAATCCATATTCTGGTAGAACACTGGCTGAGTGAGTATGCTTTGAAAATAATCTGAGTCAATATCTTGTTAGAACACTTGCTGAGTTAGTATGTTGTTAAAACCCAGGCTCGGTGAGTATTTTGTTAGAACACAGGCTGAGTGCGTATTATTTAAAAATAAACTGAGTCCGTATTATTTAGAACACAGACTGAGTGAGTATTTTTCGAACAAAATCTGAGTTCACATTCTGTTAGAACACAGGCTGATTTAGTATTCTGTTAGAACACAGGCTAAGTGAGTGTTCTGTTAGAACACTGAACTGAGTGAGTATTCTTTAAACATAGACTGCGTCCAAATTCTGTTAGGACACAGACTGAGTTAGTAATTTTTGATCTGAATCCACATTCTGTTAGAACACAGGCTGAGTTAGTATTCTTTGAAAATAGTCTGAATCCATATTCTGGTAGAACACTGGCTGAGTGAGTATTCTTTGAAAATAATCTGAATGCATATTCTGGTATAACACTGGCTGAATGAGTATTCTTTGAAAATAATCTGAGTCAATATCCTGTTAGAACACTTGCTGAATTAGTATTTTGTTAAAACCCAGGCTGAGTGAGTATTCTGTTAGAACACAGGCTGAGTGCGTATTATTTAAAAATAAACTGAGTCCATATTCTGTAAGAACACAGGCTGAGTGAGTATTCTTTTAACAAAACTGAGTCCACATTCCGTTAGGACACTGGCTTATGAGTATTCTGTTAGAAAACAGGCTGAGTGAGTATTCTTTAAACATAGACTGAGTCCATATTATATCAGAACCCAGGCTGAGTGAGTATACTGTTAGAACACAGGCTGAGTGAGTATTCTGTTAGAACAGAGGCGGAGTATTATGTTAGAACACAGGCTCAGTGTGCATTCTTTAAAAATAGACTTAGTCCATATTCTGTTAGAGCACAGGCTGAGTGAGTATTCTGTTAGAACACAGGCTGAGTGAGTGTTCTGTTAGAACACAGGCTGAGTGGTTATTATTTAAAAATAAACTGATTCCATATTCTGTTGGAACTCAGGCTGAGTATTCTTTTAACAAAATCTGAGTCCACATTCCCTTAGAACACAGGTTGAGTGAGTATTCTGTTAGAACACGGGCTGGGTGAGTATTCTCTTAGAACACAGGCTGAATGAGTATTATTTTAAAATAATCTGAATCCATATTCTGTTAGAACTCTCGCTGAGTGAGTATTCTGTTAGAACACAGGCTGAGTGAGTATTCTTTAAACATAGACTGAGTCCATATTCTGTTAGAAAACAGACTGAGATAGTAATTTTAGATGAGAATCTGAGTCAACATTCTGTTAAAACGCAGCTTGAGTGGGTAATATATAAAAGTAAACTGAGTCCATATTTTGTTCGAACACAGGATGAGTGAATATTCTTTGAAAATAATCTGAATCCATATTCTCTTAAAACACTGGCTGAGTGAGTATTTTGTTAGAACACAGGCTGAGTGGGTATTATTTAAAAATGAAGTGAGTCCATAGTATTTAGAACACAGACTGAGTGAGTATTCTTTAAAGACAGACTTAGTCCATATTCTGTTAGAGCACAGTCTGAGTGAGTAATTTTTGAACAAAATCTTAGTCCACATTCTGTTAGAACACAGGCTGAGTGAGTATTCCGTTAGAACACAGTCTGAGTGAGTATTCTTTAAACATAGACTGCGTCCAAATTCTGTTAGAACACAGACTGCGTTAGTAATTTTTGATCTGAATCCATATTCTGTTAGAACACAGGCTGAGTTAGTATTCTTTGAAAATAATCTGAATCCATATTCTGGTAGAACACTGGCTGAGTGAGTATGCTTTGAAAATAATCTGAGTCAATATCTTGTTAGAACACTTGCTGAGTTAGTATGTTGTTAAAACCCAGGCTCGGTGAGTATTTTGTTAGAACACAGGCTGAGTGCGTATTATTTAAAAATAAACTGAGTCCGTATTATTTAGAACACAGACTGAGTGAGTATTTTTCGAACAAAATCTGAGTTCACATTCTGTTAGAACACAGGCTGATTTAGTATTCTGTTAGAACACAGGCTAAGTGAGTGTTCTGTTAGAACACTGAACTGAGTGAGTATTCTTTAAACATAGACTGCGTCCAAATTCTGTTAGGACACAGACTGAGTTAGTAATTTTTGATCTGAATCCACATTCTGTTAGAACACAGGCTGAGTTAGTATTCTTTGAAAATAGTCTGAATCCATATTCTGGTAGAACACTGGCTGAGTGAGTATTCTTTGAAAATAATCTGAATGCATATTCTGGTATATCACTGGCTGAATGAGTATTCTTTGAAAATAATCTGAGTCAATATCCTGTTAGAACACTTGCTGAATTAGTATTTTGTTAAAACCCAAGCTGAGTGAGTATTCTGTTAGAACACAGGCTGAGTGCGTATTATTTAAAAATAAACTGAGTCCATATTCTGTAAGAACACAGGCTGAGTGAGTATTCTTTTAACAAAACTGAGTCCACATTCCGTTAGGACACTGGCTTATGAGTATTCTGTTAGAAAACAGGCTGAGTGAGTATTCTTTAAACATAGACTGAGTTCATATTATATCAGAACACAGGCTGAGTGAGTATACTGTTAGAACACAGGCTGAGTGAGTATTCTGTTAGAACAGAGGCTGAGTATTATGTTAGAACACAGGCTCAGTGTGCATTCTTTAAAAATAGACTTAGTCCATATTCTGTTAGAGCACAGGCTGAGTGAGTATTCTGTTAGAACACAGGCTGAGTGAGTGTTCTGTTAGAACACAGGCTGAGTGTTTATTATTTAAAAATAAACTGATTCCATATTCTGTTAGAACTCAGGCTGAGTATTCTTTTAACAAAATCTGAGTCCACATTCCCTTAGAACACAGGTTGAGTGAGTATTCTGTTAGAACACGGGCTGGGTGAGTATTCTCTTAGAACACAGGCTCAATGAGTATTATTTTAAAATAATCTGAATCCATATTCTGTTAGAACTCTCGCTGAGTGAGTATTCTGTTAGAACACAGGCTGAGTGAGTATTCTTTAAACATAGACTGAGTCCATATTCTGTTAGAAAACAGACTGAGTTAGTAATTTTAGATGAGAATCTGAGTCAACATTCTGTTAAAACGCAGCTTGAGTGGGTAATATATAAAAGTAATCTGAGTCCATATTTTGTTCGAACACAGGCTGAGTGAATATTCTTTGAAAATAATCTGAATCCATATTCTCTTAAAACACTGGCTGAGTGAGTATTCTGTTAGAACACAGGCTGAGTGGGTATTATTTAAAAATAAAGTGAGTCCATAGTATTTAGAACACAGACTGAGTATTCTTTAAAGACAGACTTAGTCCATATTCTGTTAGAGCACAGTCTGAGTGAGTAATTTTTGAACAAAATCTTAGTCCACATTCTGTTAGAACACAGGCTGAGTGAGTATTCCGTTAGAACACAGTCTGAGTGAGTATTCTTTAAACATAGACTGCGTCCAAATTCTGTTAGAACACAGACTGCGTTAGTAATTTTTGATCTGAATCCATATTCTGTTAGAACACAGGCTGAGTTAGTATTCTTTGAAAATAATCTGAATCCATATTCTGGTAGAACACTGGCTGAATGAGTATTCTTTAAAAATAATCTGAGTCAATATCCTGTTAGAACACTTGCTGAATTAGTATTTTGTTAAAACCCAGGCTGAGTGAGTATTCTGTTAGAACACAGGCTGAGTGCGTATTATTTAAAAATAAACTGAGTCCATATTCTGTAAGAACACAGGCTGAGTGAGTATTCTTTTAACAAAACTGAGTCCACATTCCGTTAGGACACTGGCTTATGAGTATTCTGTTAGAAAACAGGCTGAGTGAGTATTCTTTAAACATAGACTGAGTCCATATTATATCAGAACCCAGGCTGAGTGAGTATACTGTTAGAACACAGGCTGAGTGAGTATTCTGTTAGAACAGAGGCTGAGTATTATGTTAGAACACAGGCTCAGTGTGCATTCTTTAAAAATAGACTTAGTCCATATTCTGTTAGAGCACAGGCTGAGTGAGTATTCTGTTAGAACACAGGCTGAGTGAGTGTTCTGTTAGAACACAGGCTGAGTGGTTATTATTTAAAAATAAACTGATTCCATATTCTGTTGGAACTCAGGCTGAGTATTCTTTTAACAAAATCTGAGTCCACATTCCCTTAGAACACAGGTTGAGTGAGTATTCTGTTAGAACACGGGCTGGGTGAGTATTCTCTTAGAACACAGGCTGAATGAGTATTATTTTAAAATAATCTGAATCCATATTCTGTTAGAACTCTCGCTGAGTGAGTATTCTGTTAGAACACAGGCTGAGTGAGTATTCTTTAAACATAGACTGAGTCCATATTCTGTTAGAAAACAGACTGAGATAGTAATTTTAGATGAGAATCTGAGTCAACATTCTGTTAAAACGCAGCTTGAGTGGGTAATATATAAAAGTAAACTGAGTCCATATTTTGTTCGAACACAGGATGAGTGAATATTCTTTGAAAATAATCTGAATCCATATTCTCTTAAAACACTGGCTGAGTGAGTATTTTGTTAGAACACAGGCTGAGTGGGTATTATTTAAAAATGAAGTGAGTCCATAGTATTTAGAACACAGACTGAGTGAGTATTCTTTAAAGACAGACTTAGTCCATATTCTGTTAGAGCACAGTCTGAGTGAGTAATTTTTGAACAAAATCTTAGTCCACATTCTGTTAGAACACAGGCTGAGTGAGTATTCCGTTAGAACACAGTCTGAGTGAGTATTCTTTAAACATAGACTGCGTCCAAATTCTGTTAGAACACAGACTGCGTTAGTAATTTTTGATCTGAATCCATATTCTGTTAGAACACAGGCTGAGTTAGTATTCTTTGAAAATAATCTGAATCCATATTCTGGTAGAACACTGGCTGAGTGAGTATGCTTTGAAAATAATCTGAGTCAATATCTTGTTAGAACACTTGCTGAGTTAGTATGTTGTTAAAACCCAGGCTCGGTGAGTATTTTGTTAGAACACAGGCTGAGTGCGTATTATTTAAAAATAAACTGAGTCCGTATTATTTAGAACACAGACTGAGTGAGTATTTTTCGAACAAAATCTGAGTTCACATTCTGTTAGAACACAGGCTGATTTAGTATTCTGTTAGAACACAGGCTAAGTGAGTGTTCTGTTAGAACACTGAACTGAGTGAGTATTCTTTAAACATAGACTGCGTCCAAATTCTGTTAGGACACAGACTGAGTTAGTAATTTTTGATCTGAATCCACATTCTGTTAGAACACAGGCTGAGTTAGTATTCTTTGAAAATAGTCTGAATCCATATTCTGGTAGAACACTGGCTGAGTGAGTATTCTTTGAAAATAATCTGAATGCATATTCTGGTATATCACTGGCTGAATGAGTATTCTTTGAAAATAATCTGAGTCAATATCCTGTTAGAACACTTGCTGAATTAGTATTTTGTTAAAACCCAAGCTGAGTGAGTATTCTGTTAGAACACAGGCTGAGTGCGTATTATTTAAAAATAAACTGAGTCCATATTCTGTAAGAACACAGGCTGAGTGAGTATTCTTTTAACAAAACTGAGTCCACATTCCGTTAGGACACTGGCTTATGAGTATTCTGTTAGAAAACAGGCTGAGTGAGTATTCTTTAAACATAGACTGAGTTCATATTATATCAGAACACAGGCTGAGTGAGTATACTGTTAGAACACAGGCTGAGTGAGTATTCTGTTAGAACAGAGGCTGAGTATTATGTTAGAACACAGGCTCAGTGTGCATTCTTTAAAAATAGACTTAGTCCATATTCTGTTAGAGCACAGGCTGAGTGAGTATTCTGTTAGAACACAGGCTGAGTGAGTGTTCTGTTAGAACACAGGCTGAGTGTTTATTATTTAAAAATAAACTGATTCCATATTCTGTTAGAACTCAGGCTGAGTATTCTTTTAACAAAATCTGAGTCCACATTCCCTTAGAACACAGGTTGAGTGAGTATTCTGTTAGAACACGGGCTGGGTGAGTATTCTCTTAGAACACAGGCTCAATGAGTATTATTTTAAAATAATCTGAATCCATATTCTGTTAGAACTCTCGCTGAGTGAGTATTCTGTTAGAACACAGGCTGAGTGAGTATTCTTTAAACATAGACTGAGTCCATATTCTGTTAGAAAACAGACTGAGTTAGTAATTTTAGATGAGAATCTGAGTCAACATTCTGTTAAAACGCAGCTTGAGTGGGTAATATATAAAAGTAATCTGAGTCCATATTTTGTTCGAACACAGGCTGAGTGAATATTCTTTGAAAATAATCTGAATCCATATTCTCTTAAAACACTGGCTGAGTGAGTATTCTGTTAGAACACAGGCTGAGTGGGTATTATTTAAAAATAAAGTGAGTCCATAGTATTTAGAACACAGACTGAGTATTCTTTAAAGACAGACTTAGTCCATATTCTGTTAGAGCACAGTCTGAGTGAGTAATTTTTGAACAAAATCTTAGTCCACATTCTGTTAGAACACAGGCTGAGTGAGTATTCCGTTAGAACACAGTCTGAGTGAGTATTCTTTAAACATAGACTGCGTCCAAATTCTGTTAGAACACAGACTGCGTTAGTAATTTTTGATCTGAATCCATATTCTGTTAGAACACAGGCTGAGTTAGTATTCTTTGAAAATAATCTGAATCCATATTCTGGTAGAACACTGGCTGAGTGAGTATGCTTTGAAAATAATCTGAGTCAATATCTTGTTAGAACACTTGCTGAGTTAGTATGTTGTTAAAACCCAGGCTCGGTGAGTATTTTGTTAGAACACAGGCTGAGTGCGTATTATTTAAAAATAAACTGAGTCCGTATTATTTAGAACACAGACTGAGTGAGTATTTTTCGAACAAAATCTGAGTTCACATTCTGTTAGAACACAGGCTGATTTAGTATTCTGTTAGAACACAGGCTAAGTGAGTGTTCTGTTAGAACACTGAACTGAGTGAGTATTCTTTAAACATAGACTGCGTCCAAATTCTGTTAGGACACAGACTGAGTTAGTAATTTTTGATCTGAATCCACATTCTGTTAGAACACAGGCTGAGTTAGTATTCTTTGAAAATAGTCTGAATCCATATTCTGGTAGAACACTGGCTGAGTGAGTATTCTTTGAAAATAATCTGAATGCATATTCTGGTATAACACTGGCTGAATGAGTATTCTTTAAAAATAATCTGAGTCAATATCCTGTTAGAACACTTGCTGAATTAGTATTTTGTTAAAACCCAGGCTGAGTGAGTATTCTGTTAGAACACAGGCTGAGTGCGTATTATTTAAAAATAAACTGAGTCCATATTCTGTAAGAACACAGGCTGAGTGAGTATTCTTTTAACAAAACTGAGTCCACATTCCGTTAGGACACTGGCTTATGAGTATTCTGTTAGAAAACAGGCTGAGTGAGTATTCTTTAAACATAGACTGAGTCCATATTATATCAGAACCCAGGCTGAGTGAGTATACTGTTAGAACACAGGCTGAGTGAGTATTCTGTTAGAACAGAGGCTGAGTATTATGTTAGAACACAGGCTCAGTGTGCATTCTTTAAAAATAGACTTAGTCCATATTCTGTTAGAGCACAGGCTGAGTGAGTATTCTGTTAGAACACAGGCTGAGTGAGTGTTCTGTTAGAACACAGGCTGAGTGGTTATTATTTAAAAATAAACTGATTCCATATTCTGTTGGAACTCAGGCTGAGTATTCTTTTAACAAAATCGGAGTCCACATTCCCTTAGAACACAGGTTGAGTGAGTATTCTGTTAGAACACGGGCTGGGTGAGTATTCTCTTAGAACACAGGCTGAATGAGTATTATTTTAAAATAATCTGAATCCATATTCTGTTAGAACTCTCGCTGAGTGAGTATTCTGTTAGAACACAGGCTGAGTGAGTATTCTTTAAACATAGACTGAGTCCATATTCTGTTAGAAAACAGACTGAGATAGTAATTTTAGATGAGAATCTGAGTCAACATTCTGTTAAAACGCAGCTTGAGTGGGTAATATATAAAAGTAAACTGAGTCCATATTTTGTTCGAACACAGGATGAGTGAATATTCTTTGAAAATAATCTGAATCCATATTCTCTTAAAACACTGGCTGAGTGAGTATTTTGTTAGAACACAGGCTGAGTGGGTATTATTTAAAAATGAAGTGAGTCCATAGTATTTAGAACACAGACTGAGTGAGTATTCTTTAAAGACAGACTTAGTCCATATTCTGTTAGAGCACAGTCTGAGTGAGTAATTTTTGAACAAAATCTTAGTCCACATTCTGTTAGAACACAGGCTGAGTGAGTATTCCGTTAGAACACAGTCTGAGTGAGTATTCTTTAAACATAGACTGCGTCCAAATTCTGTTAGAACACAGACTGCGTTAGTAATTTTTGATCTGAATCCATATTCTGTTAGAACACAGGCTGAGTTAGTATTCTTTGAAAATAATCTGAATCCATATTCTGGTAGAACACTGGCTGAGTGAGTATGCTTTGAAAATAATCTGAGTCAATATCTTGTTAGAACACTTGCTGAGTTAGTATGTTGTTAAAACCCAGGCTCGGTGAGTATTTTGTTAGAACACAGGCTGAGTGCGTATTATTTAAAAATAAACTGAGTCCGTATTATTTAGAACACAGACTGAGTGAGTATTTTTCGAACAAAATCTGAGTTCACATTCTGTTAGAACACAGGCTGATTTAGTATTCTGTTAGAACACAGGCTAAGTGAGTGTTCTGTTAGAACACTGAACTGAGTGAGTATTCTTTAAACATAGACTGCGTCCAAATTCTGTTAGGACACAGACTGAGTTAGTAATTTTTGATCTGAATCCACATTCTGTTAGAACACAGGCTGAGTGCGTATTATTTAAAAATAAACTGAGTCCGTATTATTTAGAACACAGACTGAGTGAGTATTTTTTGTACAAAATCTGAGTCCACATTCTGTTAGAACACAGGCTGATTTAGTATTCTGTTAGAACACAGGCTAAGTGAGTGTTCTGTTAGAACACTGAACTGAGTGAGTATTCTTTAAACAT
This sequence comes from Furipterus horrens, assembly GCF_987537825.1. Classification (NCBI taxonomy): domain Eukaryota; kingdom Metazoa; phylum Chordata; class Mammalia; order Chiroptera; family Furipteridae; genus Furipterus; species Furipterus horrens. The sequence goes on along the minus strand of NW_028327197.1, from coordinate 944,768 downwards.
AGACTGCGTCCAAATTCTGTTAGGACACAGACTGAGTTAGTAATTTTTGATCTGAATCCACATTCTGTTAGAACACAGGCTGAGTTAGTATTCTTTGAAAATAGTCTGAATCCATATTCTGGTAGAACACTGGCTGAGTGAGTATTCTTTGAAAATAATCTGAATGCATATTCTGGTATAACACTGGCTGAATGAGTATTCTTTAAAAATAATCTGAGTCAATATCCTGTTAGAACACTTGCTGAATTAGTATTTTGTTAAAACCCAGGCTGAGTGAGTATTCTGTTAGAACACAGGCTGAGTGCGTATTATTTAAAAATAAACTGAGTCCATATTCTGTAAGAACACAGGCTGAGTGAGTATTCTTTTAACAAAACTGAGTCCACATTCCGTTAGGACACTGGCTTATGAGTATTCTGTTAGAAAACAGGCTGAGTGAGTATTCTTTAAACATAGACTGAGTCCATATTATATCAGAACCCAGGCTGAGTGAGTATACTGTTAGAACACAGGCTGAGTGAGTATTCTGTTAGAACAGAGGCTGAGTATTATGTTAGAACACAGGCTCAGTGTGCATTCTTTAAAAATAGACTTAGTCCATATTCTGTTAGAGCACAGGCTGAGTGAGTATTCTGTTAGAACACAGGCTGAGTGAGTGTTCTGTTAGAACACAGGCTGAGTGGTTATTATTTAAAAATAAACTGATTCCATATTCTGTTGGAACTCAGGCTGAGTATTCTTTTAACAAAATCGGAGTCCACATTCCCTTAGAACACAGGTTGAGTGAGTATTCTGTTAGAACACGGGCTGGGTGAGTATTCTCTTAGAACACAGGCTGAATGAGTATTATTTTAAAATAATCTGAATCCATATTCTGTTAGAACTCTCGCTGAGTGAGTATTCTGTTAGAACACAGGCTGAGTGAGTATTCTTTAAACATAGACTGAGTCCATATTCTGTTAGAAAACAGACTGAGATAGTAATTTTAGATGAGAATCTGAGTCAACATTCTGTTAAAACGCAGCTTGAGTGGGTAATATATAAAAGTAAACTGAGTCCATATTTTGTTCGAACACAGGATGAGTGAATATTCTTTGAAAATAATCTGAATCCATATTCTCTTAAAACACTGGCTGAGTGAGTATTTTGTTAGAACACAGGCTGAGTGGGTATTATTTAAAAATGAAGTGAGTCCATAGTATTTAGAACACAGACTGAGTGAGTATTCTTTAAAGACAGACTTAGTCCATATTCTGTTAGAGCACAGTCTGAGTGAGTAATTTTTGAACAAAATCTTAGTCCACATTCTGTTAGAACACAGGCTGAGTGAGTATTCCGTTAGAACACAGTCTGAGTGAGTATTCTTTAAACATAGACTGCGTCCAAATTCTGTTAGAACACAGACTGCGTTAGTAATTTTTGATCTGAATCCATATTCTGTTAGAACACAGGCTGAGTTAGTATTCTTTGAAAATAATCTGAATCCATATTCTGGTAGAACACTGGCTGAGTGAGTATGCTTTGAAAATAATCTGAGTCAATATCTTGTTAGAACACTTGCTGAGTTAGTATGTTGTTAAAACCCAGGCTCGGTGAGTATTTTGTTAGAACACAGGCTGAGTGCGTATTATTTAAAAATAAACTGAGTCCGTATTATTTAGAACACAGACTGAGTGAGTATTTTTCGAACAAAATCTGAGTTCACATTCTGTTAGAACACAGGCTGATTTAGTATTCTGTTAGAACACAGGCTAAGTGAGTGTTCTGTTAGAACACTGAACTGAGTGAGTATTCTTTAAACATAGACTGCGTCCAAATTCTGTTAGGACACAGACTGAGTTAGTAATTTTTGATCTGAATCCACATTCTGTTAGAACACAGGCTGAGTTAGTATTCTTTGAAAATAGTCTGAATCCATATTCTGGTAGAACACTGGCTGAGTGAGTATTCTTTGAAAATAATCTGAATGCATATTCTGGTATATCACTGGCTGAATGAGTATTCTTTGAAAATAATCTGAGTCAATATCCTGTTAGAACACTTGCTGAATTAGTATTTTGTTAAAACCCAAGCTGAGTGAGTATTCTGTTAGAACACAGGCTGAGTGCGTATTATTTAAAAATAAACTGAGTCCATATTCTGTAAGAACACAGGCTGAGTGAGTATTCTTTTAACAAAACTGAGTCCACATTCCGTTAGGACACTGGCTTATGAGTATTCTGTTAGAAAACAGGCTGAGTGAGTATTCTTTAAACATAGACTGAGTTCATATTATATCAGAACACAGGCTGAGTGAGTATACTGTTAGAACACAGGCTGAGTGAGTATTCTGTTAGAACAGAGGCTGAGTATTATGTTAGAACACAGGCTCAGTGTGCATTCTTTAAAAATAGACTTAGTCCATATTCTGTTAGAGCACAGGCTGAGTGAGTATTCTGTTAGAACACAGGCTGAGTGAGTGTTCTGTTAGAACACAGGCTGAGTGTTTATTATTTAAAAATAAACTGATTCCATATTCTGTTAGAACTCAGGCTGAGTATTCTTTTAACAAAATCGGAGTCCACATTCCCTTAGAACACAGGTTGAGTGAGTATTCTGTTAGAACACGGGCTGGGTGAGTATTCTCTTAGAACACAGGCTCAATGAGTATTATTTTAAAATAATCTGAATCCATATTCTGTTAGAACTCTCGCTGAGTGAGTATTCTGTTAGAACACAGGCTGAGTGAGTATTCTTTAAACATAGACTGAGTCCATATTCTGTTAGAAAACAGACTGAGTTAGTAATTTTAGATGAGAATCTGAGTCAACATTCTGTTAAAACGCAGCTTGAGTGGGTAATATATAAAAGTAATCTGAGTCCATATTTTGTTCGAACACAGGCTGAGTGAATATTCTTTGAAAATAATCTGAATCCATATTCTCTTAAAACACTGGCTGAGTGAGTATTCTGTTAGAACACAGGCTGAGTGGGTATTATTTAAAAATAAAGTGAGTCCATAGTATTTAGAACACAGACTGAGTGAGTATTCTTTAAAGACAGACTTAGTCCATATTCTGTTAGAGCACAGTCTGAGTGAGTAATTTTTGAACAAAATCTTAGTCCACATTCTGTTAGAACACAGGCTGAGTGAGTATTCCGTTAGAACACAGTCTGAGTGAGTATTCTTTAAACATAGACTGCGTCCAAATTCTGTTAGAACACAGACTGCGTTAGTAATTTTTGATCTGAATCCATATTCTGTTAGAACACAGGCTGAGTTAGTATTCTTTGAAAATAATCTGAATCCATATTCTGGTAGAACACTGGCTGAGTGAGTATGCTTTGAAAATAATCTGAGTCAATATCTTGTTAGAACACTTGCTGAGTTAGTATGTTGTTAAAACCCAGGCTCGGTGAGTATTTTGTTAGAACACAGGCTGAGTGCGTATTATTTAAAAATAAACTGAGTCCGTATTATTTAGAACACAGACTGAGTGAGTATTTTTCGAACAAAATCTGAGTTCACATTCTGTTAGAACACAGGCTGATTTAGTATTCTGTTAGAACACAGGCTAAGTGAGTGTTCTGTTAGAACACTGAACTGAGTGAGTATTCTTTAAACATAGACTGCGTCCAAATTCTGTTAGGACACAGACTGAGTTAGTAATTTTTGATCTGAATCCACATTCTGTTAGAACACAGGCTGAGTGCGTATTATTTAAAAATAAACTGAGTCCGTATTATTTAGAACACAGACTGAGTGAGTATTTTTTGTACAAAATCTGAGTCCACATTCTGTTAGAACACAGGCTGATTTAGTATTCTGTTAGAACACAGGCTAAGTGAGTGTTCTGTTAGAACACTGAACTGAGTGAGTATTCTTTAAACATAGACTGCGTCCAAATTCTGTTAGGACACAGACTGAGTTAGTAATTTTTGATCTGAATCCACATTCTGTTAGAACACAGGCTGAGTGCGTATTATTTAAAAATAAACTGAGTCCATATTCTGTAAGAACACAGGCTGAGTGAGTATTCTTTTAACAAAACTGAGTCCACATTCCGTTAGGACACTGGCTTATGAGTATTCTGTTAGAAAACAGGCTGAGTGAGTATTCTTTAAACATAGACTGAGTTCATATTATATCAGAACACAGGCTGAGTGAGTATACTGTTAGAACACAGGCTGAGTGAGTATTCTGTTAGAACAGAGGCTGAGTATTATGTTAGAACACAGGCTCAGTGTGCATTCTTTAAAAATAGACTTAGTCCATATTCTGTTAGAGCACAGGCTGAGTGAGTATTCTGTTAGAACACAGGCTGAGTGAGTGTTCTGTTAGAACACAGGCTGAGTGTTTATTATTTAAAAATAAACTGATTCCATATTCTGTTAGAACTCAGGCTGAGTATTCTTTTAACAAAATCTGAGTCCACATTCCCTTAGAACACAGGTTGAGTGAGTATTCTGTTAGAACACGGGCTGGGTGAGTATTCTCTTAGAACACAGGCTCAATGAGTATTATTTTAAAATAATCTGAATCCATATTCTGTTAGAACTCTCGCTGAGTGAGTATTCTGTTAGAACACAGGCTGAGTGAGTATTCTTTAAACATAGACTGAGTCCATATTCTGTTAGAAAACAGACTGAGTTAGTAATTTTAGATGAGAATCTGAGTCAACATTCTGTTAAAACGCAGCTTGAGTGGGTAATATATAAAAGTAATCTGAGTCCATATTTTGTTCGAACACAGGCTGAGTGAATATTCTTTGAAAATAATCTGAATCCATATTCTCTTAAAACACTGGCTGAGTGAGTATTCTGTTAGAACACAGGCTGAGTGGGTATTATTTAAAAATAAAGTGAGTCCATAGTATTTAGAACACAGACTGAGTATTCTTTAAAGACAGACTTAGTCCATATTCTGTTAGAGCACAGTCTGAGTGAGTAATTTTTGAACAAAATCTTAGTCCACATTCTGTTAGAACACAGGCTGAGTGAGTATTCCGTTAGAACACAGTCTGAGTGAGTATTCTTTAAACATAGACTGCGTCCAAATTCTGTTAGAACACAGACTGAGTTAGTAATTTTTGATTTGAATCCATATTGTGTTAGAACACTGGCTGAGTGAGTATGCTTTGAAAATAATCTGAGTCAATATCTTGTTAGAACACTTGCTGAGTTAGTATTTTGTTAAAACCCAGGCTCGGTGAGTATTTTGTTAGAACACAGGCTGAGTGCGTATTATTTAAAAATAAACTGAGTCCGTATTATTTAGAACACAGACTGAGTGAGTATTTTTTGTACAAAATCTGAGTCCACATTCTGTTAGAACACAGGCTGATTTAGTATTCTGTTAGAACACAGGCTAAGTGAGTGTTCTGTTAGAACACTGAACTGAGTGAGTATTCTTTAAACATAGACTGCGTCCAAATTCTGTTAGGACACAGACTGAGTTAGTAATTTTTGATCTGAATCCACATTCTGTTAGAACACAGGCTGAGTTAGTATTCTTTGAAAATAGTCTGAATCCATATTCTGGTAGAACACTGGCTGAGTGAGTATTCTTTGAAAATAATCTGAATGCATATTCTGGTATAACACTGGCTGAATGAGTATTCTTTAAAAATAATCTGAGTCAATATCCTGTTAGAACACTTGCTGAATTAGTATTTTGTTAAAACCCAGGCTGAGTGAGTATTCTGTTAGAACACAGGCTGAGTGCGTATTATTTAAAAATAAACTGAGTCCATATTCTGTAAGAACACAGGCTGAGTGAGTATTCTTTTAACAAAACTGAGTCCACATTCCGTTAGGACACTGGCTTATGAGTATTCTGTTAGAAAACAGGCTGAGTGAGTATTCTTTAAACATAGACTGAGTCCATATTATATCAGAACCCAGGCTGAGTGAGTATACTGTTAGAACACAGGCTGAGTGAGTATTCTGTTAGAACAGAGGCTGAGTATTATGTTAGAACACAGGCTCAGTGTGCATTCTTTAAAAATAGACTTAGTCCATATTCTGTTAGAGCACAGGCTGAGTGAGTATTCTGTTAGAACACAGGCTGAGTGAGTGTTCTGTTAGAACACAGGCTGAGTGGTTATTATTTAAAAATAAACTGATTCCATATTCTGTTGGAACTCAGGCTGAGTATTCTTTTAACAAAATCGGAGTCCACATTCCCTTAGAACACAGGTTGAGTGAGTATTCTGTTAGAACACGGGCTGGGTGAGTATTCTCTTAGAACACAGGCTGAATGAGTATTATTTTAAAATAATCTGAATCCATATTCTGTTAGAACTCTCGCTGAGTGAGTATTCTGTTAGAACACAGGCTGAGTGAGTATTCTTTAAACATAGACTGAGTCCATATTCTGTTAGAAAACAGACTGAGATAGTAATTTTAGATGAGAATCTGAGTCAACATTCTGTTAAAACGCAGCTTGAGTGGGTAATATATAAAAGTAAACTGAGTCCATATTTTGTTCGAACACAGGATGAGTGAATATTCTTTGAAAATAATCTGAATCCATATTCTCTTAAAACACTGGCTGAGTGAGTATTTTGTTAGAACACAGGCTGAGTGGGTATTATTTAAAAATGAAGTGAGTCCATAGTATTTAGAACACAGACTGAGTGAGTATTCTTTAAAGACAGACTTAGTCCATATTCTGTTAGAGCACAGTCTGAGTGAGTAATTTTTGAACAAAATCTTAGTCCACATTCTGTTAGAACACAGGCTGAGTGAGTATTCCGTTAGAACACAGTCTGAGTGAGTATTCTTTAAACATAGACTGCGTCCAAATTCTGTTAGAACACAGACTGCGTTAGTAATTTTTGATCTGAATCCATATTCTGTTAGAACACAGGCTGAGTTAGTATTCTTTGAAAATAATCTGAATCCATATTCTGGTAGAACACTGGCTGAGTGAGTATGCTTTGAAAATAATCTGAGTCAATATCTTGTTAGAACACTTGCTGAGTTAGTATGTTGTTAAAACCCAGGCTCGGTGAGTATTTTGTTAGAACACAGGCTGAGTGCGTATTATTTAAAAATAAACTGAGTCCGTATTATTTAGAACACAGACTGAGTGAGTATTTTTCGAACAAAATCTGAGTTCACATTCTGTTAGAACACAGGCTGATTTAGTATTCTGTTAGAACACAGGCTAAGTGAGTGTTCTGTTAGAACACTGAACTGAGTGAGTATTCTTTAAACATAGACTGCGTCCAAATTCTGTTAGGACACAGACTGAGTTAGTAATTTTTGATCTGAATCCACATTCTGTTAGAACACAGGCTGAGTGCGTATTATTTAAAAATAAACTGAGTCCGTATTATTTAGAACACAGACTGAGTGAGTATTTTTTGTACAAAATCTGAGTCCACATTCTGTTAGAACACAGGCTGATTTAGTATTCTGTTAGAACACAGGCTAAGTGAGTGTTCTGTTAGAACACTGAACTGAGTGAGTATTCTTTAAACATAGACTGCGTCCAAATTCTGTTAGGACACAGACTGAGTTAGTAATTTTTGATCTGAATCCACATTCTGTTAGAACACAGGCTGAGTGCGTATTATTTAAAAATATACTGAGTCCATATTCTGTAAGAACACAGGCTGAGTGAGTATTCTTTTAACAAAACTGAGTCCACATTCCGTTAGGACACTGGCTTATGAGTATTCTGTTAGAAAACAGGCTGAGTGAGTATTCTTTAAACATAGACTGAGTCCATATTATATCAGAACCCAGGCTGAGTGAGTATACTGTTAGAACACAGGCTGAGTGAGTATTCTGTTAGAACAGAGGCTGAGTATTATGTTAGAACACAGGCTCAGTGTGCATTCTTTAAAAATAGACTTAGTCCATATTCTGTTAGAGCACAGGCTGAGTGAGTATTCTGTTAGAACACAGGCTGAGTGAGTATTCTGTTAGAACACAGGCTGAGTGAGTGTTCTGTTAGAACACAGGCTGAGTGGTTATTATTTAAAAATAAACTGATTCCATATTCTGTTGGAACTCAGGCTGAGTATTCTTTTAACAAAATCGGAGTCCACATTCCCTTAGAACACAGGTTGAGTGAGTATTCTGTTAGAACACGGGCTGGGTGAGTATTCTCTTAGAACACAGGCTGAATGAGTATTATTTTAAAATAATCTGAATCCATATTCTGTTAGAACTCTCGCTGAGTGAGTATTCTGTTAGAACACAGGCTGAGTGAGTATTCTTTAAACATAGACTGAGTCCATATTCTGTTAGAAAACAGACTGAGATAGTAATTTTAGATGAGAATCTGAGTCAACATTCTGTTAAAACGCAGCTTGAGTGGGTAATATATAAAAGTAAACTGAGTCCATATTTTGTTCGAACACAGGATGAGTGAATATTCTTTGAAAATAATCTGAATCCATATTCTCTTAAAACACTGGCTGAGTGAGTATTTTGTTAGAACACAGGCTGAGTGGGTATTATTTAAAAATGAAGTGAGTCCATAGTATTTAGAACACAGACTGAGTGAGTATTCTTTAAAGACAGACTTAGTCCATATTCTGTTAGAGCACAGTCTGAGTGAGTAATTTTTGAACAAAATCTTAGTCCACATTCTGTTAGAACACAGGCTGAGTGAGTATTCCGTTAGAACACAGTCTGAGTGAGTATTCTTTAAACATAGACTGCGTCCAAATTCTGTTAGAACACAGACTGCGTTAGTAATTTTTGATCTGAATCCATATTCTGTTAGAACACAGGCTGAGTTAGTATTCTTTGAAAATAATCTGAATCCATATTCTGGTAGAACACTGGCTGAGTGAGTATGCTTTGAAAATAATCTGAGTCAATATCTTGTTAGAACACTTGCTGAGTTAGTATGTTGTTAAAACCCAGGCTCGGTGAGTATTTTGTTAGAACACAGGCTGAGTGCGTATTATTTAAAAATAAACTGAGTCCGTATTATTTAGAACACAGACTGAGTGAGTATTTTTCGAACAAAATCTGAGTTCACATTCTGTTAGAACACAGGCTGATTTAGTATTCTGTTAGAACACAGGCTAAGTGAGTGTTCTGTTAGAACACTGAACTGAGTGAGTATTCTTTAAACATAGACTGCGTCCAAATTCTGTTAGGACACAGACTGAGTTAGTAATTTTTGATCTGAATCCACATTCTGTTAGAACACAGGCTGAGTGCGTATTATTTAAAAATAAACTGAGTCCGTATTATTTAGAACACAGACTGAGTGAGTATTTTTTGTACAAAATCTGAGTCCACATTCTGTTAGAACACAGGCTGATTTAGTATTCTGTTAGAACACAGGCTAAGTGAGTGTTCTGTTAGAACACTGAACTGAGTGAGTATTCTTTAAACATAGACTGCGTCCAAATTCTGTTAGGACACAGACTGAGTTAGTAATTTTTGATCTGAATCCACATTCTGTTAGAACACAGGCTGAGTGCGTATTATTTAAAAATATACTGAGTCCATATTCTGTAAGAACACAGGCTGAGTGAGTATTCTTTTAACAAAACTGAGTCCACATTCCGTTAGGACACTGGCTTATGAGTATTCTGTTAGAAAACAGGCTGAGTGAGTATTCTTTAAACATAGACTGAGTTCATATTATATCAGAACACAGGCTGAGTGAGTATACTGTTAGAACACAGGCTGAGTGAGTATTCTGTTAGAACAGAGGCTGAGTATTATGTTAGAACACAGGCTCAGTGTGCATTCTTTAAAAATAGACTTAGTCCATATTCTGTTAGAGCACAGGCTGAGTGAGTATTCTGTTAGAACACAGGCTGAGTGAGTGTTCTGTTAGAACACAGGCTGAGTGTTTATTATTTAAAAATAAACTGATTCCATATTCTGTTAGAACTCAGGCTGAGTATTCTTTTAACAAAATCTGAGTCCACATTCCCTTAGAACACAGGTTGAGTGAGTATTCTGTTAGAACACGGGCTGGGTGAGTATTCTCTTAGAACACAGGCTCAATGAGTATTATTTTAAAATAATCTGAATCCATATTCTGTTAGAACTCTCGCTGAGTGAGTATTCTGTTAGAACACAGGCTGAGTGAGTATTCTTTAAACATAGACTGAGTCCATATTCTGTTAGAAAACAGACTGAGTTAGTAATTTTAGATGAGAATCTGAGTCAACATTCTGTTAAAACGCAGCTTGAGTGGGTAATATATAAAAGTAATCTGAGTCCATATTTTGTTCGAACACAGGCTGAGTGAATATTCTTTGAAAATAATCTGAATCCATATTCTCTTAAAACACTGGCTGAGTGAGTATTCTGTTAGAACACAGGCTGAGTGGGTATTATTTAAAAATAAAGTGAGTCCATAGTATTTAGAACACAGACTGAGTATTCTTTAAAGACAGACTTAGTCCATATTCTGTTAGAGCACAGTCTGAGTGAGTAATTTTTGAACAAAATCTTAGTCCACATTCTGTTAGAACACAGGCTGAGTGAGTATTCCGTTAGAACACAGTCTGAGTGAGTATTCTTTAAACATAGACTGCGTCCAAATTCTGTTAGAACACAGACTGAGTTAGTAATTTTTGATTTGAATCCATATTGTGTTAGAACACTGGCTGAGTGAGTATGCTTTGAAAATAATCTGAGTCAATATCTTGTTAGAACACTTGCTGAGTTAGTATTTTGTTAAAACCCAGGCTCGGTGAGTATTTTGTTAGAACACAGGCTGAGTGCGTATTATTTAAAAATAAACTGAGTCCGTATTATTTAGAACACAGACTGAGTGAGTATTTTTTGTACAAAATCTGAGTCCACATTCTGTTAGAACACAGGCTGATTTAGTATTCTGTTAGAACACAGGCTAAGTGAGTGTTCTGTTAGAACACTGAACTGAGTGAGTATTCTTTAAACATAGACTGCGTCCAAATTCTGTTAGGACACAGACTGAGTTAGTAATTTTTGATCTGAATCCACATTCTGTTAGAACACAGGCTGAGTTAGTATTCTTTGAAAATAGTCTGAATCCATATTCTGGTAGAACACTGGCTGAGTGAGTATTCTTTGAAAATAATCTGAATGCATATTCTGGTATAACACTGGCTGAATGAGTATTATTTAAAAATAATCTGAGTCAATATCCTGTTAGAACACTTGCTGAATTAGTATTTTGTTAAAACCCAGGCTGAGTGAGTATTCTGTTAGAACACAGGCTGAGTGCGTATTATTTAAAAATAAACTGAGTCCATATTCTGTAAGAACACAGGCTGAGTGAGTATTCTTTTAACAAAACTGAGTCCACATTCCGTTAGGACACTGGCTTATGAGTATTCTGTTAGAAAACAGGCTGAGTGAGTATTCTTTAAACATAGACTGAGTCCATATTATATCAGAACCCAGGCTGAGTGAGTATACTGTTAGAACACAGGCTGAGTGAGTATTCTGTTAGAACAGAGGCTGAGTATTATGTTAGAACACAGGCTCAGTGTGCATTCTTTAAAAATAGACTTAGTCCATATTCTGTTAGAGCACAGGCTGAGTGAGTATTCTGTTAGAACACAGGCTGAGTGAGTGTTCTGTTAGAACACAGGCTGAGTGGTTATTATTTAAAAATAAACTGATTCCATATTCTGTTGGAACTCAGGCTGAGTATTCTTTTAACAAAATCGGAGTCCACATTCCCTTAGAACACAGGTTGAGTGAGTATTCTGTTAGAACACGGGCTGGGTGAGTATTCTCTTAGAACACAGGCTGAATGAGTATTATTTTAAAATAATCTGAATCCATATTCTGTTAGAACTCTCGCTGAGTGAGTATTCTGTTAGAACACAGGCTGAGTGAGTATTCTTTAAACATAGACTGAGTCCATATTCTGTTAGAAAACAGACTGAGATAGTAATTTTAGATGAGAATCTGAGTCAACATTCTGTTAAAACGCAGCTTGAGTGGGTAATATATAAAAGTAATCTGAGTCCATATTTTGTTCGAACACAGGCTGAGTGAATATTCTTTGAAAATAATCTGAATCCATATTCTCTTAAAACACTGGCTGAGTGAGTATTCTGTTAGAACACAGGCTGAGTGGGTATTATTTAAAAATAAAGTGAGTCCATAGTATTTAGAACACAGACTGAGTATTCTTTAAAGACAGACTTAGTCCATATTCTGTTAGAGCACAGTCTGAGTGAGTAATTTTTGAACAAAATCTTAGTCCACATTCTGTTAGAACACAGGCTGAGTGAGTATTCCGTTAGAACACAGTCTGAGTGAGTATTCTTTAAACATAGACTGCGTCCAAATTCTGTTAGAACACAGACTGAGTTAGTAATTTTTGATTTGAATCCATATTGTGTTAGAACACTGGCTGAGTGAGTATGCTTTGAAAATAATCTGAGTCAATATCTTGTTAGAACACTTGCTGAGTTAGTATTTTGTTAAAACCCAGGCTCGGTGAGTATTTTGTTAGAACACAGGCTGAGTGCGTATTATTTAAAAATAAACTGAGTCCGTATTATTTAGAACACAGACTGAGTGAGTATTTTTTGTACAAAATCTGAGTCCACATTCTGTTAGAACACAGGCTGATTTAGTATTCTGTTAGAACACAGGCTAAGTGAGTGTTCTGTTAGAACACTGAACTGAGTGAGTATTCTTTAAACATAGACTGCGTCCAAATTCTGTTAGGACACAGACTGAGTTAGTAATTTTTGATCTGAATCCACATTCTGTTAGAACACAGGCTGAGTTAGTATTCTTTGAAAATAGTCTGAATCCATATTCTGGTAGAACACTGGCTGAGTGAGTATTCTTTGAAAATAATCTGAATGCATATTCTGGTATATCACTGGCTGAATGAGTATTCTTTAAAAATAATCTGAGTCAATATCCTGTTAGAACACTTGCTGAATTAGTATTTTGTTAAAACCCAGGCTGAGTGAGTATTCTGTTAGAACACAGGCTGAGTGCGTATTATTTAAAAATAAACTGAGTCCATATTCTGTAAGAACACAGGCTGAGTGAGTATTCTTTTAACAAAACTGAGTCCACATTCCGTTAGGACACTGGCTTATGAGTATTCTGTTAGAAAACAGGCTGAGTGAGTATTCTTTAAACATAGACTGAGTCCATATTATATCAGAACCCAGGCTGAGTGAGTATACTGTTAGAACACAGGCTGAGTGAGTATTCTGTTAGAACAGAGGCTGAGTATTATGTTAGAACACAGGCTCAGTGTGCATTCTTTAAAAATAGACTTAGTCCATATTCTGTTAGAGCACAGGCTGAGTGAGTATTCTGTTAGAACACAGGCTGAGTGAGTGTTCTGTTAGAACACAGGCTGAGTGGTTATTATTTAAAAATAAACTGATTCCATATTCTGTTGGAACTCAGGCTGAGTATTCTTTTAACAAAATCGGAGTCCACATTCCCTTAGAACACAGGTTGAGTGAGTATTCTGTTAGAACACGGGCTGGGTGAGTATTCTCTTAGAACACAGGCTGAATGAGTATTATTTTAAAATAATCTGAATCCATATTCTGTTAGAACTCTCGCTGAGTGAGTATTCTGTTAGAACACAGGCTGAGTGAGTATTCTTTAAACATAGACTGAGTCCATATTCTGTTAGAAAACAGACTGAGATAGTAATTTTAGATGAGAATCTGAGTCAACATTCTGTTAAAACGCAGCTTGAGTGGGTAATATATAAAAGTAAACTGAGTCCATATTTTGTTCGAACACAGGATGAGTGAATATTCTTTGAAAATAATCTGAATCCATATTCTCTTAAAACACTGGCTGAGTGAGTATTTTGTTAGAACACAGGCTGAGTGGGTATTATTTAAAAATGAAGTGAGTCCATAGTATTTAGAACACAGACTGAGTGAGTATTCTTTAAAGACAGACTTAGTCCATATTCTGTTAGAGCACAGTCTGAGTGAGTAATTTTTGAACAAAATCTTAGTCCACATTCTGTTAGAACACAGGCTGATTTAGTATTCTGTTAGAACACAGGCTAAGTGAGTGTTCTGTTAGAACACTGAACTGAGTGAGTATTCTTTAAACATAGACTGCGTCCAAATTCTGTTAGGACACAGACTGAGTTAGTAATTTTTGATCTGAATCCACATTCTGTTAGAACACAGGCTGAGTTAGTATTCTTTGAAAATAGTCTGAATCCATATTCTGGTAGAACACTGGCTGAGTGAGTATTCTTTGAAAATAATCTGAATGCATATTCTGGTATATCACTGGCTGAATGAGTATTCTTTGAAAATAATCTGAGTCAATATCCTGTTAGAACACTTGCTGAATTAGTATTTTGTTAAAACCCAGGCTGAGTGAGTATTCTGTTAGAACACAGGCTGAGTGCGTATTATTTAAAAATAAACTGAGTCCATATTCTGTAAGAACACAGGCTGAGTGAGTATTCTTTTAACAAAACTGAGTCCACATTCCGTTAGGACACTGGCTTATGAGTATTCTGTTAGAAAACAGGCTGAGTGAGTATTCTTTAAACATAGACTGAGTCCATATTATATCAGAACCCAGGCTGAGTGAGTATACTGTTAGAACACAGGCTGAGTGAGTATTCTGTTAGAACAGAGGCTGAGTATTATGTTAGAACACAGGCTCAGTGTGCATTCTTTAAAAATAGACTTAGTCCATATTCTGTTAGAGCACAGGCTGAGTGAGTATTCTGTTAGAACACAGGCTGAGTGAGTGTTCTGTTAGAACACAGGCTGAGTGGTTATTATTTAAAAATAAACTGATTCCATATTCTGTTGGAACTCAGGCTGAGTATTCTTTTAACAAAATCGGAGTCCACATTCCCTTAGAACACAGGTTGAGTGAGTATTCTGTTAGAACACGGGCTGGGTGAGTATTCTCTTAGAACACAGGCTGAATGAGTATTATTTTAAAATAATCTGAATCCATATTCTGTTAGAACTCTCGCTGAGTGAGTATTCTGTTAGAACACAGGCTGAGTGAGTATTCTTTAAACATAGACTGAGTCCATATTCTGTTAGAAAACAGACTGAGATAGTAATTTTAGATGAGAATCTGAGTCAACATTCTGTTAAAACGCAGCTTGAGTGGGTAATATATAAAAGTAAACTGAGTCCATATTTTGTTCGAACACAGGATGAGTGAATATTCTTTGAAAATAATCTGAATCCATATTCTCTTAAAACACTGGCTGAGTGAGTATTTTGTTAGAACACAGGCTGAGTGGGTATTATTTAAAAATGAAGTGAGTCCATAGTATTTAGAACACAGACTGAGTGAGTATTCTTTAAAGACAGACTTAGTCCATATTCTGTTAGAGCACAGTCTGAGTGAGTAATTTTTGAACAAAATCTTAGTCCACATTCTGTTAGAACACAGGCTGAGTGAGTATTCCGTTAGAACACAGTCTGAGTGAGTATTCTTTAAACATAGACTGCGTCCAAATTCTGTTAGAACACAGACTGCGTTAGTAATTTTTGATCTGAATCCATATTCTGTTAGAACACAGGCTGAGTTAGTATTCTTTGAAAATAATCTGAATCCATATTCTGGTAGAACACTGGCTGAGTGAGTATGCTTTGAAAATAATCTGAGTCAATATCTTGTTAGAACACTTGCTGAGTTAGTATGTTGTTAAAACCCAGGCTCGGTGAGTATTTTGTTAGAACACAGGCTGAGTGCGTATTATTTAAAAATAAACTGAGTCCGTATTATTTAGAACACAGACTGAGTGAGTATTTTTCGAACAAAATCTGAGTTCACATTCTGTTAGAACACAGGCTGATTTAGTATTCTGTTAGAACACAGGCTAAGTGAGTGTTCTGTTAGAACACTGAACTGAGTGAGTATTCTTTAAACATAGACTGCGTCCAAATTCTGTTAGGACACAGACTGAGTTAGTAATTTTTGATCTGAATCCACATTCTGTTAGAACACAGGCTGAGTTAGTATTCTTTGAAAATAGTCTGAATCCATATTCTGGTAGAACACTGGCTGAGTGAGTATTCTTTGAAAATAATCTGAATGCATATTCTGGTATATCACTGGCTGAATGAGTATTCTTTGAAAATAATCTGAGTCAATATCCTGTTAGAACACTTGCTGAATTAGTATTTTGTTAAAACCCAGGCTGAGTGAGTATTCTGTTAGAACACAGGCTGAGTGCGTATTATTTAAAAATAAACTGAGTCCATATTCTGTAAGAACACAGGCTGAGTGAGTATTCTTTTAACAAAACTGAGTCCACATTCCGTTAGGACACTGGCTTATGAGTATTCTGTTAGAAAACAGGCTGAGTGAGTATTCTTTAAACATAGACTGAGTCCATATTATATCAGAACCCAGGCTGAGTGAGTATACTGTTAGAACACAGGCTGAGTGAGTATTCTGTTAGAACAGAGGCTGAGTATTATGTTAGAACACAGGCTCAGTGTGCATTCTTTAAAAATAGACTTAGTCCATATTCTGTTAGAGCACAGGCTGAGTGAGTATTCTGTTAGAACACAGGCTGAGTGAGTGTTCTGTTAGAACACAGGCTGAGTGGTTATTATTTAAAAATAAACTGATTCCATATTCTGTTGGAACTCAGGCTGAGTATTCTTTTAACAAAATCGGAGTCCACATTCCCTTAGAACACAGGTTGAGTGAGTATTCTGTTAGAACACGGGCTGGGTGAGTATTCTCTTAGAACACAGGCTGAATGAGTATTATTTTAAAATAATCTGAATCCATATTCTGTTAGAACTCTCGCTGAGTGAGTATTCTGTTAGAACACAGGCTGAGTGAGTATTCTTTAAACATAGACTGAGTCCATATTCTGTTAGAAAACAGACTGAGATAGTAATTTTAGATGAGAATCTGAGTCAACATTCTGTTAAAACGCAGCTTGAGTGGGTAATATATAAAAGTAATCTGAGTCCATATTTTGTTCGAACACAGGCTGAGTGAATATTCTTTGAAAATAATCTGAATCCATATTCTCTTAAAACACTGGCTGAGTGAGTATTCTGTTAGAACACAGGCTGAGTGGGTATTATTTAAAAATGAAGTGAGTCCATAGTATTTAGAACACAGACTGAGTATTCTTTAAAGACAGACTTAGTCCATATTCTGTTAGAGCACAGTCTGAGTGAGTAATTTTTGAACTAAATCTTAGTCCACATTCTGTTAGAACACAGGCTGAGTGAGTATTCCGTTAGAACACAGTCTGAGTGAGTATTCTTTAAACATAGACTGCGTCCAAATTCTGTTAGAACACAGACTGAGTTAGTAATTTTTGATTTGAATCCATATTGTGTTAGAACACTGGCTGAGTGAGTATGCTTTGAAAATAATCTGAGTCAATATCTTGTTAGAACACTTGCTGAGTTAGTATTTTGTTAAAACCCAGGCTCGGTGAGTATTTTGTTAGAACACAGGCTGAGTGCGTATTATTTAAAAATAAACTGAGTCCGTATTATTTAGAACACAGACTGAGTGAGTATTTTTTGTACAAAATCTGAGTCCACATTCTGTTAGAACACAGGCTGATTTAGTATTCTGTTAGAACACAGGCTAAGTGAGTGTTCTGTTAGAACACTGAACTGAGTGAGTATTCTTTAAACATAGACTGCGTCCAAATTCTGTTAGGACACAGACTGAGTTAGTAATTTTTGATCTGAATCCACATTCTGTTAGAACACAGGCTGAGTTAGTATTCTTTGAAAATAGTCTGAATCCATATTCTGGTAGAACACTGGCTGAGTGAGTATTCTTTGAAAATAATCTGAATGCATATTCTGGTATAACACTGGCTGAATGAGTATTCTTTGAAAATAATCTGAGTCAATATCCTGTTAGAACACTTGCTGAATTAGTATTTTGTTAAAACCCAGGCTGAGTGAGTATTCTGTTAGAACACAGGCTGAGTGCGTATTATTTAAAAATAAACTGAGTCCATATTCTGTAAGAACACAGGCTGAGTGAGTATTCTTTTAACAAAACTGAGTCCACATTCCGTTAGGACACTGGCTTATGAGTATTCTGTTAGAAAACAGGCTGAGTGAGTATTCTTTAAACATAGACTGAGTCCATATTATATCAGAACCCAGGCTGAGTGAGTATACTGTTAGAACACAGGCTGAGTGAGTATTCTGTTAGAACAGAGGCTGAGTATTATGTTAGAACACAGGCTCAGTGTGCATTCTTTAAAAATAGACTTAGTCCATATTCTGTTAGAGCACAGGCTGAGTGAGTATTCTGTTAGAACACAGGCTGAGTGAGTGTTCTGTTAGAACACAGGCTGAGTGGTTATTATTTAAAAATAAACTGATTCCATATTCTGTTGGAACTCAGGCTGAGTATTCTTTTAACAAAATCGGAGTCCACATTCCCTTAGAACACAGGTTGAGTGAGTATTCTGTTAGAACACGGGCTGGGTGAGTATTCTCTTAGAACACAGGCTGAATGAGTATTATTTTAAAATAATCTGAATCCATATTCTGTTAGAACTCTCGCTGAGTGAGTATTCTGTTAGAACACAGGCTGAGTGAGTATTCTTTAAACATAGACTGAGTCCATATTCTGTTAGAAAACAGACTGAGATAGTAATTTTAGATGAGAATCTGAGTCAACATTCTGTTAAAACGCAGCTTGAGTGGGTAATATATAAAAGTAAACTGAGTCCATATTTTGTTCGAACACAGGATGAGTGAATATTCTTTGAAAATAATCTGAATCCATATTCTCTTAAAACACTGGCTGAGTGAGTATTTTGTTAGAACACAGGCTGAGTGGGTATTATTTAAAAATGAAGTGAGTCCATAGTATTTAGAACACAGACTGAGTGAGTATTCTTTAAAGACAGACTTAGTCCATATTCTGTTAGAGCACAGTCTGAGTGAGTAATTTTTGAACAAAATCTTAGTCCACATTCTGTTAGAACACAGGCTGAGTGAGTATTCCGTTAGAACACAGTCTGAGTGAGTATTCTTTAAACATAGACTGCGTCCAAATTCTGTTAGAACACAGACTGCGTTAGTAATTTTTGATCTGAATCCATATTCTGTTAGAACACAGGCTGAGTTAGTATTCTTTGAAAATAATCTGAATCCATATTCTGGTAGAACACTGGCTGAGTGAGTATGCTTTGAAAATAATCTGAGTCAATATCTTGTTAGAACACTTGCTGAGTTAGTATGTTGTTAAAACCCAGGCTCGGTGAGTATTTTGTTAGAACACAGGCTGAGTGCGTATTATTTAAAAATAAACTGAGTCCGTATTATTTAGAACACAGACTGAGTGAGTATTTTTCGAACAAAATCTGAGTTCACATTCTGTTAGAACACAGGCTGATTTAGTATTCTGTTAGAACACAGGCTAAGTGAGTGTTCTGTTAGAACACTGAACTGAGTGAGTATTCTTTAAACATAGACTGCGTCCAAATTCTGTTAGGACACAGACTGAGTTAGTAATTTTTGATCTGAATCCACATTCTGTTAGAACACAGGCTGAGTGCGTATTATTTAAAAATAAACTGAGTCCGTATTATTTAGAACACAGACTGAGTGAGTATTTTTTGTACAAAATCTGAGTCCACATTCTGTTAGAACACAGGCTGATTTAGTATTCTGTTAGAACACAGGCTAAGTGAGTGTTCTGTTAGAACACTGAACTGAGTGAGTATTCTTTAAACATAGACTGCGTCCAAATTCTGTTAGGACACAGACTGAGTTAGTAATTTTTGATCTGAATCCACATTCTGTTAGAACACAGGCTGAGTGCGTATTATTTAAAAATAAACTGAGTCCATATTCTGTAAGAACACAGGCTGAGTGAGTATTCTTTTAACAAAACTGAGTCCACATTCCGTTAGGACACTGGCTTATGAGTATTCTGTTAGAAAACAGGCTGAGTGAGTATTCTTTAAACATAGACTGAGTTCATATTATATCAGAACACAGGCTGAGTGAGTATACTGTTAGAACACAGGCTGAGTGAGTATTCTGTTAGAACAGAGGCTGAGTATTATGTTAGAACACAGGCTCAGTGTGCATTCTTTAAAAATAGACTTAGTCCATATTCTGTTAGAGCACAGGCTGAGTGAGTATTCTGTTAGAACACAGGCTGAGTGAGTGTTCTGTTAGAACACAGGCTGAGTGTTTATTATTTAAAAATAAACTGATTCCATATTCTGTTAGAACTCAGGCTGAGTATTCTTTTAACAAAATCTGAGTCCACATTCCCTTAGAACACAGGTTGAGTGAGTATTCTGTTAGAACACGGGCTGGGTGAGTATTCTCTTAGAACACAGGCTCAATGAGTATTATTTTAAAATAATCTGAATCCATATTCTGTTAGAACTCTCGCTGAGTGAGTATTCTGTTAGAACACAGGCTGAGTGAGTATTCTTTAAATATAGACTGAGTCCATATTCTGTTAGAAAACAGACTGAGTTAGTAATTTTAGATGAGAATCTGAGTCAACATTCTGTTAAAACGCAGCTTGAGTGGGTAATATATAAAAGTAATCTGAGTCCATATTTTGTTCGAACACAGGATGAGTGAATATTCTTTGAAAATAATCTGAATCCATATTCTCTTAAAACACTGGCTGAGTGAGTATTCTGTTAGAACACAGGCTGAGTGGGTATTATTTAAAAATAAAGTGAGTCCATAGTATTTAGAACACAGACTGAGTATTCTTTAAAGACAGACTTAGTCCATATTCTGTTAGAGCACAGTCTGAGTGAGTAATTTTTGAACAAAATCTTAGTCCACATTCTGTTAGAACACAGGCTGAGTGAGTATTCCGTTAGAACACAGTCTGAGTGAGTATTCTTTAAACATAGACTGCGTCCAAATTCTGTTAGAACACAGACTGAGTTAGTAATTTTTGATTTGAATCCATATTGTGTTAGAACACTGGCTGAGTGAGTATGCTTTGAAAATAATCTGAGTCAATATCTTGTTAGAACACTTGCTGAGTTAGTATTTTGTTAAAACCCAGGCTCGGTGAGTATTTTGTTAGAACACAGGCTGAGTGCGTATTATTTAAAAATAAACTGAGTCCGTATTATTTAGAACACAGACTGAGTGAGTATTTTTTGTACAAAATCTGAGTCCACATTCTGTTAGAACACAGGCTGATTTAGTATTCTGTTAGAACACAGGTTAAGTGAGTGTTCTGTTAGAACACTGAACTGAGTGAGTATTCTTTAAACATAGACTGCGTCCAAATTCTGTTAGGACACAGACTGAGTTAGTAATTTTTGATCTGAATCCACATTCTGTTAGAACACAGGCTGAGTTAGTATTCTTTGAAAATAGTCTGAATCCATATTCTGGTAGAACACTGGCTGAGTGAGTATTCTTTGAAAATAATCTGAATGCATATTCTGGTATAACACTGGCTGAATGAGTATTCTTTGAAAATAATCTGAGTCAATATCCTGTTAGAACACTTGCTGAATTAGTATTTTGTTAAAACCCAGGCTGAGTGAGTATTCTGTTAGAACACAGGCTGAGTGCGTATTATTTAAAAATAAACTGAGTCCATATTCTGTAAGAACACAGGCTGAGTGAGTATTCTTTTAACAAAACTGAGTCCACATTCCGTTAGGACACTGGCTTATGAGTATTCTGTTAGAAAACAGGCTGAGTGAGTATTCTTTAAACATAGACTGAGTCCATATTATATCAGAACCCAGGCTGAGTGAGTATACTGTTAGAACACAGGCTGAGTGAGTATTCTGTTAGAACAGAGGCTGAGTATTATGTTAGAACACAGGCTCAGTGTGCATTCTTTAAAAATAGACTTAGTCCATATTCTGTTAGAGCACAGGCTGAGTGAGTATTCTGTTAGAACACAGGCTGAGTGAGTGTTCTGTTAGAACACAGGCTGAGTGGTTATTATTTAAAAATAAACTGATTCCATATTCTGTTGGAACTCAGGCTGAGTATTCTTTTAACAAAATCGGAGTCCACATTCCCTTAGAACACAGGTTGAGTGAGTATTCTGTTAGAACACGGGCTGGGTGAGTATTCTCTTAGAACACAGGCTGAATGAGTATTATTTTAAAATAATCTGAATCCATATTCTGTTAGAACTCTCGCTGAGTGAGTATTCTGTTAGAACACAGGCTGAGTGAGTATTCTTTAAACATAGACTGAGTCCATATTCTGTTAGAAAACAGACTGAGATAGTAATTTTAGATGAGAATCTGAGTCAACATTCTGTTAAAACGCAGCTTGAGTGGGTAATATATAAAAGTAAACTGAGTCCATATTTTGTTCGAACACAGGATGAGTGAATATTCTTTGAAAATAATCTGAATCCATATTCTCTTAAAACACTGGCTGAGTGAGTATTTTGTTAGAACACAGGCTGAGTGGGTATTATTTAAAAATGAAGTGAGTCCATAGTATTTAGAACACAGACTGAGTGAGTATTCTTTAAAGACAGACTTAGTCCATATTCTGTTAGAGCACAGTCTGAGTGAGTAATTTTTGAACAAAATCTTAGTCCACATTCTGTTAGAACACAGGCTGAGTGAGTATTCCGTTAGAACACAGTCTGAGTGAGTATTCTTTAAACATAGACTGCGTCCAAATTCTGTTAGAACACAGACTGCGTTAGTAATTTTTGATCTGAATCCATATTCTGTTAGAACACAGGCTGAGTTAGTATTCTTTGAAAATAATCTGAATCCATATTCTGGTAGAACACTGGCTGAGTGAGTATGCTTTGAAAATAATCTGAGTCAATATCTTGTTAGAACACTTGCTGAGTTAGTATGTTGTTAAAACCCAGGCTCGGTGAGTATTTTGTTAGAACACAGGCTGAGTGCGTATTATTTAAAAATAAACTGAGTCCGTATTATTTAGAACACAGACTGAGTGAGTATTTTTCGAACAAAATCTGAGTTCACATTCTGTTAGAACACAGGCTGATTTAGTATTCTGTTAGAACACAGGCTAAGTGAGTGTTCTGTTAGAACACTGAACTGAGTGAGTATTCTTTAAACATAGACTGCGTCCAAATTCTGTTAGGACACAGACTGAGTTAGTAATTTTTGATCTGAATCCACATTCTGTTAGAACACAGGCTGAGTGCGTATTATTTAAAAATAAACTGAGTCCGTATTATTTAGAACACAGACTGAGTGAGTATTTTTTGTACAAAATCTGAGTCCACATTCTGTTAGAACACAGGCTGATTTAGTATTCTGTTAGAACACAGGCTAAGTGAGTGTTCTGTTAGAACACTGAACTGAGTGAGTATTCTTTAAACATAGACTGCGTCCAAATTTTGTTAGGACACAGACTGAGTTAGTAATTTTTGATCTGAATCCACATTCTGTTAGAACACAGGCTGAGTGCGTATTATTTAAAAATAAACTGAGTCCATATTCTGTAAGAACACAGGCTGAGTGAGTATTCTTTTAACAAAACTGAGTCCACATTCCGTTAGGACACTGGCTTATGAATATTCTGTTAGAAAACAGGCTGAGTGAGTATTCTTTAAACATAGACTGAGTCCATATTATATCAGAACCCAGGCTGAGTGAGTATACTGTTAGAACACAGGCTGAGTGAGTATTCTGTTAGAACAGAGGCTGAGTATTATGTTAGAACACAGGCTCAGTGTGCATTCTTTAAAAATAGACTTAGTCCATATTCTGTTAGAGCACAGGCTGAGTGAGTATTCTGTTAGAACACAGGCTGAGTGAGTGTTCTGTTAGAACACAGGCTGAGTGGTTATTATTTAAAAATAAACTGATTCCATATTCTGTTGGAACTCAGGCTGAGTATTCTTTTAACAAAATCGGAGTCCACATTCCCTTAGAACACAGGTTGAGTGAGTATTCTGTTAGAACACGGGCTGGGTGAGTATTCTCTTAGAACACAGGCTGAATGAGTATTATTTTAAAATAATCTGAATCCATATTCTGTTAGAACTCTCGCTGAGTGAGTATTCTGTTAGAACACAGGCTGAGTGAGTATTCTTTAAACATAGACTGAGTCCATATTCTGTTAGAAAACAGACTGAGATAGTAATTTTAGATGAGAATCTGAGTCAACATTCTGTTAAAACGCAGCTTGAGTGGGTAATATATAAAAGTAATCTGAGTCCATATTTTGTTCGAACACAGGCTGAGTGAATATTCTTTGAAAATAATCTGAATCCATATTCTCTTAAAACACTGGCTGAGTGAGTATTCTGTTAGAACACAGGCTGAGTGGGTATTATTTAAAAATAAAGTGAGTCCATAGTATTTAGAACACAGACTGAGTATTCTTTAAAGACAGACTTAGTCCATATTCTGTTAGAGCACAGTCTGAGTGAGTAATTTTTGAACAAAATCTTAGTCCACATTCTGTTAGAACACAGGCTGAGTGAGTATTCCGTTAGAACACAGTCTGAGTGAGTATTCTTTAAACATAGACTGCGTCCAAATTCTGTTAGAACACAGACTGAGTTAGTAATTTTTGATTTGAATCCATATTGTGTTAGAACACTGGCTGAGTGAGTATGCTTTGAAAATAATCTGAGTCAATATCTTGTTAGAACACTTGCTGAGTTAGTATTTTGTTAAAACCCAGGCTCGGTGAGTATTTTGTTAGAACACAGGCTGAGTGCGTATTATTTAAAAATAAACTGAGTCCGTATTATTTAGAACACAGACTGAGTGAGTATTTTTTGTACAAAATCTGAGTCCACATTCTGTTAGAACACAGGCTGATTTAGTATTCTGTTAGAACACAGGCTAAGTGAGTGTTCTGTTAGAACACTGAACTGAGTGAGTATTCTTTAAACATAGACTGCGTCCAAATTCTGTTAGGACACAGACTGAGTTAGTAATTTTTGATCTGAATCCACATTCTGTTAGAACACAGGCTGAGTTAGTATTCTTTGAAAATAGTCTGAATCCATATTCTGGTAGAACACTGGCTGAGTGAGTATTCTTTGAAAATAATCTGAATGCATATTCTGGTATAACACTGGCTGAATGAGTATTCTTTAAAAATAATCTGAGTCAATATCCTGTTAGAACACTTGCTGAATTAGTATTTTGTTAAAACCCAGGCTGAGTGAGTATTCTGTTAGAACACAGGCTGAGTGCGTATTATTTAAAAATAAACTGAGTCCATATTCTGTAAGAACACAGGCTGAGTGAGTATTCTTTTAACAAAACTGAGTCCACATTCCGTTAGGACACTGGCTTATGAGTATTCTGTTAGAAAACAGGCTGAGTGAGTATTCTTTAAACATAGACTGAGTCCATATTATATCAGAACCCAGGCTGAGTGAGTATACTGTTAGAACACAGGCTGAGTGAGTATTCTGTTAGAACAGAGGCTGAGTATTATGTTAGAACACAGGCTCAGTGTGCATTCTTTAAAAATAGACTTAGTCCATATTCTGTTAGAGCACAGGCTGAGTGAGTATTCTGTTAGAACACAGGCTGAGTGAGTGTTCTGTTAGAACACAGGCTGAGTGGTTATTATTTAAAAATAAACTGATTCCATATTCTGTTGGAACTCAGGATGAGTATTCTTTTAACAAAATCGGAGTCCACATTCCCTTAGAACACAGGTTGAGTGAGTATTCTGTTAGAACACGGGCTGGGTGAGTATTCTCTTAGAACACAGGCTGAATGAGTATTATTTTAAAATAATCTGAATCCATATTCTGTTAGAACTCTCGCTGAGTGAGTATTCTGTTAGAACACAGGCTGAGTGAGTATTCTTTAAACATAGACTGAGTCCATATTCTGTTAGAAAACAGACTGAGATAGTAATTTTAGATGAGAATCTGAGTCAACATTCTGTTAAAACGCAGCTTGAGTGGGTAATATATAAAAGTAAACTGAGTCCATATTTTGTTCGAACACAGGATGAGTGAATATTCTTTGAAAATAATCTGAATCCATATTCTCTTAAAACACTGGCTGAGTGAGTATTTTGTTAGAACACAGGCTGAGTGGGTATTATTTAAAAATGAAGTGAGTCCATAGTATTTAGAACACAGACTGAGTGAGTATTCTTTAAAGACAGACTTAGTCCATATTCTGTTAGAGCACAGTCTGAGTGAGTAATTTTTGAACAAAATCTTAGTCCACATTCTGTTAGAACACAGGCTGAGTGAGTATTCCGTTAGAACACAGTCTGAGTGAGTATTCTTTAAACATAGACTGCGTCCAAATTCTGTTAGAACACAGACTGCGTTAGTAATTTTTGATCTGAATCCATATTCTGTTAGAACACAGGCTGAGTTAGTATTCTTTGAAAATAATCTGAATCCATATTCTGGTAGAACACTGGCTGAGTGAGTATGCTTTGAAAATAATCTGAGTCAATATCTTGTTAGAACACTTGCTGAGTTAGTATGTTGTTAAAACCCAGGCTCGGTGAGTATTTTGTTAGAACACAGGCTGAGTGCGTATTATTTAAAAATAAACTGAGTCCGTATTATTTAGAACACAGACTGAGTGAGTATTTTTCGAACAAAATCTGAGTTCACATTCTGTTAGAACACAGGCTGATTTAGTATTCTGTTAGAACACAGGCTAAGTGAGTGTTCTGTTAGAACACTGAACTGAGTGAGTATTCTTTAAACATAGACTGCGTCCAAATTCTGTTAGGACACAGACTGAGTTAGTAATTTTTGATCTGAATCCACATTCTGTTAGAACACAGGCTGAGTGCGTATTATTTAAAAATAAACTGAGTCCGTATTATTTAGAACACAGACTGAGTGAGTATTTTTCGAACAAAATCTGAGTTCACATTCTGTTAGAACACAGGCTGATTTAGTATTCTGTTAGAACACAGGCTAAGTGAGTGTTCTGTTAGAACACTGAACTGAGTGAGTATTCTTTAAACATAGACTGCGTCCAAATTCTGTTAGGACACAGACTGAGTTAGTAATTTTTGATCTGAATCCACATTCTGTTAGAACACAGGCTGAGTTAGTATTCTTTGAAAATAGTCTGAATCCATATTCTGGTAGAACACTGGCTGAGTGAGTATTCTTTGAAAATAATCTGAGTCAATATCCTGTTAGAACACTTGCTGAATTAGTATTTTGTTAAAACCCAGGCTGAGTGAGTATTCTGTTAGAACACAGGCTGAGTGCGTATTATTTAAAAATAAACTGAGTCAATATTCTGTAAGAACACAGGCTGAGTGAGTATTCTTTTAACAAAACTGAGTCCACATTCCGTTAGGACACTGGCTTATGAGTATTCTGTTAGAAAACAGGCTGAGTGAGTATTCTTTAAACATAGACTGAGTCCATATTATATCAGAACCCAGGCTGAGTGAGTATACTGTTAGAACACAGGCTGAGTGAGTATTCTGTTAGAACAGAGGCTGAGTATTATGTTAGAACACAGGCTCAGTGTGCATTCTTTAAAAATAGACTTAGTCCATATTCTGTTAGAGCACAGGCTGAGTGAGTATTCTGTTAGAACACAGGCTGAGTGAGTGTTCTGTTAGAACACAGGCTGAGTGGTTATTATTTAAAAATAAACTGATTCCATATTCTGTTGGAACTCAGGCTGAGTATTCTTTTAACAAAATCG
Source organism: Furipterus horrens (assembly GCF_987537825.1). Classification (NCBI taxonomy): domain Eukaryota; kingdom Metazoa; phylum Chordata; class Mammalia; order Chiroptera; family Furipteridae; genus Furipterus; species Furipterus horrens. The sequence goes on along the minus strand of NW_028327197.1, from coordinate 917,239 downwards.
GAGTCCACATTCCCTTAGAACACAGGTTGAGTGAGTATTCTGTTAGAACACGGGCTGGGTGAGTATTCTCTTAGAACACAGGCTGAATGAGTATTATTTTAAAATAATCTGAATCCATATTCTGTTAGAACTCTCGCTGAGTGAGTATTCTGTTAGAACACAGGCTGAGTGAGTATTCTTTAAACATAGACTGAGTCCATATTCTGTTAGAAAACAGACTGAGATAGTAATTTTAGATGAGAATCTGAGTCAACATTCTGTTAAAACGCAGCTTGAGTGGGTAATATATAAAAGTAAACTGAGTCCATATTTTGTTCGAACACAGGATGAGTGAATATTCTTTGAAAATAATCTGAATCCATATTCTCTTAAAACACTGGCTGAGTGAGTATTTTGTTAGAACACAGGCTGAGTGGGTATTATTTAAAAATGAAGTGAGTCCATAGTATTTAGAACACAGACTGAGTGAGTATTCTTTAAAGACAGACTTAGTCCATATTCTGTTAGAGCACAGTGTGAGTGAGTAATTTTTGAACAAAATCTTAGTCCACATTCTGTTAGAACACAGGCTGAGTGAGTATTCCGTTAGAACACAGTCTGAGTGAGTATTCTTTAAACATAGACTGCGTCCAAATTCTGTTAGAACACAGACTGCGTTAGTAATTTTTGATCTGAATCCATATTCTGTTAGAACACAGGCTGAGTTAGTATTCTTTGAAAATAATCTGAATCCATATTCTGGTGGAACACTGGCTGAGTGAGTATGCTTTGAAAATAATCTGAGTCAATATCTTGTTAGAACACTTGCTGAGTTAGTATGTTGTTAAAACCCAGGCTCGGTGAGTATTTTGTTAGAACACAGGCTGAGTGCGTATTATTTAAAAATAAACTGAGTCCGTATTATTTAGAACACAGACTGAGTGAGTATTTTTCGAACAAAATCTGAGTTCACATTCTGTTAGAACACAGGCTGATTTAGTATTCTGTTAGAACACAGGCTAAGTGAGTGTTCTGTTAGAACACTGAACTGAGTGAGTATTCTTTAAACATAGACTGCGTCCAAATTCTGTTAGGACACAGACTGAGTTAGTAATTTTTGATCTGAATCCACATTCTGTTAGAACACAGGCTGAGTGCGTATTATTTAAAAATAAACTGAGTCCGTATTATTTAGAACACAGACTGAGTGAGTATTTTTTGTACAAAATCTGAGTCCACATTCTGTTAGAACACAGGCTGATTTAGTATTCTGTTAGAACACAGGCTAAGTGAGTGTTCTGTTAGAACACTGAACTGAGTGAGTATTCTTTAAACATAGACTGCGTCCAAATTCTGTTAGGACACAGACTGAGTTAGTAATTTTTGATCTGAATCCACTTTCTGTTAGAACACAGGCTGAGTGCGTATTATTTAAAAATAAACTGAGTCCATATTCTGTAAGAACACAGGCTGAGTGAGTATTCTTTTAACAAAACTGAGTCCACATTCCGTTAGGACACTGGCTTATGAGTATTCTGTTAGAAAACAGGCTGAGTGAGTATTCTTTAAACATAGACTGAGTTCATATTATATCAGAACACAGGCTGAGTGAGTATACTGTTAGAACACAGGCTGAGTGAGTATTCTGTTAGAACAGAGGCTGAGTATTATGTTAGAACACAGGCTCAGTGTGCATTCTTTAAAAATAGACTTAGTCCATATTCTGTTAGAGCACAGGCTGAGTGAGTATTCTGTTAGAACACAGGCTGAGTGAGTGTTCTGTTAGAACACAGGCTGAGTGTTTATTATTTAAAAATAAACTGATTCCATATTCTGTTAGAACTCAGGCTGAGTATTCTTTTAACAAAATCTGAGTCCACATTCCCTTAGAACACAGGTTGAGTGAGTATTCTGTTAGAACACGGGCTGGGTGAGTATTCTCTTAGAACACAGGCTGAATGAGTATTATTTTAAAATAATCTGAATCCATATTCTGTTAGAACTCTCGCTGAGTGAGTATTCTGTTAGAACACAGGCTGAGTGAGTATTCTTTAAACATAGACTGAGTCCATATTCTGTTAGAAAACAGACTGAGTTAGTAATTTTAGATGAGAATCTGAGTCAACATTCTGTTAAAACGCAGCTTGAGTGGGTAATATATAAAAGTAATCTGAGTCCATATTTTGTTCGAACACAGGCTGAGTGAATATTCTTTGAAAATAATCTGAATCCATATTCTCTTAAAACACTGGCTGAGTGAGTATTCTGTTAGAACACAGGCTGAGTGGGTATTATTTAAAAATAAAGTGAGTCCATAGTATTTAGAACACAGACTGAGTATTCTTTAAAGACAGACTTAGTCCATATTCTGTTAGAGCACAGTCTGAGTGAGTAATCTTTGAACAAAATCTTAGTCCACATTCTGTTAGAACACAGGCTGAGTGAGTATTCCGTTAGAACACAGTCTGAGTGAGTATTCTTTAAACATAGACTGCATCCAAATTCTGTTAGAACACAGACTGAGTTAGTAATTTTTGATTTGAATCCATATTGTGTTAGAACACTGGCTGAGTGAGTATGCTTTGAAAATAATCTGAGTCAATATCTTGTTAGAACACTTGCTGAGTTAGTATTTTGTTAAAACCCAGGCTCGGTGAGTATTTTGTTAGAACACAGGCTGAGTGCGTATTATTTAAAAATAAACTGAGTCCGTATTATTTAGAACACAGACTGAGTGAGTATTTTTTGTACAAAATCTGAGTCCACATTCTGTTAGAACACAGGCTGATTTAGTATTCTGTTAGAACACAGGCTAAGTGAGTGTTCTGTTAGAACACTGAACTGAGTGAGTATTCTTTAAACATAGACTGCGTCCAAATTCTGTTAGGACACAGACTGAGTTAGTAATTTTTGATCTGAATCCACATTCTGTTAGAACACAGGCTGAGTTAGTATTCTTTGAAAATAGTCTGAATCCATATTCTGGTAGAACACTGGCTGAGTGAGTATTCTTTGAAAATAATCTGAATGCATATTCTTGTATAACACTGGCTGAAAGAGTATTCTTTAAAAATAATCTGAGTCAATATCCTGTTAGAACACTTGCTGAATTAGTATTTTGTTAAAACCCAGGCTGAGTGAGTATTCTGTTAGAACACAGGCTGAGTGCGTATTATTTAAAAATAAACTGAGTCCATATTCTGTAAGAGCACAGGCTGAGTGAGTATTCTTTTAACAAAACTGAGTCCACATTCCGTTAGGACACTGGCTTATGAGTATTCTGTTAGAAAACAGGCTGAGTGAGTATTCTTTAAACATAGACTGAGTCCATATTATATCAGAACCCAGGCTGAGTGAGTATACTGTTAGAACACAGGCTGAGTGAGTATTCTGTTAGAACAGAGGCTGAGTATTATGTTAGAACACAGGCTCAGTGTGCATTCTTTAAAAATAGACTTAGTCCATATTCTGTTAGAGCACAGGCTGAGTGAGTATTCTGTTAGAACACAGGCTGAGTGAGTGTTCTGTTAGAACACAGGCTGAGTGGTTATTATTTAAAAATAAACTGATTCCATATTCTGTTGGAACTCAGGCTGAGTATTCTTTTAACAAAATCGGAGTCCACATTCCCTTAGAACACAGGTTGAGTGAGTATTCTGTTAGAACACGGGCTGGGTGAGTATTCTCTTAGAACACAGGCTGAATGAGTATTATTTTAAAATAATCTGAATCCATATTCTGTTAGAACTCTCGCTGAGTGAGTATTCTGTTAGAACACAGGCTGAGTGAGTATTCTTTAAACATAGACTGAGTCCATATTCTGTTAGAAAACAGACTGAGATAGTAATTTTAGATGAGAATCTGAGTCAACATTCTGTTAAAACGCAGCTTGAGTGGGTAATATATAAAAGTAATCTGAGTCCATATTTTGTTCGAACACAGGCTGAGTGAATATTCTTTGAAAATAATCTGAATCCATATTCTCTTAAAACACTGGCTGAGTGAGTATTCTGTTAGAACACAGGCTGAGTGGGTATTATTTAAAAATAAAGTGAGTCCATAGTATTTAGAACACAGACTGAGTGAGTATTCTTTAAAGACAGACTTAGTCCATATTCTGTTAGAGCACAGTCTGAGTGAGTAATTTTTGAACAAAATCTTAGTCCACATTCTGTTAGAACACAGGCTGAGTGAGTATTCCGTTAGAACACAGTCTGAGTGAGTATTCTTTAAACATAGACTGCGTCCAAATTCTGTTAGAACACAGACTGCGTTAGTAATTTTTGATCTGAATCCATATTCTGTTAGAACACAGGCTGAGTTAGTATTCTTTGAAAATAATCTGAATCCATATTCTGGTAGAACACTGGCTGAGTGAGTATGCTTTGAAAATAATCTGAGTCAATATCTTGTTAGAACACTTGCTGAGTTAGTATGTTGTTAAAACCCAGGCTCGGTGAGTATTTTGTTAGAACACAGGCTGAGTGCGTATTATTTAAAAATAAACTGAGTCCGTATTATTTAGAACACAGACTGAGTGAGTATTTTTCGAACAAAATCTGAGTTCACATTCTGTTAGAACACAGGCTGATTTAGTATTCTGTTAGAACACAGGCTAAGTGAGTGTTCTGTTAGAACACTGAACTGAGTGAGTATTCTTTAAACATAGACTGCGTCCAAATTCTGTTAGGACACAGACTGAGTTAGTAATTTTTGATCTGAATCCACATTCTGTTAGAACACAGGCTGAGTGCGTATTATTTAAAAATAAACTGAGTCCGTATTATTTAGAACACAGACTGAGTGAGTATTTTTCGAACAAAATCTGAGTTCACATTCTGTTAGAACACAGGCTGATTTAGTATTCTGTTAGAACACAGGCTAAGTGAGTGTTCTGTTAGAACACTGAACTGAGTGAGTATTCTTTAAACATAGACTGCGTCCAAATTCTGTTAGGACACAGACTGAGTTAGTAATTTTTGATCTGAATCCACATTCTGTTAGAACACAGGCTGAGTTAGTATTCTTTGAAAATAGTCTGAATCCATATTCTGGTAGAACACTGGCTGAGTGAGTATTCTTTGAAAATAATCTGAGTCAATATCCTGTTAGAACACTTGCTGAATTAGTATTTTGTTAAAACCCAGGCTGAGTGAGTATTCTGTTAGAACACAGGCTGAGTGCGTATTATTTAAAAATAAACTGAGTCAATATTCTGTAAGAACACAGGCTGAGTGAGTATTCTTTTAACAAAACTGAGTCCACATTCCGTTAGGACACTGGCTTATGAGTATTCTGTTAGAAAACAGGCTGAGTGAGTATTCTTTAAACATAGACTGAGTCCATATTATATCAGAACCCAGGCTGAGTGAGTATACTGTTAGAACACAGGCTGAGTGAGTATTCTGTTAGAACAGAGGCTGAGTATTATGTTAGAACACAGGCTCAGTGTGCATTCTTTAAAAATAGACTTAGTCCATATTCTGTTAGAGCACAGGCTGAGTGAGTATTCTGTTAGAACACAGGCTGAGTGAGTGTTCTGTTAGAACACAGGCTGAGTGGTTATTATTTAAAAATAAACTGATTCCATATTCTGTTGGAACTCAGGCTGAGTATTCTTTTAACAAAATCGGAGTCCACATTCCCTTAGAACACAGGTTGAGTGAGTATTCTGTTAGAACACGGGCTGGGTGAGTATTCTCTTAGAACACAGGCTGAATGAGTATTATTTTAAAATAATCTGAATCCATATTCTGTTAGAACTCTCGCTGAGTGAGTATTCTGTTAGAACACAGGCTGAGTGAGTATTCTTTAAACATAGACTGAGTCCATATTCTGTTAGAAAACAGACTGAGATAGTAATTTTAGATGAGAATCTGAGTCAACATTCTGTTAAAACGCAGCTTGAGTGGGTAATATATAAAAGTAAACTGAGTCCATATTTTGTTCGAACACAGGATGAGTGAATATTCTTTGAAAATAATCTGAATCCATATTCTCTTAAAACACTGGCTGAGTGAGTATTTTGTTAGAACACAGGCTGAGTGGGTATTATTTAAAAATGAAGTGAGTCCATAGTATTTAGAACACAGACTGAGTGAGTATTCTTTAAAGACAGACTTAGTCCATATTCTGTTAGAGCACAGTGTGAGTGAGTAATTTTTGAACAAAATCTTAGTCCACATTCTGTTAGAACACAGGCTGAGTGAGTATTCCGTTAGAACACAGTCTGAGTGAGTATTCTTTAAACATAGACTGCGTCCAAATTCTGTTAGAACACAGACTGCGTTAGTAATTTTTGATCTGAATCCATATTCTGTTAGAACACAGGCTGAGTTAGTATTCTTTGAAAATAATCTGAATCCATATTCTGGTGGAACACTGGCTGAGTGAGTATGCTTTGAAAATAATCTGAGTCAATATCTTGTTAGAACACTTGCTGAGTTAGTATGTTGTTAAAACCCAGGCTCGGTGAGTATTTTGTTAGAACACAGGCTGAGTGCGTATTATTTAAAAATAAACTGAGTCCGTATTATTTAGAACACAGACTGAGTGAGTATTTTTCGAACAAAATCTGAGTTCACATTCTGTTAGAACACAGGCTGATTTAGTATTCTGTTAGAACACAGGCTAAGTGAGTGTTCTGTTAGAACACTGAACTGAGTGAGTATTCTTTAAACATAGACTGCGTCCAAATTCTGTTAGGACACAGACTGAGTTAGTAATTTTTGATCTGAATCCACATTCTGTTAGAACACAGGCTGAGTGCGTATTATTTAAAAATAAACTGAGTCCGTATTATTTAGAACACAGACTGAGTGAGTATTTTTTGTACAAAATCTGAGTCCACATTCTGTTAGAACACAGGCTGATTTAGTATTCTGTTAGAACACAGGCTAAGTGAGTGTTCTGTTAGAACACTGAACTGAGTGAGTATTCTTTAAACATAGACTGCGTCCAAATTCTGTTAGGACACAGACTGAGTTAGTAATTTTTGATCTGAATCCACTTTCTGTTAGAACACAGGCTGAGTGCGTATTATTTAAAAATAAACTGAGTCCATATTCTGTAAGAACACAGGCTGAGTGAGTATTCTTTTAACAAAACTGAGTCCACATTCCGTTAGGACACTGGCTTATGAGTATTCTGTTAGAAAACAGGCTGAGTGAGTATTCTTTAAACATAGACTGAGTTCATATTATATCAGAACACAGGCTGAGTGAGTATACTGTTAGAACACAGGCTGAGTGAGTATTCTGTTAGAACAGAGGCTGAGTATTATGTTAGAACACAGGCTCAGTGTGCATTCTTTAAAAATAGACTTAGTCCATATTCTGTTAGAGCACAGGCTGAGTGAGTATTCTGTTAGAACACAGGCTGAGTGAGTGTTCTGTTAGAACACAGGCTGAGTGTTTATTATTTAAAAATAAACTGATTCCATATTCTGTTAGAACTCAGGCTGAGTATTCTTTTAACAAAATCTGAGTCCACATTCCCTTAGAACACAGGTTGAGTGAGTATTCTGTTAGAACACGGGCTGGGTGAGTATTCTCTTAGAACACAGGCTGAATGAGTATTATTTTAAAATAATCTGAATCCATATTCTGTTAGAACTCTCGCTGAGTGAGTATTCTGTTAGAACACAGGCTGAGTGAGTATTCTTTAAACATAGACTGAGTCCATATTCTGTTAGAAAACAGACTGAGTTAGTAATTTTAGATGAGAATCTGAGTCAACATTCTGTTAAAACGCAGCTTGAGTGGGTAATATATAAAAGTAATCTGAGTCCATATTTTGTTCGAACACAGGCTGAGTGAATATTCTTTGAAAATAATCTGAATCCATATTCTCTTAAAACACTGGCTGAGTGAGTATTCTGTTAGAACACAGGCTGAGTGGGTATTATTTAAAAATAAAGTGAGTCCATAGTATTTAGAACACAGACTGAGTATTCTTTAAAGACAGACTTAGTCCATATTCTGTTAGAGCACAGTCTGAGTGAGTAATCTTTGAACAAAATCTTAGTCCACATTCTGTTAGAACACAGGCTGAGTGAGTATTCCGTTAGAACACAGTCTGAGTGAGTATTCTTTAAACATAGACTGCATCCAAATTCTGTTAGAACACAGACTGAGTTAGTAATTTTTGATTTGAATCCATATTGTGTTAGAACACTGGCTGAGTGAGTATGCTTTGAAAATAATCTGAGTCAATATCTTGTTAGAACACTTGCTGAGTTAGTATTTTGTTAAAACCCAGGCTCGGTGAGTATTTTGTTAGAACACAGGCTGAGTGCGTATTATTTAAAAATAAACTGAGTCCGTATTATTTAGAACACAGACTGAGTGAGTATTTTTTGTACAAAATCTGAGTCCACATTCTGTTAGAACACAGGCTGATTTAGTATTCTGTTAGAACACAGGCTAAGTGAGTGTTCTGTTAGAACACTGAACTGAGTGAGTATTCTTTAAACATAGACTGCGTCCAAATTCTGTTAGGACACAGACTGAGTTAGTAATTTTTGATCTGAATCCACATTCTGTTAGAACACAGGCTGAGTTAGTATTCTTTGAAAATAGTCTGAATCCATATTCTGGTAGAACACTGGCTGAGTGAGTATTCTTTGAAAATAATCTGAATGCATATTCTTGTATAACACTGGCTGAAAGAGTATTCTTTAAAAATAATCTGAGTCAATATCCTGTTAGAACACTTGCTGAATTAGTATTTTGTTAAAACCCAGGCTGAGTGAGTATTCTGTTAGAACACAGGCTGAGTGCGTATTATTTAAAAATAAACTGAGTCCATATTCTGTAAGAGCACAGGCTGAGTGAGTATTCTTTTAACAAAACTGAGTCCACATTCCGTTAGGACACTGGCTTATGAGTATTCTGTTAGAAAACAGGCTGAGTGAGTATTCTTTAAACATAGACTGAGTCCATATTATATCAGAACCCAGGCTGAGTGAGTATACTGTTAGAACACAGGCTGAGTGAGTATTCTGTTAGAACAGAGGCTGAGTATTATGTTAGAACACAGGCTCAGTGTGCATTCTTTAAAAATAGACTTAGTCCATATTCTGTTAGAGCACAGGCTGAGTGAGTATTCTGTTAGAACACAGGCTGAGTGAGTGTTCTGTTAGAACACAGGCTGAGTGGTTATTATTTAAAAATAAACTGATTCCATATTCTGTTGGAACTCAGGCTGAGTATTCTTTTAACAAAATCGGAGTCCACATTCCCTTAGAACACAGGTTGAGTGAGTATTCTGTTAGAACACGGGCTGGGTGAGTATTCTCTTAGAACACAGGCTGAATGAGTATTATTTTAAAATAATCTGAATCCATATTCTGTTAGAACTCTCGCTGAGTGAGTATTCTGTTAGAACACAGGCTGAGTGAGTATTCTTTAAACATAGACTGAGTCCATATTCTGTTAGAAAACAGACTGAGATAGTAATTTTAGATGAGAATCTGAGTCAACATTCTGTTAAAACGCAGCTTGAGTGGGTAATATATAAAAGTAATCTGAGTCCATATTTTGTTCGAACACAGGCTGAGTGAATATTCTTTGAAAATAATCTGAATCCATATTCTCTTAAAACACTGGCTGAGTGAGTATTCTGTTAGAACACAGGCTGAGTGGGTATTATTTAAAAATAAAGTGAGTCCATAGTATTTAGAACACAGACTGAGTATTCTTTAAAGACAGACTTAGTCCATATTCTGTTAGAGCACAGTCTGAGTGAGTAATTTTTGAACAAAATCTTAGTCCACATTCTGTTAGAACACAGGCTGAGTGAGTATTCCGTTAGAACACAGTCTGAGTGAGTATTCTTTAAACATAGACTGCGTCCAAATTCTGTTAGAACACAGACTGAGTTAGTAATTTTTGATTTGAATCCATATTGTGTTAGAACACTGGCTGAGTGAGTATGCTTTGAAAATAATCTGAGTCAATATCTTGTTAGAACACTTGCTGAGTTAGTATTTTGTTAAAACCCAGGCTCGGTGAGTATTTTGTTAGAACACAGGCTGAGTGCGTATTATTTAAAAATAAACTGAGTCCGTATTATTTAGAACACAGACTGAGTGAGTATTTTTTGTACAAAATCTGAGTCCACATTCTGTTAGAACACAGGCTGATTTAGTATTCTGTTAGAACACAGGCTAAGTGAGTGTTCTGTTAGAACACTGAACTGAGTGAGTATTCTTTAAACATAGACTGCGTCCAAATTCTGTTAGGACACAGACTGAGTTAGTAATTTTTGATCTGAATCCACATTCTGTTAGAACACAGGCTGAGTTAGTATTCTTTGAAAATAGTCTGAATCCATATTCTGGTAGAACACTGGCTGAGTGAGTATTCTTTGAAAATAATCTGAATGCATATTCTGGTATAACACTGGCTGAATGAGTATTCTTTAAAAATAATCTGAGTCAATATCCTGTTAGAACACTTGCTGAATTAGTATTTTGTTAAAACCCAGGCTGAGTGAGTATTCTGTTAGAACACAGGCTGAGTGCGTATTATTTAAAAATAAACTGAGTCCATATTCTGTAAGAACACAGGCTGAGTGAGTATTCTTTTAACAAAACTGAGTCCACATTCCGTTAGGACACTGGCTTATGAGTATTCTGTTAGAAAACAGGCTGAGTGAGTATTCTTTAAACATAGACTGAGTCCATATTATATCAGAACCCAGGCTGAGTGAGTATACTGTTAGAACACAGGCTGAGTGAGTATTCTGTTAGAACAGAGGCTGAGTATTATGTTAGAACACAGGCTCAGTGTGCATTCTTTAAAAATAGACTTAGTCCATATTCTGTTAGAGCACAGGCTGAGTGAGTATTCTGTTAGAACACAGGCTGAGTGAGTGTTCTGTTAGAACACAGGCTGAGTGGTTATTATTTAAAAATAAACTGATTCCATATTCTGTTGGAACTCAGGATGAGTATTCTTTTAACAAAATCGGAGTCCACATTCCCTTAGAACACAGGTTGAGTGAGTATTCTGTTAGAACACGGGCTGGGTGAGTATTCTCTTAGAACACAGGCTGAATGAGTATTATTTTAAAATAATCTGAATCCATATTCTGTTAGAACTCTCGCTGAGTGAGTATTCTGTTAGAACACAGGCTGAGTGAGTATTCTTTAAACATAGACTGAGTCCATATTCTGTTAGAAAACAGACTGAGATAGTAATTTTAGATGAGAATCTGAGTCAACATTCTGTTAAAACGCAGCTTGAGTGGGTAATATATAAAAGTAAACTGAGTCCATATTTTGTTCGAACACAGGATGAGTGAATATTCTTTGAAAATAATCTGAATCCATATTCTCTTAAAACACTGGCTGAGTGAGTATTTTGTTAGAACACAGGCTGAGTGGGTATTATTTAAAAATGAAGTGAGTCCATAGTATTTAGAACACAGACTGAGTGAGTATTCTTTAAAGACAGACTTAGTCCATATTCTGTTAGAGCACAGTCTGAGTGAGTAATTTTTGAACAAAATCTTAGTCCACATTCTGTTAGAACACAGGCTGAGTGAGTATTCCGTTAGAACACAGTCTGAGTGAGTATTCTTTAAATATAGACTGCGTCCAAATTCTGTTAGAACACAGACTGCGTTAGTAATTTTTGATCTGAATCCATATTCTGTTAGAACACAGGCTGAGTTAGTATTCTTTGAAAATAATCTGAATCCATATTCTGGTAGAACACTGGCTGAGTGAGTATGCTTTGAAAATAATCTGAGTCAATATCTTGTTAGAACACTTGCTGAGTTAGTATTTTGTTAAAACCCAGGCTCGGTGAGTATTTTGTTAGAACACAGGCTGAGTGCGTATTATTTAAAAATAAACTGAGTCCGTATTATTTAGAACACAGACTGAGTGAGTATTTTTCGAACAAAATCTGAGTTCACATTCTGTTAGAACACAGGCTGATTTAGTATTCTGTTAGAACACAGGCTAAGTGAGTGTTCTGTTAGAACACTGAACTGAGTGAGTATTCTTTAAACATAGACTGCGTCCAAATTCTGTTAGGACACAGACTGAGTTAGTAATTTTTGATCTGAATCCACATTCTGTTAGAACACAGGCTGAGTGCGTATTATTTAAAAATAAACTGAGTCCGTATTATTTAGAACACAGACTGAGTGAGTATTTTTTGTACAAAATCTGAGTCCACATTCTGTTAGAACACAGGCTGATTTAGTATTCTGTTAGAACACAGGCTAAGTGAGTGTTCTGTTAGAACACTGAACTGAGTGAGTATTCTTTAAACATAGACTGCGTCCAAATTCTGTTAGGACACAGACTGAGTTAGTAATTTTTGATCTGAATCCACATTCTGTTAGAACACAGGCTGAGTGCGTATTATTTAAAAATAAACTGAGTCCATATTCTGTAAGAACACAGGCTGAGTGAGTATTCTTTTAACAAAACTGAGTCCACATTCCGTTAGGACACTGGCTTATGAGTATTCTGTTAGAAAACAGGCTGAGTGAGTATTCTTTAAACATAGACTGAGTTCATATTATATCAGAACACAGGCTGAGTGAGTATACTGTTAGAACACAGGCTGAGTGAGTATTCTGTTAGAACAGAGGCTGAGTATTATGTTAGAACACAGGCTCAGTGTGCATTCTTTAAAAATAGACTTAGTCCATATTCTGTTAGAGCACAGGCTGAGTGAGTATTCTGTTAGAACACAGGCTGAGTGAGTGTTCTGTTAGAACACAGGCTGAGTGTTTATTATTTAAAAATAAACTGATTCCATATTCTGTTAGAACTCAGGCTGAGTATTCTTTTAACAAAATCTGAGTCCACATTCCCTTAGAACACAGGTTGAGTGAGTATTCTGTTAGAACACGGGCTGGGTGAGTATTCTCTTAGAACACAGGCTCAATGAGTATTATTTTAAAATTATCTGAATCCATATTCTGTTAGAACTCTCGCTGAGTGAGTATTCTGTTAGAACACAGGCTGAGTGAGTATTCTTTAAACATAGACTGAGTCCATATTCTGTTAGAAAACAGACTGAGTTAGTAATTTTAGATGAGAATCTGAGTCAACATTCTGTTAAAACGCAGCTTGAGTGGGTAATATATAAAAGTAATCTGAGTCCATATTTTGTTCGAACACAGGCTGAGTGAATATTCTTTGAAAATAATCTGAATCCATATTCTCTTAAAACACTGGCTGAGTGAGTATTCTGTTAGAACACAGGCTGAGTGGGTATTATTTAAAAATAAAGTGAGTCCATAGTATTTAGAACACAGACTGAGTATTCTTTAAAGACAGACTTAGTCCATATTCTGTTAGAGCACAGTCTGAGTGAGTAATTTTTGAACAAAATCTTAGTCCACATTCTGTTAGAACACAGGCTGAGTGAGTATTCCGTTAGAACACAGTCTGAGTGAGTATTCTTTAAACATAGACTGCGTCCAAATTCTGTTAGAACACAGACTGAGTTAGTAATTTTTGATTTGAATCCATATTGTGTTAGAACACTGGCTGAGTGAGTATGCTTTGAAAATAATCTGAGTCAATATCTTGTTAGAACACTTGCTGAGTTAGTATTTTGTTAAAACCCAGGCTCGGTGAGTATTTTGTTAGAACACAGGCTGAGTGCGTATTATTTAAAAATAAACTGAGTCCGTATTATTTAGAACACAGACTGAGTGAGTATTTTTTGTACAAAATCTGAGTCCACATTCTGTTAGAACACAGGCTGATTTAGTATTCTGTTAGAACACAGGCTAAGTGAGTGTTCTGTTAGAACACTGAACTGAGTGAGTATTCTTTAAACATAGACTGCGTCCAAATTCTGTTAGGACACAGACTGAGTTAGTAATTTTTGATCTGAATCCACATTCTGTTAGAACACAGGCTGAGTTAGTATTCTTTGAAAATAGTCTGAATCCATATTCTGGTAGAACACTGGCTGAGTGAATATTCTTTGAAAATAATCTGAATGCATATTCTGGTATAACACTGGCTGAATGAGTATTCTTTAAAAATAATCTGAGTCAATATCCTGTTAGAACACTTGCTGAATTAGTATTTTGTTAAAACCCAGGCTGAGTGAGTATTCTGTTAGAACACAGGCTGAGTGCGTATTATTTAAAAATAAACTGAGTCCATATTCTGTAAGAACACAGGCTGAGTGAGTATTCTTTTAACAAAACTGAGTCCACATTCCGTTAGGACACTGGCTTATGAGTATTCTGTTAGAAAACAGGCTGAGTGAGTATTCTTTAAACATAGACTGAGTCCATATTATATCAGAACCCAGGCTGAGTGAGTATACTGTTAGAACACAGGCTGAGTGAGTATTCTGTTAGAACAGAGGCTGAGTATTATGTTAGAACACAGGCTCAGTGTGCATTCTTTAAAAATAGACTTAGTCCATATTCTGTTAGAGCACAGGCTGAGTGAGTATTCTGTTAGAACACAGGCTGAGTGAGTGTTCTGTTAGAACACAGGCTGAGTGGTTATTATTTAAAAATAAACTGATTCCATATTCTGTTGGAACTCAGGCTGAGTATTCTTTTAACAAAATCGGAGTCCACATTCCCTTAGAACACAGGTTGAGTGAGTATTCTGTTAGAACACGGGCTGGGTGAGTATTCTCTTAGAACACAGGCTGAATGAGTATTATTTTAAAATAATCTGAATCCATATTCTGTTAGAACTCTCGCTGAGTGAGTATTCTGTTAGAACACAGGCTGAGTGAGTATTCTTTAAACATAGACTGAGTCCATCTTCTGTTAGAAAACAGACTGAGATAGTAATTTTAGATGAGAATCTGAGTCAACATTCTGTTAAAACGCAGCTTGAGTGGGTAATATATAAAAGTAAACTGAGTCCATATTTTGTTCGAACAGAGGATGAGTGAATATTCTTTGAAAATAATCTGAATCCATATTCTCTTAAAACACTGGCTGAGTGAGTATTTTGTTAGAACACAGGCTGAGTGGGTATTATTTAAAAATGAAGTGAGTCCATAGTATTTAGAACACAGACTGAGTGAGTATTCTTTAAAGACAGACTTAGTCCATATTCTGTTAGAGCACAGTCTGAGTGAGTAATTTTTGAACAAAATCTTAGTCCACATTCTGTTAGAACACAGGCTGAGTGAGTATTCCGTTAGAACACAGTCTGAGTGAGTATTCTTTAAACATAGACTGCGTCCAAATTCTGTTAGAACACAGACTGCGTTAGTAATTTTTGATCTGAATCCATATTCTGTTAGAACACAGGCTGAGTTAGTATTCTTTGAAAATAATCTGAATCCATATTCTGGTAGAACACTGGCTGAGTGAGTATGCTTTGAAAATAATCTGAGTCAATATCTTGTTAGAACACTTGCTGAGTTAGTATGTTGTTAAAACCCAGGCTCGGTGAGTATTTTGTTAGAACACAGGCTGAGTGCGTATTATTTAAAAATAAACTGAGTCCGTATTATTTAGAACACAGACTGAGTGAGTATTTTTCGAACAAAATCTGAGTTCACATTCTGTTAGAACACAGGCTGATTTAGTATTCTGTTAGAACACAGGCTAAGTGAGTGTTCTGTTAGAACACTGAACTGAGTGAGTATTCTTTAAACATAGACTGCGTCCAAATTCTGTTAGGACACAGACTGAGTTAGTAATTTTTGATCTGAATCCACATTCTGTTAGAACACAGGCTGATTTAGTATTCTGTTAGAACACAGGCTAAGTGAGTGTTCTGTTAGAACACTGAACTGAGTGAGTATTCTTTAAACATAGACTGCGTCCAAATTCTGTTAGGACACAGACTGAGTTAGTAATTTTTGATCTGAATCCACATTCTGTTAGAACACAGGCTGAGTTAGTATTCTTTGAAAATAGTCTGAATCCATATTCTGGTAGAACACTGGCTGAGTGAATATTCTTTGAAAATAATCTGAATGCATATTCTGGTATAACACTGGCTGAATGAGTATTCTTTAAAAATAATCTGAGTCAATATCCTGTTAGAACACTTGCTGAATTAGTATTTTGTTAAAACCCAGGCTGAGTGAGTATTCTGTTAGAACACAGGCTGAGTGCGTATTATTTAAAAATAAACTGAGTCCATATTCTGTAAGAACACAGGCTGAGTGAGTATTCTTTTAACAAAACTGAGTCCACATTCCGTTAGGACACTGGCTTATGAGTATTCTGTTAGAAAACAGGCTGAGTGAGTATTCTTTAAACATAGACTGAGTCCATATTATATCAGAACCCAGGCTGAGTGAGTATACTGTTAGAACACAGGCTGAGTGAGTATTCTGTTAGAACAGAGGCTGAGTATTATGTTAGAACACAGGCTCAGTGTGCATTCTTTAAAAATAGACTTAGTCCATATTCTGTTAGAGCACAGGCTGAGTGAGTATTCTGTTAGAACACAGGCTGAGTGAGTGTTCTGTTAGAACACAGGCTGAGTGGTTATTATTTAAAAATAAACTGATTCCATATTCTGTTGGAACTCAGGCTGAGTATTCTTTTAACAAAATCGGAGTCCACATTCCCTTAGAACACAGGTTGAGTGAGTATTCTGTTAGAACACGGGCTGGGTGAGTATTCTCTTAGAACACAGGCTGAATGAGTATTATTTTAAAATAATCTGAATCCATATTCTGTTAGAACTCTCGCTGAGTGAGTATTCTGTTAGAACACAGGCTGAGTGAGTATTCTTTAAACATAGACTGAGTCCATCTTCTGTTAGAAAACAGACTGAGATAGTAATTTTAGATGAGAATCTGAGTCAACATTCTGTTAAAACGCAGCTTGAGTGGGTAATATATAAAAGTAAACTGAGTCCATATTTTGTTCGAACACAGGATGAGTGAATATTCTTTGAAAATAATCTGAATCCATATTCTCTTAAAACACTGGCTGAGTGAGTATTTTGTTAGAACACAGGCTGAGTGGGTATTATTTAAAAATGAAGTGAGTCCATAGTATTTAGAACACAGACTGAGTGAGTATTCTTTAAAGACAGACTTAGTCCATATTCTGTTAGAGCACAGTCTGAGTGAGTAATTTTTGAACAAAATCTTAGTCCACATTCTGTTAGAACACAGGCTGAGTGAGTATTCCGTTAGAACACAGTCTGAGTGAGTATTCTTTAAACATAGACTGCGTCCAAATTCTGTTAGAACACAGACTGCGTTAGTAATTTTTGATCTGAATCCATATTCTGTTAGAACACAGGCTGAGTTAGTATTCTTTGAAAATAATCTGAATCCATATTCTGGTAGAACACTGGCTGAGTGAGTATGCTTTGAAAATAATCTGAGTCAATATCTTGTTAGAACACTTGCTGAGTTAGTATGTTGTTAAAACCCAGGCTCGGTGAGTATTTTGTTAGAACACAGGCTGAGTGCGTATTATTTAAAAATAAACTGAGTCCGTATTATTTAGAACACAGACTGAGTGAGTATTTTTCGAACAAAATCTGAGTTCACATTCTGTTAGAACACAGGCTGATTTAGTATTCTGTTAGAACACAGGCTAAGTGAGTGTTCTGTTAGAACACTGAACTGAGTGAGTATTCTTTAAACATAGACTGCGTCCAAATTCTGTTAGGACACAGACTGAGTTAGTAATTTTTGATCTGAATCCACATTCTGTTAGAACACAGGCTGATTTAGTATTCTGTTAGAACACAGGCTAAGTGAGTGTTCTGTTAGAACACTGAACTGAGTGAGTATTCTTTAAACATAGACTGCGTCCAAATTCTGTTAGGACACAGACTGAGTTAGTAATTTTTGATCTGAATCCACATTCTGTTAGAACACAGGCTGAGTTAGTATTCTTTGAAAATAGTCTGAATCCATATTCTGGTAGAACACTGGCTGAGTGAATATTCTTTGAAAATAATCTGAATGCATATTCTGGTATAACACTGGCTGAATGAGTATTCTTTAAAAATAATCTGAGTCAATATCCTGTTAGAACACTTGCTGAATTAGTATTTTGTTAAAACCCAGGCTGAGTGAGTATTCTGTTAGAACACAGGCTGAGTGCGTATTATTTAAAAATAAACTGAGTCCATATTCTGTAAGAACACAGGCTGAGTGAGTATTCTTTTAACAAAACTGAGTCCACATTCCGTTAGGACACTGGCTTATGAGTATTCTGTTAGAAAACAGGCTGAGTGAGTATTCTTTAAACATAGACTGAGTCCATATTATATCAGAACCCAGGCTGAGTGAGTATACTGTTAGAACACAGGCTGAGTGAGTATTCTGTTAGAACAGAGGCTGAGTATTATGTTAGAACACAGGCTCAGTGTGCATTCTTTAAAAATAGACTTAGTCCATATTCTGTTAGAGCACAGGCTGAGTGAGTATTCTGTTAGAACACAGGCTGAGTGAGTGTTCTGTTAGAACACAGGCTGAGTGGTTATTATTTAAAAATAAACTGATTCCATATTCTGTTGGAACTCAGGATGAGTATTCTTTTAACAAAATCGGAGTCCACATTCCCTTAGAACACAGGTTGAGTGAGTATTCTGTTAGAACACGGGCTGGGTGAGTATTCTCTTAGAACACAGGCTGAATGAGTATTATTTTAAAATAATCTGAATCCATATTCTGTTAGAACTCTCGCTGAGTGAGTATTCTGTTAGAACACAGGCTGAGTGAGTATTCTTTAAACATAGACTGAGTCCATATTCTGTTAGAAAACAGACTGAGATAGTAATTTTAGATGAGAATCTGAGTCAACATTCTGTTAAAACGCAGCTTGAGTGGGTAATATATAAAAGTAAACTGAGTCCATATTTTGTTCGAACACAGGATGAGTGAATATTCTTTGAAAATAATCTGAATCCATATTCTCTTAAAACACTGGCTGAGTGAGTATTTTGTTAGAACACAGGCTGAGTGGGTATTATTTAAAAATGAAGTGAGTCCATAGTATTTAGAACACAGACTGAGTGAGTATTCTTTAAAGACAGACTTAGTCCATATTCTGTTAGAGCACAGTCTGAGTGAGTAATTTTTGAACAAAATCTTAGTCCACATTCTGTTAGAACACAGGCTGAGTGAGTATTCCGTTAGAACACAGTCTGAGTGAGTATTCTTTAAACATAGACTGCGTCCAAATTCTGTTAGAACACAGACTGCGTTAGTAATTTTTGATCTGAATCCATATTCTGTTAGAACACAGGCTGAGTTAGTATTCTTTGAAAATAATCTGAATCCATATTCTGGTAGAACACTGGCTGAGTGAGTATGCTTTGAAAATAATCTGAGTCAATATCTTGTTAGAACACTTGCTGAGTTAGTATTTTGTTAAAACCCAGGCTCGGTGAGTATTTTGTTAGAACACAGGCTGAGTGCGTATTATTTAAAAATAAACTGAGTCCGTATTATTTAGAACACAGACTGAGTGAGTATTTTTCGAACAAAATCTGAGTTCACATTCTGTTAGAACACAGGCTGATTTAGTATTCTGTTAGAACACAGGCTAAGTGAGTGTTCTGTTAGAACACTGAACTGAGTGAGTATTCTTTAAACATAGACTGCGTCCAAATTCTGTTAGGACACAGACTGAGTTAGTAATTTTTGATCTGAATCCACATTCTGTTAGAACACAGGCTGAGTGCGTATTATTTAAAAATAAACTGAGTCCGTATTATTTAGAACACAGACTGAGTGAGTATTTTTTGTACAAAATCTGAGTCCACATTCTGTTAGAACACAGGCTGATTTAGTATTCTGTTAGAACACAGGCTAAGTGAGTGTTCTGTTAGAACACTGAACTGAGTGAGTATTCTTTAAACATAGACTGCGTCCAAATTCTGTTAGGACACAGACTGAGTTAGTAATTTTTGATCTGAATCCACATTCTGTTAGAACACAGGCTGAGTGCGTATTATTTAAAAATAAACTGAGTCCATATTCTGTAAGAACACAGGCTGAGTGAGTATTCTTTTAACAAAACTGAGTCCACATTCCGTTAGGACACTGGCTTATGAGTATTCTGTTAGAAAACAGGCTGAGTGAGTATTCTTTAAACATAGACTGAGTTCATATTATATCAGAACACAGGCTGAGTGAGTATACTGTTAGAACACAGGCTGAGTGAGTATTCTGTTAGAACAGAGGCTGAGTATTATGTTAGAACACAGGCTCAGTGTGCATTCTTTAAAAATAGACTTAGTCCATATTCTGTTAGAGCACAGGCTGAGTGAGTATTCTGTTAGAACACAGGCTGAGTGAGTGTTCTGTTAGAACACAGGCTGAGTGTTTATTATTTAAAAATAAACTGATTCCATATTCTGTTAGAACTCAGGCTGAGTATTCTTTTAACAAAATCTGAGTCCACATTCCCTTAGAACACAGGTTGAGTGAGTATTCTGTTAGAACACGGGCTGGGTGAGTATTCTCTTAGAACACAGGCTCAATGAGTATTATTTTAAAATAATCTGAATCCATATTCTGTTAGAACTCTCGCTGAGTGAGTATTCTGTTAGAACACAGGCTGAGTGAGTATTCTTTAAACATAGACTGAGTCCATATTCTGTTAGAAAACAGACTGAGTTAGTAATTTTAGATGAGAATCTGAGTCAACATTCTGTTAAAACGCAGCTTGAGTGGGTAATATATAAAAGTAATCTGAGTCCATATTTTGTTCGAACACAGGCTGAGTGAATATTCTTTGAAAATAATCTGAATCCATATTCTCTTAAAACACTGGCTGAGTGAGTATTCTGTTAGAACACAGGCTGAGTGGGTATTATTTAAAAATAAAGTGAGTCCATAGTATTTAGAACACAGACTGAGTATTCTTTAAAGACAGACTTAGTCCATATTCTGTTAGAGCACAGTCTGAGTGAGTAATTTTTGAACAAAATCTTAGTCCACATTCTGTTAGAACACAGGCTGAGTGAGTATTCCGTTAGAACACAGTCTGAGTGAGTATTCTTTAAACATAGACTGCGTCCAAATTCTGTTAGAACACAGACTGAGTTAGTAATTTTTGATTTGAATCCATATTGTGTTAGAACACTGGCTGAGTGAGTATGCTTTGAAAATAATCTGAGTCAATATCTTGTTAGAACACTTGCTGAGTTAGTATTTTGTTAAAACCCAGGCTCGGTGAGTATTTTGTTAGAACACAGGCTGAGTGCGTATTATTTAAAAATAAACTGAGTCCGTATTATTTAGAACACAGACTGAGTGAGTATTTTTTGTACAAAATCTGAGTCCACATTCTGTTAGAACACAGGCTGATTTAGTATTCTGTTAGAACACAGGCTAAGTGAGTGTTCTGTTAGAACACTGAACTGAGTGAGTATTCTTTAAACATAGACTGCGTCCAAATTCTGTTAGGACACAGACTGAGTTAGTAATTTTTGATCTGAATCCACATTCTGTTAGAACACAGGCTGAGTTAGTATTCTTTGAAAATAGTCTGAATCCATATTCTGGTAGAACACTGGCTGAGTGAGTATTCTTTGAAAATAATCTGAATGCATATTCTGGTATAACACTGGCTGAAAGAGTATTCTTTAAAAATAATCTGAGTCAATATCCTGTTAGAACACTTGCTGAATTAGTATTTTGTTAAAACCCAGGCTGAGTGAGTATTCTGTTAGAACACAGGCTGAGTGCGTATTATTTAAAAATAAACTGAGTCCATATTCTGTAAGAACACAGGCTGAGTGAGTATTCTTTTAACAAAACTGAGTCCACATTCCGTTAGGACACTGGCTTATGAGTATTCTGTTAGAAAACAGGCTGAGTGAGTATTCTTTGAACATAGACTGAGTCCATATTATATCAGAACCCAGGCTGAGTGAGTATACTGTTAGAACACAGGCTGAGTGAGTATTCTGTTAGAACAGAGGCTGAGTATTATGTTAGAACACAGGCTCAGTGTGCATTCTTTAAAAATAGACTTAGTCCATATTCTGTTAGAGCACAGGCTGAGTGAGTATTCTGTTAGAACACAGGCTGAGTGAGTGTTCTGTTAGAACACAGGCTGAGTGGTTATTATTTAAAAATAAACTGATTCCATATTCTGTTGGAACTCAGGCTGAGTATTCTTTTAACAAAATCGGAGTCCACATTCCCTTAGAACACAGGTTGAGTGAGTATTCTGTTAGAACACGGGCTGGGTGAGTATTCTCTTAGAACACAGGCTCAATGAGTATTATTTTAAAATAATCTGAATCCATATTCTGTTAGAACTCTCGCTGAGTGAGTATTCTGTTAGAACACAGGCTGAGTGAGTATTCTTTAAACATAGACTGAGTCCATATTCTGTTAGAAAACAGACTGAGTTAGTAATTTTAGATGAGAATCTGAGTCAACATTCTGTTAAAACGCAGCTTGAGTGGGTAATATATAAAAGTAATCTGAGTCCATATTTTGTTCGAACACAGGCTGAGTGAATATTCTTTGAAAATAATCTGAATCCATATTCTCTTAAAACACTGGCTGAGTGAGTATTCTGTTAGAACACAGGCTGAGTGGGTATTATTTAAAAATAAAGTGAGTCCATAGTATTTAGAACACAGACTGAGTATTCTTTAAAGACAGACTTAGTCCATATTCTGTTAGAGCACAGTCTGAGTGAGTAATTTTTGAACAAAATCTTAGTCCACATTCTGTTAGAACACAGGCTGAGTGAGTATTCCGTTAGAACACAGTCTGAGTGAGTATTCTTTAAACATAGACTGCGTCCAAATTCTGTTAGAACACAGACTGAGTTAGTAATTTTTGATTTGAATCCATATTGTGTTAGAACACTGGCTGAGTGAGTATGCTTTGAAAATAATCTGAGTCAATATCTTGTTAGAACACTTGCTGAGTTAGTATTTTGTTAAAACCCAGGCTCGGTGAGTATTTTGTTAGAACACAGGCTGAGTGCGTATTATTTAAAAATAAACTGAGTCCGTATTATTTAGAACACAGACTGAGTGAGTATTTTTTGTACAAAATCTGAGTCCACATTCTGTTAGAACACAGGCTGATTTAGTATTCTGTTAGAACACAGGCTAAGTGAGTGTTCTGTTAGAACACTGAACTGAGTGAGTATTCTTTAAACATAGACTGCGTCCAAATTCTGTTAGGACACAGACTGAGTTAGTAATTTTTGATCTGAATCCACATTCTGTTAGAACACAGGCTGAGTTAGTATTCTTTGAAAATAGTCTGAATCCATATTCTGGTAGAACACTGGCTGAGTGAGTATTCTTTGAAAATAATCTGAATGCATATTCTGGTATAACACTGGCTGAATGAGTATTCTTTAAAAATAATCTGAGTCAATATCCTGTTAGAACACTTGCTGAATTAGTATTTTGTTAAAACCCAGGCTGAGTGAGTATTCTGTTAGAACACAGGCTGAGTGCGTATTATTTAAAAATAAACTGAGTCCATATTCTGTAAGAACACAGGCTGAGTGAGTATTCTTTTAACAAAACTGAGTCCACATTCCGTTAGGACACTGGCTTATGAGTATTCTGTTAGAAAACAGGCTGAGTGAGTATTCTTTAAACATAGACTGAGTCCATATTATATCAGAACCCAGGCTGAGTGAGTATACTGTTAGAACACAGGCTGAGTGAGTATTCTGTTAGAACAGAGGCTGAGTATTATGTTAGAACACAGGCTCAGTGTGCATTCTTTAAAAATAGACTTAGTCCATATTCTGTTAGAGCACAGGCTGAGTGAGTATTCTGTTAGAACACAGGCTGAGTGAGTGTTCTGTTAGAACACAGGCTGAGTGGTTATTATTTAAAAATAAACTGATTCCATATTCTGTTGGAACTCAGGCTGAGTATTCTTTTAACAAAATCGGAGTCCACATTCCCTTAGAACACAGGTTGAGTGAGTATTCTGTTAGAACACGGGCTGGGTGAGTATTCTCTTAGAACACAGGCTGAATGAGTATTATTTTAAAATAATCTGAATCCATATTCTGTTAGAACTCTCGCTGAGTGAGTATTCTGTTAGAACACAGGCTGAGTGAGTATTCTTTAAACATAGACTGAGTCCATATTCTGTTAGAAAACAGACTGAGATAGTAATTTTAGATGAGAATCTGAGTCAACATTCTGTTAAAACGCAGCTTGAGTGGGTAATATATAAAAGTAATCTGAGTCCATATTTTGTTCGAACACAGGCTGAGTGAATATTCTTTGAAAATAATCTGAATCCATATTCTCTTAAAACACTGGCTGAGTGAGTATTCTGTTAGAACACAGGCTGAGTGGGTATTATTTAAAAATAAAGTGAGTCCATAGTATTTAGAACACAGGCTGAGTATTCTTTAAAGACAGACTTAGTCCATATTCTGTTAGAGCACAGTCTGAGTGAGTAATTTTTGAACAAAATCTTAGTCCACATTCTGTTAGAACACAGGCTGAGTGAGTATTCCGTTAGAACACAGTCTGAGTGAGTATTCTTTAAACATAGACTGCGTCCAAATTCTGTTAGAACACAGACTGAGTTAGTAATTTTTGATTTGAATCCATATTGTGTTAGAACACGGGCTGAGTGAGTATGCTTTGAAAATAATCTGAGTCAATATCTTCTTAGAACACTTGCTGAGTTAGTATTTTGTTAAAACCCAGGCTCGGTGAGTATTTTGTTAGAACACAGGCTGAGTGCGTATTATTTAAAAATAAACTGAGTCCGTATTATTTAGAACACAGACTGAGTGAGTATTTTTTGTACAAAATCTGAGTCCACATTCTGTTAGAACACAGGCTGATTTAGTATTCTGTTAGAACACAGGCTAAGTGAGTGTTCTGTTAGAACACTGAACTGAGTGAGTATTCTTTAAACATAGACTGCGTCCAAATTCTGTTAGGACACAGACTGAGTTAGTAATTTTTGATCTGAATCCACATTCTGTTAGAACACAGGCTGAGTTAGTATTCTTTGAAAATAGTCTGAATCCATATTCTGGTAGAACACTGGCTGAGTGAGTATTCTTTGAAAATAATCTGAATGCATATTCTGGTATAACACTGGCTGAATGAGTATTCTTTAAAAATAATCTGAGTCAATATCCTGTTAGAACACTTGCTGAATTAGTATTTTGTTAAAACCCAGGCTGAGTGAGTATTCTGTTAGAACACAGGCTGAGTGCGTATTATTTAAAAATAAACTGAGTCCATATTCTGTAAGAACACAGGCTGAGTGAGTATTCTTTTAACAAAACTGAGTCCACATTCCGTTAGGACACTGGCTTATGAGTATTCTGTTAGAAAACAGGCTGAGTGAGTATTCTTTAAACATAGACTGAGTCCATATTATATCAGAACCCAGGCTGAGTGAGTATACTGTTAGAACACAGGCTGAGTGAGTATTCTGTTAGAACAGAGGCTGAGTATTATGTTAGAACACAGGCTCAGTGTGCATTCTTTAAAAATAGACTTAGTCCATATTCTGTTAGAGCACAGGCTGAGTGAGTATTCTGTTAGAACACAGGCTGAGTGAGTGTTCTGTTAGAACACAGGCTGAGTGGTTATTATTTAAAAATAAACTGATTCCATATTCTGTTGGAACTCAGGCTGAGTATTCTTTTAACAAAATCGGAGTCCACATTCCCTTAGAACACAGGTTGAGTGAGTATTCTGTTAGAACACGGGCTGGGTGAGTATTCTCTTAGAACACAGGCTGAATGAGTATTATTTTAAAATAATCTGAATCCATATTCTGTTAGAACTCTCGCTGAGTGAGTATTCTGTTAGAACACAGGCTGAGTGAGTATTCTTTAAACATAGACTGAGTCCATATTCTGTTAGAAAACAGACTGAGATAGTAATTTTAGATGAGAATCTGAGTCAACATTCTGTTAAAACGCAGCTTGAGTGGGTAATATATAAAAGTAAACTGAGTCCATATTTTGTTCGAACACAGGATGAGTGAATATTCTTTGAAAATAATCTGAATCCATATTCTCTTAAAACACTGGCTGAGTGAGTATTTTGTTAGAACACAGGCTGAGTGGGTATTATTTAAAAATGAAGTGAGTCCATAGTATTTAGAACACAGACTGAGTGAGTATTCTTTAAAGACAGACTTAGTCCATATTCTGTTAGAGCACAGTCTGAGTGAGTAATTTTTGAACAAAATCTTAGTCCACATTCTGTTAGAACACAGGCTGAGTGAGTATTCCGTTAGAACACAGTCTGAGTGAGTATTCTTTAAACATAGACTGCGTCCAAATTCTGTTAGAACACAGACTGCGTTAGTAATTTTTGATCTGAATCCATATTCTGTTAGAACACAGGCTGAGTTAGTATTCTTTGAAAATAATCTGAATCCATATTCTGGTAGAACACTGGCTGAGTGAGTATGCTTTGAAAATAATCTGAGTCAATATCTTGTTAGAACACTTGCTGAGTTAGTATGTTGTTAAAACCCAGGCTCGGTGAGTATTTTGTTAGAACACAGGCTGAGTGCGTATTATTTAAAAATAAACTGAGTCCGTATTATTTAGAACACAGACTGAGTGAGTATTTTTCGAACAAAATCTGAGTTCACATTCTGTTAGAACACAGGCTGATTTAGTATTCTGTTAGAACACAGGCTAAGTGAGTGTTCTGTTAGAACACTGAACTGAGTGAGTATTCTTTAAACATAGACTGCGTCCAAATTCTGTTAGGACACAGACTGAGTTAGTAATTTTTGATCTGAATCCACATTCTGTTAGAACACAGGCTGAGTGCGTATTATTTAAAAATAAACTGAGTCCGTATTATTTAGAACACAGACTGAGTGAGTATTTTTTGTACAAAATCTGAGTCCACATTCTGTTAGAACACAGGCTGATTTAGTATTCTGTTAGAACACAGGCTAAGTGAGTGTTCTGTTAGAACACTGAACTGAGTGAGTATTCTTTAAACATAGACTGCGTCCAAATTCTGTTAGGACACAGACTGAGTTAGTAATTTTTGATCTGAATCCACATTCTGTTAGAACACAGGCTGAGTGCGTATTATTTAAAAATAAACTGAGTCCATATTCTGTAAGAACACAGGCTGAGTGAGTATTCTTTTAACAAAACTGAGTCCACATTCCGTTAGGACACTGGCTTATGAGTATTCTGTTAGAAAACAGGCTGAGTGAGTATTCTTTAAACATAGACTGAGTTCATATTATATCAGAACACAGGCTGAGTGAGTATACTGTTAGAACACAGGCTGAGTGAGTATTCTGTTAGAACAGAGGCTGAGTATTATGTTAGAACACAGGCTCAGTGTGCATTCTTTAAAAATAGACTTAGTCCATATTCTGTTAGAGCACAGGCTGAGTGAGTATTCTGTTAGAACACAGGCTGAGTGAGTGTTCTGTTAGAACACAGGCTGAGTGTTTATTATTTAAAAATAAACTGATTCCATATTCTGTTAGAACTCAGGCTGAGTATTCTTTTAACAAAATCTGAGTCCACATTCCCTTAGAACACAGGTTGAGTGAGTATTCTGTTAGAACACGGGCTGGGTGAGTATTCTCTTAGAACACAGGCTCAATGAGTATTATTTTAAAATAATCTGAATCCATATTCTGTTAGAACTCTCGCTGAGTGAGTATTCTGTTAGAACACAGGCTGAGTGAGTATTCTTTAAACATAGACTGAGTCCATATTCTGTTAGAAAACAGACTGAGTTAGTAATTTTAGATGAGAATCTGAGTCAACATTCTGTTAAAACGCAGCTTGAGTGGGTAATATATAAAAGTAATCTGAGTCCATATTTTGTTCGAACACAGGCTGAGTGAATATTCTTTGAAAATAATCTGAATCCATATTCTCTTAAAACACTGGCTGAGTGAGTATTCTGTTAGAACACAGGCTGAGTGGGTATTATTTAAAAATAAAGTGAGTCCATAGTATTTAGAACACAGACTGAGTATTCTTTAAAGACAGACTTAGTCCATATTCTGTTAGAGCACAGTCTGAGTGAGTAATTTTTGAACAAAATCTTAGTCCACATTCTGTTAGAACACAGGCTGAGTGAGTATTCCGTTAGAACACAGTCTGAGTGAGTATTCTTTAAACATAGACTGCGTCCAAATTCTGTTAGAACACAGACTGAGTTAGTAATTTTTGATTTGAATCCATATTGTGTTAGAACACTGGCTGAGTGAGTATGCTTTGAAAATAATCTGAGTCAATATCTTGTTAGAACACTTGCTGAGTTAGTATTTTGTTAAAACCCAGGCTCGGTGAGTATTTTGTTAGAACACAGGCTGAGTGCGTATTATTTAAAAATAAACTGAGTCCGTATTATTTAGAACACAGACTGAGTGAGTATTTTTTGTACAAAATCTGAGTCCACATTCTGTTAGAACACAGGCTGATTTAGTATTCTGTTAGAACACAGGCTAAGTGAGTGTTCTGTTAGAACACTGAACTGAGTGAGTATTCTTTAAACATAGACTGCGTCCAAATTCTGTTAGGACACAGACTGAGTTAGTAATTTTTGATCTGAATCCACATTCTGTTAGAACACAGGCTGAGTTAGTATTCTTTGAAAATAGTCTGAATCCATATTCTGGTAGAACACTGGCTGAGTGAGTATTCTTTGAAAATAATCTGAATGCATATTCTGGTATAACACTGGCTGAATGAGTATTCTTTAAAAATAATCTGAGTCAATATCCTGTTAGAACACTTGCTGAATTAGTATTTTGTTAAAACCCAGGCTGAGTGAGTATTCTGTTAGAACACAGGCTGAGTGCGTATTATTTAAAAATAAACTGAGTCCATATTCTGTAAGAACACAGGCTGAGTGAGTATTCTTTTAACAAAACTGAGTCCACATTCCGTTAGGACACTGGCTTATGAGTATTCTGTTAGAAAACAGGCTGAGTGAGTATTCTTTAAACATAGACTGAGTCCATATTATATCAGAACCCAGGCTGAGTGAGTATACTGTTAGAACACAGGCTGAGTGAGTATTCTGTTAGAACAGAGGCTGAGTATTATGTTAGAACACAGGCTCAGTGTGCATTCTTTAAAAATAGACTTAGTCCATATTCTGTTAGAGCACAGGCTGAGTGAGTATTCTGTTAGAACACAGGCTGAGTGAGTGTTCTGTTAGAACACAGGCTGAGTGGTTATTATTTAAAAATAAACTGATTCCATATTCTGTTGGAACTCAGGCTGAGTATTCTTTTAACAAAATCGGAGTCCACATTCCCTTAGAACACAGGTTGAGTGAGTATTCTGTTAGAACACGGGCTGGGTGAGTATTCTCTTAGAACACAGGCTGAATGAGTATTATTTTAAAATAATCTGAATCCATATTCTGTTAGAACTCTCGCTGAGTGAGTATTTTGTTAGAACACAGGCTGAGTGAGTATTCTTTAAACATAGACTGAGTCCATATTCTGTTAGAAAACAGACTGAGATAGTAATTTTAGATGAGAATCTGAGTCAACATTCTGTTAAAACGCAGCTTGAGTGGGTAATATATAAAAGTAAACTGAGTCCATATTTTGTTCGAACACAGGATGAGTGAATATTCTTTGAAAATAATCTGAATCCATATTCTCTTAAAACACTGCCTGAGTGAGTATTTTGTTAGAACACAGGCTGAGTGGGTATTATTTAAAAATGAAGTGAGTCCATAGTATTTAGAACACAGACTGAGTGAGTATTCTTTAAAGACAGACTTAGTCCATATTCTGTTAGAGCACAGTCTGAGTGAGTAATTTTTGAACAAAATCTTAGTCCACATTCTGTTAGAACACAGGCTGAGTGAGTATTCCGTTAGAACACAGTCTGAGTGAGTATTCTTTAAACATAGACTGCGTCCAAATTCTGTTAGAACACAGACTGCGTTAGTAATTTTTGATCTGAATCCATATTCTGTTAGAACACAGGCTGAGTTAGTATTCTTTGAAAATAATCTGAATCCATATTCTGGTAGAACACTGGCTGAGTGAGTATGCTTTGAAAATAATCTGAGTCAATATCTTGTTAGAACACTTGCTGAGTTAGTATGTTGTTAAAACCCAGGCTCGGTGAGTATTTTGTTAGAACACAGGCTGAGTGCGTATTATTTAAAAATAAACTGAGTCCGTATTATTTAGAACACAGACTGAGTGAGTATTTTTCGAACAAAATCTGAGTTCACATTCTGTTAGAACACAGGCTGATTTAGTATTCTGTTAGAACACAGGCTAAGTGAGTGTTCTGTTAGAACACTGAACTGAGTGAGTATTCTTTAAACATAGACTGCGTCCAAATTCTGTTAGGACACAGACTGAGTTAGTAATTTTTGATCTGAATCCACATTCTGTTAGAACACAGGCTGAGTGCGTATTATTTAAAAATAAACTGAGTCCGTATTATTTAGAACACAGACTGAGTGAGTATTTTTTGTACAAAATCTGAGTCCACATTCTGTTAGAACACAGGCTGATTTAGTATTCTGTTAGAACACAGGCTAAGTGAGTGTTCTGTTAGAACACTGAACTGAGTGAGTATTCTTTAAACATAGACTGCGTCCAAATTCTGTTAGGACACAGACTGAGTTAGTAATTTTTGATCTGAATCCACTTTCTGTTAGAACACAGGCTGAGTGCGTATTATTTAAAAATAAACTGAGTCCATATTCTGTAAGAACACAGGCTGAGTGAGTATTCTTTTAACAAAACTGAGTCCACATTCCGTTAGGACACTGGCTTATGAGTATTCTGTTAGAAAACAGGCTGAGTGAGTATTCTTTAAACATAGACTGAGTCCATATTATATCAGAACACAGGCTGAGTGAGTATACTGTTAGAACACAGGCTGAGTGAGTATTCTGTTAGAACAGAGGCTGAGTATTATGTTAGAACACAGGCTCAGTGTGCATTCTTTAAAAATAGACTTAGTCCATATTCTGTTAGAGCACAGGCTGAGTGAGTATTCTGTTAGAACACAGGCTGAGTGAGTGTTCTGTTAGAACACAGGCTGAGTGTTTATTATTTAAAAATAAACTGATTCCATATTCTGTTAGAACTCAGGCTGAGTATTCTTTTAACAAAATCTGAGTCCACATTCCCTTAGAACACAGGTTGAGTGAGTATTCTGTTAGAACACGGGCTGGGTGAGTATTCTCTTAGAACACAGGCTCAATGAGTATTATTTTAAAATAATCTGAATCCATATTCTGTTAGAACTCTCGCTGAGTGAGTATTCTGTTAGAACACAGGCTGAGTGAGTATTCTTTAAACATAGACTGAGTCCATATTCTGTTAGAAAACAGACTGAGTTAGTAATTTTAGATGAGAATCTGAGTCAACATTCTGTTAAAACGCAGCTTGAGTGGGTAATATATAAAAGTAATCTGAGTCCATATTTTGTTCGAACACAGGCTGAGTGAATATTCTTTGAAAATAATCTGAATCCATATTCTCTTAAAACACTGGCTGAGTGAGTATTCTGTTAGAACACAGGCTGAGTGGGTATTATTTAAAAATAAAGTGAGTCCATAGTATTTAGAACACAGACTGAGTATTCTTTAAAGACAGACTTAGTCCATATTCTGTTAGAGCACAGTCTGAGTGAGTAATTTTTGAACAAAATCTTAGTCCACATTCTGTTAGAACACAGGCTGAGTGAGTATTCCGTTAGAACACAGTCTGAGTGAGTATTCTTTAAACATAGACTGCGTCCAAATTCTGTTAGAACACAGACTGAGTTAGTAATTTTTGATTTGAATCCATATTGTGTTAGAACACTGGCTGAGTGAGTATGCTTTGAAAATAATCTGAGTCAATATCTTGTTAGAACACTTGCTGAGTTAGTATTTTGTTAAAACCCAGGCTCGGTGAGTATTTTGTTAGAACACAGGCTGAGTGCGTATTATTTAAAAATAAACTGAGTCCGTATTATTTAGAACACAGACTGAGTGAGTATTTTTTGTACAAAATCTGAGTCCACATTCTGTTAGAACACAGGCTGATTTAGTATTCTGTTAGAACACAGGCTAAGTGAGTGTTCTGTTAGAACACTGAACTGAGTGAGTATTCTTTAAACATAGACTGCGTCCAAATTCTGTTAGGACACAGACTGAGTTAGTAATTTTTGATCTGAATCCACATTCTGTTAGAACACAGGCTGAGTTAGTATTCTTTGAAAATAGTCTGAATCCATATTCTGGTAGAACACTGGCTGAGTGAATATTCTTTGAAAATAATCTGAATGCATATTCTGGTATAACACTGGCTGAATGAGTATTCTTTAAAAATAATCTGAGTCAATATCCTGTTAGAACACTTGCTGAATTAGTATTTTGTTAAAACCCAGGCTGAGTGAGTATTCTGTTAGAACACAGGCTGAGTGCGTATTATTTAAAAATAAACTGAGTCCGTATTATTTAGAACACAGACTGAGTGAGTATTTTTCGAACAAAATCTGAGTTCACATTCTGTTAGAACACAGGCTGATTTAGTATTCTGTTAGAACACAGGCTAAGTGAGTGTTCTGTTAGAACACTGAACTGAGTGAGTATTCTTTAAACATAGACTGCGTCCAAATTCTGTTAGGACACAGACTGAGTTAGTAATTTTTGATCTGAATCCACATTCTGTTAGAACACAGGCTGAGTGCGTATTATTTAAAAATAAACTGAGTCCGTATTATTTAGAACACAGACTGAGTGAGTATTTTTTGTACAAAATCTGAGTCCACATTCTGTTAGAACACAGGCTGATTTAGTATTCTGTTAGAACACAGGCTAAGTGAGTGTTCTGTTAGAACACTGAACTGAGTGAGTATTCTTTAAACATAGACTGCGTCCAAATTCTGTTAGGACACAGACTGAGTTAGTAATTTTTGATCTGAATCCACATTCTGTTAGAACACAGGCTGAGTGCGTATTATTTAAAAATAAACTGAGTCCATATTCTGTAAGAACACAGGCTGAGTGAGTATTCTTTTAACAAAACTGAGTCCACATTCCGTTAGGACACTGGCTTATGAGTATTCTGTTAGAAAACAGGCTGAGTGAGTATTCTTTAAACATAGACTGAGTTCATATTATATCAGAACACAGGCTGAGTGAGTATACTGTTAGAACACAGGCTGAGTGAGTATTCTGTTAGAACAGAGGCTGAGTATTATGTTAGAACACAGGCTCAGTGTGCATTCTTTAAAAATAGACTTAGTCCATATTCTGTTAGAGCACAGGCTGAGTGAGTATTCTGTTAGAACACAGGCTGAGTGAGTGTTCTGTTAGAACACAGGCTGAGTGTTTATTATTTAAAAATAAACTGATTCCATATTCTGTTAGAACTCAGGCTGAGTATTCTTTTAACAAAATCTGAGTCCACATTCCCTTAGAACACAGGTTGAGTGAGTATTCTGTTAGAACACGGGCTGGGTGAGTATTCTCTTAGAACACAGGCTCAATGAGTATTATTTTAAAATAATCTGAATCCATATTCTGTTAGAACTCTCGCTGAGTGAGTATTCTGTTAGAACACAGGCTGAGTGAGTATTCTTTAAACATAGACTGAGTCCATATTCTGTTAGAAAACAGACTGAGTTAGTAATTTTAGATGAGAATCTGAGTCAACATTCTGTTAAAACGCAGCTTGAGTGGGTAATATATAAAAGTAATCTGAGTCCATATTTTGTTCGAACACAGGCTGAGTGAATATTCTTTGAAAATAATCTGAATCCATATTCTCTTAAAACACTGGCTGAGTGAGTATTCTGTTAGAACACAGGCTGAGTGGGTATTATTTAAAAATAAAGTGAGTCCATAGTATTTAGAACACAGACTGAGTATTCTTTAAAGACAGACTTAGTCCATATTCTGTTAGAGCACAGTCTGAGTGAGTAATTTTTGAACAAAATCTTAGTCCACATTCTGTTAGAACACAGGCTGAGTGAGTATTCCGTTAGAACACAGTCTGAGTGAGTATTCTTTAAACATAGACTGCGTCCAAATTCTGTTAGAACACAGACTGAGTTAGTAATTTTTGATTTGAATCCATATTGTGTTAGAACACTGGCTGAGTGAGTATGCTTTGAAAATAATCTGAGTCAATATCTTGTTAGAACACTTGCTGAGTTAGTATTTTGTTAAAACCCAGGCTCGGTGAGTATTTTGTTAGAACACAGGCTGAGTGCGTATTATTTAAAAATAAACTGAGTCCGTATTATTTAGAACACAGACTGAGTGAGTATTTTTTGTACAAAATCTGAGTCCACATTCTGTTAGAACACAGGCTGATTTAGTATTCTGTTAGAACACAGGCTAAGTGAGTGTTCTGTTAGAACACTGAACTGAGTGAGTATTCTTTAAACATAGACTGCGTCCAAATTCTGTTAGGACACAGACTGAGTTAGTAATTTTTGATCTGAATCCACATTCTGTTAGAACACAGGCTGAGTTAGTATTCTTTGAAAATAGTCTGAATCCATATTCTGGTAGAACACTGGCTGAGTGAGTATTCTTTGAAAATAATCTGAATGCATATTCTGGTATAACACTGGCTGAATGAGTATTCTTTAAAAATAATCTGAGTCAATATCCTGTTAGAACACTTGCTGAATTAGTATTTTGTTAAAACCCAGGCTGAGTGAGTATTCTGTTAGAACACAGGCTGAGTGCGTATTATTTAAAAATAAACTGAGTCCATATTCTGTAAGAACACAGGCTGAGTGAGTATTCTTTTAACAAAACTGAGTCCACATTCCGTTAGGACACTGGCTTATGAGTATTCTGTTAGAAAACAGGCTGAGTGAGTATTCTTTAAACATAGACTGAGTCCATATTATATCAGAACCCAGGCTGAGTGAGTATACTGTTAGAACACAGGCTGAGTGAGTATTCTGTTAGAACAGAGGCTGAGTATTATGTTAGAACACAGGCTCAGTGTGCATTCTTTAAAAATAGACTTAGTCCATATTCTGTTAGAGCACAGGCTGAGTGAGTATTCTGTTAGAACACAGGCTGAGTGAGTGTTCTGTTAGAACACAGGCTGAGTGGTTATTATTTAAAAATAAACTGATTCCATATTCTGTTGGAACTCAGGCTGAGTATTCTTTTAACAAAATCGGAGTCCACATTCCCTTAGAACACAGGTTGAGTGAGTATTCTGTTAGAACACGGGCTGGGTGAGTATTCTCTTAGAACACAGGCTGAATGAGTATTATTTTAAAATAATCTGAATCCATATTCTGTTAGAACTCTCGCTGAGTGAGTATTCTGTTAGAACACAGGCTGAGTGAGTATTCTTTAAACATAGACTGAGTCCATATTCTGTTAGAAAACAGACTGAGATAGTAATTTTAGATGAGAATCTGAGTCAACATTCTGTTAAAACGCAGCTTGAGTGGGTAATATATAAAAGTAAACTGAGTCCATATTTTGTTCGAACACAGGATGAGTGAATATTCTTTGAAAATAATCTGAATCCATATTCTCTTAAAACACTGGCTGAGTGAGTATTTTGTTAGAACACAGGCTGAGTGGGTATTATTTAAAAATGAAGTGAGTCCATAGTATTTAGAACACAGACTGAGTGAGTATTCTTTAAAGACAGACTTAGTCCATATTCTGTTAGAGCACAGTCTGAGTGAGTAATTTTTGAACAAAATCTTAGTCCACATTCTGTTAGAACACAGGCTGAGTGAGTATTCCGTTAGAACACAGTCTGAGTGAGTATTCTTTAAACATAGACTGCGTCCAAATTCTGTTAGAACACAGACTGAGTTAGTAATTTTTGATTTGAATCCATATTGTGTTAGAACACTGGCTGAG
This sequence comes from Furipterus horrens, assembly GCF_987537825.1. Lineage (NCBI taxonomy): Eukaryota > Metazoa > Chordata > Mammalia > Chiroptera > Furipteridae > Furipterus > Furipterus horrens. Next base: position 881,508 of record NW_028327197.1, on the reverse strand, counting down.
TGAGTATGCTTTGAAAATAATCTGAGTCAATATCTTGTTAGAACACTTGCTGAGTTAGTATTTTGTTAAAACCCAGGCTCGGTGAGTATTTTGTTAGAACACAGGCTGAGTGCGTATTATTTAAAAATAAACTGAGTCCGTATTATTTAGAACACAGACTGAGTGAGTATTTTTTGTACAAAATCTGAGTCCACATTCTGTTAGAACACAGGCTGATTTAGTATTCTGTTAGAACACAGGCTAAGTGAGTGTTCTGTTAGAACACTGAACTGAGTGAGTATTCTTTAAACATAGACTGCGTCCAAATTCTGTTAGGACACAGACTGAGTTAGTAATTTTTGATCTGAATCCACATTCTGTTAGAACACAGGCTGAGTTAGTATTCTTTGAAAATAGTCTGAATCCATATTCTGGTAGAACACTGGCTGAGTGAGTATTCTTTGAAAATAATCTGAATGCATATTCTGGTATAACACTGGCTGAATGAGTATTCTTTAAAAATAATCTGAGTCAATATCCTGTTAGAACACTTGCTGAATTAGTATTTTGTTAAAACCCAGGCTGAGTGAGTATTCTGTTAGAACACAGGCTGAGTGCGTATTATTTAAAAATAAACTGAGTCCATATTCTGTAAGAACACAGGCTGAGTGAGTATTCTTTTAACAAAACTGAGTCCACATTCCGTTAGGACACTGGCTTATGAGTATTCTGTTAGAAAACAGGCTGAGTGAGTATTCTTTAAACATAGACTGAGTCCATATTATATCAGAACCCAGGCTGAGTGAGTATACTGTTAGAACACAGGCTGAGTGAGTATTCTGTTAGAACAGAGGCTGAGTATTATGTTAGAACACAGGCTCAGTGTGCATTCTTTAAAAATAGACTTAGTCCATATTCTGTTAGAGCACAGGCTGAGTGAGTATTCTGTTAGAACACAGGCTGAGTGAGTGTTCTGTTAGAACACAGGCTGAGTGGTTATTATTTAAAAATAAACTGATTCCATATTCTGTTGGAACTCAGGCTGAGTATTCTTTTAACAAAATCGGAGTCCACATTCCCTTAGAACACAGGTTGAGTGAGTATTCTGTTAGAACACGGGCTGGGTGAGTATTCTCTTAGAACACAGGCTGAATGAGTATTATTTTAAAATAATCTGAATCCATATTCTGTTAGAACTCTCGCTGAGTGAGTATTCTGTTAGAACACAGGCTGAGTGAGTATTCTTTAAACATAGACTGAGTCCATATTCTGTTAGAAAACAGACTGAGATAGTAATTTTAGATGAGAATCTGAGTCAACATTCTGTTAAAACGCAGCTTGAGTGGGTAATATATAAAAGTAAACTGAGTCCATATTTTGTTCGAACACAGGATGAGTGAATATTCTTTGAAAATAATCTGAATCCATATTCTCTTAAAACACTGGCTGAGTGAGTATTTTGTTAGAACACAGGCTGAGTGGGTATTATTTAAAAATGAAGTGAGTCCATAGTATTTAGAACACAGACTGAGTGAGTATTCTTTAAAGACAGACTTAGTCCATATTCTGTTAGAGCACAGTCTGAGTGAGTAATTTTTGAACAAAATCTTAGTCCACATTCTGTTAGAACACAGGCTGAGTGAGTATTCCGTTAGAACACAGTCTGAGTGAGTATTCTTTAAACATAGACTGCGTCCAAATTCTGTTAGAACACAGACTGCGTTAGTAATTTTTGATCTGAATCCATATTCTGTTAGAACACAGGCTGAGTTAGTATTCTTTGAAAATAATCTGAATCCATATTCTGGTAGAACACTGGCTGAGTGAGTATGCTTTGAAAATAATCTGAGTCAATATCTTGTTAGAACACTTGCTGAGTTAGTATGTTGTTAAAACCCAGGCTCGGTGAGTATTTTGTTAGAACACAGGCTGAGTGCGTATTATTTAAAAATAAACTGAGTCCGTATTATTTAGAACACAGACTGAGTGAGTATTTTTCGAACAAAATCTGAGTTCACATTCTGTTAGAACACAGGCTGATTTAGTATTCTGTTAGAACACAGGCTAAGTGAGTGTTCTGTTAGAACACTGAACTGAGTGAGTATTCTTTAAACATAGACTGCGTCCAAATTCTGTTAGGACACAGACTGAGTTAGTAATTTTTGATCTGAATCCACATTCTGTTAGAACACAGGCTGAGTGCGTATTATTTAAAAATAAACTGAGTCCGTATTATTTAGAACACAGACTGAGTGAGTATTTTTTGTACAAAATCTGAGTCCACATTCTGTTAGAACACAGGCTGATTTAGTATTCTGTTAGAACACAGGCTAAGTGAGTGTTCTGTTAGAACACTGAACTGAGTGAGTATTCTTTAAACATAGACTGCGTCCAAATTCTGTTAGGACACAGACTGAGTTAGTAATTTTTGATCTGAATCCACATTCTGTTAGAACACAGGCTGAGTGCGTATTATTTAAAAATAAACTGAGTCCATATTCTGTAAGAACACAGGCTGAGTGAGTATTCTTTTAACAAAACTGAGTCCACATTCTGTTAGAACACAGGCTGATTTAGTATTCTGTTAGAACACAGGCTAAGTGAGTGTTCTGTTAGAACACTGAACTGAGTGAGTATTCTTTAAACATAGACTGCGTCCAAATTCTGTTAGGACACAGACTGAGTTAGTAATTTTTGATCTGAATCCACATTCTGTTAGAACACAGGCTGAGTGCGTATTATTTAAAAATATACTGAGTCCATATTCTGTAAGAACACAGGCTGAGTGAGTATTCTTTTAACAAAACTGAGTCCACATTCCGTTAGGACACTGGCTTATGAGTATTCTGTTAGAAAACAGGCTGAGTGAGTATTCTTTAAACATAGACTGAGTTCATATTATATCAGAACACAGGCTGAGTGAGTATACTGTTAGAACACAGGCTGAGTGAGTATTCTGTTAGAACAGAGGCTGAGTATTATGTTAGAACACAGGCTCAGTGTGCATTCTTTAAAAATAGACTTAGTCCATATTCTGTTAGAGCACAGGCTGAGTGAGTATTCTGTTAGAACACAGGCTGAGTGAGTGTTCTGTTAGAACACAGGCTGAGTGTTTATTATTTAAAAATAAACTGATTCCATATTCTGTTAGAACTCAGGCTGAGTATTCTTTTAACAAAATCTGAGTCCACATTCCCTTAGAACACAGGTTGAGTGAGTATTCTGTTAGAACACGGGCTGGGTGAGTATTCTCTTAGAACACAGGCTCAATGAGTATTATTTTAAAATAATCTGAATCCATATTCTGTTAGAACTCTCGCTGAGTGAGTATTCTGTTAGAACACAGGCTGAGTGAGTATTCTTTAAACATAGACTGAGTCCATATTCTGTTAGAAAACAGACTGAGTTAGTAATTTTAGATGAGAATCTGAGTCAACATTCTGTTAAAACGCAGCTTGAGTGGGTAATATATAAAAGTAATCTGAGTCCATATTTTGTTCGAACACAGGCTGAGTGAATATTCTTTGAAAATAATCTGAATCCATATTCTCTTAAAACACTGGCTGAGTGAGTATTCTGTTAGAACACAGGCTGAGTGGGTATTATTTAAAAATAAAGTGAGTCCATAGTATTTAGAACACAGACTGAGTATTCTTTAAAGACAGACTTAGTCCATATTCTGTTAGAGCACAGTCTGAGTGAGTAATTTTTGAACAAAATCTTAGTCCACATTCTGTTAGAACACAGGCTGAGTGAGTATTCCGTTAGAACACAGTCTGAGTGAGTATTCTTTAAACATAGACTGCGTCCAAATTCTGTTAGAACACAGACTGAGTTAGTAATTTTTGATTTGAATCCATATTGTGTTAGAACACTGGCTGAGTGAGTATGCTTTGAAAATAATCTGAGTCAATATCTTGTTAGAACACTTGCTGAGTTAGTATTTTGTTAAAACCCAGGCTCGGTGAGTATTTTGTTAGAACACAGGCTGAGTGCGTATTATTTAAAAATAAACTGAGTCCGTATTATTTAGAACACAGACTGAGTGAGTATTTTTTGTACAAAATCTGAGTCCACATTCTGTTAGAACACAGGCTGATTTAGTATTCTGTTAGAACACAGGCTAAGTGAGTGTTCTGTTAGAACACTGAACTGAGTGAGTATTCTTTAAACATAGACTGCGTCCAAATTCTGTTAGGACACAGACTGAGTTAGTAATTTTTGATCTGAATCCACATTCTGTTAGAACACAGGCTGAGTTAGTATTCTTTGAAAATAGTCTGAATCCATATTCTGGTAGAACACTGGCTGAGTGAGTATTCTTTGAAAATAATCTGAATGCATATTCTGGTATAACACTGGCTGAATGAGTATTCTTTAAAAATAATCTGAGTCAATATCCTGTTAGAACACTTGCTGAATTAGTATTTTGTTAAAACCCAGGCTGAGTGAGTATTCTGTTAGAACACAGGCTGAGTGCGTATTATTTAAAAATAAACTGAGTCCATATTCTGTAAGAACACAGGCTGAGTGAGTATTCTTTTAACAAAACTGAGTCCACATTCCGTTAGGACACTGGCTTATGAGTATTCTGTTAGAAAACAGGCTGAGTGAGTATTCTTTAAACATAGACTGAGTCCATATTATATCAGAACCCAGGCTGAGTGAGTATACTGTTAGAACACAGGCTGAGTGAGTATTCTGTTAGAACAGAGGCTGAGTATTATGTTAGAACACAGGCTCAGTGTGCATTCTTTAAAAATAGACTTAGTCCATATTCTGTTAGAGCACAGGCTGAGTGAGTATTCTGTTAGAACACAGGCTGAGTGGTTATTATTTAAAAATAAACTGATTCCATATTCTGTTGGAACTCAGGCTGAGTATTCTTTTAACAAAATCGGAGTCCACATTCCCTTAGAACACAGGTTGAGTGAGTATTCTGTTAGAACACGGGCTGGGTGAGTATTCTCTTAGAACACAGGCTGAATGAGTATTATTTTAAAATAATCTGAATCCATATTCTGTTAGAACTCTCGCTGAGTGAGTATTCTGTTAGAACACAGGCTGAGTGAGTATTCTTTAAACATAGACTGAGTCCATATTCTGTTAGAAAACAGACTGAGATAGTAATTTTAGATGAGAATCTGAGTCAACATTCTGTTAAAACGCAGCTTGAGTGGGTAATATATAAAAGTAAACTGAGTCCATATTTTGTTCGAACACAGGCTGAGTGAATATTCTTTGAAAATAATCTGAATCCATATTCTCTTAAAACACTGGCTGAGTGAGTATTTTGTTAGAACACAGGCTGAGTGGGTATTATTTAAAAATGAAGTGAGTCCATAGTATTTAGAACACAGACTGAGTGAGTATTCTTTAAAGACAGACTTAGTCCATATTCTGTTAGAGCACAGTCTGAGTGAGTAATTTTTGAACAAAATCTTAGTCCACATTCTGTTAGAACACAGGCTGAGTGAGTATTCCGTTAGAACACAGTCTGAGTGAGTATTCTTTAAACATAGACTGCGTCCAAATTCTGTTAGAACACAGACTGCGTTAGTAATTTTTGATCTGAATCCATATTCTGTTAGAACACAGGCTGAGTTAGTATTCTTTGAAAATAATCTGAATCCATATTCTGGTAGAACACTGGCTGAGTGAGTATGCTTTGAAAATAATCTGAGTCAATATCTTGTTAGAACACTTGCTGAGTTAGTATGTTGTTAAAACCCAGGCTCGGTGAGTATTTTGTTAGAACACAGGCTGAGTGCGTATTATTTAAAAATAAACTGAGTCCGTATTATTTAGAACACAGACTGAGTGAGTATTTTTCGAACAAAATCTGAGTTCACATTCTGTTAGAACACAGGCTGATTTAGTATTCTGTTAGAACACAGGCTAAGTGAGTGTTCTGTTAGAACACTGAACTGAGTGAGTATTCTTTAAACATAGACTGCGTCCAAATTCTGTTAGGACACAGACTGAGTTAGTAATTTTTGATCTGAATCCACATTCTGTTAGAACACAGGCTGAGTGCGTATTATTTAAAAATAAACTGAGTCCGTATTATTTAGAACACAGACTGAGTGAGTATTTTTTGTACAAAATCTGAGTCCACATTCTGTTAGAACACAGGCTGATTTAGTATTCTGTTAGAACACAGGCTAAGTGAGTGTTCTGTTAGAACACTGAACTGAGTGAGTATTCTTTAAACATAGACTGCGTCCAAATTCTGTTAGGACACAGACTGAGTTAGTAATTTTTGATCTGAATCCACATTCTGTTAGAACACAGGCTGAGTGCGTATTATTTAAAAATAAACTGAGTCCATATTCTGTAAGAACACAGGCTGAGTGAGTATTCTTTTAACAAAACTGAGTCCACATTCCGTTAGGACACTGGCTTATGAGTATTCTGTTAGAAAACAGGCTGAGTGAGTATTCTTTAAACATAGACTGAGTCCATATTATATCAGAACCCAGGCTGAGTGAGTATACTGTTAGAACACAGGCTGAGTGAGTATTCTGTTAGAACAGAGGCTGAGTATTATGTTAGAACACAGGCTCAGTGTGCATTCTTTAAAAATAGACTTAGTCCATATTCTGTTAGAGCACAGGCTGAGTGAGTATTCTGTTAGAACACAGGCTGAGTGAGTGTTCTGTTAGAACACAGGCTGAGTGGTTATTATTTAAAAATAAACTGATTCCATATTCTGTTGGAACTCAGGCTGAGTATTCTTTTAACAAAATCGGAGTCCACATTCCCTTAGAACACAGGTTGAGTGAGTATTCTGTTAGAACACGGGCTGGGTGAGTATTCTCTTAGAACACAGGCTGAATGAGTATTATTTTAAAATAATCTGAATCCATATTCTGTTAGAACTCTCGCTGAGTGAGTATTCTGTTAGAACACAGGCTGAGTGAGTATTCTTTAAACATAGACTGAGTCCATATTCTGTTAGAAAACAGACTGAGATAGTAATTTTAGATGAGAATCTGAGTCAACATTCTGTTAAAACGCAGCTTGAGTGGGTAATATATAAAAGTAAACTGAGTCCATATTTTGTTCGAACACAGGATGAGTGAATATTCTTTGAAAATAATCTGAATCCATATTCTCTTAAAACACTGGCTGAGTGAGTATTTTGTTAGAACACAGGCTGAGTGGGTATTATTTAAAAATGAAGTGAGTCCATAGTATTTAGAACACAGACTGAGTGAGTATTCTTTAAAGACAGACTTAGTCCATATTCTGTTAGAGCACAGTCTGAGTGAGTAATTTTTGAACAAAATCTTAGTCCACATTCTGTTAGAACACAGGCTGAGTGAGTATTCCGTTAGAACACAGTCTGAGTGAGTATTCTTTAAACATAGACTGCGTCCAAATTCTGTTAGAACACAGACTGCGTTAGTAATTTTTGATCTGAATCCATATTCTGTTAGAACACAGGCTGAGTTAGTATTCTTTGAAAATAATCTGAATCCATATTCTGGTAGAACACTGGCTGAGTGAGTATGCTTTGAAAATAATCTGAGTCAATATCTTGTTAGAACACTTGCTGAGTTAGTATGTTGTTAAAACCCAGGCTCGGTGAGTATTTTGTTAGAACACAGGCTGAGTGCGTATTATTTAAAAATAAACTGAGTCCGTATTATTTAGAACACAGACTGAGTGAGTATTTTTCGAACAAAATCTGAGTTCACATTCTGTTAGAACACAGGCTGATTTAGTATTCTGTTAGAACACAGGCTAAGTGAGTGTTCTGTTAGAACACTGAACTGAGTGAGTATTCTTTAAACATAGACTGCGTCCAAATTCTGTTAGGACACAGACTGAGTTAGTAATTTTTGATCTGAATCCACATTCTGTTAGAACACAGGCTGAGTGCGTATTATTTAAAAATAAACTGAGTCCGTATTATTTAGAACACAGACTGAGTGAGTATTTTTTGTACAAAATCTGAGTCCACATTCTGTTAGAACACAGGCTGATTTAGTATTCTGTTAGAACACAGGCTAAGTGAGTGTTCTGTTAGAACACTGAACTGAGTGAGTATTCTTTAAACATAGACTGCGTCCAAATTCTGTTAGGACACAGACTGAGTTAGTAATTTTTGATCTGAATCCACATTCTGTTAGAACACAGGCTGAGTGCGTATTATTTAAAAATATACTGAGTCCATATTCTGTAAGAACACAGGCTGAGTGAGTATTCTTTTAACAAAACTGAGTCCACATTCCGTTAGGACACTGGCTTATGAGTATTCTGTTAGAAAACAGGCTGAGTGAGTATTCTTTAAACATAGACTGAGTTCATATTATATCAGAACACAGGCTGAGTGAGTATACTGTTAGAACACAGGCTGAGTGAGTATTCTGTTAGAACAGAGGCTGAGTATTATGTTAGAACACAGGCTCAGTGTGCATTCTTTAAAAATAGACTTAGTCCATATTCTGTTAGAGCACAGGCTGAGTGAGTATTCTGTTAGAACACAGGCTGAGTGAGTGTTCTGTTAGAACACAGGCTGAGTGTTTATTATTTAAAAATAAACTGATTCCATATTCTGTTAGAACTCAGGCTGAGTATTCTTTTAACAAAATCGGAGTCCACATTCCCTTAGAACACAGGTTGAGTGAGTATTCTGTTAGAACACGGGCTGGGTGAGTATTCTCTTAGAACACAGGCTCAATGAGTATTATTTTAAAATAATCTGAATCCATATTCTGTTAGAACTCTCGCTGAGTGAGTATTCTGTTAGAACACAGGCTGAGTGAGTATTCTTTAAACATAGACTGAGTCCATATTCTGTTAGAAAACAGACTGAGTTAGTAATTTTAGATGAGAATCTGAGTCAACATTCTGTTAAAACGCAGCTTGAGTGGGTAATATATAAAAGTAATCTGAGTCCATATTTTGTTCGAACACAGGCTGAGTGAATATTCTTTGAAAATAATCTGAATCCATATTCTCTTAAAACACTGGCTGAGTGAGTATTCTGTTAGAACACAGGCTGAGTGGGTATTATTTAAAAATAAAGTGAGTCCATAGTATTTAGAACACAGACTGAGTATTCTTTAAAGACAGACTTAGTCCATATTCTGTTAGAGCACAGTCTGAGTGAGTAATTTTTGAACAAAATCTTAGTCCACATTCTGTTAGAACACAGGCTGAGTTAGTATTCTTTGAAAATAATCTGAATCCATATTCTGGTAGAACACTGGCTGAGTGAGTATTCTTTGAAAATAATCTGAATGCATATTCTGGTATAACACTGGCTGAATGAGTATTCTTTAAAAATAATCTGAGTCAATATCCTGTTAGAACACTTGCTGAATTAGTATTTTGTTAAAACCCAGGCTGAGTGAGTATTCTGTTAGAACACAGGCTGAGTGCGTATTATTTAAAAATAAACTGAGTCCATATTCTGTAAGAACACAGGCTGAGTGAGTATTCTTTTAACAAAACTGAGTCCACATTCCGTTAGGACACTGGCTTATGAGTATTCTGTTAGAAAACAGGCTGAGTGAGTATTCTTTAAACATAGACTGAGTCCATATTATATCAGAACCCAGGCTGAGTGAGTATACTGTTAGAACACAGGCTGAGTGAGTATTCTGTTAGAACAGAGGCTGAGTATTATGTTAGAACACAGGCTCAGTGTGCATTCTTTAAAAATAGACTTAGTCCATATTCTGTTAGAGCACAGGCTGAGTGAGTATTCTGTTAGAACACAGGCTGAGTGAGTGTTCTGTTAGAACACAGGCTGAGTGGTTATTATTTAAAAATAAACTGATTCCATATTCTGTTGGAACTCAGGCTGAGTATTCTTTTAACAAAATCGGAGTCCACATTCCCTTAGAACACAGGTTGAGTGAGTATTCTGTTAGAACACGGGCTGGGTGAGTATTCTCTTAGAACACAGGCTGAATGAGTATTATTTTAAAATAATCTGAATCCATATTCTGTTAGAACTCTCGCTGAGTGAGTATTCTGTTAGAACACAGGCTGAGTGAGTATTCTTTAAACATAGACTGAGTCCATATTCTGTTAGAAAACAGACTGAGATAGTAATTTTAGATGAGAATCTGAGTCAACATTCTGTTAAAACGCAGCTTGAGTGGGTAATATATAAAAGTAAACTGAGTCCATATTTTGTTCGAACACAGGCTGAGTGAATATTCTTTGAAAATAATCTGAATCCATATTCTCTTAAAACACTGGCTGAGTGAGTATTTTGTTAGAACACAGGCTGAGTGGGTATTATTTAAAAATGAAGTGAGTCCATAGTATTTAGAACACAGACTGAGTGAGTATTCTTTAAAGACAGACTTAGTCCATATTCTGTTAGAGCACAGTCTGAGTGAGTAATTTTTGAACAAAATCTTAGTCCACATTCTGTTAGAACACAGGCTGAGTGAGTATTCCGTTAGAACACAGTCTGAGTGAGTATTCTTTAAACATAGACTGCGTCCAAATTCTGTTAGAACACAGACTGCGTTAGTAATTTTTGATCTGAATCCATATTCTGTTAGAACACAGGCTGAGTTAGTATTCTTTGAAAATAATCTGAATCCATATTCTGGTAGAACACTGGCTGAGTGAGTATGCTTTGAAAATAATCTGAGTCAATATCTTGTTAGAACACTTGCTGAGTTAGTATGTTGTTAAAACCCAGGCTCGGTGAGTATTTTGTTAGAACACAGGCTGAGTGCGTATTATTTAAAAATAAACTGAGTCCGTATTATTTAGAACACAGACTGAGTGAGTATTTTTCGAACAAAATCTGAGTTCACATTCTGTTAGAACACAGGCTGATTTAGTATTCTGTTAGAACACAGGCTAAGTGAGTGTTCTGTTAGAACACTGAACTGAGTGAGTATTCTTTAAACATAGACTGCGTCCAAATTCTGTTAGGACACAGACTGAGTTAGTAATTTTTGATCTGAATCCACATTCTGTTAGAACACAGGCTGAGTGCGTATTATTTAAAAATAAACTGAGTCCATATTCTGTAAGAACACAGGCTGAGTGAGTATTCTTTTAACAAAACTGAGTCCACATTCCGTTAGGACACTGGCTTATGAGTATTCTGTTAGAAAACAGGCTGAGTGAGTATTCTTTAAACATAGACTGAGTCCATATTATATCAGAACCCAGGCTGAGTGAGTATACTGTTAGAACACAGGCTGAGTGAGTATTCTGTTAGAACAGAGGCTGAGTATTATGTTAGAACACAGGCTCAGTGTGCATTCTTTAAAAATAGACTTAGTCCATATTCTGTTAGAGCACAGGCTGAGTGAGTATTCTGTTAGAACACAGGCTGAGTGAGTGTTCTGTTAGAACACAGGCTGAGTGGTTATTATTTAAAAATAAACTGATTCCATATTCTGTTGGAACTCAGGCTGAGTATTCTTTTAACAAAATCGGAGTCCACATTCCCTTAGAACACAGGTTGAGTGAGTATTCTGTTAGAACACGGGCTGGGTGAGTATTCTCTTAGAACACAGGCTGAATGAGTATTATTTTAAAATAATCTGAATCCATATTCTGTTAGAACTCTCGCTGAGTGAGTATTCTGTTAGAACACAGGCTGAGTGAGTATTCTTTAAACATAGACTGAGTCCATATTCTGTTAGAAAACAGACTGAGATAGTAATTTTAGATGAGAATCTGAGTCAACATTCTGTTAAAACGCAGCTTGAGTGGGTAATATATAAAAGTAAACTGAGTCCATATTTTGTTCGAACACAGGATGAGTGAATATTCTTTGAAAATAATCTGAATCCATATTCTCTTAAAACACTGGCTGAGTGAGTATTTTGTTAGAACACAGGCTGAGTGGGTATTATTTAAAAATGAAGTGAGTCCATAGTATTTAGAACACAGACTGAGTGAGTATTCTTTAAAGACAGACTTAGTCCATATTCTGTTAGAGCACAGTCTGAGTGAGTAATTTTTGAACAAAATCTTAGTCCACATTCTGTTAGAACACAGGCTGAGTGAGTATTCCGTTAGAACACAGTCTGAGTGAGTATTCTTTAAACATAGACTGCGTCCAAATTCTGTTAGAACACAGACTGCGTTAGTAATTTTTGATCTGAATCCATATTCTGTTAGAACACAGGCTGAGTTAGTATTCTTTGAAAATAATCTGAATCCATATTCTGGTAGAACACTGGCTGAGTGAGTATGCTTTGAAAATAATCTGAGTCAATATCTTGTTAGAACACTTGCTGAGTTAGTATGTTGTTAAAACCCAGGCTCGGTGAGTATTTTGTTAGAACACAGGCTGAGTGCGTATTATTTAAAAATAAACTGAGTCCGTATTATTTAGAACACAGACTGAGTGAGTATTTTTCGAACAAAATCTGAGTTCACATTCTGTTAGAACACAGGCTGATTTAGTATTCTGTTAGAACACAGGCTAAGTGAGTGTTCTGTTAGAACACTGAACTGAGTGAGTATTCTTTAAACATAGACTGCGTCCAAATTCTGTTAGGACACAGACTGAGTTAGTAATTTTTGATCTGAATCCACATTCTGTTAGAACACAGGCTGAGTGCGTATTATTTAAAAATAAACTGAGTCCGTATTATTTAGAACACAGACTGAGTGAGTATTTTTTGTACAAAATCTGAGTCCACATTCTGTTAGAACACAGGCTGATTTAGTATTCTGTTAGAACACAGGCTAAGTGAGTGTTCTGTTAGAACACTGAACTGAGTGAGTATTCTTTAAACATAGACTGCGTCCAAATTCTGTTAGGACACAGACTGAGTTAGTAATTTTTGATCTGAATCCACATTCTGTTAGAACACAGGCTGAGTGCGTATTATTTAAAAATATACTGAGTCCATATTCTGTAAGAACACAGGCTGAGTGAGTATTCTTTTAACAAAACTGAGTCCACATTCCGTTAGGACACTGGCTTATGAGTATTCTGTTAGAAAACAGGCTGAGTGAGTATTCTTTAAACATAGACTGAGTTCATATTATATCAGAACACAGGCTGAGTGAGTATACTGTTAGAACACAGGCTGAGTGAGTATTCTGTTAGAACAGAGGCTGAGTATTATGTTAGAACACAGGCTCAGTGTGCATTCTTTAAAAATAGACTTAGTCCATATTCTGTTAGAGCACAGGCTGAGTGAGTATTCTGTTAGAACACAGGCTGAGTGAGTGTTCTGTTAGAACACAGGCTGAGTGTTTATTATTTAAAAATAAACTGATTCCATATTCTGTTAGAACTCAGGCTGAGTATTCTTTTAACAAAATCGGAGTCCACATTCCCTTAGAACACAGGTTGAGTGAGTATTCTGTTAGAACACGGGCTGGGTGAGTATTCTCTTAGAACACAGGCTCAATGAGTATTATTTTAAAATAATCTGAATCCATATTCTGTTAGAACTCTCGCTGAGTGAGTATTCTGTTAGAACACAGGCTGAGTGAGTATTCTTTAAACATAGACTGAGTCCATATTCTGTTAGAAAACAGACTGAGTTAGTAATTTTAGATGAGAATCTGAGTCAACATTCTGTTAAAACGCAGCTTGAGTGGGTAATATATAAAAGTAATCTGAGTCCATATTTTGTTCGAACACAGGCTGAGTGAATATTCTTTGAAAATAATCTGAATCCATATTCTCTTAAAACACTGGCTGAGTGAGTATTCTGTTAGAACACAGGCTGAGTGGGTATTATTTAAAAATAAAGTGAGTCCATAGTATTTAGAACACAGACTGAGTATTCTTTAAAGACAGACTTAGTCCATATTCTGTTAGAGCACAGTCTGAGTGAGTAATTTTTGAACAAAATCTTAGTCCACATTCTGTTAGAACACAGGCTGAGTGAGTATTCCGTTAGAACACAGTCTGAGTGAGTATTCTTTAAACATAGACTGCGTCCAAATTCTGTTAGAACACAGACTGAGTTAGTAATTTTTGATTTGAATCCATATTGTGTTAGAACACTGGCTGAGTGAGTATGCTTTGAAAATAATCTGAGTCAATATCTTGTTAGAACACTTGCTGAGTTAGTATTTTGTTAAAACGCAGGCTCGGTGAGTATTTTGTTAGAACACAGGCTGAGTGCGTATTATTTAAAAATAAACTGAGTCCGTATTATTTAGAACACAGACTGAGTGAGTATTTTTTGTACAAAATCTGAGTCCACATTCTGTTAGAACACAGGCTGATTTAGTATTCTGTTAGAACACAGGCTAAGTGAGTGTTCTGTTAGAACACTGAACTGAGTGAGTATTCTTTAAACATAGACTGCGTCCAAATTCTGTTAGGACACAGACTGAGTTAGTAATTTTTGATCTGAATCCACATTCTGTTAGAACACAGGCTGAGTTAGTATTCTTTGAAAATAGTCTGAATCCATATTCTGGTAGAACACTGGCTGAGTGAGTATTCTTTGAAAATAATCTGAATGCATATTCTGGTATATCACTGGCTGAATGAGTATTCTTTAAAAATAATCTGAGTCAATATCCTGTTAGAACACTTGCTGAATTAGTATTTTGTTAAAACCCAGGCTGAGTGAGTATTCTGTTAGAACACAGGCTGAGTGCGTATTATTTAAAAATAAACTGAGTCCATATTCTGTAAGAACACAGGCTGAGTGAGTATTCTTTTAACAAAACTGAGTCCACATTCCGTTAGGACACTGGCTTATGAGTATTCTGTTAGAAAACAGGCTGAGTGAGTATTCTTTAAACATAGACTGAGTCCATATTATATCAGAACCCAGGCAGAGTGAGTATACTGTTAGAACACAGGCTGAGTGAGTATTCTGTTAGAACAGAGGCTGAGTATTATGTTAGAACACAGGCTCAGTGTGCATTCTTTAAAAATAGACTTAGTCCATATTCTGTTAGAGCACAGGCTGAGTGAGTATTCTGTTAGAACACAGGCTGAGTGAGTGTTCTGTTAGAACACAGGCTGAGTGTTTATTATTTAAAAATAAACTGATTCCATATTCTGTTGGAACTCAGGCTGAGTATTCTTTTAACAAAATCGGAGTCCACATTCCCTTAGAACACAGGTTGAGTGAGTATTCTGTTAGAACACGGGCTGGGTGAGTATTCTCTTAGAACACAGGCTGAATGAGTATTATTTTAAAATAATCTGAATCCATATTCTGTTAGAACTCTCGCTGAGTGAGTATTCTGTTAGAACACAGGCTGAGTGAGTATTCTTTAAACATAGACTGAGTCCATATTCTGTTAGAAAACAGACTGAGATAGTAATTTTAGATGAGAATCTGAGTCAACATTCTGTTAAAACGCAGCTTGAGTGGGTAATATATAAAAGTAAACTGAGTCCATATTTTGTTCGAACACAGGATGAGTGAATATTCTTTGAAAATAATCTGAATCCATATTCTCTTAAAACACTGGCTGAGTGAGTATTTTGTTAGAACACAGGCTGAGTGGGTATTATTTAAAAATGAAGTGAGTCCATAGTATTTAGAACACAGACTGAGTGAGTATTCTTTAAAGACAGACTTAGTCCATATTCTGTTAGAGCACAGTCTGAGTGAGTAATTTTTGAACAAAATCTTAGTCCACATTCTGTTAGAACACAGGCTGAGTGAGTATTCCGTTAGAACACAGTCTGAGTGAGTATTCTTTAAACATAGACTGCGTCCAAATTCTGTTAGAACACAGACTGCGTTAGTAATTTTTGATCTGAATCCATATTCTGTTAGAACACAGGCTGAGTTAGTATTCTTTGAAAATAATCTGAATCCATATTCTGGTAGAACACTGGCTGAGTGAGTATGCTTTGAAAATAATCTGAGTCAATATCTTGTTAGAACACTTGCTGAGTTGTATGTTGTTAAAACCCAGGCTCGGTGAGTATTTTGTTAGAACACAGGCTGAGTGCGTATTATTTAAAAATAAACTGAGTCCGTATTATTTAGAACACAGACTGAGTGAGTATTTTTCGAACAAAATCTGAGTTCACATTCTGTTAGAACACAGGCTGATTTAGTATTCTGTTAGAACACAGGCTAAGTGAGTGTTCTGTTAGAACACTGAACTGAGTGAGTATTCTTTAAACATAGACTGCGTCCAAATTCTGTTAGGACACAGACTGAGTTAGTAATTTTTGATCTGAATCCACATTCTGTTAGAACACAGGCTGAGTTAGTATTCTTTGAAAATAGTCTGAATCCATATTCTGGTAGAACACTGGCTGAGTGAGTATTCTTTGAAAATAATCTGAATGCATATTCTGGTATATCACTGGCTGAATGAGTATTCTTTGAAAATAATCTGAGTCAATATCCTGTTAGAACACTTGCTGAATTAGTATTTTGTTAAAACCCAGGCTGAGTGAGTATTCTGTTAGAACACAGGCTGAGTGCGTATTATTTAAAAATAAACTGAGTCCATATTCTGTAAGAACACAGGCTGAGTGAGTATTCTTTTAACAAAACTGAGTCCACATTCCGTTAGGACACTGGCTTATGAGTATTCTGTTAGAAAACAGGCTGAGTGAGTATTCTTTAAACATAGACTGAGTCCATATTATATCAGAACCCAGGCTGAGTGAGTATACTGTTAGAACACAGGCTGAGTGAGTATTCTGTTAGAACAGAGGCTGAGTATTATGTTAGAACACAGGCTCAGTGTGCATTCTTTAAAAATAGACTTAGTCCATATTCTGTTAGAGCACAGGCTGAGTGAGTATTCTGTT
Organism: Furipterus horrens; assembly: GCF_987537825.1. Lineage (NCBI taxonomy): Eukaryota > Metazoa > Chordata > Mammalia > Chiroptera > Furipteridae > Furipterus > Furipterus horrens. The sequence continues at coordinate 864,821 of NW_028327197.1, read as the reverse complement.
AGAACACAGGCTGAGTGAGTGTTCTGTTAGAACACAGGCTGAGTGGTTATTATTTAAAAATAAACTGATTCCATATTCTGTTGGAACTCAGGCTGAGTATTCTTTTAACAAAATCGGAGTCCACATTCCCTTAGAACACAGGTTGAGTGAGTATTCTGTTAGAACACGGGCTGGGTGAGTATTCTCTTAGAACACAGGCTGAATGAGTATTATTTTAAAATAATCTGAATCCATATTCTGTTAGAACTCTCGCTGAGTGAGTATTCTGTTAGAACACAGGCTGAGTGAGTATTCTTTAAACATAGACTGAGTCCATATTCTGTTAGAAAACAGACTGAGATAGTAATTTTAGATGAGAATCTGAGTCAACATTCTGTTAAAACGCAGCTTGAGTGGGTAATATATAAAAGTAATCTGAGTCCATATTTTGTTCGAACACAGGCTGAGTGAATATTCTTTGAAAATAATCTGAATCCATATTCTCTTAAAACACTGGCTGAGTGAGTATTCTGTTAGAACACAGGCTGAGTGGGTATTATTTAAAAATGAAGTGAGTCCATAGTATTTAGAACACAGACTGAGTATTCTTTAAAGACAGACTTAGTCCATATTCTGTTAGAGCACAGTCTGAGTGAGTAATTTTTGAACTAAATCTTAGTCCACATTCTGTTAGAACACAGGCTGAGTGAGTATTCCGTTAGAACACAGTCTGAGTGAGTATTCTTTAAACATAGACTGCGTCCAAATTCTGTTAGAACACAGACTGAGTTAGTAATTTTTGATTTGAATCCATATTGTGTTAGAACACTGGCTGAGTGAGTATGCTTTGAAAATAATCTGAGTCAATATCTTGTTAGAACACTTGCTGAGTTAGTATTTTGTTAAAACCCAGGCTCGGTGAGTATTTTGTTAGAACACAGGCTGAGTGCGTATTATTTAAAAATAAACTGAGTCCGTATTATTTAGAACACAGACTGAGTGAGTATTTTTTGTACAAAATCTGAGTCCACATTCTGTTAGAACACAGGCTGATTTAGTATTCTGTTAGAACACAGGCTAAGTGAGTGTTCTGTTAGAACACTGAACTGAGTGAGTATTCTTTAAACATAGACTGCGTCCAAATTCTGTTAGGACACAGACTGAGTTAGTAATTTTTGATCTGAATCCACATTCTGTTAGAACACAGGCTGAGTTAGTATTCTTTGAAAATAGTCTGAATCCATATTCTGGTAGAACACTGGCTGAGTGAGTATTCTTTGAAAATAATCTGAATGCATATTCTGGTATAACACTGGCTGAATGAGTATTCTTTGAAAATAATCTGAGTCAATATCCTGTTAGAACACTTGCTGAATTAGTATTTTGTTAAAACCCAGGCTGAGTGAGTATTCTGTTAGAACACAGGCTGAGTGCGTATTATTTAAAAATAAACTGAGTCCATATTCTGTAAGAACACAGGCTGAGTGAGTATTCTTTTAACAAAACTGAGTCCACATTCCGTTAGGACACTGGCTTATGAGTATTCTGTTAGAAAACAGGCTGAGTGAGTATTCTTTAAACATAGACTGAGTCCATATTATATCAGAACCCAGGCTGAGTGAGTATACTGTTAGAACACAGGCTGAGTGAGTATTCTGTTAGAACAGAGGCTGAGTATTATGTTAGAACACAGGCTCAGTGTGCATTCTTTAAAAATAGACTTAGTCCATATTCTGTTAGAGCACAGGCTGAGTGAGTATTCTGTTAGAACACAGGCTGAGTGAGTGTTCTGTTAGAACACAGGCTGAGTGGTTATTATTTAAAAATAAACTGATTCCATATTCTGTTGGAACTCAGGCTGAGTATTCTTTTAACAAAATCGGAGTCCACATTCCCTTAGAACACAGGTTGAGTGAGTATTCTGTTAGAACACGGGCTGGGTGAGTATTCTCTTAGAACACAGGCTGAATGAGTATTATTTTAAAATAATCTGAATCCATATTCTGTTAGAACTCTCGCTGAGTGAGTATTCTGTTAGAACACAGGCTGAGTGAGTATTCTTTAAACATAGACTGAGTCCATATTCTGTTAGAAAACAGACTGAGATAGTAATTTTAGATGAGAATCTGAGTCAACATTCTGTTAAAACGCAGCTTGAGTGGGTAATATATAAAAGTAAACTGAGTCCATATTTTGTTCGAACACAGGATGAGTGAATATTCTTTGAAAATAATCTGAATCCATATTCTCTTAAAACACTGGCTGAGTGAGTATTTTGTTAGAACACAGGCTGAGTGGGTATTATTTAAAAATGAAGTGAGTCCATAGTATTTAGAACACAGACTGAGTGAGTATTCTTTAAAGACAGACTTAGTCCATATTCTGTTAGAGCACAGTCTGAGTGAGTAATTTTTGAACAAAATCTTAGTCCACATTCTGTTAGAACACAGGCTGAGTGAGTATTCCGTTAGAACACAGTCTGAGTGAGTATTCTTTAAACATAGACTGCGTCCAAATTCTGTTAGAACACAGACTGCGTTAGTAATTTTTGATCTGAATCCATATTCTGTTAGAACACAGGCTGAGTTAGTATTCTTTGAAAATAATCTGAATCCATATTCTGGTAGAACACTGGCTGAGTGAGTATGCTTTGAAAATAATCTGAGTCAATATCTTGTTAGAACACTTGCTGAGTTAGTATGTTGTTAAAACCCAGGCTCGGTGAGTATTTTGTTAGAACACAGGCTGAGTGCGTATTATTTAAAAATAAACTGAGTCCGTATTATTTAGAACACAGACTGAGTGAGTATTTTTCGAACAAAATCTGAGTTCACATTCTGTTAGAACACAGGCTGATTTAGTATTCTGTTAGAACACAGGCTAAGTGAGTGTTCTGTTAGAACACTGAACTGAGTGAGTATTCTTTAAACATAGACTGCGTCCAAATTCTGTTAGGACACAGACTGAGTTAGTAATTTTTGATCTGAATCCACATTCTGTTAGAACACAGGCTGAGTGCGTATTATTTAAAAATAAACTGAGTCCGTATTATTTAGAACACAGACTGAGTGAGTATTTTTTGTACAAAATCTGAGTCCACATTCTGTTAGAACACAGGCTGATTTAGTATTCTGTTAGAACACAGGCTAAGTGAGTGTTCTGTTAGAACACTGAACTGAGTGAGTATTCTTTAAACATAGACTGCGTCCAAATTCTGTTAGGACACAGACTGAGTTAGTAATTTTTGATCTGAATCCACATTCTGTTAGAACACAGGCTGAGTGCGTATTATTTAAAAATAAACTGAGTCCATATTCTGTAAGAACACAGGCTGAGTGAGTATTCTTTTAACAAAACTGAGTCCACATTCCGTTAGGACACTGGCTTATGAGTATTCTGTTAGAAAACAGGCTGAGTGAGTATTCTTTAAACATAGACTGAGTTCATATTATATCAGAACACAGGCTGAGTGAGTATACTGTTAGAACACAGGCTGACTGAGTATTCTGTTAGAACAGAGGCTGAGTATTATGTTAGAACACAGGCTCAGTGTGCATTCTTTAAAAATAGACTTAGTCCATATTCTGTTAGAGCACAGGTTGAGTGAGTATTCTGTTAGAACACAGGCTGAGTGAGTGTTCTGTTAGAACACAGGCTGAGTGTTTATTATTTAAAAATAAACTGATTCCATATTCTGTTAGAACTCAGGCTGAGTATTCTTTTAACAAAATCTGAGTCCACATTCCCTTAGAACACAGGTTGAGTGAGTATTCTGTTAGAACACGGGCTGGGTGAGTATTCTCTTAGAACACAGGCTCAATGAGTATTATTTTAAAATAATCTGAATCCATATTCTGTTAGAACTCTCGCTGAGTGAGTATTCTGTTAGAACACAGGCTGAGTGAGTATTCTTTAAATATAGACTGAGTCCATATTCTGTTAGAAAACAGACTGAGTTAGTAATTTTAGATGAGAATCTGAGTCAACATTCTGTTAAAACGCAGCTTGAGTGGGTAATATATAAAAGTAATCTGAGTCCATATTTTGTTCGAACACAGGATGAGTGAATATTCTTTGAAAATAATCTGAATCCATATTCTCTTAAAACACTGGCTGAGTGAGTATTCTGTTAGAACACAGGCTGAGTGGGTATTATTTAAAAATAAAGTGAGTCCATAGTATTTAGAACACAGACTGAGTATTCTTTAAAGACAGACTTAGTCCATATTCTGTTAGAGCACAGTCTGAGTGAGTAATTTTTGAACAAAATCTTAGTCCACATTCTGTTAGAACACAGGCTGAGTGAGTATTCCGTTAGAACACAGTCTGAGTGAGTATTCTTTAAACATAGACTGCGTCCAAATTCTGTTAGAACACAGACTGAGTTAGTAATTTTTGATTTGAATCCATATTGTGTTAGAACACTGGCTGAGTGAGTATGCTTTGAAAATAATCTGAGTCAATATCTTGTTAGAACACTTGCTGAGTTAGTATTTTGTTAAAACCCAGGCTCGGTGAGTATTTTGTTAGAACACAGGCTGAGTGCGTATTATTTAAAAATAAACTGAGTCCGTATTATTTAGAACACAGACTGAGTGAGTATTTTTTGTACAAAATCTGAGTCCACATTCTGTTAGAACACAGGCTGATTTAGTATTCTGTTAGAACACAGGTTAAGTGAGTGTTCTGTTAGAACACTGAACTGAGTGAGTATTCTTTAAACATAGACTGCGTCCAAATTCTGTTAGGACACAGACTGAGTTAGTAATTTTTGATCTGAATCCACATTCTGTTAGAACACAGGCTGAGTTAGTATTCTTTGAAAATAGTCTGAATCCATATTCTGGTAGAACACTGGCTGAGTGAGTATTCTTTGAAAATAATCTGAATGCATATTCTGGTATAACACTGGCTGAATGAGTATTCTTTGAAAATAATCTGAGTCAATATCCTGTTAGAACACTTGCTGAATTAGTATTTTGTTAAAACCCAGGCTGAGTGAGTATTCTGTTAGAACACAGGCTGAGTGCGTATTATTTAAAAATAAACTGAGTCCATATTCTGTAAGAACACAGGCTGAGTGAGTATTCTTTTAACAAAACTGAGTCCACATTCCGTTAGGACACTGGCTTATGAGTATTCTGTTAGAAAACAGGCTGAGTGAGTATTCTTTAAACATAGACTGAGTCCATATTATATCAGAACCCATGCTGAGTGAGTATACTGTTAGAACACAGGCTGAGTGAGTATTCTGTTAGAACAGAGGCTGAGTATTATGTTAGAACACAGGCTCAGTGTGCATTCTTTAAAAATAGACTTAGTCCATATTCTGTTAGAGCACAGGCTGAGTGAGTATTCTGTTAGAACACAGGCTGAGTGAGTGTTCTGTTAGAACACAGGCTGAGTGTTTATTATTTAAAAATAAACTGATTCCATATTCTGTTGGAACTCAGGCTGAGTATTCTTTTAACAAAATCGGAGTCCACATTCCCTTAGAACACAGGTTGAGTGAGTATTCTGTTAGAACACGGGCTGGGTGAGTATTCTCTTAGAACACAGGCTGAATGAGTATTATTTTAAAATAATCTGAATCCATATTCTGTTAGAACTCCCGCTGAGTGAGTATTCTGTTAGAACACAGGCTGAGTGAGTATTCTTTAAACATAGACTGAGTCCATATTCTGTTAGAAAACAGACTGAGATAGTAATTTTAGATGAGAATCTGAGTCAACATTCTGTTAAAACGCAGCTTGAGTGGGTAATATATAAAAGTAAACTGAGTCCATATTTTGTTCGAACACAGGATGAGTGAATATTCTTTGAAAATAATCTGAATCCATATTCTCTTAAAACACTGGCTGAGTGAGTATTTTGTTAGAACACAGGCTGAGTGGGTATTATTTAAAAATGAAGTGAGTCCATAGTATTTAGAACACAGACTGAGTGAGTATTCTTTAAAGACAGACTTAGTCCATATTCTGTTAGAGCACAGTCTGAGTGAGTAATTTTTGAACAAAATCTTAGTCCACATTCTGTTAGAACACAGGCTGAGTGAGTATTCCGTTAGAACACAGTCTGAGTGAGTATTCTTTAAACATAGACTGCGTCCAAATTCTGTTAGAACACAGACTGCGTTAGTAATTTTTGATCTGAATCCATATTCTGTTAGAACACAGGCTGAGTTAGTATTCTTTGAAAATAATCTGAATCCATATTCTGGTAGAACACTGGCTGAGTGAGTATGCTTTGAAAATAATCTGAGTCAATATCTTGTTAGAACACTTGCTGAGTTAGTATGTTGTTAAAACCCAGGCTCGGTGAGTATTTTGTTAGAACACAGGCTGAGTGCGTATTATTTAAAAATAAACTGAGTCCGTATTATTTAGAACACAGACTGAGTGAGTATTTTTCGAACAAAATCTGAGTTCACATTCTGTTAGAACACAGGCTGATTTAGTATTCTGTTAGAACACAGGCTAAGTGAGTGTTCTGTTAGAACACTGAACTGAGTGAGTATTCTTTAAACATAGACTGCGTCCAAATTCTGTTAGGACACAGACTGAGTTAGTAATTTTTGATCTGAATCCACATTCTGTTAGAACACAGGCTGAGTGCGTATTATTTAAAAATAAACTGAGTCCGTATTATTTAGAACACAGACTGAGTGAGTATTTTTTGTACAAAATCTGAGTCCACATTCTGTTAGAACACAGGCTGATTTAGTATTCTGTTAGAACACAGGCTAAGTGAGTGTTCTGTTAGAACACTGAACTGAGTGAGTATTCTTTAAACATAGACTGCGTCCAAATTTTGTTAGGACACAGACTGAGTTAGTAATTTTTGATCTGAATCCACATTCTGTTAGAACACAGGCTGAGTGCGTATTATTTAAAAATAAACTGAGTCCATATTCTGTAAGAACACAGGCTGAGTGAGTATTCTTTTAACAAAACTGAGTCCACATTCCGTTAGGACACTGGCTTATGAATATTCTGTTAGAAAACAGGCTGAGTGAGTATTCTTTAAACATAGACTGAGTCCATATTATATCAGAACCCAGGCTGAGTGAGTATACTGTTAGAACACAGGCTGAGTGAGTATTCTGTTAGAACAGAGGCTGAGTATTATGTTAGAACACAGGCTCAGTGTGCATTCTTTAAAAATAGACTTAGTCCATATTCTGTTAGAGCACAGGCTGAGTGAGTATTCTGTTAGAACACAGGCTGAGTGAGTGTTCTGTTAGAACACAGGCTGAGTGGTTATTATTTAAAAATAAACTGATTCCATATTCTGTTGGAACTCAGGCTGAGTATTCTTTTAACAAAATCGGAGTCCACATTCCCTTAGAACACAGGTTGAGTGAGTATTCTGTTAGAACACGGGCTGGGTGAGTATTCTCTTAGAACACAGGCTGAATGAGTATTATTTTAAAATAATCTGAATCCATATTCTGTTAGAACTCTCGCTGAGTGAGTATTCTGTTAGAACACAGGCTGAGTGAGTATTCTTTAAACATAGACTGAGTCCATATTCTGTTAGAAAACAGACTGAGATAGTAATTTTAGATGAGAATCTGAGTCAACATTCTGTTAAAACGCAGCTTGAGTGGGTAATATATAAAAGTAATCTGAGTCCATATTTTGTTCGAACACAGGCTGAGTGAATATTCTTTGAAAATAATCTGAATCCATATTCTCTTAAAACACTGGCTGAGTGAGTATTCTGTTAGAACACAGGCTGAGTGGGTATTATTTAAAAATAAAGTGAGTCCATAGTATTTAGAACACAGACTGAGTATTCTTTAAAGACAGACTTAGTCCATATTCTGTTAGAGCACAGTCTGAGTGAGTAATTTTTGAACAAAATCTTAGTCCACATTCTGTTAGAACACAGGCTGAGTGAGTATTCCGTTAGAACACAGTCTGAGTGAGTATTCTTTAAACATAGACTGCGTCCAAATTCTGTTAGAACACAGACTGAGTTAGTAATTTTTGATTTGAATCCATATTGTGTTAGAACACTGGCTGAGTGAGTATGCTTTGAAAATAATCTGAGTCAATATCTTGTTAGAACACTTGCTGAGTTAGTATTTTGTTAAAACCCAGGCTCGGTGAGTATTTTGTTAGAACACAGGCTGAGTGCGTATTATTTAAAAATAAACTGAGTCCGTATTATTTAGAACACAGACTGAGTGAGTATTTTTTGTACAAAATCTGAGTCCACATTCTGTTAGAACACAGGCTGATTTAGTATTCTGTTAGAACACAGGCTAAGTGAGTGTTCTGTTAGAACACTGAACTGAGTGAGTATTCTTTAAACATAGACTGCGTCCAAATTCTGTTAGGACACAGACTGAGTTAGTAATTTTTGATCTGAATCCACATTCTGTTAGAACACAGGCTGAGTTAGTATTCTTTGAAAATAGTCTGAATCCATATTCTGGTAGAACACTGGCTGAGTGAGTATTCTTTGAAAATAATCTGAATGCATATTCTGGTATAACACTGGCTGAATGAGTATTCTTTGAAAATAATCTGAGTCAATATCCTGTTAGAACACTTGCTGAATTAGTATTTTGTTAAAACCCAGGCTGAGTGAGTATTCTGTTAGAACACAGGCTGAGTGCGTATTATTTAAAAATAAACTGAGTCCATATTCTGTAAGAACACAGGCTGAGTGAGTATTCTTTTAACAAAACTGAGTCCACATTCCGTTAGGACACTGGCTTATGAGTATTCTGTTAGAAAACAGGCTGAGTGAGTATTCTTTAAACATAGACTGAGTCCATATTATATCAGAACCCAGGCTGAGTGAGTATACTGTTAGAACACAGGCTGAGTGAGTATTCTGTTAGAACAGAGGCTGAGTATTATGTTAGAACACAGGCTCAGTGTGCATTCTTTAAAAATAGACTTAGTCCATATTCTGTTAGAGCACAGGCTGAGTGAGTATTCTGTTAGAACACAGGCTGAGTGAGTGTTCTGTTAGAACACAGGCTGAGTGGTTATTATTTAAAAATAAACTGATTCCATATTCTGTTGGAACTCAGGCTGAGTATTCTTTTAACAAAATCGGAGTCCACATTCCCTTAGAACACAGGTTGAGTGAGTATTCTGTTAGAACACGGGCTGGGTGAGTATTCTCTTAGAACACAGGCTGAATGAGTATTATTTTAAAATAATCTGAATCCATATTCTGTTAGAACTCTCGCTGAGTGAGTATTCTGTTAGAACACAGGCTGAGTGAGTATTCTTTAAACATAGACTGAGTCCATATTCTGTTAGAAAACAGACTGAGATAGTAATTTTAGATGAGAATCTGAGTCAACATTCTGTTAAAACGCAGCTTGAGTGGGTAATATATAAAAGTAAACTGAGTCCATATTTTGTTCGAACACAGGATGAGTGAATATTCTTTGAAAATAATCTGAATCCATATTCTCTTAAAACACTGGCTGAGTGAGTATTTTGTTAGAACACAGGCTGAGTGGGTATTATTTAAAAATGAAGTGAGTCCATAGTATTTAGAACACAGACTGAGTGAGTATTCTTTAAAGACAGACTTAGTCCATATTCTGTTAGAGCACAGTCTGAGTGAGTAATTTTTGAACAAAATCTTAGTCCACATTCTGTTAGAACACAGGCTGAGTGAGTATTCCGTTAGAACACAGTCTGAGTGAGTATTCTTTAAACATAGACTGCGTCCAAATTCTGTTAGAACACAGACTGCGTTAGTAATTTTTGATCTGAATCCATATTCTGTTAGAACACAGGCTGAGTTAGTATTCTTTGAAAATAATCTGAATCCATATTCTGGTAGAACACTGGCTGAGTGAGTATGCTTTGAAAATAATCTGAGTCAATATCTTGTTAGAACACTTGCTGAGTTAGTATGTTGTTAAAACCCAGGCTCGGTGAGTATTTTGTTAGAACACAGGCTGAGTGCGTATTATTTAAAAATAAACTGAGTCCGTATTATTTAGAACACAGACTGAGTGAGTATTTTTCGAACAAAATCTGAGTTCACATTCTGTTAGAACACAGGCTGATTTAGTATTCTGTTAGAACACAGGCTAAGTGAGTGTTCTGTTAGAACACTGAACTGAGTGAGTATTCTTTAAACATAGACTGCGTCCAAATTCTGTTAGGACACAGACTGAGTTAGTAATTTTTGATCTGAATCCACATTCTGTTAGAACACAGGCTGAGTGCGTATTATTTAAAAATAAACTGAGTCCGTATTATTTAGAACACAGACTGAGTGAGTATTTTTTGTACAAAATCTGAGTCCACATTCTGTTAGAACACAGGCTGATTTAGTATTCTGTTAGAACACAGGCTAAGTGAGTGTTCTGTTAGAACACTGAACTGAGTGAGTATTCTTTAAACATAGACTGCGTCCAAATTTTGTTAGGACACAGACTGAGTTAGTAATTTTTGATCTGAATCCACATTCTGTTAGAACACAGGCTGAGTGCGTATTATTTAAAAATAAACTGAGTCCATATTCTGTAAGAACACAGGCTGAGTGAGTATTCTTTTAACAAAACTGAGTCCACATTCCGTTAGGACACTGGCTTATGAGTATTCTGTTAGAAAACAGGCTGAGTGAGTATTCTTTAAACATAGACTGAGTCCATATTATATCAGAACCCAGGCTGAGTGAGTATACTGTTAGAACACAGGCTGAGTGAGTATTCTGTTAGAACAGAGGCTGAGTATTATGTTAGAACACAGGCTCAGTGTGCATTCTTTAAAAATAGACTTAGTCCATATTCTGTTAGAGCACAGGCTGAGTGAGTATTCTGTTAGAACACAGGCTGAGTGAGTGTTCTGTTAGAACACAGGCTGAGTGGTTATTATTTAAAAATAAACTGATTCCATATTCTGTTGGAACTCAGGCTGAGTATTCTTTTAACAAAATCGGAGTCCACATTCCCTTAGAACACAGGTTGAGTGAGTATTCTGTTAGAACACGGGCTGGGTGAGTATTCTCTTAGAACACAGGCTGAATGAGTATTATTTTAAAATAATCTGAATCCATATTCTGTTAGAACTCTCGCTGAGTGAGTATTCTGTTAGAACACAGGCTGAGTGAGTATTCTTTAAACATAGACTGAGTCCATATTCTGTTAGAAAACAGACTGAGATAGTAATTTTAGATGAGAATCTGAGTCAACATTCTGTTAAAACGCAGCTTGAGTGGGTAATATATAAAAGTAATCTGAGTCCATATTTTGTTCGAACACAGGCTGAGTGAATATTCTTTGAAAATAATCTGAATCCATATTCTCTTAAAACACTGGCTGAGTGAGTATTCTGTTAGAACACAGGCTGAGTGGGTATTATTTAAAAATAAAGTGAGTCCATAGTATTTAGAACACAGACTGAGTATTCTTTAAAGACAGACTTAGTCCATATTCTGTTAGAGCACAGTCTGAGTGAGTAATTTTTGAACAAAATCTTAGTCCACATTCTGTTAGAACACAGGCTGAGTGAGTATTCCGTTAGAACACAGTCTGAGTGAGTATTCTTTAAACATAGACTGCGTCCAAATTCTGTTAGAACACAGACTGAGTTAGTAATTTTTGATTTGAATCCATATTGTGTTAGAACACTGGCTGAGTGAGTATGCTTTGAAAATAATCTGAGTCAATATCTTGTTAGAACACTTGCTGAGTTAGTATTTTGTTAAAACCCAGGCTCGGTGAGTATTTTGTTAGAACACAGGCTGAGTGCGTATTATTTAAAAATAAACTGAGTCCGTATTATTTAGAACACAGACTGAGTGAGTATTTTTTGTACAAAATCTGAGTCCACATTCTGTTAGAACACAGGCTGATTTAGTATTCTGTTAGAACACAGGCTAAGTGAGTGTTCTGTTAGAACACTGAACTGAGTGAGTATTCTTTAAACATAGACTGCGTCCAAATTCTGTTAGGACACAGACTGAGTTAGTAATTTTTGATCTGAATCCACATTCTGTTAGAACACAGGCTGAGTTAGTATTCTTTGAAAATAGTCTGAATCCATATTCTGGTAGAACACTGGCTGAGTGAGTATTCTTTGAAAATAATCTGAATGCATATTCTGGTATAACACTGGCTGAATGAGTATTCTTTAAAAATAATCTGAGTCAATATCCTGTTAGAACACTTGCTGAATTAGTATTTTGTTAAAACCCAGGCTGAGTGAGTATTCTGTTAGAACACAGGCTGAGTGCGTATTATTTAAAAATAAACTGAGTCAATATTCTGTAAGAACACAGGCTGAGTGAGTATTCTTTTAACAAAACTGAGTCCACATTCCGTTAGGACACTGGCTTATGAGTATTCTGTTAGAAAACAGGCTGAGTGAGTATTCTTTAAACATAGACTGAGTCCATATTATATCAGAACCCAGGCTGAGTGAGTATACTGTTAGAACACAGGCTGAGTGAGTATTCTGTTAGAACAGAGGCTGAGTATTATGTTAGAACACAGGCTCAGTGTGCATTCTTTAAAAATAGACTTAGTCCATATTCTGTTAGAGCACAGGCTGAGTGAGTATTCTGTTAGAACACAGGCTGAGTGAGTGTTCTGTTAGAACACAGGCTGAGTGGTTATTATTTAAAAATAAACTGATTCCATATTCTGTTGGAACTCAGGCTGAGTATTCTTTTAACAAAATCGGAGTCCACATTCCCTTAGAACACAGGTTGAGTGAGTATTCTGTTAGAACACGGGCTGGGTGAGTATTCTCTTAGAACACAGGCTGAATGAGTATTATTTTAAAATAATCTGAATCCATATTCTGTTAGAACTCTCGCTGAGTGAGTATTCTGTTAGAACACAGGCTGAGTGAGTATTCTTTAAACATAGACTGAGTCCATATTCTGTTAGAAAACAGACTGAGATAGTAATTTTAGATGAGAATCTGAGTCAACATTCTGTTAAAACGCAGCTTGAGTGGGTAATATATAAAAGTAAACTGAGTCCATATTTTGTTCGAACACAGGATGAGTGAATATTCTTTGAAAATAATCTGAATCCATATTCTCTTAAAACACTGGCTGAGTGAGTATTTTGTTAGAACACAGGCTGAGTGGGTATTATTTAAAAATGAAGTGAGTCCATAGTATTTAGAACACAGACTGAGTGAGTATTCTTTAAAGACAGACTTAGTCCATATTCTGTTAGAGCACAGTCTGAGTGAGTAATTTTTGAACAAAATCTTAGTCCACATTCTGTTAGAACACAGGCTGAGTGAGTATTCCGTTAGAACACAGTCTGAGTGAGTATTCTTTAAACATAGACTGCGTCCAAATTCTGTTAGAACACAGACTGCGTTAGTAATTTTTGATCTGAATCCATATTCTGTTAGAACACAGGCTGAGTTAGTATTCTTTGAAAATAATCTGAATCCATATTCTGGTAGAACACTGGCTGAGTGAGTATGCTTTGAAAATAATCTGAGTCAATATCTTGTTAGAACACTTGCTGAGTTAGTATGTTGTTAAAACCCAGGCTCGGTGAGTATTTTGTTAGAACACAGGCTGAGTGCGTATTATTTAAAAATAAACTGAGTCCGTATTATTTAGAACACAGACTGAGTGAGTATTTTTCGAACAAAATCTGAGTTCACATTCTGTTAGAACACAGGCTGATTTAGTATTCTGTTAGAACACAGGCTAAGTGAGTGTTCTGTTAGAACACTGAACTGAGTGAGTATTCTTTAAACATAGACTGCGTCCAAATTCTGTTAGGACACAGACTGAGTTAGTAATTTTTGATCTGAATCCACATTCTGTTAGAACACAGGCTGAGTGCGTATTATTTAAAAATAAACTGAGTCCGTATTATTTAGAACACAGACTGAGTGAGTATTTTTTGTACAAAATCTGAGTCCACATTCTGTTAGAACACAGGCTGATTTAGTATTCTGTTAGAACACAGGCTAAGTGAGTGTTCTGTTAGAACACTGAACTGAGTGAGTATTCTTTAAACATAGACTGCGTCCAAATTCTGTTAGGACACAGACTGAGTTAGTAATTTTTGATCTGAATCCACATTCTGTTAGAACACAGGCTGAGTTAGTATTCTTTGAAAATAGTCTGAATCCATATTCTGGTAGAACACTGGCTGAGTGAGTATTCTTTGAAAATAATCTGAGTCAATATCCTGTTAGAACACTTGCTGAATTAGTATTTTGTTAAAACCCAGGCTGAGTGAGTATACTGTTAGAACACAGGCTGACTGAGTATTCTGTTAGAACAGAGGCTGAGTATTATGTTAGAACACAGGCTCAGTGTGCATTCTTTAAAAATAGACTTAGTCCATATTCTGTTAGAGCACAGGTTGAGTGAGTATTCTGTTAGAACACAGGCTGAGTGAGTGTTCTGTTAGAACACAGGCTGAGTGTTTATTATTTAAAAATAAACTGATTCCATATTCTGTTAGAACTCAGGCTGAGTATTCTTTTAACAAAATCTGAGTCCACATTCCCTTAGAACACAGGTTGAGTGAGTATTCTGTTAGAACACGGGCTGGGTGAGTATTCTCTTAGAACACAGGCTCAATGAGTATTATTTTAAAATAATCTGAATCCATATTCTGTTAGAACTCTCGCTGAGTGAGTATTCTGTTAGAACACAGGCTGAGTGAGTATTCTTTAAATATAGACTGAGTCCATATTCTGTTAGAAAACAGACTGAGTTAGTAATTTTAGATGAGAATCTGAGTCAACATTCTGTTAAAACGCAGCTTGAGTGGGTAATATATAAAAGTAATCTGAGTCCATATTTTGTTCGAACACAGGATGAGTGAATATTCTTTGAAAATAATCTGAATCCATATTCTCTTAAAACACTGGCTGAGTGAGTATTCTGTTAGAACACAGGCTGAGTGGGTATTATTTAAAAATAAAGTGAGTCCATAGTATTTAGAACACAGACTGAGTATTCTTTAAAGACAGACTTAGTCCATATTCTGTTAGAGCACAGTCTGAGTGAGTAATTTTTGAACAAAATCTTAGTCCACATTCTGTTAGAACACAGGCTGAGTGAGTATTCCGTTAGAACACAGTCTGAGTGAGTATTCTTTAAACATAGACTGCGTCCAAATTCTGTTAGAACACAGACTGAGTTAGTAATTTTTGATTTGAATCCATATTGTGTTAGAACACTGGCTGAGTGAGTATGCTTTGAAAATAATCTGAGTCAATATCTTGTTAGAACACTTGCTGAGTTAGTATTTTGTTAAAACCCAGGCTCGGTGAGTATTTTGTTAGAACACAGGCTGAGTGCGTATTATTTAAAAATAAACTGAGTCCGTATTATTTAGAACACAGACTGAGTGAGTATTTTTTGTACAAAATCTGAGTCCACATTCTGTTAGAACACAGGCTGATTTAGTATTCTGTTAGAACACAGGTTAAGTGAGTGTTCTGTTAGAACACTGAACTGAGTGAGTATTCTTTAAACATAGACTGCGTCCAAATTCTGTTAGGACACAGACTGAGTTAGTAATTTTTGATCTGAATCCACATTCTGTTAGAACACAGGCTGAGTTAGTATTCTTTGAAAATAGTCTGAATCCATATTCTGGTAGAACACTGGCTGAGTGAGTATTCTTTGAAAATAATCTGAATGCATATTCTGGTATAACACTGGCTGAATGAGTATTCTTTGAAAATAATCTGAGTCAATATCCTGTTAGAACACTTGCTGAATTAGTATTTTGTTAAAACCCAGGCTGAGTGAGTATTCTGTTAGAACACAGGCTGAGTGCGTATTATTTAAAAATAAACTGAGTCCATATTCTGTAAGAACACAGGCTGAGTGAGTATTCTTTTAACAAAACTGAGTCCACATTCCGTTAGGACACTGGCTTATGAGTATTCTGTTAGAAAACAGGCTGAGTGAGTATTCTTTAAACATAGACTGAGTCCATATTATATCAGAACCCATGCTGAGTGAGTATACTGTTAGAACACAGGCTGAGTGAGTATTCTGTTAGAACAGAGGCTGAGTATTATGTTAGAACACAGGCTCAGTGTGCATTCTTTAAAAATAGACTTAGTCCATATTCTGTTAGAGCACAGGCTGAGTGAGTATTCTGTTAGAACACAGGCTGAGTGAGTGTTCTGTTAGAACACAGGCTGAGTGGTTATTATTTAAAAATAAACTGATTCCATATTCTGTTGGAACTCAGGCTGAGTATTCTTTTAACAAAATCGGAGTCCACATTCCCTTAGAACACAGGTTGAGTGAGTATTCTGTTAGAACACGGGCTGGGTGAGTATTCTCTTAGAACACAGGCTGAATGAGTATTATTTTAAAATAATCTGAATCCATATTCTGTTAGAACTCTCGCTGAGTGAGTATTCTGTTAGAACACAGGCTGAGTGAGTATTCTTTAAACATAGACTGAGTCCATATTCTGTTAGAAAACAGACTGAGATAGTAATTTTAGATGAGAATCTGAGTCAACATTCTGTTAAAACGCAGCTTGAGTGGGTAATATATAAAAGTAAACTGAGTCCATATTTTGTTCGAACACAGGATGAGTGAATATTCTTTGAAAATAATCTGAATCCATATTCTCTTAAAACACTGGCTGAGTGAGTATTTTGTTAGAACACAGGCTGAGTGGGTATTATTTAAAAATGAAGTGAGTCCATAGTATTTAGAACACAGACTGAGTGAGTATTCTTTAAAGACAGACTTAGTCCATATTCTGTTAGAGCACAGTCTGAGTGAGTAATTTTTGAACAAAATCTTAGTCCACATTCTGTTAGAACACAGGCTGAGTGAGTATTCCGTTAGAACACAGTCTGAGTGAGTATTCTTTAAACATAGACTGCGTCCAAATTCTGTTAGAACACAGACTGCGTTAGTAATTTTTGATCTGAATCCATATTCTGTTAGAACACAGGCTGAGTTAGTATTCTTTGAAAATAATCTGAATCCATATTCTGGTAGAACACTGGCTGAGTGAGTATGCTTTGAAAATAATCTGAGTCAATATCTTGTTAGAACACTTGCTGAGTTAGTATGTTGTTAAAACCCAGGCTCGGTGAGTATTTTGTTAGAACACAGGCTGAGTGCGTATTATTTAAAAATAAACTGAGTCCGTATTATTTAGAACACAGACTGAGTGAGTATTTTTCGAACAAAATCTGAGTTCACATTCTGTTAGAACACAGGCTGATTTAGTATTCTGTTAGAACACAGGCTAAGTGAGTGTTCTGTTAGAACACTGAACTGAGTGAGTATTCTTTAAACATAGACTGCGTCCAAATTCTGTTAGGACACAGACTGAGTTAGTAATTTTTGATCGGAATCCACATTCTGTTAGAACACAGGCTGAGTGCGTATTATTTAAAAATAAACTGAGTCCGTATTATTTAGAACACAGACTGAGTGAGTATTTTTTGTACAAAATCTGAGTCCACATTCTGTTAGAACACAGGCTGATTTAGTATTCTGTTAGAACACAGGCTAAGTGAGTGTTCTGTTAGAACACTGAACTGAGTGAGTATTCTTTAAACATAGACTGCGTCCAAATTTTGTTAGGACACAGACTGAGTTAGTAATTTTTGATCTGAATCCACATTCTGTTAGAACACAGGCTGAGTGCGTATTATTTAAAAATAAACTGAGTCCATATTCTGTAAGAACACAGGCTGAGTGAGTATTCTTTTAACAAAACTGAGTCCACATTCCGTTAGGACACTGGCTTATGAATATTCTGTTAGAAAACAGGCTGAGTGAGTATTCTTTAAACATAGACTGAGTCCATATTATATCAGAACCCAGGCTGAGTGAGTATACTGTTAGAACACAGGCTGAGTGAGTATTCTGTTAGAACAGAGGCTGAGTATTATGTTAGAACACAGGCTCAGTGTGCATTCTTTAAAAATAGACTTAGTCCATATTCTGTTAGAGCACAGGCTGAGTGAGTATTCTGTTAGAACACAGGCTGAGTGAGTGTTCTGTTAGAACACAGGCTGAGTGGTTATTATTTAAAAATAAACTGATTCCATATTCTGTTGGAACTCAGGCTGAGTATTCTTTTAACAAAATCGGAGTCCACATTCCCTTAGAACACAGGTTGAGTGAGTATTCTGTTAGAACACGGGCTGGGTGAGTATTCTCTTAGAACACAGGCTGAATGAGTATTATTTTAAAATAATCTGAATCCATATTCTGTTAGAACTCTCGCTGAGTGAGTATTCTGTTAGAACACAGGCTGAGTGAGTATTCTTTAAACATAGACTGAGTCCATATTCTGTTAGAAAACAGACTGAGATAGTAATTTTAGATGAGAATCTGAGTCAACATTCTGTTAAAACGCAGCTTGAGTGGGTAATATATAAAAGTAATCTGAGTCCATATTTTGTTCGAACACAGGCTGAGTGAATATTCTTTGAAAATAATCTGAATCCATATTCTCTTAAAACACTGGCTGAGTGAGTATTCTGTTAGAACACAGGCTGAGTGGGTATTATTTAAAAATAAAGTGAGTCCATAGTATTTAGAACACAGACTGAGTATTCTTTAAAGACAGACTTAGTCCATATTCTGTTAGAGCACAGTCTGAGTGAGTAATTTTTGAACAAAATCTTAGTCCACATTCTGTTAGAACACAGGCTGAGTGAGTATTCCGTTAGAACACAGTCTGAGTGAGTATTCTTTAAACATAGACTGCGTCCAAATTCTGTTAGAACACAGACTGAGTTAGTAATTTTTGATTTGAATCCATATTGTGTTAGAACACTGGCTGAGTGAGTATGCTTTGAAAATAATCTGAGTCAATATCTTGTTAGAACACTTGCTGAGTTAGTATTTTGTTAAAACCCAGGCTCGGTGAGTATTTTGTTAGAACACAGGCTGAGTGCGTATTATTTAAAAATAAACTGAGTCCGTATTATTTAGAACACAGACTGAGTGAGTATTTTTTGTACAAAATCTGAGTCCACATTCTGTTAGAACACAGGCTGATTTAGTATTCTGTTAGAACACAGGCTAAGTGAGTGTTCTGTTAGAACACTGAACTGAGTGAGTATTCTTTAAACATAGACTGCGTCCAAATTCTGTTAGGACACAGACTGAGTTAGTAATTTTTGATCTGAATCCACATTCTGTTAGAACACAGGCTGAGTTAGTATTCTTTGAAAATAGTCTGAATCCATATTCTGGTAGAACACTGGCTGAGTGAGTATTCTTTGAAAATAATCTGAATGCATATTCTGGTATAACACTGGCTGAATGAGTATTCTTTGAAAATAATCTGAGTCAATATCCTGTTAGAACACTTGCTGAATTAGTATTTTGTTAAAACCCAGGCTGAGTGAGTATTCTGTTAGAACACAGGCTGAGTGCGTATTATTTAAAAATAAACTGAGTCCATATTCTGTAAGAACACAGGCTGAGTGAGTATTCTTTTAACAAAACTGAGTCCACATTCCGTTAGGACACTGGCTTATGAGTATTCTGTTAGAAAACAGGCTGAGTGAGTATTCTTTAAACATAGACTGAGTCCATATTATATCAGAACCCAGGCTGAGTGAGTATACTGTTAGAACACAGGCTGAGTGAGTATTCTGTTAGAACAGAGGCTGAGTATTATGTTAGAACACAGGCTCAGTGTGCATTCTTTAAAAATAGACTTAGTCCATATTCTGTTAGAGCACAGGCTGAGTGAGTATTCTGTTAGAACACAGGCTGAGTGAGTGTTCTGTTAGAACACAGGCTGAGTGGTTATTATTTAAAAATAAACTGATTCCATATTCTGTTGGAACTCAGGCTGAGTATTCTTTTAACAAAATCGGAGTCCACATTCCCTTAGAACACAGGTTGAGTGAGTATTCTGTTAGAACACGGGCTGGGTGAGTATTCTCTTAGAACACAGGCTGAATGAGTATTATTTTAAAATAATCTGAATCCATATTCTGTTAGAACTCTCGCTGAGTGAGTATTCTGTTAGAACACAGGCTGAGTGAGTATTCTTTAAACATAGACTGAGTCCATATTCTGTTAGAAAACAGACTGAGATAGTAATTTTAGATGAGAATCTGAGTCAACATTCTGTTAAAACGCAGCTTGAGTGGGTAATATATAAAAGTAAACTGAGTCCATATTTTGTTCGAACACAGGATGAGTGAATATTCTTTGAAAATAATCTGAATCCATATTCTCTTAAAACACTGGCTGAGTGAGTATTTTGTTAGAACACAGGCTGAGTGGGTATTATTTAAAAATGAAGTGAGTCCATAGTATTTAGAACACAGACTGAGTGAGTATTCTTTAAAGACAGACTTAGTCCAT
This sequence comes from Furipterus horrens, assembly GCF_987537825.1. Taxonomy (NCBI): domain Eukaryota; kingdom Metazoa; phylum Chordata; class Mammalia; order Chiroptera; family Furipteridae; genus Furipterus; species Furipterus horrens. Next base: position 844,535 of record NW_028327197.1, on the reverse strand, counting down.
ATTCTGTTAGAGCACAGTCTGAGTGAGTAATTTTTGAACAAAATCTTAGTCCACATTCTGTTAGAACACAGGCTGAGTGAGTATTCCGTTAGAACACAGTCTGAGTGAGTATTCTTTAAACATAGACTGCGTCCAAATTCTGTTAGAACACAGACTGCGTTAGTAATTTTTGATCTGAATCCATATTCTGTTAGAACACAGGCTGAGTTAGTATTCTTTGAAAATAATCTGAATCCATATTCTGGTAGAACACTGGCTGAGTGAGTATGCTTTGAAAATAATCTGAGTCAATATCTTGTTAGAACACTTGCTGAGTTAGTATGTTGTTAAAACCCAGGCTCGGTGAGTATTTTGTTAGAACACAGGCTGAGTGCGTATTATTTAAAAATAAACTGAGTCCGTATTATTTAGAACACAGACTGAGTGAGTATTTTTCGAACAAAATCTGAGTTCACATTCTGTTAGAACACAGGCTGATTTAGTATTCTGTTAGAACACAGGCTAAGTGAGTGTTCTGTTAGAACACTGAACTGAGTGAGTATTCTTTAAACATAGACTGCGTCCAAATTCTGTTAGGACACAGACTGAGTTAGTAATTTTTGATCTGAATCCACATTCTGTTAGAACACAGGCTGAGTGCGTATTATTTAAAAATAAACTGAGTCCGTATTATTTAGAACACAGACTGAGTGAGTATTTTTTGTACAAAATCTGAGTCCACATTCTGTTAGAACACAGGCTGATTTAGTATTCTGTTAGAACACAGGCTAAGTGAGTGTTCTGTTAGAACACTGAACTGAGTGAGTATTCTTTAAACATAGACTGCGTCCAAATTTTGTTAGGACACAGACTGAGTTAGTAATTTTTGATCTGAATCCACATTCTGTTAGAACACAGGCTGAGTGCGTATTATTTAAAAATAAACTGAGTCCATATTCTGTAAGAACACAGGCTGAGTGAGTATTCTTTTAACAAAACTGAGTCCACATTCCGTTAGGACACTGGCTTATGAGTATTCTGTTAGAAAACAGGCTGAGTGAGTATTCTTTAAACATAGACTGAGTCCATATTATATCAGAACCCAGGCTGAGTGAGTATACTGTTAGAACACAGGCTGAGTGAGTATTCTGTTAGAACAGAGGCTGAGTATTATGTTAGAACACAGGCTCAGTGTGCATTCTTTAAAAATAGACTTAGTCCATATTCTGTTAGAGCACAGGCTGAGTGAGTATTCTGTTAGAACACAGGCTGAGTGAGTGTTCTGTTAGAACACAGGCTGAGTGGTTATTATTTAAAAATAAACTGATTCCATATTCTGTTGGAACTCAGGCTGAGTATTCTTTTAACAAAATCGGAGTCCACATTCCCTTAGAACACAGGTTGAGTGAGTATTCTGTTAGAACACGGGCTGGGTGAGTATTCTCTTAGAACACAGGCTGAATGAGTATTATTTTAAAATAATCTGAATCCATATTCTGTTAGAACTCTCGCTGAGTGAGTATTCTGTTAGAACACAGGCTGAGTGAGTATTCTTTAAACATAGACTGAGTCCATATTCTGTTAGAAAACAGACTGAGATAGTAATTTTAGATGAGAATCTGAGTCAACATTCTGTTAAAACGCAGCTTGAGTGGGTAATATATAAAAGTAATCTGAGTCCATATTTTGTTCGAACACAGGCTGAGTGAATATTCTTTGAAAATAATCTGAATCCATATTCTCTTAAAACACTGGCTGAGTGAGTATTCTGTTAGAACACAGGCTGAGTGGGTATTATTTAAAAATAAAGTGAGTCCATAGTATTTAGAACACAGACTGAGTATTCTTTAAAGACAGACTTAGTCCATATTCTGTTAGAGCACAGTCTGAGTGAGTAATTTTTGAACAAAATCTTAGTCCACATTCTGTTAGAACACAGGCTGAGTGAGTATTCCGTTAGAACACAGTCTGAGTGAGTATTCTTTAAACATAGACTGCGTCCAAATTCTGTTAGAACACAGACTGAGTTAGTAATTTTTGATTTGAATCCATATTGTGTTAGAACACTGGCTGAGTGAGTATGCTTTGAAAATAATCTGAGTCAATATCTTGTTAGAACACTTGCTGAGTTAGTATTTTGTTAAAACCCAGGCTCGGTGAGTATTTTGTTAGAACACAGGCTGAGTGCGTATTATTTAAAAATAAACTGAGTCCGTATTATTTAGAACACAGACTGAGTGAGTATTTTTTGTACAAAATCTGAGTCCACATTCTGTTAGAACACAGGCTGATTTAGTATTCTGTTAGAACACAGGCTAAGTGAGTGTTCTGTTAGAACACTGAACTGAGTGAGTATTCTTTAAACATAGACTGCGTCCAAATTCTGTTAGGACACAGACTGAGTTAGTAATTTTTGATCTGAATCCACATTCTGTTAGAACACAGGCTGAGTTAGTATTCTTTGAAAATAGTCTGAATCCATATTCTGGTAGAACACTGGCTGAGTGAGTATTCTTTGAAAATAATCTGAATGCATATTCTGGTATAACACTGGCTGAATGAGTATTCTTTAAAAATAATCTGAGTCAATATCCTGTTAGAACACTTGCTGAATTAGTATTTTGTTAAAACCCAGGCTGAGTGAGTATTCTGTTAGAACACAGGCTGAGTGCGTATTATTTAAAAATAAACTGAGTCAATATTCTGTAAGAACACAGGCTGAGTGAGTATTCTTTTAACAAAACTGAGTCCACATTCCGTTAGGACACTGGCTTATGAGTATTCTGTTAGAAAACAGGCTGAGTGAGTATTCTTTAAACATAGACTGAGTCCATATTATATCAGAACCCAGGCTGAGTGAGTATACTGTTAGAACACAGGCTGAGTGAGTATTCTGTTAGAACAGAGGCTGAGTATTATGTTAGAACACAGGCTCAGTGTGCATTCTTTAAAAATAGACTTAGTCCATATTCTGTTAGAGCACAGGCTGAGTGAGTATTCTGTTAGAACACAGGCTGAGTGAGTGTTCTGTTAGAACACAGGCTGAGTGGTTATTATTTAAAAATAAACTGATTCCATATTCTGTTGGAACTCAGGCTGAGTATTCTTTTAACAAAATCGGAGTCCACATTCCCTTAGAACACAGGTTGAGTGAGTATTCTGTTAGAACACGGGCTGGGTGAGTATTCTCTTAGAACACAGGCTGAATGAGTATTATTTTAAAATAATCTGAATCCATATTCTGTTAGAACTCTCGCTGAGTGAGTATTCTGTTAGAACACAGGCTGAGTGAGTATTCTTTAAACATAGACTGAGTCCATATTCTGTTAGAAAACAGACTGAGATAGTAATTTTAGATGAGAATCTGAGTCAACATTCTGTTAAAACGCAGCTTGAGTGGGTAATATATAAAAGTAAACTGAGTCCATATTTTGTTCGAACACAGGATGAGTGAATATTCTTTGAAAATAATCTGAATCCATATTCTCTTAAAACACTGGCTGAGTGAGTATTTTGTTAGAACACAGGCTGAGTGGGTATTATTTAAAAATGAAGTGAGTCCATAGTATTTAGAACACAGACTGAGTGAGTATTCTTTAAAGACAGACTTAGTCCATATTCTGTTAGAGCACAGTCTGAGTGAGTAATTTTTGAACAAAATCTTAGTCCACATTCTGTTAGAACACAGGCTGAGTGAGTATTCCGTTAGAACACAGTCTGAGTGAGTATTCTTTAAACATAGACTGCGTCCAAATTCTGTTAGAACACAGACTGCGTTAGTAATTTTTGATCTGAATCCATATTCTGTTAGAACACAGGCTGAGTTAGTATTCTTTGAAAATAATCTGAATCCATATTCTGGTAGAACACTGGCTGAGTGAGTATGCTTTGAAAATAATCTGAGTCAATATCTTGTTAGAACACTTGCTGAGTTAGTATGTTGTTAAAACCCAGGCTCGGTGAGTATTTTGTTAGAACACAGGCTGAGTGCGTATTATTTAAAAATAAACTGAGTCCGTATTATTTAGAACACAGACTGAGTGAGTATTTTTCGAACAAAATCTGAGTTCACATTCTGTTAGAACACAGGCTGATTTAGTATTCTGTTAGAACACAGGCTAAGTGAGTGTTCTGTTAGAACACTGAACTGAGTGAGTATTCTTTAAACATAGACTGCGTCCAAATTCTGTTAGGACACAGACTGAGTTAGTAATTTTTGATCTGAATCCACATTCTGTTAGAACACAGGCTGAGTGCGTATTATTTAAAAATAAACTGAGTCCGTATTATTTAGAACACAGACTGAGTGAGTATTTTTTGTACAAAATCTGAGTCCACATTCTGTTAGAACACAGGCTGATTTAGTATTCTGTTAGAAAACAGGCTAAGTGAGTGTTCTGTTAGAACACTGAACTGAGTGAGTATTCTTTAAACATAGACTGCGTCCAAATTCTGTTAGGACACAGACTGAGTTAGTAATTTTTGATCTGAATCCACATTCTGTTAGAACACAGGCTGAGTTAGTATTCTTTGAAAATAGTCTGAATCCATATTCTGGTAGAACACTGGCTGAGTGAGTATTCTTTGAAAATAATCTGAGTCAATATCCTGTTAGAACACTTGCTGAATTAGTATTTTGTTAAAACCCAGGCTGAGTGAGTATTCTGTTAGAACACAGGCTGAGTGCGTATTATTTAAAAATAAACTGAGTCAATATTCTGTAAGAACACAGGCTGAGTGAGTATTCTTTTAACAAAACTGAGTCCACATTCCGTTAGGACACTGGCTTATGAGTATTCTGTTAGAAAACAGGCTGAGTGAGTATTCTTTAAACATAGACTGAGTCCATATTATATCAGAACCCAGGCTGAGTGAGTATACTGTTAGAACACAGGCTGAGTGAGTATTCTGTTAGAACAGAGGCTGAGTATTATGTTAGAACACAGGCTCAGTGTGCATTCTTTAAAAATAGACTTAGTCCATATTCTGTTAGAGCACAGGCTGAGTGAGTATTCTGTTAGAACACAGGCTGAGTGAGTGTTCTGTTAGAACACAGGCTGAGTGGTTATTATTTAAAAATAAACTGATTCCATATTCTGTTGGAACTCAGGATGAGTATACTTTTAACAAAATCGGAGTCCACATTCCCTTAGAACACAGGTTGAGTGAGTATTCTGTTAGAACACGGGCTGGGTGAGTATTCTCTTAGAACACAGGCTGAATGAGTATTATTTTAAAATAATCTGAATCCATATTCTGTTAGAACTCTCGCTGAGTGAGTATTCTGTTAGAACACAGGCTGAGTGAGTATTCTTTAAACATAGACTGAGTCCATATTCTGTTAGAAAACAGACTGAGATAGTAATTTTAGATGAGAATCTGAGTCAACATTCTGTTAAAACGCAGCTTGAGTGGGTAATATATAAAAGTAAACTGAGTCCATATTTTGTTCGAACACAGGATGAGTGAATATTCTTTGAAAATAATCTGAATCCATATTCTCTTAAAACACTGGCTGAGTGAGTATTTTGTTAGAACACAGGCTGAGTGGGTATTATTTAAAAATGAAGTGAGTCCATAGTATTTAGAACACAGACTGAGTGAGTATTCTTTAAAGACAGACTTAGTCCATATTCTGTTAGAGCACAGTCTGAGTGAGTAATTTTTGAACAAAATCTTAGTCCACATTCTGTTAGAACACAGGCTGAGTGAGTATTCCGTTAGAACACAGTCTGAGTGAGTATTCTTTAAACATAGACTGCGTCCAAATTCTGTTAGAACACAGACTGCGTTAGTAATTTTTGATCTGAATCCATATTCTGTTAGAACACAGGCTGAGTTAGTATTCTTTGAAAATAATCTGAATCCATATTCTGGTAGAACACTGGCTGAGTGAGTATGCTTTGAAAATAATCTGAGTCAATATCTTGTTAGAACACTTGCTGAGTTAGTATGTTGTTAAAACCCAGGCTCGGTGAGTATTTTGTTAGAACACAGGCTGAGTGCGTATTATTTAAAAATAAACTGAGTCCGTATTATTTAGAACACAGACTGAGTGAGTATTTTTCGAACAAAATCTGAGTTCACATTCTGTTAGAACACAGGCTGATTTAGTATTCTGTTAGAACACAGGCTAAGTGAGTGTTCTGTTAGAACACTGAACTGAGTGAGTATTCTTTAAACATAGACTGCGTCCAAATTCTGTTAGGACACAGACTGAGTTAGTAATTTTTGATCTGAATCCACATTCTGTTAGAACACAGGCTGAGTGCGTATTATTTAAAAATAAACTGAGTCCGTATTATTTAGAACACAGACTGAGTGAGTATTTTTTGTACAAAATCTGAGTCCACATTCTGTTAGAACACAGGCTGATTTAGTATTCTGTTAGAACACAGGCTAAGTGAGTGTTCTGTTAGAACACTGAACTGAGTGAGTATTCTTTAAACATAGACTGCGTCCAAATTCTGTTAGGACACAGACTGAGTTAGTAATTTTTGATCTGAATCCACTTTCTGTTAGAACACAGGCTGAGTGCGTATTATTTAAAAATAAACTGAGTCCATATTCTGTAAGAACACAGGCTGAGTGAGTATTCTTTTAACAAAACTGAGTCCACATTCCGTTAGGACACTGGCTTATGAGTATTCTGTTAGAAAACAGGCTGAGTGAGTATTCTTTAAACATAGACTGAGTTCATATTATATCAGAACACAGGCTGAGTGAGTATACTGTTAGAACACAGGCTGAGTGAGTATTCTGTTAGAACAGAGGCTGAGTATTATGTTAGAACACAGGCTCAGTGTGCATTCTTTAAAAATAGACTTAGTCCATATTCTGTTAGAGCACAGGCTGAGTGAGTATTCTGTTAGAACACAGGCTGAGTGAGTGTTCTGTTAGAACACAGGCTGAGTGTTTATTATTTAAAAATAAACTGATTCCATATTCTGTTAGAACTCAGGCTGAGTATTCTTTTAACAAAATCTGAGTCCACATTCCCTTAGAACACAGGTTGAGTGAGTATTCTGTTAGAACACGGGCTGGGTGAGTATTCTCTTAGAACACAGGCTGAATGAGTATTATTTTAAAATAATCTGAATCCATATTCTGTTAGAACTCTCGCTGAGTGAGTATTCTGTTAGAACACAGGCTGAGTGAGTATTCTTTAAACATAGACTGAGTCCATATTCTGTTAGAAAACAGACTGAGTTAGTAATTTTAGATGAGAATCTGAGTCAACATTCTGTTAAAACGCAGCTTGAGTGGGTAATATATAAAAGTAATCTGAGTCCATATTTTGTTCGAACACAGGCTGAGTGAATATTCTTTGAAAATAATCTGAATCCATATTCTCTTAAAACACTGGCTGAGTGAGTATTCTGTTAGAACACAGGCTGAGTGGGTATTATTTAAAAATAAAGTGAGTCCATAGTATTTAGAACACAGACTGAGTATTCTTTAAAGACAGACTTAGTCCATATTCTGTTAGAGCACAGTCTGAGTGAGTAATCTTTGAACAAAATCTTAGTCCACATTCTGTTAGAACACAGGCTGAGTGAGTATTCCGTTAGAACACAGTCTGAGTGAGTATTCTTTAAACATAGACTGCATCCAAATTCTGTTAGAACACAGACTGAGTTAGTAATTTTTGATTTGAATCCATATTGTGTTAGAACACTGGCTGAGTGAGTATGCTTTGAAAATAATCTGAGTCAATATCTTGTTAGAACACTTGCTGAGTTAGTATTTTGTTAAAACCCAGGCTCGGTGAGTATTTTGTTAGAACACAGGCTGAGTGCGTATTATTTAAAAATAAACTGAGTCCGTATTATTTAGAACACAGACTGAGTGAGTATTTTTTGTACAAAATCTGAGTCCACATTCTGTTAGAACACAGGCTGATTTAGTATTCTGTTAGAACACAGGCTAAGTGAGTGTTCTGTTAGAACACTGAACTGAGTGAGTATTCTTTAAACATAGACTGCGTCCAAATTCTGTTAGGACACAGACTGAGTTAGTAATTTTTGATCTGAATCCACATTCTGTTAGAACACAGGCTGAGTTAGTATTCTTTGAAAATAGTCTGAATCCATATTCTGGTAGAACACTGGCTGAGTGAGTATTCTTTGAAAATAATCTGAATGCATATTCTTGTATAACACTGGCTGAAAGAGTATTCTTTAAAAATAATCTGAGTCAATATCCTGTTAGAACACTTGCTGAATTAGTATTTTGTTAAAACCCAGGCTGAGTGAGTATTCTGTTAGAACACAGGCTGAGTGCGTATTATTTAAAAATAAACTGAGTCCATATTCTGTAAGAGCACAGGCTGAGTGAGTATTCTTTTAACAAAACTGAGTCCACATTCCGTTAGGACACTGGCTTATGAGTATTCTGTTAGAAAACAGGCTGAGTGAGTATTCTTTAAACATAGACTGAGTCCATATTATATCAGAACCCAGGCTGAGTGAGTATACTGTTAGAACACAGGCTGAGTGAGTATTCTGTTAGAACAGAGGCTGAGTATTATGTTAGAACACAGGCTCAGTGTGCATTCTTTAAAAATAGACTTAGTCCATATTCTGTTAGAGCACAGGCTGAGTGAGTATTCTGTTAGAACACAGGCTGAGTGAGTGTTCTGTTAGAACACAGGCTGAGTGGTTATTATTTAAAAATAAACTGATTCCATATTCTGTTGGAACTCAGGCTGAGTATTCTTTTAACAAAATCGGAGTCCACATTCCCTTAGAACACAGGTTGAGTGAGTATTCTGTTAGAACACGGGCTGGGTGAGTATTCTCTTAGAACACAGGCTGAATGAGTATTATTTTAAAATAATCTGAATCCATATTCTGTTAGAACTCTCGCTGAGTGAGTATTCTGTTAGAACACAGGCTGAGTGAGTATTCTTTAAACATAGACTGAGTCCATATTCTGTTAGAAAACAGACTGAGATAGTAATTTTAGATGAGAATCTGAGTCAACATTCTGTTAAAACGCAGCTTGAGTGGGTAATATATAAAAGTAATCTGAGTCCATATTTTGTTCGAACACAGGCTGAGTGAATATTCTTTGAAAATAATCTGAATCCATATTCTCTTAAAACACTGGCTGAGTGAGTATTCTGTTAGAACACAGGCTGAGTGGGTATTATTTAAAAATAAAGTGAGTCCATAGTATTTAGAACACAGACTGAGTATTCTTTAAAGACAGACTTAGTCCATATTCTGTTAGAGCACAGTCTGAGTGAGTAATTTTTGAACAAAATCTTAGTCCACATTCTGTTAGAACACAGGCTGAGTGAGTATTCCGTTAGAACACAGTCTGAGTGAGTATTCTTTAAACATAGACTGCGTCCAAATTCTGTTAGAACACAGACTGAGTTAGTAATTTTTGATTTGAATCCATATTGTGTTAGAACACTGGCTGAGTGAGTATGCTTTGAAAATAATCTGAGTCAATATCTTGTTAGAACACTTGCTGAGTTAGTATTTTGTTAAAACCCAGGCTCGGTGAGTATTTTGTTAGAACACAGGCTGAGTGCGTATTATTTAAAAATAAACTGAGTCCGTATTATTTAGAACACAGACTGAGTGAGTATTTTTTGTACAAAATCTGAGTCCACATTCTGTTAGAACACAGGCTGATTTAGTATTCTGTTAGAACACAGGCTAAGTGAGTGTTCTGTTAGAACACTGAACTGAGTGAGTATTCTTTAAACATAGACTGCGTCCAAATTCTGTTAGGACACAGACTGAGTTAGTAATTTTTGATCTGAATCCACATTCTGTTAGAACACAGGCTGAGTTAGTATTCTTTGAAAATAGTCTGAATCCATATTCTGGTAGAACACTGGCTGAGTGAGTATTCTTTGAAAATAATCTGAATGCATATTCTGGTATAACACTGGCTGAATGAGTATTCTTTAAAAATAATCTGAGTCAATATCCTGTTAGAACACTTGCTGAATTAGTATTTTGTTAAAACCCAGGCTGAGTGAGTATTCTGTTAGAACACAGGCTGAGTGCGTATTATTTAAAAATAAACTGAGTCCATATTCTGTAAGAACACAGGCTGAGTGAGTATTCTTTTAACAAAACTGAGTCCACATTCCGTTAGGACACTGGCTTATGAGTATTCTGTTAGAAAACAGGCTGAGTGAGTATTCTTTAAACATAGACTGAGTCCATATTATATCAGAACCCAGGCTGAGTGAGTATACTGTTAGAACACAGGCTGAGTGAGTATTCTGTTAGAACAGAGGCTGAGTATTATGTTAGAACACAGGCTCAGTGTGCATTCTTTAAAAATAGACTTAGTCCATATTCTGTTAGAGCACAGGCTGAGTGAGTATTCTGTTAGAACACAGGCTGAGTGAGTGTTCTGTTAGAACACAGGCTGAGTGGTTATTATTTAAAAATAAACTGATTCCATATTCTGTTGGAACTCAGGATGAGTATTCTTTTAACAAAATCGGAGTCCACATTCCATTAGAACACAGGTTGAGTGAGTATTCTGTTAGAACACGGGCTGGGTGAGTATTCTCTTAGAACACAGGCTGAATGAGTATTATTTTAAAATAATCTGAATCCATATTCTGTTAGAACTCTCGCTGAGTGAGTATTCTGTTAGAACACAGGCTGAGTGAGTATTCTTTAAACATAGACTGAGTCCATATTCTGTTAGAAAACAGACTGAGATAGTAATTTTAGATGAGAATCTGAGTCAACATTCTGTTAAAACGCAGCTTGAGTGGGTAATATATAAAAGTAAACTGAGTCCATATTTTGTTCGAACACAGGATGAGTGAATATTCTTTGAAAATAATCTGAATCCATATTCTCTTAAAACACTGGCTGAGTGAGTATTTTGTTAGAACACAGGCTGAGTGGGTATTATTTAAAAATGAAGTGAGTCCATAGTATTTAGAACACAGACTGAGTGAGTATTCTTTAAAGACAGACTTAGTCCATATTCTGTTAGAGCATAGTCTGAGTGAGTAATTTTTGAACAAAATCTTAGTCCACATTCTGTTAGAACACAGGCTGAGTGAGTATTCCGTTAGAACACAGTCTGAGTGAGTATTCTTTAAATATAGACTGCGTCCAAATTCTGTTAGAACACAGACTGCGTTAGTAATTTTTGATCTGAATCCATATTCTGTTAGAACACAGGCTGAGTTAGTATTCTTTGAAAATAATCTGAATCCATATTCTGGTAGAACACTGGCTGAGTGAGTATGCTTTGAAAATAATCTGAGTCAATATCTTGTTAGAACACTTGCTGAGTTAGTATTTTGTTAAAACCCAGGCTCGGTGAGTATTTTGTTAGAACACAGGCTGAGTGCGTATTATTTAAAAATAAACTGAGTCCGTATTATTTAGAACACAGACTGAGTGAGTATTTTTCGAACAAAATCTGAGTTCACATTCTGTTAGAACACAGGCTGATTTAGTATTCTGTTAGAACACAGGCTAAGTGAGTGTTCTGTTAGAACACTGAACTGAGTGAGTATTCTTTAAACATAGACTGCGTCCAAATTCTGTTAGGACACAGACTGAGTTAGTAATTTTTGATCTGAATCCACATTCTGTTAGAACACAGGCTGAGTGCGTATTATTTAAAAATAAACTGAGTCCGTATTATTTAGAACACAGACTGAGTGAGTATTTTTTGTACAAAATCTGAGTCCACATTCTGTTAGAACACAGGCTGATTTAGTATTCTGTTAGAACACAGGCTAAGTGAGTGTTCTGTTAGAACACTGAACTGAGTGAGTATTCTTTAAACATAGACTGCGTCCAAATTCTGTTAGGACACAGACTGAGTTAGTAATTTTTGATCTGAATCCACATTCTGTTAGAACACAGGCTGAGTGCGTATTATTTAAAAATAAACTGAGTCCATATTCTGTAAGAACACAGGCTGAGTGAGTATTCTTTTAACAAAACTGAGTCCACATTCCGTTAGGACAGTGGCTTATGAGTATTCTGTTAGAAAACAGGCTGAGTGAGTATTCTTTAAACATAGACTGAGTTCATATTATATCAGAACACAGGCTGAGTGAGTATACTGTTAGAACACAGGCTGAGTGAGTATTCTGTTAGAACAGAGGCTGAGTATTATGTTAGAACACAGGCTCAGTGTGCATTCTTTAAAAATAGACTTAGTCCATATTCTGTTAGAGCACAGGCTGAGTGAGTATTCTGTTAGAACACAGGCTGAGTGAGTGTTCTGTTAGAACACAGGCTGAGTGTTTATTATTTAAAAATAAACTGATTCCATATTCTGTTAGAACTCAGGCTGAGTATTCTTTTAACAAAATCTGAGTCCACATTCCCTTAGAACACAGGTTGAGTGAGTATTCTGTTAGAACACGGGCTGGGTGAGTATTCTCTTAGAACACAGGCTCAATGAGTATTATTTTAAAATTATCTGAATCCATATTCTGTTAGAACTCTCGCTGAGTGAGTATTCTGTTAGAACACAGGCTGAGTGAGTATTCTTTAAACATAGACTGAGTCCATATTCTGTTAGAAAACAGACTGAGTTAGTAATTTTAGATGAGAATCTGAGTCAACATTCTGTTAAAACGCAGCTTGAGTGGGTAATATATAAAAGTAATCTGAGTCCATATTTTGTTCGAACACAGGCTGAGTGAATATTCTTTGAAAATAATCTGAATCCATATTCTCTTAAAACACTGGCTGAGTGAGTATTCTGTTAGAACACAGGCTGAGTGGGTATTATTTAAAAATAAAGTGAGTCCATAGTATTTAGAACACAGACTGAGTATTCTTTAAAGACAGACTTAGTCCATATTCTGTTAGAGCACAGTCTGAGTGAGTAATTTTTGAACAAAATCTTAGTCCACATTCTGTTAGAACACAGGCTGAGTGAGTATTCCGTTAGAACACAGTCTGAGTGAGTATTCTTTAAACATAGACTGCGTCCAAATTCTGTTAGAACACAGACTGAGTTAGTAATTTTTGATTTGAATCCATATTGTGTTAGAACACTGGCTGAGTGAGTATGCTTTGAAAATAATCTGAGTCAATATCTTGTTAGAACACTTGCTGAGTTAGTATTTTGTTAAAACCCAGGCTCGGTGAGTATTTTGTTAGAACACAGGCTGAGTGCGTATTATTTAAAAATAAACTGAGTCCGTATTATTTAGAACACAGACTGAGTGAGTATTTTTTGTACAAAATCTGAGTCCACATTCTGTTAGAACACAGGCTGATTTAGTATTCTGTTAGAACACAGGCTAAGTGAGTGTTCTGTTAGAACACTGAACTGAGTGAGTATTCTTTAAACATAGACTGCGTCCAAATTCTGTTAGGACACAGACTGAGTTAGTAATTTTTGATCTGAATCCACATTCTGTTAGAACACAGGCTGAGTTAGTATTCTTTGAAAATAGTCTGAATCCATATTCTGGTAGAACACTGGCTGAGTGAATATTCTTTGAAAATAATCTGAATGCATATTCTGGTATAACACTGGCTGAATGAGTATTCTTTAAAAATAATCTGAGTCAATATCCTGTTAGAACACTTGCTGAATTAGTATTTTGTTAAAACCCAGGCTGAGTGAGTATTCTGTTAGAACACAGGCTGAGTGCGTATTATTTAAAAATAAACTGAGTCCATATTCTGTAAGAACACAGGCTGAGTGAGTATTCTTTTAACAAAACTGAGTCCACATTCCGTTAGGACACTGGCTTATGAGTATTCTGTTAGAAAACAGGCTGAGTGAGTATTCTTTAAACATAGACTGAGTCCATATTATATCAGAACCCAGGCTGAGTGAGTATACTGTTAGAACACAGGCTGAGTGAGTATTCTGTTAGAACAGAGGCTGAGTATTATGTTAGAACACAGGCTCAGTGTGCATTCTTTAAAAATAGACTTAGTCCATATTCTGTTAGAGCACAGGCTGAGTGAGTATTCTGTTAGAACACAGGCTGAGTGAGTGTTCTGTTAGAACACAGGCTGAGTGGTTATTATTTAAAAATAAACTGATTCCATATTCTGTTGGAACTCAGGCTGAGTATTCTTTTAACAAAATCGGAGTCCACATTCCCTTAGAACACAGGTTGAGTGAGTATTCTGTTAGAACACGGGCTGGGTGAGTATTCTCTTAGAACACAGGCTGAATGAGTATTATTTTAAAATAATCTGAATCCATATTCTGTTAGAACTCTCGCTGAGTGAGTATTCTGTTAGAACACAGGCTGAGTGAGTATTCTTTAAACATAGACTGAGTCCATATTCTGTTAGAAAACAGACTGAGATAGTAATTTTAGATGAGAATCTGAGTCAACATTCTGTTAAAACGCAGCTTGAGTGGGTAATATATAAAAGTAAACTGAGTCCATATTTTGTTCGAACACAGGATGAGTGAATATTCTTTGAAAATAATCTGAATCCATATTCTCTTAAAACACTGGCTGAGTGAGTATTTTGTTAGAACACAGGCTGAGTGGGTATTATTTAAAAATGAAGTGAGTCCATAGTATTTAGAACACAGACTGAGTGAGTATTCTTTAAAGACAGACTTAGTCCATATTCTGTTAGAGCACAGTCTGAGTGAGTAATTTTTGAACAAAATCTTAGTCCACATTCTGTTAGAACACAGGCTGAGTGAGTATTCCGTTAGAACACAGTCTGAGTGAGTATTCTTTAAACATAGACTGCGTCCAAATTCTGTTAGAACACAGACTGCGTTAGTAATTTTTGATCTGAATCCATATTCTGTTAGAACACAGGCTGAGTTAGTATTCTTTGAAAATAATCTGAATCCATATTCTGGTAGAACACTGGCTGAGTGAGTATGCTTTGAAAATAATCTGAGTCAATATCTTGTTAGAACACTTGCTGAGTTAGTATGTTGTTAAAACCCAGGCTCGGTGAGTATTTTGTTAGAACACAGGCTGAGTGCGTATTATTTAAAAATAAACTGAGTCCGTATTATTTAGAACACAGACTGAGTGAGTATTTTTCGAACAAAATCTGAGTTCACATTCTGTTAGAACACAGGCTGATTTAGTATTCTGTTAGAACACAGGCTAAGTGAGTGTTCTGTTAGAACACTGAACTGAGTGAGTATTCTTTAAACATAGACTGCGTCCAAATTCTGTTAGGACACAGACTGAGTTAGTAATTTTTGATCTGAATCCACATTCTGTTAGAACACAGGCTGAGTGCGTATTATTTAAAAATAAACTGAGTCCGTATTATTTAGAACACAGACTGAGTGAGTATTTTTTGTACAAAATCTGAGTCCACATTCTGTTAGAACACAGGCTGATTTAGTATTCTGTTAGAACACAGGCTAAGTGAGTGTTCTGTTAGAACACTGAACTGAGTGAGTATTCTTTAAACATAGACTGCGTCCAAATTCTGTTAGGACACAGACTGAGTTAGTAATTTTTGATCTGAATCCACATTCTGTTAGAACACAGGCTGAGTGCGTATTATTTAAAAATAAACTGAGTCCATATTCTGTAAGAACACAGGCTGAGTGAGTATTCTTTTAACAAAACTGAGTCCACATTCCGTTAGGACACTGGCTTATGAGTATTCTGTTAGAAAACAGGCTGAGTGAGTATTCTTTAAACATAGACTGAGTCCATATTATATCAGAACCCAGGCTGAGTGAGTATACTGTTAGAACACAGGCTGAGTGAGTATTCTGTTAGAACAGAGGCTGAGTATTATGTTAGAACACAGGCTCAGTGTGCATTCTTTAAAAATAGACTTAGTCCATATTCTGTTAGAGCACAGGCTGAGTGAGTATTCTGTTAGAACACAGGCTGAGTGAGTGTTCTGTTAGAACACAGGCTGAGTGGTTATTATTTAAAAATAAACTGATTCCATATTCTGTTGGAACTCAGGCTGAGTATTCTTTTAACAAAATCGGAGTCCACATTCCCTTAGAACACAGGTTGAGTGAGTATTCTGTTAGAACACGGGCTGGGTGAGTATTCTCTTAGAACACAGGCTGAATGAGTATTATTTTAAAATAATCTGAATCCATATTCTGTTAGAACTCTCGCTGAGTGAGTATTCTGTTAGAACACAGGCTGAGTGAGTATTCTTTAAACATAGACTGAGTCCATATTCTGTTAGAAAACAGACTGAGATAGTAATTTTAGATGAGAATCTGAGTCAACATTCTGTTAAAACGCAGCTTGAGTGGGTAATATATAAAAGTAATCTGAGTCCATATTTTGTTCGAACACAGGCTGAGTGAATATTCTTTGAAAATAATCTGAATCCATATTCTCTTAAAACACTGGCTGAGTGAGTATTCTGTTAGAACACAGGCTGAGTGGGTATTATTTAAAAATAAAGTGAGTCCATAGTATTTAGAACACAGGCTGAGTATTCTTTAAAGACAGACTTAGTCCATATTCTGTTAGAGCACAGTCTGAGTGAGTAATTTTTGAACAAAATCTTAGTCCACATTCTGTTAGAACACAGGCTGAGTGAGTATTCCGTTAGAACACAGTCTGAGTGAGTATTCTTTAAACATAGACTGCGTCCAAATTCTGTTAGAACACAGACTGAGTTAGTAATTTTTGATTTGAATCCATATTGTGTTAGAACACGGGCTGAGTGAGTATGCTTTGAAAATAATCTGAGTCAATATCTTGTTAGAACACTTGCTGAGTTAGTATTTTGTTAAAACCCAGGCTCGGTGAGTATTTTGTTAGAACACAGGCTGAGTGCGTATTATTTAAAAATAAACTGAGTCCGTATTATTTAGAACACAGACTGAGTGAGTATTTTTTGTACAAAATCTGAGTCCACATTCTGTTAGAACACAGGCTGATTTAGTATTCTGTTAGAACACAGGCTAAGTGAGTGTTCTGTTAGAACACTGAACTGAGTGAGTATTCTTTAAACATAGACTGCGTCCAAATTCTGTTAGGACACAGACTGAGTTAGTAATTTTTGATCTGAATCCACATTCTGTTAGAACACAGGCTGAGTTAGTATTCTTTGAAAATAGTCTGAATCCATATTCTGGTAGAACACTGGCTGAGTGAGTATTCTTTGAAAATAATCTGAATGCATATTCTGGTATAACACTGGCTGAATGAGTATTCTTTAAAAATAATCTGAGTCAATATCCTGTTAGAACACTTGCTGAATTAGTATTTTGTTAAAACCCAGGCTGAGTGAGTATTCTGTTAGAACACAGGCTGAGTGCGTATTATTTAAAAATAAACTGAGTCCATATTCTGTAAGAACACAGGCTGAGTGAGTATTCTTTTAACAAAACTGAGTCCACATTCCGTTAGGACACTGGCTTATGAGTATTCTGTTAGAAAACAGGCTGAGTGAGTATTCTTTAAACATAGACTGAGTCCATATTATATCAGAACCCAGGCTGAGTGAGTATACTGTTAGAACACAGGCTGAGTGAGTATTCTGTTAGAACAGAGGCTGAGTATTATGTTAGAACACAGGCTCAGTGTGCATTCTTTAAAAATAGACTTAGTCCATATTCTGTTAGAGCACAGGCTGAGTGAGTATTCTGTTAGAACACAGGCTGAGTGAGTGTTCTGTTAGAACACAGGCTGAGTGGTTATTATTTAAAAATAAACTGATTCCATATTCTGTTGGAACTCAGGCTGAGTATTCTTTTAACAAAATCGGAGTCCACATTCCCTTAGAACACAGGTTGAGTGAGTATTCTGTTAGAACACGGGCTGGGTGAGTATTCTCTTAGAACACAGGCTGAATGAGTATTATTTTAAAATAATCTGAATCCATATTCTGTTAGAACTCTCGCTGAGTGAGTATTCTGTTAGAACACAGGCTGAGTGAGTATTCTTTAAACATAGACTGAGTCCATATTCTGTTAGAAAACAGACTGAGATAGTAATTTTAGATGAGAATCTGAGTCAACATTCTGTTAAAACGCAGCTTGAGTGGGTAATATATAAAAGTAAACTGAGTCCATATTTTGTTCGAACACAGGATGAGTGAATATTCTTTGAAAATAATCTGAATCCATATTCTCTTAAAACACTGGCTGAGTGAGTATTTTGTTAGAACACAGGCTGAGTGGGTATTATTTAAAAATGAAGTGAGTCCATAGTATTTAGAACACAGACTGAGTGAGTATTCTTTAAAGACAGACTTAGTCCATATTCTGTTAGAGCACAGTCTGAGTGAGTAATTTTTGAACAAAATCTTAGTCCACATTCTGTTAGAACACAGGCTGAGTGAGTATTCCGTTAGAACACAGTCTGAGTGAGTATTCTTTAAACATAGACTGCGTCCAAATTCTGTTAGAACACAGACTGCGTTAGTAATTTTTGATCTGAATCCATATTCTGTTAGAACACAGGCTGAGTTAGTATTCTTTGAAAATAATCTGAATCCATATTCTGGTAGAACACTGGCTGAGTGAGTATGCTTTGAAAATAATCTGAGTCAATATCTTGTTAGAACACTTGCTGAGTTAGTATGTTGTTAAAACCCAGGCTCGGTGAGTATTTTGTTAGAACACAGGCTGAGTGCGTATTATTTAAAAATAAACTGAGTCCGTATTATTTAGAACACAGACTGAGTGAGTATTTTTCGAACAAAATCTGAGTTCACATTCTGTTAGAACACAGGCTGATTTAGTATTCTGTTAGAACACAGGCTAAGTGAGTGTTCTGTTAGAACACTGAACTGAGTGAGTATTCTTTAAACATAGACTGCGTCCAAATTCTGTTAGGACACAGACTGAGTTAGTAATTTTTGATCTGAATCCACATTCTGTTAGAACACAGGCTGAGTGCGTATTATTTAAAAATAAACTGAGTCCGTATTATTTAGAACACAGACTGAGTGAGTATTTTTTGTACAAAATCTGAGTCCACATTCTGTTAGAACACAGGCTGATTTAGTATTCTGTTAGAACACAGGCTAAGTGAGTGTTCTGTTAGAACACTGAACTGAGTGAGTATTCTTTAAACATAGACTGCGTCCAAATTCTGTTAGGACACAGACTGAGTTAGTAATTTTTGATCTGAATCCACATTCTGTTAGAACACAGGCTGAGTGCGTATTATTTAAAAATAAACTGAGTCCATATTCTGTAAGAACACAGGCTGAGTGAGTATTCTTTTAACAAAACTGAGTCCACATTCCGTTAGGACACTGGCTTATGAGTATTCTGTTAGAAAACAGGCTGAGTGAGTATTCTTTAAACATAGACTGAGTTCATATTATATCAGAACACAGGCTGAGTGAGTATACTGTTAGAACACAGGCTGAGTGAGTATTCTGTTAGAACAGAGGCTGAGTATTATGTTAGAACACAGGCTCAGTGTGCATTCTTTAAAAATAGACTTAGTCCATATTCTGTTAGAGCACAGGCTGAGTGAGTATTCTGTTAGAACACAGGCTGAGTGAGTGTTCTGTTAGAACACAGGCTGAGTGTTTATTATTTAAAAATAAACTGATTCCATATTCTGTTAGAACTCAGGCTGAGTATTCTTTTAACAAAATCTGAGTCCACATTCCCTTAGAACACAGGTTGAGTGAGTATTCTGTTAGAACACGGGCTGGGTGAGTATTCTCTTAGAACACAGGCTCAATGAGTATTATTTTAAAATAATCTGAATCCATATTCTGTTAGAACTCTCGCTGAGTGAGTATTCTGTTAGAACACAGGCTGAGTGAGTATTCTTTAAACATAGACTGAGTCCATATTCTGTTAGAAAACAGACTGAGTTAGTAATTTTAGATGAGAATCTGAGTCAACATTCTGTTAAAACGCAGCTTGAGTGGGTAATATATAAAAGTAATCTGAGTCCATATTTTGTTCGAACACAGGCTGAGTGAATATTCTTTGAAAATAATCTGAATCCATATTCTCTTAAAACACTGGCTGAGTGAGTATTCTGTTAGAACACAGGCTGAGTGGGTATTATTTAAAAATAAAGTGAGTCCATAGTATTTAGAACACAGACTGAGTATTCTTTAAAGACAGACTTAGTCCATATTCTGTTAGAGCACAGTCTGAGTGAGTAATTTTTGAACAAAATCTTAGTCCACATTCTGTTAGAACACAGGCTGAGTGAGTATTCCGTTAGAACACAGTCTGAGTGAGTATTCTTTAAACATAGACTGCGTCCAAATTCTGTTAGAACACAGACTGAGTTAGTAATTTTTGATTTGAATCCATATTGTGTTAGAACACTGGCTGAGTGAGTATGCTTTGAAAATAATCTGAGTCAATATCTTGTTAGAACACTTGCTGAGTTAGTATTTTGTTAAAACCCAGGCTCGGTGAGTATTTTGTTAGAACACAGGCTGAGTGCGTATTATTTAAAAATAAACTGAGTCCGTATTATTTAGAACACAGACTGAGTGAGTATTTTTTGTACAAAATCTGAGTCCACATTCTGTTAGAACACAGGCTGATTTAGTATTCTGTTAGAACACAGGCTAAGTGAGTGTTCTGTTAGAACACTGAACTGAGTGAGTATTCTTTAAACATAGACTGCGTCCAAATTCTGTTAGGACACAGACTGAGTTAGTAATTTTTGATCTGAATCCACATTCTGTTAGAACACAGGCTGAGTTAGTATTCTTTGAAAATAGTCTGAATCCATATTCTGGTAGAACACTGGCTGAGTGAGTATTCTTTGAAAATAATCTGAATGCATATTCTGGTATAACACTGGCTGAATGAGTATTCTTTAAAAATAATCTGAGTCAATATCCTGTTAGAACACTTGCTGAATTAGTATTTTGTTAAAACCCAGGCTGAGTGAGTATTCTGTTAGAACACAGGCTGAGTGCGTATTATTTAAAAATAAACTGAGTCCATATTCTGTAAGAACACAGGCTGAGTGAGTATTCTTTTAACAAAACTGAGTCCACATTCCGTTAGGACACTGGCTTATGAGTATTCTGTTAGAAAACAGGCTGAGTGAGTATTCTTTAAACATAGACTGAGTCCATATTATATCAGAACCCAGGCAGAGTGAGTATACTGTTAGAACACAGGCTGAGTGAGTATTCTGTTAGAACAGAGGCTGAGTATTATGTTAGAACACAGGCTCAGTGTGCATTCTTTAAAAATAGACTTAGTCCATATTCTGTTAGAGCACAGGCTGAGTGAGTATTCTGTTAGAACACAGGCTGAGTGAGTGTTCTGTTAGAACACAGGCTGAGTGGTTATTATTTAAAAATAAACTGATTCCATATTCTGTTGGAACTCAGGCTGAGTATTCTTTTAACAAAATCGGAGTCCACATTCCCTTAGAACACAGGTTGAGTGAGTATTCTGTTAGAACACGGGCTGGGTGAGTATTCTCTTAGAACACAGGCTGAATGAGTATTATTTTAAAATAATCTGAATCCATATTCTGTTAGAACTCTCGCTGAGTGAGTATTCTGTTAGAACACAGGCTGAGTGAGTATTCTTTAAACATAGACTGAGTCCATATTCTGTTAGAAAACAGACTGAGATAGTAATTTTAGATGAGAATCTGAGTCAACATTCTGTTAAAACGCAGCTTGAGTGGGTAATATATAAAAGTAAACTGAGTCCATATTTTGTTCGAACACAGGCTGAGTGAATATTCTTTGAAAATAATCTGAATCCATATTCTCTTAAAACACTGCCTGAGTGAGTATTTTGTTAGAACACAGGCTGAGTGGGTATTATTTAAAAATGAAGTGAGTCCATAGTATTTAGAACACAGACTGAGTGAGTATTCTTTAAAGACAGACTTAGTCCATATTCTGTTAGAGCACAGTCTGAGTGAGTAATTTTTGAACAAAATCTTAGTCCACATTCTGTTAGAACACAGGCTGAGTGAGTATTCCGTTAGAACACAGTCTGAGTGAGTATTCTTTAAACATAGACTGCGTCCAAATTCTGTTAGAACACAGACTGCGTTAGTAATTTTTGATCTGAATCCATATTCTGTTAGAACACAGGCTGAGTTAGTATTCTTTGAAAATAATCTGAATCCATATTCTGGTAGAACACTGGCTGAGTGAGTATGCTTTGAAAATAATCTGAGTCAATATCTTGTTAGAACACTTGCTGAGTTAGTATTTTGTTAAAACCCAGGCTCGGTGAGTATTTTGTTAGAACACAGGCTGAGTGCGTATTATTTAAAAATAAACTGAGTCCGTATTATTTAGAACACAGACTGAGTGAGTATTTTTCGAACAAAATCTGAGTTCACATTCTGTTAGAACACAGGCTGATTTAGTATTCTGTTAGAACACAGGCTAAGTGAGTGTTCTGTTAGAACACTGAACTGAGTGAGTATTCTTTAAACATAGACTGCGTCCAAATTCTGTTAGGACACAGACTGAGTTAGTAATTTTTGATCTGAATCCACATTCTGTTAGAACACAGGCTGAGTGCGTATTATTTAAAAATAAACTGAGTCCGTATTATTTAGAACACAGACTGAGTGAGTATTTTTTGTACAAAATCTGAGTCCACATTCTGTTAGAACACAGGCTGATTTAGTATTCTGTTAGAACACAGGCTAAGTGAGTGTTCTGTTAGAACACTGAACTGAGTGAGTATTCTTTAAACATAGACTGCGTCCAAATTCTGTTAGGACACAGACTGAGTTAGTAATTTTTGATCTGAATCCACTTTCTGTTAGAACACAGGCTGAGTGCGTATTATTTAAAAATAAACTGAGTCCATATTCTGTAAGAACACAGGCTGAGTGAGTATTCTTTTAACAAAACTGAGTCCACATTCCGTTAGGACACTGGCTTATGAGTATTCTGTTAGAAAACAGGCTGAGTGAGTATTCTTTAAACATAGACTGAGTCCATATTATATCAGAACACAGGCTGAGTGAGTATACTGTTAGAACACAGGCTGAGTGAGTATTCTGTTAGAACAGAGGCTGAGTATTATGTTAGAACACAGGCTCAGTGTGCATTCTTTAAAAATAGACTTAGTCCATATTCTGTTAGAGCACAGGCTGAGTGAGTATTCTGTTAGAACACAGGCTGAGTGAGTGTTCTGTTAGAACACAGGCTGAGTGTTTATTATTTAAAAATAAACTGATTCCATATTCTGTTAGAACTCAGGCTGAGTATTCTTTTAACAAAATCTGAGTCCACATTCCCTTAGAACACAGGTTGAGTGAGTATTCTGTTAGAACACGGGCTGGGTGAGTATTCTCTTAGAACACAGGCTCAATGAGTATTATTTTAAAATAATCTGAATCCATATTCTGTTAGAACTCTCGCTGAGTGAGTATTCTGTTAGAACACAGGCTGAGTGAGTATTCTTTAAACATAGACTGAGTCCATATTCTGTTAGAAAACAGACTGAGTTAGTAATTTTAGATGAGAATCTGAGTCAACATTCTGTTAAAACGCAGCTTGAGTGGGTAATATATAAAAGTAATCTGAGTCCATATTTTGTTCGAACACAGGCTGAGTGAATATTCTTTGAAAATAATCTGAATCCATATTCTCTTAAAACACTGGCTGAGTGAGTATTCTGTTAGAACACAGGCTGAGTGGGTATTATTTAAAAATAAAGTGAGTCCATAGTATTTAGAACACAGACTGAGTATTCTTTAAAGACAGACTTAGTCCATATTCTGTTAGAGCACAGTCTGAGTGAGTAATTTTTGAACAAAATCTTAGTCCACATTCTGTTAGAACACAGGCTGAGTGAGTATTCCGTTAGAACACAGTCTGAGTGAGTATTCTTTAAACATAGACTGCGTCCAAATTCTGTTAGAACACAGACTGAGTTAGTAATTTTTGATTTGAATCCATATTGTGTTAGAACACTGGCTGAGTGAGTATGCTTTGAAAATAATCTGAGTCAATATCTTGTTAGAACACTTGCTGAGTTAGTATTTTGTTAAAACCCAGGCTCGGTGAGTATTTTGTTAGAACACAGGCTGAGTGCGTATTATTTAAAAATAAACTGAGTCCGTATTATTTAGAACACAGACTGAGTGAGTATTTTTTGTACAAAATCTGAGTCCACATTCTGTTAGAACACAGGCTGATTTAGTATTCTGTTAGAACACAGGCTAAGTGAGTGTTCTGTTAGAACACTGAACTGAGTGAGTATTCTTTAAACATAGACTGCGTCCAAATTCTGTTAGGACACAGACTGAGTTAGTAATTTTTGATCTGAATCCACATTCTGTTAGAACACAGGCTGAGTTAGTATTCTTTGAAAATAGTCTGAATCCATATTCTGGTAGAACACTGGCTGAGTGAATATTCTTTGAAAATAATCTGAATGCATATTCTGGTATAACACTGGCTGAATGAGTATTCTTTAAAAATAATCTGAGTCAATATCCTGTTAGAACACTTGCTGAATTAGTATTTTGTTAAAACCCAGGCTGAGTGAGTATTCTGTTAGAACACAGGCTGAGTGCGTATTATTTAAAAATAAACTGAGTCCATATTCTGTAAGAACACAGGCTGAGTGAGTATTCTTTTAACAAAACTGAGTCCACATTCCGTTAGGACACTGGCTTATGAGTATTCTGTTAGAAAACAGGCTGAGTGAGTATTCTTTAAACATAGACTGAGTCCATATTATATCAGAACCCAGGCTGAGTGAGTATACTGTTAGAACACAGGCTGAGTGAGTATTCTGTTAGAACAGAGGCTGAGTATTATGTTAGAACACAGGCTCAGTGTGCATTCTTTAAAAATAGACTTAGTCCATATTCTGTTAGAGCACAGGCTGAGTGAGTATTCTGTTAGAACACAGGCTGAGTGAGTGTTCTGTTAGAACACAGGCTGAGTGGTTATTATTTAAAAATAAACTGATTCCATATTCTGTTGGAACTCAGGCTGAGTATTCTTTTAACAAAATCGGAGTCCACATTCCCTTAGAACACAGGTTGAGTGAGTATTCTGTTAGAACACGGGCTGGGTGAGTATTCTCTTAGAACACAGGCTGAATGAGTATTATTTTAAAATAATCTGAATCCATATTCTGTTAGAACTCTCGCTGAGTGAGTATTCTGTTAGAACACAGGCTGAGTGAGTATTCTTTAAACATAGACTGAGTCCATATTCTGTTAGAAAACAGACTGAGATAGTAATTTTAGATGAGAATCTGAGTCAACATTCTGTTAAAACGCAGCTTGAGTGGGTAATATATAAAAGTAAACTGAGTCCATATTTTGTTCGAACACAGGATGAGTGAATATTCTTTGAAAATAATCTGAATCCATATTCTCTTAAAACACTGGCTGAGTGAGTATTTTGTTAGAACACAGGCTGAGTGGGTATTATTTAAAAATGAAGTGAGTCCATAGTATTTAGAACACAGACTGAGTGAGTATTCTTTAAAGACAGACTTAGTCCATATTCTGTTAGAGCACAGTCTGAGTGAGTAATTTTTGAACAAAATCTTAGTCCACATTCTGTTAGAACACAGGCTGAGTGAGTATTCCGTTAGAACACAGTCTGAGTGAGTATTCTTTAAACATAGACTGCGTCCAAATTCTGTTAGAACACAGACTGCGTTAGTAATTTTTGATCTGAATCCATATTCTGTTAGAACACAGGCTGAGTTAGTATTCTTTGAAAATAATCTGAATCCATATTCTGGTAGAACACTGGCTGAGTGAGTATGCTTTGAAAATAATCTGAGTCAATATCTTGTTAGAACACTTGCTGAGTTAGTATGTTGTTAAAACCCAGGCTCGGTGAGTATTTTGTTAGAACACAGGCTGAGTGCGTATTATTTAAAAATAAACTGAGTCCGTATTATTTAGAACACAGACTGAGTGAGTATTTTTCGAACAAAATCTGAGTTCACATTCTGTTAGAACACAGGCTGATTTAGTATTCTGTTAGAACACAGGCTAAGTGAGTGTTCTGTTAGAACACTGAACTGAGTGAGTATTCTTTAAACATAGACTGCGTCCAAATTCTGTTAGGACACAGACTGAGTTAGTAATTTTTGATCTGAATCCACATTCTGTTAGAACACAGGCTGAGTGCGTATTATTTAAAAATAAACTGAGTCCGTATTATTTAGAACACAGACTGAGTGAGTATTTTTTGTACAAAATCTGAGTCCACATTCTGTTAGAACACAGGCTGATTTAGTATTCTGTTAGAACACAGGCTAAGTGAGTGTTCTGTTAGAACACTGAACTGAGTGAGTATTCTTTAAACATAGACTGCGTCCAAATTCTGTTAGGACACAGACTGAGTTAGTAATTTTTGATCTGAATCCACATTCTGTTAGAACACAGGCTGAGTGCGTATTATTTAAAAATAAACTGAGTCCATATTCTGTAAGAACACAGGCTGAGTGAGTATTCTTTTAACAAAACTGAGTCCACATTCCGTTAGGACACTGGCTTATGAGTATTCTGTTAGAAAACAGGCTGAGTGAGTATTCTTTAAACATAGACTGAGTTCATATTATATCAGAACACAGGCTGAGTGAGTATACTGTTAGAACACAGGCTGAGTGAGTATTCTGTTAGAACAGAGGCTGAGTATTATGTTAGAACACAGGCTCAGTGTGCATTCTTTAAAAATAGACTTAGTCCATATTCTGTTAGAGCACAGGCTGAGTGAGTATTCTGTTAGAACACAGGCTGAGTGAGTGTTCTGTTAGAACACAGGCTGAGTGTTTATTATTTAAAAATAAACTGATTCCATATTCTGTTAGAACTCAGGCTGAGTATTCTTTTAACAAAATCTGAGTCCACATTCCCTTAGAACACAGGTTGAGTGAGTATTCTGTTAGAACACGGGCTGGGTGAGTATTCTCTTAGAACACAGGCTCAATGAGTATTATTTTAAAATAATCTGAATCCATATTCTGTTAGAACTCTCGCTGAGTGAGTATTCTGTTAGAACACAGGCTGAGTGAGTATTCTTTAAACATAGACTGAGTCCATATTCTGTTAGAAAACAGACTGAGTTAGTAATTTTAGATGAGAATCTGAGTCAACATTCTGTTAAAACGCAGCTTGAGTGGGTAATATATAAAAGTAATCTGAGTCCATATTTTGTTCGAACACAGGCTGAGTGAATATTCTTTGAAAATAATCTGAATCCATATTCTCTTAAAACACTGGCTGAGTGAGTATTCTGTTAGAACACAGGCTGAGTGGGTATTATTTAAAAATAAAGTGAGTCCATAGTATTTAGAACACAGACTGAGTATTCTTTAAAGACAGACTTAGTCCATATTCTGTTAGAGCACAGTCTGAGTGAGTAATTTTTGAACAAAATCTTAGTCCACATTCTGTTAGAACACAGGCTGAGTGAGTATTCCGTTAGAACACAGTCTGAGTGAGTATTCTTTAAACATAGACTGCGTCCAAATTCTGTTAGAACACAGACTGAGTTAGTAATTTTTGATTTGAATCCATATTGTGTTAGAACACTGGCTGAGTGAGTATGCTTTGAAAATAATCTGAGTCAATATCTTGTTAGAACACTTGCTGAGTTAGTATTTTGTTAAAACCCAGGCTCGGTGAGTATTTTGTTAGAACACAGGCTGAGTGCGTATTATTTAAAAATAAACTGAGTCCGTATTATTTAGAACACAGACTGAGTGAGTATTTTTCGAACAAAATCTGAGTCCACATTCTGTTAGAACACAGGCTGATTTAGTATTCTGTTAGAACACAGGCTAAGTGAGTGTTCTGTTAGAACACTGAACTGAGTGAGTATTCTTTAAACATAGACTGCGTCCAAATTCTGTTAGGACACAGACTGAGTTAGTAATTTTTGATCTGAATCCACATTCTGTTAGAACACAGGCTGAGTTAGTATTCTTTGAAAATAGTCTGAATCCATATTCTGGTAGAACACTGGCTGAGTGAGTATTCTTTGAAAATAATCTGAATGCATATTCTGGTATAACACTGGCTGAAAGAGTATTCTTTAAAAATAATCTGAGTCAATATCCTGTTAGAACACTTGCTGAATTAGTATTTTGTTAAAACCCAGGCTGAGTGAGTATTCTGTTAGAACACAGGCTGAGTGCGTATTATTTAAAAATAAACTGAGTCCATATTCTGTAAGAACACAGGCTGAGTGAGTATTCTTTTAACAAAACTGAGTCCACATTCCGTTAGGACACTGGCTTATGAGTATTCTGTTAGAAAACAGGCTGAGTGAGTATTCTTTGAACATAGACTGAGTCCATATTATATCAGAACCCAGGCTGAGTGAGTATACTGTTAGAACACAGGCTGAGTGAGTATTCTGTTAGAACAGAGGCTGAGTATTATGTTAGAACACAGGCTCAGTGTGCATTCTTTAAAAATAGACTTAGTCCATATTCTGTTAGAGCACAGGCTGAGTGAGTATTCTGTTAGAACACAGGCTGAGTGAGTGTTCTGTTAGAACACAGGCTGAGTGGTTATTATTTAAAAATAAACTGATTCCATATTCTGTTGGAACTCAGGCTGAGTATTCTTTTAACAAAATCGGAGTCCACATTCCCTTAGAACACAGGTTGAGTGAGTATTCTGTTAGAACACGGGCTGGGTGAGTATTCTCTTAGAACACAGGCTGAATGAGTATTATTTTAAAATAATCTGAATCCATATTCTGTTAGAACTCTCGCTGAGTGAGTATTCTGTTAGAACACAGGCTGAGTGAGTATTCTTTAAACATAGACTGAGTCCATATTCTGTTAGAAAACAGACTGAGATAGTAATTTTAGATGAGAATCTGAGTCAACATTCTGTTAAAACGCAGCTTGAGTGGGTAATATATAAAAGTAATCTGAGTCCATATTTTGTTCGAACACAGGCTGAGTGAATATTCTTTGAAAATAATCTGAATCCATATTCTCTTAAAACACTGGCTGAGTGAGTATTCTGTTAGAACACAGGCTGAGTGGGTATTATTTAAAAATAAAGTGAGTCCATAGTATTTAGAACACAGACTGAGTATTCTTTAAAGACAGACTTAGTCCATATTCTGTTAGAGCACAGTCTGAGTGAGTAATTTTTGAACAAAATCTTAGTCCACATTCTGTTAGAACACAGGCTGAGTGAGTATTCCGTTAGAACACAGTCTGAGTGAGTATTCTTTAAACATAGACTGCGTCCAAATTCTGTTAGAACACAGACTGAGTTAGTAATTTTTGATTTGAATCCATATTGTGTTAGAACACTGGCTGAGTGAGTATGCTTTGAAAATAATCTGAGTCAATATCTTGTTAGAACACTTGCTGAGTTAGTATTTTGTTAAAACCCAGGCTCGGTGAGTATTTTGTTAGAACACAGGCTGAGTGCGTATTATTTAAAAATAAACTGAGTCCGTATTATTTAGAACACAGACTGAGTGAGTATTTTTTGTACAAAATCTGAGTCCACATTCTGTTAGAACACAGGCTGATTTAGTATTCTGTTAGAACACAGGCTAAGTGAGTGTTCTGTTAGAACACTGAACTGAGTGAGTATTCTTTAAACATAGACTGCGTCCAAATTCTGTTAGGACACAGACTGAGTTAGTAATTTTTGATCTGAATCCACATTCTGTTAGAACACAGGCTGAGTTAGTATTCTTTGAAAATAGTCTGAATCCATATTCTGGTAGAACACTGGCTGAGTGAGTATTCTTTGAAAATAATCTGAATGCATATTCTGGTATAACACTGGCTGAAAGAGTATTCTTTAAAAATAATCTGAGTCAATATCCTGTTAGAACACTTGCTGAATTAGTATTTTGTTAAAACCCAGGCTGAGTGAGTATTCTGTTAGAACACAGGCTGAGTGCGTATTATTTAAAAATAAACTGAGTCCATATTCTGTAAGAACACAGGCTGAGTGAGTATTCTTTTAACAAAACTGAGTCCACATTCCGTTAGGACACTGGCTTATGAGTATTCTGTTAGAAAACAGGCTGAGTGAGTATTCTTTAAACATAGACTGAGTCCATATTATATCAGAACCCAGGCTGAGTGCGTATACTGTTAGAACACAGGCTGAGTGAGTATTCTGTTAGAACAGAGGCTGAGTATTATGTTAGAACACAGGCTCAGTGTGCATTCTTTAAAAATAGACTTAGTCCATATTCTGTTAGAGCACAGGCTGAGTGAGTATTCTGTTAGAACACAGGCTGAGTGAGTGTTCTGTTAGAACACAGGCTGAGTGGTTATTATTTAAAAATAAACTGATTCCATATTCTGTTAGAACTCAGGCTGAGTATTCTTTTAACAAAATCGGAGTCCACATTCCCTTAGAACACAGGTTGAGTGAGTATTCTGTTAGAACACGGGCTGGGTGAGTATTCTCTTAGAACACAGGCTGAATGAGTATTATTTTAAAATAATCTGAATCCATATTCTGTTAGAACTCTCGCTGAGTGAGTATTCTGTTAGAACACAGGCTGAGTGAGTATTCTTTAAACATAGACTGAGTCCATATTCTGTTAGAAAACAGACTGAGATAGTAATTTTAGATGAGAATCTGAGTCAACATTCTGTTAAAACGCAGCTTGAGTGGGTAATATATAAAAGTAATCTGAGTCCATATTTTGTTCGAACACAGGCTGAGTGAATATTCTTTGAAAATAATCTGAATCCATATTCTCTTAAAACACTGGCTGAGTGAGTATTCTGTTAGAACACAGGCTGAGTGGGTATTATTTAAAAATAAAGTGAGTCCATAGTATTTAGAACACAGACTGAGTATTCTTTAAAGACAGACTTAGTCCATATTCTGTTAGAGCACAGTCTGAGTGAGTAATTTTTGAACAAAATCTTAGTCCACATTCTGTTAGAACACAGGCTGAGTGAGTATTCCGTTAGAACACAGTCTGAGTGAGTATTCTTTAAACATAGACTGCGTCCAAATTCTGTTAGAACACAGACTGAGTTAGTAATTTTTGATTTGAATCCATATTGTGTTAGAACACTGGCTGAGTGAGTATGCTTTGAAAATAATCTGAGTCAATATCTTGTTAGAACACTTGCTGAGTTAGTATTTTGTTAAAACCCAGGCTCGGTGAGTATTTTGTTAGAACACAGGCTGAGTGCGTATTATTTAAAAATAAACTGAGTCCGTATTATTTAGAACACAGACTGAGTGAGTATTTTTTGTACAAAATCTGAGTCCACATTCTGTTAGAACACAGGCTGATTTAGTATTCTGTTAGAACACAGGCTAAGTGAGTGTTCTGTTAGAACACTGAACTGAGTGAGTATTCTTTAAACATAGACTGCGTCCAAATTCTGTTAGGACACAGACTGAGTTAGTAATTTTTGATCTGAATCCACATTCTGTTAGAACACAGGCTGAGTTAGTATTCTTTGAAAATAGTCTGAATCCATATTCTGGTAGAACACTGGCTGAGTGAGTATTCTTTGAAAATAATCTGAATGCATATTCTGGTATAACACTGGCTGAAAGAGTATTCTTTAAAAATAATCTGAGTCAATATCCTGTTAGAACACTTGCTGAATTAGTATTTTGTTAAAACCCAGGCTGAGTGAGTATTCTGTTAGAACACAGGCTGAGTGCGTATTATTTAAAAATAAACTGAGTCCATATTCTGTAAGAACACAGGCTGAGTGAGTATTCTTTTAACAAAACTGAGTCCACATTCCGTTAGGACACTGGCTTATGAGTATTCTGTTAGAAAACAGGCTGAGTGAGTATTCTTTAAACATAGACTGAGTCCATATTATATCAGAACCCAGGCTGAGTGAGTATACTGTTAGAACACAGGCTGAGTGAGTATTCTGTTAGAACAGAGGCTGAGTATTATGTTAGAACACAGGCTCAGTGTGCATTCTTTAAAAATAGACTTAGTCCATATTCTGTTAGAGCACAGGCTGAGTGAGTATTCTGTTAGAACACAGGCTGAGTGAGTGTTCTGTTAGAACACAGGCTGAGTGGTTATTATTTAAAAATAAACTGATTCCATATTCTGTTAGAACTCAGGCTGAGTATTCTTTTAACAAAATCGGAGTCCACAATCCCTTAGAACACAGGTTGAGTGAGTATTCTGTTAGAACACGGGCTGGGTGAGTATTCTCTTAGAACACAGGCTGAATGAGTATTATTTTAAAATAATCTGAATCCATATTCTGTTAGAACTCTCGCTGAGTGAGTATTCTGTTAGAACACAGGCTGAGTGAGTATTCTTTAAACATAGACTGAGTCCATATTCTGTTAGAAAACAGACTGAGATAGTAATTTTAGATGAGAATCTGAGTCAACATTCTGTTAAAACGCAGCTTGAGTGGGTAATATATAAAAGTAATCTGAGTCCATATTTTGTTCGAACACAGGCTGAGTGAATATTCTTTGAAAATAATCTGAATCCATATTCTCTTAAAACACTGGCTGAGTGAGTATTCTGTTAGAACACAGGCTGAGTGGGTATTATTTAAAAATAAAGTGAGTCCATAGTATTTAGAACACAGACTGAGTATTCTTTAAAGACAGACTTAGTCCATATTCTGTTAGAGCACAGTCTGAGTGAGTAATTTTTGAACAAAATCTTAGTCCACATTCTGTTAGAACACAGGCTGAGTGAGTATTCCGTTAGAACACAGTCTGAGTGAGTATTCTTTAAACATAGACTGCGTCCAAATTCTGTTAGAACACAGACTGAGTTAGTAATTTTTGATTTGAATCCATATTGTGTTAGAACACTGGCTGAGTGAGTATGCTTTGAAAATAATCTGAGTCAATATCTTGTTAGAACACTTGCTGAGTTAGTATTTTGTTAAAACCCAGGCTCGGTGAGTATTTTGTTAGAACACAGGCTGAGTGCGTATTATTTAAAAATAAACTGAGTCCGTATTATTTAGAACACAGACTGAGTGAGTATTTTTTGTACAAAATCTGAGTCCACATTCTGTTAGAACACAGGCTGATTTAGTATTCTGTTAGAACACAGGCTAAGTGAGTGTTCTGTTAGAACACTGAACTGAGTGAGTATTCTTTAAACATAGACTGCGTCCAAATTCTGTTAGGACACAGACTGAGTTAGTAATTTTTGATCTGAATCCACATTCTGTTAGAACACAGGCTGAGTTAGTATTCTTTGAAAATAGTCTGAATCCATATTCTGGTAGAACACTGGCTGAGTGAGTATTCTTTGAAAATAATCTGAATGCATATTCTGGTATAACACTGGCTGAAAGAGTATTCTTTAAAAATAATCTGAGTCAATATCCTGTTAGAACACTTGCTGAATTAGTATTTTGTTAAAACCCAGGCTGAGTGAGTATTCTGTTAGAACACAGGCTGAGTGCGTATTATTTAAAAATAAACTGAGTCCATATTCTGTAAGAACACAGGCTGAGTGAGTATTCTTTTAACAAAACTGAGTCCACATTCCGTTAGGACACTGGCTTATGAGTATTCTGTTAGAAAACAGGCTGAGTGAGTATTCTTTAAACATAGACTGAGTCCATATTATATCAGAACCCAGGCTGAGTGAGTATACTGTTAGAACACAGGCTGAGTGAGTATTCTGTTAGAACAGAGGCTGAGTATTATGTTAGAACACAGGCTCAGTGTGCATTCTTTAAAAATAGACTTAGTCCATATTCTGTTAGAGCACAGGCTGAGTGAGTATTCTGTTAGAACACAGGCTGAGTGAGTGTTCTGTTAGAACACAGGCTGAGTGGTTATTATTTAAAAATAAACTGATTCCATATTCTGTTAGAACTCAGGCTGAGTATTCTTTTAACAAAATCGGAGTCCACATTCCCTTAGAACACAGGTTGAGTGAGTATTCTGTTAGAACACGGGCTGGGTGAGTATTCTCTTAGAACACAGGCTGAATGAGTATTATTTTAAAATAATCTGAATCCATATTCTGTTAGAACTCTCGCTGAGTGAGTATTCTGTTAGAACACAGGCTGAGTGAGTATTCTTTAAACATAGACTGAGTCCATATTCTGTTAGAAAACAGACTGAGATAGTAATTTTAGATGAGAATCTGAGTCAACATTCTGTTAAAACGCAGCTTGAGTGGGTAATATATAAAAGTAATCTGAGTCCATATTTTGTTCGAACACAGGCTGAGTGAATATTCTTTGAAAATAATCTGAATCCATATTCTCTTAAAACACTGGCTGAGTGAGTATTCTGTTAGAACACAGGCTGAGTGGGTATTATTTAAAAATAAAGTGAGTCCATAGTATTTAGAACACAGACTGAGTATTCTTTAAAGACAGACTTAGTCCATATTCTGTTAGAGCACAGTCTGAGTGAGTAATTTTTGAACAAAATCTTAGTCCACATTCTGTTAGAACACAGGCTGAGTGAGTATTCCGTTAGAACACAGTCTGAGTGAGTATTCTTTAAACATAGACTGCGTCCAAATTCTGTTAGAACACAGACTGAGTTAGTAATTTTTGATTTGAATCCATATTGTGTTAGAACACTGGCTGAGTGAGTATGCTTTGAAAATAATCTGAGTCAATATCTTGTTAGAACACTTGCTGAGTTAGTATTTTGTTAAAACCCAGGCTCGGTGAGTATTTTGTTAGAACACAGGCTGAGTGCGTATTATTTAAAAATAAACTGAGTCCGTATTATTTAGAACACAGACTGAGTGAGTATTTTTCGAACAAAATCTGAGTCCACATTCTGTTAGAACACAGGCTGATTTAGTATTCTGTTAGAACACAGGCTAAGTGAGTGTTCTGTTAGAACACTGAACTGAGTGAGTATTCTTTAAACATAGACTGCGTCCAAATTCTGTTAGGACACAGACTGAGTTAGTAATTTTTGATCTGAATCCACATTCTGTTAGAACACAGGCTGAGTTAGTATTCTTTGAAAATAGTCTGAATCCATATTCTGGTAGAACACTGGCTGAGTGAGTATTCTTTGAAAATAATCTGAATGCATATTCTGGTATAACACTGGCTGAAAGAGTATTCTTTAAAAATAATCTGAGTCAATATCCTGTTAGAACACTTGCTGAATTAGTATTTTGTTAAAACCCAGGCTGAGTGAGTATTCTGTTAGAACACAGGCTGAGTGCGTATTATTTAAAAATAAACTGAGTCCATATTCTGTAAGAACACAGGCTGAGTGAGTATTCTTTTAACAAAACTGAGTCCACATTCCGTTAGGACACTGGCTTATGAGTATTCTGTTAGAAAACAGGCTGAGTGAGTATTCTTTAAACATAGACTGAGTCCATATTATATCAGAACCCAGGCTGAGTGAGTATACTGTTAGAACACAGGCTGAGTGAGTATTCTGTTAGAACAGAGGCTGAGTATTATGTTAGAACACAGGCTCAGTGTGCATTCTTTAAAAATAGACTTAGTCCATATTCTGTTAGAGCACAGGCTGAGTGAGTATTCTGTTAGAACACAGGCTGAGTGAGTGTTCTGTTAGAACACAGGCTGAGTGGTTATTATTTAAAAATAAACTGATTCCATATTCTGTTGGAA
Source organism: Furipterus horrens (assembly GCF_987537825.1). Lineage (NCBI taxonomy): Eukaryota > Metazoa > Chordata > Mammalia > Chiroptera > Furipteridae > Furipterus > Furipterus horrens. The sequence continues at coordinate 809,150 of NW_028327197.1, read as the reverse complement.
CTCAGGCTGAGTATTCTTTTAACAAAATCGGAGTCCACATTCCCTTAGAACACAGGTTGAGTGAGTATTCTGTTAGAACACGGGCTGGGTGAGTATTCTCTTAGAACACAGGCTGAATGAGTATTATTTTAAAATAATCTGAATCCATATTCTGTTAGAACTCTCGCTGAGTGAGTATTCTGTTAGAACACAGGCTGAGTGAGTATTCTTTAAACATAGACTGAGTCCATATTCTGTTAGAAAACAGACTGAGATAGTAATTTTAGATGAGAATCTGAGTCAACATTCTGTTAAAACGCAGCTTGAGTGGGTAATATATAAAAGTAAACTGAGTCCATATTTTGTTCGAACACAGGATGAGTGAATATTCTTTGAAAATAATCTGAATCCATATTCTCTTAAAACACTGGCTGAGTGAGTATTTTGTTAGAACACAGGCTGAGTGGGTATTATTTAAAAATGAAGTGAGTCCATAGTATTTAGAACACAGACTGAGTGAGTATTCTTTAAAGACAGACTTAGTCCATATTCTGTTAGAGCACAGTCTGAGTGAGTAATTTTTGAACAAAATCTTAGTCCACATTCTGTTAGAACACAGGCTGAGTGAGTATTCCGTTAGAACACAGTCTGAGTGAGTATTCTTTAAACATAGACTGCGTCCAAATTCTGTTAGAACACAGACTGCGTTAGTAATTTTTGATCTGAATCCATATTCTGTTAGAACACAGGCTGAGTTAGTATTCTTTGAAAATAATCTGAATCCATATTCTGGTAGAACACTGGCTGAGTGAGTATGCTTTGAAAATAATCTGAGTCAATATCTTGTTAGAACACTTGCTGAGTTAGTATTTTGTTAAAACCCAGGCTCGGTGAGTATTTTGTTAGAACACAGGCTGAGTGCGTATTATTTAAAAATAAACTGAGTCCGTATTATTTAGAACACAGACTGAGTGAGTATTTTTCGAACAAAATCTGAGTTCACATTCTGTTAGAACACAGGCTGATTTAGTATTCTGTTAGAACACAGGCTAAGTGAGTGTTCTGTTAGAACACTGAACTGAGTGAGTATTCTTTAAACATAGACTGCGTCCAAATTCTGTTAGGACACAGACTGAGTTAGTAATTTTTGATCTGAATCCACATTCTGTTAGAACACAGGCTGAGTGCGTATTATTTAAAAATAAACTGAGTCCGTATTATTTAGAACACAGACTGAGTGAGTATTTTTTGTACAAAATCTGAGTCCACATTCTGTTAGAACACAGGCTGATTTAGTATTCTGTTAGAACACAGGCTAAGTGAGTGTTCTGTTAGAACACTGAACTGAGTGAGTATTCTTTAAACATAGACTGCGTCCAAATTCTGTTAGGACACAGACTGAGTTAGTAATTTTTGATCTGAATCCACATTCTGTTAGAACACAGGCTGAGTGCGTATTATTTAAAAATAAACTGAGTCCATATTCTGTAAGAACACAGGCTGAGTTAGTATTCTTTTAACAAAACTGAGTCCACATTCCGTTAGGACACTGGCTTATGAGTATTCTGTTAGAAAACAGGCTGAGTGAGTATTCTTTAAACATAGACTGAGTCCATATTATATCAGAACCCAGGCTGAGTGAGTATACTGTTAGAACACAGGCTGAGTGAGTATTCTGTTAGAACAGAGGCTGAGTATTATGTTAGAACACAGGCTCAGTGTGCATTCTTTAAAAATAGACTTAGTCCATATTCTGTTAGAGCACAGGCTGAGTGAGTATTCTGTTAGAACACAGGCTGAGTGAGTGTTCTGTTAGAACACAGGCTGAGTGGTTATTATTTAAAAATAAACTGATTCCATATTCTGTTGGAACTCAGGCTGAGTATTCTTTTAACAAAATCGGAGTCCACATTCCCTTAGAACACAGGTTGAGTGAGTATTCTGTTAGAACACGGGCTGGGTGAGTATTCTCTTAGAACACAGGCTGAATGAGTATTATTTTAAAATAATCTGAATCCATATTCTGTTAGAACTCTCGCTGAGTGAGTATTCTGTTAGAACACAGGCTGAGTGAGTATTCTTTAAACATAGACTGAGTCCATATTCTGTTAGAAAACAGACTGAGATAGTAATTTTAGATGAGAATCTGAGTCAACATTCTGTTAAAACGCAGCTTGAGTGGGTAATATATAAAAGTAATCTGAGTCCATATTTTGTTCGAACACAGGCTGAGTGAATATTCTTTGAAAATAATCTGAATCCATATTCTCTTAAAACACTGGCTGAGTGAGTATTCTGTTAGAACACAGGCTGAGTGGGTATTATTTAAAAATAAAGTGAGTCCATAGTATTTAGAACACAGGCTGAGTATTCTTTAAAGACAGACTTAGTCCATATTCTGTTAGAGCACAGTCTGAGTGAGTAATTTTTGAACAAAATCTTAGTCCACATTCTGTTAGAACACAGGCTGAGTGAGTATTCCGTTAGAACACAGTCTGAGTGAGTATTCTTTAAACATAGACTGCGTCCAAATTCTGTTAGAACACAGACTGAGTTAGTAATTTTTGATTTGAATCCATATTGTGTTAGAACACTGGCTGAGTGAGTATGCTTTGAAAATAATCTGAGTCAATATCTTGTTAGAACACTTGCTGAGTTAGTATTTTGTTAAAACCCAGGCTCGGTGAGTATTTTGTTAGAACACAGGCTGAGTGCGTATTATTTAAAAATAAACTGAGTCCGTATTATTTAGAACACAGACTGAGTGAGTATTTTTTGTACAAAATCTGAGTCCACATTCTGTTAGAACACAGGCTGATTTAGTATTCTGTTAGAACACAGGCTAAGTGAGTGTTCTGTTAGAACACTGAACTGAGTGAGTATTCTTTAAACATAGACTGCGTCCAAATTCTGTTAGGACACAGACTGAGTTAGTAATTTTTGATCTGAATCCACATTCTGTTAGAACACAGGCTGAGTTAGTATTCTTTGAAAATAGTCTGAATCCATATTCTGGTAGAACACTGGCTGAGTGAGTATTCTTTGAAAATAATCTGAATGCATATTCTGGTATAACACTGGCTGAATGAGTATTCTTTAAAAATAATCTGAGTCAATATCCTGTTAGAACACTTGCTGAATTAGTATTTTGTTAAAACCCAGGCTGAGTGAGTATTCTGTTAGAACACAGGCTGAGTGCGTATTATTTAAAAATAAACTGAGTCCATATTCTGTAAGAACACAGGCTGAGTGAGTATTCTTTTAACAAAACTGAGTCCACATTCCGTTAGGACACTGGCTTATGAGTATTCTGTTAGAAAACAGGCTGAGTGAGTATTCTTTAAACATAGACTGAGTCCATATTATATCAGAACCCAGGCTGAGTGAGTATACTGTTAGAACACAGGCTGAGTGAGTATTCTGTTAGAACAGAGGCTGAGTATTATGTTAGAACACAGGCTCAGTGTGCATTCTTTAAAAATAGACTTAGTCCATATTCTGTTAGAGCACAGGCTGAGTGAGTATTCTGTTAGAACACAGGCTGAGTGAGTGTTCTGTTAGAACACAGGCTGAGTGGTTATTATTTAAAAATAAACTGATTCCATATTCTGTTGGAACTCAGGCTGAGTATTCTTTTAACAAAATCGGAGTCCACATTCCCTTAGAACACAGGTTGAGTGAGTATTCTGTTAGAACACGGGCTGGGTGAGTATTCTCTTAGAACACAGGCTGAATGAGTATTATTTTAAAATAATCTGAATCCATATTCTGTTAGAACTCTCGCTGAGTGAGTATTCTGTTAGAACACAGGCTGAGTGAGTATTCTTTAAACATAGACTGAGTCCATATTCTGTTAGAAAACAGACTGAGATAGTAATTTTAGATGAGAATCTGAGTCAACATTCTGTTAAAACGCAGCTTGAGTGGGTAATATATAAAAGTAAACTGAGTCCATATTTTGTTCGAACACAGGATGAGTGAATATTCTTTGAAAATAATCTGAATCCATATTCTCTTAAAACACTGGCTGAGTGAGTATTTTGTTAGAACACAGGCTGAGTGGGTATTATTTAAAAATGAAGTGAGTCCATAGTATTTAGAACACAGACTGAGTGAGTATTCTTTAAAGACAGACTTAGTCCATATTCTGTTAGAGCACAGTCTGAGTGAGTAATTTTTGAACAAAATCTTAGTCCACATTCTGTTAGAACACAGGCTGAGTGAGTATTCCGTTAGAACACAGTCTGAGTGAGTATTCTTTAAACATAGACTGCGTCCAAATTCTGTTAGAACACAGACTGCGTTAGTAATTTTTGATCTGAATCCATATTCTGTTAGAACACAGGCTGAGTTAGTATTCTTTGAAAATAATCTGAATCCATATTCTGGTAGAACACTGGCTGAGTGAGTATGCTTTGAAAATAATCTGAGTCAATATCTTGTTAGAACACTTGCTGAGTTAGTATGTTGTTAAAACCCAGGCTCGGTGAGTATTTTGTTAGAACACAGGCTGAGTGCGTATTATTTAAAAATAAACTGAGTCCGTATTATTTAGAACACAGACTGAGTGAGTATTTTTCGAACAAAATCTGAGTTCACATTCTGTTAGAACACAGGCTGATTTAGTATTCTGTTAGAACACAGGCTAAGTGAGTGTTCTGTTAGAACACTGAACTGAGTGAGTATTCTTTAAACATAGACTGCGTCCAAATTCTGTTAGGACACAGACTGAGTTAGTAATTTTTGATCTGAATCCACATTCTGTTAGAACACAGGCTGAGTGCGTATTATTTAAAAATAAACTGAGTCCGTATTATTTAGAACACAGACTGAGTGAGTATTTTTTGTACAAAATCTGAGTCCACATTCTGTTAGAACACAGGCTGATTTAGTATTCTGTTAGAACACAGGCTAAGTGAGTGTTCTGTTAGAACACTGAACTGAGTGAGTATTCTTTAAACATAGACTGCGTCCAAATTCTGTTAGGACACAGACTGAGTTAGTAATTTTTGATCTGAATCCACATTCTGTTAGAACACAGGCTGAGTGCGTATTATTTAAAAATAAACTGAGTCCATATTCTGTAAGAACACAGGCTGAGTGAGTATTCTTTTAACAAAACTGAGTCCACATTCCGTTAGGACACTGGCTTATGAGTATTCTGTTAGAAAACAGGCTGAGTGAGTATTCTTTAAACATAGACTGAGTTCATATTATATCAGAACACAGGCTGAGTGAGTATACTGTTAGAACACAGGCTGAGTGAGTATTCTGTTAGAACAGAGGCTGAGTATTATGTTAGAACACAGGCTCAGTGTGCATTCTTTAAAAATAGACTTAGTCCATATTCTGTTAGAGCACAGGCTGAGTGAGTATTCTGTTAGAACACAGGCTGAGTGAGTGTTCTGTTAGAACACAGGCTGAGTGTTTATTATTTAAAAATAAACTGATTCCATATTCTGTTAGAACTCAGGCTGAGTATTCTTTTAACAAAATCTGAGTCCACATTCCCTTAGAACACAGGTTGAGTGAGTATTCTGTTAGAACACGGGCTGGGTGAGTATTCTCTTAGAACACAGGCTCAATGAGTATTATTTTAAAATAATCTGAATCCATATTCTGTTAGAACTCTCGCTGAGTGAGTATTCTGTTAGAACACAGGCTGAGTGAGTATTCTTTAAACATAGACTGAGTCCATATTCTGTTAGAAAACAGACTGAGTTAGTAATTTTAGATGAGAATCTGAGTCAACATTCTGTTAAAACGCAGCTTGAGTGGGTAATATATAAAAGTAATCTGAGTCCATATTTTGTTCGAACACAGGCTGAGTGAATATTCTTTGAAAATAATCTGAATCCATATTCTCTTAAAACACTGGCTGAGTGAGTATTCTGTTAGAACACAGGCTGAGTGGGTATTATTTAAAAATAAAGTGAGTCCATAGTATTTAGAACACAGACTGAGTATTCTTTAAAGACAGACTTAGTCCATATTCTGTTAGAGCACAGTCTGAGTGAGTAATTTTTGAACAAAATCTTAGTCCACATTCTGTTAGAACACAGGCTGAGTGAGTATTCCGTTAGAACACAGTCTGAGTGAGTATTCTTTAAACATAGACTGCGTCCAAATTCTGTTAGAACACAGACTGAGTTAGTAATTTTTGATTTGAATCCATATTGTGTTAGAACACTGGCTGAGTGAGTATGCTTTGAAAATAATCTGAGTCAATATCTTGTTAGAACACTTGCTGAGTTAGTATTTTGTTAAAACCCAGGCTCGGTGAGTATTTTGTTAGAACACAGGCTGAGTGCGTATTATTTAAAAATAAACTGAGTCCGTATTATTTAGAACACAGACTGAGTGAGTATTTTTTGTACAAAATCTGAGTCCACATTCTGTTAGAACACAGGCTGATTTAGTATTCTGTTAGAACACAGGCTAAGTGAGTGTTCTGTTAGAACACTGAACTGAGTGAGTATTCTTTAAACATAGACTGCGTCCAAATTCTGTTAGGACACAGACTGAGTTAGTAATTTTTGATCTGAATCCACATTCTGTTAGAACACAGGCTGAGTTAGTATTCTTTGAAAATAGTCTGAATCCATATTCTGGTAGAACACTGGCTGAGTGAGTATTCTTTGAAAATAATCTGAATGCATATTCTGGTATAACACTGGCTGAATGAGTATTCTTTAAAAATAATCTGAGTCAATATCCTGTTAGAACACTTGCTGAATTAGTATTTTGTTAAAACCCAGGCTGAGTGAGTATTCTGTTAGAACACAGGCTGAGTGCGTATTATTTAAAAATAAACTGAGTCCATATTCTGTAAGAACACAGGCTGAGTGAGTATTCTTTTAACAAAACTGAGTCCACATTCCGTTAGGACACTGGCTTATGAGTATTCTGTTAGAAAACAGGCTGAGTGAGTATTCTTTAAACATAGACTGAGTCCATATTATATCAGAACCCAGGCTGAGTGAGTATACTGTTAGAACACAGGCTGAGTGAGTATTCTGTTAGAACAGAGGCTGAGTATTATGTTAGAACACAGGCTCAGTGTGCATTCTTTAAAAATAGACTTAGTCCATATTCTGTTAGAGCACAGGCTGAGTGAGTATTCTGTTAGAACACAGGCTGAGTGAGTGTTCTGTTAGAACACAGGCTGAGTGGTTATTATTTAAAAATAAACTGATTCCATATTCTGTTGGAACTCAGGCTGAGTATTCTTTTAACAAAATCGGAGTCCACATTCCCTTAGAACACAGGTTGAGTGAGTATTCTGTTAGAACACGGGCTGGGTGAGTATTCTCTTAGAACACAGGCTGAATGAGTATTATTTTAAAATAATCTGAATCCATATTCTGTTAGAACTCTCGCTGAGTGAGTATTCTGTTAGAACACAGGCTGAGTGAGTATTCTTTAAACATAGACTGAGTCCATATTCTGTTAGAAAACAGACTGAGATAGTAATTTTAGATGAGAATCTGAGTCAACATTCTGTTAAAACGCAGCTTGAGTGGGTAATATATAAAAGTAAACTGAGTCCATATTTTGTTCGAACACAGGCTGAGTGAATATTCTTTGAAAATAATCTGAATCCATATTCTCTTAAAACACTGCCTGAGTGAGTATTTTGTTAGAACACAGGCTGAGTGGGTATTATTTAAAAATGAAGTGAGTCCATAGTATTTAGAACACAGACTGAGTGAGTATTCTTTAAAGACAGACTTAGTCCATATTCTGTTAGAGCACAGTCTGAGTGAGTAATTTTTGAACAAAATCTTAGTCCACATTCTGTTAGAACACAGGCTGAGTGAGTATTCCGTTAGAACACAGTCTGAGTGAGTATTCTTTAAACATAGACTGCGTCCAAATTCTGTTAGAACACAGACTGCGTTAGTAATTTTTGATCTGAATCCATATTCTGTTAGAACACAGGCTGAGTTAGTATTCTTTGAAAATAATCTGAATCCATATTCTGGTAGAACACTGGCTGAGTGAGTATGCTTTGAAAATAATCTGAGTCAATATCTTGTTAGAACACTTGCTGAGTTAGTATTTTGTTAAAACCCAGGCTCGGTGAGTATTTTGTTAGAACACAGGCTGAGTGCGTATTATTTAAAAATAAACTGAGTCCGTATTATTTAGAACACAGACTGAGTGAGTATTTTTCGAACAAAATCTGAGTTCACATTCTGTTAGAACACAGGCTGATTTAGTATTCTGTTAGAACACAGGCTAAGTGAGTGTTCTGTTAGAACACTGAACTGAGTGAGTATTCTTTAAACATAGACTGCGTCCAAATTCTGTTAGGACACAGACTGAGTTAGTAATTTTTGATCTGAATCCACATTCTGTTAGAACACAGGCTGAGTGCGTATTATTTAAAAATAAACTGAGTCCGTATTATTTAGAACACAGACTGAGTGAGTATTTTTTGTACAAAATCTGAGTCCACATTCTGTTAGAACACAGGCTGATTTAGTATTCTGTTAGAACACAGGCTAAGTGAGTGTTCTGTTAGAACACTGAACTGAGTGAGTATTCTTTAAACATAGACTGCGTCCAAATTCTGTTAGGACACAGACTGAGTTAGTAATTTTTGATCTGAATCCACTTTCTGTTAGAACACAGGCTGAGTGCGTATTATTTAAAAATAAACTGAGTCCATATTCTGTAAGAACACAGGCTGAGTGAGTATTCTTTTAACAAAACTGAGTCCACATTCCGTTAGGACACTGGCTTATGAGTATTCTGTTAGAAAACAGGCTGAGTGAGTATTCTTTAAACATAGACTGAGTCCATATTATATCAGAACACAGGCTGAGTGAGTATACTGTTAGAACACAGGCTGAGTGAGTATTCTGTTAGAACAGAGGCTGAGTATTATGTTAGAACACAGGCTCAGTGTGCATTCTTTAAAAATAGACTTAGTCCATATTCTGTTAGAGCACAGGCTGAGTGAGTATTCTGTTAGAACACAGGCTGAGTGAGTGTTCTGTTAGAACACAGGCTGAGTGTTTATTATTTAAAAATAAACTGATTCCATATTCTGTTAGAACTCAGGCTGAGTATTCTTTTAACAAAATCTGAGTCCACATTCCCTTAGAACACAGGTTGAGTGAGTATTCTGTTAGAACACGGGCTGGGTGAGTATTCTCTTAGAACACAGGCTCAATGAGTATTATTTTAAAATAATCTGAATCCATATTCTGTTAGAACTCTCGCTGAGTGAGTATTCTGTTAGAACACAGGCTGAGTGAGTATTCTTTAAACATAGACTGAGTCCATATTCTGTTAGAAAACAGACTGAGTTAGTAATTTTAGATGAGAATCTGAGTCAACATTCTGTTAAAACGCAGCTTGAGTGGGTAATATATAAAAGTAATCTGAGTCCATATTTTGTTCGAACACAGGCTGAGTGAATATTCTTTGAAAATAATCTGAATCCATATTCTCTTAAAACACTGGCTGAGTGAGTATTCTGTTAGAACACAGGCTGAGTGGGTATTATTTAAAAATAAAGTGAGTCCATAGTATTTAGAACACAGACTGAGTATTCTTTAAAGACAGACTTAGTCCATATTCTGTTAGAGCACAGTCTGAGTGAGTAATTTTTGAACAAAATCTTAGTCCACATTCTGTTAGAACACAGGCTGAGTGAGTATTCCGTTAGAACACAGTCTGAGTGAGTATTCTTTAAACATAGACTGCGTCCAAATTCTGTTAGAACACAGACTGAGTTAGTAATTTTTGATTTGAATCCATATTGTGTTAGAACACTGGCTGAGTGAGTATGCTTTGAAAATAATCTGAGTCAATATCTTGTTAGAACACTTGCTGAGTTAGTATTTTGTTAAAACCCAGGCTCGGTGAGTATTTTGTTAGAACACAGGCTGAGTGCGTATTATTTAAAAATAAACTGAGTCCGTATTATTTAGAACACAGACTGAGTGAGTATTTTTTGTACAAAATCTGAGTCCACATTCTGTTAGAACACAGGCTGATTTAGTATTCTGTTAGAACACAGGCTAAGTGAGTGTTCTGTTAGAACACTGAACTGAGTGAGTATTCTTTAAACATAGACTGCGTCCAAATTCTGTTAGGACACAGACTGAGTTAGTAATTTTTGATCTGAATCCACATTCTGTTAGAACACAGGCTGAGTTAGTATTCTTTGAAAATAGTCTGAATCCATATTCTGGTAGAACACTGGCTGAGTGAATATTCTTTGAAAATAATCTGAATGCATATTCTGGTATAACACTGGCTGAATGAGTATTCTTTAAAAATAATCTGAGTCAATATCCTGTTAGAACACTTGCTGAATTAGTATTTTGTTAAAACCCAGGCTGAGTGAGTATTCTGTTAGAACACAGGCTGAGTGCGTATTATTTAAAAATAAACTGAGTCCATATTCTGTAAGAACACAGGCTGAGTGAGTATTCTTTTAACAAAACTGAGTCCACATTCCGTTAGGACACTGGCTTATGAGTATTCTGTTAGAAAACAGGCTGAGTGAGTATTCTTTAAACATAGACTGAGTCCATATTATATCAGAACCCAGGCTGAGTGAGTATACTGTTAGAACACAGGCTGAGTGAGTATTCTGTTAGAACAGAGGCTGAGTATTATGTTAGAACACAGGCTCAGTGTGCATTCTTTAAAAATAGACTTAGTCCATATTCTGTTAGAGCACAGGCTGAGTGAGTATTCTGTTAGAACACAGGCTGAGTGAGTGTTCTGTTAGAACACAGGCTGAGTGGTTATTATTTAAAAATAAACTGATTCCATATTCTGTTGGAACTCAGGCTGAGTATTCTTTTAACAAAATCGGAGTCCACATTCCCTTAGAACACAGGTTGAGTGAGTATTCTGTTAGAACACGGGCTGGGTGAGTATTCTCTTAGAACACAGGCTGAATGAGTATTATTTTAAAATAATCTGAATCCATATTCTGTTAGAACTCTCGCTGAGTGAGTATTCTGTTAGAACACAGGCTGAGTGAGTATTCTTTAAACATAGACTGAGTCCATATTCTGTTAGAAAACAGACTGAGATAGTAATTTTAGATGAGAATCTGAGTCAACATTCTGTTAAAACGCAGCTTGAGTGGGTAATATATAAAAGTAAACTGAGTCCATATTTTGTTCGAACACAGGATGAGTGAATATTCTTTGAAAATAATCTGAATCCATATTCTCTTAAAACACTGGCTGAGTGAGTATTTTGTTAGAACACAGGCTGAGTGGGTATTATTTAAAAATGAAGTGAGTCCATAGTATTTAGAACACAGACTGAGTGAGTATTCTTTAAAGACAGACTTAGTCCATATTCTGTTAGAGCACAGTCTGAGTGAGTAATTTTTGAACAAAATCTTAGTCCACATTCTGTTAGAACACAGGCTGAGTGAGTATTCCGTTAGAACACAGTCTGAGTGAGTATTCTTTAAACATAGACTGCGTCCAAATTCTGTTAGAACACAGACTGCGTTAGTAATTTTTGATCTGAATCCATATTCTGGTAGAACACTGGCTGAGTGAGTATGCTTTGAAAATAATCTGAGTCAATATCTTGTTAGAACACTTGCTGAGTTAGTATTTTGTTAAAACCCAGGCTCGGTGAGTATTTTGTTAGAACACAGGCTGAGTGCGTATTATTTAAAAATAAACTGAGTCCGTATTATTTAGAACACAGACTGAGTGAGTATTTTTCGAACAAAATCTGAGTTCACATTCTGTTAGAACACAGGCTGATTTAGTATTCTGTTAGAACACAGGCTAAGTGAGTGTTCTGTTAGAACACTGAACTGAGTGAGTATTCTTTAAACATAGACTGCGTCCAAATTCTGTTAGGACACAGACTGAGTTAGTAATTTTTGATCTGAATCCACATTCTGTTAGAACACAGGCTGAGTGCGTATTATTTAAAAATAAACTGAGTCCGTATTATTTAGAACACAGACTGAGTGAGTATTTTTTGTACAAAATCTGAGTCCACATTCTGTTAGAACACAGGCTGATTTAGTATTCTGTTAGAACACAGGCTAAGTGAGTGTTCTGTTAGAACACTGAACTGAGTGAGTATTCTTTAAACATAGACTGCGTCCAAATTCTGTTAGGACACAGACTGAGTTAGTAATTTTTGATCTGAATCCACTTTCTGTTAGAACACAGGCTGAGTGCGTATTATTTAAAAATAAACTGAGTCCATATTCTGTAAGAACACAGGCTGAGTGAGTATTCTTTTAACAAAACTGAGTCCACATTCCGTTAGGACACTGGCTTATGAGTATTCTGTTAGAAAACAGGCTGAGTGAGTATTCTTTAAACATAGACTGAGTCCATATTATATCAGAACACAGGCTGAGTGAGTATACTGTTAGAACACAGGCTGAGTGAGTATTCTGTTAGAACAGAGGCTGAGTATTATGTTAGAACACAGGCTCAGTGTGCATTCTTTAAAAATAGACTTAGTCCATATTCTGTTAGAGCACAGGCTGAGTGAGTATTCTGTTAGAACACAGGCTGAGTGAGTGTTCTGTTAGAACACAGGCTGAGTGTTTATTATTTAAAAATAAACTGATTCCATATTCTGTTAGAACTCAGGCTGAGTATTCTTTTAACAAAATCTGAGTCCACATTCCCTTAGAACACAGGTTGAGTGAGTATTCTGTTAGAACACGGGCTGGGTGAGTATTCTCTTAGAACACAGGCTCAATGAGTATTATTTTAAAATAATCTGAATCCATATTCTGTTAGAACTCTCGCTGAGTGAGTATTCTGTTAGAACACAGGCTGAGTGAGTATTCTTTAAACATAGACTGAGTCCATATTCTGTTAGAAAACAGACTGAGTTAGTAATTTTAGATGAGAATCTGAGTCAACATTCTGTTAAAACGCAGCTTGAGTGGGTAATATATAAAAGTAATCTGAGTCCATATTTTGTTCGAACACAGGCTGAGTGAATATTCTTTGAAAATAATCTGAATCCATATTCTCTTAAAACACTGGCTGAGTGAGTATTCTGTTAGAACACAGGCTGAGTGGGTATTATTTAAAAATAAAGTGAGTCCATAGTATTTAGAACACAGACTGAGTATTCTTTAAAGACAGACTTAGTCCATATTCTGTTAGAGCACAGTCTGAGTGAGTAATTTTTGAACAAAATCTTAGTCCACATTCTGTTAGAACACAGGCTGAGTGAGTATTCCGTTAGAACACAGTCTGAGTGAGTATTCTTTAAACATAGACTGCGTCCAAATTCTGTTAGAACACAGACTGAGTTAGTAATTTTTGATTTGAATCCATATTGTGTTAGAACACTGGCTGAGTGAGTATGCTTTGAAAATAATCTGAGTCAATATCTTGTTAGAACACTTGCTGAGTTAGTATTTTGTTAAAACCCAGGCTCGGTGAGTATTTTGTTAGAACACAGGCTGAGTGCGTATTATTTAAAAATAAACTGAGTCCGTATTATTTAGAACACAGACTGAGTGAGTATTTTTTGTACAAAATCTGAGTCCACATTCTGTTAGAACACAGGCTGATTTAGTATTCTGTTAGAACACAGGCTAAGTGAGTGTTCTGTTAGAACACTGAACTGAGTGAGTATTCTTTAAACATAGACTGCGTCCAAATTCTGTTAGGACACAGACTGAGTTAGTAATTTTTGATCTGAATCCACATTCTGTTAGAACACAGGCTGAGTTAGTATTCTTTGAAAATAGTCTGAATCCATATTCTGGTAGAACACTGGCTGAGTGAATATTCTTTGAAAATAATCTGAATGCATATTCTGGTATAACACTGGCTGAATGAGTATTCTTTAAAAATAATCTGAGTCAATATCCTGTTAGAACACTTGCTGAATTAGTATTTTGTTAAAACCCAGGCTGAGTGAGTATTCTGTTAGAACACAGGCTGAGTGCGTATTATTTAAAAATAAACTGAGTCCATATTCTGTAAGAACACAGGCTGAGTGAGTATTCTTTTAACAAAACTGAGTCCACATTCCGTTAGGACACTGGCTTATGAGTATTCTGTTAGAAAACAGGCTGAGTGAGTATTCTTTAAACATAGACTGAGTCCATATTATATCAGAACCCAGGCTGAGTATACTGTTAGAACACAGGCTGAGTGAGTATTCTGTTAGAACAGAGGCTGAGTATTATGTTAGAACACAGGCTCAGTGTGCATTCTTTAAAAATAGACTTAGTCCATATTCTGTTAGAGCACAGGCTGAGTGAGTATTCTGTTAGAACACAGGCTGAGTGAGTGTTCTGTTAGAACACAGGCTGAGTGGTTATTATTTAAAAATAAACTGATTCCATATTCTGTTGGAACTCAGGCTGAGTATTCTTTTAACAAAATCGGAGTCCACATTCCCTTAGAACACAGGTTGAGTGAGTATTCTGTTAGAACACGGGCTGGGTGAGTATTCTCTTAGAACACAGGCTGAATGAGTATTATTTTAAAATAATCTGAATCCATATTCTGTTAGAACTCTCGCTGAGTGAGTATTCTGTTAGAACACAGGCTGAGTGAGTATTCTTTAAACATAGACTGAGTCCATATTCTGTTAGAAAACAGACTGAGATAGTAATTTTAGATGAGAATCTGAGTCAACATTCTGTTAAAACGCAGCTTGAGTGGGTAATATATAAAAGTAAACTGAGTCCATATTTTGTTCGAACACAGGATGAGTGAATATTCTTTGAAAATAATCTGAATCCATATTCTCTTAAAACACTGGCTGAGTGAGTATTTTGTTAGAACACAGGCTGAGTGGGTATTATTTAAAAATGAAGTGAGTCCATAGTATTTAGAACACAGACTGAGTGAGTATTCTTTAAAGACAGACTTAGTCCATATTCTGTTAGAGCACAGTCTGAGTGAGTAATTTTTGAACAAAATCTTAGTCCACATTCTGTTAGAACACAGGCTGAGTGAGTATTCCGTTAGAACACAGTCTGAGTGAGTATTCTTTAAACATAGACTGCGTCCAAATTCTGTTAGAACACAGACTGCGTTAGTAATTTTTGATCTGAATCCATATTCTGGTAGAACACTGGCTGAGTGAGTATGCTTTGAAAATAATCTGAGTCAATATCTTGTTAGAACACTTGCTGAGTTAGTATTTTGTTAAAACCCAGGCTCGGTGAGTATTTTGTTAGAACACAGGCTGAGTGCGTATTATTTAAAAATAAACTGAGTCCGTATTATTTAGAACACAGACTGAGTGAGTATTTTTCGAACAAAATCTGAGTTCACATTCTGTTAGAACACAGGCTGATTTAGTATTCTGTTAGAACACAGGCTAAGTGAGTGTTCTGTTAGAACACTGAACTGAGTGAGTATTCTTTAAACATAGACTGCGTCCAAATTCTGTTAGGACACAGACTGAGTTAGTAATTTTTGATCTGAATCCACATTCTGTTAGAACACAGGCTGAGTGCGTATTATTTAAAAATAAACTGAGTCCGTATTATTTAGAACACAGACTGAGTGAGTATTTTTTGTACAAAATCTGAGTCCACATTCTGTTAGAACACAGGCTGATTTAGTATTCTGTTAGAACACAGGCTAAGTGAGTGTTCTGTTAGAACACTGAACTGAGTGAGTATTCTTTAAACATAGACTGCGTCCAAATTCTGTTAGGACACAGACTGAGTTAGTAATTTTTGATCTGAATCCACATTCTGTTAGAACACAGGCTGAGTGCGTATTATTTAAAAATAAACTGAGTCCATATTCTGTAAGAACACTGGCTGAGTGAGTATTCTTTTAACAAAACTGAGTCCACATTCCGTTAGGACACTGGCTTATGAGTATTCTGTTAGAAAACAGGCTGAGTGAGTATTCTTTAAACATAGACTGAGTTCATATTATATCAGAACCCAGGCTGAGTGAGTATACTGTTAGAACACAGGCTGAGTGAGTATTCTGTTAGAACAGAGGCTGAGTATTATGTTAGAACACAGGCTCAGTGTGCATTCTTTAAAAATAGACTTAGTCCATATTCTGTTAGAGCACAGGCTGAGTGAGTATTCTGTTAGAACAAAGGCTGAGTGAGTGTTCTGTTAGAACACAGGCTGAGTGTTTATTATTTAAAAATAAACTGATTCCATATTCTGTTAGAACTCAGGCTGAGTATTCTTTTAACAAAATCTGAGTCCACATTCCCTTAGAACACAGGTTGAGTGAGTATTCTGTTAGAACACGGGCTGGGTGAGTATTCTCTTAGAACACAGGCTCAATGAGTATTATTTTAAAATAATCTGAATCCATATTCTGTTAGAACTCTCGCTGAGTGAGTATTCTGTTAGAACACAGGCTGAGTGAGTATTCTTTAAACATAGACTGAGTCCATATTCTGTTAGAAAACAGACTGAGTTAGTAATTTTAGATGAGAATCTGAGTCAACATTCTGTTAAAACGCAGCTTGAGTGGGTAATATATAAAAGTAATCTGAGTCCATATTTTGTTCGAACACAGGCTGAGTGAATATTCTTTGAAAATAATCTGAATCCATATTCTCTTAAAACACTGGCTGAGTGAGTATTCTGTTAGAACACAGGCTGAGTGGGTATTATTTAAAAATAAAGTGAGTCCATAGTATTTAGAACACAGACTGAGTATTCTTTAAAGACAGACTTAGTCCATATTCTGTTAGAGCACAGTCTGAGTGAGTAATTTTTGAACAAAATCTTAGTCCACATTCTGTTAGAACACAGGCTGAGTGAGTATTCCGTTAGAACACAGTCTGAGTGAGTATTCTTTAAACATAGACTGCGTCCAAATTCTGTTAGAACACAGACTGAGTTAGTAATTTTTGATTTGAATCCATATTGTGTTAGAACACTGGCTGAGTGAGTATGCTTTGAAAATAATCTGAGTCAATATCTTGTTAGAACACTTGCTGAGTTAGTATTTTGTTAAAACCCAGGCTCGGTGAGTATTTTGTTAGAACACAGGCTGAGTGCGTATTATTTAAAAATAAACTGAGTCCGTATTATTTAGAACACAGACTGAGTGAGTATTTTTCGAACAAAATCTGAGTTCACATTCTGTTAGAACACAGGCTGATTTAGTATTCTGTTAGAACACAGGCTAAGTGAGTGTTCTGTTAGAACACTGAACTGAGTGAGTATTCTTTAAACATAGACTGCGTCCAAATTCTGTTAGGACACAGACTGAGTTAGTAATTTTTGATCTGAATCCACATTCTGTTAGAACACAGGCTGAGTGCGTATTATTTAAAAATAAACTGAGTCCGTATTATTTAGAACACAGACTGAGTGAGTATTTTTTGTACAAAATCTGAGTCCACATTCTGTTAGAACACAGGCTGATTTAGTATTCTGTTAGAACACAGGCTAAGTGAGTGTTCTGTTAGAACACTGAACTGAGTGAGTATTCTTTAAACATAGACTGCGTCCAAATTCTGTTAGGACACAGACTGAGTTAGTAATTTTTGATCTGAATCCACATTCTGTTAGAACACAGGCTGAGTGCGTATTATTTAAAAATAAACTGAGTCCATATTCTGTAAGAACACTGGCTGAGTGAGTATTCTTTTAACAAAACTGAGTCCACATTCCGTTAGGACACTGGCTTATGAGTATTCTGTTAGAAAACAGGCTGAGTGAGTATTCTTTAAACATAGACTGAGTTCATATTATATCAGAACCCAGGCTGAGTGAGTATACTGTTAGAACACAGGCTGAGTGAGTATTCTGTTAGAACAGAGGCTGAGTATTATGTTAGAACACAGGCTCAGTGTGCATTCTTTAAAAATAGACTTAGTCCATATTCTGTTAGAGCACAGGCTGAGTGAGTATTCTGTTAGAACACAGGCTGAGTGAGTGTTCTGTTAGAACACAGGCTGAGTGTTTATTATTTAAAAATAAACTGATTCCATATTCTGTTAGAACTCAGGCTGAGTATTCTTTTAACAAAATCTGAGTCCACATTCCCTTAGAACACAGGTTGAGTGAGTATTCTGTTAGAACACGGGCTGGGTGAGTATTCTCTTAGAACACAGGCTCAATGAGTATTATTTTAAAATAATCTGAATCCATATTCTGTTAGAACTCTCGCTGAGTGAGTATTCTGTTAGAACACAGGCTGAGTGAGTATTCTTTAAACATAGACTGAGTCCATATTCTGTTAGAAAACAGACTGAGTTAGTAATTTTAGATGAGAATCTGAGTCAACATTCTGTTAAAACGCAGCTTGAGTGGGTAATATATAAAAGTAATCTGAGTCCATATTTTGTTCGAACACAGGCTGAGTGAATATTCTTTGAAAATAATCTGAATCCATATTCTCTTAAAACACTGGCTGAGTGAGTATTCTGTTAGAACACAGGCTGAGTGGGTATTATTTAAAAATAAAGTGAGTCCATAGTATTTAGAACACAGACTGAGTATTCTTTAAAGACAGACTTAGTCCATATTCTGTTAGAGCACAGTCTGAGTGAGTAATTTTTGAACAAAATCTTAGTCCACATTCTGTTAGAACACAGGCTGAGTGAGTATTCCGTTAGAACACAGTCTGAGTGAGTATTCTTTAAACATAGACTGCGTCCAAATTCTGTTAGAACACAGACTGAGTTAGTAATTTTTGATTTGAATCCATATTGTGTTAGAACACTGGCTGAGTGAGTATGCTTTGAAAATAATCTGAGTCAATATCTTGTTAGAACACTTGCTGAGTTAGTATTTTGTTAAAACCCAGGCTCGGTGAGTATTTTGTTAGAACACAGGCTGAGTGCGTATTATTTAAAAATAAACTGAGTCCGTATTATTTAGAACACAGACTGAGTGAGTATTTTTTGTACAAAATCTGAGTCCACATTCTGTTAGAACACAGGCTGATTTAGTATTCTGTTAGAACACAGGCTAAGTGAGTGTTCTGTTAGAACACTGAACTGAGTGAGTATTCTTTAAACATAGACTGCGTCCAAATTCTGTTAGGACACAGACTGAGTTAGTAATTTTTGATCTGAATCCACATTCTGTTAGAACACAGGCTGAGTTAGTATTCTTTGAAAATAGTCTGAATCCATATTCTGGTAGAACACTGGCTGAGTGAGTATACTTTGAAAATAATCTGAATGCATATTCTGGTATAACACTGGCTGAATGAGTATTCTTTAAAAATAATCTGAGTCAATATTCTGTTAGAACACTTGCTGAATTAGTATTTTGTTAAAACCCAGGCTGAGTGAGTATTCTGTTAGAACACAGGCTGAGTGCGTATTATTTAAAAATAAACTGAGTCCATATTCTGTAAGAACACAGGCTGAGTGAGTATTCTTTTAACAAAACTGAGTCCACATTCCGTTAGGACACTGGCTTATGAGTATTCTGTTAGAAAACAGGCTGAGTGAGTATTCTTTAAACATAGACTGAGTCCATATTATATCAGAACCCAGGCTGAGTGAGTATACTGTTAGAACACAGGCTGAGTGAGTATTCTGTTAGAACAGAGGCTGAGTATTATGTTAGAACACAGGCTCAGTGTGCATTCTTTAAAAATAGACTTAGTCCATATTCTGTTAGAGCACAGGCTGAGTGAGTATTCTGTTAGAACACAGGCTGAGTGAGTGTTCTGTTAGAACACAGGCTGAGTGGTTATTATTTAAAAATAAACTGATTCCATATTCTGTTGGAACTCAGGCTGAGTATTCTTTTAACAAAATCGGAGTCCACATTCCCTTAGAACACAGGTTGAGTGAGTATTCTGTTAGAACACGGGCTGGGTGAGTATTCTCTTAGAACACAGGCTGAATGAGTATTATTTTAAAATAATCTGAATCCATATTCTGTTAGAACTCTCGCTGAGTGAGTATTCTGTTAGAACACAGGCTGAGTGAGTATTCTTTAAACATAGACTGAGTCCATATTCTGTTAGAAAACAGACTGAGATAGTAATTTTAGATGAGAATCTGAGTCAACATTCTGTTAAAACGCAGCTTGAGTGGGTAATATATAAAAGTAAACTGAGTCCATATTTTGTTCGAACACAGGATGAGTGAATATTCTTTGAAAATAATCTGAATCCATATTCTCTTAAAACACTGGCTGAGTGAGTATTTTGTTAGAACACAGGCTGAGTGGGTATTATTTAAAAATGAAGTGAGTCCATAGTATTTAGAACACAGACTGAGTGAGTATTCTTTAAAGACAGACTTAGTCCATATTCTGTTAGAGCACAGTCTGAGTGAGTAATTTTTGAACAAAATCTTCGTCCACATTCTGTTAGAACACAGGCTGAGTGAGTATTCCGTTAGAACACAGTCTGAGTGAGTATTCTTTAAACATAGACTGCGTCCAAATTCTGTTAGGACACAGACTGAGTTAGTAATTTTTGATCTGAATCCACATTCTGTTAGAACACAGGCTGAGTGCGTATTATTTAAAAATAAACTGAGTCCATATTCTGTAAGAACACAGGCTGAGTGAGTATTCTTTTAACAAAACTGAGTCCACATTCCGTTAGGACACTGGCTTATGAGTATTCTGTTAGAAAACAGGCTGAGTGAGTATTCTTTAAACATAGACTGAGTTCATATTATATCAGAACACAGGCTGAGTGAGTATACTGTTAGAACACAGGCTGAGTGAGTATTCTGTTAGAACAGAGGCTGAGTATTATGTTAGAACACAGGCTCAGTGTGCATTCTTTAAAAATAGACTTAGTCCATATTCTGTTAGAGCACAGGCTGAGTGAGTATTCTGTTAGAACACAGGCTGAGTGAGTGTTCTGTTAGAACACAGGCTGAGTGTTTATTATTTAAAAATAAACTGATTCCATATTCTGTTAGAACTCAGGCTGAGTATTCTTTTAACAAAATCTGAGTCCACATTCCCTTAGAACACAGGTTGAGTGAGTATTCTGTTAGAACACGGGCTGGGTGAGTATTCTCTTAGAACACAGGCTCAATGAGTATTATTTTAAAATAATCTGAATCCATATTCTGTTAGAACTCTCGCTGAGTGAGTATTCTGTTAGAACACAGGCTGAGTGAGTATTCTTTAAACATAGACTGAGTCCATATTCTGTTAGAAAACAGACTGAGTTAGTAATTTTAGATGAGAATCTGAGTCAACATTCTGTTAAAACGCAGCTTGAGTGGGTAATATATAAAAGTAATCTGAGTCCATATTTTGTTCGAACACAGGCTGAGTGAATATTCTTTGAAAATAATCTGAATCCATATTCTCTTAAAACACTGGCTGAGTGAGTATTCTGTTAGAACACAGGCTGAGTGGGTATTATTTAAAAATAAAGTGAGTCCATAGTATTTAGAACACAGACTGAGTATTCTTTAAAGACAGACTTAGTCCATATTCTGTTAGAGCACAGTCTGAGTGAGTAATTTTTGAACAAAATCTTAGTCCACATTCTGTTAGAACACAGGCTGAGTGAGTATTCCGTTAGAACACAGTCTGAGTGAGTATTCTTTAAACATAGACTGCGTCCAAATTCTGTTAGAACACAGACTGAGTTAGTAATTTTTGATTTGAATCCATATTGTGTTAGAACACTGGCTGAGTGAGTATGCTTTGAAAATAATCTGAGTCAATATCTTGTTAGAACACTTGCTGAGTTAGTATTTTGTTAAAACCCAGGCTCGGTGAGTATTTTGTTAGAACACAGGCTGAGTGCGTATTATTTAAAAATAAACTGAGTCCGTATTATTTAGAACACAGACTGAGTGAGTATTTTTTGTACAAAATTTGAGTCCACATTCTGTTAGAACACAGGCTGATTTAGTATTCTGTTAGAACACAGGCTAAGTGAGTGTTCTGTTAGAACACTGAACTGAGTG
Organism: Furipterus horrens; assembly: GCF_987537825.1. Lineage (NCBI taxonomy): Eukaryota > Metazoa > Chordata > Mammalia > Chiroptera > Furipteridae > Furipterus > Furipterus horrens. The sequence continues at coordinate 787,328 of NW_028327197.1, read as the reverse complement.
AGTATTCTTTAAACATAGACTGCGTCCAAATTCTGTTAGGACACAGACTGAGTTAGTAATTTTTGATCTGAATCCACATTCTGTTAGAACACAGGCTGAGTGCGTATTATTTAAAAATAAACTGAGTCCGTATTATTTAGAACACAGACTGAGTGAGTATTTTTTGTACAAAATCTGAGTCCACATTCTGTTAGAACACAGGCTGATTTAGTATTCTGTTAGAACACAGGCTAAGTGAGTGTTCTGTTAGAACACTGAACTGAGTGAGTATTCTTTAAACATAGACTGCGTCCAAATTCTGTTAGGACACAGACAGAGTTAGTAATTTTTGATCTGAATCCACATTCTGTTAGAACACAGGCTGAGTGCGTATTATTTAAAAATAAACTGAGTCCATATTCTGTAAGAACACTGGCTGAGTGAGTATTCTTTTAACAAAACTGAGTCCACATTCCGTTAGGACACTGGCTTATGAGTATTCTGTTAGAAAACAGGCTGAGTGAGTATTCTTTAAACATAGACTGAGTCCATATTATATCAGAACACAGGCTGAGTGAGTATACTGTTAGAACACAGGCTGAGTGAGTATTCTGTTAGAACAGAGGCTGAGTATTATGTTAGAACACAGGCTCAGTGTGCATTCTTTAAAAATAGACTTAGTCCATATTCTGTTAGAGCACAGGCTGAGTGAGTATTCTGTTAGAACACAGGCTGAGTGAGTGTTCTGTTAGAACACAGGCTGAGTGGTTATTATTTAAAAATAAACTGATTCCATATTCTGTTAGAACTCAGGCTGAGTATTCTTTTAACAAAATCTGAGTCCACATTCCCTTAGAACACAGGTTGAGTGAGTATTCTGTTAGAACACGGGCTGGGTGCGTATTCTCTTAGAACACAGGCTCAATGAGTATTATTTTAAAATAATCTGAATCCATATTCTGTTAGAACTCTCGCTGAGTGAGTATTCTGTTAGAACACAGGCTGAGTGAGTATTCTTTAAACATAGACTGAGTCCATATTCTGTTAGAAAACAGACTGAGTTAGTAATTTTAGATGAGAATCTGAGTCAACATTCTGTTAAAACGCAGCTTGAGTGGGTAATATATAAAAGTAATCTGAGTCCATATTTTGTTCGAACACAGGCTGAGTGAATATTCTTTGAAAATAACCTGAATCCATATTCTCTTAAAACACTGGCTGAGTGAGTATTCTGTTAGAACACAGGCTGAGTGGGTATTATTTAAAAATAAAGTGAGTCCATAGTATTTAGAACACAGACTGAGTATTCTTTAAAGACAGACTTAGTCCATATTCTGTTAGAGCACAGTCTGAGTGAGTAATTTTTGAACAAAATCTTAGTCCACATTCTGTTAGAACACAGGCTGAGTGAGTATTCCGTTAGAACACAGTCTGAGTGAGTATTCTTTAAACATAGACTGCTTCCAAATTCTGTTAGAACACAGACTGCGTTAGTAATTTTTGATCTGAATCCATATTCTGTTAGAACACAGGCTGAGTTAGTATTCTTTGAAAATAATCTGAATCCATATTCTGGTAGAACACTGGCTGAGTGAGTATGCTTTGAAAATAATCTGAGTCAATATCTTGTTAGAACACTTGCTGAGTTAGTATGTTGTTAAAACCCAGGCTCGGTGAGTATTTTGTTAGAACACAGGCTGAGTGCGTATTATTTAAAAATAAACTGAGTCCGTATTATTTAGAACACAGACTGAGTGAGTATTTTTCGAACAAAATCTGAGTTCACATTCTGTTAGAACACAGGCTGATTTAGTATTCTGTTAGAACACAGGCTAAGTGAGTGTTCTGTTAGAACACTGAACTGAGTGAGTATTCTTTAAACATAGACTGCGTCCAAATTCTGTTAGGACACAGACTGAGTTAGTAATTTTTGATCTGAATCCACATTCTGTTAGAACACAGGCTGAGTGCGTATTATTTAAAAATAAACTGAGTCCATATTCTGTAAGAACACAGGCTGAGTGAGTATTCTTTTAACAAAACTGAGTCCACATTCCGTTAGGACACTGGCTTATGATTATTCTGTTAGAAAACAGGCTGAGTGAGTATTCTTTAAACATAGACTGAGTTCATATTATATCAGAACACTGGCTGAGTGAGTATACTGTTAGAACACAGGCTGAGTGAGTATTCTGTTAGAACAGAGGCTGAGTATTATGTTAGAACACAGGCTCAGTGTGCATTCTTTAAAAATAGACTTAGTCCATATTCTGTTAGAGCACAGGCTGAGTGAGTATTCTGTTAGAACACAGGCTGAGTGAGTGTTCTGTTAGAACACAGGCTGAGTGTTTATTATTTAAAAATAAACTGATTCCATATTCTGTTAGAACTCAGGCTGAGTATTCTTTTAACAAAATCTGAGTCCACATTCCATTAGAACACAGGTTGAGTGAGTATTCTGTTAGAACACGGGCTGGGTGCGTATTCTCTTAGAACACAGGCTCAATGAGTATTATTTTAAAATAATCTGAATCCATATTCTGTTAGAACTCTCGCTGAGTGAGTATTCTGTTAGAACACAGGCTGAGTGAGTATTCTTTAAACATAGACTGAGTCCATATTCTGTTAGAAAACAGACTGAGTTAGTAATTTTAGATGGGAATCTGAGTCAACATTCTGTTAAAACGCAGCTTGAGTGGGTAATATATAAAAGTAATCTGAGTCCATATTTTGTTCGAACATAGGCTGAGTGAATATTCTTTGAAAATAACCTGAATCCATATTCTCTTAAAACACTGGCTGAGTGAGTATTCTGTTAGAACACAGGCTGAGTGGGTATTATTTAAAAATAAAGTGAGTCCATAGTATTTAGAACACAGACTGAGTATTCTTTAAAGACAGACTTAGTCCATATTCTGTTAGAGCACAGTCTGAGTGAGTAATTTTTGAACAAAATCTTAGTCCACATTCTGTTAGAACACAGGCTGAGTGAGTATTCCATTAGAACACAGTCTGAGTGAGTATTCTTTAAACATAGACTGCGTCCAAATTCTGTTAGAACACAGACTGAGTTAGTAATTTTTGATTTGAATTCATATTGTGTTAGAACACTGGCTGAGTGAGTATGCTTTGAAAATAATCTGAGTCAATATCTTGTTAGAACACTTGCTGAGTTAGTATTTTGTTAAAACCCAGGCTCGGTGAGTATTTTGTTAGAACACAGGCTGAGTGCGTATTATTTAAAAATAAACTGAGTCCGTATTATTTAGAACACAGACTGAGTGAGTATTTTTTGTACAAAATCTGAGTCCACATTCTGTTAGGACACAGGCTGATTTAGTATTCTGTTAGCACACAGCCTAAGTGAGTGTTCTGTTAGAACACTGAACTGAGTGAGTATTCTTTAAACATAGACTGCGTCCAAATTCTGTTAGGACACAGACTGAGTTAGTAATTTTTGATCTGAATCCACATTCTGTTAGAACACAGGCTGAGTTAGTATTCTTTGAAAATAGTCTGAATCCATATTCTGGTAGAACACTGGCTGAGTGAGTATTCTTTGAAAATAATCTGAATGCATATTCTGGTATAACACTGGCTGAATGAGTATTCTTTAAAAATAATCTGAGTCAATATCCTGTTAGAACACTTGCTGAATTAGTATTTTGTTAAAACCCAGGCTGAGTGAGTATTCTGTTAGAACACAGGCTGAGTGCGTATTATTTAAAAATAAACTGAGTCCATATTCTGTAAGAACACAGGCTGAGTGAGTATTCTTTTAACAAAACTGAGTCCACATTCCGTTAGGACACTGGCTTATGAGTATTCTGTTAGAAAACAGGCTGAGTGAGTATTCTTTAAACATAGACTGAGTCCATATTATATCAGAACCCAGGCAGAGTGAGTATACTGTTAGAACACAGGCTGAGTGAGTATTCTGTTAGAACAGAGGCTGAGTATTATGTTAGAACACAGGCTCAGTGTGCATTCTTTAAAAATAGACTTAGTCCATATTCTGTTAGAGCACAGGCTGAGTGAGTATTCTGTTAGAACACAGGCTGAGTGAGTGTTCTGTTAGAACACAGGCTGAGTGGTTATTATTTAAAAATAAACTGATTCCATATTCTGTTGGAACTCAGGCTGAGTATTCTTTTAACAAAATCGGAGTCCACATTCCCTTAGAACACAGGTTGAGTGAGTATTCTGTTAGAACACGGGCTGGGTGAGTATTCTCTTAGAACACAGGCTGAATGAGTATTATTTTAAAATAATCTGAATCCATATTCTGTTAGAACTCTCGCTGAGTGAGTATTCTGTTAGAACACAGGCTGAGTGAGTATTCTTTAAACATAGACTGAGTCCATATTCTGTTAGAAAACAGACTGAGATAGTAATTTTAGATGAGAATCTGAGTCAACATTCTGTTAAAACGCAGCTTGAGTGGGTAATATATAAAAGTAAACTGAGTCCATATTTTGTTCGAACACAGGCTGAGTGAATATTCTTTGAAAATAATCTGAATCCATATTCTCTTAAAACACTGGCTGAGTGAGTATTTTGTTAGAACACAGGCTGAGTGGGTATTATTTAAAAATGAAGTGAGTCCATAGTATTTAGAACACAGACTGAGTGAGTATTCTTTAAAGACAGACTTAGTCCATATTCTGTTAGAGCACAGTCTGAGTGAGTAATTTTTGAACAAAATCTTAGTCCACATTCTGTTAGAACACAGGCTGAGTGAGTATTCCGTTAGAACACAGTCTGAGTGAGTATTCTTTAAACATAGACTGCGTCCAAATTCTGTTAGAACACAGACTGCGTTAGTAATTTTTGATCTGAATCCATATTCTGTTAGAACACAGGCTGAGTTAGTATTCTTTGAAAATAATCTGAATCCATATTCTGGTAGAACACTGGCTGAGTGAGTATGCTTTGAAAATAATCTGAGTCAATATCTTGTTAGAACACTTGCTGAGTTAGTATTTTGTTAAAACCCAGGCTCGGTGAGTATTTTGTTAGAACACAGGCTGAGTGCGTATTATTTAAAAATAAACTGAGTCCGTATTATTTAGAACACAGACTGAGTGAGTATTTTTCGAACAAAATCTGAGTTCACATTCTGTTAGAACACAGGCTGATTTAGTATTCTGTTAGAACACAGGCTAAGTGAGTGTTCTGTTAGAATACTGAACTGAGTGAGTATTCTTTAAACATAGACTGCGTCCAAATTCTGTTAGGACACAGACTGAGTTAGTAATTTTTGATCTGAATCCACATTCTGTTAGAACACAGGCTGAGTTAGTATTCTTTGAAAATAGTCTGAATCCATATTCTGGTAGAACACTGGCTGAGTGAGTATTCTTTGAAAATAATCTGAATGCATATTCTGGTATATCACTGGCTGAATGAGTATTCTTTGAAAATAATCTGAGTCAATATCCTGTTAGAACACTTGCTGAATTAGTATTTTGTTAAAACCCAGGCTGAGTGAGTATTCTGTTAGAACACAGGCTGAGTGCGTATTATTTAAAAATAAACTGAGTCCATATTCTGTAAGAACACAGGCTGAGTGAGTATTCTTTTAACAAAACTGAGTCCACATTCCGTTAGGACACTGGTTTATGAGTATTCTGTTAGAAAACAGGCTGAGTGAGTATTCTTTAAACATAGACTGAGTCCATATTATATCAGAACCCAGGCTGAGTGAGTATACTGTTAGAACACAGGCTGAGTGAGTATTCTGTTAGAACAGAGGCTGAGTATTATGTTAGAACACAGGCTCAGTGTGCATTCTTTAAAAATAGACTTAGTCCATATTCTGTTAGAGCACAGGCTGAGTGAGTATTCTTTTAGAACACAGGCTGAGTGAGTATTCTTTAAACATAGACTGAGTCCATATTCTGTTAGAAAACAGACTGAGTTAGTAATTTTAGATGAGAATCTAAGTCAACATTCTGTTAAAACGCAGCTTGAGTGGGTAATATATAAAAGTAAACTGATTCCATATTCTGTTAGAACTCAGGCTGAGTATTCTTTTAACAAAATCTGAGTCCACATTCCCTTAGAACACAGGTTGAGTGAGTATTCTGTTAGAACACGGGCTGGGTGCGTATTCTCTTAGAACACAGGCTCAATGAGTATTATTTTAAAATAATCTGAATCCATATTCTGTTAGAACTCTCGCTGAGTGAGTATTCTGTTAGAACACAGGCTGAGTGAGTATTCTTTAAACATAGACTGAGTCCATATTCTGTTAGAAAACAGACTGAGTTAGTAATTTTAGATGAGAATCTGAGTCAACATTCTGTTAAAACGCAGCTTGAGTGGGTAATATATAAAAGTAATCTGAGTCCATATTTTGTTCGAACACAGGCTGAGTGAATATTCTTTGAAAATAACCTGAATCCATATTCTCTTAAAACACTGGCTGAGTGAGTATTCTGTTAGAACACAGGCTGAGTGGGTATTATTTAAAAATAAAGTGAGTCCATAGTATTTAGAACACAGACTGAGTATTCTTTAAAGACAGACTTAGTCCATATTCTGTTAGAGCACAGTCTGAGTGAGTAATTTTTGAACAAAATCTTAGTCCACATTCTGTTAGAACACAGGCTGAGTGAGTATTCCATTAGAACACAGTCTGAGTGAGTATTCTTTAAACATAGACTGCGTCCAAATTCTGTTAGAACACAGACTGAGTTAGTAATTTTTGATTTGAATTCATATTGTGTTAGAACACTGGCTGAGTGAGTATGCTTTGAAAATAATCTGAGTCAATATCTTGTTAGAACACTTGCTGAGTTAGTATTTTGTTAAAACCCAGGCTCGGTGAGTATTTTGTTAGAACACAGGCTGAGTGCGTATTATTTAAAAATAAACTGAGTCCGTATTATTTAGAACACAGACTGAGTGAGTATTTTTTGTACAATATCTGAGTCCACATTCTGTTAGAACACAGGCTGATTTAGTATTCTGTTAGAACACAGGCTAAGTGAGTGTTCTGTTAGAACACTGAACTGAGTGAGTATTCTTTAAACATAGACTGCGTCCAAATTCTGTTAGGACACAGACTGAGTTAGTAATTTTTGATCTGAATCCACATTCTGTTAGAACACAGGCTGAGTTAGTATTCTTTGAAAATAGTCTGAATCCATATTCTGGTAGAACACTGGCTGAGTGAGTATTCTTTGAAAATAATCTGAATGCATATTCTGGTATAACACTGGCTGAATGAGTATTCTTTAAAAATAATCTGAGTCAATATCCTGTTAGAACACTTGCTGAATTAGTATTTTGTTAAAACCCAGGCTGAGTGAGTATTCTGTTAGAACACAGGCTGAGTGCGTATTATTTAAAAATAAACTGAGTCCATATTCTGTAAGAACACAGGCTGAGTGAGTATTCTTTTAACAAAACTGAGTCCACATTCCGTTAGGACACTGGCTTATGAGTATTCTGTTAGAAAACAGGCTGAGTGAGTATTCTTTAAACATAGACTGAGTCCATATTATATCAGAACCCAGGCAGAGTGAGTATACTGTTAGAACACAGGCTGAGTGAGTATTCTGTTAGAACAGAGGCTGAGTATTATGTTAGAACACAGGCTCAGTGTGCATTCTTTAAAAATAGACTTAGTCCATATTCTGTTAGAGCACAGGCTGAGTGAGTATTCTGTTAGAACACAGGCTGAGTGAGTGTTCTGTTAGAACACAGGCTGAGTGGTTATTATTTAAAAATAAACTGATTCCATATTCTGTTGGAACTCAGGCTGAGTATTCTTTTAACAAAATCGGAGTCCACATTCCCTTAGAACACAGGTTGAGTGAGTATTCTGTTAGAACACGGGCTGGGTGAGTATTCTCTTAGAACACAGGCTGAATGAGTATTATTTTAAAATAATCTGAATCCATATTCTGTTAGAACTCTCGCTGAGTGAGTATTCTGTTAGAACACAGGCTGAGTGAGTATTCTTTAAACATAGACTGAGTCCATATTCTGTTAGAAAACAGACTGAGATAGTAATTTTAGATGAGAATCTGAGTCAACATTCTGTTAAAACGCAGCTTGAGTGGGTAATATATAAAAGTAAACTGAGTCCATATTTTGTTCGAACACAGGCTGAGTGAATATTCTTTGAAAATAATCTGAATCCATATTCTCTTAAAACACTGGCTGAGTGAGTATTTTGTTAGAACACAGGCTGAGTGGGTATTATTTAAAAATGAAGTGAGTCCATAGTATTTAGAACACAGACTGAGTGAGTATTCTTTAAAGACAGACTTAGTCCATATTCTGTTAGAGCACAGTCTGAGTGAGTAATTTTTGAACAAAATCTTAGTCCACATTCTGTTAGAACACAGGCTGAGTGAGTATTCCGTTAGAACACAGTCTGAGTGAGTATTCTTTAAACATAGACTGCGTCCAAATTCTGTTAGAACACAGACTGCGTTAGTAATTTTTGATCTGAATCCATATTCTGTTAGAACACAGGCTGAGTTAGTATTCTTTGAAAATAATCTGAATCCATATTCTGGTAGAACACTGGCTGAGTGAGTATGCTTTGAAAATAATCTGAGTCAATATCTTGTTAGAACACTTGCTGAGTTAGTATTTTGTTAAAACCCAGGCTCGGTGAGTATTTTGTTAGAACACAGGCTGAGTGCGTATTATTTAAAAATAAACTGAGTCCGTATTATTTAGAACACAGACTGAGTGAGTATTTTTCGAACAAAATCTGAGTTCACATTCTGTTAGAACACAGGCTGATTTAGTATTCTGTTAGAACACAGGCTAAGTGAGTGTTCTGTTAGAATACTGAACTGAGTGAGTATTCTTTAAACATAGACTGCGTCCAAATTCTGTTAGGACACAGACTGAGTTAGTAATTTTTGATCTGAATCCACATTCTGTTAGAACACAGGCTGAGTTAGTATTCTTTGAAAATAGTCTGAATCCATATTCTGGTAGAACACTGGCTGAGTGAGTATTCTTTGAAAATAATCTGAATGCATATTCTGGTATATCACTGGCTGAATGAGTATTCTTTGAAAATAATCTGAGTCAATATCCTGTTAGAACACTTGCTGAATTAGTATTTTGTTAAAACCCAGGCTGAGTGAGTATTCTGTTAGAACACAGGCTGAGTGCGTATTATTTAAAAATAAACTGAGTCCATATTCTGTAAGAACACAGGCTGAGTGAGTATTCTTTTAACAAAACTGAGTCCACATTCCGTTAGGACACTGGTTTATGAGTATTCTGTTAGAAAACAGGCTGAGTGAGTATTCTTTAAACATAGACTGAGTCCATATTATATCAGAACCCAGGCTGAGTGAGTATACTGTTAGAACACAGGCTGAGTGAGTATTCTGTTAGAACAGAGGCTGAGTATTATGTTAGAACACAGGCTCAGTGTGCATTCTTTAAAAATAGACTTAGTCCATATTCTGTTAGAGCACAGGCTGAGTGAGTATTCTTTTAGAACACAGGCTGAGTGAGTATTCTTTAAACATAGACTGAGTCCATATTCTGTTAGAAAACAGACTGAGTTAGTAATTTTAGATGAGAATCTAAGTCAACATTCTGTTAAAACGCAGCTTGAGTGGGTAATATATAAAAGTAAACTGATTCCATATTCTGTTAGAACTCAGGCTGAGTATTCTTTTAACAAAATCTGAGTCCACATTCCCTTAGAACACAGGTTGAGTGAGTATTCTGTTAGAACACGGGCTGGGTGCGTATTCTCTTAGAACACAGGCTCAATGAGTATTATTTTAAAATAATCTGAATCCATATTCTGTTAGAACTCTCGCTGAGTGAGTATTCTGTTAGAACACAGGCTGAGTGAGTATTCTTTAAACATAGACTGAGTCCATATTCTGTTAGAAAACAGACTGAGTTAGTAATTTTAGATGAGAATCTGAGTCAACATTCTGTTAAAACGCAGCTTGAGTGGGTAATATATAAAAGTAATCTGAATCCATATTTTGTTCGAACACAGGCTGAGTGAATATTCTTTGAAAATAACCTGAATCCATATTCTCTTAAAACACTGGCTGAGTGAGTATTCTGTTAGAACACAGGCTGAGTGGGTATTATTTAAAAATAAAGTGAGTCCATAGTATTTAGAACACAGACAGAGTATTCTTTAAAGACAGACTTAGTCCATATTCTGTTAGAGCACAGTCTGAGTGAGTAATTTTTGAACAAAATCTTAGTCCACATTCTGTTAGAACACAGGCTGAGTGAGTATTCCATTAGAACACAGTCTGAGTGAGTATTCTTTAAACATAGACTGCGTCCAAATTCTGTTAGAACACAGACTGAGTTAGTAATTTTTGATTTGAATTCATATTGTGTTAGAACACTGGCTGAGTGAGTATGCTTTGAAAATAATCTGAGTCAATATCTTGTTAGAACACTTGCTGAGTTAGTATTTTGTTAAAACCCAGGCTCGGTGAGTATTTTGTTAGAACACAGGCTGAGTGCGTATTATTTAAAAATAAACTGAGTCCGTATTATTTAGAACACAGACTGAGTGAGTATTTTTTGTACAAAATCTGAGTCCACATTCTGTTAGAACACAGGCTGATTTAGTATTCTGTTAGAACACAGGCTAAGTGAGTGTTCTGTTAGAACACTGAACTGAGTGAGTATTCTTTAAACATAGACTGCGTCCAAATTCTGTTAGGACACAGACTGAGTTAGTAATTTTTGATCTGAATCCACATTCTGTTAGAACACAGGCTGAGTTAGTATTCTTTGAAAATAGTCTGAATCCATATTCTGGTAGAACACTGGCTGAGTGAGTATTCTTTGAAAATAATCTGAATGCATATTCTGGTATAACACTGGCTGAATGAGTATTCTTTAAAAATAATCTGAGTCAATATCCTGTTAGAACACTTGCTGAATTAGTATTTTGTTAAAACCCAGGCTGAGTGAGTATTCTGTTAGAACACAGGCTGAGTGCGTATTATTTAAAAATAAACTGAGTCCATATTCTGTAAGAACACAGGCTGAGTGAGTATTCTTTTAACAAAACTGAGTCCACATTCCGTTAGGACACTGGCTTATGAGTATTCTGTTAGAAAACAGGCTGAGTGAGTATTCTTTAAACATAGACTGAGTCCATATTATATCAGAACCCAGGCAGAGTGAGTATACTGTTAGAACACAGGCTGAGTGAGTATTCTGTTAGAACAGAGGCTGAGTATTATGTTAGAACACAGGCTCAGTGTGCATTCTTTAAAAATAGACTTAGTCCATATTCTGTTAGAGCACAGGCTGAGTGAGTATTCTGTTAGAACACAGGCTGAGTGAGTGTTCTGTTAGAACACAGGCTGAGTGGTTATTATTTAAAAATAAACTGATTCCATATTCTGTTGGAACTCAGGCTGAGTATTCTTTTAACAAAATCGGAGTCCACATTCCCTTAGAACACAGGTTGAGTGAGTATTCTGTTAGAACACGGGCTGGGTGAGTATTCTCTTAGAACACAGGCTGAATGAGTATTATTTTAAAATAATCTGAATCCATATTCTGTTAGAACTCTCGCTGAGTGAGTATTCTGTTAGAACACAGGCTGAGTGAGTATTCTTTAAACATAGACTGAGTCCATATTCTGTTAGAAAACAGACTGAGATAGTAATTTTAGATGAGAATCTGAGTCAACATTCTGTTAAAACGCAGCTTGAGTGGGTAATATATAAAAGTAAACTGAGTCCATATTTTGTTCGAACACAGGCTGAGTGAATATTCTTTGAAAATAATCTGAATCCATATTCTCTTAAAACACTGGCTGAGTGAGTATTTTGTTAGAACACAGGCTGAGTGGGTATTATTTAAAAATGAAGTGAGTCCATAGTATTTAGAACACAGACTGAGTGAGTATTCTTTAAAGACAGACTTAGTCCATATTCTGTTAGAGCACAGTCTGAGTGAGTAATTTTTGAACAAAATCTTAGTCCACATTCTGTTAGAACACAGGCTGAGTGAGTATTCCGTTAGAACACAGTCTGAGTGAGTATTCTTTAAACATAGACTGCGTCCAAATTCTGTTAGAACACAGACTGCGTTAGTAATTTTTGATCTGAATCCATATTCTGTTAGAACACAGGCTGAGTTAGTATTCTTTGAAAATAATCTGAATCCATATTCTGGTAGAACACTGGCTGAGTGAGTATGCTTTGAAAATAATCTGAGTCAATATCTTGTTAGAACACTTGCTGAGTTAGTATTTTGTTAAAACCCAGGCTCGGTGAGTATTTTGTTAGAACACAGGCTGAGTGCGTATTATTTAAAAATAAACTGAGTCCGTATTATTTAGAACACAGACTGAGTGAGTATTTTTCGAACAAAATCTGAGTTCACATTCTGTTAGAACACAGGCTGATTTAGTATTCTGTTAGAACACAGGCTAAGTGAGTGTTCTGTTAGAATACTGAACTGAGTGAGTATTCTTTAAACATAGACTGCGTCCAAATTCTGTTAGGACACAGACTGAGTTAGTAATTTTTGATCTGAATCCACATTCTGTTAGAACACAGGCTGAGTTAGTATTCTTTGAAAATAGTCTGAATCCATATTCTGGTAGAACACTGGCTGAGTGAGTATTCTTTGAAAATAATCTGAATGCATATTCTGGTATATCACTGGCTGAATGAGTATTCTTTGAAAATAATCTGAGTCAATATCCTGTTAGAACACTTGCTGAATTAGTATTTTGTTAAAACCCAGGCTGAGTGAGTATTCTGTTAGAACACAGGCTGAGTGCGTATTATTTAAAAATAAACTGAGTCCATATTCTGTAAGAACACAGGCTGAGTGAGTATTCTTTTAACAAAACTGAGTCCACATTCCGTTAGGACACTGGTTTATGAGTATTCTGTTAGAAAAGAGGCTGAGTGAGTATTCTTTAAACATAGACTGAGTCCATATTATATCAGAACCCAGGCTGAGTGAGTATACTGTTAGAACACAGGCTGAGTGAGTATTCTGTTAGAACAGAGGCTGAGTATTATGTTAGAACACAGGCTCAGTGTGCATTCTTTAAAAATAGACTTAGTCCATATTCTGTTAGAGCACAGGCTGAGTGAGTATTCTTTTAGAACACAGGCTGAGTGAGTATACTTTAAACATAGACTGAGTCCATATTCTGTTAGAAAACAGACTGAGTTAGTAATTTTAGATGAGAATCTAAGTCAACATTCTGTTAAAACGCAGCTTGAGTGGGTAATATATAAAAGTAAACTGAGTCCATATTTTGTTCGAACACAGGCTGAGTGAATATTCTTTGAAAATAATCTGAATCCATATTCTCTTAAAACACTGGGTGAGTGAGTATTCTGTTAGAACACAGGCTGAGTGGGTATTATTTTAAAATAAAGTGAGTCCATAGTATTTAGAACACAGACTGAGTGAGTATTCTTTAAAGACAGACTTAGTCCATATTCTGTTAGAGCACAGTCTGAGTGAGTAATTTTTGAACAAAATCTTAGTCCACATTCTGTTAGAACACAGACTGAGTGAGTATTCCGTTAGAACACAGTCTGAGTGAGTATTCTTTAAACATAGACTGCGTCCAAATTCTGTTAGAACACAGACTGAGTTAGTAATTTTTGATTTGAATCCATATTGTGTTAGAACACAGGCTGAGTTAGTATTCTTTGAAAATAATCTGAATTCATATTCTGGTAGAACACTGGCTGAGTGAGTATGCTTTGAAAATAATCTGAGTCAATATCTTGTTAGAACACTTGCTGAGTTAGTATGTTGTTAAAACCCAGGCTCGGTGAGTATTTTGTTAGAACACAGGCTGAGTGCGTATTATTTAAAAATAAACTGAGTCCGTATTATTTAGAACACAGACTGAGTGAGTATTTTTTGTACAAAATCTGAGTCCACATTCTGTTAGAACACAGGCTGATTTAGTATTCTGTTAGAACACAGGCTAAGTGAGTGTTCTGTTAGAACACTGAACTGAGTGAGTATTCTTTAAACATAGACTGCGTCCAAATTCTGTTAGGACACAGACTGAGTTAGTAATTTTTGATCTGAATCCACATTCTGTTAGAACACAGGCTGAGTGCGTATTATTTAAAAATAAACTGAGTCCATATTCTGTAAGAACACAGGCTGAGTGAGTATTCTTTTAACAAAACTGAGTCCACATTCCGTTAGGACACTGGCTTATGAGTATTCTGTTAGAAAACAGGCTGAGTGAGTATTCTTTAAACATAGACTGAGTCCATATTATATCAGAACACAGGCTGAGTGAGTATACTGTTAGAACACAGGCTGAGTGAGTATTCTGTTAGAACAGAGGCTGAGTATTATGTTAGAACACAGGCTCAGTGTGCATTCTTTAAAAATAGACTTAGTCCATATTCTGTTAGAGCACAGGCTGAGTGAGTATTCTGTTAGAACACAGGCTGAGTGAGTGTTCTGTTAGAACACAGGCTGAGTGTTTATTATTTAAAAATAAACTGATTCCATATTCTGTTAGAACTCAGGCTGAGTATTCTTTTAACAAAATCTGAGTCCACATTCCCTTAGAACACAGGTTGAGTGAGTATTCTGTTAGAACACGGGCAGGGTGAGTATTCTCTTAGAACACAGGCTCAATGAGTATTATTTTAAAATAATCTGAATCCATATTCTGTTAGAACTCTCGCTGAGTGAGTATTCTGTTAGAACACAGGCTGAGTGAGTATTCTTTAAACATAGACTGAGTCCATATTCTGTTAGAAAACAGACTGAGTTAGTAATTTTAGATGAGAATCTGAGTCAACATTCTGTTAAAACGCAGCTTGAGTGGGTAATATATAAAAGTAAACTGAGTCCATATTTTGTTCGAACACAGGCTGAGTGAATATTCTTTGAAAATAATCTGAATCCATATTCTCTTAAAACACTGGCTGAGTGAGTATTCTGTTAGAACACAGGCTGAGTGGGTATTATTTAAAAATGAAGTGAGTCCATAGTATTTAGAACACAGACTGAGTGAGTATTCTTTAAAGACAGACTTAGTCCACATTCTGTTAGAGCACAGTCTGAGTGAGTAATTTTTGAACAAAATCTTAGTCCACATTCTGTTAGAACACAGGCTGAGTGAGTATTCCGTTAGAACACAGTCTCAGTGAGTATTCTTTAAACATAGACTGCGTCCAAATTCTGTTAGAACACAGACTGCGTTAGTAATTTTTGATCTGAATCCATATTCTGTTAGAACACAGGCTGAGTTAGTATTCTTTGAAAATAATCTGAATCCATATTCTGGTAGAACACTGGCTGAGTGAGTATGCTTTGAAAATAATCTGAGTCAATATCTTGTTAGAACACTTGCTGAGTTAGTATTTTGTTAAAACCCAGGCTCGGTGAGTATTTTGTTAGAACACAGGCTGAGTGCGTATTATTTAAAAATAAACTGAGTCCGTATTATTTAGAACACAGACTGAGTGAGTATTTTTCGAACAAAATCTGAGTTCACATTCTGTTAGAACACAGGCTGATTTAGTATTCTGTTAGAACACAGGCTAAGTGAGTGTTCTGTTAGAACACTGAACTGAGTGAGTATTCTTTAAACATAGACTGCGTCCAAATTCTGTTAGGACACAGACTGAGTTAGTAATTTTTGATCTGAATCCACATTCTGTTAGAACACAGGCTGAGTTAGTATTCTTTGAAAATAATCTGAATCCATATTCTGGTAGAACACTGGCTGAGTGAGTATTCTTTGAAAATAATCTGAATGCATATTCTGGTATATCACTGGCTGAATGAGTATTCTTTGAAAATAATCTGAGTCAATATCCTGTTAGAACACTTGCTGAATTAGTATTTTGTTAAAACCCAAGCTGAGTGAGTATTCTGTTAGAACACAGGCTGAGTGCGTATTATTTAAAAATAAACTGAGTCCATATTCTGTAAGAACACAGGCTGAGTGAGTATTCTTTTAACAAAACTGAGTCCACATTCCGTTAGGACACTGGCTTATGAATATTCTGTTAGAAAACAGGCTGAGTGAGTATTCTTTAAACATAGACTGAGTCCATATTATATCAGAACACAGGCTGAGTGAGTATACTGTTAGAACACAGGCTGAGTGAGTATTCTGTTAGAACAGAGGCTGAGTATTATGTTAGAACACAGGCTCAGTGTGCATTCTTTAAAAATAGACTTAGTCCATATTCTGTTAGAGCACAGGCTGAGTGAGTATTCTGTTAGAACACAGGCTGAGTGAGTGTTCTGTTAGAACACAGGCTGAGTGGTTATTATTTAAAAATAAACTGATTCCATATTCTGTTAGAACTCAGGCTGAATATTCTTTTAACAAAATCTGAGTCCACATTCCCTTAGAACACAGTTTGAGTGAGTATTCTGTTAGAACACGGGCTGGGTGAGTATTCTCTTAGAACACAGGCTGAATGAGTATTATTTTAAAATAATCTGAATCCATATTCTGTTAGAACTCTCGCTGAGTGAGTATTCTGTTAGAACACAGGCTGAGTGAGTATTCTTTAAACATAGACTGAGTCCATATTCTGTTAGAAAACAGACTGAGATAGTAATTTTAGATGAGAATCTGAGTCAACATTCTGTTAAAACGCAGCTTGAGTGGGTAATATATAAAAGTAAACTGAGTCCATATTTTGTTCGAACACAGGCTGAGTGAATATTCTTTGAAAATAATCTGAATCCATATTCTCTTAAAACACTGGCTGAGTGAGTATTCTGTTAGAACACAGGCTGAGTGGGTATTATTTAAAAATAAAGTGAGTCCATAGTATTTAGAACACAGACAGAGTGAGTATTCTTTAAAGACAGACTTAGTCCATATTCTGTTAGAGCACAGTCTGAGTGAGTAATTTTTGAACAAAATCTTCGTCCACATTCTGTTAGAACACAGGCTGAGTGAGTATTCCGTTAGAACACAGTCTCAGTGAGTATTCTTTAAACATAGACTGCGTCCAAATTCTGTTAGAACACAGACTGCGTTAGTAATTTTTGATCTGAATCCATATTCTGTTAGAACACAGGCTGAGTTAGTATTCTTTGAAAATAATCTGAATCCATATTCTGGTAGAACACTGGCTGAGTGAGTATGCTTTGAAAATAATCTGAGTCAATATCTTGTTAGAACACTTGCTGAGTTAGTATTTTGTTAAAACCCAGGCTCGGTGAGTATTTTGTTAGAACACAGGCTGAGTGCGTATTATTTAAAAATAAACTGAGTCCGTATTATTTAGAACACAGACAGAGTGAGTATTTTTTGAACAAAATCTGAGTCCACATTCTGTGAGAACACAGGCTGATTTAGTATTCTGTTAGAACACAGGCTAAGTGAGTGTTCTGTTAGAACACTGAACTGAGTGAGTATTCTTTAAACATAGACGGCGTCCAAATTCTGTTAGGACACAGACTGAGTTAGTAATTTTTGATCTGAATCCACATTCTGTTAGAACACAGGCTGAGTTAGTATTCTTTGAAAATAGTCTGAATCAATATTCTGGTGGAACACTGACTGAGTGAGTATTCTTTGAAAATAATCTGAATGCATATTCTGGTATAACACTGGCTGAATGAGTATTCTTTAAAAATAATCTGAATCAATATCCTGTTAGAACACTTGCTGAATTAGTATTTTGTTAAAACCCAGGCTGAGTGAGTATTCTGTTAGAACACAGGCTGAGTGCGTATTATTTAAAAATAAACTGAGTCCATATTCTGTAAGAGCACAGGCTGAGTGAGTATTCTTTTAACAAAACTGAGTCCACATTCCGTTAGGACACTGGCTTATGAGTATTCTGTTAGAAAACAGGCTGAGTGAGTATTCTTTAAACATAGACTGAGTCCATATTATATCAGAACACAGGCTGAGTGAGTATACTGTTAGAACACAGGCTGAGTGAGTATTCTGTTAGAACAGAGGCTGAGTATTATGTTAGAACACAGGCTCAGTGTGCATTCTTTAAAAATAGACTTAGTCCATATTCTGTTAGAGCACAGGCTGAGTGAGTATTCTGTTAGAACACAGGCTGAGTGAGTGTTCTGTTAGAACACAGGCTGAGTGGTTATTATTTAAAAATAAACTGATTCCATATTCTGTTAGAACTCAGGCTGAATATTCTTTTAACAAAATCTGAGTCCACATTCCCTTAGAACACAGTTTGAGTGAGTATTCTGTTAGAACACGGGCTGGGTGAGTATTCTCTTAGAACACAGGCTGAATGAGTATTATTTTAAAATAATCTGAATCCATATTCTGTTAGAACTCTCGCTGAGTGAGTATTCTGTTAGAACACAGGCTGAGTGAGTATTCTTTAAACATAGACTGAGTCCATATTCTGTTAGAAAACAGACTGAGATAGTAATTTTAGATGAGAATCTGAGTCAACATTCTGTTAAAACGCAGCTTGAGTGGGTAATATATAAAAGTAAACTGAGTCCATATTTTGTTCGAACACAGGATGAGTGAATATTCTTTGAAAATAATCTGAATCCATATTCTCTTAAAACACTGGCTGAGTGAGTATTCTGTTAGAACACAGGCTGAGTGGGTATTATTTAAAAATAAAGTGAGTCCATAGTATTTAGAACACAGACAGAGTGAGTATTCTTTAAAGACAGACTTAGTCCATATTCTGTTAGAGCACAGTCTGAGTGAGTAATTTTTGAACAAAATCTTCGTCCACATTCTGTTAGAACACAGGCTGAGTGAGTATTCCGTTAGAACACAGTCTCAGTGAGTATTCTTTAAACATAGACTGCGTCCAAATTCTGTTAGAACACAGACTGCGTTAGTAATTTTTGATCTGAATCCATATTCTGTTAGAACACAGGCTGAGTTAGTATTCTTTGAAAATAATCTGAATCCATATTCTGGTAGAACACTGGCTGAGTGAGTATGCTTTGAAAATAATCTGAGTCAATATCTTGTTAGAACACTTGCTGAGTTAGTATTTTGTTAAAACCCAGGCTCGGTGAGTATTTTGTTAGAACACAGGCTGAGTGCGTATTATTTAAAAATAAACTGAGTCCGTATTATTTAGAACACAGACAGAGTGAGTATTTTTTGAACAAAATCTGAGTCCACATTCTGTGAGAACACAGGCTGATTTAGTATTCTGTTAGAACACAGGCTAAGTGAGTGTTCTGTTAGAACACTGAACTGAGTGAGTATTCTTTAAACATAGACGGCGTCCAAATTCTGTTAGGACACAGACTGAGTTAGTAATTTTTGATCTGAATCCACATTCTGTTAGAACACAGGCTGAGTTAGTATTCTTTGAAAATAGTCTGAATCAATATTCTGGTGGAACACTGACTGAGTGAGTATTCTTTGAAAATAATCTGAATGCATATTCTGGTATAACACTGGCTGAATGAGTATTCTTTAAAAATAATCTGAATCAATATCCTGTTAGAACACTTGCTGAATTAGTATTTTGTTAAAACCCAGGCTGAGTGAGTATTCTGTTAGAACACAGGCTGAGTGCGTATTATTTAAAAATAAACTGAGTCCATATTCTGTAAGAGCACAGGCTGAGTGAGTATTCTTTTAACAAAACTGAGTCCACATTCCGTTAGGACACTGGCTTATGAGTATTCTGTTAGAAAACAGGCTGAGTGAGTATTCTTTAAACATAGACTGAGTCCATATTATATCAGAACACAGGCTGAGTGAGTATACTGTTAGAACACAGGCTGAGTGTGTATTCTGGTAGAACAGAGGCTGAGTATTATGTTAGAACACAGGCTCAGTGTGCATTCTTTAAAAATAGACTTAGTCCATATTCTGTTAGAGCACAGGCTGAGTGAGTATTCTGTTAGAACACAGGCTGAGTGAGTGTTCTGTTAGAACACAGGCTGAGTGGTTATTATTTAAAAATAAACTGATTCCATATTCTGTTAGAACTCAGGCTGAGTATTCTTTTAACAAAATCTGAGTCCACATTCCCTTAGAACACAGGTTGAGTGAGTATTCTGTTAGAACACGGGCAGGGTGAGTATTCTCTTAGAACACAGGCTCAATGAGTATTATTTTAAAATAATCTGAATCCATATTCTGTTAGAACTCTCGCTGAGTGAGTATTCTGTTAGAACACAGGCTGAGTGAGTATTCTTTAAACATAGACTGAGTCCATATTCTGTTAGTAAACAGACTGAGTTAGTAATTTTAGATGAGAATCTGAGTCAACATTCTGTTAAAACGCAGCTTGAGTGGGTAATATATAAAAGTAAACTGAGTCCATATTTTGTTCGAACACAGGCTGAGTGAATATTCTTTGAAAATAATCTGAATCCATATTCTCTTAAAACACTGGCTGAGTGAGTATTCTGTTAGAACACAGGCTGAGTGGGTATTATTTAAAAATGAAGTGAGTCCATAGTATTTAGAACACAGACTGAGTGAGTATTCTTTAAAGACAGACTTAGTCCATATTCTGTTAGAGCACAGTCTGAGTGAGTAATTTTTGAACAAAATCTTAGTCCACATTCTGTTAGAACACAGGCTGAGTGAGTATTCCGTTAGAACACAGTCTCAGTGAGTATTCTTTAAACATAGACTGCGTCCAAATTCTGTTAGAACACAGACTGCGTTAGTAATTTTTGATCTGAATCCATATTCTGTTAGAACACAGGCTGAGTTAGTATTCTTTGAAAATAATCTGAATCCATATTCTGGTAGAACACTGGCTGAGTGAGTATGCTTTGAAAATAATCTGAGTCAATATCTTGTTAGAACACTTGCTGAGTTAGTATTTTGTTAAAACCCAGGCTCGGTGAGTATTTTGTTAGAACACAGGCTGAGTGCGTATTATTTAAAAATAAACTGAGTCCGTATTATTTAGAACACAGACTGAGTGAGTATTTTTCGAACAAAATCTGAGTTCACATTCTGTTAGAACACAGGCTGATTTAGTATTCTGTTAGAACACAGGCTAAGTGAGTGTTCTGTTAGAACACTGAACTGAGTGAGTATTCTTTAAACATAGACTGCGTCCAAATTCTGTTAGGACACAGACTGAGTTAGTAATTTTTGATCTGAATCCACATTCTGTTAGAACACAGGCTGAGTTAGTATTCTTTGAAAATAGTCTGAATCCATATTCTGGTAGAACACTGGCTGAGTGAGTATTCTTTGAAAATAATCTGAATGCATATTCTGGTATATCACTGGCTGAATGAGTATTCTTTGAAAATAATCTGAGTCAATATCCTGTTAGAACACTTGCTGAATTAGTATTTTGTTAAAACCCAAGCTGAGTGAGTATTCTGTTAGAACACAGGCTGAGTGCGTATTATTTAAAAATAAACTGAGTCCATATTCTGTAAGAGCACAGGCTGAGTGAGTATTCTTTTAACAAAACTGAGTCCACATTCCGTTAGGACACTGGCTTATGAGTATTCTGTTAGAAAACAGGCTGAGTGAGTATTCTTTAAACATAGACTGAGTCCATATTATATCAGAACACAGGCTGAGTGAGTATACTGTTAGAACACAGGCTGAGTGAGTATTCTGGTAGAACAGAGGCTGAGTATTATGTTAGAACACAGGCTCAGTGTGCATTCTTTAAAAATAGACTTAGTCCATATTCTGTTAGAGCACAGGCTGAGTGAGTATTCTGTTAGAACACAGGCTGAGTGAGTGTTCTGTTAGAACACAGGCTGAGTGGTTATTATTTAAAAATAAACTGATTCCATATTCTGTTAGAACTCAGGCTGAATATTCTTTTAACAAAATCTGAGTCCACATTCCCTTAGAACACAGTTTGAGTGAGTATTCTGTTAGAACACGGGCTGGGTGAGTATTCTCTTAGAACACAGGCTGAATGAGTATTATTTTAAAATAATCTGAATCCATATTCTGTTAGAACTCTCGCTGAGTGAGTATTCTGTTAGAACACAGGCTGAGTGAGTATTCTTTAAACATAGACTGAGTCCATATTCTGTTAGAAAACAGACTGAGATAGTAATTTTAGATGAGAATCTGAGTCAACATTCTGTTAAAACGCAGCTTGAGTGGGTAATATATAAAAGTAAACTGAGTCCATATTTTGTTCGAACACAGGCTGAGTGAATATTCTTTGAAAATAATCTGAATCCATATTCTCTTAAAACACTGGCTGAGTGAGTATTCTGTTAGAACACAGGCTGAGTGGGTATTATTTAAAAATAAAGTGAGTCCATAGTATTTAGAACACAGACAGAGTGAGTATTCTTTAAAGACAGACTTAGTCCATATTCTGTTAGAGCACAGTCTGAGTGAGTAATTTTTGAACAAAATCTTCGTCCACATTCTGTTAGAACACAGGCTGAGTGAGTATTCCGTTAGAACACAGTCTCAGTGAGTATTCTTTAAACATAGACTGCGTCCAAATTCTGTTAGAACACAGACTGCGTTAGTAATTTTTGATCTGAATCCATATTCTGTTAGAACACAGGCTGAGTTAGTATTCTTTGAAAATAATCTGAATCCATATTCTGGTAGAACACTGGCTGAGTGAGTATGCTTTGAAAATAATCTGAGTCAATATCTTGTTAGAACACTTGCTGAGTTAGTATTTTGTTAAAACCCAGGCTCGGTGAGTATTTTGTTAGAACACAGGCTGAGTGCGTATTATTTAAAACTAAACTGAGTCCGTATTATTTAGAACACAGACTGAGTGAGTATTTTTTGAACAAAATCTGAGTCCACATTCTGTTAGAACACAGGCTGATTTAGTATTCTGTTAGAACACAGGCTAAGTGAGTGTTCTGTTAGAACACTGAACTGAGTGAGTATTCTTTAAACATAGACTGCGTCCAAATTCTGTTAGGACACAGACTGAGTTAGTAATTTTTGATCTGAATCCACATTCTGTTAGAACACAGGCTGAGGTAGTATTCTTTGAAAATAATCTGAATGCATATTCTGGTATATCACTGGCTGAATGAGTATTCTTTGAAAATAATCTGAGTCAATATCCTGTTAGAACACTTGCTGAATTAGTATTTTTTTAAAACCCAAGCTGAGTGAGTATTCTGTTAGAACACAGGCTGAGTGCGTATTATTTAAAAATAAACTGAGTCCATATTCTGTAAGAACACAGGCTGAGTGAGTATTCTTTTAACAAAACTGAGTCCACATTCCGTTAGGACACTGGCTTATGAGTATTCTGTTAGAAAACAGGCTGAGTGAGTATTCTTTAAACATAGACTGAGTCCATATTATATCAGAACACAGGCTGAGTGAGTATACTGTTAGAACACAGGCTGAGTGAGTATTCTGTTAGAACAGAGGCTGAGTATTATGTTAGAACACAGGCTCAGTGTGCATTCTTTAAAAATAGACTTAGTCCATATTCTGTTAGAGCACAGGCTGAGTGAGTATTCTGTTAGAACACAGGCTGAGTGAGTGTTCTGTTAGAACACAGGCTGAGTGGTTATTATTTAAAAATAAACTGATTCCATATTCTGTTAGAACTCAGGCTGAATATTCTTTTAACAAAATCTGAGTCCACATTCCCTTAGAACACAGTTTGAGTGAGTATTCTGTTAGAACACGGGCTGGGTGAGTATTCTCTTAGAACACAGGCTGAATGAGTATTATTTTAAAATAATCTGAATCCATATTCTGTTAGAACTCTCGCTGAGTGAGTATTCTGTTAGAACACAGGCTGAGTGAGTATTCTTTAAACATAGACTGAGTCCATATTCTGTTAGAAAACAGACTGAGATAGTAATTTTAGATGAGAATCTGAGTCAACATTCTGTTAAAACGCAGCTTGAGTGGGTAATATATAAAAGTAAACTGAGTCCATATTTTGTTCGAACACAGGCTGAGTGAATATTCTTTGAAAATAATCTGAATCCATATTCTCTTAAAACACTGGCTGAGTGAGTATTCTGTTAGAACACAGGCTGAGTGGGTATTATTTAAAAATGAAGTGAGTCCATAGTATTTAGAACACAGACTGAGTGAGTATTCTTTAAAGACAGACTTAGTCCATATTCTGTTAGAGCACAGTCTGAGTGAGTAATTTTTGAACAAAATCTTCGTCCACATTCTGTTAGAACACAGGCTGAGTGAGTATTCCGTTAGAACACAGTCTCAGTGAGTATTCTTTAAACATAGACTGCGTCCAAATTCTGTTAGAACACAGACTGCGTTAGTAATTTTTGATCTGAATCCATATTCTGTTAGAACACAGGCTGAGTTAGTATTCTTTGAAAATAATCTGAATCCATATTCTGGTAGAACACTGGCTGAGTGAGTATGCTTTGAAAATAATCTGAGTCAATATCTTGTTAGAACACTTGCTGAGTTAGTATTTTGTTAAAACCCAGGCTCGGTGAGTATTTTGTTAGAACACAGGCTGAGTGCGTATTATTTAAAAATAAACTGAGTCCGTATTATTTAGAACACAGACAGAGTGAGTATTTTTTGAACAAAATCTGAGTCCACATTCTGTGAGAACACAGGCTGATTTAGTATTCTGTTAGAACACAGGCTAAGTGAGTGTTCTGTTAGAACACTGAACTGAGTGAGTATTCTTTAAACATAGACGGCGTCCAAATTCTGTTAGGACACAGACTGAGTTAGTAATTTTTGATCTGAATCCACATTCTGTTAGAACACAGGCTGAGTTAGTATTCTTTGAAAATAGTCTGAATCCATATTCTGGTGGAACACTGACTGAGTGAGTATTCTTTGAAAATAATCTGAATGCATATTCTGGTATAACACTGGCTGAATGAGTATTCTTTAAAAATAATCTGAGTCAATATCCTGTTAGAACACTTGCTGAATTAGTATTTTGTTAAAACCCAGGCTGAGTGAGTATTCTGTTAGAACACAGGCTGAGTGCGTATTATTTAAAAATAAACTGAGTCCATATTCTGTAAGAGCACAGGCTGAGTGAGTATTCTTTTAACAAAACTGAGTCCACATTCCGTTAGGACACTGGCTTATGAGTATTCTGTTAGAAAACAGGCTGAGTGAGTATTCTTTAAACATAGACTGAGTCCATATTATATCAGAACACAGGCTGAGTGAGTATACTGTTAGAACACAGGCTGAGTGAGTATTCTGGTAGAACAGAGGCTGAGTATTATGTTAGAACACAGGCTCAGTGTGCATTCTTTAAAAATAGACTTAGTCCATATTCTGTTAGAGCACAGGCTGAGTGAGTATTCTGTTAGAACACAGGCTGAGTGAGTGTTCTGTTAGAACACAGGCTGAGTGGTTATTATTTAAAAATAAACTGATTCCATATTCTGTTAGAACTCAGGCTGAGTATTCTTTTAACAAAATCTGAGTCCACATTCCCTTAGAACACAGGTTGAGTGAGTATTCTGTTAGAACACGGGCAGGGTGAGTATTCTCTTAGAACACAGGCTCAATGAGTATTATTTTAAAATAATCTGAATCCATATTCTGTTAGAACTCTCGCTGAGTGAGTATTCTGTTAGAACACAGGCTGAGTGAGTATTCTTTAAACATAGACTGAGTCCATATTCTGTTAGAAAACAGACTGAGTTAGTAATTTTAGATGAGAATCTGAGTCAACATTCTGTTAAAACGCAGCTTGAGTGGGTAATATATAAAAGTAAACTGAGTCCATATTTTGTTCGAACACAGGCTGAGTGAATATTCTTTGAAAATAATCTGAATCCATATTCTCTTAAAACACTGGCTGAGTGAGTATTCTGTTAGAACACAGGCTGAGTGGGTATTATTTAAAAATGAAGTGAGTCCATAGTATTTAGAACACAGACTGAGTGAGTATTCTTTAAAGACAGACTTAGTCCATATTCTGTTAGAGCACAGTCTGAGTGAGTAATTTTTGAACAAAATCTTAGTCCACATTCTGTTAGAACACAGGCTGAGTGAGTATTCCGTTAGAACACAGTCTCAGTGAGTATTCTTTAAACATAGACTGCGTCCAAATTCTGTTAGAACACAGACTGCGTTAGTAATTTTTGATCTGAATCCATATTCTGTTAGAACACAGGCTGAGTTAGTATTCTTTGAAAATAATCTGAATCCATATTCTGGTAGAACACTGGCTGAGTGAGTATGCTTTGAAAATAATCTGAGTCAATATCTTGTTAGAACACTTGCTGAGTTAGTATTTTGTTAAAACCCAGGCTCGGTGAGTATTTTGTTAGAACACAGGCTGAGTGCGTATTATTTAAAAATAAACTGAGTCCGTATTATTTAGAACACAGACTGAGTGAGTATTTTTCGAACAAAATCTGAGTTCACATTCTGTTAGAACACAGGCTGATTTAGTATTCTGTTAGAACACAGGCTAAGTGAGTGTTCTGTTAGAACACTGAACTGAGTGAGTATTCTTTAAACATAGACTGCGTCCAAATTCTGTTAGGACACAGACTGAGTTAGTAATTTTTGATCTGAATCCACATTCTGTTAGAACACAGGCTGAGTTAGTATTCTTTGAAAATAGTCTGAATCCATATTCTGGTAGAACACTGGCTGAGTGAGTATTCTTTGAAAATAATCTGAATGCATATTCTGGTATATCACTGGCTGAATGAGTATTCTTTGAAAATAATCTGAGTCAATATCCTGTTAGAACACTTGCTGAATTAGTATTTTGTTAAAACCCAAGCTGAGTGAGTATTCTGTTAGAACACAGGCTGAGTGCGTATTATTTAAAAATAAACTGAGTCCATATTCTGTAAGAACACAGGCTGAGTGAGTATTCTTTTAACAAAACTGAGTCCACATTCCGTTAGGACACTGGCTTATGAGTATTCTGTTAGAAAACAGGCTGAGTGAGTATTCTTTAAACATAGACTGAGTCCATATTATATCAGAACACAGGCTGAGTGAGTATACTGTTAGAACACAGGCTGAGTGAGTATTCTGTTAGAACAGAGGCTGAGTATTATGTTAGAACACAGGCTCAGTGTGCATTCTTTAAAAATAGACTTAGTCCATATTCTGTTAGAGCACAGGCTGAGTGAGTATTCTGTTAGAACACAGGCTGAGTGAGTGTTCTGTTAGAACACAGGCTGAGTGGTTATTATTTAAAAATAAACTGATTCCATATTCTGTTAGAACTCAGGCTGAATATTCTTTTAACAAAATCTGAGTCCACATTCCCTTAGAACACAGTTTGAGTGAGTATTCTGTTAGAACACGGGCTGGGTGAGTATTCTCTTAGAACACAGGCTGAATGAGTATTATTTTAAAATAATCTGAATCCATATTCTGTTAGAACTCTCGCTGAGTGAGTATTCTGTTAGAACACAGGCTGAGTGAGTATTCTTTAAACATAGACTGAGTCCATATTCTGTTAGAAAACAGACTGAGATAGTAATTTTAGATGAGAATCTGAGTCAACATTCTGTTAAAACGCAGCTTGAGTGGGTAATATATAAAAGTAAACTGAGTCCATATTTTGTTCGAACACAGGCTGAGTGAATATTCTTTGAAAATAATCTGAATCCATATTCTCTTAAAACACTGGCTGAGTGAGTATTCTGTTAGAACACAGGCTGAGTGGGTATTATTTAAAAATGAAGTGAGTCCATAGTATTTAGAACACAGTCTGAGTGAGTATTCTTTAAAGACAGACTTAGTCCATATTCTGTTAGAGCACAGTCTGAGTGAGTAATTTTTGAACAAAATCTTCGTCCACATTCTGTTAGAACACAGGCTGAGTGAGTATTCCGTTAGAACACAGTCTCAGTGAGTATTCTTTAAACATAGACTGCGTCCAAATTCTGTTAGAACACAGACTGCGTTAGTAATTTTTGATCTGAATCCATATTCTGTTAGAACACAGGCTGAGTTAGTATTCTTTGAAAATAATCTGAATCCATATTCTGGTAGAACACTGGCTGAGTGAGTATGCTTTGAAAATAATCTGAGTCAATATCTTGTTAGAACACTTGCTGAGTTAGTATTTTGTTAAAACCCAGGCTCGGTGAGTATTTTGTTAGAACACAGGCTGAGTGCGTATTATTTAAAAATAAACTGAGTCCGTATTATTTAGAACACAGACTGAGTGAGTATTTTTCGAACAAAATCTGAGTTCACATTCTGTTAGAACACAGGCTAAGTGAGTGTTCTGTTAGAACACTGAACTGAGTGAGTATTCTTTAAACATAGACTGCGTCCAAATTCTGTTAGGACACAGACTGAGTTAGTAATTTTTGATCTGAATCCACATTCTGTTAGAACACAGGCTGAGTTAGTATTCTTTGAAAATAGTCTGAATCCATATTCTGGTAGAACACTGGCTGAGTGAGTATTCTTTGAAAATAATCTGAATGCATATTCTGGTATATCACTGGCTGAATGAGTATTCTTTGAAAATAATCTGAGTCAATATCCTGTTAGAACACTTGCTGAATTAGTATTTTGTTAAAACCCAGGCTGAGTGAGTATTCTGTTAGAACACAGGCTGAGTGCGTATTATTTAAAAATAAACTGAGTCCATATTCTGTAAGAACACAGGCTGAGTGAGTATTCTTTTAACAAAACTGAGTCCACATTCCGTTAGGACACTGGCTTATGAGTATTCTGTTAGAAAACAGGCTGAGTGAGTATTCTTTAAACATAGACTGAGTCCATATTATATCAGAACACAGGCTGAGTGAGTATACTGTTAGAACACAGGCTGAGTGAGTATTCTGTTAGAACAGAGGCTGAGTATTATGTTAGAACACAGGCTCAGTGTGCATTCTTTAAAAATAGACTTAGTCCATATTCTGTTAGAGCACAGGCTGAGTGAGTATTCTGTTAGAACACAGGCTGAGTGAGTGTTCTGTTAGAACACAGGCTGAGTGGTTATTATTTAAAAATAAACTGATTCCATATTCTGTTAGAACTCAGGCTGAATATTCTTTTAACAAAATCTGAGTCCACATTCCCTTAGAACACAGGTTGAGTGAGTATTCTGTTAGAACACGGGCTGGGTGAGTATTCTCTTAGAACACAGGCTGAATGAGTATTATTTTAAAATAATCTGAATCCATATTCTGTTAGAACTCTCGCTGAGTGAGTATTCTGTTAGAACACAGGCTGAGTGAGTATTCTTTAAACATAGACTGAGTCCATATTCTGTTAGAAAACAGACTGAGATAGTAATTTTAGATGAGAATCTGAGTCAACATTCTGTTAAAACGCAGCTTGAGTGGGTAATATATAAAAGTAAACTGAGTCCATATTTTGTTCGAACACAGGATGAGTGAATATTCTTTGAAAATAATCTGAATCCATATTCTCTTAAAACACTGGCTGAGTGAGTATTCTGTTAGAACACAGGCTGAGTGGGTATTATTTAAAAATAAAGTGAGTCCATAGTATTTAGAACACAGACAGAGTGAGTATTCTTTAAAGACTGACTTAGTCCATATTCTGTTAGAGCACAGTCTGAGTGAGTAATTTTTGAACAAAATCTTCGTCCACATTCTGTTAGAACACAGGCTGAGTGAGTATTCCGTTAGAACACAGTCTCAGTGAGTATTCTTTAAACATAGACTGCGTCCAAATTCTGTTAGAACACAGACTGCGTTAGTAATTTTTGATCTGAATCCATATTCTGTTAGAACACAGGCTGAGTTAGTATTCTTTGAAAATAATCTGAATCCATATTCTGGTAGAACACTGGCTGAGTGAGTATGCTTTGAAAATAATCTGAGTCAATATCTTGTTAGAACACTTGCTGAGTTAGTATTTTGTTAAAACCCAGGCTCGGTGAGTATTTTGTTAGAACACAGGCTGAGTGCGTATTATTTAAAAATAAACTGAGTCCGTATTATTTAGAACACAGACAGAGTGAGTATTTTTTGAACAAAATCTGAGTCCACATTCTGTGAGAACACAGGCTGATTTAGTATTCTGTTAGAACACAGGCTAAGTGAGTGTTCTGTTAGAACACTGAACTGAGTGAGTATTCTTTAAACATAGACGGCGTCCAAATTCTGTTAGGACACAGACTGAGTTAGTAATTTTTGATCTGAATCCACATTCTGTTAGAACACAGGCTGAGTTAGTATTCTTTGAAAATAGTCTGAATCCATATTCTGGTGGAACACTGACTGAGTGAGTATTCTTTGAAAATAATCTGAATGCATATTCTGGTATAACACTGGCTGAATGAGTATTCTTTAAAAATAATCTGAGTCAATATCCTGTTAGAACACTTGCTGAATTAGTATTTTGTTAAAACCCAGGCTGAGTGAGTATTCTGTTAGAACACAGGCTGAGTGCGTATTATTTAAAAATAAACTGAGTCCATATTCTGTAAGAGCACAGGCTGAGTGAGTATTCTTTTAACAAAACTGAGTCCACATTCCGTTAGGACACTGGCTTATGAGTATTCTGTTAGAAAACAGGCTGAGTGAGTATTCTTTAAACATAGACTGAGTCCATATTATATCAGAACACAGGCTGAGTGAGTATACTGTTAGAACACAGGCTGAGTGAGTATTCTGGTAGAACAGAGGCTGAGTATTATGTTAGAACACAGGCTCAGTGTGCATTCTTTAAAAATAGACTTAGTCCATATTCTGTTAGAGCACAGGCTGAGTGAGTATTCTGTTAGAACACAGGCTGAGTGAGTGTTCTGTTAGAACACAGGCTGAGTGGTTATTATTTAAAAATAAACTGATTCCATATTCTGTTAGAACTCAGGCTGAGTATTCTTTTAACAAAATCTGAGTCCACATTCCCTTAGAACACAGCTTGAGTGAGTATACTGTTAGAACACGGGCAGGGTGAGTATTCTCTTAGAACACAGGCTGAATGAGTATTATTTTAAAATAATCTGAATCCATATTCTGTTAGAACTCTCGCTGAGTGAGTATTCTGTTAGAACACAGGCTGAGTGAGTATTCTTTAAACATAGACTGAGTCCATATTCTGTTAGAAAACAGACTGAGTTAGTAATTTTAGATGAGAATCTGAGTCAACATTCTGTTAAAACGCAGCTTGAGTGGGTAATATATAAAAGTAAACTGAGTCCATATTTTGTTCGAACACAGGCTGAGTGAATATTCTTTGAAAATAATCTGAATCCATATTCTCTTAAAACACTGGCTGAGTGAGTATTCTGTTAGAACACAGGCTGAGTGGGTATTATTTAAAAATGAAGTGAGTCCATAGTATTTAGAACACAGACTGAGTGAGTATTCTTTAAAGACAGACTTAGTCCATATTCTGTTAGAGCACAGTCTGAGTGAGTAATTTTTGAACAAAATCTTAGTCCACATTCTGTTAGAACACAGGCTGAGTGAGTATTCCGTTAGAACACAGTCTCAGTGAGTATTCTTTAAACATAGACTGCGTCCAAATTCTGTTAGAACACAGACTGCGTTAGTAATTTTTGATCTGAATCCATATTCTGTTAGAACACAGGCTGAGTTAGTATTCTTTGAAAATAATCTGAATCCATATTCTGGTAGAACACTGGCTGAGTGAGTATGCTTTGAAAATAATCTGAGTCAATATCTTGTTAGAACACTTGCTGAGTTAGTATTTTGTTAAAACCCAGGCTCGGTGAGTATTTTGTTAGAACACAGGCTGAGTGCGTATTATTTAAAAATAAACTGAGTCCGTATTATTTAGAACACAGACTGAGTGAGTATTTTTCGAACAAAATCTGAGTTCACATTCTGTTAGAACACAGGCTGATTTAGTATTCTGTTAGAACACAGGCTAAGTGAGTGTTCTGTTAGAACACTGAACTGAGTGAGTATTCTTTAAACATAGACTGCGTCCAAATTCTGTTAGGACACAGACTGAGTTAGTAATTTTTGATCTGAATCCACATTCTGTTAGAACACAGGCTGAGTTAGTATTCTTTGAAAATAGTCTGAATCCATATTCTGGTAGAACACTGGCTGAGTGAGTATTCTTTGAAAATAATCTGAGTCAATATCCTGTTAGAACACTTGCTGAATTAGTATTTTGTTAAAACCCAGGCTGAGTGAGTATTCTGTTAGAACACAGGCTGAGTGCGTATTATTTAAAAATAAACTGAGTCCATATTCTGTAAGAGCACAGGCTGAGTGAGTATTCTTTTAACAAAACTGAGTCCACATTCCGTTAGGACACTGGCTTATGAGTATTCTGTTAGAAAACAGGCTGAGTGAGTATTCTTTAAACATAGACTGAGTCCATATTATATCAGAACACAGGCTGAGTGAGTATACTGTTAGAACACAGGCTGAGTGAGTATTCTGGTAGAACAGAGGCTGAGTATTATGTTAGAACACAGGCTCAGTGTGCATTCTTTAAAAATAGACTTAGTCCATATTCTGTTAGAGCACAGGCTGAGTGAGTATTCTGTTAGAACACAGGCTGAGTGAGTGTTCTGTTAGAACACAGGCTGAGTGGTTATTATTTAAAAATAAACTGATTCCATATTCTGTTAGAACTCAGGCTGAGTATTCTTTTAACAAAATCTGAGTCCACATTCCCTTAGAACACAGCTTGAGTGAGTATACTGTTAGAACACGGGCAGGGTGAGTATTCTCTTAGAACACAGGCTGAATGAGTATTATTTTAAAATAATCTGAATCCATATTCTGTTAGAACTCTCGCTGAGTGAGTATTCTGTTAGAACACAGGCTGAGTGAGTATTCTTTAAACATAGACTGAGTCCATATTCTGTTAGAAAACAGACTGAGTTAGTAATTTTAGATGAGAATCTGAGTCAACATTCTGTTAAAACGCAGCTTGAGTGGGTAATATATAAAAGTAAACTGAGTCCATATTTTGTTCGAACACAGGCTGAGTGAATATTCTTTGAAAATAATCTGAATCCATATTCTCTTAAAACACTGGCTGAGTGAGTATTCTGTTAGAACACAGGCTGAGTGGGTATTATTTAAAAATGAAGTGAGTCCATAGTATTTAGAACACAGACTGAGTGAGTATTCTTTAAAGACAGACTTAGTCCATATTCTGTTAGAGCACAGTCTGAGTGAGTAATTTTTGAACAAAATCTTAGTCCACATTCTGTTAGAACACAGGCTGAGTGAGTATTCCGTTAGAACACAGTCTCAGTGAGTATTCTTTAAACATAGACTGCGTCCAAATTCTGTTAGAACACAGACTGCGTTAGTAATTTTTGATCTGAATCCATATTCTGTTAGAACACAGGCTGAGTTAGTATTCTTTGAAAATAATCTGAATCCATATTCTGGTAGAACACTGGCTGAGTGAGTATGCTTTGAAAATAATCTGAGTCAATATCTTGTTAGAACACTTGCTGAGTTAGTATTTTGTTAAAACCCAGGCTCGGTGAGTATTTTGTTAGAACACAGGCTGAGTGCGTATTATTTAAAAATAAACTGAGTCCGTATTATTTAGAACACAGACTGAGTGAGTATTTTTCGAACAAAATCTGAGTTCACATTCTGTTAGAACACAGGCTGATTTAGTATTCTGTTAGAACACAGGCTAAGTGAGTGTTCTGTTAGAACACTGAACTGAGTGAGTATTCTTTAAACATAGACTGCGTCCAAATTCTGTTAGGACACAGACTGAGTTAGTAATTTTTGATCTGAATCCACATTCTGTTAGAACACAGGCTGAGTTAGTATTCTTTGAAAATAGTCTGAATCCATATTCTGGTAGAACACTGGCTGAGTGAGTATTCTTTGAAAATAATCTGAATGCATATTCTGGTATATCACTGGCTGAATGAGTATTCTTTGAAAATAATCTGAGTCAATATCCTGTTAGAACACTTGCTGAATTAGTATTTTGTTAAAACCCAAGCTGAGTGAGTATTCTGTTAGAACACAGGCTGAGTGCGTATTATTTAAAAATAAACTGAGTCCATATTCTGTAAGAACACAGGCTGAGTGAGTATTCTTTTAACAAAACTGAGTCCACATTCCGTTAGGACACTGGCTTATGAGTATTCTGTTAGAAAACAGGCTGAGTGAGTATTCTTTAAACATAGACTGAGTCCATATTATATCAGAACACAGGCTGAGTGAGTATACTGTTAGAACACAGGCTGAGTGAGTATTCTGTTAGAACAGAGGCTGAGTATTATGTTAGAACACAGGCTCAGTGTGCATTCTTTAAAAATAGACTTAGTCCATATTCTGTTAGAGCACAGGCTGAGTGAGTATTCTGTTAGAACACAGGCTGAGTGAGTGTTCTGTTAGAACACAGGCTGAGTGGTTATTATTTAAAAATAAACTGATTCCATATTCTGTTAGAACTCAGGCTGAATATTCTTTTAACAAAATCTGAGTCCACATTCCCTTAGAACACAGGTTGAGTGAGTATTCTGTTAGAACACGGGCTGGGTGAGTATTCTCTTAGAACACAGGCTGAATGAGTATTATTTTAAAATAATCTGAATCCATATTCTGTTAGAACTCTCGCTGAGTGAGTATTCTGTTAGAACACAGGCTGAGTGAGTATTCTTTAAACATAGACTGAGTCCATATTCTGTTAGAAAACAGACTGAGATAGTAATTTTAGATGAGAATCTGAGTCAACATTCTGTTAAAACGCAGCTTGAGTGGGTAATATATAAAAGTAAACTGAGTCCATATTTTGTTCGAACACAGGATGAGTGAATATTCTTTGAAAATAATCTGAATCCATATTCTCTTAAAACACTGGCTGAGTGAGTATTCTGTTAGAACACAGGCTGAGTGGGTATTATTTAAAAATAAAGTGAGTCCATAGTATTTAGAACACAGACAGAGTGAGTATTCTTTAAAGACAGACTTAGTCCATATTCTGTTAGAACACAGACTGAGTGAGTATTTTTTGAACAAAATCTGAGTCCACATTCTGTTAGAACAGAGGCTGAGTGAGTATTCCGTTAGAACACAGTCTGAGTGAGTATTCTTTAAAGACAGACTTAGTCCATATTCTGTTAGAGCACAGTCTGAGTGAGTAATTTTTGAACAAAATCTTAGTCCACATTCTGTTAGAACACAGTCTGAGTGAGTATTCCGTTAGAACACAGTCTGAGTGAGTATTCTTTAAAGACAGACTTAGTCCACATTCTGTTAGAACACAGGCTGAGTGAGTATTCCGTTAGAACACAGTCTGAGTGAGTATTCTTTAAACATAGACTGCGTCCAAATTCTGTTAGGACACAGACTGAGTTAGTAATTTTTGTTCTGAATCCATATTGTGATAGAACACAGGCTGAGTTAGTATTCTTTGAAAATAATCTGAATCCATATTCTGGTAGAACACTGGCTGAGTGAGTATGCTTTGAAAATAATCTGAGTCAATATCTTGTTAGAACACTTGCTGAGTTAGTATTTTGTTAAAACCCAGGCTCGGTGAGTATTTTGTTAGAACACAGGCTGAGTGCGTATTATTTAAAACTAGACTGAGTCCGTATTATTTAGAACACAGACTGAGTGAGTATTTTTTGAACAAAATCTGAGTCCACATTCTGTTAGAACACAGGCTGATTTAGTATTCTGTTAGAACACAGGCTAAGTGAGTGTTCTGTTAGAACACTGAACTGAGTGAGTATTCTTTAAACATAGACTGCGTCCAAATTCTGTTAGGACACAGACTGAGTTAGTAATTTTTGATCTGAATCCACATTCTGTTAGAACACAGGCTGAGTTAGTATTCTTTGAAAATAGTCTGAATCCATATTCTGGTAGAACACTGGCTGAGAGAGTATTCTTTGAAAATAATCTGAATGCATATTCTGGTATAACACTGGCTGAATGAGTATTCTTTGAAAATAATCTGAGTCAATATCCTGTTAGAACACTTGCTGAATTAGTATTTTGTTAAAACCCAGGCTGAGTGAGTATTCTGTTAGAACACAGGCTGAGTGCGTATTATTTAAAAATAAACTGAGTCCATATTCTGTAAGAACACAGGCTGAGTGAGTATTCTTTTAACAAAACTGAGTCCACATTCCGTTAGGACACTGGCTTATGTGTATTCTGTTAGAAAACAGGCTGAGTGAGTATTTTTTAAACATAGACTGAGTCCATATTATATCAGAACACAGGCTGAGTGAGTATACTGTTAGAACACAGGCTGAGTGAGTATTCTGTTAGAACAGAGGCTGAGTATTATGTTAGAACACAGGCTCAGTGTGCATTCTTTAAAAATAGACTTAGTCCATATTCTGTTAGAGCACAGGCTGAGTGAGTATTCTGTTAGAACACAGGCTGAGTGAGTGTTCTGTTAGAACACAGGCTGAGTGGTTATTATTTAAAAATAAACTGATTCCATATTCTGTTAGAACTCAGGCTGAGTATTCTTTTAACAAAATCTGAGTCCACATTCCCTTAGAACACAGGTTGAGTGAGTATTCTGTTAGAACACGGGCTGGGTGAGTATTCTCTTAGAACACAGGCTGAATGAGTATTATTTTAAAATAATCTGAATCCATATTCTGTTAGAACTCTCGCTGAGTGAGTATTCTGTTAGAACACAGGCTGAGTGAGTATTCTTTAAACATAGACTGAGTCCATATTCTGTTAGAAAACAGACTGAGATAGTAATTTTAGATGAGAATCTGAGTCAACATTCTGTTAAAACGCAACTTGAGTGGGTAATATATAAAAGTAAACTGAGTCCATATTTTGTTCGAACACAGGATGAGTGAATATTCTTTGAAAATAATCTGAATCCATATTCTCTTAAAACACTGGCTGAGTGAGTATTCTGTTAGAACACAGGCTGAGTGGGTATTATTTAAAAATAAAGTGAGTCCATAGTATTTAGAACACAGACAGAGTGAGTATTCTTTAAAGACAGACTTAGTCCATATTCTGTTAGAACACAGACTGAGTGAGTATTTTTTGAACAAAATCTGAGTCCACATTCTGTTAGAACAGAGGCTGAGTGAGTATTCCGTTAGAACACAGTCTGAGTGAGTATTCTTTAAAGACAGACTTAGTCCATATTCTGTTAGAGCACAGTCTGAGTGAGTAATTTTTGAACAAAATCTTAGTCCACATTCTGTTAGAACACAGTCTGAGTGAGTATTCCGTTAGAACACAGTCTGAGTGAGTATTCTTTAAAGACAGACTTAGTCCACATTCTGTTAGAACACAGGCTGAGTGAGTATTCCGTTAGAACACAGTCTGAGTGAGTATTCTTTAAACATAGACTGCGTTCAAATTCTGTTAGGACACAGACTGAGTTAGTAATTTTTGTTCTGAATCCATATTGTGATAGAACACAGGCTGAGTTAGTATTCTTTGAAAATAATCTGAATCCATATTCTGGTAGAACACTGGCTGAGTGAGTATGCTTTGAAAATAATCTGAGTCAATATCTTGTTAGAACACTTGCTGAGTTAGTATTTTGTTAAAACCCAGGCTCGGTGAGTATTTTGTTAGAACACAGGCTGAGTGCGTATTATTTAAAACTAGACTGAGTCCGTATTATTTAGAACACAGACTGAGTGAGTATTTTTTGAACAAAATCTGAGTCCACATTCTGTTAGAACACAGGCTGATTTAGTATTCTGTTAGAACACAGGCTAAGTGAGTGTTCTGTTAGAACACTGAACTGAGTGAGTATTCTTTAAACATAGACTGCGTCCAAATTCTGTTAGGACACAGACTGAGTTAGTAATTTTTGATCTGAATCCACATTCTGTTAGATCACAGGCTGAGTTAGTATTCTTTGAAAATAGTCTGAATCCATATTCTGGTAGAACACTGGCTGAGAGAGTATTCTTTGAAAATAATCTGAATGCATATTCTGGTATAACACTGGCTGAATGAGTATTCTTTGAAAATAATCTGAGTCAATATCCTGTTAGAACACTTGCTGAATTAGTATTTTGTTAAAACCCAGGCTGAGTGAGTATTCTGTTAGAACACAGGCTGAGTGCGTATTATTTAAAAATAAACTGAGTCCATATTCTGTAAGAACACAGGCTGAGTGAGTATTCTTTTAACAAAACTGAGTCCACATTCCGTTAGGACACTGGCTTATGTGTATTCTGTTAGAAAACAGGCTGAGTGAGTATTTTTTAAACATAGACTGAGTCCATATTATATCAGAACACAGGCTGAGTGAGTATACTGTTAGAACACAGGCTGAGTGAGTATTCTGTTAGAACAGAGGCTGAGTATTATGTTAGAACACAGGCTCAGTGTGCATTCTTTAAAAATAGACTTAGTCCATATTCTGTTAGAGCACAGGCTGAGTGAGTATTCTGTTAGAACACAGGCTGAGTGAGTGTTCTGTTAGAACACAGGCTGAGTGGTTATTATTTAAAAATAAACTGATTCCATATTCTGTTAGAACTCAGGCTGAGTATTCTTTTAACAAAATCTGAGTCCACATTCCCTTAGAACACAGGTTGAGTGAGTATTCTGTTAGAACACGGGCTGGGTGAGTATTCTCTTAGAACACAGGCTGAATGAGTATTATTTTAAAATAATCTGAATCCATATTCTGTTAGAACTCTCGCTGAGTGAGTATTCTGTTAGAACACAGGCTGAGTGAGTATTCTTTAAACATAGACTGAGTCCATATTCTGTTAGAAAACAGACTGAGTTAGTAATTTTAGATGAGAATCTGAGTCAACATTCTGTTAAAACGCAGCTTGAGTGGGTAATATATAAAAGTAAACTGAGTCCATATTTTGTTCGAACACAGGCTGAGTGAATATTCTTTGAAAATAATCTGAATCCATATTCTCTTAAAACACTGGCTGAGTGAGTATTCTGCTAGAACACAGGCTGAGTGGGTATTATTTAAAAATAAAGTGAGTCCATAGTATTTAGAACACAGACTGAGTGAGTATTTTTTGAACAAAACCTGAGTCCACATTCTGTTAGAACAGAGGCTGAGTGAGTATCCCGTTAGAACACAGTCTGAGTGAGTATTCTTTAAAGACAGACTTAGTCCATATTCTGTTAGAGCACAGTCTGAGTGAGTAATTTTTGAACATAATCTTAGTCCACATTCTGTTAGAACACAGGCTGAGTGAGTATTCCGTTAGAACACAGTCTGAGTGAGTATTCTTTAAACATAGACTGCGTCCAAATTCTGTTAGAACACAGACTGAGTTAGTAATTTTTGATCTGAATCCATATTCTGTTAGAACACAGGCTGAGTTAGTATTCTTTGATAATAATCTGACTCCATATTTTGGTATAACACTGGCTGAGTGAGTATGCTTTGAAAATAATCTGAGTCAATATCTTGTTAGAACACTTGCTGAGTTAGTATTTTGTTAAAACCCAGGCTCGGTGAGTATTTTGTTAGAACACAGGCTGAGTGCGTATTATTTAAAAAGAAACTGAGTCCGTATTATTTAGAACACAGACTGAGTGAGTATTTTTTGAACTAAATCTGAGTCCACATTCTGTTAGAACACAGGCTGATTTAGTATTCTGTTAGAATACAGGCTAAGTGCGTGTTCTGTTAGAACACTGAACTGAGTGAGTATTCTTTAAACATAGACTGCGTCCAAATTCCGTTAGGACACAGACTGAGTTAGTAATTTTTGATCTGAATCCACATTCTGTTAGAACACAGGCTGAGTTAGTATTCTTTGAAAATAGTCTGAATCCATATTCTGGTAGAACACTGGCTGAGTGAGTATTCTTTGAAAATAATCTGAATGCATATTCTGGTATAACACTGGCTGAATGAGTATTCTTTGAAAATAATCTGAGTCAATATCCTGTTAGAACACTTGCTGAATTAGTATTTTGTTAAAACCCAGGCTGAGTGAGTATTCTGTTAGAACACAGGCTGAGTGCGTATTATTTAAAAATAAACTGAGTCCATATTCTGTAAGAACACAGGCTGAGTGAGTATTCTTTTAACAAAACTGAGTCCACATTCCGTTAGGACACTGGCTTATGTGTATTCTGTTAGAAAACAGGCTGAGTGAGTATTCTTTAAACATAGACTGAGTCCATATTATATCAGAACCCAGGCTGAGTGAGTATACTGTTAGAACACAGGCTGAGTGAATAATCTGGTAGAACAGACGCTGAGTATTATGTTAGAACACAGGCTCAGTGTGCATTCTTTAAAAATAGACTTAGTCCATATTCTGTTAGAGCACAGGCTGAGTGAGTATTCTGTTAGAACACAGGCTGAGTGAGTGTTCTGTTAGAACACAGGCTGAGTGGTTATTATTTAAAAATAAACTGATTCCATATTCTGTTAGTACTCAGGCTGAGTATTCTTTTAACAAAATCGGAGTCCACATTCCCTTAGAACACAGGTTGAGTGAGTATTCTGTTAGAACACGGGCTGGGTGAGTATTCTCTTAGAACACAGGCTGAATGAGTATTATTTTAAAATAATCTGAATCCATATTCTGGTAGAACTCTCGCTGAGTGAGTATTCTGTTAGAACACAGGCTGAGTGAGTATTCTTTAAACATAGACTGAGTCCATATTCTGTTAGAAAACAGACTGAGTTAGTAATTTTAGATGAGAATCTGAGTCATCATTCTGTTAAAACGCAGCTTGAGTGGGTAATATATAAAAGTAAACTGAGTCCATATTTAGTTCGAACACAGGCTGAGTGAATATTCTTTGAAAATAATCTGAATCCATATTCTCTTAAAACACTGGCTGAGTGAGTATTCTGCTAGAACACAGGCTGAGTGGGTATTATTTAAAAATAAAGTGAGTCCATAGTATTTAGAACACAGACTGAGTATTCTTTAAAGACAGACTTAGTACATATTCTGTTAGAGCACAGTCTGAGTGAGTAATTTTTGAACAAAATCTTAGTCCACATTCTGTTAGAACACAGGCTGAGTGAGTATTCCGTTAGAACACAGTCTGAGTGAGTATTCTTTAAACATAGACTGCGTCCAAATTCTGTTAGAACACAGACTGAGTTAGTAATTTTTGATTTGAATCCATATTGTGTTAGAACACTGGCTGAGTGAGTATGCTTTGAAAATAATCTGAGTCAATATCTTGTTAGAACACTTGCTGAGTTAGTATTCTGTTAAAACCCAGGCTCGGTGAGTATTTTGTTAGAACACAGGCTGAGTGCGTATTATTTAAAAATAAACTGAGTCCGTATTATTTAGAACACAGACTGAGTGAGTATTTTTTGTACAAAATCTGAGTCCACATTCTGTTAGAACACAGGCTGATTTAGTATTCTGTTAGAACACAGGCTAAGTGAGTGTTCTGTTAGAACACTGAACTGAGTGAGTATTCTTTAAACATAGACTGCGTCCAAATTCTGTTAGGACACAGACTGAGTTAGTAATTTTTGATCTGAATCCACATTCTGTTAGAACACAGGCTGAGTTAGTATTCTTTGAAAATAGTCTGAATCCATATTCTGGTAGAACACTGGCTGAGTGAGTATTCTTTGAAAATAATCTGAATGCATATTCTGGTATAACACTGGCTGAATGAGTATTCTTTAAAAATAATCTGAGTCAATAACCTGTTAGAACACTTGCTGAATTAGTATTTTGTTAAAACCCAGGCTGAGTGAGTATTCTGTTAGAACACAGGCTGAGTGCGTATTATTTAAAAATAAACTGAGTCCATATTCTGTAAGAACACAGGCTGAGTGAGTATTCTTTTAACAAAACTGAGTCCACATTCCGTTAGGACACTGGCTTATGAGTATTCTGTTAGAAAACAGGCTGAGTGAGTATTCTTTAAACATAGACTGAGTCCATATTATATCAGAACCCAGGCTGAGTGAGTATACTGTTAGAACACAGGCTGAGTGAGTATTCTGTTAGAACAGAGGCTGAGTATTATGTTAGAACACAGGCTCAGTGTGCATTCTTTAAAAATAGACTTAGTCCATATTCTGTTAGAGCACAGGCTGAGTGAGTATTCTGTTAGAACACAGGCTGAGTGAGTGTTCTGTTAGAACACAGGCTGAGTGGTTATTATTTAAAAATAAACTGATTCCATATTCTGTTGGAACTCAGGCTGAGTATTCTTTTAACAAAATCGGAGTCCACATTCCCTTAGAACACAGGTTGAGTGAGTATTCTGTTAGAACACGGGCTGGGTGAGTATTCTCTTAGAACACAGGCTGAATGAGTATTATTTTAAAATAATCTGAATCCATATTCTGTTAGAACTCTCGCTGAGTGAGTATTCTGTTAGAACACAGGCTGAGTGAGTATTCTTTAAACATAGAC
The DNA here is from genome assembly GCF_987537825.1 of Furipterus horrens. Taxonomy (NCBI): domain Eukaryota; kingdom Metazoa; phylum Chordata; class Mammalia; order Chiroptera; family Furipteridae; genus Furipterus; species Furipterus horrens. Next base: position 745,251 of record NW_028327197.1, on the reverse strand, counting down.
TGAGTCCATATTCTGTTAGAAAACAGACTGAGATAGTAATTTTAGATGAGAATCTGAGTCAACATTCTGTTAAAACGCAGCTTGAGTGGGTAATATATAAAAGTAAACTGAGTCCATATTTTGTTCGAACACAGGATGAGTGAATATTCTTTGAAAATAATCTGAATCCATATTCTCTTAAAACACTGGCTGAGTGAGTATTCTGTTAGAACACAGGCTGAGTGGGTATTATTTAAAAATGAAGTGAGTCCATAGTATTTAGAACACAGACTGAGTGAGTATTCTTTAAAGACAGACTTAGTCCATATTCTGTTAGAGCACAGTCTGAGTGAGTAATTTTTGAACAAAATCTTAGTCCACATTCTGTTAGAACACAGGCTGAGTGAGTATTCCGTTAGAACACAGTCTGAGTGAGTATTCTTTAAACATAGACTGCGTCCAAATTCTGTTAGAACACAGACTGCGTTAGTAATTTTTGATCTGAATCCATATTCTGTTAGAACACAGGCTGAGTTAGTATTCTTTGAAAATAATCTGAATCCATATTCTGGTAGAACACTGGCTGAGTGAGTATGCTTTGAAAATAATCTGAGTCAATATCTTGTTAGAACACTTGCTGAGTTAGTATGTTGTTAAAACCCAGGCTCGGTGAGTATTTTGTTAGAACACAGGCTGAGTGCGTATTATTTAAAAATAAACTGAGTCCGTATTATTTAGAACACAGACTGAGTGAGTATTTTTCGAACAAAATCTGAGTTCACATTCTGTTAGAACACAGGCTGATTTAGTATTCTGTTAGAACACAGGCTAAGTGAGTGTTCTGTTAGAACACTGAACTGAGTGAGTATTCTTTAAACATAGACTGCGTCCAAATTCTGTTAGGACACAGACTGAGTTAGTAATTTTTGATCTGAATCCACATTCTGTTAGAACACAGGCTGAGTGCATATTATTTAAAAATAAACTGAGTCCGTATTATTTAGAACACAGACTGAGTGAGTATTTTTTGTACAAAATCTGAGTCCACATTCTGTTAGAACACAGGCTGATTTAGTATTCTGTTAGAACACAGGCTAAGTGAGTGTTCTGTTAGAACACTGAACTGAGTGAGTATTCTTTAAACATAGACTGCGTCCAAATTCCGTTAGGACACAGACTGAGTTAGTAATTTTTGATCTGAATCCACATTCTGTTAGAACACAGGCTGAGTTAGTATTCTTTGAAAATAGTCTGAATCCATATTCTGGTAGAACACTGGCTGAGTGAGTATTCTTTGAAAATAATCTGAATCCATATTCTGGTAGAACACTGGCTGAATGAGTATTCTTTGAAAATAATCTGAGTCAATATCCTGTTAGAACACTTGCTGAATTAGTATTTTGTTAAAACCCAGGCTGAGTGAGTATTCTGTTAGAACACAGGCTGAGTGCGTATTATTTAAAAATAAACTGAGTCCATATTCTGTAAGAACACAGGCTGAGTGAGTATTCTTTTAACAAAACTGAGTCCACATTCCGTTAGGACACTGGCTTATGTGTATTCTGTTAGAAAACAGGCTGAGTGAGTATTCTTTAAACATAGACTGAGTCCATATTATATCAGAACCCAGGCTGAGTGAGTATACTGTTAGAACACAGGCTGAGTGAATAATCTGGTAGAACAGACGCTGAGTATTATGTTAGAACACAGGCTCAGTGTGCATTCTTTAAAAATAGACTTAGTCCATATTCTGTTAGAGCACAGGCTGAGTGAGTATTCTGTTAGAACACAGGCTGAGTGAGTGTTCTGTTAGAACACAGGCTGAGTGGTTATTATTTAAAAATAAACTGATTCCATATTCTGTTAGAACTCAGGCTGAGTATTCTTTTAACAAAATCGGAGTCCACATTCCCTTAGAACACAGGTTGAGTGAGTATTCTGTTAGAACACGGGCTGGGTGAGTATTCTCTTAGAACACAGGCTGAATGAGTATTATTTTAAAATAATCTGAATCCATATTCTGGTAGAACTCTCGCTGAGTGAGTATTCTGTTAGAACACAGGCTGAGTGAGTATTCTTTAAACATAGACTGAGTCCATATTCTGTTAGAAAACAGACTGAGTTAGTAATTTTAGATGAGAATCTGAGTCATCATTCTGTTAAAACGCAGCTTGAGTGGGTAATATATAAAAGTAAACTGAGTCCATATTTAGTTCGAACACAGGCTGAGTGAATATTCTTTGAAAATAATCTGAATCCATATTCTCTTAAAACACTGGCTGAGTGAGTATTCTGCTAGAACACAGGCTGAGTGGGTATTATTTAAAAATAAAGTGAGTCCATAGTATTTAGAACACAGACTGAGTATTCTTTAAAGACAGACTTAGTCCATATTCTGTTAGAGCACAGTCTGAGTGAGTAATTTTTGAACAAAATCTTAGTCCACATTCTGTTAGAACACAGGCTGAGTGAGTATTCCGTTAGAACACAGTCTGAGTGAGTATTCTTTAAACATAGACTGCGTCCAAATTCTGTTAGAACACAGACTGAGTTAGTAATTTTTGATTTGAATCCATATTGTGTTAGAACACTGGCTGAGTGAGTATGCTTTGAAAATAATCTGAGTCAATATCTTGTTAGAACACTTGCTGAGTTAGTATTTTGTTAAAACCCAGGCTCGGTGAGTATTTTGTTAGAACACAGGCTGAGTGCGTATTATTTAAAAATAAACTGAGTCCGTATTATTTAGAACACAGACTGAGTGAGTATTTTTTGTACAAAATCTGAGTCCACATTCTGTTAGAACACAGGCTGATTTAGTATTCTGTTAGAACACAGGCTAAGTGAGTGTTCTGTTAGAACACTGAACTGAGTGAGTATTCTTTAAACATAGACTGCGTCCAAATTCTGTTAGGACACAGACTGAGTTAGTAATTTTTGATCTGAATCCACATTCTGTTAGAACACAGGCTGAGTTAGTATTCTTTGAAAATAGTCTGAATCCATATTCTGGTAGAACACTGGCTGAGTGAGTATTCTTTGAAAATAATCTGAATGCATATTCTGGTATAACACTGGCTGAATGAGTATTCTTTGAAAATAATCTGAGTCAATATCCTGTTAGAACACTTGCTGAATTAGTATTTTGTTAAAACCCAGGCTGAGTGAGTATTCTGTTAGAACACAGGCTGAGTGCGTATTATTTAAAAATAAACTGAGTCCATATTCTGTAAGAACACAGGCTGAGTGAGTATTCTTTTAACAAAACTGAGTCCACATTCCGTTAGGACACTGGCTTATGTGTATTCTGTTAGAAAACAGGCTGAGTGAGTATTTTTTAAACATAGACTGAGTCCATATTATATCAGAACACAGGCTGAGTGAGTATACTGTTAGAACACAGGCTGAGTGAGTATTCTGTTAGAACAGAGGCTGAGTATTATGTTAGAACACAGGCTCAGTGTGCATTCTTTAAAAATAGACTTAGTCCATATTCTGTTAGAGCACAGGCTGAGTGAGTATTCTGTTAGAACACAGGCTGAGTGAGTGTTCTGTTAGAACACAGGCTGAGTGGTTATTATTTAAAAATAAACTGATTCCATATTCTGTTAGAACTCAGGCTGAGTATTCTTTTAACAAAATCTGAGTCCACATTCCCTTAGAACACAGGTTGAGTGAGTATTCTGTTAGAACACGGGCTGGGTGAGTATTCTCTTAGAACACAGGCTGAATGAGTATTATTTTAAAATAATCTGAATCCATATTCTGTTAGAACTCTCGCTGAGTGAGTATTCTGTTAGAACACAGGCTGAGTGAGTATTCTTTAAACATAGACTGAGTCCATATTCTGTTAGAAAACAGACTGAGTTAGTAATTTTAGATGAGAATCTGAGTCAACATTCTGTTAAAACGCAGCTTGAGTGGGTAATATATAAAAGTAAACTGAGTCCATATTTTGTTCGAACACAGGCTGAGTGAATATTCTTTGAAAATAATCTGAATCCATATTCTCTTAAAACACTGGCTGAGTGAGTATTCTGCTAGAACACAGGCTGAGTGGGTATTATTTAAAAATAAAGTGAGTCCATAGTATTTAGAACACAGACTGAGTGAGTATTTTTTGAACAAAACCTGAGTCCACATTCTGTTAGAACAGAGGCTGAGTGAGTATCCCGTTAGAACACAGTCTGAGTGAGTATTCTTTAAAGACAGACTTAGTCCATATTCTGTTAGAGCACAGTCTGAGTGAGTAATTTTTGAACATAATCTTAGTCCACATTCTGTTAGAACACAGGCTGAGTGAGTATTCCGTTAGAACACAGTCTGAGTGAGTATTCTTTAAACATAGACTGCGTCCAAATTCTGTTAGAACACAGACTGAGTTAGTAATTTTTGATCTGAATCCATATTCTGTTAGAACACAGGCTGAGTTAGTATTCTTTGATAATAATCTGACTCCATATTTTGGTATAACACTGGCTGAGTGAGTATGCTTTGAAAATAATCTGAGTCAATATCTTGTTAGAACACTTGCTGAGTTAGTATTTTGTTAAAACCCAGGCTCGGTGAGTATTTTGTTAGAACACAGGCTGAGTGCGTATTATTTAAAAATAAACTGAGTCCGTATTATTTAGAACACAGACTGAGTGAGTATTTTTTGAACTAAATCTGAGTCCACATTCTGTTAGAACACAGGCTGATTTAGTATTCTGTTAGAATACAGGCTAAGTGCGTGTTCTGTTAGAACACTGAACTGAGTGAGTATTCTTTAAACATAGACTGCGTCCAAATTCCGTTAGGACACAGACTGAGTTAGTAATTTTTGATCTGAATCCACATTCTGTTAGAACACAGGCTGAGTTAGTATTCTTTGAAAATAGTCTGAATCCATATTCTGGTAGAACCCTGGCTGAGTGAGTATTCTTTGAAAATAATCTGAATGCATATTCTGGTATAACACTGGCTGAATGAGTATTCTTTGAAAATAATCTGAGTCAATATCCTGTTAGAACACTTGCTGAATTAGTATTTTGTTAAAACCCAGGCTGAGTGAGTATTCTGTTAGAACACAGGCTGAGTGCGTATTATTTAAAAATAAACTGAGTCCATATTCTGTAAGAACACAGGCTGAGTGAGTATTCTTTTAACAAAACTGAGTCCACATTCCGTTAGGACACTGGCTTATGTGTATTCTGTTAGAAAACAGGCTGAGTGAGTATTCTTTAAACATAGACTGAGTCCATATTATATCAGAACCCAGGCTGAGTGAGTATACTGTTAGAACACAGGCTGAGTGAATAATCTGGTAGAACAGACGCTGAGTATTATGTTAGAACACAGGCTCAGTGTGCATTCTTTAAAAATAGACTTAGTCCATATTCTGTTAGAGCACAGGCTGAGTGAGTATTCTGTTAGAACACAGGCTGAGTGAGTGTTCTGTTAGAACACAGGCTGAGTGGTTATTATTTAAAAATAAACTGATTCCATATTCTGTTAGTACTCAGGCTGAGTATTCTTTTAACAAAATCGGAGTCCACATTCCCTTAGAACACAGGTTGAGTGAGTATTCTGTTAGAACACGGGCTGGGTGAGTATTCTCTTAGAACACAGGCTGAATGAGTATTATTTTAAAATAATCTGAATCCATATTCTGGTAGAACTCTCGCTGAGTGAGTATTCTGTTAGAACACAGGCTGAGTGAGTATTCTTTAAACATAGACTGAGTCCATATTCTGTTAGAAAACAGACTGAGTTAGTAATTTTAGATGAGAATCTGAGTCATCATTCTGTTAAAACGCAGCTTGAGTGGGTAATATATAAAAGTAAACTGAGTCCATATTTAGTTCGAACACAGGCTGAGTGAATATTCTTTGAAAATAATCTGAATCCATATTCTCTTAAAACACTGGCTGAGTGAGTATTCTGCTAGAACACAGGCTGAGTGGGTATTATTTAAAAATAAAGTGAGTCCATAGTATTTAGAACACAGACTGAGTATTCTTTAAAGACAGACTTAGTCCATATTCTGTTAGAGCACAGTCTGAGTGAGTAATTTTTGAACAAAATCTTAGTCCACATTCTGTTAGAACACAGGCTGAGTGAGTATTCCGTTAGAACACAGTCTGAGTGAGTATTCTTTAAACATAGACTGCGTCCAAATTCTGTTAGAACACAGACTGAGTTAGTAATTTTTGATTTGAATCCATATTGTGTTAGAACACTGGCTGAGTGAGTATGCTTTGAAAATAATCTGAGTCAATATCTTGTTAGAACACTTGCTGAGTTAGTATTTTGTTAAAACCCAGGCTCGGTGAGTATTTTGTTAGAACACAGGCTGAGTGCGTATTATTTAAAAATAAACTGAGTCCGTATTATTTAGAACACAGACTGAGTGAGTATTTTTTGTACAAAATCTGAGTCCACATTCTGTTAGAACACAGGCTGATTTAGTATTCTGTTAGAACACAGGCTAAGTGAGTGTTCTGTTAGAACACTGAACTGAGTGAGTATTCTTTAAACATAGACTGCGTCCAAATTCTGTTAGGACACAGACTGAGTTAGTAATTTTTGATCTGAATCCACATTCTGTTAGAACACAGGCTGAGTTAGTATTCTTTGAAAATAGTCTGAATCCATATTCTGGTAGAACACTGGCTGAGTGAGTATTCTTTGAAAATAATCTGAATGCATATTCTGGTATAACACTGGCTGAATGAGTATTCTTTAAAAATAATCTGAGTCAATATCCTGTTAGAACACTTGCTGAATTAGTATTTTGTTAAAACCCAGGCTGAGTGAGTATTCTGTTAGAACACAGGCTGAGTGCGTATTATTTAAAAATAAACTGAGTCCATATTCTGTAAGAACACAGGCTGAGTGAGTATTCTTTTAACAAAACTGAGTCCACATTCCGTTAGGACACTGGCTTATGAGTATTCTGTTAGAAAACAGGCTGAGTGAGTATTCTTTAAACATAGACTGAGTCCATATTATATCAGAACCCAGGCTGAGTGAGTATACTGTTAGAACACAGGCTGAGTGAGTATTCTGTTAGAACAGAGGCTGAGTATTATGTTAGAACACAGGCTCAGTGTGCATTCTTTAAAAATAGACTTAGTCCATATTCTGTTAGAGCACAGGCTGAGTGAGTATTCTGTTAGAACACAGGCTGAGTGAGTGTTCTGTTAGAACACAGGCTGAGTGGTTATTATTTAAAAATAAACTGATTCCATATTCTGTTGGAACTCAGGCTGAGTATTCTTTTAACAAAATCGGAGTCCACATTCCCTTAGAACACAGGTTGAGTGAGTATTCTGTTAGAACACGGGCTGGGTGAGTATTCTCTTAGAACACAGGCTGAATGAGTATTATTTTAAAATAATCTGAATCCATATTCTGTTAGAACTCTCGCTGAGTGAGTATTCTGTTAGAACACAGGCTGAGTGAGTATTCTTTAAACATAGACTGAGTCCATATTCTGTTAGAAAACAGACTGAGATAGTAATTTTAGATGAGAATCTGAGTCAACATTCTGTTAAAACGCAGCTTGAGTGGGTAATATATAAAAGTAAACTGAGTCCATATTTTGTTCGAACACAGGCTGAGTGAATATTCTTTGAAAATAATCTGAATCCATATTCTCTTAAAACACTGGCTGAGTGAGTATTCTGTTAGAACACAGGCTGAGTGGGTATTATTTAAAAATGAAGTGAGTCCATAGTATTTAGAACACAGACTGAGTGAGTATTCTTTAAAGACAGACTTAGTCCATATTCTGTTAGAGCACAGTCTGAGTGAGTAATTTTTGAACAAAATCTTAGTCCACATTCTGTTAGAACACAGGCTGAGTGAGTATTCCATTAGAACACAGTCTGAGTGAGTATTCTTTAAACATAGACTGCGTCCAAATTCTGTTAGAACACAGACTGCGTTAGTAATTTTTGATCTGAATCCATATTCTGTTAGAACACAGGCTGAGTTAGTATTCTTTGAAAATAATCTGAATCCATATTCTGGTAGAACACTGGCTGAGTGAGTATGCTTTGAAAATAATCTGAGTCAATATCTTGTTAGAACACTTGCTGAGTTAGTATGTTGTTAAAACCCAGGCTCGGTGAGTATTTTGTTAGAACACAGGCTGAGTGCGTATTATTTAAAAATAAACTGAGTCCGTATTATTTAGAACACAGACTGAGTGAGTATTTTTCGAACAAAATCTGAGTTCACATTCTGTTAGAACACAGGCTGATTTAGTATTCTGTTAGAACACAGGCTAAGTGAGTGTTCTGTTAGAACACTGAACTGAGTGAGTATTCTTTAAACATAGACTGCGTCCAAATTCTGTTAGGACACAGACTGAGTTAGTAATTTTTGATCTGAATCCACATTCTGTTAGAACACAGGCTGAGTGCATATTATTTAAAAATAAACTGAGTCCGTATTATTTAGAACACAGACTGAGTGAGTATTTTTTGTACAAAATCTGAGTCCACATTCTGTTAGAACACAGGCTGATTTAGTATTCTGTTAGAACACAGGCTAAGTGAGTGTTCTGTTAGAACACTGAACTGAGTGAGTATTCTTTAAACATAGACTGCGTCCAAATTCCGTTAGGACACAGACTGAGTTAGTAATTTTTGATCTGAATCCACATTCTGTTAGAACACAGGCTGAGTTAGTATTCTTTGAAAATAGTCTGAATCCATATTCTGGTAGAACACTGGCTGAGTGAGTATTCTTTGAAAATAATCTGAATGCATATTCTGGTATAACACTGGCTGAATGAGTATTCTTTGAAAATAATCTGAGTCAATATCCTGTTAGAACACTTGCTGAATTAGTATTTTGTTAAAACCCAGGCTGAGTGAGTATTCTGTTAGAACACAGGCTGAGTGCGTATTATTTAAAAATAAACTGAGTCCATATTCTGTAAGAACACAGGCTGAGTGAGTATTCTTTTAACAAAACTGAGTCCACATTCCGTTAGGACACTGGCTTATGAGTATTCTGTTAGAAAACAGGCTGAGTGAGTATTCTTTAAACATAGACTGAGTCCATATTATATCAGAACCCAGGCTGAGTGAGTATACTGTTAGAACACAGGCTGAGTGAGTATTCTGTTAGAACAGAGGCTGAGTATTATGTTAGAACACAGGCTCAGTGTGCATTCTTTAAAAATAGACTTAGTCCATATTCTGTTAGAGCACAGGCTGAGTGAGTATTCTGTTAGAACACAGGCTGAGTGAGTGTTCTGTTAGAACACAGGCTGAGTGGTTATTATTTAAAAATAAACTGATTCCATATTCTGTTGGAACTCAGGCTGAGTATTCTTTTAACAAAATCGGAGTCCACATTCCCTTAGAACACAGGTTGAGTGAGTATTCTGTTAGAACACGGGCTGGGTGAGTATTCTCTTAGAACACAGGCTGAATGAGTATTATTTTAAAATAATCTGAATCCATATTCTGTTAGAACTCTCGCTGAGTGAGTATTCTGTTAGAACACAGGCTGAGTGAGTATTCTTTAAACATAGACTGAGTCCATATTCTGTTAGAAAACAGACTGAGATAGTAATTTTAGATGAGAATCTGAGTCAACATTCTGTTAAAACGCAGCTTGAGTGGGTAATATATAAAAGTAAACTGAGTCCATATTTTGTTCGAACACAGGCTGAGTGAATATTCTTTGAAAATAATCTGAATCCATATTCTCTTAAAACACTGGCTGAGTGAGTATTCTGTTAGAACACAGGCTGAGTGGGTATTATTTAAAAATGAAGTGAGTCCATAGTATTTAGAACACAGACTGAGTGAGTATTCTTTAAAGACAGACTTAGTCCATATTCTGTTAGAGCACAGTCTGAGTGAGTAATTTTTGAACAAAATCTTAGTCCACATTCTGTTAGAACACAGGCTGAGTGAGTATTCCATTAGAACACAGTCTGAGTGAGTATTCTTTAAACATAGACTGCGTCCAAATTCTGTTAGAACACAGACTGCGTTAGTAATTTTTGATCTGAATCCATATTCTGTTAGAACACAGGCTGAGTTAGTATTCTTTGAAAATAATCTGAATCCATATTCTGGTAGAACACTGGCTGAGTGAGTATGCTTTGAAAATAATCTGAGTCAATATCTTGTTAGAACACTTGCTGAGTTAGTATGTTGTTAAAACCCAGGCTCGGTGAGTATTTTGTTAGAACACAGGCTGAGTGCGTATTATTTAAAAATAAACTGAGTCCGTATTATTTAGAACACAGACTGAGTGAGTATTTTTCGAACAAAATCTGAGTTCACATTCTGTTAGAACACAGGCTGATTTAGTATTCTGTTAGAACACAGGCTAAGTGAGTGTTCTGTTAGAACACTGAACTGAGTGAGTATTCTTTAAACATAGACTGCGTCCAAATTCTGTTAGGACACAGACTGAGTTAGTAATTTTTGATCTGAATCCACATTCTGTTAGAACACAGGCTGAGTGCATATTATTTAAAAATAAACTGAGTCCGTATTATTTAGAACACAGACTGAGTGAGTATTTTTTGTACAAAATCTGAGTCCACATTCTGTTAGAACACAGGCTGATTTAGTATTCTGTTAGAACACAGGCTAAGTGAGTGTTCTGTTAGAACACTGAACTGAGTGAGTATTCTTTAAACATAGACTGCGTCCAAATTCCGTTAGGACACAGACTGAGTTAGTAATTTTTGATCTGAATCCACATTCTGTTAGAACACAGGCTGAGTTAGTATTCTTTGAAAATAGTCTGAATCCATATTCTGGTAGAACACTGGCTGAGTGAGTATTCTTTGAAAATAATCTGAATGCATATTCTGGTATAACACTGGCTGAATGAGTATTCTTTGAAAATAATCTGAGTCAATATCCTGTTAGAACACTTGCTGAATTAGTATTTTGTTAAAACCCAGGCTGAGTGAGTATTCTGTTAGAACACAGGCTGAGTGCGTATTATTTAAAAATAAACTGAGTCCATATTCTGTAAGAACACAGGCTGAGTGAGTATTCTTTTAACAAAACTGAGTCCACATTCCGTTAGGACACTGGCTTATGTGTATTCTGTTAGAAAACAGGCTGAGTGAGTATTCTTTAAACATAGACTGAGTCCATATTATATCAGAACCCAGGCTGAGTGAATATACTGTTAGAACACAGGCTGAGTGAATAATCTGGTAGAACAGACGCTGAGTATTATGTTAGAACACAGGCTCAGTGTGCATTCTTTAAAAATAGACTTAGTCCATATTCTGTTAGAGCACAGGCTGAGTGAGTATTCTGTTAGAACACAGGCTGAGTGAGTGTTCTGTTAGAACACAGGCTGAGTGGTTATTATTTAAAAATAAACTGATTCCATATTCTGTTAGAACTCAGGCTGAGTATTCTTTTAACAAAATCGGAGTCCACATTCCCTTAGAACACAGGTTGAGTGAGTATTCTGTTAGAACACGGGCTGGGTGAGTATTCTCTTAGAACACAGGCTGAATGAGTATTATTTTAAAATAATCTGAATCCATATTCTGGTAGAACTCTCGCTGAGTGAGTATTCTGTTAGAACACAGGCTGAGTGAGTATTCTTTAAACATAGACTGAGTCCATATTCTGTTAGAAAACAGACTGAGTTAGTAATTTTAGATGAGAATCTGAGTCATCATTCTGTTAAAACGCAGCTTGAGTGGGTAATATATAAAAGTAAACTGAGTCCATATTTTGTTCGAACACAGGCTGAGTGAATATTCTTTGAAAATAATCTGAATCCATATTCTCTTAAAACACTGGCTGAGTGAGTATTCTGCTAGAACACAGGCTGAGTGGGTATTATTTAAAAATAAAGTGAGTCCATAGTATTTAGAACACAGACTGAGTATTCTTTAAAGACAGACTTAGTCCATATTCTGTTAGAGCACAGTCTGAGTGAGTAATTTTTGAACAAAATCTTAGTCCACATTCTGTTAGAACACAGGCTGAGTGAGTATTCCGTTAGAACACAGTCTGAGTGAGTATTCTTTAAACATAGACTGCGTCCAAATTCTGTTAGAACACAGACTGAGTTAGTAATTTTTGATTTGAATCCATATTGTGTTAGAACACTGGCTGAGTGAGTATGCTTTGAAAATAATCTGAGTCAATATCTTGTTAGAACACTTGCTGAGTTAGTATTTTGTTAAAACCCAGGCTCGGTGAGTATTTTGTTAGAACACAGGCTGAGTGCGTATTATTTAAAAATAAACTGAGTCCGTATTATTTAGAACACAGACTGAGTGAGTATTTTTTGTACAAAATCTGAGTCCACATTCTGTTAGAACACAGGCTGATTTAGTATTCTGTTAGAACACAGGCTAAGTGAGTGTTCTGTTAGAACACTGAACTGAGTGAGTATTCTTTAAACATAGACTGCGTCCAAATTCTGTTAGGACACAGACTGAGTTAGTAATTTTTGATCTGAATCCACATTCTGTTAGAACACAGGCTGAGTTAGTATTCTTTGAAAATAGTCTGAATCCATATTCTGGTAGAACACTGGCTGAGTGAGTATTCTTTGAAAATAATCTGAATGCATATTCTGGTATAACACTGGCTGAATGAGTATTCTTTAAAAATAATCTGAGTCAATATCCTGTTAGAACACTTGCTGAATTAGTATTTTGTTAAAACCCAGGCTGAGTGAGTATTCTGTTAGAACACAGGCTGAGTGCGTATTATTTAAAAATAAACTGAGTCCATATTCTGTAAGAACACAGGCTGAGTGAGTATTCTTTTAACAAAACTGAGTCCACATTCCGTTAGGACACTGGCTTATGAGTATTCTGTTAGAAAACAGGCTGAGTGAGTATTCTTTAAACATAGACTGAGTCCATATTATATCAGAACCCAGGCTGAGTGAGTATACTGTTAGAACACAGGCTGAGTGAGTATTCTGTTAGAACAGAGGCTGAGTATTATGTTAGAACACAGGCTCAGTGTGCATTCTTTAAAAATAGACTTAGTCCATATTCTGTTAGAGCACAGGCTGAGTGAGTATTCTGTTAGAACACAGGCTGAGTGAGTGTTCTGTTAGAACACAGGCTGAGTGGTTATTATTTAAAAATAAACTGATTCCATATTCTGTTGGAACTCAGGCTGAGTATTCTTTTAACAAAATCGGAGTCCACATTCCCTTAGAACACAGGTTGAGTGAGTATTCTGTTAGAACACGGGCTGGGTGAGTATTCTCTTAGAACACAGGCTGAATGAGTATTATTTTAAAATAATCTGAATCCATATTCTGTTAGAACTCTCGCTGAGTGAGTATTCTGTTAGAACACAGGCTGAGTGAGTATTCTTTAAACATAGACTGAGTCCATATTCTGTTAGAAAACAGACTGAGATAGTAATTTTAGATGAGAATCTGAGTCAACATTCTGTTAAAACGCAGCTTGAGTGGGTAATATATAAAAGTAAACTGAGTCCATATTTTGTTCGAACACAGGATGAGTGAATATTCTTTGAAAATAATCTGAATCCATATTCTCTTAAAACACTGGCTGAGTGAGTATTCTGTTAGAACACAGGCTGAGTGGGTATTATTTAAAAATGAAGTGAGTCCATAGTATTTAGAACACAGACTGAGTGAGTATTCTTTAAAGACAGACTTAGTCCATATTCTGTTAGAGCACTGTCTGAGTGAGTAATTTTTGAACAAAATCTTAGTCCACATTCTGTTAGAACACAGGCTGAGTGAGTATTCCGTTAGAACACAGTCTGAGTGAGTATTCTTTAAACATAGACTGCGTCCAAATTCTGTTAGAACACAGACTGCGTTAGTAATTTTTGATCTGAATCCATATTCTGTTAGAACACAGGCTGAGTTAGTATTCTTTGAAAATAATCTGAATCCATATTCTGGTAGAACACTGGCTGAGTGAGTATGCTTTGAAAATAATCTGAGTCAATATTTGTTAGAACACTTGCTGAGTTAGTATGTTGTTAAAACCCAGGCTCGGTGAGTATTTTGTTAGAACACAGGCTGAGTGCGTATTATTTAAAAATAAACTGAGTCCGTATTATTTAGAACACAGACTGAGTGAGTATTTTTCGAACAAAATCTGAGTTCACATTCTGTTAGAACACAGGCTGATTTAGTATTCTGTTAGAACACAGGCTAAGTGAGTGTTCTGTTAGAACACTGAACTGAGTGAGTATTCTTTAAACATAGACTGCGTCCAAATTCTGTTAGGACACAGACTGAGTTAGTAATTTTTGATCTGAATCCACATTCTGTTAGAACACAGGCTGAGTGCGTATTATTTAAAAATAAACTGAGTCCATATTCTGTAAGAGCACAGGCTGAGTGAGTATTCTTTTAACAAAACTGAGTCCACATTCCGTTAGGACACTGGCTTATGAGTATTCTGTTAGAAAACAGGCTGAGTGAGTATTCTTTAAACATAGACTGAGTTCATATTATATCAGAACACAGGCTGAGTGAGTATACTGTTAGAACACAGGCTGAGTGAGTATTCTGTTAGAACAGAGGCTGAGTATTATGTTAGAACACAGGCTCAGTGTGCATTCTTTAAAAATAGACTTAGTCCATATTCTGTTAGAGCACAGGCTGAGTGAGTATTCTGTTAGAACACAGGCTGAGTGAGTGTTCTGTTAGAACACAGGCTGAGTGGTTATTATTTAAAAATAAACTGATTCCATATTCTGTTAGAACTCAGGCTGAGTATTCTTTTAACAAAATCTGAGTCCACATTCCCTTAGAACACAGGTTGAGTGAGTATTCTGTTAGAACACGGGCTGGGTGAGTATTCTCTTAGAACACAGGCTCAATGTGTATTATTTTAAAATAATCTGAATCCATATTCTGTTAGAACTCTCGCTGAGTGAGTATTCTGTTAGAACACAGGCTGAGTGAGTATTCTTTAAACATAGACTGAGTCCATATTCTGTTAGAAAACAGACTGAGTTAGTAATTTTAGATGAGAATCTGAGTCAACATTCTGTTAAAACGCAGCTTGAGTGGGTAATATATAAAAGTAATCTGAGTCCATATTTTGTTCGAACACAGGCTGAGTGAATATTCTTTGAAAATAATCTGAATCCATATTCTCTTAAAACACTGGCTGAGTGAGTATTCTGTTAGAACACAGGCTGAGTGGGTATTATTTAAAAATAAAGTGAGTCCATAGTATTTAGAACACAGACTGAGTATTCTTTAAAGACAGACTTAGTCCATATTCTGTTAGAGCACAGTCTGAGTGAGTAATTTTTGAACAAAATCTTAGTCCACATTCTGTTAGAACACAGGCTGAGTGAGTATTCCGTTAGAACACAGTCTGAGTGAGTATTCTTTAAACATAGACTGCGTCCAAATTCTGTTAGAACACAGACTGAGTTAGTAATTTTTGATTTGAATCCATATTGTGTTAGAACACTGGCTGAGTGAGTATGCTTTGAAAATAATCTGAGTCAATATCTTGTTAGAACACTTGCTGAGTTAGTATTTTGTTAAAACCCAGGCTCGGTGAGTATTTTGTTAGAACACAGGCTGAGTGCGTATTATTTAAAAATAAACTGAGTCCGTATTATTTAGAACACAGACTGAGTGAGTATTTTTTGTACAAAATCTGAGTCCACATTCTGTTAGAACACAGGCTGATTTAGTATTCTGTTAGAACACAGGCTAAGTGAGTGTTCTGTTAGAACACTGAACTGAGTGAGTATTCTTTAAACATAGACTGCGTCCAAATTCTGTTAGGACACAGACTGAGTTAGTAATTTTTGATCTGAATCCACATTCTGTTAGAACACAGGCTGAGTTAGTATTCTTTGAAAATAGTCTGAATCCATATTCTGGTAGAACACTGGCTGAGTGAGTATTCTTTGAAAATAATCTGAATGCATATTCTGGTATAACACTGGATGAATGAGTATTCTTTAAAAATAATCTGAGTCAATATCCTGTTAGAACACTTGCTGAATTAGTATTTTGTTAAAACCCAGGCTGAGTGAGTATTCTGTTAGAACACAGGCTGAGTGCGTATTATTTAAAAATAAACTGAGTCCATATTCTGTAAGAACACAGGCTGAGTGAGTATTCTTTTAACAAAACTGAGTCCACATTCCGTTAGGACACTGGCTTATGAGTATTCTGTTAGAAAACAGGCTGAGTGAGTATTCTTTAAACATAGACTGAGTCCATATTATATCAGAACCCAGGCTGAGTGAGTATACTGTTAGAACACAGGCTGAGTGAGTATTCTGTTAGAACAGAGGCTGAGTATTATGTTAGAACACAGGCTCAGTGTGCATTCTTTAAAAATAGACTTAGTCCATATTCTGTTAGAGCACAGGCTGAGTGAGTATTCTGTTAGAACACAGGCTGAGTGAGTGTTCTGTTAGAACACAGGCTGAGTGGTTATTATTTAAAAATAAACTGATTCCATATTCTGTTGGAACTCAGGCTGAGTATTCTTTTAACAAAATCGGAGTCCACATTCCCTTAGAACACAGGTTGAGTGAGTATTCTGTTAGAACACGGGCTGGGTGAGTATTCTCTTAGAACACAGGCTGAATGAGTATTATTTTAAAATAATCTGAATCCATATTCTGTTAGAACTCTCGCTGAGTGAGTATTCTGTTAGAACACAGGCTGAGTGAGTATTCTTTAAACATAGACTGAGTCCATATTCTGTTAGAAAACAGACTGAGATAGTAATTTTAGATGAGAATCTGAGTCAACATTCTGTTAAAACGCAGCTTGAGTGGGTAATATATAAAAGTAAACTGAGTCCATATTTTGTTCGAACACAGGCTGAGTGAATATTCTTTGAAAATAATCTGAATCCATATTCTCTTAAAACACTGGCTGAGTGAGTATTCTGTTAGAACACAGGCTGAGTGGGTATTATTTAAAAATGAAGTGAGTCCATAGTATTTAGAACACAGACTGAGTGAGTATTCTTTAAAGACAGACTTAGTCCATATTCTGTTAGAGCACTGTCTGAGTGAGTAATTTTTGAACAAAATCTTAGTCCACATTCTGTTAGAACACAGGCTGAGTGAGTATTCCGTTAGAACACAGTCTGAGTGAGTATTCTTTAAACATAGACTGCGTCCAAATTCTGTTAGAACACAGACTGCGTTAGTAATTTTTGATCTGAATCCATATTCTGTTAGAACACAGGCTGAGTTAGTATTCTTTGAAAATAATCTGAATCCATATTCTGGTAGAACACTGGCTGAGTGAGTATGCTTTGAAAATAATCTGAGTCAATATCTTGTTAGAACACTTGCTGAGTTAGTATGTTGTTAAAACCCAGGCTCGGTGAGTATTTTGTTAGAACACAGGCTGAGTGCGTATTATTTAAAAATAAACTGAGTCCGTATTATTTAGAACACAGACTGAGTGAGTATTTTTCGAACAAAATCTGAGTTCACATTCTGTTAGAACACAGGCTGATTTAGTATTCTGTTAGAACACAGGCTAAGTGAGTGTTCTGTTAGAACACTGAACTGAGTGAGTATTCTTTAAACATAGACTGCGTCCAAATTCTGTTAGGACACAGACTGAGTTAGTAATTTTTGATCTGAATCCACATTCTGTTAGAACACAGGCTGAGTGCGTATTATTTAAAAATAAACTGAGTCCGTATTATTTAGAACACAGACTGAGTGAGTATTTTTTGTACAAAATCTGAGTCCACATTCTGTTAGAACACAGGCTGATTTAGTATTCTGTTAGAACACAGGCTAAGTGAGTGTTCTGTTAGAACACTGAACTGAGTGAGTATTCTTTAAACATAGACTGCGTCCAAATTCTGTTAGGACACAGACTGAGTTAGTAATTTTTGATCTGAATCCACATTCTGTTAGAACACAGGCTGAGTGCGTATTATTTAAAAATAAACTGAGTCCATATTCTGTAAGAACACAGGCTGAGTGAGTATTCTTTTAACAAAACTGAGTCCACATTCCATTAGGACACTGGCTTATGAGTATTCTGTTAGAAAACAGGCTGAGTGAGTATTCTTTAAACATAGACTGAGTTCATATTATATCAGAACACAGGCTGAGTGAGTATACTGTTAGAACACAGGCTGAGTGAGTATTCTGTTAGAACAGAGGCTGAGTATTATGTTAGAACACAGGCTCAGTGTGCATTCTTTAAAAATAGACTTAGTCCATATTCTGTTAGAGCACAGGCTGAGTGAGTATTCTGTTAG
The DNA here is from genome assembly GCF_987537825.1 of Furipterus horrens. Classification (NCBI taxonomy): domain Eukaryota; kingdom Metazoa; phylum Chordata; class Mammalia; order Chiroptera; family Furipteridae; genus Furipterus; species Furipterus horrens. Next base: position 727,049 of record NW_028327197.1, on the reverse strand, counting down.
AACACAGGCTGAGTGAGTGTTCTGTTAGAACACAGGCTGAGTGTTTATTATTTAAAAATAAACTGATTCCATATTCTGTTAGAACTCAGGCTGAGTATTCTTTTAACAAAATCTGAGTCCACATTCCCTTAGAACACAGGTTGAGTGAGTATTCTGTTAGAACACGGGCTGGGTGAGTATTCTCTTAGAACACAGGCTCAATGTGTATTATTTTAAAATAATCTGAATCCATATTCTGTTAGAACTCTCGCTGAGTGAGTATTCTGTTAGAACACAGGCTGAGTGAGTATTCTTTAAACATAGACTGAGTCCATATTCTGTTAGAAAACAGACTGAGTTAGTAATTTTAGATGAGAATCTGAGTCAACATTCTGTTAAAACGCAGCTTGAGTGGGTAATATATAAAAGTAAACTGAGTCCATATTTTGTTCGAACACAGGCTGAGTGAATATTCTTTGAAAATAATCTGAATCCATATTCTCTTAAAACACTGGCTGAGTGAGTATTCTGTTAGAACACAGGCTGAGTGGGTATTATTTAAAAATAAAGTGAGTCCATAGTATTTAGAACACAGACTGAGTATTCTTTAAAGACAGACTTAGTCCATATTCTGTTAGAGCACAGTCTGAGTGAGTAATTTTTGAACAAAATCTTAGTCCACATTCTGTTAGAACACAGGCTGAGTGAGTATTCCGTTAGAACACAGTCTGAGTGAGTATTCTTTAAACATAGACTGCGTCCAAATTCTGTTAGAACACAGACTGAGTTAGTAATTTTTGATTTGAATCCATATTGTGTTAGAACACTGGCTGAGTGAGTATGCTTTGAAAATAATCTGAGTCAATATCTTGTTAGAACACTTGCTGAGTTAGTATTTTGTTAAAACCCAGGCTCGGTGAGTATTTTGTTAGAACACAGGCTGAGTGCGTATTATTTAAAAATAAACTGAGTCCGTATTATTTAGAACACAGACTGAGTGAGTATTTTTTGTACAAAATCTGAGTCCACATTCTGTTAGAACACAGGCTGATTTAGTATTCTGTTAGAACACAGGCTAAGTGAGTGTTCTGTTAGAACACTGAACTGAGTGAGTATTCTTTAAACATAGACTGCGTCCAAATTCTGTTAGGACACAGACTGAGTTAGTAATTTTTGATCTGAATCCACATTCTGTTAGAACACAGGCTGAGTTAGTATTCTTTGAAAATAGTCTGAATCCATATTCTGGTAGAACACTGGCTGAGTGAGTATTCTTTGAAAATAATCTGAATGCATATTCTGGTATAACACTGGCTGAATGAGTATTCTTTAAAAATAATCTGAGTCAATATCCTGTTAGAACACTTGCTGAATTAGTATTTTGTTAAAACCCAGGCTGAGTGAGTATTCTGTTAGAACACAGGCTGAGTGCGTATTATTTAAAAATAAACTGAGTCCATATTCTGTAAGAACACAGGCTGAGTGAGTATTCTTTTAACAAAACTGAGTCCACATTCCGTTAGGACACTGGCTTATGAGTATTCTGTTAGAAAACAGGCTGAGTGAGTATTCTTTAAACATAGACTGAGTCCATATTATATCAGAACCCAGGCAGAGTGAGTATACTGTTAGAACACAGGCTGAGTGAGTATTCTGTTAGAACAGAGGCTGAGTATTATGTTAGAACACAGGCTCAGTGTGCATTCTTTAAAAATAGACTTAGTCCATATTCTGTTAGAGCACAGGCTGAGTGAGTATTCTGTTAGAACACAGGCTGAGTGAGTGTTCTGTTAGAACACAGGCTGAGTGGTTATTATTTAAAAATAAACTGATTCCATATTCTGTTGGAACTCAGGCTGAGTATTCTTTTAACAAAATCGGAGTCCACATTCCCTTAGAACACAGGTTTAGTGAGTATTCTGTTAGAACACGGGCTGGGTGAGTATTCTCTTAGAACACAGGCTGAATGAGTATTATTTTAAAATAATCTGAATCCATATTCTGTTAGAACTCTCGCTGAGTGAGTATTCTGTTAGAACACAGGCTGAGTGAGTATTCTTTAAACATAGACTGAGTCCATATTCTGTTAGAAAACAGACTGAGATAGTAATTTTAGATGAGAATCTGAGTCAACATTCTGTTAAAACGCAGCTTGAGTGGGTAATATATAAAAGTAAACTGAGTCCATATTTTGTTCGAACACAGGATGAGTGAATATTCTTTGAAAATAATCTGAATCCATATTCTCTTAAAACACTGGCTGAGTCAGTATTTTGTTAGAACACAGGCTGAGTGGGTATTATTTAAAAATGAAGTGAGTCCATAGTATTTAGAACACAGACTGAGTGAGTATTCTTTAAAGACAGACTTAGTCCATATTCTGTTAGAGCACAGTCTGAGTGAGTAATTTTTGAACAAAATCTTAGTCCACATTCTGTTAGAACACAGGCTGAGTGAGTATTCCGTTAGAACACAGTCTGAGTGAGTATTCTTTAAACATAGACTGCGTCCAAATTCTGTTAGAACACAGACTGCGTTAGTAATTTTTGATCTGAATCCATATTCTGTTAGAACACAGGCTGAGTTAGTATTCTTTGAAAATAATCTGAATCCATATTCTGGTAGAACACTGGCTGAGTGAGTATGCTTTGAAAATAATCTGAGTCAATATCTTGTTAGAACACTTGCTGAGTTAGTATGTTGTTAAAACCCAGGCTCAGTGAGTATTTTGTTAGAACACAGGCTGAGTGCGTATTATTTAAAAATAAACTGAGTCCGTATTATTTAGAACACAGACTGAGTGAGTATTTTTCGAACAAAATCTGAGTTCACATTCTGTTAGAACACAGGCTGATTTAGTATTCTGTTAGAACACAGGCTAAGTGAGTGTTCTGTTAGAACACTGAACTGAGTGAGTATTCTTTAAACATAGACTGCGTCCAAATTCTGTTAGGACACAGACTGAGTTAGTAATTTTTGATCTGAATCCACATTCTGTTAGAACACAGGCTGAGTGCGTATTATTTAAAAATAAACTGAGTCCATATTCTGTAAGAACACAGGCTGAGTGAGTATTCTTTTAACAAAACTGAGTCCACATTCCGTTAGGACAGTGGCTTATGAGTATTCTGTTAGAAAACAGGCTGAGTGAGTATTCTTTAAACATAGACTGAGTTCATATTATATCAGAACACAGGCTGAGTGAGTATACTGTTAGAACACAGGCTGAGTGAGTATTCTGGTAGAACAGAGGCTGAGTATTATGTTAGAACACAGGCTCAGTGTGCATTCTTTAAAAATAGACTTAGTCCATATTCTGTTAGAGCACAGGCTGAGTGAGTATTCTGTTAGAACACAGGCTGAGTGAGTGTTCTGTTAGAACACAGGCTGAGTGGTTATTATTTAAAAATAAACTGATTCCATATTCTGTTAGAACTCAGGCTGAGTATTCTTTTAACAAAATCTGAGTCCACATTCCCTTAGAACACAGGTTGAGTGAGTATTCTGTTAGAACACGGGCTGGGTGCGTATTCTCTTAGAACACAGGCTCAATGAGTATTATTTTAAAATAATCTGAATCCATATTCTGTTAGAACTCTCGCTGAGTGAGTATTCTGTTAGAACACAGGCTGAGTGAGTATTCTTTAAACATAGACTGAGTCCATATTCTGTTAGAAAACAGACTGAGTTAGTAAATTTAGATGAGAATCTGAGTCAACATTCTGTTAAAACGCAGCTTGAGTGGGTAATATATAAAAGTAATCTGAGTCCATATTTTGTTCGAACACAAGCTGAGTGAATATTCTTTGAAAATAACCTGAATCCATATTCTCTTAAAACACTGGCTGAGTGAGTATTCTGTTAGAACACAGGCTGAGTGGGTATTATTTAAAAATAAAGTGAGTCCATAGTATTTAGAACACAGACTGAGTATTCTTTAAAGACAGACTTAGTCCATATTCTGTTAGAGCACAGTCTGAGTGAGTAATTTTTGAACAAAATCTTAGTCCACATTCTGTTAGAACACAGGCTGAGTGAGTATTCCATTAGAACACAGTCTGAGTGAGTATTCTTTAAACATAGACTGCGTCCAAATTCTGTTAGAACACAGACTGAGTTAGTAATTTTTGATTTGAATCCATATTGTGTTAGAACACTGGCTGAGTGAGTATGCTTTGAAAATAATCTGAGTCAATATCTTGTTAGAACACTTGCTGAGTTAGTATTTTGTTAAAACCCAGGCTCGGTGAGTATTTTGTTAGAACACAGGCTGAGTGCGTATTATTTAAAAATAAACTGAGTCCGTATTATTTAGAACACAGACTGCGTGAGTATTTTTTGTACAAAATCTGAGTCCACATTCTGTTAGAACACAGGCTGATTTAGTATTCTGTTAGAACACAGGCTAAGTGAGTGTTCTGTTAGAACACTGAACTGAGTGAGTATTCTTTAAACATAGACTGCGTCCAAATTCTGTTAGGACACAGACTGAGTTAGTAATTTTTGATCTGAATCCACATTCTGTTAGAACACAGGCTGAGTTAGTATTCTTTGAAAATAGTCTGAATCCATATTCTGGTAGAACACTGGCTGAGTGAGTATTCTTTGAAAATAATCTGAATGCATATTCTGGTATAACACTGGCTGAATGAGTATTCTTTAAAAATAATCTGAGTCAATATCCTGTTAGAACACTTGCTGAATTAGTATTTTGTTAAAACCCAGGCTGAGTGAGTATTCTGTTAGAACACAGGCTGAGTGCGTATTATTTAAAAATAAACTGAGTCCATATTCTGTAAGAACACAGGCTGAGTGAGTATTCTTTTAACAAAACTGAGTCCACATTCCGTTAGGACACTGGCTTATGAGTATTCTGTTAGAAAACAGGCTGAGTGAGTATTCTTTAAACATAGACTGAGTCCATATTATATCAGAACCCAGGCTGAGTGAGTATACTGTTAGAACACAGGCTGAGTGAGTATTCTGTTAGAACAGAGGCTGAGTATTATGTTAGAACACAGGCTCAGTGTGCATTCTTTAAAAATAGACTTAGTCCATATTCTGTTAGAGCACAGGCTGAGTGAGTATTCTGTTAGAACACAGGCTGAGTGAGTGTTCTGTTAGAACACAGGCTGAGTGGTTATTATTTAAAAATAAACTGATTCCATATTCTGTTGGAACTCAGGCTGAGTATTCTTTTAACAAAATCGGAGTCCACATTCCCTTAGAACACAGGTTGAGTGAGTATTCTGTTAGAACACGGGCAGGGTGAGTATTCTCTTAGAACACAGGCTGAATGAGTATTATTTTAAAATAATCTGAATCCATATTCTGTTAGAACTCTCGCTGAGTGAGTATTCTGTTAGAACACAGGCTGAGTGAGTATACTTTAAACATAGACTGAGTCCATATTCTGTTAGAAAACAGACTGAGATAGTAATTTTAGATGAGAATCTGAGTCAACATTCTGTTAAAACGCAGCTTGAGTGGTAATATATAAAAGTAAACTGAGTCCATATTTTGTTCGAACACAGGATGAGTGAATATTCTTTGAAAATAATCTGAATCCATATTCTCTTAAAACACTGGCTGAGTCAGTATTTTGTTAGAACACAGGCTGAGTGGGTATTATTTAAAAATGAAGTGAGTCCATAGTATTTAGAACACAGACTGAGTGAGTATTCTTTAAAGACAGACTTAGTCCATATTCTGTTAGAGCACAGTCTGAGTGAGTAATTTTTGAACAAAATCTTAGTCCACATTCTGTTAGAACACAGGCTGAGTGAGTATTCCGTTAGAACACAGTCTGAGTGAGTATTCTTTAAACATAGACTGCGTCCAAATTCTGTTAGAACACAGACTGCGTTAGTAATTTTTGATCTGAATCCATATTCTGTTAGAACACAGGCTGAGTTAGTATTCTTTGAAAATAATCTGAATCCATATTCTGGTAGAACACTGGCTGAGTGAGTATGCTTTGAAAATAATCTGAGTCAATATCTTGTTAGAACACTTGCTGAGTTAGTATGTTGTTAAAACCCAGGCTCGGTGAGTATTTTGTTAGAACACAGGCTGAGTGCGTATTATTTAAAAATAAACTGAGTCCGTATTATTTAGAACACAGACTGAGTGAGTATTTTTCGAACAAAATCTGAGTTCACATTCTGTTAGAACACAGGCTGATTTAGTATTCTGTTAGAACACAGGCTAAGTGAGTGTTCTGTTAGAACACTGAACTGAGTGAGTATTCTTTAAACATAGATGGCGTCCAAATTCTGTTAGGACACAGACTGAGTTAGTAATTTTTGATCTGAATCCACATTCTGTTAGAACACAGGCTGAGTGCGTATTATTTAAAAATAAACTGAGTCCATATTCTGTAAGAACACAGGCTGAGTGAGTATTCTTTTAACAAAACTGAGTCCACATTCCGTTAGGACAGTGGCTTATGAGTATTCTGTTAGAAAACAGGCTGAGTGAGTATTCTTTAAACATAGACTGAGTTCATATTATATCAGAACACAGGCTGAGTGAGTATACTGTTAGAACACAGGCTGAGTGAGTATTCTGTTAGAACAGAGGCTGAGTATTATGTTAGAACACAGGCTCAGTGTGCATTCTTTAAAAATAGACTTAGTCCATATTCTGTTAGAGCACAGGCTGAGTGAGTATTCTGTTAGAACACAGGCTGAGTGAGTGTTCTGTTAGAACACAGGCTGAGTGGTTATTATTTAAAAATAAACTGATTCCATATTCTGTTAGAACTCAGGCTGAGTATTCTTTTAACAAAATCTGAGTCCACATTCCCTTAGAACACAGGTTGAGTGAGTATTCTGTTAGAACACGGGCTGGGTGCGTATTCTCTTAGAACACAGGCTCAATGAGTATTATTTTAAAATAATCTGAATCCATATTCTGTTAGAACTCTCGCTGAGTGAGTATTCTGTTAGAACACAGGCTGAGTGAGTATTCTTTAAACATAGACTGAGTCCATATTCTGTTAGAAAACAGACTGAGTTAGTAATTTTAGATGAGAATCTGAGTCAACATTCTGTTAAAACGCAGCTTGAGTGGGTAATATATAAAAGTAATCTGAGTCCATATTTTGTTCGAACACAGGCTGAGTGAATATTCTTTGAAAATAACCTGAATCCATATTCTCTTAAAACACTGGCTGAGTGAGTATTCTGTTAGAACACAGGCTGAGTGGGTATTATTTAAAAATAAAGTGAGACCATAGTATTTAGAACACAGACTGAGTATTCTTAAAAGACAGACTTAGTCCATATTCTGTTAGAGCACAGTCTGAGTGAGTAATTTTTGAACAAAATCTTAGTCCACATTCTGTTAGAACACAGGCTGAGTGAGTATTCCATTAGAACACAGTCTGAGTGAGTATTCTTTAAACATAGACTGCGTCCAAATTCTGTTAGAACACAGACTGAGTTAGTAATTTTTGATTTGAATCCATATTGTGTTAGAACACTGGCTGAGTGAGTATGCTTTGAAAATAATCTGAGTCAATATCTTGTTAGAACACTTGCTGAGTTAGTATTTTGTTAAAACCCAGGCTCGGTGAGTATTTTGTTAGAACACAGGCTGAGTGCGTATTATTTAAAAATAAACTGAGTCCGTATTATTTAGAACACAGACTGAGTGAGTATTTTTTGTACAAAATCTGAGTCCACATTCTGTTAGAACACAGGCTGATTTAGTATTCTGTTAGAACACAGCCTAAGTGAGTGTTCTGTTAGAACACTGAACTGAGTGAGTATTCTTTAAACATAGACTGTGTCCAAATTCTGTTAGAAAACAGACTGAGATAGTAATTTTAGATGAGAATCTGAGTCAACATTCTGTTAAAACGCAGCTTGAGTGGGTAATATATAAAAGTAAACTGAGTCCATATTTTGTTCGAACACAGGATGAGTGAATATTCTTTGAAAATAATCTGAATCCATATTCTCTTAAAACACTGGCTGAGTCAGTATTTTGTTAGAACACAGGCTGAGTGGGTATTATTTAAAAATGAAGTGAGTCCATAGTATTTAGAACACAGACTGAGTATTCTTTAAAGACAGACTTAGTCCATATTCTGTTAGAGCACAGTCTGAGTGAGTAATTTTTGAACAAAATCTTAGTCCACATTCTGTTAGAACACAGGCTGAGTGAGTATTCCGTTAGAACACAGTCTGAGTGAGTATTCTTTAAACATAGACTGCGTCCAAATTCTGTTAGAACACAGACTGCGTTAGTAATTTTTGATCTGAATCCATATTCTGTTAGAACACAGGCTGAGTTAGTATTCTTTGAAAATAATCTGAATCCATATTCTGGTAGAACACTGGCTGAGTGAGTATGCTTTGAAAATAATCTGAGTCAATATCTTGTTAGAACACTTGCTGAGTTAGTATGTTGTTAAAACCCAGGCTCGGTGAGTATTTTGTTAGAACACAGGCTGAGTGCGTATTATTTAAAAATAAACTGAGTCCGTATTATTTAGAACACAGACTGAGTGAGTATTTTTCGAACAAAATCTGAGTTCACATTCTGTTAGAACACAGGCTGATTTAGTATTCTGTTAGAACACAGGCTAAGTGAGTGTTCTGTTAGAACACTGAACTGAGTGAGTATTCTTTAAACATAGACGGCGTCCAAATTCTGTTAGGACACAGACTGAGTTAGTAATTTTTGATCTGAATCCACATTCTGTTAGAACACAGGCTGAGTGCGTATTATTTAAAAATAAACTGAGTCCATATTCTGTAAGAACACAGGCTGAGTGAGTATTCTTTTAACAAAACTGAGTCCACATTCCGTTAGGACAGTGGCTTATGAGTATTCTGTTAGAAAACAGGCTGAGTGAGTATTCTTTAAACATAGACTGAGTTCATATTATATCAGAACACAGGCTGAGTGAGTATACTGTTAGAACACAGGCTGAGTGAGTATTCTGTTAGAACAGAGGCTGAGTATTATGTTAGAACACAGGCTCAGTGTGCATTCTTTAAAAATAGACTTAGTCCATATTCTGTTAGAGCACAGGCTGAGTGAGTATTCTGTTAGAACACAGGCTGAGTGAGTGTTCTGTTAGAACACAGGCTGAGTGGTTATTATTTAAAAATAAACTGATTCCATATTCTGTTAGAACTCAGGCTGAGTATTCTTTTAACAAAATCTGAGTCCACATTCCCTTAGAACACAGGTTGAGTGAGTATTCTGTTAGAACACGGGCTGGGTGCGTATTCTCTTAGAACACAGGCTCAATGAGTATTATTTTAAAATAATCTGAATCCATATTCTGTTAGAACTCTCGCTGAGTGAGTATTCTGTTAGAACACAGGCTGAGTGAGTATTCTTTAAACATAGACTGAGTCCATATTCTGTTAGAAAACAGACTGAGTTAGTAATTTTAGATGAGAATCTGAGTCAACATTCTGTTAAAACGCAGCTTGAGTGGGTAATATATAAAAGTAATCTGAGTCCATATTTTGTTCGAACACAGGCTGAGTGAATATTCTTTGAAAATAACCTGAATCCATATTCTCTTAAAACACTGGCTGAGTGAGTATTCTGTTAGAACACAGGCTGAGTGGGTATTATTTAAAAATAAAGTGAGTCCATAGTATTTAGAACACAGACTGAGTATTCTTAAAAGAGAGACTTAGTCCATATTCTGTTAGAGCACAGTCTGAGTGAGTAATTTTTGAACAAAATCTTAGTCCACATTCTGTTAGAACACAGGCTGAGTGAGTATTCCATTAGAACACAGTCTGAGTGAGTATTCTTTAAACATAGACTGCGTCCAAATTCTGTTAGAACACAGACTGAGTTAGTAATTTTTGATTTGAATCCATATTGTGTTAGAACACTGGCTGAGTGAGTATGCTTTGAAAATAATCTGAGTCAATATCTTGTTAGAACACTTGCTGAGTTAGTATTTTGTTAAAACCCAGGCTCGGTGAGTATTTTGTTAGAACACAGGCTGAGTGCGTATTATTTAAAAATAAACTGAGTCCGTATTATTTAGAACACAGACTGAGTGAGTATTTTTTGTACAAAATCTGAGTCCACATTCTGTTAGAACACAGGCTGATTTAGTATTCTGTTAGAACACAGCCTAAGTGAGTGTTCTGTTAGAACACTGAACTGAGTGAGTATTCTTTAAACATAGACTGCGTCCAAATTCTGTTAGGACACAGACTGAGTTAGTAATTTTTGATCTGAATCCACATTCTGTTAGAACACAGGCTGAGTTAGTATTCTTTGAAAATAGTCTGAATCCATATTCTGGTAGAACACTGGCTGAGTGAGTATTCTTTGAAAATAATCTGAATGCATATTCTGGTATAACACTGGCTGAATGAGTATTCTTTGAAAATAATCTGAGTCAATATCCTGTTAGAACACTTGCTGAATTAGTATTTTGTTAAAACCCAGGCTGAGTGAGTATTCTGTTAGAACACAGGCTGAGTGCGTATTATTTAAAAATAAACTGAGTCCATATTCTGTAAGAACACAGGCTGAGTGAGTATTCTTTTAACAAAACTGAGTCCACATTCCGTTAGGACACTGGCTTATGAGTATTCTGTTAGAAAACAGGCTGAGTGAGTATTCTTTAAACATAGACTGAGTCCATATTATATCAGAACCCAGGCAGAGTGAGTATACTGTTAGAACACAGGCTGAGTGAGTATTCTGTTAGAACAGAGGCTGAGTATTATGTTAGAACACAGGCTCAGTGTGCATTCTTTAAAAATAGACTTAGTCCATATTCTGTTAGAGCACAGGCTGAGTGAGTATTCTTTTAGAACACAGGCTGAGTGTTTATTATTTAAAAATAAACTGATTCCATATTCTGTTAGAACTCAGGCTGAGTATTCTTTTAACAAAATCTGAGTCCACATTCCCTTAGAACACAGGTTGAGTGAGTATTCTGTTAGAACACGGGCAGGGTGAGTATTCTCTTAGAACACAGGCTCAATGAGTATTATTTTAAAATAATCTGAATCCATATTCTGTTAGAACTCTCGCTGAGTGAGTATTCTGTTAGAACACAGGCTGAGTGAGTATTCTTTAAACATAGACTGAGTCCATATTCTGTTAGAAAACAGACTGAGTTAGTAATTTTAGATGAGAATCTGAGTCAACATTCTGTTAAAACGCAGCTTGAGTGGGTAATATATAAAAGTAAACTGAGTCCATATTTTGTTCGAACACAGGCTGAGTGAATATTCTTTGAAAATAATCTGAATCCATATTCTCTTAAAACACTGGCTGAGTGAGTATTCTGTTAGAACACAGGCTGAGTGGGTATTATTTAAAAATGAAGTGAGTCCATAGTATTTAGAACACAGACTGAGTGAGTATTCTTTAAAGACAGACTTAGTCCATATTCTGTTAGAGCACAGTCTGAGTGAGTAATTTTTGAACAAAATCTTAGTCCACATTCTGTTAGAACACAGGCTGAGTGAGTATTCCGTTAGAACACAGTCTGAGTGAGTATTCTTTAAACATAGACTGCGTCCAAATTCTGTTAGAACACAGACTGCGTTAGTAATTTTTGATCTGAATCCATATTCTGTTAGAACACAGGCTGAGTTAGTATTCTTTGAAAATAATCTGAATCCATATTCTGGTAGAACACTGGCTGAGTGAGTATGCTTTGAAAATAATCTGAGTCAATATCTTGTTAGAACACTTGCTGAGTTAGTATGTTGTTAAAACCCAGGCTCGGTGAGTATTTTGTTAGAACACAGGCTGAGTGCGTATTATTTAAAAATAAACTGAGTCCGTATTATTTAGAACACAGACTGAGTGAGTATTTTTCGAACAAAATCTGAGTTCACATTCTGTTAGAACACAGGCTGATTTAGTATTCTGTTAGAACACAGGCTAAGTGAGTGTTCTGTTAGAACACTGAACTGAGTGAGTATTCTTTAAACATAGACTGCGTCCAAATTCTGTTAGGACACAGACTGAGTTAGTAATTTTTGATCTGAATCCACATTCTGTTAGAACACAGGCTGAGTTAGTATTCTTTGAAAATAGTCTGAATCCATATTCTGGTAGAACACTGGCTGAGTGAGTATTCTTTGAAAATAATCTGAATGCATATTCTGGTATATCACTGGCTGAATGAGTATTCTTTGAAAATAATCTGAGTCAATATCCTGTTAGAACACTTGCTGAATTAGTATTTTGTTAAAACCCAAGCTGAGTGAGTATTCTGTTAGAACACAGGCTGAGTGCGTATTATTTAAAAATAAACTGAGTCCATATTCTGTAAGAACACAGGCTGAGTGAGTATTCTTTTAACAAAACTGAGTCCACATTCCGTTAGGACACTGGCTTATGAGTATTCTGTTAGAAAACAGGCTGAGTGAGTATTCTTTAAACATAGACTGAATCCATATTATATCAGAACACAGGCTGAGTGAGTATACTGTTAGAACACAGGCTGAGTGAGTATTCTGTTAGAACAGAGGCTGAGTATTATGTTAGAACACAGGCTCAGTGTGCATTCTTTAAAAATAGACTTAGTCCATATTCTGTTAGAGCACAGGCTGAGTGAGTATTCTGTTAGAACACAGGCTGAGTGAGTGTTCTGTTAGAACACAGGCTGAGTGGTTATTATTTAAAAATAAACTGATTCCATATTCTGTTAGAACTCAGGCTGAATATTCTTTTAACAAAATCTGAGTCCACATTCCCTTAGAACACAGTTTGAGTGAGTATTCTGTTAGAACACGGGCTGGGTGAGTATTCTCTTAGAACACAGGCTGAATGAGTATTATTTTAAAATAATCTGAATCCATATTCTGTTAGAACTCTCGCTGAGTGAGTATTCTGTTAGAACACAGGCTGAGTGAGTATTCTTTAAACATAGACTGAGTCCATATTCTGTTAGAAAACAGACTGAGATAGTAATTTTAGATGAGAATCTGAGTCAACATTCTGTTAAAACGCAGCTTGAGTGGGTAATATATAAAAGTAAACTGAGTCCATATTTTGTTCGAACACAGGATGAGTGAATATTCTTTGAAAATAATCTGAATCCATATTCTCTTAAAACACTGGCTGAGTGAGTATTCTGTTAGAACACAGGCTGAGTGGGTATTATTTAAAAATAAAGTGAGTCCATAGTATTTAGAACACAGACAGAGTGAGTATTCTTTAAAGACAGACTTAGTCCATATTCTGTTAGAGCACAGTCTGAGTGAGTAATTTTTGAACAAAATCTTCGTCCACATTCTGTTAGAACACAGGCTGAGTGAGTATTCCGTTAGAACACAGTCTGAGTGAGTATTCTTTAAACATAGACTGCGTCCAAATTCTGTTAGAACACAGACTGCGTTAGTAATTTTTGATCTGAATCCATATTCTGTTAGAACACAGGCTGAGTTAGTATTCTTTGAAAATAATCTGAATCCATATTCTGGTAGAACACTGGCTGAGTGAGTATGCTTTGAAAATAATCTGAGTCAATATCTTGTTAGAACACTTGCTGAGTTAGTATTTTGTTAAAACCCAGGCTCGGTGAGTATTTTGTTAGAACACAGGCTGAGTGCGTATTATTTAAAAATAAACTGAGTCCGTATTATTTAGAACACAGACAGAGTGAGTATTTTTTGAACAAAATCTGAGTCCACATTCTGTGAGAACACAGGCTGATTTAGTATTCTGTTAGAACACAGGCTAAGTGAGTGTTCTGTTAGAACACTGAACTGAGTGAGTATTCTTTAAACATAGACGGCGTCCAAATTCTGTTAGGACACAGACTGAGTTAGTAATTTTTGATCTGAATCCACATTCTGTTAGAACACAGGCTGAGTTAGTATTCTTTGAAAATAGTCTGAATCCATATTCTGGTGGAACACTGACTGAGTGAGTATTCTTTGAAAATAATCTGAATGCATATTCTGGTATAACACTGGCTGAATGAGTATTCTTTAAAAATAATCTGAGTCAATATCCTGTTAGAACACTTGCTGAATTAGTATTTTGTTAAAACCCAGGCTGAGTGAGTATTCTGTTAGAACACAGGCTGAGTGCGTATTATTTAAAAATAAACTGAGTCCATATTCTGTAAGAGCACAGGCTGAGTGAGTATTCTTTTAACAAAACTGAGTCCACATTCCGTTAGGACACTGGCTTATGAGTATTCTGTTAGAAAACAGGCTGAGTGAGTATTCTTTAAACATAGACTGAGTCCATATTATATCAGAACACAGGCTGAGTGAGTATACTGTTAGAACACAGGCTGAGTGAGTATTCTGTTAGAACAGAGGCTGAGTATTATGTTAGAACACAGGCTCAGTGTGCATTCTTTAAAAATAGACTTAGTCCATATTCTGTTAGAGCACAGGCTGAGTGAGTATTCTGTTAGAACACAGGCTGAGTGAGTGTTCTGTTAGAACACAGGCTGAGTGGTTATTATTTAAAAATAAACTGATTCCATATTCTGTTAGAACTCAGGCTGAGTATTCTTTTAACAAAATCTGAGTCCACATTCCCTTAGAACACAGGTTGAGTGAGTATTCTGTTAGAACACGGGCTGGGTGAGTATTCTCTTAGAACACAGGCTGAATGAGTATTATTTTAAAATAATCTGAACCCATATTCTGTTAGAACTCTCGCTGAGTGAGTATTCTGTTAGAACACAGGCTGAGTGAGTATTCTTTAAACATAGACTGAGTCCATATTCTGTTAGAAAACAGACTGAGTTAGTAATTTTAGATGAGAAACTGAGTCAACATTCTGTTAAAACGCAGCTTGAGTGGGTAATATATAAAAGTAAACTGAGTCCATATTTTGTTCGAACACAGGCTGAGTGAATATTCTTTGAAAATAATCTGAATCCATATTCACTTAAAACACTAGCTCAGTGAGTATTCTGTTAGAACACAGGATGAGTGGGTATTATTTAAAAATAAAGTGAGTCCATAGTATATAGAACACAGACTGAGTGAGTATTTTTTGAACAAAATCTGAGTCCACATTCTGTTAGAACAGAGATTGAGTGAGTATTCCGTTAGAACACAGTCTGAGTGAGTATTCTTTAAAGACAGACTTAGTCCATATTCTGTTAGAGCACAGTCTGAGTGAGTAATTTTGAACAAAATCTTCGTCCACATTCTGTTAGAACACAGGCTGAGTGAGTATTCCGTTAGAACACAGTCTCAGTGAGTATTCTTTAAACATAGACTGCGTCCAAATTCTGTTAGAACACAGACTGAGTTAGTAATTTTTGATCTGAATCCATATTCTGTTAGAACACAGGCTGAGTTAGTATTCTTTGAAAATAATCTGACTCCATATTCTGGTAGAACACTGGCTGAGTGAGTATGCTTTGAAAATAATCTGAGTCAATATCTTGTTAGAACACTTGCTGAGTTAGTATTTTGTTAAAACCCAGGCTCGGTGAGTATTTTGTTAGAACACAGGCTGAGTGCGTATTATTTAAAAATAAACTGAGTCCGTATTATTTAGAACACAGACAGAGTGAGTATTTTTTGAACTAAATCTGAGTCCACATTCTGTTAGAACACAGGCTGATTTAATATTCTGTTAGAACACAGGCTAAGTGCGTGTTCTGTTAGAACACTGAACTGAGTGAGTATTCTTTAAACATAGACTGCGTCCAAATTCCGTTAGGACACAGACTGTGTTAGTAATTTTTGATCTGAATCCACATTCTGTTAGAACACAGGCTGAGTTAGTATTCTTTGAAAATAGTCTGAATCCATATTCTGGTAGAACACTGGCTGAGTGAGTATTCTTTGAAAATAATCTGAATGCATATTCTGGTATAACACTGGCTGAATGAGTATTCTTTGAAAATAATCTGAGTCAATATCCTGTTAGAACTCTTGCTGAATTAGTATTTTGTTAAAACCCAGGCTGAGTGAGTATTCTGTTAGAACACAGGCTGAGTGCGTATTATTTAAAAATAAACTGAGTCCATATTCTGTAAGAACACAGGCTGAGTGAGTATTCTTTTAACAAAACTGAGTCCACATTCCGTTAGGACACTGGCTTATGAGTATTCTGTTAGAAAACAGGCTGAGTGAGTATTCTTTAAACATAGAGTGAATCCATATTATATCAGAACACAGGCTGAGTGAGTATACTGTTAGAACACAGGCTGAGTGAGTATTCTGTTAGAACAGAGGCTGAGTATTATGTTAGAACACAGGCTCAGTGTGCATTCTTTAAAAATAGACTTAGTCCATATTCTGTTAGAGCACAGGCTGAGTGAGTATTCTGTTAGAACACAGGCTGAGTGAGTGTTCTGTTAGAACACAGGCTGAGTGGTTATTATTTAAAAATAAACTGATTCCATATTCTGTTCGAACTCAGGCTGAGTATTCTTTTAACAAAATCGGAGTCCACATTCCCTTAGAACACAGGTTGAGTGAGTATTCTGTTAGAACACGGGCTGGGTGAGTATTCTCTTAGAACACAGGCTGAATGAGTATTATTTTAAAATAATCTGAATCCATATTCTGTTAGAACTCTCGCTGAGTGAGTATTCTGTTAGAACACAGGCTGAGTGAGTATTCTTTAAACATAGACTGAGTCCATATTCTGTTAGAAAACAGACTGAGTTAGTAATTTTAGATGAGAATCTGAGTCCACATTCTGTTAAAACGCAGCTTGAGTGGGTAATATATAAAAGTAAACTGAGTCCATATTTTGTTCGAACACAGGCTGAGTGAATATTCTTTGACAATAATCTGAATCCATATTCTCTTAAAACACTGGCTGAGTGAGTATTCTGTTAGAACACAGGCTGAGTGGGTATTATTTAAAAATAAAGTGAGTCCATAGTATTTAGAACACAGACTGAGTGAGTATTTTTTGAACAAAATCTGAGTCCACATTCTGTTAGAACAGAGGCTGAGTGAGTATTCCGTTAGAACACAGTCTGAGTGAGTATTCTTTAAAGACAGACTTAGTCCACATTCTGTTAGAGCACAGTCTGAGTGAGTAATTTTTGAACAAAATCTTAGTCCACATTCTGTTAGAACACAGTCTGAGTGAGTATTCCGTTAGAACACAGTCTGAGTGAGTATTCTTTAAAGACAGACTTAGTCCACATTCTGTTAGAACACAGGCTGAGTGAGTATTCCGTTAGAACACAGTCTGAGTGAGTATTCTTTAAACATAGACTGCGTCCAAATTCTGTTAGGACACAGACTGAGTTAGTAATTTTTGTTCTGAATCCATATTGTGATAGAACACAGGCTGAGTTAGTATTCTTTGAAAATAATCTGAATCCATATTCTGGTAGAACACTGGCTGAGTGAGTATGCTTTGAAAATAATCTGAGTCAATATCTTGTTAGAACACTTGCTGAGTTAGTATTTTGTTAAAACCCAGGCTCGGTGAGTATTTTGTTAGAACACAGGCTGAGTGCGTATTATTTAAAACTAGACTGAGTCCGTATTATTTAGAACACAGACTGAGTGAGTATTTTTTGAACAAAATCTGAGTCCACATTCTGTTAGAACACAGGCTGATTTAGTATTCTGTTAGAACACAGGCTAAGTGAGTGTTCTGTTAGAACACTGAACTGAGTGAGTATTCTTTAAACATAGACTGCGTCCAAATTCTGTTAGGACACAGACTGAGTTAGTAATTTTTGATCTGAATCCACATTCTGTTAGAACACAGGCTGAGTTAGTATTCTTTGAAAATAGTCTGAATCCATATTCTGGTAGAACACTGGCTGAGAGAGTATTCTTTAAAAATAATCTGAGTCAATATCCTGTTAGAACACTTGCTGAATTAGTATTTTGTTAAAACCCAGGCTGAGTGAGTATTCTGTTAGAACACAGGCTGAGTGCGTATTATTTAAAAATAAACTGAGTCCATATTCTGTAAGAACACAGGCTGAGTGAGTATTCTTTTAACAAAACTGAGTCCACATTCCGTTAGGACACTGGCTTATGTGTATTCTGTTAGAAAACAGGCTGAGTGAGTATTTTTTAAACATAGACTGAGTCCATATTATATCAGAACACAGGCTGAGTGAGTATACTGTTAGAACACAGGCTGAGTGAGTATTCTGTTAGAACAGAGGCTGAGTATTATGTTAGAACACAGGCTCAGTGTGCATTCTTTAAAAATAGACTTAGTCCATATTCTGTTAGAGCACAGGCTGAGTGAGTATTCTTTTAGAACACAGGCTGAGTGAGTATTCTTTAAACATAGACTGAGTCCATATTCTGTTAGAAAACAGACTGAGTTAGTAATTTTAGATGAGAATCTAAGTCAACATTCTGTTAAAACGCAGCTTGAGTGGGTAATATATAAAAGTAAACTGAGTCCATATTTTGTTCGAACACAGGCTGAGTGAATATTCTTTGAAAATAATCTGAATCCATATTCTCTTAAAACACTGGCTGAGTGAGTATTCTGCTAGAACACAGGCTGAGTGGGTATTATTTAAAAATAAAGTGAGTCCATAGTATTTAGAACACAGACTGAGTGAGTATTCTTTAAAGACAGACTTAGTCCATATTCTGTTAGAGCATAGTCTGAGTGAGTAATTTTTGAACAAAATCTTAGTCCACATTCTGTTAGAACACAGACTGAGTGAGTATTCCGTTAGAACACAGTCTGAGTGAGTATTCTTTAAACATAGACTGCGTTCAAATTCTGTTAGAACACAGACTGAGTTAGTAATTTTTGATTTGAATCCATATTGTGTTAGAACACAGGCTGAGTTAGTATTCTTTGAAAATAATCTGAATTCATATTCTGGTAGAACACTGGCTGAGTGAGTATGCTTTGAAAATAATCTGAGTCAATATCTTGTTAGAACACTTGCTGAGTTAGTATGTTGTTAAAACCCAGGCTCGGTGAGTATTTTGTTAGAACACAGGCTGAGTGCGTATTATTTAAAAATAAACTGAGTCCGTATTATTTAGAACACGGACTGAGTGAGTATTTTTTGTACAAAATCTGAGTCCACATTCTGTTAGAACACAGGCTGATTTAGTATTCTGTTAGAACACAGGCTAAGTGAGTGTTCTGTTAGAACACTGAACTGAGTATTCTTTAAACATAGACTGCGTCCAAATTCTGTTAGGACACAGACTGAGTTAGTAATTTTTGATCTGAATCCACATTCTGTTAGAACACAGGCTGAGTGCGTATTATTTAAAAATAAACTGAGTCCATATTCTGTAAGAACACAGGCTGAGTGAGTATTCTTTTAACAAAACTGAGTCCACATTCCGTTAGGACACTGGCTTATGAGTATTCTGTTAGAAAACAGGCTGAGTGAGTATTCTTTAAACATAGACTGAGTTCATATTATATCAGAACACAGGCTGAGTGAGTATACTGTTAGAACACAGGCTGAGTGAGTATTCTGTTAGAACAGAGGCTGAGTATTATGTTAGAACACAGGCTCAGTGTGCATTCTTTAAAAATAGACTTAGTCCATATTCTGTTAGAGCACAGGCTGAGTGAGTATTCTGTTAGAACACAGGCTGAGTGAGTGTTCTGTTAGAACACAGGCTGAGTGGTTATTATTTAAAAATAAACTGATTCCATATTCTGTTAGAACTCAGGCTGAGTATTCTTTTAACAAAATCTGAGTCCACATTCCCTTAGAACACAGGTTGAGTGAGTATTCTGTTAGAACACGGGCTGGGTGAGTATTCTCTTAGAACACAGGCTCAATGAGTATTATTTTAAAATAATCTGAATCCATATTCTGTTAGAACTCTCGCTGAGTGAGTATTCTGTTAGAACACAGGCTGAGTGAGTATTCTTTAAACATAGACTGAGTCCATATTCTGTTAGAAAACAGACTGAGTTAGTAATTTTAGATGAGAATCTAAGTCAATATTCTGTTAAAACTCAGCTTGAGTGGGTAATATATAAAACTAAACTGAGTCCATATTTTGTTCCAACACAGGCTGAGTGAATATTCTTTGAAAATAATCTGAATCCATATTCTCTTAAAACACTGGCTGAGTGAGTATTCTGTTAGAACACAGGCTGAGTGGGTATTATTTAAAAATGAAGTGAGTCCATAGTATTTAGAACACAGACTGAGTGAGTATTCTTTAAAGACAGACTTAGTCCATATTCTGTTAGAGCACAGTCTGAGTGAGTAATTTTTGAACAAAATCTTCGTCCACATTCTGTTAGAACACAGACTGAGTGAGTATTCCGTTAGAACACAGTCTGAGTGAGTATTCTTTAAACATAGACTGCGTTCAAATTCTGTTAGAACACAGACTGAGTTAGTAATTTTTGATTTGAATCCATATTGTGTTAGAACACAGGCTGAGTTAGTATTCTTTGAAAATAATCTGAATTCATATTCTGGTAGAACACTGGCTGAGTGAGTATGCTTTGAAAATAATCTGAGTTAATATCTTGTTAGAACACTTGCTGAGTTAGTATGTTGTTAAAACCCAGGCTCGGTGAGTATTTTGTTAGAACACAGGCTGAGTGCGTATTATTTAGAACACAGACTGAGTGAGTATTTTTTGTACAAAATCTGAGTCCACATTCTGTTAGAACACAGGCTGATTTAGTATTCTGTTAGAACACAGGCTAAGTGAGTGTTCTGTTAGAACATTGAACTGAGTGAGTATTCTTTAAACATAGACTGCGTCCAAATTCTGTTAGGACACAGATTGAGTTAGTAATTTTTGATCTGAATCCACATTCTGTTAGAACACAGGCTGAGTGCGTATTATTTAAAAATAAACTGAGTCCATATTCTGTAAGAACACAGGCTGAGTGAGTATTCTTTTAACAAAACTGAGTCCACATTCCGTTAGGACACTGGCTTATGAGTATTCTGTTAGAAAACAGGCTGAGTGAGTATTCTTTAAACATAGACTGAGTTCATATTATATCAGAACACAGGCTGAGTGAGTATACTGTTAGAACACAGGCTGAGTGAGTATTCTGTTAGAACAGAGGCTGAGTATTCTGTTAGAACACAGGCTGAGTGGGTATTATTTAAAAATGAAGTGAGTCCATAGTATTTAGAACACAGACTGAGTGAGTATTCTTTAAAGACAGACTTAGTCCATATTCTGTTAGAGCACAGTCTGAGTGAGTAATTTTTGAACAAAATCTTAGTCCACATTCTGTTAGAACACAGGCTGAGTGAGTATTCCGTTAGAACACAGTCTCAGTGAGTATTCTTTAAACATAGACTGCGTCCAAATTCTGTTAGAACACAGACTGCGTTAGTAATTTTTGATCTGAATCCATATTCTGTTAGAACACAGGCTGAGTTAGTATTCTTTGAAAATAATCTGAATCCATATTCTGGTAGAACACTGGCTGAGTGAGTATGCTTTGAAAATAATCTGAGTCAATATCTTGTTAGAACACTTGCTGAGTTAGTATTTTGTTAAAACCCAGGCTCGGTGAGTATTTTGTTAGAACACAGGCTGAGTGCGTATTATTTAAAAATAAACTGAGTCCGTATTATTTAGAACACAGACTGAGTGAGTATTTTTCGAACAAAATCTGAGTTCACATTCTGTTAGAACACAGGCTGATTTAGTATTCTGTTAGAACACAGGCTAAGTGAGTGTTCTGTTAGAACACTGAACTGAGTGAGTATTCTTTAAACATAGACTGCGTCCAAATTCTGTTAGGACACAGACTGAGTTAGTAATTTTTGATCTGAATCCACATTCTGTTAGAACACAGGCTGAGTTAGTATTCTTTGAAAATAGTCTGAATCCATATTCTGGTAGAACACTGGCTGAGTGAGTATTCTTTGAAAATAATCTGAATGCATATTCTGGTATATCACTGGCTGAATGAGTATTCTTTGAAAATAATCTGAGTCAATATCCTGTTAGAACACTTGCTGAATTAGTATTTTGTTAAAACCCAAGCTGAGTGAGTATTCTGTTAGAACACAGGCTGAGTGCGTATTATTTAAAAATAAACTGAGTCCATATTCTGTAAGAACACAGGCTGAGTGAGTATTCTTTTAACAAAACTGAGTCCACATTCCGTTAGGACACTGGCTTATGAGTATTCTGTTAGAAAACAGGCTGAGTGAGTATTCTTTAAACATAGACTGAGTCCATATTATATCAGAACCCAGGCTGAGTGAGTATACTGTTAGAACACAGGCTGAGTGAGTATTCTGTTAGAACAGAGGCTGAGTATTATGTTAGAACACAGGCTCAGTGTGCATTCTTTAAAAATAGACTTAGTCCATATTCTGTTAGAGCACAGGCTGAGTGAGTATTCTGTTAGAACACAGGCTGAGTGAGTGTTCTGTTAGAACACAGGCTGAGTGGTTATTATTTAAAAATAAACTGATTCCATATTCTGTTAGAACTCAGGCTGAATATTCTTTTAACAAAATCTGAGTCCACATTCCCTTAGAACACAGGTTGAGTGAGTATTCTGTTAGAACACGGGCTGGGTGAGTATTCTCTTAGAACACAGGCTGAATGAGTATTATTTTAAAATAATCTGAATCCATATTCTGTTAGAACTCTCGCTGAGTGAGTATTCTGTTAGAACACAGGCTGAGTGAGTATTCTTTAAACATAGACTGAGTCCATATTCTGTTAGAAAACAGACTGAGATAGTAATTTTAGATGAGAATCTGAGTCAACATTCTGTTAAAACGCAGCTTTAGTGGGTAATATATAAAAGTAAACTGAGTCCATATTTTGTTCGAACACAGGATGAGTGAATATTCTTTGAAAATAATCTGAATCCATATTCTCTTAAAACACTGGCTGAGTGAGTATTCTGTTAGAACACAGGCTGAGTGGGTATTATTTAAAAATAAAGTGAGTCCATAGTATTTAGAACACAGACAGAGTGAGTATTCTTTAAAGACAGACTTAGTCCATATTCTGTTAGAGCACAGTCTGAGTGAGTAATTTTTGAACAAAATCTTCGTCCACATTCTGTTAGAACACAGGCTGAGTGAGTATTCCGTTAGAACACAGTCTGAGTGAGTATTCTTTAAACATAGACTGCGTCCAAATTCGGTTAGAACACAGACTGCGTTAGTAATTTTTGATCTGAATCCATATTCTGTTAGAACACAGGCTGAGTTAGTATTCTTTGAAAATAATCTGAATCCATATTCTGGTAGAACACTGGCTGAGTGAGTATGCTTTGAAAATAATCTGAGTCAATATCTTGTTAGAACACTTGCTGAGTTAGTATTTTGTTAAAACCCAGGCTCGGTGAGTATTTTGTTAGAACACAGGCTGAGTGCGTATTATTTAAAAATAAACTGAGTCCGTATTATTTAGAACACAGACTGAGTGAGTATTTTTTGAACAAAATCTGAGTCCACATTTTGTGAGAACACAGGCTGATTTAGTATTCTGTTAGAACACAGGCTAAGTGAGTGTTCTGTTAGAACATTGAACTGAGTGAGTATTCTTTAAACATAGACTGCGTCCAAATTCTGTTAGGACACAGATTGAGTTAGTAATTTTTGATCTGAATCCACATTCTGTTAGAACACAGGCTGAGTGCGTATTATTTAAAAATAAACTGAGTCCATATTCTGTAAGAACACAGGCTGAGTGAGTATTCTTTTAACAAAACTGAGTCCACATTCCGTTAGGACACTGGCTTATGAGTATTCTGTTAGAAAACAGGCTGAGTGAGTATTCTTTAAACATAGACTGAGTTCATATTATATCAGAACACAGGCTGAGTGAGTATACTGTTAGAACACAGGCTGAGTGAGTATTCTGTTAGAACAGAGGCTGAGTATTATGTTAGAACACAGGCTCAGTGTGCATTCTTTAAAAATAGACTTAGTC
The DNA here is from genome assembly GCF_987537825.1 of Furipterus horrens. Lineage (NCBI taxonomy): Eukaryota > Metazoa > Chordata > Mammalia > Chiroptera > Furipteridae > Furipterus > Furipterus horrens. The sequence goes on along the minus strand of NW_028327197.1, from coordinate 703,263 downwards.
CATATTCTGTTAGAGCACAGGCTGAGTGAGTATTCTGTTAGAACACAGGATGAGTGAGTGTTCTGATAGAACACAGGCTGAGTGTTTATTATTTAAAAATAAACTGATTCCATATTCTGTTAGAACTCAGGCTGAGTATTCTTTTAACAAAATCGGAGTCCACATTCCCTTAGAACACAGGTTGAGTGAGTATTCTGTTAGAACACGGGCAGGGTGAGTATTCTCTTAGAACACAGGCTCAATGAGTATTATTTTAAAATAATCTGAATCCATATTCTGTTAGAACTCTCGCTGAGTGAGTATTCTGTTAGAACACAGGCTGAGTGAGTATTCTTTAAACATAGACTGAGTCCATATTCTGTTAGAAAACAGACTGAGTTAGTAATTTTAGATGAGAATCTGAGTCAACATTCTGTTAAAACGCAGCTTGAGTGGGTAATATATAAAAGTAAACTGAGTCCATATTTTGTTCGAACACAGGCTGAGTGAATATTCTTTGAAAATAATCTGAATCCATATTCTCTTAAAACACTGGCTGAGTGAGTATTCTGTTAGAACACAGGCTGAGTGGGTATTATTTAAAAATGAAGTGAGTCCATAGTATTTAGAACACAGACTGAGTGAGTATTCTTTAAAGACAGACTTAGTCCATATTCTGTTAGAGCACAGTCTGAGTGAGTAATTTTTGAACAAAATCTTAGTCCACATTCTGTTAGAACACAGGCTGAGTGAGTATTCCGTTAGAACACAGTCTCAGTGAGTATTCTTTAAACATAGACTGCGTCCAAATTCTGTTAGAACACAGACTGCGTTAGTAATTTTTGATCTGAATCCATATTCTGTTAGAACACAGGCTGAGTTAGTATTCTTTGAAAATAATCTGAATCCATATTCTGGTAGAACACTGGCTGAGTGAGTATGCTTTGAAAATAATCTGAGTCAATATCTTGTTAGAACACTTGCTGAGTTAGTATTTTGTTAAAACCCAGGCTCGGTGAGTATTTTGTTAGAACACAGGCTGAGTGCGTATTATTTAAAAATAAACTGAGTCCGTATTATTTAGAACACAGACTGAGTGAGTATTTTTCGAACAAAATCTGAGTTCACATTCTGTTAGAACACAGGCTGATTTAGTATTCTGTTAGAACACAGGCTAAGTGAGTGTTCTGTTAGAACACTGAACTGAGTGAGTATTCTTTAAACATAGACTGCGTCCAAATTCTGTTAGGACACAGACTGAGTTAGTAATTTTTGATCTGAATCCACATTCTGTTAGAACACAGGCTGAGTTAGTATTCTTTGAAAATAGTCTGAATCCATATTCTGGTAGAACACTGGCTGAGTGAGTATACTTTGAAAATAATCTGAATGCATATTCTGGTATATCACTGGCTGAATGAGTATTCTTTGAAAATAATCTGAGTCAATATCCTGTTAGAACACTTGCTGAATTAGTATTTTGTTAAAACCCAAGCTGAGTGAGTATTCTGTTAGAACACAGGCTGAGTGCGTATTATTTAAAAATAAACTGAGTCCATATTCTGTAATAGCACAGGCTGAGTGAGTATTCTTTTAACAAAACTGAGTCCACATTCCGTTAGGACACTGGCTTATGAGTATTCTGTTAGAAAACAGGCTGAGTGAGTATTCTTTAAACATAGACTGAGTCCATATTTTATCAGAACACAGGCTGAGTGAGTATTCTGTTAGAACACAGGCTGAGTGAGTGTTCTGTTAGAACACAGGCTGAGTGAGTGTTCTGTTAGAACACAGGCTGAGTGGTTATTATTTAAAAATAAACTGATTCCATATTCTGTTAGAACTCAGGCTGAGTATTCTTTTAACAAAATCTGAGTCCACATTCCCTTAGAACACAGGTTGAGTGAGTATTCTGTTAGAACACGGGCTGGGTGAGTATTCTCTTAGAACACAGGCTGAATGAGTATTATTTTAAAATAATCTGAACCCATATTTTGTTAGAACTCTCGCTGAGTGAGTATTCTGTTAGAACACAGGCTGAGTGAGTATTCTTTAAACATAGACTGAGTCCATATTCTGTTAGAAAACAGACTGAGTTAGTAATTTTAGATGAGAAACTGAGTCAACATTCTGTTAAAACGCATCTTGAGTGGGTAATATATAAAAGTAAACTGAGTCCATATTTTGTTCGAACACAGGCTGAGTGAATATTCTTTGAAAATAATCTGAATCCATATTCACTTAAAACACTAGCTCAGTGAGTATTCTGTTAGAACACAGGATGAGTGGGTATTATTTAAAAATAAAGTGAGTCCATAGTATATAGAACACAGACTGAGTGAGTATTTTTTGAACAAAATCTGAGTCCACATTCTGTTAGAACAGAGATTGAGTGAGTATTCCGTTAGAACACAGTCTGAGTGAGTATTCTTTAAAGACAGACTTAGTCCATATTCTGTTAGAGCACAGTCTGAGTGAGTAATTTTGAACAAAATCTTCGTCCACATTCTGTTAGAACACAGGCTGAGTGAGTATTCCGTTAGAACACAGTCTGAGTGAGTATTCTTTAAACATAGACTGCGTCCAAATTCTGTTAGAACACAGACTGAGTTAGTAATTTTTGATCTGAATCCATATTCTGTTAGAACACAGGCTGAGTTAGTATTCTTTGAAAATAATCTGACTCCATATTCTGGTAGAACACTGGCTGAGTGAGTATGCTTTGAAAATAATCTGAGTCAATATCTTGTTAGAACACTTGCTGAGTTAGTATTTTGTTAAAACCCAGGCTCGGTGAGTATTTTGTTAGAACACAGGCTGAGTGCGTATTATTTAAAAATAAACTGAGTCCGTATTATTTAGAACACAGACTGAGTGAGTATTTTTTGAACTAAATCTGAGTCCAGATTCTGTTAGAACACAGGCTGATTTAATATTCTGTTAGAACACAGGCTAAGTGTGTGTTCTGTTAGAACACTGAACTGAGTGAGTATTCTTTAAACATAGACTGCGTCCAAATTCCGTTAGGACACAGACTGTGTTAGTAATTTTTGATCTGAATCCACATTCTGTTAGAACACAGGCTGAGTTAGTATTCTTTGAAAATAGTCTGAATCCATATTCTGGTAGAACACTGGCTGAGTGAGTATTATTTGAAAATAATCTGAATGCATATTCTGGGATAACACTAGCTGAATGAGTATTCTTTGAAAATAATCTGAGTCAATATCCTGTTAGAACACTTGCTGAATTAGTATTTTGTTAAAACCCAGGCTGAGTGAGTATTCTGTTAGAACACAGGCTAGTGCGTATTATTTAAAAATAAACTGAGTCCATATTCTGTAAGAACACAGGCTGAGTGAGTATTCTTTTAACAAAACTGAGTCCACATTCCGTTAGGACACTGGCTTATGAGTATTCTGTTAGAAAACAGGCTGAGTGAGTATTCTTTAAACATAGACTGAGTCCATATTATATCAGAACCCAGGCAGAGTGAGTATACTGTTAGAACACAGGCTGAGTGAGTATTCTGTTAGAACAGAGGCTGAGTATTATGTTAGAACACAGGCTCAGTGTGCATTCTTTAAAAATAGACTTAGTCCATATTCTGTTAGAGCACAGGCTGTGTGAGTATTCTGTTAGAACACAGGCTGAGTGAGTGTTCTGTTAGAACACAGGCTGAGTGGTTATTATTTAAAAATAAACTGATTCCATATTCTGTTAGAACTCAGGCTGAGTATTCTTTTAACAAAATCGGAGTCCACATTCCCTTAGAACACAGGTTGAGTGAGTATTCTGTTAGAACACGGGCTGGGTGAGTATTCTCTTAGAACACAGGCTGAATGAGTATTATTTTAAAATAATCTGAATCCATATTCTGGTAGAACTCTCGCTGAGTGAGTATTCTGTTAGAACACAGGCTGAGTGAGTATTCTTTAAACATAGACTGAGTCCATATTCTGTTAGAAAACAGACTGAGTTAGTAATTTTAGATGAGAATCTGAGTCCACATTCTGTTAAAACGCAGCTTGAGTGGGTAATATATAAAAGTAAACTGAGTCCATATTTTGTTCGAACACAGGCTGAGTGAATATTCTTTGACAATAATCTGAATCCATATTCTCTTAAAACACTGGCTGAGTGAGTATTCTGTTAGAACACAGGCTGAGTGGGTATTATTTAAAAATAAAGTGAGTCCATAGTATTTAGAACACAGACTGAGTGAGTATTTTTTGAACAAAATCTGAGTCCACATTCTGTTAGAACAGAGGCTGAGTGAGTATTCCGTTAGAACACAGTCTGAGTGAGTATTCTTTAAAGACAGACTTAGTCCATATTCTGTTAGAGCACAGTCTGAGTGAGTAATTTTTGAACAAAATCTTAGTCCACATTCTGTTAGAACACAGTCTGAGTGAGTATTCCGTTAGAACACAGTCTGAGTGAGTATTCTTTAAACACAGACTTAGTCCACATTCTGTTAGAACACAGGCTGAGTGAGTATTCCGTTAGAACACAGTCTGAGTGAGTATTCTTTAAACATAGACTGCGTCCAAATTCTGTTAGGACACAGACTGAGTTAGTAATTTTTGTTCTGAATCCATATTGTGATAGAACACAGGCTGAGTTAGTATTCTTTGAAAATAATCTGAATCCATATTCTGGTAGAACACTGGCTGAGTGAGTATTCTTTGAAAATAATCTGAGTCAATATCTTGTTAGAACACTTGCTGAGTTAGTATTTTGTTAAAACCCAGGCTCGGTGAGTATTTTGTTAGAACACAGGCTGAGTGCGTATTATTTAAAACTAGACTGAGTCCGTATTATTTAGAACACAGACTGAGTGAGTATTTTTTGAACAAAATCTGAGTCCACATTCTGTTAGAACACAGGCTGATTTAGTATTCTGTTAGAACACAGGCTAAGTGAGTGTTCTGTTAGAACACTGAACTGAGTGAGTATTCTTTAAACATAGACGGCGTCCAAATTCTGTTAGGACACAGACTGAGTTAGTAATTTTTGATCTGAATCCACATTCTGTTAGAACACAGGCTGAGTTAGTATTCTTTGAAAATAGTCTGAATCCATATTCTGGTGGAACACTGACTGAGTGAGTATTCTTTGAAAATAATCTGAATGCATATTCTGGTATAACACTGGCTGAATGAGTATTCTTTAAAAATAATCTGAGTCAATATCCTGTTAGAACACTTGCTGAATTAGTATTTTGTTAAAACCCAGGCTGAGTGAGTATTCTGTTAGAACACAGGCTGAGTGCGTATTATTTAAAAATAAACTGAGTCCATATTCTGTAAGAGCACAGGCTGAGTGAGTATTCTTTTAACAAAACTGAGTCCACATTCCGTTAGGACACTGGCTTATGAGTATTCTGTTAGAAAACAGGCTGAGTGAGTATTCTTTAAACATAGACTGAGTCCATATTATATCAGAACACAGGCTGAGTGAGTATACTGTTAGAACACAGGCTGAGTGCGTATTATTTAAAACTAAACTGAGTCCGTATTATTTAGAACACAGACTGAGTGAGTATTTTTTGAACTAAATCTGAGTCCACATTCTGTTAGAACACAGGCTGATTTAGTATTCTGTTAGAACACAGGCTAAGTGCGTGTTCTGTTAGAACACTGAACTGAGTGAGTATTCTTTAAACATAGACTGCGTCCAAATTCCGTTAGGACACAGACTGAGTTAGTAATTTTTGATCTGAATCCACATTCTGTTAGAACACAGGCTGAGTTAGTATTCTTTGAAAATAGTCTGAATCCATATTCTGGTAGAACACTGGCTGAGTGAGTATTCTTTGAAAATAATCTGAATGCATATTCTGGTATAACACTGGCTGAATGAGTATTCTTTGAAAATAATCTGAGTCAATATCCTGTTAGAACACTTGCTGAATTAGTATTTTGTTAAAACCCAGGCTGAGTGAGTATTCTGTTAGAACACAGGCTGAGTGCGTATTATTTAAAAATAAACTGAGTCCATATTCTGTAAGAACACAGGCTGAGTGAGTATTCTTTTAACAAAACTGAGTCCACATTCCGTTAGGACACTGGCTTATGTGTATTCTGTTAGAAAACAGGCTGAGTGAGTATTTTTTAAACATAGACTGAGTCCATATTATATCAGAACACAGGCTGAGTGAGTATACTGTTAGAACACAGGCTGAGTGAGTATTCTGTTAGAACAGAGGCTGAGTATTATGTTAGAACACAGGCTCAGTGTGCATTCTTTAAAAATAGACTTAGTCCATATTCTGTTAGAGCACAGGCTGAGTGAGTATTCTGTTAGAACACAGGCTGAGTGAGTGTTCTGTTAGAACACAGGCTGAGTGGTTATTATTTAAAAATAAACTGATTCCATATTCTGTTAGAACTCAGGCTGAGTATTCTTTTAACAAAATCGGAGTCCACATTCCCTTAGAACACAGTTTGAGTGAGTATTCTGTTAGAACACGGGCTGGGTGATTATTCTCTTAGAACACAGGCTGAATGAGTATTATTTTAAAATAATCTGAATCCATATTCTGGTAGAACTCTCGCTGAGTGAGTATTCTGTTAGAACACATGCTGAGTGAGTATTCTTTAAACATAGACTGAGTCCATATTCTGTTAGAAAACAGACTGAGTTAGTAATTTTAGATGAGAATCTGAGTCCACATTCTGTTAAAACGCAGCTTGAGTGGGTAATATATAAAAGTAAACTGAGTCCATATTTTGTTCGAACACAGGCTGAGTGAATATTCTTTGAAAATAATCTGAATCCATATTCTCTTAAAACACTGGATGAGTGAGTATTCTGCTAGAACACAGGCTGAGTGGGTATTATTTAAAAATAAAGTGAGTCCATAGTATTTAGAACACAGACTGAGTGAGTATTTTTTGAACAAAATCTGAGTCCACATTCTGTTAGAACAGAGGCTGAGTGAGTATTCCGTTAGAACACAGTCTGAGTGAGTATTCTTTAAAGACAGACTTAGTCCATATTCTGTTAGAGCACAGTCTGAGTGAGTAATTTTTGAACAAAATCTTAGTCCACATTTTGTTAGAACACAGTCTGAGTGAGTATTCCGTTAGAACACAGTCTGAGTGAGTATTCTTTAAAGACAGACTTAGTCCACATTCTGTTAGAACACAGGCTGAGTGAGTATTCCGTTAGAACACAGTCTGAGTGAGTATTCTTTAAACATAGACTGCGTCCAAATTCTGTTAGGACACAGACTGAGTTAGTAATTTTTGTTCTGAATCCATATTGTGATAGAACACAGGCTGAGTTAGTATTCTTTGAAAATAATCTGAATCCATATTCTGGTAGAACACTGGCTGAGTGAGTATGCTTTGAAAATAATCTGAGTCAATATCTTGTTAGAACACTTGCTGAGTTAGTATTTTGTTAAAACCCAGGCTCGGTGAGTATTTTGTTAGAACACAGGCTGAGTGCGTATTATTTAAAACTAGACTGAGTCCGTATTATTTAGAACACAGACTGAGTGAGTATTTTTTGAACAAAATCTGAGTCCACATTCTGTTAGAACACAGGCTGATTTAGTATTCTGTTAGAACACAGGCTAAGTGAGTGTTCTGTTAGAACACTGAACTGAGTGAGTATTCTTTAAACATAGACGGCGTCCAAATTCTGTTAGGACACAGACTGAGTTAGTAATTTTTGATCTGAATCCACATTCTGTTAGAACACAGGCTGAGTTAGTATTCTTTGAAAATAGTCTGAATCCATATTCTGGTGGAACACTGACTGAGTGAGTATTCTTTGAAAATAATCTGAATGCATATTCTGGTATAACACTGGCTGAATGAGTATTCTTTAAAAATAATCTGAGTCAATATCCTGTTAGAACACTTGCTGAATTAGTATTTTGTTAAAACCCAGGCTGAGTGAGTATTCTGTTAGAACACAGGCTGAGTGCGTATTATTTAAAAATAAACTGAGTCCATATTCTGTAAGAGCACAGGCTGAGTGAGTATTCTTTTAACAAAACTGAGTCCACATTCCGTTAGGACACTGGCTTATGAGTATTCTGTTAGAAAACAGGCTGAGTGAGTATTCTTTAAACATAGACTGAGTCCATATTATATCAGAACACAGGCTGAGTGAGTATACTGTTAGAACACAGGCTGAGTGAGTATTCTGGTAGAACAGAGGCTGAGTATTATGTTAGAACACAGGCTCAGTGTGCATTCTTTAAAAATAGACTTAGTCCATATTCTGTTAGAGCACAGGCTGAGTGAGTATTCTGTTAGAACACAGGCTGAGTGAGTGTTCTGTTAGAACACAGGCTGAGTGGTTATTATTTAAAAATAAACTGATTCCATATTCTGTTAGAACTCAGGCTGAGTATTCTTTTAACAAAATCTGAGTCCACATTCCCTTAGAACACAGGTTGAGTGAGTATTCTGTTAGAACACGGGCTGGGTGAGTATTCTCTTAGAACACAGGCTGAATGAGTATTATTTTAAAATAATCTGAACCCATATTCTGTTAGAACTCTCGCTGAGTGAGTATTCTGTTAGAACACAGGCTGAGTGAGTATTCTTTAAACATAGACTGAGTCCATATTCTGTTAGAAAACAGACTGAGTTAGTAATTTTAGATGAGAAACTGAGTCAACATTCTGTTAAAACGCATCTTGAGTGGGTAATATATAAAAGTAAACTGAGTCCATATTTTGTTCGAACACAGGCTGAGTGAATATTCTTTGAAAATAATCTGAATCCATATTCACTTAAAACACTAGCTCAGTGAGTATTCTGTTAGAACACAGGATGAGTGGGTATTATTTAAAAATAAAGTGAGTCCATAGTATATAGAACACAGACTGAGTGAGTATTTTTTGAACAAAATCTGAGTCCACATTCTGTTAGAACAGAGATTGAGTGAGTATTCCGTTAGAACACAGTCTGAGTGAGTATTCTTTAAAGACAGACTTAGTCCATATTCTGTTAGAGCACAGTCTGAGTGAGTAATTTTGAACAAAATCTTCGTCCACATTCTGTTAGAACACAGGCTGAGTGAGTATTCCGTTAGAACACAGTCTGAGTGAGTATTCTTTAAACATAGACTGCGTCCAAATTCTGTTAGAACACAGACTGAGTTAGTAATTTTTGATCTGAATCCATATTCTGTTAGAACACAGGCTGAGTTAGTATTCTTTGAAAATAATCTGACTCCATATTCTGGTAGAACACTGGCTGAGTGAGTATGCTTTGAAAATAATCTGAGTCAATATCTTGTTAGAACACTTGCTGAGTTAGTATTTTGTTAAAACCCAGGCTCGGTGAGTATTTTGTTAGAACACAGGCTGAGTGCGTATTATTTAAAAATAAACTGAGTCCGTATTATTTAGAACACAGACTGAGTGAGTATTTTTTGAACTAAATCTGAGTCCACATTCTGTTAGAACACAGGCTGATTTAATATTCTGTTAGAACACAGGCTAAGTGCGTGTTCTGTTAGAACACTTAACTGAGTGAGTATTCTTTAAACATAGACTGCGTCCAAATTCCGTTAGGACACAGACTGTGTTAGTAATTTTTGATCTGAATCCACATTCTGTTAGAACACAGGCTGAGTTAGTATTCTTTGAAAATAGTCTGAATCCATATTCTGGTAGAACACTGGCTGAGTGAGTATTCTTTGAAAATAATCTGAATGCATATTCTGGGATAAAACTAGCTGAATGAGTATTCTTTGAAAATAATCTGAGTCAATATCCTGTTAGAACACTTGCTGAATTAGTATTTTGTTAAAACCCAGGCTGAGTGAGTATTCTGTTAGAACACAGGCTAGTGCGTATTATTTAAAAATAAACTGAGTCCATATTCTGTAAGAACACAGGCTGAGTGAGTATTCTTTTAACAAAACTGAGTCCACATTCCGTTAGGACACTGGCTTATGAGTATTCTGTTAGAAAACAGGCTGAGTGAGTATTCTTTAAACATAGACTGAGTCCATATTATATCAGAACCCAGGCAGAGTGAGTATACTGTTAGAACACAGGCTGAGTGAGTATTCTGTTAGAACAGAGGCTGAGTATTATGTTAGAACACAGGCTCAGTGTGCATTCTTTAAAAATAGACTTAGTCCATATTCTGTTAGAGCACAGGCTGAGTGAGTATTCTGTTAGAACACAGGCTGAGTGAGTGTTCTGTTAGAACACAGGCTGAGTGGTTATTATTTAAAAATAAACTGATTCCATATTCTGTTAGAACTCAGGCTGAGTATTCTTTTAACAAAATCGGAGTCCACATTCCCTTAGAACACAGGTTGAGTGAGTATTCTGTTAGAACACGGGCTGGGTGAGTATTCTCTTAGAACACAGGCTGAATGAGTATTATTTTAAAATAATCTGAATCCATATTCTGGTAGAACTCTCGCTGAGTGAGTATTCTGTTAGAACACAGGCTGAGTGAGTATTCTTTAAACATAGACTGAGTCCATATTCTGTTAGAAAACAGACTGAGTTAGTAATTTTAGATGAGAATCTGAGTCCACATTCTGTTAAAACGCAGCTTGAGTGGGTAATATATAAAAGTAAACTGAGTCCATATTTTTTTCGAACACAGGCTGAGTGAATATTCTTTGACAATAATCTGAATCCATATTCTCTTAAAACACTGGCTGAGTGAGTATTCTGTTAGAACACAGGCTGAGTGGGTATTATTTAAAAATAAAGTGAGTCCATAGTATTTAGAACACAGACTGAGTGAGTATTTTTTGAACAAAATCTGAGTCCACATTCTGTTAGAACAGAGGCTGAGTGAGTATTCCGTTAGAACACAGTCTGAGTGAGTATTCTTTAAAGACAGACTTAGTCCATATTCTGTTAGAGCACAGTCTGAGTGAGTAATTTTTGAACAAAATCTTAGTCCACATTCTGTTAGAACACAGTCTGAGTGAGTATTCCGTTAGAACACAGTCTGAGTGAGTATTCTTTAAAGACAGACTTAGTCCACATTCTGTTAGAACACAGGCTGAGTGAGTATTCCGTTAGAACACAGTCTGAGTGAGTATTCTTTAAACATAGACTGCGTCCAAATTCTGTTAGGACACAGACTGAGTTAGTAATTTTTGTTCTGAATCCATATTGTGATAGAACACAGGCTGAGTTAGTATTCTTTGAAAATAATCTGAATCCATATTCTGGTAGAACACTGGCTGAGTGAGTATGCTTTGAAAATAATCTGAGTCAATATCTTGTTAGAACACTTGCTGAGTTAGTATTTTGTTAAAACCCAGGCTCGGTGAGTATTTTGTTAGAACACAGGCTGAGTGCGTATTATTTAAAACTAGACTGAGTCCGTATTATTTAGAACACAGACTGAGTGAGTATTTTTTGAACAAAATCTGAGTCCACATTCTGTTAGAACACAGGCTGATTTAGTATTCTGTTAGAACACAGGCTAAGTGAGTGTTCTGTTAGAACACTGAACTGAGTGAGTATTCTTTAAACATAGACTGCGTCCAAATTCTGTTAGGACACAGACTGAGTTAGTAATTTTTGATCTGAATCCACATTCTGTTAGAACACAGGCTGAGTTAGTATTCTTTGAAAATAGTCTGAATCCATATTCTGGTAGAACACTGGCTGAGAGAGTATTCTTTGAAAATAATCTGAATGCATATTCTGGTATAACACTGGCTGAATGAGTATTCTTTGAAAATAATCTGAGTCAATATCCTGTTAGAACACTTGCTGAATTAGTATTTTGTTAAAACCCAGGCTGAGTGAGTATTCTGTTAGAACACAGGCTGAGTGCGTATTATTTAAAAATAAACTGAGTCCATATTCTGTAAGAACACAGGCTGAGTGAGTATTCTTTTAACAAAACTGAGTCCACATTCCGTTAGGACACTGGCTTATGTGTATTCTGTTAGAAAACAGGCTGAGTGAGTATTTTTTAAACATAGACTGAGTCCATATTATATCAGAACACAGGCTGAGTGAGTATACTGTTAGAACACAGGCTGAGTGAGTATTCTGTTAGAACAGAGGCTGAGTATTATGTTAGAACACAGGCTCAGTGTGCATTCTTTAAAAATAGACTTAGTCCATATTCTGTTAGAGCACAGGCTGAGTGAGTATTCTGTTAGAACACAGGCTGAGTGAGTGTTCTGTTAGAACACAGGCTGAGTGGTTATTATTTAAAAATAAACTGATTCCATATTCTGTTAGAACTCAGGCTGAGTATTCTTTTAACAAAATCTGAGTCCACATTCCCTTAGAACACAGTTTGAGTGAGTATTCTGTTAGAACACGGGCTGGGTGAGTATTCTCTTAGAACACAGGCTGAATGAGTATTATTTTAAAATAATCTGAATCCATATTCTGTTAGAACTCTCGCTGAGTGAGTATTCTGTTAGAACACATGCTGAGTGAGTATTCTTTAAACATAGACTGAGTCCATATTCTGTTAGAAAACAGACTGAGTTAGTAATTTTAGATGAGAATCTGAGTCAACATTCTGTTAAAACGCAGCTTGAGTGGGTAATATATAAAAGTAAACTGAGTCCATATTTTGTTCGAACACAGGCTGAGTGAATATTCTTTGAAAATAATCTGAATCCATATTCTCTTAAAACACTGGCTGAGTGAGTATTCTGCTAGAACACAGGCTGAGTGGGTATTATTTAAAAATAAAGTGAGTCCATAGTATTTAGAACACAGACTGAGTGAGTATTTTTTGAACAAAATCTGAGTCCACATTCTGTTAGAACAGAGGCTGAGTGAGTATTCCGTTAGAACACAGTCTGAGTGAGTATTCTTTAAAGACAGACTTAGTCCATATTCTGTTAGAGCACAGTCTGAGTGAGTAATTTTTGAACAAAATCTTAGTCCACATTCTGTTAGAACACAGTCTGAGTGAGTATTCCGTTAGAACACAGTCTGAGTGAGTATTCTTTAAAGACAGACTTAGTCCACATTCTGTTAGAACACAGGCTGAGTGAGTATTCCGTTAGAACACAGTCTGAGTGAGTATTCTTTAAACATAGACTGCGTCCAAATTCTGTTAGGACACAGACTGAGTTAGTAATTTTTGTTCTGAATCCATATTGTGATAGAACACAGGCTGAGTTAGTATTCTTTGAAAATAATCTGAATCCATATTCTGGTAGAACACTGGCTGAGTGAGTATGCTTTGAAAATAATCTGAGTCAATATCTTGTTAGAACACTTGCTGAGTTAGTATTTTGTTAAAACCCAGGCTCGGTGAGTATTTTGTTAGAACACAGGCTGAGTGCGTATTATTTAAAACTAGACTGAGTCCGTATTATTTAGAACACAGACTGAGTGAGTATTTTTTGAACAAAATCTGAGTCCACATTCTGTTAGAACACAGGCTGATTTAGTATTCTGTTAGAACACAGGCTAAGTGAGTGTTCTGTTAGAACACTGAACTGAGTGAGTATTCTTTAAACATAGACTGCGTCCAAATTCTGTTAGGACACAGACTGAGTTAGTAATTTTTGATCTGAATCCACATTCTGTTAGAACACAGGCTGAGTTAGTATTCTTTGAAAATAGTCTGAATCCATATTCTGGTAGAACACTGGCTGAGAGAGTATTCTTTGAAAATAATCTGAATGCATATTCTGGTATAACACTGGCTGAATGAGTATTCTTTGAAAATAATCTGAGTCAATATCCTGTTAGAACACTTGCTGAATTAGTATTTTGTTAAAACCCAGGCTGAGTGAGTATTCTGTTAGAACACAGGCTGAGTGCGTATTATTTAAAAATAAACTGAGTCCATATTCTGTAAGAACACAGGCTGAGTGAGTATTCTTTTAACAAAACTGAGTCCACATTCCGTTAGGACACTGGCTTATGTGTATTCTGTTAGAAAACAGGCTGAGTGAGTATTTTTTAAACATAGACTGAGTCCATATTATATCAGAACACAGGCTGAGTGAGTATACTGTTAGAACACAGGCTGAGTGAGTATTCTGTTAGAACAGAGGCTGAGTATTATGTTAGAACACAGGCTCAGTGTGCATTCTTTAAAAATAGACTTAGTCCATATTCTGTTAGAGCACAGGCTGAGTGAGTATTCTGTTAGAACACAGGCTGAGTGAGTGTTCTGTTAGAACACAGGCTGAGTGGTTATTATTTAAAAATAAACTGATTCCATATTCTGTTAGAACTCAGGCTGAGTATTCTTTTAACAAAATCTGAGTCCACATTCCCTTAGAACACAGGTTGAGTGAGTATTCTGTTAGAACACGGGCTGGGTGAGTATTCTCTTAGAACACAGGCTGAATGAGTATTATTTTAAAATAATCTGAATCCATATTCTGGTAGAACTCTCGCTGAGTGAGTATTCTGTTAGAACACAGGCTGAGTGAGTATTCTTTAAACATAGACTGAGTCCATATTCTGTTAGAAAACAGACTGAGTTAGTAATTTTAGATGAGAATCTGAGTCAACATTCTGTTAAAACGCAGCTTGAGTGGGTAATATATAAAAGTAAACTGAGTCCATATTTTGTTCGAACACAGGCTGAGTGAATATTCTTTGAAAATAATCTGAATCCATATTCTCTTAAAACACTGGCTGAGTGAGTATTCTGCTAGAACACAGGCTGAGTGGGTATTATTTAAAAATAAAGTGAGTCCATAGTATTTAGAACACAGACTGAGTGAGTATTTTTTGAACAAAATCTGAGTCCACATTCTGTTAGAACAGAGGCTGAGTGAGTATTCCGTTAGAACACAGTCTGAGTGAGTATTCTTTAAAGACAGACTTAGTCCATATTCTGTTAGAGCACAGTCTGAGTGAGTAATTTTTGAACAAAATCTTAGTCCACATTCTGTTAGAACACAGTCTGAGTGAGTATTCCGTTAGAACACAGTCTGAGTGAGTATTCTTTAAAGACAGACTTAGTCCACATTCTGTTAGAACACAGGCTGAGTGAGTATTCCGTTAGAACACAGTCTGAGTGAGTATTCTTTAAACATAGACTGCGTCGAAATTCTGTTAGGACACAGACTGAGTTAGTAATTTTTGTTCTGAATCCATATTGTGATAGAACACAGGCTGAGTTAGTATTCTTTGAAAATAATCTGAATCCATATTCTGGTAGAACACTGGCTGAGTGAGTATGCTTTGAAAATAATCTGAGTCAATATCTTGTTAGAACACTTGCTGAGTTAGTATTTTGTTAAAACCCAGGCTCGGTGAGTATTTTGTTAGAACACAGGCTGAGTGCGTATTATTTAAAACTAGACTGAGTCCGTATTATTTAGAACACAGACTGAGTGAGTATTTTTTGAACTAAATCTGAGTCCACATTCTGTTAGAACACAGGCTGATTTAGTATTCTGTTAGAACACAGGCTAAGTGAGTGTTCTGTTAGAACACTGAACTGAGTGAGTATTCTTTAAACATAGACTGCGTCCAAATTCTGTTAGGACACAGACTGAGTTAGTAATTTTTGATCTGAATCCACATTCTGTTAGAACACAGGCTGAGTTAGTATTCTTTGAAAATAGTCTGAATCCATATTCTGGTAGAACACTGGCTGAGAGAGTATTCTTTGAAAATAATCTGAATGCATATTCTGGTATAACACTGGCTGAATGAGTATTCTTTGAAAATAATCTGAGTCAATATCCTGTTAGAACACTTGCTGAATTAGTATTTTGTTAAAACCCAGGCTGAGTGAGTATTCTGTTAGAACACAGGCTGAGTGCGTATTATTTAAAAATAAACTGAGTCCATATTCTGTAAGAACACAGGCTGAGTGAGTATTCTTTTAACAAAACTGAGTCCACATTCCGTTAGGACACTGGCTTATGTGTATTCTGTTAGAAAACAGGCTGAGTGAGTATTTTTTAAACATAGACTGAGTCCATATTATATCAGAACACAGGCTGAGTGAGTATACTGTTAGAACACAGGCTGAGTGAGTATTCTGTTAGAACAGAGGCTGAGTATTATGTTAGAACACAGGCTCAGTGTGCATTCTTTAAAAATAGACTTAGTCCATATTCTGTTAGAGCA
This sequence comes from Furipterus horrens, assembly GCF_987537825.1. Classification (NCBI taxonomy): domain Eukaryota; kingdom Metazoa; phylum Chordata; class Mammalia; order Chiroptera; family Furipteridae; genus Furipterus; species Furipterus horrens. The sequence continues at coordinate 687,248 of NW_028327197.1, read as the reverse complement.
CAGGCTGAGTGAGTATTCTGTTAGAACACAGGCTGAGTGAGTGTTCTGTTAGAACACAGGCTGAGTGGTTATTATTTAAAAATAAACTGATTCCATATTCTGTTAGAACTCAGGCTGAGTATTCTTTTAACAAAATCTGAGTCCACATTCCCTTAGAACACAGGTTGAGTGAGTATTCTGTTAGAACACGGGCTGGGTGAGTATTCTCTTAGAACACAGGCTGAATGAGTATTATTTTAAAATAATCTGAATCCATATTCTGGTAGAACTCTCGCTGAGTGAGTATTCTGTTAGAACACAGGCTGAGTGAGTATTCTTTAAACATAGACTGAGTCCATATTCTGTTAGAAAACAGACTGAGTTAGTAATTTTAGATGAGAATCTGAGTCAACATTCTGTTAAAACGCAGCTTGAGTGGGTAATATATAAAAGTAAACTGAGTCCATATTTTGTTCGAACACAGGCTGAGTGAATATTCTTTGAAAATAATCTGAATCCATATTCTCTTAAAACACTGGCTGAGTGAGTATTCTGCTAGAACATAGGCTGAGTGGGTATTATTTAAAAATAAAGTGAGTCCATAGTATTTAGAACACAGACTGAGTGAGTATTTTTTGAACAAAATCTGAGTCCACATTCTGTTAGAACAGAGGCTGAGTGAGTATTCCGTTAGAACACAGTCTGAGTGAGTATTCTTTAAAGACAGACTTAGTCCATATTCTGTTAGAGCACAGTCTGAGTGAGTAATTTTTGAACAAAATCTTAGTCCACATTCTGTTAGAACACAGTCTGAGTGAGTATTCCGTTAGAACACAGTCTGAGTGAGTATTCTTTAAAGACAGACTTAGTCCACATTCTGTTAGAACACAGGCTGAGTGAGTATTCCGTTAGAACACAGTCTGAGTGAGTATTCTTTAAACATAGACTGCGTCGAAATTCTGTTAGGACACAGACTGAGTTAGTAATTTTTGTTCTGAATCCATATTGTGATAGAACACAGGCTGAGTTAGTATTCTTTGAAAATAATCTGAATCCATATTCTGGTAGAACACTGGCTGAGTGAGTATGCTTTGAAAATAATCTGAGTCAATATCTTGTTAGAACACTTGCTGAGTTAGTATTTTGTTAAAACCCAGGCTCGGTGAGTATTTTGTTAGAACACAGGCTGAGTGCGTATTATTTAAAACTAAACTGAGTCCGTATTATTTAGAACACAGACTGAGTGAGTATTTTTTGAACAAAATCTGAGTCCACATTCTGTTAGAACACAGGCTGATTTAGTATTCTGTTAGAACACAGGCTAAGTGAGTGTTCTGTTAGAACACTGAACTGAGTGAGTATTCTTTAAACATAGACTGCGTCCAAATTCTGTTAGGACACAGACTGAGTTAGTAATTTTTGATCTGAATCCACATTCTGTTAGAACACAGGCTGAGTTAGTATTCTTTGAAAATAGTCTGAATCCATATTCTGGTAGAACACTGGCTGAGTGAGTATTCTTTGAAAATAATCTGAATGCATATTCTGGTATAACACTGGCTGAATGAGTATTCTTTGAAAATAACCTGAGTCAATATCCTGTTAGAACACTTGCTGAATTAGTATTTTGTTAAAACCCAGGCTGAGTGAGTATTCTGTTAGAACACAGGCTGAGTGCGTATTATTTAAAAATAAACTGAGTCCATATTCTGTAAGAACACAGGCTGAGTGAGTATTCTTTTAACAAAACTGAGTCCACATTCCGTTAGGACACTGGCTTATGTGTATTCTGTTAGAAAACAGGCTGAGTGAGTATTTTTTAAACATAGACTGAGTCCATATTATATCAGAACACAGGCTGAGTGAGTATACTGTTAGAACACAGGCTGAGTGAGTATTCTGTTAGAACAGAGGCTGAGTATTATGTTAGAACACAGGCTCAGTGTGCATTCTTTAAAAATAGACTTAGTCCATATTCTGTTAGAGCACAGGCTGAGTGAGTATTCTGTTAGAACACAGGCTGAGTGAGTGTTCTGTTAGAACACAGGCTGAGTGGTTATTATTTAAAAATAAACTGATTCCATATTCTGTTAGAACTCAGGCTGAGTATTCTTTTAACAAAATCGGAGTCCACATTCCCTTAGAACACAGGTTGAGTGAGTATTCTGTTAGAACACGGGCTGGGTGATTATTCTCTTAGAACACAGGCTGAATGAGTATTATTTTAAAATAATCTGAATCCATATTCTGGTAGAACTCTCGCTGAGTGAGTATTCTGTTAGAACACATGCTGAGTGAGTATTCTTTAAACATAGACTGAGTCCATATTCTGTTAGAAAACAGACTGAGTTAGTAATTTTAGATGAGAATCTGAGTCAACATTCTGTTAAAACGCAGCTTGAGTGGGTAATATATAAAAGTAAACTGAGTCCATATTTTGTTCGAACACAGGCTGAGTGAATATTCTTTGAAAATAATCTGAATCCATATTCTCTTAAAACACTGGATGAGTGAGTATTCTGCTAGAACACAGGCTGAGTGGGTATTATTTAAAAATAAAGTGAGTCCATAGTATTTAGAACACAGACTGAGTGAGTATTTTTTGAACAAAATCTGAGTCCACATTCTGTTAGAACAGAGGCTGAGTGAGTATTCCGTTAGAACACAGTCTGAGTGAGTATTCTTTAAAGACAGACTTAGTCCATATTCTGTTAGAGCACAGTCTGAGTGAGTAATTTTTGAACAAAATCTTAGTCCACATTCTGTTAGAACACAGTCTGAGTGAGTATTCCGTTAGAACACAGTCTGAGTGAGTATTCTTTAAAGACAGACTTAGTCCACATTCTGTTAGAACACAGGCTGAGTGAGTATTCCGTTAGAACACAGTCTGAGTGAGTATTCTTTAAACATAGACTGCGTCGAAATTCTGTTAGGACACAGACTGAGTTAGTAATTTTTGTTCTGAATCCATATTGTGATAGAACACAGGCTGAGTTAGTATTCTTTGAAAATAATCTGAATCCATATTCTGGTAGAACACTGGCTGAGTGAGTATGCTTTGAAAATAATCTGAGTCAATATCTTGTTAGAACACTTGCTGAGTTAGTATTTTGTTAAAACCCAGGCTCGGTGAGTATTTTGTTAGAACACAGGCTGAGTGCGTATTATTTAAAACTAGACTGAGTCCGTATTATTTAGAACACAGACTGAGTGAGTATTTTTTGAACAAAATCTGAGTCCACATTCTGTTAGAACACAGGCTGATTTAGTATTCTGTTAGAACACAGGCTAAGTGAGTGTTCTGTTAGAACACTGAACTGAGTGAGTATTCTTTAAACATAGACTGCGTCCAAATTCTGTTAGGACACAGACTGAGTTAGTAATTTTTGATCTGAATCCACATTCTGTTAGAACACAGGCTGAGTTAGTATTCTTTGAAAATAGTCTGAATCCATATTCTGGTAGAACACTGGCTGAGAGAGTATTCTTTGAAAATAATCTGAATGCATATTCTGGTATAACACTGGCTGAATGAGTATTCTTTGAAAATAATCTGAGTCAATATCCTGTTAGAACACTTGCTGAATTAGTATTTTGTTAAAACCCAGGCTGAGTGAGTATTCTGTTAGAACACAGGCTGAGTGCGTATTATTTAAAAATAAACTGAGTCCATATTCTGTAAGAACACAGGCTGAGTGAGTATTCTTTTAACAAAACTGAGTCCACATTCGTTAGGACACTGGCTTATGTGTATTCTGTTAGAAAACAGGCTGAGTGAGTATTTTTTAAACATAGACTGAGTCCATATTATATCAGAACACAGGCTGAGTGAGTATACTGTTAGAACACAGGCTGAGTGAGTATTCTGTTAGAACAGAGGCTGAGTATTATGTTAGAACACAGGCTCAGTGTGCATTCTTTAAAAATAGACTTAGTCCATATTCTGTTAGAGCACAGGCTGAGTGAGTATTCTGTTAGAACACAGGCTGAGTGAGTGTTCTGTTAGAACACAGGCTGAGTGGTTATTATTTAAAAATAAACTGATTCCATATTCTGTTAGAACTCAGGCTGAGTATTCTTTTAACAAAATCTGAGTCCACATTCCCTTAGAACACAGGTTGAGTGAGTATTCTGTTAGAACACGGGCTGGGTGAGTATTCTCTTAGAACACAGGCTGAATGAGTATTATTTTAAAATAATCTGAATCCATATTCTGGTAGAACTCTCGCTGAGTGAGTATTCTGTTAGAACACAGGCTGAGTGAGTATTCTTTAAACATAGACTGAGTCCATATTCTGTTAGAAAACAGACTGAGTTAGTAATTTTAGATGAGAATCTGAGTCAACATTCTGTTAAAACGCAGCTTGAGTGGGTAATATATAAAAGTAAACTGAGTCCATATTTTGTTCGAACACAGGCTGAGTGAATATTCTTTGAAAATAATCTGAATCCATATTCTCTTAAAACACTGGCTGAGTGAGTATTCTGCTAGAACACAGGCTGAGTGGGTATTATTTAAAAATAAAGTGAGTCCATAGTATTTAGAACACAGACTGAGTGAGTATTTTTTGAACAAAATCTGAGTCCACATTCTGTTAGAACAGAGGCTGAGTGAGTATTCCGTTAGAACACAGTCTGAGTGAGTATTCTTTAAAGACAGACTTAGTCCATATTCTGTTAGAGCACAGTCTGAGTGAGTAATTTTTGAACAAAATCTTAGTTCACATTCTGTTAGAACACAGTCTGAGTGAATATTCCGTTAGAACACAGTCTGAGTGAGTATTCTTTAAAGACAGACTTAGTCCACATTCTGTTAGAACACAGGCTGAGTGAGTATTCCGTTAGAACACAGTCTGAGTGAGTATTCTTTAAACATAGACTGCGTCCAAATTCTGTTAGGACACAGACTGAGTTAGTAATTTTTGTTCTGAATCCATATTGTGATAGAACACAGGCTGAGTTAGTATTCTTTGAAAATAATCTGAATCCATATTCTGGTAGAACACTGGCTGAGTGAGTATGCTTTGAAAATAATCTGAGTCAATATCTTGTTAGAACACTTGCTGAGTTAGTATTTTGTTAAAACCCAGGCTCGGTGAGTATTTTGTTAGAACACAGGCTGAGTGCGTATTATTTAAAACTAAACTGAGTCCGTATTATTTAGAACACAGACTGAGTGAGTATTTTTTGAACAAAATCTGAGTCCACATTCTGTTAGAACACAGGCTGATTTAGTATTCTGTTAGAACACAGGCTAAGTGAGTGTTCTGTTAGAACACTGAACTGAGTGAGTATTCTTTAAACATAGACTGCGTCCAAATTCTGTTAGGACACAGACTGAGTTAGTAATTTTTGATCTGAATCCACATTCTGTTAGAACACAGGCTGAGTTAGTATTCTTTGAAAATAGTCTGAATCCATATTCTGGTAGAACACTGGCTGAGTGAGTATTCTTTGAAAATAATCTGAATGCATATTCTGGTATAACACTGGCTGAATGAGTATTCTTTGAAAATAACCTGAGTCAATATCCTGTTAGAACACTTGCTGAATTAGTATTTTGTTAAAACCCAGGCTGAGTGAGTATTCTGTTAGAACACAGGCTGAGTGCGTATTATTTAAAAATAAACTGAGTCCATATTCTGTAAGAACACAGGCTGAGTGAGTATTCTTTTAACAAAACTGAGTCCACATTCCGTTAGGACACTGGCTTATGAGTATTCTGTTAGAAAACAGGCTGAGTGAGTATTCTTTAAACATAGACTGAGTCCATATTATATCAGAACCCAGGCTGAGTGAGTATACTGTTAGAACACAGGCTGAGTGAGTATTCTGGTAGAACAGAGGCTGAGTATTATGTTAGAACACAGGCTCAGTGTGCATTCTTTAAAAATAGACTTAGTCCATATTCTGTTAGAGCACAGGCTGAGTGAGTATTCTGTTAGAACACAGGCTGAGTGAGTGTTCTGTTAGAACACAGGCTGAGTGGTTATTATTTAAAAATAAACTGATTCCATATTCTGTTAGAACTCAGGCTGAGTATTCTTTTAACAAAATCTGAGTCCACATTCCCTTAGAACACAGGTTGAGTGAGTATTCTGTTAGAACACGGGCAGGTTGAGTATTCTCTTAGAACACAGGCTGAATGAGTATTATTTTAAAATAATCTGAATCCATATTCTGGTAGAACTCTCGTTGAGTGAGTATTCTGTTAGAACACAGGCTGAGTGAGTATTCTTTAAACATAGACTGAGTCCATATTCTGTTAGAAAACAGACTGAGTTAGTAATTTCAGATGAGAATCTGAGTCAACATTCTGTTAAAACGCAGCTTGAGTGGGTAATATATAAAAGTAAACTGAGTCCATATTTTGTTCGAACACAGGCTGAGTGAATATTCTTTGAAAATAATCTGAATCCATATTCTCTTAAAACACTGGCTGAGTGAGTATTCTGCTAGAACACAGGCTGAGTGGGTATTATTTAAAAATAAAGTGAGTCCATAGTATTTAGAACACAGACTGAGTGAGTATTTTTTGAACAAAATCTGAGTCCACATTCTGTTAGAACAGAGGCTGAGTGAGTATCCCGTTAGAACACAGTCTGAGTGAGTATTCTTTAAAGACAGACTTAGTCCATATTCTGTTAGAGCACAGTCTGAGTGAGTAATTTTTGAACAAAATCTTAGTCCACATTCTGTTAGAACACAGGCTGAGTGAGTATTCCGTTAGAACACAGTCTGAGTGAGTATTCTTTAAACATAGACTGCGTCCAAATTCTGTTAGGACACAGACTGAGTTAGTAATTTTTGTTCTGAATCCATATTGTGATAGAACACAGGCTGAGTTAGTATTCTTTGAAAATAATCTGAATCCATATTCTGGTAGAACACTGGCTGAGTGAGTATGCTTTGAAAATAATCTGAGTCAATATCTTGTTAGAACACTTGCTGAGTTAGTATTTTGTTAAAACCCAGGCTCGGTGAGTATTTTGTTAGAACACAGGCTGAGTGCGTATTATTTAAAAATAAACTGAGTCCGTATTATTTAGAACACAGACTGAGTGAGTATTTTTTGAACTAAATCTGAGTCCACATTCTGTTAGAACACAGGCTGATTTAGTATTCTGTTAGAACACAGGCTAAGTGCGTGTTCTGTTAGAACACTGAACTGAGTGAGTATTCTTTAAACATAGACTGCGTCCAAATTCCGTTAGACACAGACTGAGTTAGTAATTTTTGATCTGAATCCACATTCTGTTAGAACACAGGCTGAGTTAGTATTCTTTGAAAATAGTCTGAATCCATATTCTGGTAGAACACTGGCTGAGTGAGTATTCTTTGAAAATAATCTGAATGCATATTCTGGTATAACACTGGCTGAATGAGTATTCTTTGAAAATAATCTGAGTCAATATCCTGTTAGAACACTTGCTGAATTAGTATTTTGTTAAAACCCAGGCTGAGTGAGTATTCTGTTAGAACACAGGCTGAGTGCGTATTATTTAAAAATAAACTGAGTCCATATTCTGTAAGAGCACAGGCTGAGTGAGTATTCTTTTAACAAAACTGAGTCCACATTCCGTTAGGACACTGGCTTATGAGTATTCTGTTAGAAAACAGGCTGAGTGAGTATTCTTTAAACATAGACTGAGTCCATATTATATCAGAACCCAGGCTGAGTGAGTATACTGTTAGAACACAGGCTGAGTGAATATTCTGGTAGAACAGAGGCTGAGTATTATGTTAGAACACAGGCTCAGTGTGCATTCTTTAAAAATAGACTTAGTCCATATTCTGTTAGAGCACAGGCTGAGTGAGTATTCTGTTAGAACACAGGCTGAGTGAGTGTTCTGTTAGAACACAGGCTGAGTGGTTATTATTTAAAAATAAACTGATTCCATATTCTGTTAGAACTCAGGCTGAGTATTCTTTTAACAAAATCTGAGTCCACATTCCCTTAGAACACAGGTTGAGTGAGTATTCTGTTAGAACACGGGCTGGGTGAGTATTCTCTTAGAACACAGGCTGAATGAGTATTATTTTAAAATAATCTGAATCCATATTCTGTTAGAACTCTCGCTGAGTGAGTATTCTGTTAGAACACAGGCTGAGTGAGTATTCTTTAAACATAGACTGAGTCCATATTCTGTTAGAAAACAGACTGAGTTAGTAATTTCAGATGAGAATCTGAGTCAACATTCTGTTAAAACGCAGCTTGAGTGGGTAATATATAAAAGTAAACTGAGTCCATATTTTGTTCGAACACAGGCTGAGTGAATATTCTTTGAAAATAATCTGAATCCATATTCTCTTAAAACACTGGCTGAGTGAGTAGTCTGCTAGAACACAGGCTGAGTGGGTATTATTTAAAAATAAAGTGAGTCCATAGTATTTAGAACACAGACTGAGTGAGTATTTTTTGAACAAAATCTGAGTCCACATTCTGTTAGAACAGAGGCTGAGTGAGTATTCCGTTAGAACACAGTCTGAGTGAGTATTCTTTAAAGACAGACTTAGTCCATATTCTGTTAGAGCACAGTCTGAGTGAGTAATTTTTGAACAAAATCTTAGTCCACATTCTGTTAGAACACAGGCTGAGTGAGTATTCCGTTAGAACACAGTCTGAGTGAGTATTCTTTAAACATAGACTGCGTCCAAATTCTGTTAGAACACAGACTGAGTTAGTAATTTTTGATCTGAATCCATATTCTGTTAGAACACAGGCTGAGTTAGTATTCTTTGATAATAATCTGACTCCATATTCTGGTATAACACTGGCTGAGTGAGTATGCTTTGAAAATAATCTGAGTCAATATCTTGTTAGAACACTTTCTGAGTTAGTATTTTGTTAAAACCCAGGCTCGGTGAGTATTTTGTTAGAACACAGGCTGAGTGCGTATTATTTAAAAATAAACTGAGTCCGTATTATTTAGAACACAGACTGAGTGAGTATTTTTTGAACTAAATCTGAGTCCACATTCTGTTAGAACACAGGCTGATTTAGTATTCTGTTAGAACACAGGCTAAGTGCGTGTTCTGTTAGAACACTGAACTGAGTGAGTATTCTTTAAACATAGACTGCGTCCAAATTCCGTTAGGACACAGACTGTGTTAGTAATTTTTGATCTGAATCCACATTCTGTTAGAACACAGGCTGAGTTAGTATTCTTTGAAAATAGTCTGAATCCATATTCTGGTAGAACACTGGCTGAGTGAGTATTCTTTGAAAATAATCTGAATGCATATTCTGGGATAAAACTAGCTGAATGAGTATTCTTTGAAAATAATCTGAGTCAATATCCTGTTAGAACACTTGCTGAATTAGTATTTTGTTAAAACCCAGGCTGAGTGAGTATTCTGTTAGAACACAGGCTAGTGCGTATTATTTAAAAATAAACTGAGTCCATATTCTGTAAGAACACAGGCTGAGTGAGTATTCTTTTAACAAAACTGAGTCCACATTCCGTTAGGACACTGGCTTATGAGTATTCTGTTAGAAAACAGGCTGAGTGAGTATTCTTTAAACATAGACTGAGTCCATATTATATCAGAACCCAGGCAGAGTGAGTATACTGTTAGAACACAGGCTGAGTGAGTATTCTGTTAGAACAGAGGCTGAGTATTATGTTAGAACACAGGCTCAGTGTGCATTCTTTAAAAATAGACTTAGTCCATATTCTGTTAGAGCACAGGCTGAGTGAGTATTCTGTTAGAACACAGGCTGAGTGAGTGTTCTGTTAGAACACAGGCTGAGTGGTTATTATTTAAAAATAAACTGATTCCATATTCTGTTAGAACTCAGGCTGAGTATTCTTTTAACAAAATCGGAGTCCACATTCCCTTAGAACACAGGTTGAGTGAGTATTCTGTTAGAACACGGGCTGGGTGAGTATTCTCTTAGAACACAGGCTGAATGAGTATTATTTTAAAATAATCTGAATCCATATTCTGGTAGAACTCTCGCTGAGTGAGTATTCTGTTAGAACACAGGCTGAGTGAGTATTCTTTAAACATAGACTGAGTCCATATTCTGTTAGAAAACAGACTGAGTTAGTAATTTTAGATGAGAATCTGAGTCCACATTCTGTTAAAACGCAGCTTGAGTGGGTAATATATAAAAGTAAACTGAGTCCATATTTTTTTCGAACACAGGCTGAGTGAATATTCTTTGACAATAATCTGAATCCATATTCTCTTAAAACACTGGCTGAGTGAGTATTCTGTTAGAACACAGGCTGAGTGGGTATTATTTAAAAATAAAGTGAGTCCATAGTATTTAGAACACAGACTGAGTGAGTATTTTTTGAACAAAATCTGAGTCCACATTCTGTTAGAACAGAGGCTGAGTGAGTATTCCGTTAGAACACAGTCTGAGTGAGTATTCTTTAAAGACAGACTTAGTCCATATTCTGTTAGAGCACAGTCTGAGTGAGTAATTTTTGAACAAAATCTTAGTCCACATTCTGTTAGAACACAGTCTGAGTGAGTATTCCGTTAGAACACAGTCTGAGTGAGTATTCTTTAAAGACAGACTTAGTCCACATTCTGTTAGAACACAGGCTGAGTGAGTATTCCGTTAGAACACAGTCTGAGTGAGTATTCTTTAAACATAGACTGCGTCCAAATTCTGTTAGGACACAGACTGAGTTAGTAATTTTTGTTCTGAATCCATATTGTGATAGAACACAGGCTGAGTTAGTATTCTTTGAAAATAATCTGAATCCATATTCTGGTAGAACACTGGCTGAGTGAGTATGCTTTGAAAATAATCTGAGTCAATATCTTGTTAGAACACTTGCTGAGTTAGTATTTTGTTAAAACCCAGGCTCGGTGAGTATTTTGTTAGAACACAGGCTGAGTGCGTATTATTTAAAACTAGACTGAGTCCGTATTATTTAGAACACAGACTGAGTGAGTATTTTTTGAACAAAATCTGAGTCCACATTCTGTTAGAACACAGGCTGATTTAGTATTCTGTTAGAACACAGGCTAAGTGAGTGTTCTGTTAGAACACTGAACTGAGTGAGTATTCTTTAAACATAGACTGCGTCCAAATTCTGTTAGGACACAGACTGAGTTAGTAATTTTTGATCTGAATCCACATTCTGTTAGAACACAGGCTGAGTTAGTATTCTTTGAAAATAGTCTGAATCCATATTCTGGTAGAACACTGGCTGAGAGAGTATTCTTTGAAAATAATCTGAATGCATATTCTGGTATAACACTGGCTGAATGAGTATTCTTTGAAAATAATCTGAGTCAATATCCTGTTAGAACACTTGCTGAATTAGTATTTTGTTAAAACCCAGGCTGAGTGAGTATTCTGTTAGAACACAGGCTGAGTGCGTATTATTTAAAAATAAACTGAGTCCATATTCTGTAAGAACACAGGCTGAGTGAGTATTCTTTTAACAAAACTGAGTCCACATTCCGTTAGGACACTGGCTTATGTGTATTCTGTTAGAAAACAGGCTGAGTGAGTATTTTTTAAACATAGACTGAGTCCATATTATATCAGAACACAGGCTGAGTGAGTATACTGTTAGAACACAGGCTGAGTGAGTATTCTGTTAGAACAGAGGCTGAGTATTATGTTAGAACACAGGCTCAGTGTGCATTCTTTAAAAATAGACTTAGTCCATATTCTGTTAGAGCACAGGCTGAGTGAGTATTCTGTTAGAACACAGGCTGAGTGAGTGTTCTGTTAGAACACAGGCTGAGTGGTTATTATTTAAAAATAAACTGATTCCATATTCTGTTAGAACTCAGGCTGAGTATTCTTTTAACAAAATCTGAGTCCACATTCCCTTAGAACACAGTTTGAGTGAGTATTCTGTTAGAACACGGGCTGGGTGAGTATTCTCTTAGAACACAGGCTGAATGAGTATTATTTTAAAATAATCTGAATCCATATTCTGTTAGAACTCTCGCTGAGTGAGTATTCTGTTAGAACACATGCTGAGTGAGTATTCTTTAAACATAGACTGAGTCCATATTCTGTTAGAAAACAGACTGAGTTAGTAATTTTAGATGAGAATCTGAGTCAACATTCTGTTAAAACGCAGCTTGAGTGGGTAATATATAAAAGTAAACTGAGTCCATATTTTGTTCGAACACAGGCTGAGTGAATATTCTTTGAAAATAATCTGAATCCATATTCTCTTAAAACACTGGCTGAGTGAGTAGTCTGCTAGAACACAGGCTGAGTGGGTATTATTTAAAAATAAAGTGAGTCCATAGTATTTAGAACACAGACTGAGTGAGTATTTTTTGAACAAAATCTGAGTCCACATTCTGTTAGAACAGAGGCTGAGTGAGTATTCCGTTAGAACACAGTCTGAGTGAGTATTCTTTAAAGACAGACTTAGTCCATATTCTGTTAGAGCACAGTCTGAGTGAGTAATTTTTGAACAAAATCTTAGTCCACATTCTGTTAGAACACAGGCTGAGTGAGTATTCCGTTAGAACACAGTCTGAGTGAGTATTCTTTAAACATAGACTGCGTCCAAATTCTGTTAGAACACAGACTGAGTTAGTAATTTTTGATCTGAATCCATATTCTGTTAGAACACAGGCTGAGTTAGTATTCTTTGATAATAATCTGACTCCATATTCTGGTATAACACTGGCTGAGTGAGTATGCTTTGAAAATAATCTGAGTCAATATCTTGTTAGAACACTTGCTGAGTTAGTATTTTGTTAAAACCCAGGCTCGGTGAGTATTTTGTTAGAACACAGGCTGAGTGAGTATTCTGTTAGAACAGAGGCTGAGTATTATGTTAGAACACAGGCTCAGTGTGCATTCTTTAAAAATAGACTTAGTCCATATTCTGTTAGAGCACAGGCTGAGTGAGTATTCTGTTAGAACACAGGCTGAGTGAGTGTTCTGTTAGAACACAGGCTGAGTGGTTATTATTTAAAAATAAACTGATTCCATATTCTGTTAGAACTCAGGCTGAGTATTCTTTTAACAAAATCGGAGTCCACATTCCCTTAGAACACAGGTTGAGTGAGTATTCTGTTAGAACACGGGCTGGGTGAGTATTCTCTTAGAACACAGGCTGAATGAGTATTATTTTAAAATAATCTGAATCCATATTCTGGTAGAACTCTCGCTGAGTGAGTATTCTGTTAGAACACAGGCTGAGTGAGTATTCTTTAAACATAGACTGAGTCCATATTCTGTTAGAAAACAGACTGAGTTAGTAATTTTAGATGAGAATCTGAGTCCACATTCTGTTAAAACGCAGCTTGAGTGGGTAATATATAAAAGTAAACTGAGTCCATATTTTTTTCGAACACAGGCTGAGTGAATATTCTTTGACAATAATCTGAATCCATATTCTCTTAAAACACTGGCTGAGTGAGTATTCTGTTAGAACACAGGCTGAGTGGGTATTATTTAAAAATAAAGTGAGTCCATAGTATTTAGAACACAGACTGAGTGAGTATTTTTTGAACAAAATCTGAGTCCACATTCTGTTAGAACAGAGGCTGAGTGAGTATTCCGTTAGAACACAGTCTGAGTGAGTATTCTTTAAAGACAGACTTAGTCCATATTCTGTTAGAGCACAGTCTGAGTGAGTAATTTTTGAACAAAATCTTAGTCCACATTCTGTTAGAACACAGTCTGAGTGAGTATTCCGTTAGAACACAGTCTGAGTGAGTATTCTTTAAAGACAGACTTAGTCCACATTCTGTTAGAACACAGGCTGAGTGAGTATTCCGTTAGAACACAGTCTGAGTGAGTATTCTTTAAACATAGACTGCGTCCAAATTCTGTTAGGACACAGACTGAGTTAGTAATTTTTGTTCTGAATCCATATTGTGATAGAACACAGGCTGAGTTAGTATTCTTTGAAAATAATCTGAATCCATATTCTGGTAGAACACTGGCTGAGTGAGTATGCTTTGAAAATAATCTGAGTCAATATCTTGTTAGAACACTTGCTGAGTTAGTATTTTGTTAAAACCCAGGCTCGGTGAGTATTTTGTTAGAACACAGGCTGAGTGCGTATTATTTAAAACTAGACTGAGTCCGTATTATTTAGAACACAGACTGAGTGAGTATTTTTTGAACAAAATCTGAGTCCACATTCTGTTAGAACACAGGCTGATTTAGTATTCTGTTAGAACACAGGCTAAGTGAGTGTTCTGTTAGAACACTGAACTGAGTGAGTATTCTTTAAACATAGACTGCGTCCAAATTCTGTTAGGACACAGACTGAGTTAGTAATTTTTGATCTGAATCCACATTCTGTTAGAACACAGGCTGAGTTAGTATTCTTTGAAAATAGTCTGAATCCATATTCTGGTAGAACACTGGCTGAGAGAGTATTCTTTGAAAATAATCTGAATGCATATTCTGGTATAACACTGGCTGAATGAGTATTCTTTGAAAATAATCTGAGTCAATATCCTGTTAGAACACTTGCTGAATTAGTATTTTGTTAAAACCCAGGCTGAGTGAGTATTCTGTTAGAACACAGGCTGAGTGCGTATTATTTAAAAATAAACTGAGTCCATATTCTGTAAGAACACAGGCTGAGTGAGTATTCTTTTAACAAAACTGAGTCCACATTCCGTTAGGACACTGGCTTATGTGTATTCTGTTAGAAAACAGGCTGAGTGAGTATTTTTTAAACATAGACTGAGTCCATATTATATCAGAACACAGGCTGAGTGAGTATACTGTTAGAACACAGGCTGAGTGAGTATTCTGTTAGAACAGAGGCTGAGTATTATGTTAGAACACAGGCTCAGTGTGCATTCTTTAAAAATAGACTTAGTCCATATTCTGTTAGAGCACAGGCTGAGTGAGTATTCTGTTAGAACACAGGCTGAGTGAGTGTTCTGTTAGAACACAGGCTGAGTGGTTATTATTTAAAAATAAACTGATTCCATATTCTGTTAGAACTCAGGCTGAGTATTCTTTTAACAAAATCTGAGTCCACATTCCCTTAGAACACAGTTTGAGTGAGTATTCTGTTAGAACACGGGCTGGGTGAGTATTCTCTTAGAACACAGGCTGAATGAGTATTATTTTAAAATAATCTGAATCCATATTCTGTTAGAACTCTCGCTGAGTGAGTATTCTGTTAGAACACATGCTGAGTGAGTATTCTTTAAACATAGACTGAGTCCATATTCTGTTAGAAAACAGACTGAGTTAGTAATTTTAGATGAGAATCTGAGTCAACATTCTGTTAAAACGCAGCTTGAGTGGGTAATATATAAAAGTAAACTGAGTCCATATTTTGTTCGAACACAGGCTGAGTGAATATTCTTTGAAAATAATCTGAATCCATATTCTCTTAAAACACTGGCTGAGTGAGTATTCTGCTAGAACACAGGCTGAGTGGGTATTATTTAAAAATAAAGTGAGTCCATAGTATTTAGAACACAGACTGAGTGAGTATTTTTTGAACAAAATCTGAGTCCACATTCTGTTAGAACAGAGGCTGAGTGAGTATTCCGTTAGAACACAGTCTGAGTGAGTATTCTTTAAAGACAGACTTAGTCCATATTCTGTTAGAGCACAGTCTGAGTGAGTAATTTTTGAACAAAATCTTAGTCCACATTCTGTTAGAACACAGTCTGAGTGAGTATTCCGTTAGAACACAGTCTGAGTGAGTATTCTTTAAAGACAGACTTAGTCCACATTCTGTTAGAACACAGGCTGAGTGAGTATTCCGTTAGAACACAGTCTGAGTGAGTATTCTTTAAACATAGACTGCGTCCAAATTCTGTTAGGACACAGACTGAGTTAGTAATTTTTGTTCTGAATCCATATTGTGATAGAACACAGGCTGAGTTAGTATTCTTTGAAAATAATCTGAATCCATATTCTGGTAGAACACTGGCTGAGTGAGTATGCT
This sequence comes from Furipterus horrens, assembly GCF_987537825.1. Classification (NCBI taxonomy): domain Eukaryota; kingdom Metazoa; phylum Chordata; class Mammalia; order Chiroptera; family Furipteridae; genus Furipterus; species Furipterus horrens. Next base: position 671,391 of record NW_028327197.1, on the reverse strand, counting down.
TTGAAAATAATCTGAGTCAATATCTTGTTAGAACACTTGCTGAGTTAGTATTTTGTTAAAACCCAGGCTCGGTGAGTATTTTGTTAGAACACAGGCTGAGTGCGTATTATTTAAAACTAGACTGAGTCCGTATTATTTAGAACACAGACTGAGTGAGTATTTTTTGAACAAAATCTGAGTCCACATTCTGTTAGAACACAGGCTGATTTAGTATTCTGTTAGAACACAGGCTAAGTGAGTGTTCTGTTAGAACACTGAACTGAGTGAGTATTCTTTAAACATAGACTGCGTCCAAATTCTGTTAGGACACAGACTGAGTTAGTAATTTTTGATCTGAATCCACATTCTGTTAGAACACAGGCTGAGTTAGTATTCTTTGAAAATAGTCTGAATCCATATTCTGGTAGAACACTGGCTGAGAGAGTATTCTTTGAAAATAATCTGAATGCATATTCTGGTATAACACTGGCTGAATGAGTATTCTTTGAAAATAATCTGAGTCAATATCCTGTTAGAACACTTGCTGAATTAGTATTTTGTTAAAACCCAGGCTGAGTGAGTATTCTGTTAGAACACAGGCTGAGTGCGTATTATTTAAAAATAAACTGAGTCCATATTCTGTAAGAACACAGGCTGAGTGAGTATTCTTTTAACAAAACTGAGTCCACATTCCGTTAGGACACTGGCTTATGTGTATTCTGTTAGAAAACAGGCTGAGTGAGTATTTTTTAAACATAGACTGAGTCCATATTATATCAGAACACAGGCTGAGTGAGTATACTGTTAGAACACAGGCTGAGTGAGTATTCTGTTAGAACAGAGGCTGAGTATTATGTTAGAACACAGGCTCAGTGTGCATTCTTTAAAAATAGACTTAGTCCATATTCTGTTAGAGCACAGGCTGAGTGAGTATTCTGTTAGAACACAGGCTGAGTGAGTGTTCTGTTAGAACACAGGCTGAGTGGTTATTATTTAAAAATAAACTGATTCCATATTCTGTTAGAACTCAGGCTGAGTATTCTTTTAACAAAATCTGAGTCCACATTCCCTTAGAACACAGGTTGAGTGAGTATTCTGTTAGAACACGGGCTGGGTGAGTATTCTCTTAGAACACAGGCTGAATGAGTATTATTTTAAAATAATCTGAATCCATATTCTGGTAGAACTCTCGCTGAGTGAGTATTCTGTTAGAACACAGGCTGAGTGAGTATTCTTTAAACATAGACTGAGTCCATATTCTGTTAGAAAACAGACTGAGTTAGTAATTTTAGATGAGAATCTGAGTCAACATTCTGTTAAAACGCAGCTTGAGTGGGTAATATATAAAAGTAAACTGAGTCCATATTTTGTTCGAACACAGGCTGAGTGAATATTCTTTGAAAATAATCTGAATCCATATTCTCTTAAAACACTGGCTGAGTGAGTATTCTGCTAGAACACAGGCTGAGTGGGTATTATTTAAAAATAAAGTGAGTCCATAGTATTTAGAACACAGACTGAGTGAGTATTTTTTGAACAAAATCTGAGTCCACATTCTGTTAGAACAGAGGCTGAGTGAGTATTCCGTTAGAACACAGTCTGAGTGAGTATTCTTTAAAGACAGACTTAGTCCATATTCTGTTAGAGCACAGTCTGAGTGAGTAATTTTTGAACAAAATCTTAGTCCACATTCTGTTAGAACACAGTCTGAGTGAGTATTCCGTTAGAACACAGTCTGAGTGAGTATTCTTTAAAGACAGACTTAGTCCACATTCTGTTAGAACACAGGCTGAGTGAGTATTCCGTTAGAACACAGTCTGAGTGAGTATTCTTTAAACATAGACTGCGTCGAAATTCTGTTAGGACACAGACTGAGTTAGTAATTTTTGTTCTGAATCCATATTGTGATAGAACACAGGCTGAGTTAGTATTCTTTGAAAATAATCTGAATCCATATTCTGGTAGAACACTGGCTGAGTGAGTATGCTTTGAAAATAATCTGAGTCAATATCTTGTTAGAACACTTGCTGAGTTAGTATTTTGTTAAAACCCAGGCTCGGTGAGTATTTTGTTAGAACACAGGCTGAGTGCGTATTATTTAAAACTAGACTGAGTCCGTATTATTTAGAACACAGACTGAGTGAGTATTTTTTGAACAAAATCTGAGTCCACATTCTGTTAGAACACAGGCTGATTTAGTATTCTGTTAGAACACAGGCTAAGTGAGTGTTCTGTTAGAACACTGAACTGAGTGAGTATTCTTTAAACATAGACTGCGTCCAAATTCTGTTAGGACACAGACTGAGTTAGTAATTTTTGATCTGAATCCACATTCTGTTAGAACACAGGCTGAGTTAGTATTCTTTGAAAATAGTCTGAATCCATATTCTGGTAGAACACTGGCTGAGAGAGTATTCTTTGAAAATAATCTGAATGCATATTCTGGTATAACACTGGCTGAATGAGTATTCTTTGAAAATAATCTGAGTCAATATCCTGTTAGAACACTTGCTGAATTAGTATTTTGTTAAAACCCAGGCTGAGTGAGTATTCTGTTAGAACACAGGCTGAGTGCGTATTATTTAAAAATAAACTGAGTCCATATTCTGTAAGAACACAGGCTGAGTGAGTATTCTTTTAACAAAACTGAGTCCACATTCCGTTAGGACACTGGCTTATGTGTATTCTGTTAGAAAACAGGCTGAGTGAGTATTTTTTAAACATAGACTGAGTCCATATTATATCAGAACACAGGCTGAGTGAGTATACTGTTAGAACACAGGCTGAGTGAGTATTCTGTTAGAACAGAGGCTGAGTATTATGTTAGAACACAGGCTCAGTGTGCATTCTTTAAAAATAGACTTAGTCCATATTCTGTTAGAGCACAGGCTGAGTGAGTATTCTGTTAGAACACAGGCTGAGTGAGTGTTCTGTTAGAACACAGGCTGAGTGGTTATTATTTAAAAATAAACTGATTCCATATTCTGTTAGAACTCAGGCTGAGTATTCTTTTAACAAAATCTGAGTCCACATTCCCTTAGAACACAGGTTGAGTGAGTATTCTGTTAGAACACGGGCTGGGTGAGTATTCTCTTAGAACACAGGCTGAATGAGTATTATTTTAAAATAATCTGAATCCATATTCTGGTAGAACTCTCGCTGAGTGAGTATTCTGTTAGAACACAGGCTGAGTGAGTATTCTTTAAACATAGACTGAGTCCATATTCTGTTAGAAAACAGACTGAGTTAGTAATTTTAGATGAGAATCTGAGTCAACATTCTGTTAAAACGCAGCTTGAGTGGGTAATATATAAAAGTAAACTGAGTCCATATTTTGTTCGAACACAGGCTGAGTGAATATTCTTTGAAAATAATCTGAATCCATATTCTCTTAAAACACTGGCTGAGTGAGTATTCTGCTAGAACATAGGCTGAGTGGGTATTATTTAAAAATAAAGTGAGTCCATAGTATTTAGAACACAGACTGAGTGAGTATTTTTTGAACAAAATCTGAGTCCACATTCTGTTAGAACAGAGGCTGAGTGAGTATTCCGTTAGAACACAGTCTGAGTGAGTATTCTTTAAAGACAGACTTAGTCCATATTCTGTTAGAGCACAGTCTGAGTGAGTAATTTTTGAACAAAATCTTAGTCCACATTCTGTTAGAACACAGTCTGAGTGAGTATTCCGTTAGAACACAGTCTGAGTGAGTATTCTTTAAAGACAGACTTAGTCCACATTCTGTTAGAACACAGGCTGAGTGAGTATTCCGTTAGAACACAGTCTGAGTGAGTATTCTTTAAACATAGACTGCGTCGAAATTCTGTTAGGACACAGACTGAGTTAGTAATTTTTGTTCTGAATCCATATTGTGATAGAACACAGGCTGAGTTAGTATTCTTTGAAAATAATCTGAATCCATATTCTGGTAGAACACTGGCTGAGTGAGTATGCTTTGAAAATAATCTGAGTCAATATCTTGTTAGAACACTTGCTGAGTTAGTATTTTGTTAAAACCCAGGCTCGGTGAGTATTTTGTTAGAACACAGGCTGAGTGCGTATTATTTAAAACTAAACTGAGTCCGTATTATTTAGAACACAGACTGAGTGAGTATTTTTTGAACAAAATCTGAGTCCACATTCTGTTAGAACACAGGCTGATTTAGTATTCTGTTAGAACACAGGCTAAGTGAGTGTTCTGTTAGAACACTGAACTGAGTGAGTATTCTTTAAACATAGACTGCGTCCAAATTCTGTTAGGACACAGACTGAGTTAGTAATTTTTGATCTGAATCCACATTCTGTTAGAACACAGGCTGAGTTAGTATTCTTTGAAAATAGTCTGAATCCATATTCTGGTAGAACACTGGCTGAGTGAGTATTCTTTGAAAATAATCTGAATGCATATTCTGGTATAACACTGGCTGAATGAGTATTCTTTGAAAATAACCTGAGTCAATATCCTGTTAGAACACTTGCTGAATTAGTATTTTGTTAAAACCCAGGCTGAGTGAGTATTCTGTTAGAACACAGGCTGAGTGCGTATTATTTAAAAATAAACTGAGTCCATATTCTGTAAGAACACAGGCTGAGTGAGTATTCTTTTAACAAAACTGAGTCCACATTCCGTTAGGACACTGGCTTATGTGTATTCTGTTAGAAAACAGGCTGAGTGAGTATTTTTTAAACATAGACTGAGTCCATATTATATCAGAACACAGGCTGAGTGAGTATACTGTTAGAACACAGGCTGAGTGAGTATTCTGTTAGAACAGAGGCTGAGTATTATGTTAGAACACAGGCTCAGTGTGCATTCTTTAAAAATAGACTTAGTCCATATTCTGTTAGAGCACAGGCTGAGTGAGTATTCTGTTAGAACACAGGCTGAGTGAGTGTTCTGTTAGAACACAGGCTGAGTGGTTATTATTTAAAAATAAACTGATTCCATATTCTGTTAGAACTCAGGCTGAGTATTCTTTTAACAAAATCGGAGTCCACATTCCCTTAGAACACAGGTTGAGTGAGTATTCTGTTAGAACACGGGCTGGGTGATTATTCTCTTAGAACACAGGCTGAATGAGTATTATTTTAAAATAATCTGAATCCATATTCTGGTAGAACTCTCGCTGAGTGAGTATTCTGTTAGAACACATGCTGAGTGAGTATTCTTTAAACATAGACTGAGTCCATATTCTGTTAGAAAACAGACTGAGTTAGTAATTTTAGATGAGAATCTGAGTCAACATTCTGTTAAAACGCAGCTTGAGTGGGTAATATATAAAAGTAAACTGAGTCCATATTTTGTTCGAACACAGGCTGAGTGAATATTCTTTGAAAATAATCTGAATCCATATTCTCTTAAAACACTGGATGAGTGAGTATTCTGCTAGAACACAGGCTGAGTGGGTATTATTTAAAAATAAAGTGAGTCCATAGTATTTAGAACACAGACTGAGTGAGTATTTTTTGAACAAAATCTGAGTCCACATTCTGTTAGAACAGAGGCTGAGTGAGTATTCCGTTAGAACACAGTCTGAGTGAGTATTCTTTAAAGACAGACTTAGTCCATATTCTGTTAGAGCACAGTCTGAGTGAGTAATTTTTGAACAAAATCTTAGTCCACATTCTGTTAGAACACAGTCTGAGTGAGTATTCCGTTAGAACACAGTCTGAGTGAGTATTCTTTAAAGACAGACTTAGTCCACATTCTGTTAGAACACAGGCTGAGTGAGTATTCCGTTAGAACACAGTCTGAGTGAGTATTCTTTAAACATAGACTGCGTCGAAATTCTGTTAGGACACAGACTGAGTTAGTAATTTTTGTTCTGAATCCATATTGTGATAGAACACAGGCTGAGTTAGTATTCTTTGAAAATAATCTGAATCCATATTCTGGTAGAACACTGGCTGAGTGAGTATGCTTTGAAAATAATCTGAGTCAATATCTTGTTAGAACACTTGCTGAGTTAGTATTTTGTTAAAACCCAGGCTCGGTGAGTATTTTGTTAGAACACAGGCTGAGTGCGTATTATTTAAAACTAGACTGAGTCCGTATTATTTAGAACACAGACTGAGTGAGTATTTTTTGAACAAAATCTGAGTCCACATTCTGTTAGAACACAGGCTGATTTAGTATTCTGTTAGAACACAGGCTAAGTGAGTGTTCTGTTAGAACACTGAACTGAGTGAGTATTCTTTAAACATAGACTGCGTCCAAATTCTGTTAGGACACAGACTGAGTTAGTAATTTTTGATCTGAATCCACATTCTGTTAGAACACAGGCTGAGTTAGTATTCTTTGAAAATAGTCTGAATCCATATTCTGGTAGAACACTGGCTGAGAGAGTATTCTTTGAAAATAATCTGAATGCATATTCTGGTATAACACTGGCTGAATGAGTATTCTTTGAAAATAATCTGAGTCAATATCCTGTTAGAACACTTGCTGAATTAGTATTTTGTTAAAACCCAGGCTGAGTGAGTATTCTGTTAGAACACAGGCTGAGTGCGTATTATTTAAAAATAAACTGAGTCCATATTCTGTAAGAACACAGGCTGAGTGAGTATTCTTTTAACAAAACTGAGTCCACATTCCGTTAGGACACTGGCTTATGTGTATTCTGTTAGAAAACAGGCTGAGTGAGTATTTTTTAAACATAGACTGAGTCCATATTATATCAGAACACAGGCTGAGTGAGTATACTGTTAGAACACAGGCTGAGTGAGTATTCTGTTAGAACAGAGGCTGAGTATTATGTTAGAACACAGGCTCAGTGTGCATTCTTTAAAAATAGACTTAGTCCATATTCTGTTAGAGCACAGGCTGAGTGAGTATTCTGTTAGAACACAGGCTGAGTGAGTGTTCTGTTAGAACACAGGCTGAGTGGTTATTATTTAAAAATAAACTGATTCCATATTCTGTTAGAACTCAGGCTGAGTATTCTTTTAACAAAATCTGAGTCCACATTCCCTTAGAACACAGGTTGAGTGAGTATTCTGTTAGAACACGGGCTGGGTGAGTATTCTCTTAGAACACAGGCTGAATGAGTATTATTTTAAAATAATCTGAATCCATATTCTGGTAGAACTCTCGCTGAGTGAGTATTCTGTTAGAACACAGGCTGAGTGAGTATTCTTTAAACATAGACTGAGTCCATATTCTGTTAGAAAACAGACTGAGTTAGTAATTTTAGATGAGAATCTGAGTCAACATTCTGTTAAAACGCAGCTTGAGTGGGTAATATATAAAAGTAAACTGAGTCCATATTTTGTTCGAACACAGGCTGAGTGAATATTCTTTGAAAATAATCTGAATCCATATTCTCTTAAAACACTGGCTGAGTGAGTATTCTGCTAGAACACAGGCTGAGTGGGTATTATTTAAAAATAAAGTGAGTCCATAGTATTTAGAACACAGACTGAGTGAGTATTTTTTGAACAAAATCTGAGTCCACATTCTGTTAGAACAGAGGCTGAGTGAGTATTCCGTTAGAACACAGTCTGAGTGAGTATTCTTTAAAGACAGACTTAGTCCATATTCTGTTAGAGCACAGTCTGAGTGAGTAATTTTTGAACAAAATCTTAGTTCACATTCTGTTAGAACACAGTCTGAGTGAGTATTCCGTTAGAACACAGTCTGAGTGAGTATTCTTTAAAGACAGACTTAGTCCACATTCTGTTAGAACACAGGCTGAGTGAGTATTCCGTTAGAACACAGTCTGAGTGAGTATTCTTTAAACATAGACTGCGTCCAAATTCTGTTAGGACACAGACTGAGTTAGTAATTTTTGTTCTGAATCCATATTGTGATAGAACACAGGCTGAGTTAGTATTCTTTGAAAATAATCTGAATCCATATTCTGGTAGAACACTGGCTGAGTGAGTATGCTTTGAAAATAATCTGAGTCAATATCTTGTTAGAACACTTGCTGAGTTAGTATTTTGTTAAAACCCAGGCTCGGTGAGTATTTTGTTAGAACACAGGCTGAGTGCGTATTATTTAAAACTAAACTGAGTCCGTATTATTTAGAACACAGACTGAGTGAGTATTTTTTGAACAAAATCTGAGTCCACATTCTGTTAGAACACAGGCTGATTTAGTATTCTGTTAGAACACAGGCTAAGTGAGTGTTCTGTTAGAACACTGAACTGAGTGAGTATTCTTTAAACATAGACTGCGTCCAAATTCTGTTAGGACACAGACTGAGTTAGTAATTTTTGATCTGAATCCACATTCTGTTAGAACACAGGCTGAGTTAGTATTCTTTGAAAATAGTCTGAATCCATATTCTGGTAGAACACTGGCTGAGTGAGTATTCTTTGAAAATAATCTGAATGCATATTCTGGTATAACACTGGCTGAATGAGTATTCTTTGAAAATAACCTGAGTCAATATCCTGTTAGAACACTTGCTGAATTAGTATTTTGTTAAAACCCAGGCTGAGTGAGTATTCTGTTAGAACACAGGCTGAGTGCGTATTATTTAAAAATAAACTGAGTCCATATTCTGTAAGAACACAGGCTGAGTGAGTATTCTTTTAACAAAACTGAGTCCACATTCCGTTAGGACACTGGCTTATGAGTATTCTGTTAGAAAACAGGCTGAGTGAGTATTCTTTAAACATAGACTGAGTCCATATTATATCAGAACCCAGGCTGAGTGAGTATACTGTTAGAACACAGGCTGAGTGAGTATTCTGGTAGAACAGAGGCTGAGTATTATGTTAGAACACAGGCTCAGTGTGCATTCTTTAAAAATAGACTTAGTCCATATTCTGTTAGAGCACAGGCTGAGTGAGTATTCTGTTAGAACACAGGCTGAGTGAGTGTTCTGTTAGAACACAGGCTGAGTGGTTATTATTTAAAAATAAACTGATTCCATATTCTGTTAGAACTCAGGCTGAGTATTCTTTTAACAAAATCTGAGTCCACATTCCCTTAGAACACAGGTTGAGTGAGTATTCTGTTAGAACACGGGCAGGTTGAGTATTCTCTTAGAACACAGGCTGAATGAGTATTATTTTAAAATAATCTGAATCCATATTCTGGTAGAACTCTCGTTGAGTGAGTATTCTGTTAGAACACAGGCTGAGTGAGTATTCTTTAAACATAGACTGAGTCCATATTCTGTTAGAAAACAGACTGAGTTAGTAATTTCAGATGAGAATCTGAGTCAACATTCTGTTAAAACGCAGCTTGAGTGGGTAATATATAAAAGTAAACTGAGTCCATATTTTGTTCGAACACAGGCTGAGTGAATATTCTTTGAAAATAATCTGAATCCATATTCTCTTAAAACACTGGCTGAGTGAGTATTCTGCTAGAACACAGGCTGAGTGGGTATTATTTAAAAATAAAGTGAGTCCATAGTATTTAGAACACAGACTGAGTGAGTATTTTTTGAACAAAATCTGAGTCCACATTCTGTTAGAACAGAGGCTGAGTGAGTATCCCGTTAGAACACAGTCTGAGTGAGTATTCTTTAAAGACAGACTTAGTCCATATTCTGTTAGAGCACAGTCTGAGTGAGTAATTTTTGAACAAAATCTTAGTCCACATTCTGTTAGAACACAGGCTGAGTGAGTATTCCGTTAGAACACAGTCTGAGTGAGTATTCTTTAAACATAGACTGCGTCCAAATTCTGTTAGGACACAGACTGAGTTAGTAATTTTTGTTCTGAATCCATATTGTGATAGAACACAGGCTGAGTTAGTATTCTTTGAAAATAATCTGAATCCATATTCTGGTAGAACACTGGCTGAGTGAGTATGCTTTGAAAATAATCTGAGTCAATATCTTGTTAGAACACTTGCTGAGTTAGTATTTTGTTAAAACCCAGGCTCGGTGAGTATTTTGTTAGAACACAGGCTGAGTGCGTATTATTTAAAAATAAACTGAGTCCGTATTATTTAGAACACAGACTGAGTGAGTATTTTTTGAACTAAATCTGAGTCCACATTCTGTTAGAACACAGGCTGATTTAGTATTCTGTTAGAACACAGGCTAAGTGCGTGTTCTGTTAGAACACTGAACTGAGTGAGTATTCTTTAAACATAGACTGCGTCCAAATTCCGTTAGACACAGACTGAGTTAGTAATTTTTGATCTGAATCCACATTCTGTTAGAACACAGGCTGAGTTAGTATTCTTTGAAAATAGTCTGAATCCATATTCTGGTAGAACACTGGCTGAGTGAGTATTCTTTGAAAATAATCTGAATGCATATTCTGGTATAACACTGGCTGAATGAGTATTCTTTGAAAATAATCTGAGTCAATATCCTGTTAGAACACTTGCTGAATTAGTATTTTGTTAAAACCCAGGCTGAGTGAGTATTCTGTTAGAACACAGGCTGAGTGCGTATTATTTAAAAATAAACTGAGTCCATATTCTGTAAGAGCACAGGCTGAGTGAGTATTCTTTTAACAAAACTGAGTCCACATTCCGTTAGGACACTGGCTTATGAGTATTCTGTTAGAAAACAGGCTGAGTGAGTATTCTTTAAACATAGACTGAGTCCATATTATATCAGAACCCAGGCTGAGTGAGTATACTGTTAGAACACAGGCTGAGTGAATATTCTGTTAGAACAGAGGCTGAGTATTATGTTAGAACACAGGCTCAGTGTGCATTCTTTAAAAATAGACTTAGTCCATATTCTGTTAGAGCACAGGCTGAGTGAGTATTCTGTTAGAACACAGGCTGAGTGAGTGTTCTGTTAGAACACAGGCAGAGTGGTTATTATTTAAAAATAAACTGATTCCATATTCTGTTAGAACTCAGGCTGAGTATTCTTTTAACAAAATCTGAGTCCACATTCCCTTAGAACACAGGTTGAGTGAGTATTCTGTTAGAACACGGGCTGGGTGAGTATTCTCTTAGAACACAGGCTGAATGAGTATTATTTTAAAATAATCTGAATCCATATTCTGTTAGAACTCTCGCTGAGTGAGTATTCTGCTAGAACACAGGCTGAGTGGGTATTATTTAAAAATAAAGTGAGTCCATAGTATTTAGAACACAGACTGAGTGAGTATTTTTTGAACAATATCTGAGTCCACATTCTGTTAGAACAGAGGCTGAGTGAGTATCCCGTTAGAACACAGTCTGAGTGAGTATTCTTTAAAGACAGACTTAGTCCATATTCTGTTAGAGCACAGTCTGAGTGAGTAATTTTTGAACAAAATCTTAGTCCACATTCTGTTAGAACACAGGCTGAGTGAGTATTCCGTTAGAACACAGTCTGAGTGAGTATTCTTTAAACATAGACTGCGTCCAAATTCTGTTAGAACACAGACTGAGTTAGTAATTTTTGATCTGAATCCATATTCTGTTAGAACACAGGCTGAGTTAGTATTCTTTGATAATAATCTGACTCCATATTCTGGTATAACACTGGCTGAGTGAGTATGCTTTGAAAATAATCTGAGTCAATATCTTGTTAGAACACTTGCTGAGTTAGTATTTTGTTAAAACCCAGGCTCGGTGAGTATTTTGTTAGAACACAGGCTGAGTGCGTATTATTTAAAACTAAACTGAGTCCGTATTATTTAGAACACAGACTGAGTGAGTATTTTTTGAACAAAATCTGAGTCCACATTCTGTTAGAACACAGGCTGATTTAGTATTCTGTTAGAACACAGGCTAAGTGCGTGTTCTGTTAGAACACTGAACTGAGTGAGTATTCTTTAAACATAGACTGCGTCCATATTATATCAGAACCCAGGCTGAGTGAGTATACTGTTAGAACACAGGCTGAGTGAATATTCTGGTAGAACAGAGGCTGAGTATTATGTTAGAACACAGGCTCAGTGTGCATTCTTTAAAAATAGACTTAGTCCATATTCTGTTAGAGCACAGGCTGAGTGAGTATTCTGTTAGAACACAGGCTGAGTGGTTATTATTTAAAAATAAACTGATTCCATATTCTGTTAGAACTCAGGCTGAGTATTCTTTTAACAAAATCGGAGTCCACATTCCCTTAGAACACAGGTTGAGTGAGTATTCTGTTAGAACACGGGCTGGGTGAGTATTCTCTTAGAACACAGGCTGAATGAGTATTATTTTAAAATAATCTGAATCCATATTCTGGTAGAACTCTCGCTGAGTGAGTATTCTGTTAGAACACAGGCTGAGTGAGTATTCTTTAAACATAGACTGAGTCCATATTCTGTTAGAAAACAGACTGAGTTAGTAATTTTAGATGAGAATCTGAGTCAACATTCTGTTAAAACGCAGCTTGAGTGGGTAATATATAAAAGTAAACTGAGTCCATATTTTGTTCGAACACAGGCTGAGTGAATATTCTTTGAAAATAATCTGAATCCATATTCTCTTAAAACACTGGCTGAGTGAGTATTCTGCTAGAACACAGGCTGAGTGGGTATTATTTAAAAATAAAGTGAGTCCATAGTATTTAGAACACAGACTGAGTGAGTATTTTTTGAACAAAATCTGAGTCCACATTCTGTTAGAACAGAGGCTGAGTGAGTATTCCGTTAGAACACAGTCTGAGTGAGTATTCTTTAAAGACAGACTTAGTCCATATTCTGTTAGAGCACAGTCTGAGTGAGTAATTTTTGAACAAAATCTTAGTCCACATTCTGTTAGAACACAGGCTGAGTGAGTATTCCGTTAGAACACAGTCTGAGTGAGTATTCTTTAAAGACAGACTTAGTCCACATTCTGTTAGAACACAGGCTGAGTGAGTATTCCGTTAGAACACAGTCTGAGTGAGTATTCTTTAAACATAGACTGCGTCCAAATTCTGTTAGGACACAGACTGAGTTAGTAATTTTTGTTCTGAATCCATATTGTGATAGAACACAGGCTGAGTTAGTATTCTTTGAAAATAATCTGAATCCATATTCTGGTAGAACAGTGGCTGAGTGAGTATGCTTTGAAAATAATCTGAGTCAATATCTTGTTAGAACACTTGCTGAGTTAGTATTTTGTTAAAACCCAGGCTCGGTGAGTATTTTGTTAGAACACAGGCTGAGTGCGTATTATTTAAAACTAAACTGAGTCCGTATTATTTAGAACACAGACTGAGTGAGTATTTTTTGAACAAAATCTGAGTCCACATTCTGTTAGAACACAGGCTGATTTAGTATTCTGTTAGAACACAGGCTAAGTGCGTGTTCTGTTAGAACACTGAACTGAGTGAGTATTCTTTAAACATAGACTGCGTCCAAATTCCGTTAGGACACAGACTGAGTTAGTAATTTTTGATCTGAATCCACATTCTGTTAGAACACAGGCTGAGTTAGTATTCTTTGAAAATAGTCTGAATCCATATTCTGGTAGAACACTGGCTGAGTGAGTATTCTTTGAAAATAATCTGAATGCATATTCTGGTATAACACTGGCTGAATGAGTATTCTTTGAAAATAACCTGAGTCAATATCCTGTTAGAACACTTGCTGAATTAGTATTTTGTTAAAACCCAGGCTGAGTGAGTATTCTGTTAGAACACAGGCTGAGTGCGTATTATTTAAAAATAAACTGAGTCCATATTCTGTAAGAACACAGGCTGAGTGAGTATTCTTTTAACAAAACTGAGTCCACATTCCGTTAGGACACTGGCTTATGAGTATTCTGTTAGAAAACAGGCTGAGTGAGTATTCTTTAAACATAGACTGAGTCCATATTATATCAGAACCCAGGCTGAGTGAGTATACTGTTAGAACACAGGCTGAGTGAGTATTCTGGTAGAACAGAGGCTGAGTATTATGTTAGAACACAGGCTCAGTGTGCATTCTTTAAAAATAGACTTAGTCCATATTCTGTTAGAGCACAGGCTGAGTGAGTATTCTGTTAGAACACAGGCTGAGTGAGTGTTCTGTTAGAACACAGGCTGAGTGGTTATTATTTAAAAATAAACTGATTCCATATTCTGTTAGAACTCAGGCTGAGTATTCTTTTAACAAAATCTGAGTCCACATTCCCTTAGAACACAGGTTGAGTGAGTATTCTGTTAGAACACGGGCAGGGTGAGTATTCTCTTAGAACACAGGCTGAATGAGTATTATTTTAAAATAATCTGAATCCATATTCTGGTAGAACTCTCGTTGAGTGAGTATTCTGTTAGAACACAGGCTGAGTGAGTATTCTTTAAACATAGACTGAGTCCATATTCTGTTAGAAAACAGACTGAGTTAGTAATTTCAGATGAGAATCTGAGTCAACATTCTGTTAAAACGCAGCTTGAGTGGGTAATATATAAAAGTAAACTGAGTCCATATTTTGTTCGAACACAGGCTGAGTGAATATTCTTTGAAAATAATCTGAATCCATATTCTCTTAAAACACTGGCTGAGTGAGTATTCTGCTAGAACACAGGCTGAGTGGGTATTATTTAAAAATAAAGTGAGTCCATAGTATTTAGAACACAGACTGAGTGAGTATTTTTTGAACAAAATCTGAGTCCACATTCTGTTAGAACAGAGGCTGAGTGAGTATCCCGTTAGAACACAGTCTGAGTGAGTATTCTTTAAAGACAGACTTAGTCCATATTCTGTTAGAGCACAGTCTGAGTGAGTAATTTTTGAACAAAATCTTAGTCCACATTCTGTTAGAACACAGGCTGAGTGAGTATTCCGTTAGAACACAGTCTGAGTGAGTATTCTTTAAACATAGACTGCGTCCAAATTCTGTTAGAACACAGACTGAGTTAGTAATTTTTGATCTGAATCCATATTCTGTTAGAACACAGGCTGAGTTAGTATTCTTTGATAATAATCTGACTCCATATTCTGGTATAACACTGGCTGAGTGAGTATGCTTTGAAAATAATCTGAGTCAATATCTTGTTAGAACACTTGCTGAGTTAGTATTTTGTTAAAACCCAGGCTCGGTGAGTATTTTGTTAGAACACAGGCTGAGTGCGTATTATTTAAAACTAAACTGAGTCCGTATTATTTAGAACACAGACTGAGTGAGTATTTTTTGAACTAAATCTGAGTCCACATTCTGTTAGAACACAGGCTGATTTAGTATTCTGTTAGAACACAGGCTAAGTGCGTGTTCTGTTAGAACACTGAACTGAGTGAGTATTCTTTAAACATAGACTGCGTCCATATTATATCAGAACCCAGGCTGAGTGAGTATACTGTTAGAACACAGGCTGAGTGAATATTCTGGTAGAACAGAGGCTGAGTATTATGTTAGAACACAGGCTCAGTGTGCATTCTTTAAAAATAGACTTAGTCCATATTCTGTTAGAGCACAGGCTGAGTGAGTATTCTGTTAGAACACAGGCTGAGTGGTTATTATTTAAAAATAAACTGATTCCATATTCTGTTAGAACTCAGGCTGAGTATTCTTTTAACAAAATCGGAGTCCACATTCCCTTAGAACACAGGTTGAGTGAGTATTCTGTTAGAACACGGGCTGGGTGAGTATTCTCTTAGAACACAGGCTGAATGAGTATTATTTTAAAATAATCTGAATCCATATTCTGGTAGAACTCTCGCTGAGTGAGTATTCTGTTAGAACACAGGCTGAGTGAGTATTCTTTAAACATAGACTGAGTCCATATTCTGTTAGAAAACAGACTGAGTTAGTAATTTTAGATGAGAATCTGAGTCAACATTCTGTTAAAACGCAGCTTGAGTGGGTAATATATAAAAGTAAACTGAGTCCATATTTTGTTCGAACACAGGCTGAGTGAATATTCTTTGAAAATAATCTGAATCCATATTCTCTTAAAACACTGGCTGAGTGAGTATTCTGCTAGAACACAGGCTGAGTGGGTATTATTTAAAAATAAAGTGAGTCCATAGTATTTAGAACACAGACTGAGTGAGTATTTTTTGAACAAAATCTGAGTCCACATTCTGTTAGAACAGAGGCTGAGTGAGTATTCCGTTAGAACACAGTCTGAGTGAGTATTCTTTAAAGACAGACTTAGTCCATATTCTGTTAGAGCACAGTCTGAGTGAGTAATTTTTGAACAAAATCTTAGTCCACATTCTGTTAGAACACAGGCTGAGTGAGTATTCCGTTAGAACACAGTCTGAGTGAGTATTCTTTAAAGACAGACTTAGTCCACATTCTGTTAGAACACAGGCTGAGTGAGTATTCCGTTAGAACACAGTCTGAGTGAGTATTCTTTAAACATAGACTGCGTCCAAATTCTGTTAGGACACAGACTGAGTTAGTAATTTTTGTTCTGAATCCATATTGTGATAGAACACAGGCTGAGTTAGTATTCTTTGAAAATAATCTGAATCCATATTCTGGTAGAACAGTGGCTGAGTGAGTATGCTTTGAAAATAATCTGAGTCAATATCTTGTTAGAACACTTGCTGAGTTAGTATTTTGTTAAAACCCAGGCTCGGTGAGTATTTTGTTAGAACACAGGCTGAGTGCGTATTATTTAAAACTAAACTGAGTCCGTATTATTTAGAACACAGACTGAGTGAGTATTTTTTGAACAAAATCTGAGTCCACATTCTGTTAGAACACAGGCTGATTTAGTATTCTGTTAGAACACAGGCTAAGTGCGTGTTCTGTTAGAACACTGAACTGAGTGAGTATTCTTTAAACATAGACTGCGTCCAAATTCCGTTAGGACACAGACTGAGTTAGTAATTTTTGATCTGAATCCACATTCTGTTAGAACACAGGCTGAGTTAGTATTCTTTGAAAATAGTCTGAATCCATATTCTGGTAGAACACTGGCTGAGTGAGTATTCTTTGAAAATAATCTGAATGCATATTCTGGTATAACACTGGCTGAATGAGTATTCTTTGAAAATAACCTGAGTCAATATCCTGTTAGAACACTTGCTGAATTAGTATTTTGTTAAAACCCAGGCTGAGTGAGTATTCTGTTAGAACACAGGCTGAGTGCGTATTATTTAAAAATAAACTGAGTCCATATTCTGTAAGAACACAGGCTGAGTGAGTATTCTTTTAACAAAACTGAGTCCACATTCCGTTAGGACACTGGCTTATGAGTATTCTGTTAGAAAACAGGCTGAGTGAGTATTCTTTAAACATAGACTGAGTCCATATTATATCAGAACCCAGGCTGAGTGAGTATACTGTTAGAACACAGGCTGAGTGAGTATTCTGGTAGAACAGAGGCTGAGTATTATGTTAGAACACAGGCTCAGTGTGCATTCTTTAAAAATAGACTTAGTCCATATTCTGTTAGAGCACAGGCTGAGTGAGTATTCTGTTAGAACACAGGCTGAGTGAGTGTTCTGTTAGAACACAGGCTGAGTGGTTATTATTTAAAAATAAACTGATTCCATATTCTGTTAGAACTCAGGCTGAGTATTCTTTTAACAAAATCTGAGTCCACATTCCCTTAGAACACAGGTTGAGTGAGTATTCTGTTAGAACACGGGCAGGGTGAGTATTCTCTTAGAACACAGGCTGAATGAGTATTATTTTAAAATAATCTGAATCCATATTCTGGTAGAACTCTCGTTGAGTGAGTATTCTGTTAGAACACAGGCTGAGTGAGTATTCTTTAAACATAGACTGAGTCCATATTCTGTTAGAAAACAGACTGAGTTAGTAATTTCAGATGAGAATCTGAGTCAACATTCTGTTAAAACGCAGCTTGAGTGGGTAATATATAAAAGTAAACTGAGTCCATATTTTGTTCGAACACAGGCTGAGTGAATATTCTTTGAAAATAATCTGAATCCATATTCTCTTAAAACACTGGCTGAGTGAGTATTCTGCTAGAACACAGGCTGAGTGGGTATTATTTAAAAATAAAGTGAGTCCATAGTATTTAGAACACAGACTGAGTGAGTATTTTTTGAACAAAATCTGAGTCCACATTCTGTTAGAACAGAGGCTGAGTGAGTATCCCGTTAGAACACAGTCTGAGTGAGTATTCTTTAAAGACAGACTTAGTCCATATTCTGTTAGAGCACAGTCTGAGTGAGTAATTTTTGAACAAAATCTTAGTCCACATTCTGTTAGAACACAGGCTGAGTGAGTATTCCGTTAGAACACAGTCTGAGTGAGTATTCTTTAAACATAGACTGCGTCCAAATTCTGTTAGAACACAGACTGAGTTAGTAATTTTTGATCTGAATCCATATTCTGTTAGAACACAGGCTGAGTTAGTATTCTTTGATAATAATCTGACTCCATATTCTGGTATAACACTGGCTGAGTGAGTATGCTTTGAAAATAATCTGAGTCAATATCTTGTTAGAACACTTGCTGAGTTAGTATTTTGTTAAAACCCAGGCTCGGTGAGTATTTTGTTAGAACACAGGCTGAGTGCGTATTATTTAAAAATAAACTGAGTCCGTATTATTTAGAACACAGACTGAGTGAGTATTTTTTGAACTAAATCTGAGTCCACATTCTGTTAGAACACAGGCTGATTTAGTATTCTGTTAGAACACAGGCTAAGTGCGTGTTCTGTTAGAACACTGAACTGAGTGAGTATTCTTTAAACATAGACTGCGTCCAAATTCCGTTAGACACAGACTGAGTTAGTAATTTTTGATCTGAATCCACATTCTGTTAGAACACAGGCTGAGTTAGTATTCTTTGAAAATAGTCTGAATCCATATTCTGGTAGAACACTGGCTGAGTGAGTATTCTTTGAAAATAATCTGAATGCATATTCTGGTATAACACTGGCTGAATGAGTATTCTTTGAAAATAACCTGAGTCAATATCCTGTTAGAACACTTGCTGAATTAGTATTTTGTTAAAACCCAGGCTGAGTGAGTATTCTGTTAGAACACAGGCTGAGTGCGTATTATTTAAAAATAAACTGAGTCCATATTCTGTAAGAACACAGGCTGAGTGAGTATTCTTTTAACAAAACTGAGTCCACATTCCGTTAGGACACTGGCTTATGAGTATTCTGTTAGAAAACAGGCTGAGTGAGTATTCTTTAAACATAGACTGAGTCCATATTATATCAGAACCCAGGCTGAGTGAGTATACTGTTAGAACACAGGCTGAGTGAGTATTCTGGTAGAACAGAGGCTGAGTATTATGTTAGAACACAGGCTCAGTGTGCATTCTTTAAAAATAGACTTAGTCCATATTCTGTTAGAGCACAGGCTGAGTGAGTATTCTGTTAGAACACAGGCTGAGTGAGTGTTCTGTTAGAACACAGGCTGAGTGGTTATTATTTAAAAATAAACTGATTCCATATTCTGTTAGAACTCAGGCTGAGTATTCTTTTAACAAAATCTGAGTCCACATTCCCTTAGAACACAGGTTGAGTGAGTATTCTGTTAGAACACGGGCAGGGTGAGTATTCTCTTAGAACACAGGCTGAATGAGTATTATTTTAAAATAATCTGAATCCATATTCTGGTAGAACTCTCGTTGAGTGAGTATTCTGTTAGAACACAGGCTGAGTGAGTATTCTTTAAACATAGACTGAGTCCATATTCTGTTAGAAAACAGACTGAGTTAGTAATTTCAGATGAGAATCTGAGTCAACATTCTGTTAAAACGCAGCTTGAGTGGGTAATATATAAAAGTAAACTGAGTCCATATTTTGTTCGAACACAGGCTGAGTGAATATTCTTTGAAAATAATCTGAATCCATATTCTCTTAAAACACTGGCTGAGTGAGTATTCTGCTAGAACACAGGCTGAGTGGGTATTATTTAAAAATAAAGTGAGTCCATAGTATTTAGAACACAGACTGAGTGAGTATTTTTTGAACAAAATCTGAGTCCACATTCTGTTAGAACAGAGGCTGAGTATCCCGTTAGAACACAGTCTGAGTGAGTATTCTTTAAAGACAGACTTAGTCCATATTCTGTTAGAGCACAGTCTGAGTGAGTAATTTTTGAACAAAATCTTAGTCCACATTCTGTTAGAACACAGGCTGAGTGAGTATTCCGTTAGAACACAGTCTGAGTGAGTATTCTTTAAACATAGACTGCGTCCAAATTCTGTTAGAACACAGACTGAGTTAGTAATTTTTGATCTGAATCCATATTCTGTTAGAACACAGGCTGAGTTAGTATTCTTTGATAATAATCTGACTCCATATTCTGGTATAACACTGGCTGAGTGAGTATGCTTTGAAAATAATCTGAGTCAATATCTTGTTAGAACACTTGCTGAGTTAGTATTTTGTTAAAACCCAGGCTCGGTGAGTATTTTGTTAGAACACAGGCTGAGTGCGTATTATTTAAAACTAAACTGAGTCCGTATTATTTAGAACACAGACTGAGTGAGTATTTTTTGAACAAAATCTGAGTCCACATTCTGTTAGAACACAGGCTGATTTAGTATTCTGTTAGAACACAGGCTAAGTGCGTGTTCTGTTAGAACACTGAACTGAGTGAGTATTCTTTAAACATAGACTGCGTCCATATTATATCAGAACCCAGGCTGAGTGAGTATACTGTTAGAACACAGGCTGAGTGAATATTCTGGTAGAACAGAGGCTGAGTATTATGTTAGAACACAGGCTCAGTGTGCATTCTTTAAAAATAGACTTAGTCCATATTCTGTTAGAGCACAGGCTGAGTGAGTATTCTGTTAGAACACAGGCTGAGTGGTTATTATTTAAAAATAAACTGATTCCATATTCTGTTAGAACTCAGGCTGAGTATTCTTTTAACAAAATCTGAGTCCACATTCCCTTAGAACACAGGTTGAGTGAGTATTCTGTTAGAACACGGGCTGGGTGAGTATTCTCTTAGAACACAGGCTGAATGAGTATTATTTTAAAATAATCTGAATCCATATTCTGGTAGAACTCTCGCTGAGTGAGTATTCTGTTAGAACACAGGCTGAGTGAGTATTCTTTAAACATAGACTGAGTCCATATTCTGTTAGAAAACAGACTGAGTTAGTAATTTTAGATGAGAATCTGAGTCAACATTCTGTTAAAACGCAGCTTGAGTGGGTAATATATAAAAGTAAACTGAGTCCATATTTTGTTCGAACACAGGCTGAGTGAATATTCTTTGAAAATAATCTGAATCCATATTCTCTTAAAACACTGGCTGAGTGAGTATTCTGCTAGAACACAGGCTGAGTGGGTATTATTTAAAAATAAAGTGAGTCCATAGTATTTAGAACACAGACTGAGTGAGTATTTTTTGAACAAAATCTGAGTCCACATTCTGTTAGAACAGAGGCTGAGTGAGTATTCCGTTAGAACACAGTCTGAGTGAGTATTCTTTAAAGACAGACTTAGTCCATATTCTGTTAGAGCACAGTCTGAGTGAGTAATTTTTGAACAAAATCTTAGTCCACATTCTGTTAGAACACAGGCTGAGTGAGTATTCCGTTAGAACACAGTCTGAGTGAGTATTCTTTAAAGACAGACTTAGTCCACATTCTGTTAGAACACAGGCTGAGTGAGTATTCCGTTAGAACACAGTCTGAGTGAGTATTCTTTAAACATAGACTGCGTCCAAATTCTGTTAGGACACAGACTGAGTTAGTAATTTTTGTTCTGAATCCATATTGTGATAGAACACAGGCTGAGTTAGTATTCTTTGAAAATAATCTGAATCCATATTCTGGTAGAACAGTGGCTGAGTGAGTATGCTTTGAAAATAATCTGAGTCAATATCTTGTTAGAACACTTGCTGAGTTAGTATTTTGTTAAAACCCAGGCTCGGTGAGTATTTTGTTAGAACACAGGCTGAGTGCGTATTATTTAAAACTAAACTGAGTCCGTATTATTTAGAACACAGACTGAGTGAGTATTTTTTGAACAAAATCTGAGTCCACATTCTGTTAGAACACAGGCTGATTTAGTATTCTGTTAGAACACAGGCTAAGTGCGTGTTCTGTTAGAACACTGAACTGAGTGAGTATTCTTTAAACATAGACTGCGTCCATATTATATCAGAACCCAGGCTGAGTGAGTATACTGTTAGAACACAGGCTGAGTGAATATTCTGGTAGAACAGAGGCTGAGTATTATGTTAGAACACAGGCTCAGTGTGCATTCTTTAAAAATAGACTTAGTCCATATTCTGTTAGAGCACAGGCTGAGTGAGTATTCTGTTAGAACACAGGCTGAGTGGTTATTATTTAAAAATAAACTGATTCCATATTCTGTTAGAACTCAGGCTGAGTATTCTTTTAACAAAATCTGAGTCCACATTCCCTTAGAACACAGGTTGAGTGAGTATTCTGTTAGAACACGGGCTGGGTGAGTATTCTCTTAGAACACAGGCTGAATGAGTATTATTTTAAAATAATCTGAATCCATATTCTGGTAGAACTCTCGCTGAGTGAGTATTCTGTTAGAACACAGGCTGAGTGAGTATTCTTTAAACATAGACTGAGTCCATATTCTGTTAGAAAACAGACTGAGTTAGTAATTTTAGATGAGAATCTGAGTCAACATTCTGTTAAAACGCAGCTTGAGTGGGTAATATATAAAAGTAAACTGAGTCCATATTTTGTTCGAACACAGGCTGAGTGAATATTCTTTGAAAATAATCTGAATCCATATTCTCTTAAAACACTGGCTGAGTGAGTATTCTGCTAGAACACAGGCTGAGTGGGTATTATTTAAAAATAAAGTGAGTCCATAGTATTTAGAACACAGACTGAGTGAGTATTTTTTGAACAAAATCTGAGTCCACATTCTGTTAGAACAGAGGCTGAGTGAGTATTCCGTTAGAACACAGTCTGAGTGAGTATTCTTTAAAGACAGACTTAGTCCATATTCTGTTAGAGCACAGTCTGAGTGAGTAATTTTTGAACAAAATCTTAGTCCACATTCTGTTAGAACACAGGCTGAGTGAGTATTCCGTTAGAACACAGTCTGAGTGAGTATTCTTTAAAGACAGACTTAGTCCACATTCTGTTAGAACACAGGCTGAGTGAGTATTCCGTTAGAACACAGTCTGAGTGAGTATTCTTTAAACATAGACTGCGTCCAAATTCTGTTAGGACACAGACTGAGTTAGTAATTTTTGTTCTGAATCCATATTGTGATAGAACACAGGCTGAGTTAGTATTCTTTGAAAATAATCTGAATCCATATTCTGGTAGAACAGTGGCTGAGTGAGTATGCTTTGAAAATAATCTGAGTCAATATCTTGTTAGAACACTTGCTGAGTTAGTATTTTGTTAAAACCCAGGCTCGGTGAGTATTTTGTTAGAACACAGGCTGAGTGCGTATTATTTAAAACTAAACTGAGTCCGTATTATTTAGAACACAGACTGAGTGAGTATTTTTTGAACAAAATCTGAGTCCACATTCTGTTAGAACACAGGCTGATTTAGTATTCTGTTAGAACACAGGCTAAGTGCGTGTTCTGTTAGAACACTGAACTGAGTGAGTATTCTTTAAACATAGACTGCGTCCAAATTCCGTTAGGACACAGACTGAGTTAGTAATTTTTGATCTGAATCCACATTCTGTTAGAACACAGGCTGAGTTAGTATTCTTTGAAAATAGTCTGAATCCATATTCTGGTAGAACACTGGCTGAGTGAGTATTCTTTGAAAATAATCTGAATGCATATTCTGGTATAACACTGGCTGAATGAGTATTCTTTGAAAATAATCTGAGTCAATATCCTGTTAGAACACTTGCTGAATTAGTATTTTGTTAAAACCCAGGCTGAGTGAGTATACTGTTAGAACACAGGCTGAGTGAATATTCTGGTAGAACAGAGGCTGAGTATTATGTTAGAACACAGGCTCAGTGTGCATTCTTAAAAATAGACTTAGTCCATATTCTGTTAGAGCACAGGCTGAGTGAGTATTCTGTTAGAAAACAGGCTGAGTGAGTGTTCTGTTAGAACACAGGCTGAGTGGTTATTATTTAAAAATAAACTGATTCCATATTCTGTTAGAACTCAGGCTGAGTATTCTTTTAACAAAATCTGAGTCCACATTCCCTTAGAACACAGGTTGAGTGAGTATTCTGTTAGAACACGGGCTGGGTGAGTATTCTCTTAGAACACAGGCTGAATGAGTATTATTTTAAAATAATCTGAATCCATATTCTGGTAGAACTCTCGCTGAGTGAGTATTCTGTTAGAACACAGGCTGAGTGAGTATTCTTTAAAGACAGACTTAGTCCATATTCTGTTAGAGCACAGTCTGAGTGAGTAATTTTTGAACAAAATCTTAGTCCACATTCTGTTAGAACACAGGCTGAGTGAGTATTCCGTTAGAACACAGTCTGAGTGAGTATTCTTTAAAGACAGACTTAGTCCACATTCTGTTAGAACACAGGCTGAGTGAGTATTCCGTTAGAACACAGTCTGAGTGAGTATTCTTTAAACATAGACTGCGTCCAAATTCTGTTAGGACACAGACTGAGTTAGTAATTTTTGTTCTGAATCCATATTGTGATAGAACACAGGCTGAGTTAGTATTCTTTGAAAATAATCTGAATCCATATTCTGGTAGAACAGTGGCTGAGTGAGTATGCTTTGAAAATAATCTGAGTCAATATCTTGTTAGAACACTTGCTGAGTTAGTATTTTGTTAAAACCCAGGCTCGGTGAGTATTTTGTTAGAACACAGGCTGAGTGCGTATTATTTAAAACTAAACTGAGTCCGTATTATTTAGAACACAGACTGAGTGAGTATTTTTTGAACAAAATCTGAGTCCACATTCTGTTAGAACACAGGCTGATTTAGTATTCTGTTAGAACACAGGCTAAGTGCGTGTTCTGTTAGAACACTGAACTGAGTGAGTATTCTTTAAACATAGACTGCGTCCAAATTCCGTTAGGACACAGACTGAGTTAGTAATTTTTGATCTGAATCCACATTCTGTTAGAACACAGGCTGAGTTAGTATTCTTTGAAAATAGTCTGAATCCATATTCTGGTAGAACACTGGCTGAGTGAGTATTCTTTGAAAATAATCTGAATGCATATTCTGGTATAACACTGGCTGAATGAGTATTCTTTGAAAATAATCTGAGTCAATATCCTGTTAGAACACTTGCTGAATTAGTATTTTGTTAAAACCCAGGCTGAGTGAGTATTCTGTTAGAACACAGGCTGAGTGCGTATTATTTAAAAATAAACTGAGTCCATATTCTGTAAGAACACAGGCTGAGTGAGTATTCTTTTAACAAAACTGAGTCCACATTCCGTTAGGACACTGGCTTATGAGTATTCTGTTAGAAAACAGGCTGAGTGAGTATTCTTTAAACATAGACTGAGTCCATATTATATCAGAACCCAGGCTGAGTGAGTATACTGTTAGAACACAGGCTGAGTGAATATTCTGGTAGAACAGAGGCTGAGTATTATGTTAGAACACAGGCTCAGTGTGCATTCTTTAAAAATAGACTTAGTCCATATTCTGTTAGAGCACAGGCTGAGTGAGTATTCTGTTAGAACACAGGCTGAGTGGTTATTATTTAAAAATAAACTGATTCCATATTCTGTTAGAACTCAGGCTGAGTATTCTTTTAACAAAATCTGAGTCCACATTCCCTTAGAACACAGGTTGAGTGAGTATTCTGTTAGAACACGGGCTGGGTGAGTATTCTCTTAGAACACAGGCTGAATGAGTATTATTTTAAAATAATCTGAATCCATATTCTGGTAGAACTCTCGCTGAGTGAGTATTCTGTTAGAACACAGGCTGAGTGAGTATTCTTTAAACATAGACTGAGTCCATATTCTGTTAGAAAACAGACTGAGTTAGTAATTTTAGATGAGAATCTGAGTCAACATTCTGTTAAAACGCAGCTTGAGTGGGTAATATATAAAAGTAAACTGAGTCCATATTTTGTTCGAACACAGGCTGAGTGAATATTCTTTGAAAATAATCTGAATCCATATTCTCTTAAAACACTGGCTGAGTGAGTATTCTGCTAGAACACAGGCTGAGTGGGTATTATTTAAAAATAAAGTGAGTCCATAGTATTTAGAACACAGACTGAGTGAGTATTTTTTGAACAAAATCTGAGTCCACATTCTGTTAGAACAGAGGCTGAGTGAGTATTCCGTTAGAACACAGTCTGAGTGAGTATTCTTTAAAGACAGACTTAGTCCATATTCTGTTAGAGCACAGTCTGAGTGAGTAATTTTTGAACAAAATCTTAGTCCACATTCTGTTAGAACACAGGCTGAGTGAGTATTCCGTTAGAACACAGTCTGAGTGAGTATTCTTTAAAGACAGACTTAGTCCACATTCTGTTAGAACACAGGCTGAGTGAGTATTCCGTTAGAACACAGTCTGAGTGAGTATTCTTTAAACATAGACTGCGTCCAAATTCTGTTAGGACACAGACTGAGTTAGTAATTTTTGTTCTGAATCCATATTGTGATAGAACACAGGCTGAGTTAGTATTCTTTGAAAATAATCTGAATCCATATTCTGGTAGAACAGTGGCTGAGTGAGTATGCTTTGAAAATAATCTGAGTCAATATCTTGTTAGAACACTTGCTGAGTTAGTATTTTGTTAAAACCCAGGCTCGGTGAGTATTTTGTTAGAACACAGGCTGAGTGCGTATTATTTAAAACTAAACTGAGTCCGTATTATTTAGAACACAGACTGAGTGAGTATTTTTTGAACAAAATCTGAGTCCACATTCTGTTAGAACACAGGCTGATTTAGTATTCTGTTAGAACACAGGCTAAGTGAGTGTTCTGTTAGAACACTGAACTGAGTGAGTATTCTTTAAACATAGACTGCGTCCAAATTCTGTTAGGACACAGACTGAGTTAGTAATTTTTGATCTGAATCCACATTCTGTTAGAACACAGGCTGAGTTAGTATTCTTTGAAAATAGTCTGAATCCATATTCTGGTAGAACACTGGCTGAGTTAGTATTCTTTGAAAATAATCTGAATGCATATTCTGGTATAACACTGGCTGAATGAGTATTCTTTGAAAATAACCTGAGTCAATATCCTGTTAGAACACTTGCTGAATTAGTATTTTGTTAAAACCCAGGCTGAGTGAGTATTCTGTTAGAACACAGGCTGAGTGCGTATTATTTAAAAATAAACTGAGTCCATATTCTGTAAGAACACAGGCTGAGTGAGTATTCTTTTAACAAAACTGAGTCCACATTCCGTTAGGACACTGGCTTATGAGTATTCTGTTAGAAAACAGGCTGAGTGAGTATTTTTTAAACATAGACTGAGTCCATATTATATCAGAACACAGGCTGAGTGAGTATACTGTTAGAACACAGGCTGAGTGAGTATTCTGTTAGAACAGAGGCTGAGTATTATGTTAGAACACAGGCTCAGTGTGCATTCTTTAAAAATAGACTTAGTCCATATTCTGTTAGAGCACAGGCTGAGTGAGTATTCTGTTAGAACACAGGCTGAGTGAGTGTTCTGTTAGAACACAGGCTGAGTGGTTATTATTTAAAAATAAACTGATTCCATATTCTGTTAGAACTCAGGCTGAGTATTCTTTTAACAAAATCTGAGTCCACATTCCCTTAGAACACAGGTTGAGTGAGTATTCTGTTAGAACACGGGCTGGGTGAGTATTCTCTTAGAACACAGGCTGAATGAGTATTATTTTAAAATAATCTGAATCCATATTCTGGTAGAACTCTCGCTGAGTGAGTATTCTGTTAGAACACAGGCTGAGTGAGTATTCTTTAAACATAGACTGAGTCCATATTCTGTTAGAAAACAGACTGAGTTAGTAAATTTAGAGGAGAATCTGAGTCAATATTCTGTTAAAACGCAGCTTGAGTGGGTAATATATAAAAGTAAACTGAGTCCATATTTTGTTCGAACACAGGCTGAGTGAATATTCTTTGAAAATAATCTGAATCCATATTCTCTTAAAACACTGGCTGAGTGAGTATTCTGCTAGAACACAGGCTGAGTGGGTATTATTTAAAAATAAAGTGAGTCCATAGTATTTAGAACACAGACTGAGTGAGTATTTTTTGAACAAAATCTGAGTCCACATTCTGTTAGAACAGAGGCTGAGTGAGTATTCCGTTAGAACACAGTCTGAGTGAGTATTCTTTAAAGACAGACTTAGTCCATATTCTGTTAGAGCACAGTCTGAGTGAGTAATTTTTGAACAAAATCTTAGTCCACATTCTGTTAGAACACAGGCTGAGTGAGTATTCCGTTAGAACACAGTCTGAGTGAGTATTCTTTAAAGACAGACTTAGTCCACATTCTGTTAGAACACAGGCTGAGTGAGTATTCCGTTAGGACACAGTCTGAGTGAGTATTCTTTAAACATAGACTGCGTCCAAATTCTGTTAGGACACAGACTGAGTTAGTAATTTTTGATCTGAATCCATATTCTGTTAGAACACAGGCTGAGTTAGTATTCTTTGAAAATAATCTGAATCCATATTTTGGTAGAACTCTGGCTGAGTGAGTATGCTTTGAAAATAATCTGAGTCAATATCTTGTTAGAACACTTGCTGAATTAGTATTTTGTTAAAACCCAGGCTCGGTGAGTATTTTGTTAGAACACAGGCTGAGTGCGTATTATTTAAAAATAAACTGAGTCCATATTCTGTAAGAACACAGGCTGAGTGAGTATTCTTTTAACAAAACTGAGTCCACATTCCGTTGGACACTGACTTATGAGTATTCTGTTAGAAAACAGGCTGAGTGAGTATTCTTTAAACATAGACTGAGTCCATATTATATCAGAACCCAGGCTGAGTGAGTATACTGTTAGAACACAGGCTGAGTGAGTATTCTGTTAGAACAGAGGCTGAGTATTATGTTAGAACACAGGCTCAGTGTGCATTCTTTAAAAATAGACTTAGTCCATATTCTGTTAGAGCACAGGCTGAGTGAGTATTCTGTTAGAACACAGGCTGAGTGAGTGTTCTGTTAGAACACAGGCTGAGTGGTTATTATTTAAAAATAAACTGATTCCATATTCTGTTAGAACTCAGGCTGAGTATTCTTTTAACAAAATCTGAGTCCACATTCCCTTAGAACACAGGTTGAGTGAGTATTCTGTTAGAACACGGGCTGGGTGAGTATTCTCTTAGAACACAGGCTGAATGAGTATTATTTTAAAATAATCTGAACCCATATTCTGTTAGAACTCTCGCTGAGTGAGTATTCTGTTGGAACACAGGCTGAGTGAATATTCTTTAAACATAGACTGAGTCCATATTCTGTTAGAAAACAGACTGAGTTAGTAATTTTAGATGAGAATCTGAGTCAACATTCTGTTAAAACGCAGCTTGAGTGGGTAATATATAAAAGTAAACTGAGTCCATATTTTGTTCGAACACAGGCTGAGTGAATATTCTTTGAAAATAATCTGAATCCATATTCTCTTAAAACACTGGCTGAGTGAGTATTCTGCTAGAACACAGGCTGAGTGGGTATTATTTAAAAATAAAGTGAGTCCATAGTATTTAGAACACAGACTGAGTGAGTATTTTTTGAACAAAATCTGAGTCCACATTCTGTTAGAACAGAGGATGAGTGAGTATTCCGTTAGAACACAGTCTGAGTGAGTATTCTTTAAAGACAGACTTAGTCCATATTCTGTTAGAGCACAGTCTGAGTGAGTAATTTTTGAACAAAATCTTAGTCCACATTCTGTTAGAACACAGGCTGAGTGAGTATTCCGTTAGAACACAGTCTGAGTGAGTATTCTTTAAACACAGACTGCGTCCAAATTCTGTTAGGACACAGACTGAGTTAGTAATTTTTGACCTGAATCCATATTCTGTTAGAACACAGGCTGAGTTAGTATTCTTTGAAAATAATCTGAATCCATATTCTTTTAGAACACTGCCTGAGTGAGTATGCTTTGAAAATAATCTGAGTCAATATCTTGTTAGAACACTTGCTGAGTTAGTATTTTGTTAAAACCCAGGCTCGGTGAGTATTTTGTTAGAACACAGGCTGAGTGCGTATTATTTCAAAATAAACTGAGTCCGTATTATTTAGAACACAGACTGAGTGAGTATTTTTTGAACAAAATCTGAGTCCACATTCTGTTAGAACACAGGCTGATTTAGTATTCTGTTAGAACACAGGCTAAGTGAGTGTTCTGTTAGAACACTGAACTGAGTGAGTATTCTTTAAACATAGACTGCGTCCAAATTCCGTTAGGACACAGACTGAGTTAGTAATTTTTGATCTGAATCCACATTCAGTTAGAACACAGGCTGAGTTAGTATTCTTTGAAAATAGTCTGAATCCATATTCTGGTAGAACAGTGGCTGAGTGAGTATTCTTTGAAAATAATCTGAATGCATATTCTGGTATAACACTGGCTGAATGAGTATTCTTTGAAAATAATCTGAGTCAATATCCTGTTAGAACACTTGCTGAATTAGTATTTTGTTAAAACCCAGGCTGAGTGAGTATTCTGTTAGAACACAGGCTGAGTGCGTATTATTTAAAAATAAACTGAGTCCATATTCTTTAAGAACACAGGCTGAGTGAGTATTCTTTTAACAAAACTGAGTCCACATTCCGTTAGGACACTGGCTTATGAGTATTCTGTTAGAAAACAGGCTGAGTGAGTATTTTTTAAACATAGACTGAGTCCATATTATATCAGAACACAGGATGAGTGAGTATAATGTTAGAACACAGCCTGAGTGAGTATTCTGTTAGAACTGAGGCTGAGTATTATGTTAGAACACAGGCTCAGTGTGCATTCTTTAAAAATAGACTTAGTCCATATTCTGTTAGAGCACAGGCTGAGTGAGAATTCTGTTAGAACACAGGCTGAGTGAGTGTTCTGTTAGAACACAGGCTGAGTGGTTATTATTTAAAAATAAACTGATTCCATATTCTGTTAGAACTCAGGCTGAGTATTCTTTTAACAAAATCTGAGTCCACATTCCCTTAGAACACAGGTTGAGTGAGTATTCTGTTAGAACACGGGCTGGGTGAGTATTCTCTTAGAACACAGGCTGAATGAGTATTATTTTAAAATAATCTGAATCCATATTCTCGTAGAACTCTCGCTGAGTGAGTATTCTGTTAGAACACAGGCTGAGTGAGTATTCTTTAAACATAGACTGAGTCCATATTCTGTTAGAAAACAGACTGAGTTAGTAATTTTAGATGAGAATCTGAGTCAACATTCTGTTAAAACGCAGCTTGAGTGGGTAATATATAAAAGTAAACTGAGTCCATATATTGTTCGAACACAGGCTGAGTGAATATTCTTTGAAAATAATCTGAATCCATATTCTCTTAAAACACTGGCTGAGTGAGTATTCTGCTAGAACACAGGCTGAGTGGGTATTATTTAAAAATAAAGTGAGTCCATAGTATTTAGAACACAGACTGAGTGAGTATTTTTTGAACAAAATCTGAGTCCACATTCTGTTAGAACAGAGGCTGAGTGAGTATTCCGTTAGAACACAGTCTGAGTGAGTATTTTTTAAACACAGACTTAGTCCATATTCTGTTAGAGCACAGTCTGAGTGAGTAATTTTTGAACAAAATCTTAGTCCACATTCTGTTAGAACACAGGCTGAGTGAGTATTCCGTTAGAACACAGTCTGAGTGAGTATTCTTTAAACATAGACTGCGTCCAAATTCTGTTAGGACACAGATTGAGTTAGTAATTTTTGATCTGAATCCACATTCTGTTAGAACACAGGCTGAGTTAGTATTCTTTGAAAATAGTCTGAATCCATATTGTGGTAGAACACTGGCTGAGTGAGTATTCTTTGAAAATAATCTGAATGCATATTCTGGTATAACACTGGCTGAATGAGTATTCTCTGAAAATAATCTGAGTCAATATCCTGTTAGAACACTTGCTGAATTAGTATTTTGTTAAAACCCAGGCTGAGTGAGTATTCTGTTAGAACACAGGCTGAGTGAGTATTATTTAAAAATAAACTGAGTCCATATTCTGTAAGAACACAGACTGAGTGAGTATTCTTTTAACAAAACTGAGTCCACATTCCGTTAGCACACTGGCTTATGAGTATTCTGTTAGAAAACAGGCTGAGTGAGTATACTGTTAGAACACAGGCTGAGTGAGTATTCTGTTAGAACAGAGGCTGAGTATTATGTTAGAACACAGGCTCAGTGTGCATTCTTTAAAAATAGACTTAGTCCATATTCTGTTAGAGCACAGGCTGAGTGAGTATTCTGTTAGAACACAGGCTGAGTGAGTGTTCTCTTAGAACACAGGCTGAGTGGTTATTATTTAAAAATAAACTGATTCCATATTCTGTTAGAACTCAGGCTGAGTATTCCTTTAAGAAAATCGGAGTCCACATTCCCTTAGAACACAGGTTGAGTGAGTATTCTGTTAGAACACGGGCTGGGTGAGTATTCTCTTAGAACACAGGCTGAATGAGTATTATTTTAAAATAATCTGAATCCATATTCTGTTAGAACTCCCGCTGAGTGAGTATTCTGTTAGAACACAGGCTGAGTGAGTATTCTTTAAACATAGACTGAGTCCATATTCTGTTGGAAAACAGACTGAGATAGTAATTTTAGATGAGAATCTGAGTCAACATTCTGTTAAAACGCAGCTTGAGTGGGTAATATATAAAAATAAACTGAGTCCATATTTTGTTCGAACACAGGCTGAGTGAATATTCTTTGAAAATAATCTGAATCCATATTCTCTTAAAACACTGGCTGAGTGAGTATTCTGTTAGAACACAGGCTGAGTGGGTATTATTTAAAAATGAAGTGAGTCCATAGTATTTAGAACACAGACTGAGTGAGTATTCTTTAAAGACAGACTTAGTCCATATTCTGTTAGAGCACAGTCTGAGTGAGTAATTTTTGAACAAAATCTTAGTCCACATTCTGTTAGAACACAGGCTGAGTGAGTATTCCATTAGAACACAGTCTGAGTGAGTATTCTTTAAACATAGACTGCGTCCAAATTCTGTTAGAACACAGACTGAGTTAGTAATTTTTGATCTGAATCCATATTCTGTTAGAACACAGGCTGTGTTAGTATTCTTTGAAAATAATCTGAATCCATATTCTGGTAGAACACTGGCTGAGTGAGTATGCTTTGAAAATAATCTGAGTCAATATCTTGTTAGAACACTTGCTGAGTTAGTATTTTGTTAAAACCCAGGCTCGGTGAGTATTTTGTTAGAACACAGGCTGAGTGCGTATTATTTAAAACTAAACTGAGTCCGTATTATTTAGAACACAGACTGAGTGAGTATTTTTTGAACAAAATCTGAGTCCACATTCTGTTAGAACACAGGCTGATTTGGTATTCTGTTAGAACACAGGCTAAGTGAGTGTTCTGATAGAACACTGAACTGAGTGAGTATTCTTTAAACATAGACTGCGTCAAAATTCTGTTAGGACACAGACTGAGTTAGTAATTTTTGATCTGAATCCACATTCTGTTAGAACACAGGCTGAGTTAGTATTCTTTGAAAATAATCTGAATCCATATTCTGGTGGAACACTGGCTGAGTGAGTATTCTTTGAAAATAATCTGAGTCAATATCCTGTTAGAACACTTGCTGAATTAGTATTTTGTTAAAACCCAGGCTGAGTGAGTATTCTGTTAGAACACAGGCTGAGTGCGTATTATTTAAAAATAAACTGAGTCCATATTCTGTAAGAACAAAGGCTTAGTGAGTATTCTTTTAACAAAACTGAGTCCACATTCCGTTAGGACACTGGCTTATGAGTATTCTGTTAGAAAACAGGCTGAGTGAGTATTCTTTAAACAAAGACTGAGTCCATATTATTTCAGAACACAGGCTGAGTGAGTATACTGTTAGAACACAGGCTGAGTGAGTATTCTGTTAGAACAGAGGCTGAGTATTATGTTAGAACACAGGCTCAGTGTGCATTCTTTAAAAATAGACTTAGTCCATATTCTGTTAGAGCACAGGCTGAGTGAGTATTCTGTTAGAACACAGGTTGAGTGAGTGTTCTGTTAGAACACAGGCTGAGTGGTTATTATTTAAAAATAAACTGATTCCATATTCTGTTAGAACTCAGGCTGAGTATTCTTTTAACAAAATCGGAGTCCACATTCCCTTAGAACACAGGTTGAGTGAGTATTCTGTTAGAACACGGGCTGGGTGAGTATTCTCTTAGAACACAGGCTGAATGAGTATTATTTTAAAATAATCTGAATCCATATTCTGTTAGAACTCTCGCTGAGTGAGTATTCTGTTAGAACACAGGCTGAGTGAGTATTCTTTAAACATAGACTGAGTCCATATTCTGTTAGAAAACAGACTGAGTTAGTAATTTTAGATGAGAATCTGAGTCAACATTCTGTTAAAACGCAGCTTGAGTGGGTAATATATAAAAGTAAACTGAGTCCATATTTTGTTCGAACACAGGATGAGTGAATATTCTTTGAAAATAATCTGAATCCATATTCTCTTAAAACACTGGCTGAGTGAGTATTCTGTTAGAACACAGGCTGAGTGGGTATTATTTAAAAATAAAGTGAGTCCATAGTATTTAGAACACAGACTGAGTATTCTTTAAAGACAGACTTAGTCCATATTCTGTTAGAGCACAGTCTGAGTGAGTAATTTTTGAACAAAATCTTAGTCCACATTCTGTTAGAACACAGGCTGAGTGAGTATTCCGTTAGAACACAGTCTGAGTGAGTATTCTTTAGACATAGACTGCGTCCAAATTCTGTTAGAACACAGACTGAGTTAGTAATTTTTGATCTGAATCCATATTCTGTTAGAACACAGGCTGTGTTAGTATTCTTTGAAAATAATCTGAATCCATATTCTGGTAGAACACTGGCTGAGTGAGTATGCTTTGAAAATAATCTGAGTCAATATCTTGTTAGAACACTTGCTGAGTTAGTATTTTGTTAAAACCCAGGCTCGGTGAGTATTTTGTTAGAACACAGGCTGAGTGCGTATTATTTAAAACTAAACTGAGTCCGTATTATTTAGAACACAGACTGAGTGAGTATTTTTTGAACAAAATCTGAGTCCACATTCTGTTAGAACACAGGCTGATTTAGTATTCTGTTAGAACACAGGCTAAGTGAGTGTTCTGTTAGAACACTGAACTGAGTGAGTATTCTTTAAACATAGACTGCGTCCAAATTCTGTTAGGACACAGACTGAGTTAGTAATTTTTGATCTGAATCCACATTCTGTTAGAACACAGGCTGAGGTAGTATTCTTTGAAAATAATCTGAATCCATATTCTGGTGGAACACTGGCGGAGTGAGTATTCTTTGAAAATAATCTGAGTCAATATCCTGTTAGAACACTTGCTGAATTAGTATTTTGTTAAAACCCAGGCTGAGTGAGTATTCTGTTCGAACACAGGCTGAGTGCGTATTATTTAAAAATAAACTGAGTCCATATTCTGTAAGAACACAGGCTGAGTGAGTATTCTTTTAACAAAACTGAGTCCACATTCCGTTAGGACACTGGCTTATGAGTATTCTGTTAGAAAACAGGCTGAGTGAGTATTCTTTAAACATAGACTGAGTCCATATTATATCAGAACACAGGCTGAGTGAGTATACTGTTAGAACACAGGCTGAGTGAGTATTCTGTTAGAACAGAGGCTGAGTATTATGTTAGAACACAGGCTCAGTGTGCATTCTTTAAAAATAGACTTAGTCCATATTCTGTTAGAGCACAGGCTGAGTGAGTATTCTGTTAGAACACAGGCTGTGTGAGTGTTCTGTTAGAACACAGGCTGAGTGGTTATTATTTAAAAATAAACTGATTCCATATTCTGTTAGAACTCAGGCTGAGTATTCTTTTAACAAAATCTGAGTCCACATTCCCTTAGAACACAGGTTGAGTGAGTATTCTGTTAGAACACGGGCTGGGTGAGTATTCTCTTAGAACACAGGCTGAATGAGTATTATTTTAAAATAATCTGAATCCATATTCTGTTAGAACTCTCGCTGAGTGAGTATTCTGTTAGAACACAGACTGAGTGAGTATTCTTTAAACATAGACTGAGTCCATATTCTGTTAGAAAACAGACTGAGTTAGTAATTTTAGATGAGAATCTGAGTCAACATTCTGTTAAAACGCAGCTTGAGTGGGTAATATATAAAAGTAAACTGAGTCCATATTTTGTTCGAACACAGGCTGAGTGAATATTCTTTGAAAATAATCTGAATCCATATTCTCTTAAAACACTGGCTGAGTGAGTATTCTGCTAGAACACAGGCTGAGTGGGTATTATTTAAAAATAAAGTGAGTCCATAGTATTTAGAACACAGACTGAGTGAGTATTTTTTGAACAAAATCTGAGTCCACATTCTGTTAGAACAGAGGCTGAGTGAGTATTCCGTTAGAACACAGTCTGAGTGAGTATTCTTTAAAGACAGACTTAGTCCATATTCTGTTAGAGCACAGTCTGAGTGAGTAATTTTTGAACAAAATCTTAGTCCACATTCTGTTAGAACACAGGCTGAGTGAGTATTCCGTTAGAACACAGTCTGAGTGAGTATTCTTTAAAGACAGACTTAGTCCACATTCTGTTAGAACACAGGCTGAGTGAGTATTCCGTTAGGACACAGTCTGAGTGAGTATTCTTTAAACATAGACTGCGTCCAAATTCTGTTAGGACACAGACTGAGTTAGTAATTTTTGATCTGAATCCATATTCTGTTAGAACACAGGCTGAGTTAGTATTCTTTGAAAATAATCTGAATCCATATTTTGGTAGAACACTGGCTGAGTGAGTATGCTTTGAAAATAATCTGAGTCAATATCTTGTTAGAACACTTGCTGAATTAGTATTTTGTTAAAACCCAGGCTCGGTGAGTATTTTGTTAGAACACAGGCTGAGTGCGTATTATTTAAAAATAAACTGAGTCCATATTCTGTAAGAACACAGGCTGAGTGAGTATTCTTTTAACAAAACTGAGTCCACATTCCGTTGGACACTGACTTATGAGTATTCTGTTAGAAAACAGGCTGAGTGAGTATTCTTTAAACATAGACTGAGTCCATATTATATCAGAACCCAGGCTGAGTGAGTATACTGTTAGAACACAGGCTGAGTGAGTATTCTGTTAGAACAGAGGCTGAGTATTATGTTAGAACACAGGCTCAGTGTGCATTCTTTAAAAATAGACTTAGTCCATATTCTGTTAGAGCACAGGCTGAGTGAGTATTCTGTTAGAACACAGGCTGAGTGAGTGTTCTGTTAGAACACAGGCTGAGTGGTTATTATTTAAAAATAAACTGATTCCATATTCTGTTAGAACTCAGGCTGAGTATTCTTTTAACAAAATCTGAGTCCACATTCCCTTAGAACACAGGGTGAGTGAGTATTCTGTTAGAACACGGGCTGGGTGAGTATTCTCTTAGAACACAGGCTGAATGAGTATTATTTTAAAATAATCTGAACCCATATTCTGTTAGAACTCTCGCTGAGTGAGTATTCTGTTGGAACACAGTCTGAGTGAGTATTCTTTAAAGACAGACTTAGTCCACATTCTGTTAGAACACAGGCTGAGTGAGTATTCCGTTAGAACACAGTCTGAGTGAGTATTCTTTAAACATAGACTGCGTCCAAATTCTGTTAGGTCACAGACAGAGTTAGTAATTTTTGATCTGAATCCATATTCTGTTAGAACACAGGCTGAGTTAGTATTCTTTGAAAATAATCTGAATCCATATTCTGGTAGAACACTGGCTGAGTGAGTATGCTTTGAAAATAATCTGAGTCAATATCTTGTTAGAACACTTGCTGAGTTAGTATTTTGTTAAAACCCAGGCTCGGTGAGTATTTTGTTAGAACACAGGCTGAGTGAGTATTTTTTAAAACTAAACTGAGTCCGTATTATTTAGAACACAGACTGAGTGAGTATTTTTTGTACAAAATCTGAGTCCACATTCTGTTAGAACACAGGCTGATTTAGTATTCTGTTAGAACACAGGCTAAGTGCGTGTTCTGTTAGAACACTGAACTGAGTGAGTATTCTTTAAACATAGACTGCGTCCAAATTCTGTTAGGACACAGACTGAGTTAGTAATTTTTGATCTTAATCCACATTCTGTTAGAACACAGGCTGAGTTAGTATTCTTTGAAAATAGTCTGAATCCATATTCTGGTAGAACACTGGCTGAGTGAGTATTCTTTGAAAATAATCTGAATGCATATTCTGGAATAACACTGTCTGAATGAGTATTCTTTGAAAATAATCTGAGTCAATATCCTGTTAGAACACTTGCTGAATTAGTATTTTGTTAAAACCCAGGCTGAGTGAGTATTCTGTTCGAACACAGGCTGAGTGCGTATTATTTAAAAATAAACTGAGTGAATATTCTGTAAGAACACAGGCTGAGTGAGTATTCTTTTAACAAAACTGAGTACACATTCCGTTAGAACACTGGCTTATGTGTATTCTGTTAGAAAACAGGCTGAGTGAGTATTCTTTAAACATAGAGTGAGTCCATATTATATCAGAACGCAGGCTGAGTGAGTATACTGTTAGAACACAGGCTGAGTGAGTATTCTGTTAGAACAGAGGCTGAGTATTATGTTAGAACACAGGCTCAGTGTGCATTCTTTAAAAATAGACTTAGTCCATATTCTGTTAGAGCACAGGCTGAGTGAGTATTCTGTTAGAACACAGGCTGAGTGAGTGTTCTGTTAGAACACAGGCTGAGTGGTTATTATTTAAAAATAAACTGATTCCATATTCTGTTAGAACTCAGGCTGAGTATTCTTTTAACAAAATCGGAGTCCACATTCCCTTAGAACACAGGTTGAGTGAGTATTCTGTTAGAACACGGGCTGGGTGAGTATTCTCTTAGAACACAGGCTGAATGAGTATTATTTTAAAATAATCTGAATCCATATTCTGTTAGAACTCTCGCTGAGTGAGTATTCTGTTAGAACACAGGCTGAGTGAGTATTCTTTAAACATAGACTGAGTCCATATTCTGTTAGAAAACACACTGAGATAGTAATTTTAGATGAGAATCTGAGTCAACATTCTGTTAAAACGCGGCTTGAGTGGGTAATATATAAAAGTAAACTGAGTCCATATTTTGTTCGAACACAGGCTGAGTGAATATTCTTTGAAAATAATCTGAATCCATATTCTCTTAAAACACTGGCTGAGTGAGTATTCTGTTAGAACACAGGCTGAGTGGGTATTATTTAAAAATGAAGTGAGTCCATAGTATTTAGAACACAGACTGAGTGAGTATTCTTTAAAGACAGACTTAGTCCATATTCTGTTAGAGCACAGTCTGAGTGAGTAATTTTTGATCTGAATCCATATTCTGTTAGAAC
Source organism: Furipterus horrens (assembly GCF_987537825.1). Taxonomy (NCBI): domain Eukaryota; kingdom Metazoa; phylum Chordata; class Mammalia; order Chiroptera; family Furipteridae; genus Furipterus; species Furipterus horrens. The sequence goes on along the minus strand of NW_028327197.1, from coordinate 632,309 downwards.
ACAGGCTGTGTTAGTATTCTTTGAAAATAATCTGAATCCATATTCTGGTAGAACACTGGCTGAGTGAGTATGCTTTGAAAATAATCTGAGTCAATATCTTGTTAGAACACTTGCTGAGTTAGTATGTTGTTAAAACCCAGGCTCGGTGAGTATTTTGTTAGAACACCGGCTGAGTGCGTATTATTTAAAAATAAACTGAGTCCGTATTATTTAGAACACAGACTGAGTGAGTATTTTTTGAACAAAATCTGAGTCCACATTCTGTTAGAACACAGGCTGATTTAGTATTCTGTTAGAACACAGGCTAAGTGAGTGTTCTGTTAGAACACTGAACTGAGTGAGTATTCTTTAAACATAGACTGCGTCCAAATTCTGTTAGGACACAGACTGAGTTAGTAATTTTTGATCTGAATCCACATTCTGTTAGAACACAGGCTGAGTTAGTATTCTTTGAAAATAATCTGAATCCATATTCTGGTGGAACACTGGCTGAGTGAGTATTCTTTGAAAATAATCTGAGTCAATATCCTGTTAGAACACTTGCTGAATTAGTATTTTGTTAAAACCCAGGCTGAGTGAGTATTCTGTTCGAACACAGGCTGAGTGCGTATTATTTAAAAATAAACTGAGTCCATATTCTGTAAGAACACAGGCTGAGTGAGTATTCTTTAAACATAGACTGAGTCCATATTATATCAGAACACAGGCTGAGTGAGTATACTGTTAGAACACAGGCTGAGTGAGTATTCTGTTAGAACAGAGGCTGAGTATTATGTTAGAACACAGGCTCAGTGTGCATTCTTTAAAAATAGACTTAGTCCATATTCTGTTAGAGCACAGGCTGAGTGAGTATTCTGTTAGAACACAGGCTGAGTGAGTGTTCTGTTAGAACACAGGCTGAGTGGTTATTATTTAAAAATAAACTGATTCCATATTCTGTTAGAACTCAGGCTGAGTATTCTTTTAACAAAATCTGAGTCCACATTCCCTTAGAACACAGGTTGAGTGAGTATTCTGTTAGAACACGGGCTGGGTGAGTATTCTCTTAGAACACAGGCTGAATGAGTATTATTTTAAAATAATCTGAATCCATATTCTGGTAGAACTCTCGCTGAGTGAGTATTCTGTTAGAACACAGGCTGAGTGAGTATTCTTTAAACATAGACTGAGTCCATATTCTGTTAGAAAACAGACTGAGTTAGTAATTTTAGATGAGAATCTGAGTCAACATTCTGTTAAAACGCAGCTTGAGTGGGTAATATATAAAAGTAAACTGAGTCCATATTTTGTTCGAACACAGGATGAGTGAATATTCTTTGAAAATAATCTGAATCCATATTCTCTTAAAACACTGGCTGAGTGAGTATTCTGTTAGAACACAGGTTGAGTGGGTATTATTTAAAAATAAAGTGAGTCCATAGTATTTAGAACACAGACTGAGTATTCTTTAAAGACAGACTTAGTCCATATTCTGTTAGAGCACAGTCTGAGTGAGTAATTTTTGAACAAAATCTTAGTCCACATTCTGTTAGAACACAGGCTGAGTGAGTATTCCGTTAGAACACAGTCTGAGTGAGTATTCTTTAAACATAGACTGCGTCCAAATTCTGTTAGGACACAGATTGAGTTAGTAATTTTTGATCTGAATCCACATTCTGTTAGAACACAGGCTGAGTTAGTATTCTTTGAAAATAGTCTGAATCCATATTGTGGTAGAACACTGGCTGAGTGAGTATTCTTTGAAAATAATCTGAATGCATATTCTGGTATAACACTGGCTGAATGAGTATTCTCTGAAAATAATCTGAGTCAATATCCTGTTAGAACACTTGCTGAATTAGTATTTTGTTAAAACCCAGGCTGAGTGAGTATTCTGTTAGAACACAGGCTGAGTGAGTATTATTTAAAAATAAACTGAGTCCATATTCTGTAAGAACACAGACTGAGTGAGTATTCTTTTAACAAAACTGAGTCCACATTCCGTTAGCACACTGGCTTATGAGTATTCTGTTAGAAAACAGGCTGAGTGAGTATACTGTTAGAACACAGGCTGAGTGAGTATTCTGTTAGAACAGAGGCTGAGTATTATGTTAGAACACAGGCTCAGTGTGCATTCTTTAAAAATAGACTTAGTCCATATTCTGTTAGAGCACAGGCTGAGTGAGTATTCTGTTAGAACACAGGCTGAGTGAGTGTTCTCTTAGAACACAGGCTGAGTGGTTATTATTTAAAAATAAACTGATTCCATATTCTGTTAGAACTCAGGCTGAGTATTCCTTTAAGAAAATCGGAGTCCACATTCCCTTAGAACACAGGTTGAGTGAGTATTCTGTTAGAACACGGGCTGGGTGAGTATTCTCTTAGAACACAGGCTGAATGAGTATTATTTTAAAATAATCTGAATCCATATTCTGTTAGAACTCCCGCTGAGTGAGTATTCTGTTAGAACACAGGCTGAGTGAGTATTCTTTAAACATAGACTGAGTCCATATTCTGTTGGAAAACAGACTGAGATAGTAATTTTAGATGAGAATCTGAGTCAACATTCTGTTAAAACGCAGCTTGAGTGGGTAATATATAAAAATAAACTGAGTCCATATTTTGTTCGAACACAGGCTGAGTGAATATTCTTTGAAAATAATCTGAATCCATATTCTCTTAAAACACTGGCTGAGTGAGTATTCTGTTAGAACACAGGCTGAGTGGGTATTATTTAAAAATGAAGTGAGTCCATAGTATTTAGAACACAGACTGAGTGAGTATTCTTTAAAGACAGACTTAGTCCATATTCTGTTAGAGCACAGTCTGAGTGAGTAATTTTTGAACAAAATCTTAGTCCACATTCTGTTAGAACACAGGCTGAGTGAGTATTCCATTAGAACACAGTCTGAGTGAGTATTCTTTAAACATAGACTGCGTCCAAATTCTGTTAGAACACAGACTGAGTTAGTAATTTTTGATCTGAATCCATATTCTGTTAGAACACAGGCTGTGTTAGTATTCTTTGAAAATAATCTGAATCCATATTCTGGTAGAACACTGGCTGAGTGAGTATGCTTTGAAAATAATCTGAGTCAATATCTTGTTAGAACACTTGCTGAGTTAGTATTTTGTTAAAACCCAGGCTCGGTGAGTATTTTGTTAGAACACAGGCTGAGTGCGTATTATTTAAAACTAAACTGAGTCCGTATTATTTAGAACACAGACTGAGTGAGTATTTTTTGAACAAAATCTGAGTCCACATTCTGTTAGAACACAGGCTGATTTGGTATTCTGTTAGAACACAGGCTAAGTGAGTGTTCTGATAGAACACTGAACTGAGTGAGTATTCTTTAAACATAGACTGCGTCAAAATTCTGTTAGGACACAGACTGAGTTAGTAATTTTTGATCTGAATCCACATTCTGTTAGAACACAGGCTGAGTTAGTATTCTTTGAAAATAATCTGAATCCATATTCTGGTGGAACACTGGCTGAGTGAGTATTCTTTGAAAATAATCTGAGTCAATATCCTGTTAGAACACTTGCTGAATTAGTATTTTGTTAAAACCCAGGCTGAGTGAGTATTCTGTTAGAACACAGGCTGAGTGCGTATTATTTAAAAATAAACTGAGTCCATATTCTGTAAGAACAAAGGCTTAGTGAGTATTCTTTTAACAAAACTGAGTCCACATTCCGTTAGGACACTGGCTTATGAGTATTCTGTTAGAAAACAGGCTGAGTGAGTATTCTTTAAACAAAGACTGAGTCCATATTATTTCAGAACACAGGCTGAGTGAGTATACTGTTAGAACACAGGCTGAGTGAGTATTCTGTTAGAACAGAGGCTGAGTATTATGTTAGAACACAGGCTCAGTGTGCATTCTTTAAAAATAGACTTAGTCCATATTCTGTTAGAGCACAGGCTGAGTGAGTATTCTGTTAGAACACAGGTTGAGTGAGTGTTCTGTTAGAACACAGGCTGAGTGGTTATTATTTAAAAATAAACTGATTCCATATTCTGTTAGAACTCAGGCTGAGTATTCTTTTAACAAAATCGGAGTCCACATTCCCTTAGAACACAGGTTGAGTGAGTATTCTGTTAGAACACGGGCTGGGTGAGTATTCTCTTAGAACACAGGCTGAATGAGTATTATTTTAAAATAATCTGAATCCATATTCTGTTAGAACTCTCGCTGAGTGAGTATTCTGTTAGAACACAGGCTGAGTGAGTATTCTTTAAACATAGACTGAGTCCATATTCTGTTAGAAAACAGACTGAGTTAGTAATTTTAGATGAGAATCTGAGTCAACATTCTGTTAAAACGCAGCTTGAGTGGGTAATATATAAAAGTAAACTGAGTCCATATTTTGTTCGAACACAGGATGAGTGAATATTCTTTGAAAATAATCTGAATCCATATTCTCTTAAAACACTGGCTGAGTGAGTATTCTGTTAGAACACAGGCTGAGTGGGTATTATTTAAAAATAAAGTGAGTCCATAGTATTTAGAACACAGACTGAGTATTCTTTAAAGACAGACTTAGTCCATATTCTGTTAGAGCACAGTCTGAGTGAGTAATTTTTGAACAAAATCTTAGTCCACATTCTGTTAGAACACAGGCTGAGTGAGTATTCCGTTAGAACACAGTCTGAGTGAGTATTCTTTAGACATAGACTGCGTCCAAATTCTGTTAGAACACAGACTGAGTTAGTAATTTTTGATCTGAATCCATATTCTGTTAGAACACAGGCTGTGTTAGTATTCTTTGAAAATAATCTGAATCCATATTCTGGTAGAACACTGGCTGAGTGAGTATGCTTTGAAAATAATCTGAGTCAATATCTTGTTAGAACACTTGCTGAGTTAGTATTTTGTTAAAACCCAGGCTCGGTGAGTATTTTGTTAGAACACAGGCTGAGTGCGTATTATTTAAAACTAAACTGAGTCCGTATTATTTAGAACACAGACTGAGTGAGTATTTTTTGAACAAAATCTGAGTCCACATTCTGTTAGAACACAGGCTGATTTAGTATTCTGTTAGAACACAGGCTAAGTGAGTGTTCTGTTAGAACACTGAACTGAGTGAGTATTCTTTAAACATAGACTGCGTCCAAATTCTGTTAGGACACAGACTGAGTTAGTAATTTTTGATCTGAATCCACATTCTGTTAGAACACAGGCTGAGGTAGTATTCTTTGAAAATAATCTGAATCCATATTCTGGTGGAACACTGGCGGAGTGAGTATTCTTTGAAAATAATCTGAGTCAATATCCTGTTAGAACACTTGCTGAATTAGTATTTTGTTAAAACCCAGGCTGAGTGAGTATTCTGTTCGAACACAGGCTGAGTGCGTATTATTTAAAAATAAACTGAGTCCATATTCTGTAAGAACACAGGCTGAGTGAGTATTCTTTTAACAAAACTGAGTCCACATTCCGTTAGGACACTGGCTTATGAGTATTCTGTTAGAAAACAGGCTGAGTGAGTATTCTTTAAACATAGACTGAGTCCATATTATATCAGAACACAGGCTGAGTGAGTATACTGTTAGAACACAGGCTGAGTGAGTATTCTGTTAGAACAGAGGCTGAGTATTATGTTAGAACACAGGCTCAGTGTGCATTCTTTAAAAATAGACTTAGTCCATATTCTGTTAGAGCACAGGCTGAGTGAGTATTCTGTTAGAACACAGGCTGAGTGAGTGTTCTGTTAGAACACAGGCTGAGTGGTTATTATTTAAAAATAAACTGATTCCATATTCTGTTAGAACTCAGGCTGAGTATTCTTTTAACAAAATCTGAGTCCACATTCCCTTAGAACACAGGTTGAGTGAGTATTCTGTTAGAACACGGGCTGGGTGAGTATTCTCTTAGAACACAGGCTGAATGAGTATTATTTTAAAATAATCTGAATCCATATTCTGTTAGAACTCTCGCTGAGTGAGTATTCTGTTAGAACACAGGCTGAGTGAGTATTCTTTAAACATAGACTGAGTCCATATTCTGTTAGAAAACAGACTGAGTTAGTAATTTTAGATGAGAATCTGAGTCAACATTCTGTTAAAACGCAGCTTGAGTGGGTAATATATAAAAGTAAACTGAGTCCATATTTTGTTCGAACACAGGCTGAGTGAATATTCTTTGAAAATAATCTGAATCCATATTCTCTTAAAACACTGGCTGAGTGAGTATTCTGCTAGAACACAGGCTGAGTGGGTATTATTTAAAAATAAAGTGAGTCCATAGTATTTAGAACACAGACTGAGTGAGTATTTTTTGAACAAAATCTGAGTCCACATTCTGTTAGAACAGAGGCTGAGTGAGTATTCCGTTAGAACACAGTCTGAGTGAGTATTCTTTAAAGACAGACTTAGTCCATATTCTGTTAGAGCACAGTCTGAGTGAGTAATTTTTGAACAAAATCTTAGTCCACATTCTGTTAGAACACAGGCTGAGTGAGTATTCCGTTAGAACACAGTCTGAGTGAGTATTCTTTAAAGACAGACTTAGTCCACATTCTGTTAGAACACAGGCTGAGTGAGTATTCCGTTAGGACACAGTCTGAGTGAGTATTCTTTAAACATAGACTGCGTCCAAATTCTGTTAGGACACAGACTGAGTTAGTAATTTTTGATCTGAATCCATATTCTGTTAGAACACAGGCTGAGTTAGTATTCTTTGAAAATAATCTGAATCCATATTTTGGTAGAACACTGGCTGAGTGAGTATGCTTTGAAAATAATCTGAGTCAATATCTTGTTAGAACACTTGCTGAATTAGTATTTTGTTAAAACCCAGGCTCGGTGAGTATTTTGTTAGAACACAGGCTGAGTGCGTATTATTTAAAAATAAACTGAGTCCATATTCTGTAAGAACACAGGCTGAGTGAGTATTCTTTTAACAAAACTGAGTCCACATTCCGTTGGACACTGACTTATGAGTATTCTGTTAGAAAACAGGCTGAGTGAGTATTCTTTAAACATAGACTGAGTCCATATTATATCAGAACCCAGGCTGAGTGAGTATACTGTTAGAACACAGGCTGAGTGAGTATTCTGTTAGAACAGAGGCTGAGTATTATGTTAGAACACAGGCTCAGTGTGCATTCTTTAAAAATAGACTTAGTCCATATTCTGTTAGAGCACAGGCTGAGTGAGTATTCTGTTAGAACACAGGCTGAGTGAGTGTTCTGTTAGAACACAGGCTGAGTGGTTATTATTTAAAAATAAACTGATTCCATATTCTGTTAGAACTCAGGCTGAGTATTCTTTTAACAAAATCTGAGTCCACATTCCCTTAGAACACAGGTTGAGTGAGTATTCTGTTAGAACACGGGCTGGGTGAGTATTCTCTTAGAACACAGGCTGAATGAGTATTATTTTAAAATAATCTGAACCCATATTCTGTTAGAACTCTCGCTGAGTGAGTATTCTGTTGGAACACAGGCTGAGTGAATATTCTTTAAACATAGACTGAGTCCATATTCTGTTAGAAAACAGACTGAGTTAGTAATTTTAGATGAGAATCTGAGTCAACATTCTGTTAAAACGCAGCTTGAGTGGGTAATATATAAAAGTAAACTGAGTCCATATTTTGTTCGAACACAGGCTGAGTGAATATTCTTTGAAAATAATCTGAATCCATATTCTCTTAAAACACTGGCTGAGTGAGTATTCTGCTAGAACACAGGCTGAGTGGGTATTATTTAAAAATAAAGTGAGTCCATAGTATTTAGAACACAGACTGAGTGAGTATTTTTTGAACAAAATCTGAGTCCACATTCTGTTAGAACAGAGGATGAGTGAGTATTCCGTTAGAACACAGTCTGAGTGAGTATTCTTTAAAGACAGACTTAGTCCATATTCTGTTAGAGCACAGTCTGAGTGAGTAATTTTTGAACAAAATCTTAGTCCACATTCTGTTAGAACACAGGCTGAGTGAGTATTCCGTTAGAACACAGTCTGAGTGAGTATTCTTTAAACACAGACTGCGTCCAAATTCTGTTAGGACACAGACTGAGTTAGTAATTTTTGACCTGAATCCATATTCTGTTAGAACACAGGCTGAGTTAGTATTCTTTGAAAATAATCTGAATCCATATTCTTTTAGAACACTGCCTGAGTGAGTATGCTTTGAAAATAATCTGAGTCAATATCTTGTTAGAACACTTGCTGAGTTAGTATTTTGTTAAAACCCAGGCTCGGTGAGTATTTTGTTAGAACACAGGCTGAGTGCGTATTATTTCAAAATAAACTGAGTCCGTATTATTTAGAACACAGACTGAGTGAGTATTTTTTGAACAAAATCTGAGTCCACATTCTGTTAGAACACAGGCTGATTTAGTATTCTGTTAGAACACAGGCTAAGTGAGTGTTCTGTTAGAACACTGAACTGAGTGAGTATTCTTTAAACATAGACTGCGTCCAAATTCCGTTAGGACACAGACTGAGTTAGTAATTTTTGATCTGAATCCACATTCAGTTAGAACACAGGCTGAGTTAGTATTCTTTGAAAATAGTCTGAATCCATATTCTGGTAGAACAGTGGCTGAGTGAGTATTCTTTGAAAATAATCTGAATGCATATTCTGTTATAACACTGGCTGAATGAGTATTCTTTGAAAATAATCTGAGTCAATATCCTGTTAGAACACTTGCTGAATTAGTATTTTGTTAAAACCCAGGCTGAGTGAGTATTCTGTTAGAACACAGGCTGAGTGCGTATTATTTAAAAATAAACTGAGTCCATATTCTTTAAGAACACAGGCTGAGTGAGTATTCTTTTAACAAAACTGAGTCCACATTCCGTTAGGACACTGGCTTATGAGTATTCTGTTAGAAAACAGGCTGAGTGAGTATTTTTTAAACATAGACTGAGTCCATATTATATCAGAACACAGGATGAGTGAGTATAATGTTAGAACACAGCCTGAGTGAGTATTCTGTTAGAACTGAGGCTGAGTATTATGTTAGAACACAGGCTCAGTGTGCATTCTTTAAAAATAGACTTAGTCCATATTCTGTTAGAGCACAGGCTGAGTGAGAATTCTGTTAGAACACAGGCTGAGTGAGTGTTCTGTTAGAACACAGGCTGAGTGGTTATTATTTAAAAATAAACTGATTCCATATTCTGTTAGAACTCAGGCTGAGTATTCTTTTAACAAAATCTGAGTCCACATTCCCTTAGAACACAGGTTGAGTGAGTATTCTGTTAGAACACGGGCTGGGTGAGTATTCTCTTAGAACACAGGCTGAATGAGTATTATTTTAAAATAATCTGAATCCATATTCTCGTAGAACTCTCGCTGAGTGAGTATTCTGTTAGAACACAGGCTAAGTGAGTGTTCTGTTAGAACACTGAACTGAGTGAGTATTCTTTAAACATAGACTGCGTCCAAATTCTGTTAGGACACAGACTGAGTTAGTAATTTTTGATCTGAATCCACATTCTGTTAGAACACAGGCTGAGTTAGTATTCTTTGAAAATAATCTGAATCCATATTCTGGTGGAACACTGGCTGAGTGAGTATTCTTTGAAAATAATCTGAGTCAATATCCTGTTAGAACACTTGCTGAATTAGTATTTTGTTAAAACCCAGGCTGAGTGAGTATTCTGTTCGAACACAGGCTGAGTGCGTATTATTTAAAAATAAACTGAGTCCATATTCTGTAAGAACACAGGCTGAGTGAGTATTCTTTAAACATAGACTGAGTCCATATTATATCAGAACACAGGCTGAGTGAGTATACTGTTAGAACACAGGCTGAGTGAGTATTCTGTTAGAACAGAGGCTGAGTATTATGTTAGAACACAGGCTCAGTGTGCATTCTTTAAAAATAGACTTAGTCCATATTCTGTTAGAGCACAGGCTGAGTGAGTATTCTGTTAGAACACAGGCTGAGTGAGTGTTCTGTTAGAACACAGGCTGAGTGGTTATTATTTAAAAATAAACTGATTCCATATTCTGTTAGAACTCAGGCTGAGTATTCTTTTAACAAAATCTGAGTCCACATTCCCTTAGAACACAGGTTGAGTGAGTATTCTGTTAGAACACGGGCTGGGTGAGTATTCTCTTAGAACACAGGCTGAATGAGTATTATTTTAAAATAATCTGAATCCATATTCTGGTAGAACTCTCGCTGAGTGAGTATTCTGTTAGAACACAGGCTGAGTGAGTATTCTTTAAACATAGACTGAGTCCATATTCTGTTAGAAAACAGACTGAGTTAGTAATTTTAGATGAGAATCTGAGTCAACATTCTGTTAAAACGCAGCTTGAGTGGGTAATATATAAAAGTAAACTGAGTCCATATTTTGTTCGAACACAGGATGAGTGAATATTCTTTGAAAATAATCTGAATCCATATTCTCTTAAAACACTGGCTGAGTGAGTATTCTGTTAGAACACAGGTTGAGTGGGTATTATTTAAAAATAAAGTGAGTCCATAGTATTTAGAACACAGACTGAGTATTCTTTAAAGACAGACTTAGTCCATATTCTGTTAGAGCACAGTCTGAGTGAGTAATTTTTGAACAAAATCTTAGTCCACATTCTGTTAGAACACAGGCTGAGTGAGTATTCCGTTAGAACACAGTCTGAGTGAGTATTCTTTAAACATAGACTGCGTCCAAATTCTGTTAGGACACAGATTGAGTTAGTAATTTTTGATCTGAATCCACATTCTGTTAGAACACAGGCTGAGTTAGTATTCTTTGAAAATAGTCTGAATCCATATTGTGGTAGAACACTGGCTGAGTGAGTATTCTTTGAAAATAATCTGAATGCATATTCTGGTATAACACTGGCTGAATGAGTATTCTCTGAAAATAATCTGAGTCAATATCCTGTTAGAACACTTGCTGAATTAGTATTTTGTTAAAACCCAGGCTGAGTGAGTATTCTGTTAGAACACAGGCTGAGTGAGTATTATTTAAAAATAAACTGAGTCCATATTCTGTAAGAACACAGACTGAGTGAGTATTCTTTTAACAAAACTGAGTCCACATTCCGTTAGCACACTGGCTTATGAGTATTCTGTTAGAAAACAGGCTGAGTGAGTATACTGTTAGAACACAGGCTGAGTGAGTATTCTGTTAGAACAGAGGCTGAGTATTATGTTAGAACACAGGCTCAGTGTGCATTCTTTAAAAATAGACTTAGTCCATATTCTGTTAGAGCACAGGCTGAGTGAGTATTCTGTTAGAACACAGGCTGAGTGAGTGTTCTCTTAGAACACAGGCTGAGTGGTTATTATTTAAAAATAAACTGATTCCATATTCTGTTAGAACTCAGGCTGAGTATTCCTTTAAGAAAATCGGAGTCCACATTCCCTTAGAACACAGGTTGAGTGAGTATTCTGTTAGAACACGGGCTGGGTGAGTATTCTCTTAGAACACAGGCTGAATGAGTATTATTTTAAAATAATCTGAATCCATATTCTGTTAGAACTCCCGCTGAGTGAGTATTCTGTTAGAACACAGGCTGAGTGAGTATTCTTTAAACATAGACTGAGTCCATATTCTGTTGGAAAACAGACTGAGATAGTAATTTTAGATGAGAATCTGAGTCAACATTCTGTTAAAACGCAGCTTGAGTGGGTAATATATAAAAATAAACTGAGTCCATATTTTGTTCGAACACAGGCTGAGTGAATATTCTTTGAAAATAATCTGAATCCATATTCTCTTAAAACACTGGCTGAGTGAGTATTCTGTTAGAACACAGGCTGAGTGGGTATTATTTAAAAATGAAGTGAGTCCATAGTATTTAGAACACAGACTGAGTGAGTATTCTTTAAAGACAGACTTAGTCCATATTCTGTTAGAGCACAGTCTGAGTGAGTAATTTTTGAACAAAATCTTAGTCCACATTCTGTTAGAACACAGGCTGAGTGAGTATTCCATTAGAACACAGTCTGAGTGAGTATTCTTTAAACATAGACTGCGTCCAAATTCTGTTAGAACACAGACTGAGTTAGTAATTTTTGATCTGAATCCATATTCTGTTAGAACACAGGCTGTGTTAGTATTCTTTGAAAATAATCTGAATCCATATTCTGGTAGAACACTGGCTGAGTGAGTATGCTTTGAAAATAATCTGAGTCAATATCTTGTTAGAACACTTGCTGAGTTAGTATTTTGTTAAAACCCAGGCTCGGTGAGTATTTTGTTAGAACACAGGCTGAGTGCGTATTATTTAAAACTAAACTGAGTCCGTATTATTTAGAACACAGACTGAGTGAGTATTTTTTGAACAAAATCTGAGTCCACATTCTGTTAGAACACAGGCTGATTTGGTATTCTGTTAGAACACAGGCTAAGTGAGTGTTCTGATAGAACACTGAACTGAGTGAGTATTCTTTAAACATAGACTGCGTCAAAATTCTGTTAGGACACAGACTGAGTTAGTAATTTTTGATCTGAATCCACATTCTGTTAGAACACAGGCTGAGTTAGTATTCTTTGAAAATAATCTGAATCCATATTCTGGTGGAACACTGGCTGAGTGAGTATTCTTTGAAAATAATCTGAGTCAATATCCTGTTAGAACACTTGCTGAATTAGTATTTTGTTAAAACCCAGGCTGAGTGAGTATTCTGTTAGAACACAGGCTGAGTGCGTATTATTTAAAAATAAACTGAGTCCATATTCTGTAAGAACAAAGGCTTAGTGAGTATTCTTTTAACAAAACTGAGTCCACATTCCGTTAGGACACTGGCTTATGAGTATTCTGTTAGAAAACAGGCTGAGTGAGTATTCTTTAAACAAAGACTGAGTCCATATTATTTCAGAACACAGGCTGAGTGAGTATACTGTTAGAACACAGGCTGAGTGAGTATTCTGTTAGAACAGAGGCTGAGTATTATGTTAGAACACAGGCTCAGTGTGCATTCTTTAAAAATAGACTTAGTCCATATTCTGTTAGAGCACAGGCTGAGTGAGTATTCTGTTAGAACACAGGTTGAGTGAGTGTTCTGTTAGAACACAGGCTGAGTGGTTATTATTTAAAAATAAACTGATTCCATATTCTGTTAGAACTCAGGCTGAGTATTCTTTTAACAAAATCGGAGTCCACATTCCCTTAGAACACAGGTTGAGTGAGTATTCTGTTAGAACACGGGCTGGGTGAGTATTCTCTTAGAACACAGGCTGAATGAGTATTATTTTAAAATAATCTGAATCCATATTCTGTTAGAACTCTCGCTGAGTGAGTATTCTGTTAGAACACAGGCTGAGTGAGTATTCTTTAAACATAGACTGAGTCCATATTCTGTTAGAAAACAGACTGAGTTAGTAATTTTAGATGAGAATCTGAGTCAACATTCTGTTAAAACGCAGCTTGAGTGGGTAATATATAAAAGTAAACTGAGTCCATATTTTGTTCGAACACAGGATGAGTGAATATTCTTTGAAAATAATCTGAATCCATATTCTCTTAAAACACTGGCTGAGTGAGTATTCTGTTAGAACACAGGCTGAGTGGGTATTATTTAAAAATAAAGTGAGTCCATAGTATTTAGAACACAGACTGAGTATTCTTTAAAGACAGACTTAGTCCATATTCTGTTAGAGCACAGTCTGAGTGAGTAATTTTTGAACAAAATCTTAGTCCACATTCTGTTAGAACACAGGCTGAGTGAGTATTCCGTTAGAACACAGTCTGAGTGAGTATTCTTTAGACATAGACTGCGTCCAAATTCTGTTAGAACACAGACTGAGTTAGTAATTTTTGATCTGAATCCATATTCTGTTAGAACACAGGCTGTGTTAGTATTCTTTGAAAATAATCTGAATCCATATTCTGGTAGAACACTGGCTGAGTGAGTATGCTTTGAAAATAATCTGAGTCAATATCTTGTTAGAACACTTGCTGAGTTAGTATTTTGTTAAAACCCAGGCTCGGTGAGTATTTTGTTAGAACACAGGCTGAGTGCGTATTATTTAAAACTAAACTGAGTCCGTATTATTTAGAACACAGACTGAGTGAGTATTTTTTGAACAAAATCTGAGTCCACATTCTGTTAGAACACAGGCTGATTTAGTATTCTGTTAGAACACAGGCTAAGTGAGTGTTCTGTTAGAACACTGAACTGAGTGAGTATTCTTTAAACATAGACTGCGTCCAAATTCTGTTAGGACACAGACTGAGTTAGTAATTTTTGATCTGAATCCACATTCTGTTAGAACACAGGCTGAGGTAGTATTCTTTGAAAATAATCTGAATCCATATTCTGGTGGAACACTGGCGGAGTGAGTATTCTTTGAAAATAATCTGAGTCAATATCCTGTTAGAACACTTGCTGAATTAGTATTTTGTTAAAACCCAGGCTGAGTGAGTATTCTGTTCGAACACAGGCTGAGTGCGTATTATTTAAAAATAAACTGAGTCCATATTCTGTAAGAACACAGGCTGAGTGAGTATTCTTTTAACAAAACTGAGTCCACATTCCGTTAGGACACTGGCTTATGAGTATTCTGTTAGAAAACAGGCTGAGTGAGTATTCTTTAAACATAGACTGAGTCCATATTATATCAGAACACAGGCTGAGTGAGTATACTGTTAGAACACAGGCTGAGTGAGTATTCTGTTAGAACAGAGGCTGAGTATTATGTTAGAACACAGGCTCAGTGTGCATTCTTTAAAAATAGACTTAGTCCATATTCTGTTAGAGCACAGGCTGAGTGAGTATTCTGTTAGAACACAGGCTGAGTGAGTGTTCTGTTAGAACACAGGCTGAGTGGTTATTATTTAAAAATAAACTGATTCCATATTCTGTTAGAACTCAGGCTGAGTATTCTTTTAACAAAATCTGAGTCCACATTCCCTTAGAACACAGGTTGAGTGAGTATTCTGTTAGAACACGGGCTGGGTGAGTATTCTCTTAGAACACAGGCTGAATGAGTATTATTTTAAAATAATCTGAATCCATATTCTGTTAGAACTCTCGCTGAGTGAGTATTCTGTTAGAACACAGGCTGAGTGAGTATTCTTTAAACATAGACTGAGTCCATATTCTGTTAGAAAACAGACTGAGTTAGTAATTTTAGATGAGAATCTGAGTCAACATTCTGTTAAAACGCAGCTTGAGTGGGTAATATATAAAAGTAAACTGAGTCCATATTTTGTTCGAACACAGGCTGAGTGAATATTCTTTGAAAATAATCTGAATCCATATTCTCTTAAAACACTGGCTGAGTGAGTATTCTGCTAGAACACAGGCTGAGTGGGTATTATTTAAAAATAAAGTGAGTCCATAGTATTTAGAACACAGACTGAGTGAGTATTTTTTGAACAAAATCTGAGTCCACATTCTGTTAGAACAGAGGCTGAGTGAGTATTCCGTTAGAACACAGTCTGAGTGAGTATTCTTTAAAGACAGACTTAGTCCATATTCTGTTAGAGCACAGTCTGAGTGAGTAATTTTTGAACAAAATCTTAGTCCACATTCTGTTAGAACACAGGCTGAGTGAGTATTCCGTTAGAACACAGTCTGAGTGAGTATTCTTTAAAGACAGACTTAGTCCACATTCTGTTAGAACACAGGCTGAGTGAGTATTCCGTTAGGACACAGTCTGAGTGAGTATTCTTTAAACATAGACTGCGTCCAAATTCTGTTAGGACACAGACTGAGTTAGTAATTTTTGATCTGAATCCATATTCTGTTAGAACACAGGCTGAGTTAGTATTCTTTGAAAATAATCTGAATCCATATTTTGGTAGAACACTGGCTGAGTGAGTATGCTTTGAAAATAATCTGAGTCAATATCTTGTTAGAACACTTGCTGAATTAGTATTTTGTTAAAACCCAGGCTCGGTGAGTATTTTGTTAGAACACAGGCTGAGTGCGTATTATTTAAAAATAAACTGAGTCCATATTCTGTAAGAACACAGGCTGAGTGAGTATTCTTTTAACAAAACTGAGTCCACATTCCGTTGGACACTGACTTATGAGTATTCTGTTAGAAAACAGGCTGAGTGAGTATTCTTTAAACATAGACTGAGTCCATATTATATCAGAACCCAGGCTGAGTGAGTATACTGTTAGAACACAGGCTGAGTGAGTATTCTGTTAGAACAGAGGCTGAGTATTATGTTAGAACACAGGCTCAGTGTGCATTCTTTAAAAATAGACTTAGTCCATATTCTGTTAGAGCACAGGCTGAGTGAGTATTCTGTTAGAACACAGGCTGAGTGAGTGTTCTGTTAGAACACAGGCTGAGTGGTTATTATTTAAAAATAAACTGATTCCATATTCTGTTAGAACTCAGGCTGAGTATTCTTTTAACAAAATCTGAGTCCACATTCCCTTAGAACACAGGTTGAGTGAGTATTCTGTTAGAACACGGGCTGGGTGAGTATTCTCTTAGAACACAGGCTGAATGAGTATTATTTTAAAATAATCTGAACCCATATTCTGTTAGAACTCTCGCTGAGTGAGTATTCTGTTGGAACACAGGCTGAGTGAATATTCTTTAAACATAGACTGAGTCCATATTCTGTTAGAAAACAGACTGAGTTAGTAATTTTAGATGAGAATCTGAGTCAACATTCTGTTAAAACGCAGCTTGAGTGGGTAATATATAAAAGTAAACTGAGTCCATATTTTGTTCGAACACAGGCTGAGTGAATATTCTTTGAAAATAATCTGAATCCATATTCTCTTAAAACACTGGCTGAGTGAGTATTCTGCTAGAACACAGGCTGAGTGGGTATTATTTAAAAATAAAGTGAGTCCATAGTATTTAGAACACAGACTGAGTGAGTATTTTTTGAACAAAATCTGAGTCCACATTCTGTTAGAACAGAGGATGAGTGAGTATTCCGTTAGAACACAGTCTGAGTGAGTATTCTTTAAAGACAGACTTAGTCCATATTCTGTTAGAGCACAGTCTGAGTGAGTAATTTTTGAACAAAATCTTAGTCCACATTCTGTTAGAACACAGGCTGAGTGAGTATTCCGTTAGAACACAGTCTGAGTGAGTATTCTTTAAACACAGACTGCGTCCAAATTCTGTTAGGACACAGACTGAGTTAGTAATTTTTGACCTGAATCCATATTCTGTTAGAACACAGGCTGAGTTAGTATTCTTTGAAAATAATCTGAATCCATATTCTTTTAGAACACTGCCTGAGTGAGTATGCTTTGAAAATAATCTGAGTCAATATCTTGTTAGAACACTTGCTGAGTTAGTATTTTGTTAAAACCCAGGCTCGGTGAGTATTTTGTTAGAACACAGGCTGAGTGCGTATTATTTCAAAATAAACTGAGTCCGTATTATTTAGAACACAGACTGAGTGAGTATTTTTTGAACAAAATCTGAGTCCACATTCTGTTAGAACACAGGCTGATTTAGTATTCTGTTAGAACACAGGCTAAGTGAGTGTTCTGTTAGAACACTGAACTGAGTGAGTATTCTTTAAACATAGACTGCGTCCAAATTCCGTTAGGACACAGACTGAGTTAGTAATTTTTGATCTGAATCCACATTCAGTTAGAACACAGGCTGAGTTAGTATTCTTTGAAAATAGTCTGAATCCATATTCTGGTAGAACAGTGGCTGAGTGAGTATTCTTTGAAAATAATCTGAATGCATATTCTGTTATAACACTGGCTGAATGAGTATTCTTTGAAAATAATCTGAGTCAATATCCTGTTAGAACACTTGCTGAATTAGTATTTTGTTAAAACCCAGGCTGAGTGAGTATTCTGTTAGAACACAGGCTGAGTGCGTATTATTTAAAAATAAACTGAGTCCATATTCTTTAAGAACACAGGCTGAGTGAGTATTCTTTTAACAAAACTGAGTCCACATTCCGTTAGGACACTGGCTTATGAGTATTCTGTTAGAAAACAGGCTGAGTGAGTATTTTTTAAACATAGACTGAGTCCATATTATATCAGAACACAGGATGAGTGAGTATAATGTTAGAACACAGCCTGAGTGAGTATTCTGTTAGAACTGAGGCTGAGTATTATGTTAGAACACAGGCTCAGTGTGCATTCTTTAAAAATAGACTTAGTCCATATTCTGTTAGAGCACAGGCTGAGTGAGAATTCTGTTAGAACACAGGCTGAGTGAGTGTTCTGTTAGAACACAGGCTGAGTGGTTATTATTTAAAAATAAACTGATTCCATATTCTGTTAGAACTCAGGCTGAGTATTCTTTTAACAAAATCTGAGTCCACATTCCCTTAGAACACAGGTTGAGTGAGTATTCTGTTAGAACACGGGCTGGGTGAGTATTCTCTTAGAACACAGGCTGAATGAGTATTATTTTAAAATAATCTGAATCCATATTCTCGTAGAACTCTCGCTGAGTGAGTATTCTGTTAGAACACAGGCTGAGTGAGTATTCTTTAAACATAGACTGAGTCCATATTCTGTTAGAAAACAGACTGAGTTAGTAATTTTAGATGAGAATCTGAGTCAACATTCTGTTAAAACGCAGCTTGAGTGGGTAATATATAAAAGTAAACTGAGTCCATATATTGTTCGAACACAGGCTGAGTGAATATTCTTTGAAAATAATCTGAATCCATATTCTCTTAAAACACTGGCTGAGTGAGTATTCTGCTAGAACACAGGCTGAGTGGGTATTATTTAAAAATAAAGTGAGTCCATAGTATTTAGAACACAGACTGAGTGAGTATTTTTTGAACAAAATCTGAGTCCACATTCTGTTAGAACAGAGGCTGAGTGAGTATTCCGTTAGAACACAGTCTGAGTGAGTATTTTTTAAACACAGACTTAGTCCATATTCTGTTAGAGCACAGTCTGAGTGAGTAATTTTTGAACAAAATTTTAGTCCACATTCTGTTAGAACACAGGCTGAGTGAGTATTCCGTTAGAACACAGTCTGAGTGAGTATTCTTTAAAGACAGACTTAGTCCACATTCTGTTAGAACACAGGCTGAGTGAGTATTCCGTTAGAACACAGTCTGAGTGAGTATTCTTTAAACATAGACTGCGTCCAAATTCTGTTAGGTCACAGACAGAGTTAGTAATTTTTGATCTGAATCCATATTCTGTTAGAACACAGGCTGAGTTAGTATTCTTTGAAAATAATCTGAATCCATATTCTGGTAGAACACTGGCTGAGTGAGTATGCTTTGAAAATAATCTGAGTCAATATCTTGTTAGAACACTTGCTGAGTTAGTATTTTGTTAAAACCCAGGCTCGGTGAGTATTTTGTTAGAACACAGGCTGAGTGAGTATTTTTTAAAACTAAACTGAGTCCGTATTATTTAGAACACAGACTGAGTGAGTATTTTTTGTACAAAATCTGAGTCCACATTCTGTTAGAACACAGGCTGATTTAGTATTCTGTTAGAACACAGGCTAAGTGCGTGTTCTGTTAGAACACTGAACTGAGTGAGTATTCTTTAAACATAGACTGCGTCCAAATTCTGTTAGGACACAGACTGAGTTAGTAATTTTTGATCTTAATCCACATTCTGTTAGAACACAGGCTGAGTTAGTATTCTTTGAAAATAGTCTGAATCCATATTCTGGTAGAACACTGGCTGAGTGAGTATTCTTTGAAAATAATCTGAATGCATATTCTGGAATAACACTGTCTGAATGAGTATTCTTTGAAAATAATCTGAGTCAATATCCTGTTAGAACACTTGCTGAATTAGTATTTTGTTAAAACCCAGGCTGAGTGAGTATTCTGTTCGAACACAGGCTGAGTGCGTATTATTTAAAAATAAACTGAGTGAATATTCTGTAAGAACACAGGCTGAGTGAGTATTCTTTTAACAAAACTGAGTACACATTCCGTTAGAACACTGGCTTATGTGTATTCTGTTAGAAAACAGGCTGAGTGAGTATTCTTTAAACATAGAGTGAGTCCATATTATATCAGAACGCAGGCTGAGTGAGTATACTGTTAGAACACAGGCTGAGTGAGTATTCTGTTAGAACAGAGGCTGAGTATTATGTTAGAACACAGGCTCAGTGTGCATTCTTTAAAAATAGACTTAGTCCATATTCTGTTAGAGCACAGGCTGAGTGAGTATTCTGTTAGAACACAGGCTGAGTGAGTGTTCTGTTAGAACACAGGCTGAGTGGTTATTATTTAAAAATAAACTGATTCCATATTCTGTTAGAACTCAGGCTGAGTATTCTTTTAACAAAATCGGAGTCCACATTCCCTTAGAACACAGGTTGAGTGAGTATTCTGTTAGAACACGGGCTGGGTGAGTATTCTCTTAGAACACAGGCTGAATGAGTATTATTTTAAAATAATCTGAATCCATATTCTGTTAGAACTCTCGCTGAGTGAGTATTCTGTTAGAACACAGGCTGAGTGAGTATTCTTTAAACATAGACTGAGTCCATATTCTGTTAGAAAACACACTGAGATAGTAATTTTAGATGAGAATCTGAGTCAACATTCTGTTAAAACGCGGCTTGAGTGGGTAATATATAAAAGTAAACTGAGTCCATATTTTGTTCGAACACAGGCTGAGTGAATATTCTTTGAAAATAATCTGAATCCATATTCTCTTAAAACACTGGCTGAGTGAGTATTCTGTTAGAACACAGGCTGAGTGGGTATTATTTAAAAATGAAGTGAGTCCATAGTATTTAGAACACAGACTGAGTGAGTATTCTTTAAAGACAGACTTAGTCCATATTCTGTTAGAGCACAGTCTGAGTGAGTAATTTTTGATCTGAATCCATATTCTGTTAGAACACAGGCTGTGTTAGTATTCTTTGAAAATAATCTGAATCCATATTCTGGTAGAACACTGGCTGAGTGAGTATGCTTTGAAAATAATCTGAGTCAATATCTTGTTAGAACACTTGCTGAGTTAGTATGTTGTTAAAACCCAGGCTCGGTGAGTATTTTGTTAGAACACCGGCTGAGTGCGTATTATTTAAAAATAAACTGAGTCCGTATTATTTAGAACACAGACTGAGTGAGTATTTTTTGAACAAAATCTGAGTCCACATTCTGTTAGAACACAGGCTGATTTAGTATTCTGTTAGAACACAGGCTAAGTGAGTGTTCTGTTAGAACACTGAACTGAGTGAGTATTCTTTAAACATAGACTGCGTCCAAATTCTGTTAGGACACAGACTGAGTTAGTAATTTTTGATCTGAATCCACATTCTGTTAGAACACAGGCTGAGTTAGTATTCTTTGAAAATAATCTGAATCCATATTCTGGTGGAACACTGGCTGAGTGAGTATTCTTTGAAAATAATCTGAGTCAATATCCTGTTAGAACACTTGCTGAATTAGTATTTTGTTAAAACCCAGGCTGAGTGAGTATTCTGTTCGAACACAGGCTGAGTGCGTATTATTTAAAAATAAACTGAGTCCATATTCTGTAAGAACACAGGCTGAGTGAGTATTCTTTAAACATAGACTGAGTCCATATTATATCAGAACACAGGCTGAGTGAGTATACTGTTAGAACACAGGCTGAGTGAGTATTCTGTTAGAACAGAGGCTGAGTATTATGTTAGAACACAGGCTCAGTGTGCATTCTTTAAAAATAGACTTAGTCCATATTCTGTTAGAGCACAGGCTGAGTGAGTATTCTGTTAGAACACAGGCTGAGTGAGTGTTCTGTTAGAACACAGGCTGAGTGGTTATTATTTAAAAATAAACTGATTCCATATTCTGTTAGAACTCAGGCTGAGTATTCTTTTAACAAAATCTGAGTCCACATTCCCTTAGAACACAGGTTGAGTGAGTATTCTGTTAGAACACGGGCTGGGTGAGTATTCTCTTAGAACACAGGCTGAATGAGTATTATTTTAAAATAATCTGAATCCATATTCTGGTAGAACTCTCGCTGAGTGAGTATTCTGTTAGAACACAGGCTGAGTGAGTATTCTTTAAACATAGACTGAGTCCATATTCTGTTAGAAAACAGACTGAGTTAGTAATTTTAGATGAGAATCTGAGTCAACATTCTGTTAAAACGCAGCTTGAGTGGGTAATATATAAAAGTAAACTGAGTCCATATTTTGTTCGAACACAGGATGAGTGAATATTCTTTGAAAATAATCTGAATCCATATTCTCTTAAAACACTGGCTGAGTGAGTATTCTGTTAGAACACAGGTTGAGTGGGTATTATTTAAAAATAAAGTGAGTCCATAGTATTTAGAACACAGACTGAGTATTCTTTAAAGACAGACTTAGTCCATATTCTGTTAGAGCACAGTCTGAGTGAGTAATTTTTGAACAAAATCTTAGTCCACATTCTGTTAGAACACAGGCTGAGTGAGTATTCCGTTAGAACACAGTCTGAGTGAGTATTCTTTAAACATAGACTGCGTCCAAATTCTGTTAGGACACAGATTGAGTTAGTAATTTTTGATCTGAATCCACATTCTGTTAGAACACAGGCTGAGTTAGTATTCTTTGAAAATAGTCTGAATCCATATTGTGGTAGAACACTGGCTGAGTGAGTATTCTTTGAAAATAATCTGAATGCATATTCTGGTATAACACTGGCTGAATGAGTATTCTCTGAAAATAATCTGAGTCAATATCCTGTTAGAACACTTGCTGAATTAGTATTTTGTTAAAACCCAGGCTGAGTGAGTATTCTGTTAGAACACAGGCTGAGTGAGTATTATTTAAAAATAAACTGAGTCCATATTCTGTAAGAACACAGACTGAGTGAGTATTCTTTTAACAAAACTGAGTCCACATTCCGTTAGCACACTGGCTTATGAGTATTCTGTTAGAAAACAGGCTGAGTCAGTATACTGTTAGAACACAGGCTGAGTGAGTATTCTGTTAGAACAGAGGCTGAGTATTATGTTAGAACACAGGCTCAGTGTGCATTCTTTAAAAATAGACTTAGTCCATATTCTGTTAGAGCACAGGCTGAGTGAGTATTCTGTTAGAACACAGGCTGAGTGAGTGTTCTCTTAGAACACAGGCTGAGTGGTTATTATTTAAAAATAAACTGATTCCATATTCTGTTAGAACTCAGGCTGAGTATTCCTTTAAGAAAATCGGAGTCCACATTCCCTTAGAACACAGGTTGAGTGAGTATTCTGTTAGAACACGGGCTGGGTGAGTATTCTCTTAGAACACAGGCTGAATGAGTATTATTTTAAAATAATCTGAATCCATATTCTGTTAGAACTCCCGCTGAGTGAGTATTCTGTTAGAACACAGGCTGAGTGAGTATTCTTTAAACATAGACTGAGTCCATATTCTGTTGGAAAACAGACTGAGATAGTAATTTTAGATGAGAATCTGAGTCAACATTCTGTTAAAACGCAGCTTGAGTGGGTAATATATAAAAATAAACTGAGTCCATATTTTGTTCGAACACAGGCTGAGTGAATATTCTTTGAAAATAATCTGAATCCATATTCTCTTAAAACACTGGCTGAGTGAGTATTCTGTTAGAACACAGGCTGAGTGGGTATTATTTAAAAATGAAGTGAGTCCATAGTATTTAGAACACAGACTGAGTGAGTATTCTTTAAAGACAGACTTAGTCCATATTCTGTTAGAGCACAGTCTGAGTGAGTAATTTTTGAACAAAATCTTAGTCCACATTCTGTTAGAACACAGGCTGAGTGAGTATTCCATTAGAACACAGTCTGAGTGAGTATTCTTTAAACATAGACTGCGTCCAAATTCTGTTAGAACACAGACTGAGTTAGTAATTTTTGATCTGAATCCATATTCTGTTAGAACACAGGCTGTGTTAGTATTCTTTGAAAATAATCTGAATCCATATTCTGGTAGAACACTGGCTGAGTGAGTATGCTTTGAAAATAATCTGAGTCAATATCTTGTTAGAACACTTGCTGAGTTAGTATTTTGTTAAAACCCAGGCTCGGTGAGTATTTTGTTAGAACACAGGCTGAGTGCGTATTATTTAAAACTAAACTGAGTCCGTATTATTTAGAACACAGACTGAGTGAGTATTTTTTGAACAAAATCTGAGTCCACATTCTGTTAGAACACAGGCTGATTTGGTATTCTGTTAGAACACAGGCTAAGTGAGTGTTCTGATAGAACACTGAACTGAGTGAGTATTCTTTAAACATAGACTGCGTCAAAATTCTGTTAGGACACAGACTGAGTTAGTAATTTTTGATCTGAATCCACATTCTGTTAGAACACAGGCTGAGTTAGTATTCTTTGAAAATAATCTGAATCCATATTCTGGTGGAACACTGGCTGAGTGAGTATTCTTTGAAAATAATCTGAGTCAATATCCTGTTAGAACACTTGCTGAATTAGTATTTTGTTAAAACCCAGGCTGAGTGAGTATTCTGTTAGAACACAGGCTGAGTGCGTATTATTTAAAAATAAACTGAGTCCATATTCTGTAAGAACAAAGGCTTAGTGAGTATTCTTTTAACAAAACTGAGTCCACATTCCGTTAGGACACTGGCTTATGAGTATTCTGTTAGAAAACAGGCTGAGTGAGTATTCTTTAAACAAAGACTGAGTCCATATTATTTCAGAACACAGGCTGAGTGAGTATACTGTTAGAACACAGGCTGAGTGAGTATTCTGTTAGAACAGAGGCTGAGTATTATGTTAGAACACAGGCTCAGTGTGCATTCTTTAAAAATAGACTTAGTCCATATTCTGTTAGAGCACAGGCTGAGTGAGTATTCTGTTAGAACACAGGTTGAGTGAGTGTTCTGTTAGAACACAGGCTGAGTGGTTATTATTTAAAAATAAACTGATTCCATATTCTGTTAGAACTCAGGCTGAGTATTCTTTTAACAAAATCGGAGTCCACATTCCCTTAGAACACAGGTTGAGTGAGTATTCTGTTAGAACACGGGCTGGGTGAGTATTCTCTTAGAACACAGGCTGAATGAGTATTATTTTAAAATAATCTGAATCCATATTCTGTTAGAACTCTCGCTGAGTGAGTATTCTGTTAGAACACAGGCTGAGTGAGTATTCTTTAAACATAGACTGAGTCCATATTCTGTTAGAAAACAGACTGAGTTAGTAATTTTAGATGAGAATCTGAGTCAACATTCTGTTAAAACGCAGCTTGAGTGGGTAATATATAAAAGTAAACTGAGTCCATATTTTGTTCGAACACAGGATGAGTGAATATTCTTTGAAAATAATCTGAATCCATATTCTCTTAAAACACTGGCTGAGTGAGTATTCTGTTAGAACACAGGCTGAGTGGGTATTATTTAAAAATAAAGTGAGTCCATAGTATTTAGAACACAGACTGAGTATTCTTTAAAGACAGACTTAGTCCATATTCTGTTAGAGCACAGTCTGAGTGAGTAATTTTTGAACAAAATCTTAGTCCACATTCTGTTAGAACACAGGCTGAGTGAGTATTCCGTTAGAACACAGTCTGAGTGAGTATTCTTTAGACATAGACTGCGTCCAAATTCTGTTAGAACACAGACTGAGTTAGTAATTTTTGATCTGAATCCATATTCTGTTAGAACACAGGCTGTGTTAGTATTCTTTGAAAATAATCTGAATCCATATTCTGGTAGAACACTGGCTGAGTGAGTATGCTTTGAAAATAATCTGAGTCAATATCTTGTTAGAACACTTGCTGAGTTAGTATTTTGTTAAAACCCAGGCTCGGTGAGTATTTTGTTAGAACACAGGCTGAGTGCGTATTATTTAAAACTAAACTGAGTCCGTATTATTTAGAACACAGACTGAGTGAGTATTTTTTGAACAAAATCTGAGTCCACATTCTGTTAGAACACAGGCTGATTTAGTATTCTGTTAGAACACAGGCTAAGTGAGTGTTCTGTTAGAACACTGAACTGAGTGAGTATTCTTTAAACATAGACTGCGTCCAAATTCTGTTAGGACACAGACTGAGTTAGTAATTTTTGATCTGAATCCACATTCTGTTAGAACACAGGCTGAGGTAGTATTCTTTGAAAATAATCTGAATCCATATTCTGGTGGAACACTGGCGGAGTGAGTATTCTTTGAAAATAATCTGAGTCAATATCCTGTTAGAACACTTGCTGAATTAGTATTTTGTTAAAACCCAGGCTGAGTGAGTATTCTGTTCGAACACAGGCTGAGTGCGTATTATTTAAAAATAAACTGAGTCCATATTCTGTAAGAACACAGGCTGAGTGAGTATTCTTTTAACAAAACTGAGTCCACATTCCGTTAGGACACTGGCTTATGAGTATTCTGTTAGAAAACAGGCTGAGTGAGTATTCTTTAAACATAGACTGAGTCCATATTATATCAGAACACAGGCTGAGTGAGTATACTGTTAGAACACAGGCTGAGTGAGTATTCTGTTAGAACAGAGGCTGAGTATTATGTTAGAACACAGGCTCAGTGTGCATTCTTTAAAAATAGACTTAGTCCATATTCTGTTAGAGCACAGGCTGAGTGAGTATTCTGTTAGAACACAGGCTGAGTGAGTGTTCTGTTAGAACACAGGCTGAGTGGTTATTATTTAAAAATAAACTGATTCCATATTCTGTTAGAACTCAGGCTGAGTATTCTTTTAACAAAATCTGAGTCCACATTCCCTTAGAACACAGGTTGAGTGAGTATTCTGTTAGAACACGGGCTGGGTGAGTATTCTCTTAGAACACAGGCTGAATGAGTATTATTTTAAAATAATCTGAATCCATATTCTGTTAGAACTCTCGCTGAGTGAGTATTCTGTTAGAACACAGGCTGAGTGAGTATTCTTTAAACATAGACTGAGTCCATATTCTGTTAGAAAACAGACTGAGTTAGTAATTTTAGATGAGAATCTGAGTCAACGTTCTGTTAAAACGCAGCTTGAGTGGGTAATATATAAAAGTAAACTGAGTCCATATTTTGTTCGAACACAGGATGAGTGAATATTCTTTGAAAATAATCTGAATCCATATTCTCTTAAAACACTGGCTGAGTGAGTATTCTGTTAGAACACAGGCTGAGTGGGTATTATTTAAAAATAAAGTGAGTCCATAGTATTTAGAACACAGACTGAGTATTCTTTAAAGACAGACTTAGTCCATATTCTGTTAGAGCACAGTCTGAGTGAGTAATTTTTGAACAAAATCTTAGTCCACATTCTGTTAGAACACAGGCTGAGTGAGTATTCCGTTAGAACACAGTCTGAGTGAGTATTCTTTAAACATAGACTGCGTCCAAATTCTGTTAGGACACAGATTGAGTTAGTAATTTTTGATCTGAATCCACATTCTGTTAGAACACAGGCTGAGTTAGTATTTTTTGAAAATAGTCTGAATCCATATTGTGGTAGAACACTGGCTGAGTGAGTATTCTTTGAAAATAATCTGAATGCATATTCTGGTATAACACTGGCTGAATGAGTATTCTTTGAAAATAATCTGAGTCAATATCCTGTTAGAACACTTGCTGAATTAGTATTTTGTTAAAACCCAGGCTGAGTGAGTATTCTGTTAGAACACAGGCTGAGTGAGTATTATTTAAAAATAAACTGAGTCCATATTCTGTAAGAACACAGACTGAGTGAGTATTCTTTTAACAAAACTGAGTCCACATTCCGTTAGCACACTGGCTTATGAGTATTCTGTTAGAAAACAGGCTGAGTGAGTATACTGTTAGAACACAGGCTGAGTGAGTATTCTGTTAGAACAGAGGCTGAGTATTATGTTAGAACACAGGCTCAGTGTGCATTCTTTAAAAATAGACTTAGTCCATATTCTGTTAGAGCACAGGCTGAGTGAGTATTCTGTTAGAACACAGGCTGAGTGAGTGTTCTGTTAGAACACAGGCTGAGTGGTTATTATTTAAAAATAAACTGATTCCATATTCTGTTAGAACTCAGGCTGAGTATTCTTTTAACAAAATCGGAGTCCACATTCCCTTAGAACACAGGTTGAGTGAGTATTCTGTTAGAACACGGGCTGGGTGAGTATTCTCTTAGAACACAGTCTGAATGAGTATTATTTTAAAATAATCTGAATCCATATTCTGTTAGAACTCCCGCTGAGTGAGTATTCTGTTAGAACACAGGCTGAGTGAGTATTCTTTAAACATAGACTGAGTCCATATTCTGTTGGAAAACAGACTGAGATAGTAATTTTAGATGAGAATCTGAGTCAACATTCTGTTAAAACGCAGCTTGAGTGGGTAATATATAAAAATAAACTGAGTCCATATTTTGTTCGAACACAGGCTGAGTGAATATTCTTTGAAAATAATCTGAATCCATATTCTCTTAAAACACTGGCTGAGTGAGTATTCTGTTAGAACACAGGCTGAGTGGGTATTATTTAAAAATGAAGTGAGTCCATAGTATTTAGAACACAGACTGAGTGAGTATTCTTTAAAGACAGACTTAGTCCATATTCTGTTAGAGCACAGTCTGAGTGAGTAATTTTTGAACAAAATCTTAGTCCACATTCTGTTAGAACACAGGCTGAGTGAGTATTCCATTAGAACACAGTCTGAGTGAGTATTCTTTAAACATAGACTGCTTCCAAATTCTGTTAGAACACAGACTGAGTTAGTAATTTTTGATCTGAATCCATATACTGTTAGAACACAGGCTGTGTTAGTATTCTTTGAAAATAATCTGAATCCATATTCTGGTAGAACACTGGCTGAGTGAGTATGCTTTGAAAATAATCTGAGTCAATATCTTGTTAGAACACTTGCTGAGTTAGTATTTTGTTAAAACCCAGGCTCGGTGAGTATTTTGTTAGAACACAGGCTGAGTGCGTATTATTTAAAACTAAACTGAGTCCGTATTATTTAGAACACAGACTGAGTGAGTATTTTTTGAACAAAATCTGAGTCCACATTCTGTTAGAACACAGGCTGATTTAGTATTCTGTTAGAACACAGGCTAAGTGAGTGTTCTGTTAGAACACTGAACTGAGTGAGTATTCTTTAAACATAGACTGCGTCCAAATTCTGTTAGGACACAGACTGAGTTAGTAATTTTTGATCTGAATCCACATTCTGTTAGAACACAGGCTGAGTTAGTATTCTTTGAAAATAATCTGAATCCATATTCTGGTGGAACACTGGCTGAGTGAGTATTCTTTGAAAATAATCTGAGTCAATATCCTGTTAGAACACTTGCTGAATTAGTATTTTGTTAAAACCCAGGCTGAGTGAGTATTCTGTTCGAACACAGGCTGAGTGCGTATTATTTAAAAATAAACTGAGTCCATATTCTGTAAGAACACAGGCTGAGTGAGTATTCTTTTAACAAAACTGAGTCCACATTCCGTTAGGACACTGGCTTATGAGTATTCTGTTAGAAAACAGGCTGAGTGAGTATTCTTTAAACATAGACTGAGTCCATATTATATCAGAACACAGGCTGAGTGAGTATACTGTTAGAACACAGGCTGAGTGAGTATTCTGTTAGAACAGAGGCTGAGTATTATGTTAGAACACAGGCTCAGTGTGCATTCTTTAAAAATAGACTTAGTCCATATTCTGTTAGAGCACAGGCTGAGTGAGTATTCTGTTAGAACACAGGCTGAGTGAGTGTTCTGTTAGAACACAGGCTGAGTGGTTATTATTTAAAAATAAACTGATTCCATATTCTGTTAGAACTCAGGCTGAGTATTCTTTTAACAAAATCGGAGTCCACATTCCCTTAGAACACAGGTTGAGTGAGTATTCTGTTAGAACACGGGCTGGGTGAGTATTCTCTTAGAACACAGGCTGAATGAGTATTATTTTAAAATAATCTGAATCCATATTCTGGTAGAACTCTCGCTGAGTGAGTATTCTGTTAGAACACAGGCTGAGTGAGTATTCTTTAAACATAGACTGAGTCCATATTCTGTTAGAAAACAGACTGAGTTAGTAATTTTAGATGAGAATCTGAGTCAACATTCTGTTAAAACGCAGCTTGAGTGGGTAATATATAAAAGTAAACTGAGTCCATATTTTGTTCGAACAAAGGATGAGTGAATATTCTTTGAAAATAATCTGAATCCATATTCTCTTAAAACACTGGCTGAGTGAGTATTCTGTTAGAACACAGGCTGAGTGGGTATTATTTAAAAATAAAGTGAGTCCATAGTATTTAGAACACAGACTGAGTATTCTTTAAAGACAGACTTAGTCCATATTCTGTTAGAGCACAGTCTGAGTGAGTAATTTTTGAACAAAATCTTAGTCCACATTCTGTTAGAACACAGGCTGAGTGAGTATTCCGTTAGAACACAGTCTGAGTGAGTATTCTTTAAACATAGACTGCGTCCAAATTCTGTTAGGACACAGATTGAGTTAGTAATTTTTGATCTGAATCCACATTCTGTTAGAACACAGGCTGAGTTAGTATTCTTTGAAAATAGTCTGAATCCATATTGTGGTAGAACACTGGCTGAGTGAGTATTCTTTGAAAATAATCTGAATGCATATTCTGGTATAACACTGTCTGAATGAGTATTCTTTGAAAATAATCTGAGTCAATATCCTGTTAGAACACTTGCTGAATTAGTATTTTGTTAAAACCCAGGCTGAGTGAGTATTCTGTTCGAACACAGGCTGAGTGCGTATTATTTAAAAATAAACTGAGTCCATATTCTGTAAGAACACAGGCTGAGTGAGTATTCTTTTAACAAAACTGAGTACACATTCCGTTAGAACACTGGCTTATGTGTATTCTGTTAGAAAACAGGCTGAGTGAGTATTCTTTAAACATAGAGTGAGTCCATATTATATCAGAACGCAGGCTGAGTGAGTATACTGTTAGAACACAGGCTGAGTGAGTATTCTGTTAGAACAGAGGCTGAGTATTATGTTAGAACACAGGCTCAGTGTGCATTCTTTAAAAATAGACTTAGTCCATATTCTGTTAGAGCACAGGCTGAGTGAGTATTCTGTTAGAACACAGGCTGAGTGAGTGTTCTGTTAGAACACAGGCTGAGTGGTTATTATTTAAAAATAAACTGATTCCATATTCTGTTAGAACTCAGGCTGAGTATTCTTTTAACAAAATCGGAGTCCACATTCCCTTAGAACACAGGTTGAGTGAGTATTCTGTTAGAACACGGGCTGGGTGAGTATTCTCTTAGAACACAGGCTGAATGAGTATTATTTTAAAATAATCTGAATCCATATTCTGTTAGAACTCTCGCTGAGTGAGTATTCTGTTAGAACACAGGCTGAGTGAGTATTCTTTAAACATAGACTGAGTCCATATTCTGTTAGAAAACACACTGAGATAGTAATTTTAGATGAGAATCTGAGTCAACATTCTGTTAAAACGCGGCTTGAGTGGGTAATATATAAAAGTAAACTGAGTCCATATTTTGTTCGAACACAGGCTGAGTGAATATTCTTTGAAAATAATCTGAATCCATATTCTCTTAAAACACTGGCTGAGTGAGTATTCTGTTAGAACACAGGCTGAGTGGGTATTATTTAAAAATGAAGTGAGTCCATAGTATTTAGAACACAGACTGAGTGAGTATTCTTTAAAGACAGACTTAGTCCATATTCTGTTAGAGCACAGTCTGAGTGAGTAATTTTTGATCTGAATCCATATTCTGTTAGAACACAGGCTGTGTTAGTATTCTTTGAAAATAATCTGAATCCATATTCTGGTAGAACACTGGCTGAGTGAGTATGCTTTGAAAATAATCTGAGTCAATATCTTGTTAGAACACTTGCTGAGTTAGTATGTTGTTAAAACCCAGGCTCGGTGAGTATTTTGTTAGAACACCGGCTGAGTGCGTATTATTTAAAAATAAACTGAGTCCGTATTATTTAGAACACAGACTGAGTGAGTATTTTTTGAACAAAATCTGAGTCCACATTCTGTTAGAACACAGGCTGATTTAGTATTCTGTTAGAACACAGGCTAAGTGAGTGTTCTGTTAGAACACTGAACTGAGTGAGTATTCTTTAAACATAGACTGCGTCCAAATTCTGTTAGGACACAGACTGAGTTAGTAATTTTTGATCTGAATCCACATTCTGTTAGAACACAGGCTGAGTTAGTATTCTTTGAAAATAATCTGAATCCATATTCTGGTGGAACACTGGCTGAGTGAGTATTCTTTGAAAATAATCTGAGTCAATATCCTGTTAGAACACTTGCTGAATTAGTATTTTGTTAAAACCCAGGCTGAGTGAGTATTCTGTTCGAACACAGGCTGAGTGCGTATTATTTAAAAATAAACTGAGTCCATATTCTGTAAGAACACAGGCTGAGTGAGTATTCTTTAAACATAGACTGAGTCCATATTATATCAGAACACAGGCTGAGTGAGTATACTGTTAGAACACAGGCTGAGTGAGTATTCTGTTAGAACAGAGGCTGAGTATTATGTTAGAACACAGGCTCAGTGTGCATTCTTTAAAAATAGACTTAGTCCATATTCTGTTAGAGCACAGGCTGAGTGAGTATTCTGTTAGAACACAGGCTGAGTGAGTGTTCTGTTAGAACACAGGCTGAGTGGTTATTATTTAAAAATAAACTGATTCCATATTCTGTTAGAACTCAGGCTGAGTATTCTTTTAACAAAATCTGAGTCCACATTCCCTTAGAACACAGGTTGAGTGAGTATTCTGTTAGAACACGGGCTGGGTAAGTATTCTCTTAGAACACAGGCTGAATGAGTATTATTTTAAAATAATCTGAATCCATATTCTGGTAGAACTCTCGCTGAGTGAGTATTCTGTTAGAACACAGGCTGAGTGAGTATTCTTTAAACATAGACTGAGTCCATATTCTGTTAGAAAACAGACTGAGTTAGTAATTTTAGATGAGAATCTGAGTCAACATTCTGTTAAAACGCAGCTTGAGTGGGTAATATATAAAAGTAAACTGAGTCCATATTTTGTTCGAACACAGGATGAGTGAATATTCTTTGAAAATAATCTGAATCCATATTCTCTTAAAACACTGGCTGAGTGAGTATTCTGTTAGAACACAGGTTGAGTGGGTATTATTTAAAAATAAAGTGAGTCCATAGTATTTAGAACACAGACTGAGTATTCTTTAAAGACAGACTTAGTCCATATTCTGTTAGAGCACAGTCTGAGTGAGTAATTTTTGAACAAAATCTTAGTCCACATTCTGTTAGAACACAGGCTGAGTGAGTATTCCGTTAGAACACAGTCTGAGTGAGTATTCTTTAAACATAGACTGCGTCCAAATTCTGTTAGGACACAGACTGAGTTAGTAATTTTTGATCTGAATCCACATTCTGTTAGAACACAGGCTGAGTTAGTATTCTTTGAAAATAGTCTGAATCCATATTGTGGTAGAACACTGGCTGAGTGAGTATTCTTTGAAAATAATCTGAATGCATATTCTGGTATAACACTGGCTGAATGAGTATTCTCTGAAAATAATCTGAGTCAATATCCTGTTAGAACACTTGCTGAATTAGTATTTTGTTAAAACCCAGGCTGAGTGAGTATTCTGTTAGAACACAGGCTGAGTGAGTATTATTTAAAAATAAACTGAGTCCATATTCTGTAAGAACACAGACTGAGTGAGTATTCTTTTAACAAAACTGAGTCCACATTCCGTTAGCACACTGGCTTATGAGTATTCTGTTAGAAAACAGGCTGAGTGAGTATACTGTTAGAACACAGGCTGAGTGAGTATTCTGTTAGAACAGAGGCTGAGTATTATGTTAGAACACAGGCTCAGTGTGCATTCTTTAAAAATAGACTTAGTCCATATTCTGTTAGAGCACAGGCTGAGTGAGTATTCTGTTAGAACACAGGCTGAGTGAGTGTTCTGTTAGAACACAGGCTGAGTGGTTATTATTTAAAAATAAACTGATTCCATATTCTGTTAGAACTCAGGCTGAGTATTCCTTTAAGAAAATCGGAGTCCACATTCCCTTAGAACACAGGTTGAGTGAGTATTCTGTTAGAACACGGGCTGGGTGAGTATTCTCTTAGAACACAGGCTGAATGAGTATTATTTTAAAATAATCTGAATCCATATTCTGTTAGAACTCCCGCTGAGTGAGTATTCTGTTAGAACACAGGCTGAGTGAGTATTCTTTAAACATAGACTGAGTCCATATTCTGTTGGAAAACAGACTGAGATAGTAATTTTAGATGAGAATCTGAGTCAACATTCTGTTAAAACGCAGCTTGAGTGGGTAATATATAAAAATAAACTGAGTCCATATTTTGTTCGAACACAGGCTGAGTGAATATTCTTTGAAAATAATCTGAATCCATATTCTCTTAAAACACTGGCTGAGTGAGTATTCTGTTAGAACACAGGCTGAGTGGGTATTATTTAAAAATGAAGTGAGTCCATAGTATTTAGAACACAGACTGAGTGAGTATTCTTTAAAGACAGACTTAGTCCATATTCTGTTAGAGCACAGTCTGAGTGAGTAATTTTTGAACAAAATCTTAGTCCACATTCTGTTAGAACACAGGCTGAGTGAGTATTCCATTAGAACACAGTCTGAGTGAGTATTCTTTAAACATAGACTGCGTCCAAATTCTGTTAGAACACAGACTGAGTTAGTAATTTTTGATCTGAATCCATATTCTGTTAGAACACAGGCTGTGTTAGTATTCTTTGAAAATAATCTGAATCCATATTCTGGTAGAACACTGGCTGAGTGAGTATGCTTTGAAAATAATCTGAGTCAATATCTTGTTAGAACACTTGCTGAGTTAGTATTTTGTTAAAACCCAGGCTCGGTGAGTATTTTGTTAGAACACAGGCTGAGTGCGTATTATTTAAAACTAAACTGAGTCCGTATTATTTAGAACACAGACTGAGTGAGTATTTTTTGAACAAAATCTGAGTCCACATTCTGTTAGAACACAGGCTGATTTGGTATTCTGTTAGAACACAGGCTAAGTGAGTGTTCTGATAGAACACTGAACTGAGTGAGTATTCTTTAAACATAGACTGCGTCAAAATTCTGTTAGGACACAGACTGAGTTAGTAATTTTTGATCTGAATCCACATTCTGTTAGAACACAGGCTGAGTTAGTATTCTTTGAAAATAATCTGAATCCATATTCTGGTGGAACACTGGCTGAGTGAGTATTCTTTGAAAATAATCTGAGTCAATATCCTGTTAGAACACTTGCTGAATTAGTATTTTGTTAAAACCCAGGCTGAGTGAGTATTCTGTTAGAACACAGGCTGAGTGCGTATTATTTAAAAATAAACTGAGTCCATATTCTGTAAGAACAAAGGCTTAGTGAGTATTCTTTTAACAAAACTGAGTCCACATTCCGTTAGGACACTGGCTTATGAGTATTCTGTTAGAAAACAGGCTGAGTGAGTATTCTTTAAACAAAGACTGAGTCCATATTATTTCAGAACACAGGCTGAGTGAGTATACTGTTAGAATACAGGCTGAGTGAGTATTCTGTTAGAACAGAGGCTGAGTATTATGTTAGAACACAGGCTCAGTGTGCATTCTTTAAAAATAGACTTAGTCCATATTCTGTTAGAGCACAGGCTGAGTGAGTATTCTGTTAGAACACAGGTTGAGTGAGTGTTCTGTTAGAACAC
Organism: Furipterus horrens; assembly: GCF_987537825.1. NCBI lineage: Eukaryota > Metazoa > Chordata > Mammalia > Chiroptera > Furipteridae > Furipterus > Furipterus horrens. Next base: position 596,889 of record NW_028327197.1, on the reverse strand, counting down.
AGGCTGAGTGGTTATTATTTAAAAATAAACTGATTCCATATTCTGTTAGAACTCAGGCTGAGTATTCTTTTAACAAAATCGGAGTCCACATTCCCTTAGAACACAGGTTGAGTGAGTATTCTGTTAGAACACGGGCTGGGTGAGTATTCTCTTAGAACACAGGCTGAATGAGTATTATTTTAAAATAATCTGAATCCATATTCTGTTAGAACTCTCGCTGAGTGAGTATTCTGTTAGAACACAGGCTGAGTGAGTATTCTTTAAACATAGACTGAGTCCATATTCTGTTAGAAAACAGACTGAGTTAGTAATTTTAGATGAGAATCTGAGTCAACATTCTGTTAAAACGCAGCTTGAGTGGGTAATATATAAAAGTAAACTGAGTCCATATTTTGTTCGAACACAGGATGAGTGAATATTCTTTGAAAATAATCTGAATCCATATTCTCTTAAAACACTGGCTGAGTGAGTATTCTGTTAGAACACAGGCTGAGTGGGTATTATTTAAAAATAAAGTGAGTCCATAGTATTTAGAACACAGACTGAGTATTCTTTAAAGACAGACTTAGTCCATATTCTGTTAGAGCACAGTCTGAGTGAGTAATTTTTGAACAAAATCTTAGTCCACATTCTGTTAGAACACAGGCTGAGTGAGTATTCCGTTAGAACACAGTCTGAGTGAGTATTCTTTAGACATAGACTGCGTCCAAATTCTGTTAGAACACAGACTGAGTTAGTAATTTTTGATCTGAATCCATATTCTGTTAGAACACAGGCTGTGTTAGTATTCTTTGAAAATAATCTGAATCCATATTCTGGTAGAACACTGGCTGAGTGAGTATGCTTTGAAAATAATCTGAGTCAATATCTTGTTAGAACACTTGCTGAGTTAGTATTTTGTTAAAACCCAGGCTCGGTGAGTATTTTGTTAGAACACAGGCTGAGTGCGTATTATTTAAAACTAAACTGAGTCCGTATTATTTAGAACACAGACTGAGTGAGTATTTTTTGAACAAAATCTGAGTCCACATTCTGTTAGAACACAGGCTGATTTAGTATTCTGTTAGAACACAGGCTAAGTGAGTGTTCTGTTAGAACACTGAACTGAGTGAGTATTCTTTAAACATAGACTGCGTCCAAATTCTGTTAGGACACAGACTGAGTTAGTAATTTTTGATCTGAATCCACATTCTGTTAGAACACAGGCTGAGGTAGTATTCTTTGAAAATAATCTGAATCCATATTCTGGTGGAACACTGGCGGAGTGAGTATTCTTTGAAAATAATCTGAGTCAATATCCTGTTAGAACACTTGCTGAATTAGTATTTTGTTAAAACCCAGGCTGAGTGAGTATTCTGTTCGAACACAGGCTGAGTGCGTATTATATAAAAATAAACTGAGTCCATATTCTGTAAGATCACAGGCTGAGTGAGTATTCTTTTAACAAAACTGAGTCCACATTCCGTTAGGACACTGGCTTATGAGTATTCTGTTAGAAAACAGGCTGAGTGAGTATTCTTTAAACATAGACTGAGTCCATATTATATCAGAACACAGGCTGAGTGAGTATACTGTTAGAACACAGGCTGAGTGAGTATTCTGTTAGAACAGAGGCTGAGTATTATCTTAGAACACAGGCTCAGTGTGCATTCTTTAAAAATAGACTTAGTCCATATTCTGTTAGAGCACAGGCTGAGTGAGTATTCTGTTAGAACACAGGCTGAGTGAGTGTTCTGTTAGAACACAGGCTGAGTGGTTATTATTTAAAAATAAACTGATTCCATATTCTGTTAGAACTCAGGCTGAGTATTCTTTTAACAAAATCGGAGTCCACATTCCCTTAGAACACAGGTTGAGTGAGTATTCTGTTAGAACACGGGCTGGGTGAGTATTCTCTTAGAACACAGGCTGAATGAGTATTATTTTAAAATAATCTGAATCCATATTCTGTTAGAACTCTCGCTGAGTGAGTATTCTGTTAGAACACAGTCTGAGTGAGTATTCTTTAAACATAGACTGCGTCCAAATTCTGTTAGGACACAGATTGAGTTAGTAATTTTTGATCTGAATCCACATTCTGTTAGAACACAGGCTGAGTTAGTATTCTTTGAAAATAGTCTGAATCCATATTGTGGTAGAACACTGGCTGAGTGAGTATTCTTTGAAAATAATCTGAATGCATATTCTGGTATAACACTGGCTGAATGAGTATTCTTTGAAAATAATCTGAGTCAATATCCTGTTAGAACACTTGCTGAATTAGTATTTTGTTAAAACCCAGGCTGAGTGAGTATTTTGTTAGAACACAGGCTGAGTGCGTATTATTTAAAACTAAACTGAGTCCGTATTATTTAGAACACAGACTGAGTGAGTATTTTTTGAACAAAATCTGAGTCCACATTCTGTTAGAACACAGGCTGATTTAGTATTCTGTTAGAACACAGGCTAAGTGAGTGTTCTGTTAGAACACTGAACTGAGTGAGTATTCTTTAAACATAGACTGCGTCCAAATTCTGTTAGGACACAGACTGAGTTAGTAATTTTTGATCTGAATCCACATTCTGTTAGAACACAGGCTGAGTTAGTATTCTTTGAAAATAATCTGAATCCATATTCTGGTGGAACACTGGCTGAGTGAGTATTCTTTGAAAATAATCTGAGTCAATATCCTGTTAGAACACTTGCTGAATTAGTATTTTGTTAAAACCCAGGCTGAGTGAGTATTCTGTTCGAACACAGGCTGAGTGCGTATTATTTAAAAATAAACTGAGTCCATATTCTGTAAGAACACAGGCTGAGTGAGTATTCTTTTAACAAAACTGAGTCCACATTCCGTTAGGACACTGGCTTATGAGTATTCTGTTAGAAAACAGGCTGAGTGAGTATTCTTTAAACATAGACTGAGTCCATATTATATCAGAACACAGGCTGAGTGAGTATACTGTTAGAACACAGGCTGAGTGAGTATTCTGTTAGAACAGAGGCTGAGTATTATGTTAGAACACAGGCTCAGTGTGCATTCTTTAAAAATAGACTTAGTCCATATTCTGTTAGAGCACAGGCTGAGTGAGTATTCTGTTAGAACACAGGCTGAGTGAGTGTTCTGTTAGAACACAGGCTGAGTGGTTATTATTTAAAAATAAACTGATTCCATATTCTGTTAGAACTCAGGCTGAGTATTCTTTTAACAAAATCGGAGTCCACATTCCCTTAGAACACAGGTTGAGTGAGTATTCTGTTAGAACACGGGCTGGGTGAGTATTCTCTTAGAACACAGGCTGAATGAGTATTATTTTAAAATAATCTGAATCCATATTCTGTTAGAACTCTCGCTGAGTGAGTATTCTGTTAGAACACAGGCTGAGTGAGTATTCTTTAAACATAGACTGAGTCCATATTCTGTTAGAAAACAGACTGAGTTAGTAATTTTAGATGAGAATCTGAGTCAACATTCTGTTAAAACGCAGCTTGAGTGGGTAATATATAAAAGTAAACTGAGTCCATATTTTGTTCGAACACAGGATGAGTGAATATTCTTTGAAAATAATCTGAATCCATATTCTCTTAAAACACTGGCTGAGTGAGTATTCTGTTAGAACACAGGCTGAGTGGGTATTATTTAAAAATAAAGTGAGTCCATAGTATTTAGAACACAGACTGAGTATTCTTTAAAGACAGACTTAGTCCATATTCTGTTAGAGCACAGTCTGAGTGAGTAATATTTGAACAAAATCTTAGTCCACATTCTGTTAAAACACAGGCTGAGTGAGTATTCCGTTAGAACACAGTCTGAGTGAGTATTCTTTAGACATAGACTGCGTCCAAATTCTGTTAGAACACAGACTGAGTTAGTAATTTTTGATCTGAATCCATATTCTGTTAGAACACAGGCTGTGTTAGTATTCTTTGAAAATAATCTGAATCCATATTCTGGTAGAACACTGGCTGAGTGAGTATGCTTTGAAAATAATCTGAGTCAATATCTTGTTAGAACACTTGCTGAGTTAGTATTTTGTTAAAACCCAGGCTCGGTGAGTATTTTGTTAGAACACAGGCTGAGTGCGTATTATTTAAAAATAAACTGAGTCCGTATTATTTAGAACACAGACTGAGTGAGTATTTTTTGAACAATATCTGAGTCCACATTCTGTTAGAACACAGGCTGATTTAGTATTCTGTTAGAACACAGGCTAAGTGAGTGTTCTGTTAGAACACTGAACTGAGTGAGTATTCTTTAAAAATAGACTGCGTCCAAATTCTGTTAGGACACAGACTGAGTTAGTAATTTTTGATCTGAATCCACATTCTGTTAGAACACAGGCTGAGTTAGTATTCTTTGAAAATAATCTGAATCCATATTCTGGTGGAACACTGGCTGAGTGAGTATTCTTTGAAAATAATCTGAGTCAATATCCTGTTAGAACACTTGCTGAATTAGTATTTTGTTAAAACCCAGGCTGAGTGAGTATTCTGTTCGAACACAGGCTGAGTGCGTATTATTTAAAAATAAACTGAGTCCATATTCTGTAAGAACACAGGCTGAGTGAGTATTCTTTTAACAAAACTGAGTCCACATTCCGTTAGGACACTGGCTTATGAGTATTCTGTTAGAAAACAGGCTGAGTGAGTATTCTTTAAACATAGACTGAGTTCATATTATATCAGAACACAGGCTGAGTGAGTATACTGTTAGAACACAGGCTGAGTGAGTATTCTGTTAGAACAGAGGCTGAGTATTATGTTAGAACACAGGCTCAGTGTGCATTCTTTAAAAATAGACTTAGTCCATATTCTGTTAGAGCACAGGCTGAGTGAGTATTCTGTTAGAACACAGGCTGAGTGAGTGTTCTGTTAGAACACAGGCTGAGTGGTTATTATTTAAAAATAAACTGATTCCATATTCTGTTAGAACTCAGGCTGAGTATTCTTTTAACAAAATCGGAGTCCACATTCCCTTAGAACACAGGTTGAGTGAGTATTCTGTTAGAACACGGGCTGGGTGAGTATTCTCTTAGAACACAGGCTGAATGAGTATTATTTTAAAATAATCTGAATCCATATTCTGTTAGAACTCTCGCTGAGTGAGTATTCTGTTAGAACACAGGCTGAGTGAGTATTCTTTAAACATAGACTGAGTCCATATTCTGTTAGAAAACAGACTGAGTTAGTAATTTTAGATGAGAATCTGAGTCAACATTCTGTTAAAACGCAGCTTGAGTGGGTAATATATAAAAGTAAACTGAGTCCATATTTTGTTCGAACACAGGATGAGTGAATATTCTTTGAAAATAATCTGAATCCATATTCTCTTAAAACACTGGCTGAGTGAGTATTCTGTTAGAACACAGGCTGAGTGGGTATTATTTAAAAATAAAGTGAGTCCATAGTATTTAGAACACAGACTGAGTATTCTTTAAAGACAGACTTAGTCCATATTCTGTTAGAGCACAGTCTGAGTGAGTAATTTTTGAACAAAATCTTAGTCCACATTCTGTTAAAACACAGGCTGAGTGAGTATTCCGTTAGAACACAGTCTGAGTGAGTATTCTTTAGACATAGACTGCGTCCAAATTCTGTTAGAACACAGACTGAGTTAGTAATTTTTGATCTGAATCCATATTCTGTTAGAACACAGGCTGTGTTAGTATTCTTTGAAAATAATCTGAATCCATATTCTGGTAGAACACTGGCTGAGTGAGTATGCTTTGAAAATAATCTGAGTCAATATCTTGTTAGAACACTTGCTGAGTTAGTATTTTGTTAAAACCCAGGCTCGGTGAGTATTTTGTTAGAACACAGGCTGAGTGCGTATTATTTAAAAATAAACTGAGTCCGTATTATTTAGAACACAGACTGAGTGAGTATTTTTTGAACAATATCTGAGTCCACATTCTGTTAGAACACAGGCTGATTTAGTATTCTGTTAGAACACAGGCTAAGTGAGTGTTCTGTTAGAACACTGAACTGAGTGAGTATTCTTTAAAAATAGACTGCGTCCAAATTCTGTTAGGACACAGACTGAGTTAGTAATTTTTGATCTGAATCCACATTCTGTTAGAACACAGGCTGAGTTAGTATTCTTTGAAAATAATCTGAATCCATATTCTGGTGGAACACTGGCTGAGTGAGTATTCTTTGAAAATAATCTGAGTCAATATCCTGTTAGAACACTTGCTGAATTAGTATTTTGTTAAAACCCAGGCTGAGTGAGTATTCTGTTCGAACACAGGCTGAGTGCGTATTATTTAAAAATAAACTGAGTCCATATTCTGTAAGAACACAGGCTGAGTGAGTATTCTTTTAACAAAACTGAGTCCACATTCCGTTAGGACACTGGCTTATGAGTATTCTGTTAGAAAACAGGCTGAGTGAGTATTCTTTAAACATAGACTGAGTTCATATTATATCAGAACACAGGCTGAGTGAGTATACTGTTAGAACACAGGCTGAGTGAGTATTCTGTTAGAACAGAGGCTGAGTATTATGTTAGAACACAGGCTCAGTGTGCATTCTTTAAAAATAGACTTAGTCCATATTCTGTTAGAGCACAGGCTGAGTGAGTATTCTGTTAGAACACAGGCTGAGTGAGTGTTCTGTTAGAACACAGGCTGAGTGTTTATTATTTAAAAATAAACTGATTCCATATTCTGTTAGAACTCAGGCTGAGTATTCTTTTAACAAAATCTGAGTCCACATTCCCTTAGAACACAGGTTGAGTGAGTATTCTGTTAGAACACGGGCTGGGTGAGTATTCTCTTAGAACACAGGCTCAATGAGTATTATTTTAAAATAATCTGAATCCATATTCTGTTAGAACTCTCGCTGAGTGAGTATTCTGTTAGAACACAGGCTGAGTGAGTATTCTTTAAACATAGACTGAGTCCATATTCTGTTAGAAAACAGACTGAGTTAGTAATTTTAGATGAGAATCTGAGTCAACATTCTGTTAAAACGCAGCTTGAGTGGGTAATATATAAAAGTAATCTGAGTCCATATTTTGTTCGAACACAGGCTGAGTGAATATTCTTTGAAAATAATCTGAATCCATATTCTCTTAAAACACTGGCTGAGTGAGTATTCTGTTAGAACACAGGCTGAGTGGGTATTATTTAAAAATAAAGTGAGTCCATAGTATTTAGAACACAGACTGAGTATTCTTTAAAGACAGACTTAGTCCATATTCTGTTAGAGCACAGTCTGAGTGAGTAATTTTTGAACAAAATCTTAGTCCACATTCTGTTAGAACACAGGCTGAGTGAGTATTCCGTTAGAACACAGTCTGAGTGAGTATTCTTTAAACATAGACTGCGTCCAAATTCTGTTAGAACACAGACTGAGTTAGTAATTTTTGATTTGAATCCATATTGTGTTAGAACACTGGCTGAGTGAGTATGCTTTGAAAATAATCTGAGTCAATATCTTGTTAGAACACTTGCTGAGTTAGTATTTTGTTAAAACCCAGGCTCGGTGAGTATTTTGTTAGAACACAGGCTGAGTGCGTATTATTTAAAAATAAACTGAGTCCGTATTATTTAGAACACAGACTGAGTGAGTATTTTTTGTACAAAATCTGAGTCCACATTCTGTTAGAACACAGGCTGATTTAGTATTCTGTTAGAACACAGGCTAAGTGAGTGTTCTGTTAGAACACTGAACTGAGTGAGTATTCTTTAAACATAGACTGCGTCCAAATTCTGTTAGGACACAGACTGAGTTAGTAATTTTTGATCTGAATCCACATTCTGTTAGAACACAGGCTGAGTTAGTATTCTTTGAAAATAGTCTGAATCCATATTCTGGTAGAACACTGGCTGAGTCAGTATTCTTTGAAAATAATCTGAATGCATATTCTGGTATAACACTGGCTGAATGAGTATTCTTTAAAAATAATCTGAGTCAATATCCTGTTAGAACACTTGCTGAATTAGTATTTTGTTAAAACCCAGGCTGAGTGAGTATTCTGTTAGAACACAGGCTGAGTGCGTATTATTTAAAAATAAACTGAGTCCATATTCTGTAAGAACACAGGCTGAGTGAGTATTCTTTTAACAAAACTGAGTCCACATTCCGTTAGGACACTGGCTTATGAGTATTCTGTTAGAAAACAGGCTGAGTGAGTATTCTTTAAACATAGACTGAGTCCATATTATATCAGAACACAGGCTGAGTGAGTATACTGTTAGAACACAGGCTGAGTGAGTATTCTGTTAGAACAGAGGCTGAGTATTATGTTAGAACACAGGCTCAGTGTGCATTCTTTAAAAATAGACTTAGTCCATATTCTGTTAGAGCACAGGCTGAGTGAGTATTCTGTTAGAACACAGGCTGAGTGAGTGTTCTGTTAGAACACAGGCTGAGTGGTTATTATTTAAAAATAAACTGATTCCATATTCTGTTAGAACTCAGGCTGAGTATTCTTTTAACAAAATCTGAGTCCACATTCCCTTAGAACACAGGTTGAGTGAGTATTCTGTTAGAACACGGGCTGGGTGAGTATTCTCTTAGAACACAGGCTGAATGAGTATTATTTTAAAATAATCTGAATCCATATTCTGTTAGAACTCTCGCTGAGTGAGTATTCTGTTAGAACACAGGCTGAGTGAGTATTCTTTAAACATAGACTGAGTCCATATTCTGTTAGAAAACAGACTGAGATAGTAATTTTAGATGAGAATCTGAGTCAACATTCTGTTAAAACGCAGCTTGAGTGGGTAATATATAAAAGTAAACTGAGTCCATATTTTGTTCGAACACAGGATGAGTGAATATTCTTTGAAAATAATCTGAATCCATATTCTCTTAAAACACTGGCTGAGTGAGTATTCTCTTAGAACACAGGCTGAGTGGGTATTATTTAAAAATAAAGTGAGTCCATAGTATTTAGAACACAGACTGAGTATTCTTTAAAGACAGACTTAGTCCATATTCTGTTAGAGCACAGTCTGAGTGAGTAATTTTTGAACAAAATCTTAGTCCACATTCTGTTAGAACACAGGCTGAGTGAGTATTCCGTTAGAACACAGTCTGAGTGAGTATTCTTTAGACATAGACTGCGTCCAAATTCTGTTAGGACACAGACTGAGTTAGTAATTTTTGATCTGAATCCATATTGTGATAGAACACAGGCTGAGTTAGTATTCTTTGAAAATAATCTGAATCCATATTCTGGTAGAACACTGGCTGAGTGAGTATGCTTTGAAAATAATCTGAGTCAATATCTTGTTAGAACACTTGCTGAGTTAGCATTTTGTTAAAACCCAGGCTCGGTGAGTATTTTGTTAGAACACAGGCTGAGTGCGTATTATTTAAAACTAAACTGAGTCCATATTATTTAGAACACAGACTGAGTGAGTATTTTTTGAACAAAATCTGAGTCCACATTCTGTTAGAACACAGGCTGATTTAGTATTCTGTTAGAACACAGGCTAAGTGAGTGTTCTGTTAGAACACTGAACTGAGTGAGTATTCTTTAAACATAGACTGCGTCCAAATTCTGTTAGGACACAGACTGAGTTAGTAATTTTTGATCTGAATCCACATTCTGTTAGAACACAGGCTGAGTTAGTATTCTTTGAAAATAGTCTGAATCCATATTCTGGTAGAACACTGGCTGAGTGAGTATTCTTTGAAAATAATCTGAATGCATATTCTGGTATAACACTGGCTGAATGAGTATTCTTTGAAAATAATCTGAGTCAATATCCTGTTAGAACACTTGCTGAATTAGTATTTTGTTAAAACCCAGGCTGAGTGAGTATTCTGTTAGAACACAGGCTGAGTGCGTATTATTTAAAAATAAACTGAGTCCATATTCTTTAAGAACACAGGCTGAGTGAGTATTATTTTAACAAAACTGAGTCCACATTCCGTTAGGACACTGGCTTATGAGTATTCTGTTAGAAAACAGGCTGAGTGAGTATTCTTTAAACATAGACTGAGTCCATATTATATCAGAACCCAGGCTGAGTGAGTATACTGTTAGAACACAGGCTGAGTGAGTATTCTGTTAGAACAGAGGCTGAGTATTATGTTAGAACACAGGCTCAGTGTGCATTCTTTAAAAATAGACTTAGTCCATATTCTGTTAGAGCACAGGCTGAGTGAGTATTCTGTTAGAACACAGGCTGAGTGAGTGTTCTGTTAGAACACAGGCTGAGTGGTTATTATTTAAAAATAAACTGATTCCATATTCTGTTAGAACTCAGGCTGAGTATTCTTTTAACAAAATCTGAGTCCACATTCCCTTAGAACACAGGTTGAGTGAGTATTCTGTTAGAACACGGGCTGGGTGAGTATTCTCTTAGAACACAGGCTGAATGAGTATTATTTTAAAATAATCTGAATCCATATTCTGTTAGAACTCTCGCTGAGTGAGTATTCTGTTAGAACACAGGCTGAGTGAGTATTCTTTAAACATAGACTGAGTCCATATTCTGTTAGAAAACAGACTGAGATAGTAATTTTAGATGAGAATCTGAGTCAACATTCTGTTAAAACGCAGCTTGAGTGGGTAATATATAAAAGTAAACTGAGTCCATATTTTGTTCGAACACAGGATGAGTGAATATTCTTTGAAAATAATCTGAATCCATATTCTCTTAAAACACTGGCTGAGTGAGTATTTTGTTAGAACACAGGCTGAGTGGGTATTATTTAAAAATGAAGTGAGTCCATAGTATTTATAACACAGACTGAGTGAGTATTCTTTAAAGACAGACTTAGTCCATATTCTGTTAGAGCACAGTCTGAGTAAGTAATTTTTGAACAAAATCTTAGTCCACATTCTGTTAGAACACAGGCTGAGTGAGTATTCCGTTAGAACACAGTCTGAGTGAGTATTCTTTAAACATAGACTGCGTCCAAATTCTGTTAGAACACAGACTGCGTTAGTAATTTTTGATCTGAATCCATATTCTGTTAGAACACAGGCTGAGTTAGTATTCTTTGAAAATAATCTGAATCCATATTCTGGTAGAACACTGGCTGAGTGAGTATGCTTTGAAAATAATCTGAGTCAATATCCTGTTAGAACACTTGCTGAATTAGTATTTTGTTAAAACCCAGGCTGAGTGAGTATTCTGTTAGAACACAGGCTGAGTGCGTATTATTTAAAAATAAACTGAGTCCATATTCTTTAAGAACACAGGCTGAGTGAGTATTCTTTTAACAAAACTGAGTCCACATTCCGTTAGGACACTGGCTTATGAGTATTCTGTTAGAAAACAGGCTGAGTGAGTATTCTTTAAACATAGACTGAGTCCATATTATATCAGAACCCAGGCTGAGTGAGTATACTGTTAGAACACAGGCTGAGTGAGTATTCTGTTAGAACAGAGGCTGAGTATTATGTTAGAACACAGGCTCAGTGTGCATTCTTTAAAAATAGACTTAGTCCATATTCTGTTAGAGCACAGGCTGAGTGAGTATTCTGTTAGAACACAGGCTGAGTGAGTGTTCTGTTAGAACACAGGCTGAGTGGTTATTATTTAAAAATAAACTGATTCCATATTCTGTTAGAACTCAGGCTGAGTATTCTTTTAACAAAATCGGAGTCCACATTCCCTTAGATCACAGGTTGAGTGAGTATTGTGTTAGAACACGGGCTGGGTGAGTATTCTCTTAGAACACAGGCTGAATGAGTATTATTTTAAAATAATCTGAATCCATATTCTGTTAGAACTCTCGCTGAGTGAGTATTCTGTTAGAACACAGGCTGAGTGAGTATTCTTTAAACATAGACTGAGTCCATATTCTGTTAGAAAACAGACTGAGATAGTAATTTTAGATGAGAATCTGAGTCAACATTCTGTTAAAACGCAGCTTGAGTGGGTAATATATAAAAGTAAACTGAGTCCATATTTTGTTCGAACACAGGATGAGTGAATATTCTTTGAAAATAATCTGAATCCATATTCTCTTAAAACACTGGCTGAGTGAGTATTTTGTTAGAACACAGGCTGAGTGGGTATTATTTAAAAATGAAGTGAGTCCATAGTATTTAGAACACAGACTGAGTGAGTATTCTTTAAAGACAGACTTAGTCCATATTCTGTTAGAGCACAGTCTGAGTGAGTAATTTTTGAACAAAATCTTAGTCCACATTCTGTTAGAACACAGGCTGAGTGAGTATTCCGTTAGAACACAGTCTGAGTGAGTATTCTTTAAACATAGACTGCGTCCAAATTCTGTTAGAACACAGACTGAGTTAGTAATTTTTGATCTGAATCCATATTCTGTTAGAACACAGGCTGAGTTAGTATTCTTTGAAAATAATCTGAATCCATATTCTGGTAGAACACTGGCTGAGTGAGTATGCTTTGAAAATAATCTGAGTCAATATCTTGTTAGAACACTTGCTGAGTTAGTATTTTGTTAAAACCCAGGCTCGGTGAGTATTTTGTTAGAACACAGGCTGAGTGGGTATTATTTAAAAATAAACTGAGTCCGTATTATTTAGAACACAGACTGAGTGAGTATTTTTCGAACAAAATCTGAGTTCACATTCTGTTAGAACACAGGCTGATTTAGTATTCTGTTAGAACACAGGCTAAATGAGTGTTCTGTTAGAACACTGAACTGAGTGAGTATTCTTTAAACATAGACTGCGTCCAAATTCTGTTAGGACACAGACTGAGTTAGTAATTTTTGATCTGAATCCACATTCTGTTAGAACACAGGCTGAGTTAGTATTCTTTGAAAATAGTCTGAATCCATATTCTGGTAGAACACTGGCTGAGTGAGTATTCTTTGAAAATAATCTGAATCCATATTCTGGTAGAACACTGGCTGAGTGAGTATGCTTTGAAAATAATCTGAGTCAATATCCTGTTAGAACACTTGCTGAATTAGTATTTTGTTAAAACCCAGGCTGAGTGAGTATTCTGTTAGAACACAGGCTGAGTGCGTATTATTTAAAAATAAACTGAGTCCATATTCTTTAAGAACACAGGCTGAGTGAGTATTCTTTTAACAAAACTGAGTCCACATTCCGTTAGGACACTGGCTTATGAGTATTCTGTTAGAAAACAGGCTGAGTGAGTATTCTTTAAACATAGACTGAGTCCATATTATATCAGAACCCAGGCTGAGTGAGTATACTGTTAGAACACAGGCTGAGTGAGTATTCTGTTAGAACAGAGGCTGAGTATTATGTTAGAACACAGGCTCAGTGTGCATTCTTTAAAAATAGACTTAGTCCATATTCTGTTAGAGCACAGGCTGAGTGAGTATTCTGTTAGAACACAGGCTGAGTGAGTGTTCTTTTAGAACACAGGCTGAGTGGTTATTATTTAAAAATAAACTGATTCCATATTCTGTTAGAACTCAGGCTGAGTATTCTTTTAACAAAATCGGAGTCCACATTCCCTTAGATCACAGGTTGAGTGAGTATTGTGTTAGAACACGGGCTGGGTGAGTATTCTCTTAGAACACAGGCTGAATGAGTATTATTTTAAAATAATCTGAATCCATATTCTGTTAGAACTCTCGCTGAGTGAGTATTCTGTTAGAACACAGGCTGAGTGAGTATTCTTTAAACATAGACTGAGTCCATATTCTGTTAGAAAACAGACTGAGATAGTAATTTTAGATGAGAATCTGAGTCAACATTCTGTTAAAACGCAGCTTGAGTGGGTAATATATAAAAGTAAACTGAGTCCATATTTTGTTCGAACACAGGATGAGTGAATATTCTTTGAAAATAATCTGAATCCATATTCTCTTAAAACACTGGCTGAGTGAGTATTTTGTTAGAACACAGGCTGAGTGGGTATTATTTAAAAATGAAGTGAGTCCATAGTATTTAGAACACAGACTGAGTGAGTATTCTTTAAAGACAGACTTAGTCCATATTCTGTTAGAGCACAGTCTGAGTGAGTAATTTTTGAACAAAATCTTAGTCCACATTCTGTTAGAACACAGGCTGAGTGAGTATTCCGTTAGAACACAGTCTGAGTGAGTATTCTTTAAACATAGACTGCGTCCAAATTCTGTTAGAACACAGACTGAGTTAGTAATTTTTGATCTGAATCCATATTCTGTTAGAACACAGGCTGAGTTAGTATTCTTTGAAAATAATCTGAATCCATATTCTGGTAGAACACTGGCTGAGTGAGTATGCTTTGAAAATAATCTGAGTCAATATCTTGTTAGAACACTTGCTGAGTTAGTATTTTGTTAAAACCCAGGCTCGGTGAGTATTTTGTTAGAACACAGGCTGAGTGGGTATTATTTAAAAATAAACTGAGTCCGTATTATTTAGAACACAGACTGAGTGAGTATTTTTCGAACAAAATCTGAGTTCACATTCTGTTAGAACACAGGCTGATTTAGTATTCTGTTAGAACACAGGCTAAATGAGTGTTCTGTTAGAACACTGAACTGAGTGAGTATTCTTTAAACATAGACTGCGTCCAAATTCTGTTAGGACACAGACTGAGTTAGTAATTTTTGATCTGAATCCACATTCTGTTAGAACACAGGCTGAGTTAGTATTCTTTGAAAATAGTCTGAATCCATATTCTGGTAGAACACTGGCTGAGTGAGTATTCTTTGAAAATAATCTGAATCCATATTCTGGTAGAACACTGGCTGAGTGAGTATGCTTTGAAAATAATCTGAGTCAATATCCTGTTAGAACACTTGCTGAATTAGTATTTTGTTAAAACCCAGGCTGAGTGAGTATTCTGTTAGAACACAGGCTGAGTGCGTATTATTTAAAAATAAACTGAGTCCATATTCTTTAAGAACACAGGCTGAGTGAGTATTCTTTTAACAAAACTGAGTCCACATTCCGTTAGGACACTGGCTTATGAGTATTCTGTTAGAAAACAGGCTGAGTGAGTATTCTTTAAACATAGACTGAGTCCATATTATATCAGAACCCAGGCTGAGTGAGTATACTGTTAGAACACAGGCTGAGTGAGTATTCTGTTAGAACAGAGGCTGAGTATTATGTTAGAACACAGGCTCAGTGTGCATTCTTTAAAAATAGACTTAGTCCATATTCTGTTAGAGCACAGGCTGAGTGAGTATTCTGTTAGAACACAGGCTGAGTGAGTGTTCTGTTAGAACACAGGCTGAGTGGTTATTATTTAAAAATAAACTGATTCCATATTCTGTTAGAACTCAGGCTGAGTATTCTTTTAACAAAATCGGAGTCCACATTCCCTTAGATCACAGGTTGAGTGAGTATTGTGTTAGAACACGGGCTGGGTGAGTATTCTCTTAGAACACAGGCTGAATGAGTATTATTTTAAAATAATCTGAATCCATATTCTGTTAGAACTCTCGCTGAGTGAGTATTCTGTTAGAACACAGGCTGAGTGAGTATTCTTTAAACATAGACTGAGTCCATATTCTGTTAGAAAACAGACTGAGATAGTAATTTTAGATGAGAATCTGAGTCAACATTCTGTTAAAACGCAGCTTGAGTGGGTAATATATAAAAGTAAACTGAGTCCATATTTTGTTCGAACACAGGATGAGTGAATATTCTTTGAAAATAATCTGAATCCATATTCTCTTAAAACACTGGCTGAGTGAGTATTTTGTTAGAACACAGGCTGAGTGGGTATTATTTAAAAATGAAGTGAGTCCATAGTATTTAGAACACAGACTGAGTGAGTATTCTTTAAAGACAGACTTAGTCCATATTCTGTTAGAGCACAGTCTGAGTGAGTAATTTTTGAACAAAATCTTAGTCCACATTCTGTTAGAACACAGGCTGAGTGAGTATTCCGTTAGAACACAGTCTGAGTGAGTATTCTTTAAACATAGACTGCGTCCAAATTCTGTTAGAACACAGACTGAGTTAGTAATTTTTGATCTGAATCCATATTCTGTTAGAACACAGGCTGAGTTAGTATTCTTTGAAAATAATCTGAATCCATATTCTGGTAGAACACTGGCTGAGTGAGTATGCTTTGAAAATAATCTGAGTCAATATCTTGTTAGAACACTTGCTGAGTTAGTATTTTGTTAAAACCCAGGCTCGGTGAGTATTTTGTTAGAACACAGGCTGAGTGGGTATTATTTAAAAATAAACTGAGTCCGTATTATTTAGAACACAGACTGAGTGAGTATTTTTCGAACAAAATCTGAGTTCACATTCTGTTAGAACACAGGCTGATTTAGTATTCTGTTAGAACACAGGCTAAATGAGTGTTCTGTTAGAACACTGAACTGAGTGAGTATTCTTTAAACATAGACTGCGTCCAAATTCTGTTAGGACACAGACTGAGTTAGTAATTTTTGATCTGAATCCACATTCTGTTAGAACACAGGCTGAGTTAGTATTCTTTGAAAATAGTCTGAATCCATATTCTGGTAGAACACTGGCTGAGTGAGTATTCTTTGAAAATAATCTGAATCCATATTCTGGTAGAACACTGGCTGAGTGAGTATGCTTTGAAAATAATCTGAGTCAATATCCTGTTAGAACACTTGCTGAATTAGTATTTTGTTAAAACCCAGGCTGAGTGAGTATTCTGTTAGAACACAGGCTGAGTGCGTATTATTTAAAAATAAACTGAGTCCATATTCTTTAAGAACACAGGCTGAGTGAGTATTCTTTTAACAAAACTGAGTCCACATTCCGTTAGGACACTGGCTTATGAGTATTCTGTTAGAAAACAGGCTGAGTGAGTATTCTTTAAACATAGACTGAGTCCATATTATATCAGAACCCAGGCTGAGTGAGTATACTGTTAGAACACAGGCTGAGTGAGTATTCTGTTAGAACAGAGGCTGAGTATTATGTTAGAACACAGGCTCAGTGTGCATTCTTTAAAAATAGACTTAGTCCATATTCTGTTAGAGCACAGGCTGAGTGAGTATTCTGTTAGAACACAGGCTGAGTGAGTGTTCTGTTAGAACACAGGCTGAGTGGTTATTATTTAAAAATAAACTGATTCCATATTCTGTTAGAACTCAGGCTGAGTATTCTTTTAACAAAATCGGAGTCCACATTCCCTTAGATCACAGGTTGAGTGAGTATTGTGTTAGAACACGGGCTGGGTGAGTATTCTCTTAGAACACAGGCTGAATGAGTATTATTTTAAAATAATCTGAATCCATATTCTGTTAGAACTCTCGCTGAGTGAGTATTCTGTTAGAACACAGGCTGAGTGAGTATTCTTTAAACATAGACTGAGTCCATATTCTGTTAGAAAACAGACTGAGATAGTAATTTTAGATGAGAATCTGAGTCAACATTCTGTTAAAACGCAGCTTGAGTGGGTAATATATAAAAGTAAACTGAGTCCATATTTTGTTCGAACACAGGATGAGTGAATATTCTTTGAAAATAATCTGAATCCATATTCTCTTAAAACACTGGCTGAGTGAGAATTTTGTTAGAACACAGGCTGAGTGGGTATTATTTAAAAATGAATTGAGTCCATAGTATTTAGAACACAGACTGAGTGAGTATTCTTTAAAGACAGACTTAGTCCATATTCTGTTAGAGCACAGTCTGAGTGAGTAATTTTTGAACAAAATCTTAGTCCACATTCTGTTAGAACACAGGCTGAGTGAGTATTCCGTTAGAACACAGTCTGAGTGAGTATTCTTTAAACATAGACTGCGTCCAAATTCTGTTAGAACACAGACTGAGTTAGTAATTTTTGATCTGAATCCATATTCTGTTAGAACACAGGCTGAGTTAGTATTCTTTGAAAATAATCTGAATCCATATTCTGGTAGAACACTGGCTGAGTGAGTATGCTTTGAAAATAATCTGAGTCAATATCTTGTTAGAACACTTGCTGAGTTAGTATTTTGTTAAAACCCAGGCTCGGTGAGTATTTTGTTAGAACACAGGCTGAGTGCGTATTATTTAAAAATAAACTGAGTCCGTATTATTTAGAACACAGACTGAGTGAGTATTTTTCGAACAAAATCTGAGTTCACATTCTGTTAGAACACAGGCTGATTTAGTATTCTGTTAGAACACAGGCTAAGTGAGTGTTCTGTTAGAACACTGAACTGAGTGAGTATTCTTTAAACATAGACTGCGTCCAAATTCTGTTAGGACACAGACTGAGTTAGTAATTTTTGATCTGAATCCACATTCTGTTAGAACACAGGCTGAGTTAGTATTCTTTGAAAATAGTCTGAATCCATATTCTGGTAGAACACTGGCTGAGTTAGTATTCTTTGAAAATAATCTGAATGCATATTCTGGTATAACACTGGCTGAATGAGTATTGTTTGAAAATAATCTGAGTCAATATCCTGTTAGAACACTTGCTGAATTAGTATTTTGTTAAAACCCAGGCTGAGTGAGTATTCTGTTAGAACACAGGCTGAGTGCGTATTATTTAAAAATAAACTGAGTCCATATTCTGTAAGAACACAGGCTGAGTGAGTATTCTTTTAACAAAACTGAGTCCACATTCCGTTAGGACACTGGCTTATGAGTATTCTGTTAGAAAACAGGCTGAGTGAGTATTCTTTAAACATAGACTGAGTCCATATTATATCAGAACCCAGGCTGAGTGAGTATACTGTTAGAACACAGGCTGAGTGAGTATTCTGTTAGAACAGAGGCTGAGTATTATGTTAGAACACAGGCTCAGTGTGCATTCTTTAAAAATAGATTTAGTCCATATTCTGTTAGAGCACAGGCTGAGTGAGTATTCTGTTAGAACACAGGCTGAGTGAGTGTTCTGTTAGAACACAGGCTGAGTGGTTATTATTTAAAAATAAACTGATTCCATATTCTGTTGGAACTCAGGCTGAGTATTCTTTTAACAAAATCGGAGTCCACATTCCCTTAGAACACAGGTTGAGTGAGTATTCTGTTAGAACACGGGCTGGGTGAGTATTCTCTTAGAACACAGGCTGAATGAGTATTATTTTAAAATAATCTGAATCCATATTCTGTTAGAACTCTCGCTGAGTGAGTATTCTGTTAGAACACAGGCTGAGTGAGTATTCTTTAAACATAGACTGAGTCCATATTCTGTTAGAAAACAGACTGAGATAGTAATTTTAGATGAGGATCTGAGTCAACATTCTGTTAAAACGCAGCTTGAGTGGGTAATATATAAAAGTAAACTGAGTCCATATTTTGTTCGAACACAGGATGAGTGAATATTCTTTGAAAATAATCTGAATCCATATTCTCTTAAAACACTGGCTGAGTGAGTATTCTGTTAGAACACAGGCTGAGTGGGTATTATTTAAAAATGAAGTGAGTCCATAGTATTTAGAACACAGACTGAGTGAGTATTCTTTAAAGACAGACTTAGTCCATATTCTGTTAGAGCACAGTCTGAGTGAGTAATTTTTGAACAAAATCTTAGTCCACATTCTGTTAGAACACAGGCTGAGTGAGTATTCCGTTAGAACACAGTCTGAGTGAGTATTCTTTAAACATAGACTGCGTCCAAATTCTGTTAGAACACAGACTGAGTTAGTAATTTTTGATCTGAATCCATATTCTGTTAGAACACAGGCTGAGTTAGTATTCTTTGAAAATAATCTGAATCCATATTCTGGTAGAACACTGGCTGAGTGAGTATGCTTTGAAAATAATCTGAGTCAATATCTTGTTAGAACACTTGCTGAGTTAGTATTTTGTTAAAACCCAGGCTCGGTGAGTATTTTGTTAGAACACAGGCTGAGTGGGTATTATTTAAAACTAAACTGAGTCCGTATTATTTAGAACACAGACTGAGTGAGTATTTTTCGAACAAAATCTGATTTCACATTCTGTTAGAACACAGGCTGATTTAGTATTCTGTTAGAACACAGGCTAAATGAGTGTTCTGTTAGAACACTGAACTGAGTGAGTATTCTTTAAACATAGACTGCGTCCAAATTCTGTTAGGACACAGACTGAGTTAGTAATTTTTGATCTGAATCCACATTCTGTTAGAACACAGGCTGAGTTAGTATTCTTTGAAAATAGTCTGAATCCATATTCTGGTAGAACACTGGCTGAGTGAGTATTCTTTGAAAATAATCTGAATGCATATTCTGGTATATCACTGGCTGAATGAGTATTCTTTGAAAATAATCTGAGTCAATATCCTGTTAGAACACTTGCTGAATTAGTATTTTGTTAAAACCCAGGCTGAGTGAGTATTCTGTTAGAACACAGGCTGAGTGCGTATTATTTAAAAATAAACTGAGTCCATATTCTGTAAGAACACAGGCTGAGTGAGTATTCTTTTAACAAAACTGAGTCCACATTCCGTTAGGACACTGGCTTATGAGTATTCTGTTAGAAAACAGGCTGAGTGAGTATTCTTTAAACATAGACTGAGTCCATATTATATCAGAACACAGGCTGAGTGAGTATACTGTTAGAACACAGGCTGAGTGAGTATTCTGTTAGAACAGAGGCTGAGTATTATGTTAGAACACAGGCTCAGTGTGCATTCTTTAAAAATAGACTTAGTCCATATTCTGTTAGAGCACAGGCTGAGTGAGTATTCTGTTAGAACACAGGCTGAGTGAGTATTCTTTAAACATAGACTGAGTCCATATTCTGTTAGAAAACAGAGTGAGTTAGTAATTTTAGATGAGAATCTAAGTCAACATTCTGTTAAAACGCAGCTTGAGTGGGTAATATATGAAAGTAAACTGAGTCCATATTTTGTTCCAACACAGGCTGAGTGAATATTCTTTGAAAATAATCTGAATCCATATTCTCTTAAAACACTGGCTGAGTGAGTATTCTGTTAGAACACAGGCTGAGTGGGTATTATTTAAAAATAAAGTGAGTCCATAGTATTTAGAACACAGACTGAGTGAGTATTCTTTAAAGACAGACTTAGTCCATATTCTGTTAGAGCACAGTCTGAGTGAGTAATTTTTGAACAAAATCTTAGTCCACATTCTGTTAGAACACAGACTGAGTGAGTATGCCGTTAGAACACAGTCTGAGTGAGTATTCTTTAAACATAGACTGCGTTCAAATTCTGTTAGAACACAGACTGAGTTAGTAATTTTTGATTTGAATCCATATTGTGTTAGAACACAGGCTGAGTTAGTATTCTTTGAAAATAATCTGAATTCATATTCTGGTAGAACACTGGCTGAGTGAGTATGCTTTGAAAATAATCTGAGTCAATATCTTGTTAGAACACTTGCTGAGTTAGTATGTTGTTAAAACCCAGGCTCGGTGAGTATTTTGTTAGAACACAGGCTGAGTGCGTATTATTTAAAAATAAACTGAGTCCGTATTATTTAGAACACAGACTGAGTGAGTATTTTTTGTACAAAATCTGAGTCCACATTCTGTTAGAACACAGGCTGATTTAGTATTCTGTTAGAACACAGGCTAAGTGAGTGTTCTGTTAGAACACTGAACTGAGTAAGTATTCTTTAAACATAGACTGCGTCCAAATTCTGTTAGGACACAGACTGAGTTAGTAATTTTTGATCTGAATCCACATTCTGTTAGAACACAGGCTGAGTGCGTATTATTTAAAAATAAACTGAGTCCATATTCTGTAAGAACACAGGCTGAGTGAGTATTCTTTTAACAAAACTGAGTCCACATTCCGTTAGGACACTGGCTTATGAGTATTCTGTTAGAAAACAGGCTGAGTGAGTATTCTTTAAACATAGACTGAGTCCATATTATATCAGAACACAGGCTGAGTGAGTATACTGTTAGAACACAGGCTGAGTGAGTATTCTGTTAGAACAGAGGCTGAGTATTATGTTAGAACACAGGCTCAGTGTGCATTCTTTAAAAATAGACTTAGTCCATATTCTGTTAGAGCACAGGCTGAGTGAGTATTCTGTTAGAACACAGGCTGAGTGAGTGTTCTGTTAGAACACAGGCTGAGTGGTTATTATTTAAAAATAAACTGATTCCATATTCTGTTAGAACTCAGGCTGAGTATTCTTTTAACAAAATCTGAGTCCACATTCCCTTAGAACACAGGTTGAGTGAGTATTCTGTTAGAACACGGGCTGGGTGAGTATTCTCTTAGAACACAGGCTCAATGAGTATTATTTTAAAATAATCTGAATCCATATTCTGTTAGAACTCTCGCTGAGTGAGTATTCTGTTAGAACACAGGCTGAGTGAGTATTCTTTAAACATAGACTGAGTCCATATTCTGTTAGAAAACAGACTGAGTTAGTAATTTTAGATGAGAATCTGAGTCAACATTCTGTTAAAACGCAGCTTGAGTGGGTAATATATAAAAGTAATCTGAGTCCATATTTTGTTCGAACACAGGCTGAGTGAATATTCTTTGAAAATAATCTGAATCCATATTCTCTTAAAACACTGGCTGAGTGAGTATTCTGTTAGAACACAGGCTGAGTGGGTATTATTTAAAAATAAAGTGAGTCCATAGTATTTAGAACACAGACTGAGTATTCTTTAAAGACAGACTTAGTCCATATTCTGTTAGAGCACAGTCTGAGTGAGTAATTTTTGAACAAAATCTTAGTCCACATTCTGTTAGAACACAGGCTGAGTGAGTATTCCGTTAGAACACAGTCTGAGTGAGTATTCTTTAAACATAGACTGCGTCCAAACTCTGTTAGAACACAGACTGAGTTAGTAATTTTTGATTTGAATCCATATTGTGTTAGAACACTGGCTGAGTGAGTATGCTTTGAAAATAATCTGAGTCAATATCTTGTTAGAACACTTGCTGAGTTAGTATTTTGTTAAAACCCAGGCTCGGTGAGTATTTTGTTAGAACACAGGCTGAGTGCGTATTATTTAAAAATAAACTGAGTCCGTATTATTTAGAACACAGACTGAGTGAGTATTTTTTGTACAAAATCTGAGTCCACATTCTGTTAGAACACAGGCTGATTTAGTATTCTGTTAGAACACAGGCTAAGTGAGTGTTCTGTTAGAACACTGAACTGAGTGAGTATTCTTTAAACATAGACTGCGTCCAAATTCTGTTAGGACACAGACTGAGTTAGTAATTTTTGATCTGAATCCACATTCTGTTAGAACACAGGCTGAGTTAGTATTCTTTGAAAATAGTCTGAATCCATATTCTGGTAGAACACTGGCTGAGTGAGTATTCTTTGAAAATAATCTGAATGCATATTCTGGTATAACACTGGCTGAATGAGTATTCTTTAAAAATAATCTGAGTCAATATCCTGTTAGAACACATGCTGAATTAGTATTTTGTTAAAACCCAGGCTGAGTGAGTATTCTGTTAGAACACAGGCTGAGTGCGTATTATTTAAAAATAAACTGAGTCCATATTCTGTAAGAACACAGGCTGAGTGAGTATTCTTTTAACAAAACTGAGTCCACATTCCGTTAGGACACTGGCTTATGAGTATTCTGTTAGAAAACAGGCTGAGTGAGTATTCTTTAAACATAGACTGAGTCCATATTATATCAGAACCCAGGCTGAGTGAGTATACTGTTAGAACACAGGCTGAGTGAGTATTCTGTTAGAACAGAGGCTGAGTATTATGTTAGAACACAGGCTCAGTGTGCATTCTTTAAAAATAGACTTAGTCCATATTCTGTTAGAGCACAGGCTGAGTGAGTATTCTGTTAGAACACAGGCTGAGTGAGTGTTCTGTTAGAACACAGGCTGAGTGGTTATTATTTAAAAATAAACTGATTCCATATTCTGTTGGAACTCAGGCTGAGTATTCTTTTAACAAAATCGGAGTCCACATTCCCTTAGAACACAGGTTGAGTGAGTATTCTGTTAGAACACGGGCTGGGTGAGTATTCTCTTAGAACACAGGCTGAATGAGTATTATTTTAAAATAATCTGAATCCATAATCTGTTAGAACTCTCGCTGAGTGAGTATTCTGTTAGAACACAGGCTGAGTGAGTATTCTTTAAACATAGACTGAGTCCATATTCTGTTAGAAAACAGACTGAGATAGTAATTTTAGATGAGAATCTGAGTCAACATTCTGTTAAAACGCAGCTTGAGTGGGTAATATATAAAAGTAAACTGAGTCCATATTTTGTTCGAACACAGGATGAGTGAATATTCTTTGAAAATAATCTGAATCCATATTCTCTTAAAACACTGGCTGAGTGAGTATTTTGTTAGAACACAGGCTGAGTGGGTATTATTTAAAAATGAAGTGAGTCCATAGTATTTAGAACACAGACTGAGTGAGTATTCTTTAAAGACAGACTTAGTCCATATTCTGTTAGAGCACAGTCTGAGTGAGTAATTTTTGAACAAAATCTTCGTCCACATTCTGTTAGAACACAGGCTGAGTGAGTATTCCGTTAGAACACAGTCTGAGTGAGTATTCTTTAAACATAGACTGCGTCCAAATTCTGTTAGAACACAGACTGCGTTAGTAATTTTTGATCTGAATCCATATTCTGTTAGAACACAGGCTGAGTTAGTATTCTTTGAAAATAATCTGAATCCATATTCTGGTAGAACACTGGCTGAGTGAGTATGCTTTGAAAATAATCTGAGTCAATATCTTGTTAGAACACTTGCTGAGTTAGTATGTTGTTAAAACCCAGGCTCGGTGAGTATTTTGTTAGAACACAGGCTGAGTGCGTATTATTTAAAAATAAACTGAGTCCGTATTATTTAGAACACAGACTGAGTGAGTATTTTTCGAACAAAATCTGAGTTCACATTCTGTTAGAACACAGGCTGATTTAGTATTCTGTTAGAACACAGGCTAAGTGAGTGTTCTGTTAGAACACTGAACTGAGTGAGTATTCTTTAAACATAGACTGCGTCCAAATTCTGTTAGGACACAGACTGAGTTAGTAATTTTTGATCTGAATCCACATTCTGTTAGAACACAGGCTGAGTGCGTATTATTTAAAAATAAACTGAGTCCGTATTATTTAGAACACAGACTGAGTGAGTATTTTTTGTACAAAATCTGAGTCCACATTCTGTTAGAACACAGGCTGATTTAGTATTCTGTTAGAACACAGGCTAAGTGAGTGTTCTGTTAGAACACTGAACTGAGTGAGTATTCTTTAAACATAGACTGCGTCCAAAATCTGTTAGGACACAGACTGAGTTAGTAATTTTTGATCTGAATCCACATTCTGTTAGAACACAGGCTGAGTGCGTATTATTTAAAAATAAACTGAGTCCATATTCTGTAAGAACACAGGCTGAGTGAGTATTCTTTTAACAAAACTGAGTCCACATTCCGTTAGGACACTGGCTTATGAGTATTCTGTTAGAAAACAGGCTGAGTGAGTATTCTTTAAACATAGACTGAGTTCATATTATATCAGAACACAGGCTGAGTGAGTATACTGTTAGAACACAGGCTGAGTGAGTATTCTGTTAGAACAGAGGCTGAGTATTATGTTAGAACACAGGCTCAGTGTGCATTCTTTAAAAATAGACTTAGTCCATATTCTGTTAGAGCACAGGCTGAGTGAGTATTCTGTTAGAACACAGGCTGAGTGAGTGTTCTGTTAGAACACAGGCTGAGTGTTTATTATTTAAAAATAAACTGATTCCATATTCTGTTAGAACTCAGGCTGAGTATTCTTTTAACAAAATCTGAGTCCACATTCCCTTAGAACACAGGTTGAGTGAGTATTCTGTTAAAACACGGGCTGGGTGAGTATTCTCTTAGAACACAGGCTCAATGAGTATTATTTTAAAATAATCTGAATCCATATTCTGTTAGAACTCTCGCTGAGTGAGTATTCTGTTAGAACACAGGCTGAGTGAGTATTCTTTAAACATAGACTGAGTCCATATTCTGTTAGAAAACAGACTGAGTTAGTAATTTTAGATGAGAATCTGAGTCAACATTCTGTTAAAACGCAGCTTGAGTGGGTAATATATAAAAGTAATCTGAGTCCATATTTTGTTCGAACACAGGCTGAGTGAATATTCTTTGAAAATAATCTGAATCCATATTCTCTTAAAACACTGGCTGAGTGAGTATTCTGTTAGAACACAGGCTGAGTGGGTATTATTTAAAAATAAAGTGAGTCCATAGTATTTAGAACACAGACTGAGTATTCTTTAAAGACAGACTTAGTCCATATTCTGTTAGAGCACAGTCTGAGTGAGTAATTTTTGAACAAAATCTTAGTCCACATTCTGTTAGAACACAGGCTGAGTGAGTATTCCGTTAGAACACAGTCTGAGTGAGTATTCTTTAAACATAGACTGCGTCCAAATTCTGTTAGAACACAGACTGAGTTAGTAATTTTTGATTTGAATCCATATTGTGTTAGAACACTGGCTGAGTGAGTATGCTTTGAAAATAATCTGAGTCAATATCTTGTTAGAACACTTGCTGAGTTAGTATTTTGTTAAAACCCAGGCTCGGTGAGTATTTTGTTAGAACACAGGCTGAGTGCGTATTATTTAAAAATAAACTGAGTCCGTATTATTTAGAACACAGACTGAGTGAGTATTTTTTGTACAAAATCTGAGTCCACATTCTGTTAGAACACAGGCTGATTTAGTATTCTGTTAGAACACAGGCTAAGTGAGTGTTCTGTTAGAACACTGAACTGAGTGAGTATTCTTTAAACATAGACTGCGTCCAAATTCTGTTAGGACACAGACTGAGTTAGTAATTTTTGATCTGAATCCACATTCTGTTAGAACACAGGCTGAGTGCGTATTATTTAAAAATAAACTGAGTCCATATTCTGTAAGAACACAGGCTGAGTGAGTATTCTTTTAACAAAACTGAGTCCACATTCCGTTAGGACACTGGCTTATGAGTATTCTGTTAGAAAACAGGCTGAGTGAGTATTCTTTAAACATAGACTGAGTTCATATTATATCAGAACACAGGCTGAGTGAGTATACTGTTAGAACACAGGCTGAGTGAGTATTCTGTTAGAACAGAGGCTGAGTATTATGTTAGAACACAGGCTCAGTGTGCATTCTTTAAAAATAGACTTAGTCCATATTCTGTTAGAGCACAGGCTGAGTGAGTATTCTGTTAGAACACAGGCTGAGTGAGTGTTCTGTTAGAACACAGGCTGAGTGTTTATTATTTAAAAATAAACTGATTCCATATTCTGTTAGAACTCAGGCTGAGTATTCTTTTAACAAAATCTGAGACCACATTCCCTTAGAACACAGGTTGAGTGAGTATTCTGTTAGAACACGGGCTGGGTGAGTATTCTCTTAGAACACAGGCTGAATGAGTATTATTTTAAAATAATCTGAATCCATATTCTGTTAGAACTCTCGCTGAGTGAGTATTCTGTTAGAACACAGGCTGAGTGAGTATTCTTTAAACATAGACTGAGTCCATATTCTGTTAGAAAACAGACTGAGTTAGTAATTTTAGATGAGAATCTGAGTCAACATTCTGTTAAAACGCAGCTTGAGTGGGTAATATATAAAAGTAATCTGAGTCCATATTTTGTTCGAACACAGGCTGAGTGAATATTCTTTGAAAATAATCTGAATCCATATTCTCTTAAAACACTGGCTGAGTGAGTATTCTGTTAGAACACAGGCTGAGTGGGTATTATTTAAAAATAAAGTGAGTCCATAGTATTTAGAACACAGACTGAGTATTCTTTAAAGACAGACTTAGTCCATATTCTGTTAGAGCACAGTCTGAGTGAGTAATTTTTGAACAAAATCTTAGTCCACATTCTGTTAGAACACAGGCTGAGTGAGTATTCTGTTAGAACACAGGCTAAGTGAGTGTTCTGTTAGAACACTGAACTGAGTGAGTATTCTTTAAACATAGACTGCGTCCAAATTCTGTTAGGACACAGACTGAGTTAGTAATTTTTGATCTGAATCCACATTCTGTTAGAACACAGGCTGAGTTAGTATTCTTTGAAAATAGTCTGAATCCATATTCTGTTAGAACACAGGCTGAGTGAGTATTCTTTAAACATAGACTGAGTCCATATTCTGTTAGAAAACAGACTGAGATAGTAATTTTAGATGAGAATCTGAGTCAACATTCTGTTAAAACGCAGCTTGAGTGGGTAATATATAAAAGTAAACTGAGTCCATATTTTGTTCGAACACAGGATGAGTGAATATTCTTTGAAAATAATCTGAATCCATATTCTCTTAAAACACTGGCTGAGTGAGTATTTTGTTAGAACACAGGCTGAGTGGGTATTATTTAAAAATGAAGTGAGTCCATAGTATTTAGAACACAGACTGAGTGAGTATTCTTTAAAGACAGACTTAGTCCATATTCTGTTAGAGCACAGTCTGAGTGAGTAATTTTTGAACAAAATCTTAGTCCACATTCTGTTAGAACACAGGCTGAGTGAGTATTCTTTTAACAAAACTGAGTCCACATTCCGTTAGGACACTGGCTTATGAGTATTCTGTTAGAAAACAGGCTGAGTGTGTATTCTTTAAACATAGACTGAGTTCATATTATATCAGAACACAGGCTGAGTGAGTATACTGTTAGAACACAGGCTGAGTGAGTATTCTGTTAGAACAGAGGCTGAGTATTATGTTAGAACACAGGCTCAGTGTGCATTCTTTAAAAATAGACTTAGTCCATATTCTGTTAGAGCACAGGCTGAGTGAGTATTCTGTTAGAACACAGGCTGAGTGAGTGTTCTGTTAGAACACAGGCTGAGTGTTTATTATTTAAAAATAAACTGATTCCATATTCTGTTAGAACTCAGGCTGAGTATTCTTTTAACAAAATCTGAGTCCACATTCCCTTAGAACACAGGTTGAGTGAGTATTCTGTTAGAACACGGGCTGGGTGCGTATTCTCTTAGAACACAGGCTCAATGAGTATTATTTTAAAATAATCTGAATCCATATTCTGTTAGAACTCTCGCTGAGTGAGTATTCTGTTAGAACACAGGCTGAGTGAGTATTCTTTAAACATAGACTGAGTCCATATTCTGTTAGAAAACAGACTGAGTTAGTAATTTTAGATGAGAATCTGAGTCAACATTCTGTTAAAACGCAGCTTGAGTGGGTAATATATAAAAGTAATCTGAGTCCATATTTTGTTCGAACACAGGCTGAGTGAATATTCTTTGAAAATAACCTGAATCCATATTCTCTTAAAACACTGGCTGAGTGAGTATTCTGTTAGAACACAGGCTGAGTGGGTATTATTTAAAAATAAAGTGAGTCCATAGTATTTAGAACACAGACTGAGTATTCTTTAAAGACAGACTTAGTCCATATTCTGTTAGAGCACAGTCTGAGTGAGTAATTTTTGAACAAAATCTTAGTCCACATTCTGTTAGAACACAGGCTGAGTGAGTATTCCGTTAGAACACAGTCTGAGTGAGTATTCTTTAAACATAGACTGCGTCCAAATTCTGTTAGAACACAGACTGAGTTAGTAATTTTTGATTTGAATTCATATTGTGTTAGAACACTGGCTGAGTGAGTATGCTTTGAAAATAATATGAGTCAATATCTTGTTAGAACACTTGCTGAGTTAGTATTTTGTTAAAACCCAGGCTCGGTGAGTATTTTGTTAGAACACAGGCTGAGTGAGTATTATTTAAAAATAAACTGAGTCCGTATTATTTAGAACACAGACTGAGTGAGTATTTTTTGTACAAAATCTGAGTCCACATTCTGTTAGAACACAGGCTGATTTAGTATTCTGTTAGAACACAGGCTAAGTGAGTGTTCTGTTAGAACACTGAACTGAGTGAGTATTCTTTAAACATAGACTGCGTCCAAATTCTGTTAGGACACAGACTGAGTTAGTAATTTTTGATCTGAATCCACATTCTGTTAGAACACAGGCTGAGTTAG
This sequence comes from Furipterus horrens, assembly GCF_987537825.1. Lineage (NCBI taxonomy): Eukaryota > Metazoa > Chordata > Mammalia > Chiroptera > Furipteridae > Furipterus > Furipterus horrens. Next base: position 567,222 of record NW_028327197.1, on the reverse strand, counting down.
TATTCTTTGAAAATAGTCTGAATCCATATTCTGTTAGAACACAGGCTGAGTGAGTATTCTTTAAACATAGACTGAGTCCATATTCTGTTAGAAAACAGACTGAGATAGTAATTTTAGATGAGAATCTGAGTCAACATTCTGTTAAAACGCAGCTTGAGTGGGTAATATATAAAAGTAAACTGAGTCCATATTTTGTTCGAACACAGGATGAGTGAATATTCTTTGAAAATAATCTGAATCCATATTCTCTTAAAACACTGGCTGAGTGAGTATTTTGTTAGAACACAGGCTGAGTGGGTATTATTTAAAAATGAAGTGAGTCCATAGTATTTAGAACACAGACTGAGTGAGTATTCTTTAAAGACAGACTTAGTCCATATTCTGTTAGAGCACAGTCTGAGTGAGTAATTTTTGAACAAAATCTTAGTCCACATTCTGTTAGAACACAGGCTGAGTGAGTATTCCGTTAGAACACAGTCTGAGTGAGTATTCTTTAAACATAGACTGCGTCCAAATTCTGTTAGAACACAGACTGCGTTAGTAATTTTTGATCTGAATCCATATTCTGTTAGAACACAGGCTGAGTTAGTATTCTTTGAAAATAATCTGAATCCATATTCTGGTAGAACACTGGCTGAGTGAGTATGCTTTGAAAATAATCTGAGTCAATATCTTGTTAGAACACTTGCTGAGTTAGTATTTTGTTAAAACCCAGGCTCGGTGAGTATTTTGTTAGAACACAGGCTGAGTGCGTATTATTTAAAAATAAACTGAGTCCGTATTATTTAGAACACAGACTGAGTGAGTATTTTTCGAACAAAATCTGAGTTCACATTCTGTTAGAACACAGGCTGATTTAGTATTCTGTTAGAACACAGGCTAAGTGAGTGTTCTGTTAGAATACTGAACTGAGTGAGTATTCTTTAAACATAGACTGCGTCCAAATTCTGTTAGGACACAGACTGAGTTAGTAATTTTTGATCTGAATCCACATTCTGTTAGAACACAGGCTGAGTTAGTATTCTTTGAAAATAGTCTGAATCCATATTCTGGTAGAACACTGGCTGAGTGAGTATTCTTTGAAAATAATCTGAATGCATATTCTGGTATATCACTGGCTGAATGAGTATTCTTTGAAAATAATCTGAGTCAATATCCTGTTAGAACACTTGCTGAATTAGTATTTTGTTAAAACCCAGGCTGAGTGAGTATTCTGTTAGAACACAGGCTGAGTGCGTATTATTTAAAAATAAACTGAGTCTATATTCTGTAAGAACACAGGCTGAGTGAGTATTCTTTTAACAAAACTGAGTCCACATTCCGTTAGGACACTGGTTTATGAGTATTCTGTTAGAAAACAGGCTGAGTGAGTATTCTTTAAACATAGACTGAGTCCATATTATATCAGAACCCAGGCTGAGTGAGTATACTGTTAGAACACAGGCTGAATGAGTATTCTGTTAGAACAGAGGCTGAGTATTATGTTAGAACACAGGCTCAGTGTGCATTCTTTAAAAATAGACTTAGTCCATATTCTGTTAGAGCACAGGCTGAGTGAGTATTCTTTTAGAACACAGGCTGAGTGAGTATTCTTTAAACATAGACTGAGTCCATATTCTGTTAGAAAACAGACTTAGTTAGTAATTTTAGATGAGAATCTAAGTCAACATTCTGTTAAAACTCAGCTTGAGTGGGTAATATATAAAAGTAAACTGAGTCCATATTTTGTTCCAACACAGGCTGAGTGAATATTCTTTGAAAATAATCTGAATCCATATTCTCTTAAAACACTGGCTGAGTGAGTATTCTGTTAGAACACAGGCTGAGTGGGTATTATTTAAAAATAAAGTGAGTCCATAGTATTTAGAACACAGACTGAGTGAGTATTCTTTAAAGACAGACTTAGTCCATATTCTGTTAGAGCACAGTCTGAGTGAGTAATTTTTGAACAAAATCTTAGTCCACATTCTGTTAGAACACAGACTGAGTGAGTATTCCGTTAGAACACAGTCTGAGTGAGTATTCTTTAAACATAGACTGCGTTCAAATTCTGTTAGAACACAGACTGAGTTAGTAATTTTTGATTTGAATCCATATTGTGTTAGAACACAGGCTGAGTTAGTATTCTTTGAAAATAATCTGAATTCATATTCTGATAGAACACTGGCTGAGTGAGTATGCTTTGAAAATAATCTGAGTCAATATCTTGTTAGAACACTTGCTGAGTTAGTATGTTGTTAAAACCCAGGCTCGGTGAGTATTTTGTTAGAACACAGGCTGAGTGCGTATTATTTAAAAATAAACTGAGTCCGTATTATTTAGAACACAGACTGAGTGAGTATTTTTTGTACAAAATCTGAGTCCACATTCTGTTAGAACACAGGCTGATTTAGTATTCTGTTAGAACACAGGCTAAGTGAGTGTTCTGTTAGAACACTGAACTGAGTGAGTATTCTTTAAACATAGACTGCGTCCAAATTCTGTTAGGACACAGACTGAGTTAGTAATTTTTGATCTGAATCCACATTCTGTTAGAACCCAGGCTGATTGCGTATTATTTAAAAATAAACTGAGTCCATATTCTGTAAGAACACAGGCTGAGTGAGTATTCTTTTAACAAAACTGAGTCCACATTCCGTTAGGACACTGGCTTATGAGTATTCTGTTAGAAAACAGGCTGAGTGAGTATTCTTTAAACATAGACTGAGTTCATATTATATCAGAACACAGGCTGAGTGAGTATACTGTTAGAACACAGGCTGAGTGAGTATTCTGTTAGAACAGAGGCTGAGTATTATGTTAGAACACAGGCTCAGTGTGCATTCTTTAAAAATAGACTTAGTCCATATTCTGTTAGAGCACAGGCTGAGTGAGTATTCTGTTAGAACACAGGCTGAGTGAGTGTTCTGTTAGAACACAGGCTGAGTGTTTATTATTTAAAAATAAACTGATTCCATATTCTGTTAGAACTCAGGCTGAGTATTCTTTTAACAAAATCTGAGTCCACATTCCCTTAGAACACAGGTTGAGTGAGTATTCTGTTAGAAAACGGGCAGGGTGAGTATTCTCTTAGAACACAGGCTCAATGAGTATTATTTTAAAATAATCTGAATCCATATTCTGTTAGAAATCTCGCTGAGTGAGTATTCTGTTAGAACACAGGCTGAGTGAGTATTCTTTAAACATAGACTGAGTCCATATTCTGTTAGAAAACAGACTGAGTTAGTAATTTTAGATGAGAATCTGAGTCAACATTCTGTTAAAACGCAGCTTGAGTGGGTAATATATAAAAGTAAACTGAGTCCATATTTTGTTCGAACACAGGCTGAGTGAATATTCTTTGAAAATAATCTGAATCCATATTCTCTTAAAACACTGGCTGAGTGAGTATTCTGTTAGAACACAGGCTGAGTGGGTATTATTTAAAAATGAAGTGAGTCCATAGTATTTAGAACACAGACTGAGTGAGTATTCTTTAAAGACAGACTTAGTCCACATTCTGTTAGAGCACAGTCTGAGTGAGTAATTTTTGAACAAAATCTTAGTCCACATTCTGTTAGAACACAGGCTGAGTGAGTATTCCGTTAGAACACAGTCTCAGTGAGTATTCTTTAAACATAGACTGCGTCCAAATTCTGTTAGAACACAGACTGCGTTAGTAATTTTTGATCTGAATCCATATTCTGTTAGAACACAGGCTGAGTTAGTATTCTTTGAAAATAATCTGAATCCATATTCTGGTAGAACACTGGCTGAGTGAGTATGCTTTGAAAATAATCTGAGTCAATATCTTGTTAGAACACTTGCTGAGTTAGTATTTTGTTAAAACCCAGGCTCGGTGAGTATTTTGTTAGAACACAGGCTGAGTGCGTATTATTTAAAAATAAACTGAGTCCGTATTATTTAGAACACAGACTGAGTGAGTATTTTTCGAACAAAATCTGAGTTCACATTCTGTTAGAACACAGGCTGATTTAGTATTCTGTTAGAACACAGGCTAAGTGAGTGTTCTGTTAGAACACTGAACTGAGTGAGTATTCTTTAAACATAGACTGCGTCCAAATTCTGTTAGGACACAGACTGAGTTAGTAATTTTTGATCTGAATCCACATTCTGTTAGAACACAGGCTGAGTTAGTATTCTTTGAAAATAGTCTGAATCCATATTCTGGTAGAACACTGGCTGAGTGAGTATTCTTTGAAAATAATCTGAATGCATATTCTGGTATATCACTGGCTGAATGAGTATTCTTTGAAAATAATCTGAGTCAATATCCTGTTAGAACACTTGCTGAATTAGTATTTTGTTAAAACCCAAGCTGAGTGAGTATTCTGTTAGAACACAGGCTGAGTGCGTATTATTTAAAAATAAACTGAGTCCATATTCTGTAAGAACACAGGCTGAGTGAGTATTCTTTTAACAAAACTGAGTCCACATTCCGTTAGGACACTGGCTTATGAGTATTCTGTTAGAAAACAGGCTGAGTGAGTATTCTTTAAACATAGACTGAGTCCATATTATATCAGAACACAGGCTGAGTGAGTATACTGTTAGAACACAGGCTGAGTGAGTATTCTGTTAGAACAGAGGCTGAGTATTATGTTAGAACACAGGCTCAGTGTGCATTCTTTAAAAATAGACTTAGTCCATATTCTGTTAGAGCACAGGCTGAGTGAGTATTCTGTTAGAACACAGGCTGAGTGAGTGTTCTGTTAGAACACAGGCTGAGTGGTTATTATTTAAAAATAAACTGATTCCATATTCTGTTAGAACTCAGGCTGAATATTCTTTTAACAAAATCTGAGTCCACATTCCCTTAGAACACAGGTTGAGTGAGTATTCTGTTAGAACACGGGCTGGGTGAGTATTCTCTTAGAACACAGGCTGAATGAGTATTATTTTAAAATAATCTGAATCCATATTCTGTTAGAACTCTCGCTGAGTGAGTATTCTGTTAGAACACAGGCTGAGTGAGTATTCTTTAAACATAGACTGAGTCCATATTCTGTTAGAAAACAGACTGAGATAGTAATTTTAGATGAGAATCTGAGTCAACATTCTGTTAAAACGCAGCTTGAGTGGGTAATATATAAAAGTAAACTGAGTCCATATTTTGTTCGAACACAGGCTGAGTGAATATTCTTTGAAAATAACCTGAATCCATATTCTCTTAAAACACTGGCTGAGTGAGTATTCTGTTAGAACACAGGCTGAGTGGGTATTATTTAAAAATAAAGTGAGTCCATAGTATTTAGAACACAGACTGAGTATTCTTTAAAGACAGACTTAGTCCATATTCTGTTAGAGCACAGTCTGAGTGAGTAATTTTTGAACAAAATCTTAGTCCACATTCTGTTAGAACACAGGCTGAGTGAGTATTCCGTTAGAACACAGTCTGAGTGAGTATTCTTTAAACATAGACTGCGTCCAAATTCTGTTAGAACACAGACTGAGTTAGTAATTTTTGATTTGAATTCATATTGTGTTAGAACACTGGCTGAGTGAGTATGCTTTGAAAATAATATGAGTCAATATCTTGTTAGAACACTTGCTGAGTTAGTATTTTGTTAAAACCCAGGCTCGGTGAGTATTTTGTTAGAACACAGGCTGAGTGAGTATTATTTAAAAATAAACTGAGTCCGTATTATTTAGAACACAGACTGAGTGAGTATTTTTTGTACAAAATCTGAGTCCACATTCTGTTAGAACACAGGCTGATTTAGTATTCTGTTAGAACACAGGCTAAGTGAGTGTTCTGTTAGAACACTGAACTGAGTGAGTATTCTTTAAACATAGACTGCGTCCAAATTCTGTTAGGACACAGACTGAGTTAGTAATTTTTGATCTGAATCCACATTCTGTTAGAACACAGGCTGAGTTAGTATTCTTTGAAAATAGTCTGAATCCATATTCTGTTAGAACACAGGCTGAGTGAGTATTCTTTAAACATAGACTGAGTCCATATTCTGTTAGAAAACAGACTGAGATAGTAATTTTAGATGAGAATCTGAGTCAACATTCTGTTAAAACGCAGCTTGAGTGGGTAATATATAAAAGTAAACTGAGTCCATATTTTGTTCGAACACAGGATGAGTGAATATTCTTTGAAAATAATCTGAATCCATATTCTCTTAAAACACTGGCTGAGTGAGTATTTTGTTAGAACACAGGCTGAGTGGGTATTATTTAAAAATGAAGTGAGTCCATAGTATTTAGAACACAGACTGAGTGAGTATTCTTTAAAGACAGACTTAGTCCATATTCTGTTAGAGCACAGTCTGAGTGAGTAATTTTTGAACAAAATCTTAGTCCACATTCTGTTAGAACACAGGCTGAGTGAGTATTCTTTTAACAAAACTGAGTCCACATTCCGTTAGGACACTGGCTTATGAGTATTCTGTTAGAAAACAGGCTGAGTGAGTATTCTTTAAACATAGACTGAGTTCATATTATATCAGAACACAGGCTGAGTGAGTATACTGTTAGAACACAGGCTGAGTGAGTATTCTGTTAGAACAGAGGCTGAGTATTATGTTAGAACACAGGCTCAGTGTGCATTCTTTAAAAATAGACTTAGTCCATATTCTGTTAGAGCACAGGCTGAGTGAGTATTCTGTTAGAACACAGGCTGAGTGAGTGTTCTGTTAGAACACAGGCTGAGTGTTTATTATTTAAAAATAAACTGATTCCATATTCTGTTAGAACTCAGGCTGAGTATTCTTTTAACAAAATCTGAGTCCACATTCCCTTAGAACACAGGTTGAGTGAGTATTCTGTTAGAACACGGGCTGGGTGCGTATTCTCTTAGAACACAGGCTCAATGAGTATTATTTTAAAATAATCTGAATCCATATTCTGTTAGAACTCTCGCTGAGTGAGTATTCTGTTAGAACACAGGCTGAGTGAGTATTCTTTAAACATAGACTGAGTCCATATTCTGTTAGAAAACAGACTGAGTTAGTAATTTTAGATGAGAATCTGAGTCAACATTCTGTTAAAACGCAGCTTGAGTGGGTAATATATAAAAGTAATCTGAGTCCATATTTTGTTCGAACACAGGCTGAGTGAATATTCTTTGAAAATAACCTGAATCCATATTCTCTTAAAACACTGGCTGAGTGAGTATTCTGTTAGAACACAGGCTGAGTGGGTATTATTTAAAAATAAAGTGAGTCCATAGTATTTAGAACACAGACTGAGTATTCTTTAAAGACAGACTTAGTCCATATTCTGTTAGAGCACAGTCTGAGTGAGTAATTTTTGAACAAAATCTTAGTCCACATTCTGTTAGAACACAGGCTGAGTGAGTATTCCGTTAGAACACAGTCTGAGTGAGTATTCTTTAAACATAGACTGCGTCCAAATTCTGTTAGAACACAGACTGAGTTAGTAATTTTTGATTTGAATTCATATTGTGTTAGAACACTGGCTGAGTGAGTATGCTTTGAAAATAATCTGAGTCAATATCTTGTTAGAACACTTGCTGAGTTAGTATTTTGTTAAAACCCAGGCTCGGTGAGTATTTTGTTAGAACACAGGCTGAGTGAGTATTATTTAAAAATAAACTGAGTCCGTATTATTTAGAACACAGACTGAGTGAGTATTTTTTGTACAAAATCTGAGTCCACATTCTGTTAGAACACAGGCTGATTTAGTATTCTGTTAGAACACAGGCTAAGTGAGTGTTCTGTTAGAACACTGAACTGAGTGAGTATTCTTTAAACATAGACTGCGTCCAAATTCTGTTAGGACACAGACTGAGTTAGTAATTTTTGATCTGAATCCACATTCTGTTAGAACACAGGCTGAGTTAGTATTCTTTGAAAATAGTCTGAATCCATATTCTGTTAGAACACAGGCTGAGTGAGTATTCTTTAAACATAGACTGAGTCCATATTCTGTTAGAAAACAGACTGAGATAGTAATTTTAGATGAGAATCTGAGTCAACATTCTGTTAAAACGCAGCTTGAGTGGGTAATATATAAAAGTAAACTGAGTCCATATTTTGTTCGAACACAGGATGAGTGAATATTCTTTGAAAATAATCTGAATCCATATTCTCTTAAAACACTGGCTGAGTGAGTATTTTGTTAGAACACAGGCTGAGTGGGTATTATTTAAAAATGAAGTGAGTCCATAGTATTTAGAACACAGACTGAGTGAGTATTCTTTAAAGACAGACTTAGTCCATATTCTGTTAGAGCACAGTCTGAGTGAGTAATTTTTGAACAAAATCTTAGTCCACATTCTGTTAGAACACAGGCTGAGTGAGTATTCCGTTAGAACACAGTCTGAGTGAGTATTCTTTAAACATAGACTGCGTCCAAATTCTGTTAGAACACAGACTGCGTTAGTAATTTTTGATCTGAATCCATATTCTGTTAGAACACAGGCTGAGTTAGTATTCTTTGAAAATAATCTGAATCCATATTCTGGTAGAACACTGGCTGAGTGAGTATGCTTTGAAAATAATCTGAGTCAATATCTTGTTAGAACACTTGCTGAGTTAGTATTTTGTTAAAACCCAGGCTCGGTGAGTATTTTGTTAGAACACAGGCTGAGTGCGTATTATTTAAAAATAAACTGAGTCCGTATTATTTAGAACACAGACTGAGTGAGTATTTTTCGAACAAAATCTGAGTTCACATTCTGTTAGAACACAGGCTGATTTAGTATTCTGTTAGAACACAGGCTAAGTGAGTGTTCTGTTAGAATACTGAACTGAGTGAGTATTCTTTAAACATAGACTGCGTCCAAATTCTGTTAGGACACAGACTGAGTTAGTAATTTTTGATCTGAATCCACATTCTGTTAGAACACAGGCTGAGTTAGTATTCTTTGAAAATAGTCTGAATCCATATTCTGGTAGAACACTGGCTGAGTGAGTATTCTTTGAAAATAATCTGAATGCATATTCTGGTATATCACTGGCTGAATGAGTATTCTTTGAAAATAATCTGAGTCAATATCCTGTTAGAACACTTGCTGAATTAGTATTTTGTTAAAACCCAGGCTGAGTGAGTATTCTGTTAGAACACAGGCTGAGTGCGTATTATTTAAAAATAAACTGAGTCTATATTCTGTAAGAACACAGGCTGAGTGAGTATTCTTTTAACAAAACTGAGTCCACATTCCGTTAGGACACTGGTTTATGAGTATTCTGTTAGAAAACAGGCTGAGTGAGTATTCTTTAAACATAGACTGAGTCCATATTATATCAGAACCCAGGCTGAGTGAGTATACTGTTAGAACACAGGCTGAATGAGTATTCTGTTAGAACAGAGGCTGAGTATTATGTTAGAACACAGGCTCAGTGTGCATTCTTTAAAAATAGACTTAGTCCATATTCTGTTAGAGCACAGGCTGAGTGAGTATTCTTTTAGAACACAGGCTGAGTGAGTATTCTTTAAACATAGACTGAGTCCATATTCTGTTAGAAAACAGACTTAGTTAGTAATTTTAGATGAGAATCTAAGTCAACATTCTGTTAAAACTCAGCTTGAGTGGGTAATATATAAAAGTAAACTGAGTCCATATTTTGTTCCAACACAGGCTGAGTGAATATTCTTTGAAAATAATCTGAATCCATATTCTCTTAAAACACTGGCTGAGTGAGTATTCTGTTAGAACACAGGCTGAGTGGGTATTATTTAAAAATAAAGTGAGTCCATAGTATTTAGAACACAGACTGAGTGAGTATTCTTTAAAGACAGACTTAGTCCATATTCTGTTAGAGCACAGTCTGAGTGAGTAATTTTTGAACAAAATCTTAGTCCACATTCTGTTAGAACACAGACTGAGTGAGTATTCCGTTAGAACACAGTCTGAGTGAGTATTCTTTAAACATAGACTGCGTTCAAATTCTGTTAGAACACAGACTGAGTTAGTAATTTTTGATTTGAATCCATATTGTGTTAGAACACAGGCTGAGTTAGTATTCTTTGAAAATAATCTGAATTCATATTCTGATAGAACACTGGCTGAGTGAGTATGCTTTGAAAATAATCTGAGTCAATATCTTGTTAGAACACTTGCTGAGTTAGTATGTTGTTAAAACCCAGGCTCGGTGAGTATTTTGTTAGAACACAGGCTGAGTGCGTATTATTTAAAAATAAACTGAGTCCGTATTATTTAGAACACAGACTGAGTGAGTATTTTTTGTACAAAATCTGAGTCCACATTCTGTTAGAACACAGGCTGATTTAGTATTCTGTTAGAACACAGGCTAAGTGAGTGTTCTGTTAGAACACTGAACTGAGTGAGTATTCTTTAAACATAGACTGCGTCCAAATTCTGTTAGGACACAGACTGAGTTAGTAATTTTTGATCTGAATCCACATTCTGTTAGAACCCAGGCTGATTGCGTATTATTTAAAAATAAACTGAGTCCATATTCTGTAAGAACACAGGCTGAGTGAGTATTCTTTTAACAAAACTGAGTCCACATTCCGTTAGGACACTGGCTTATGAGTATTCTGTTAGAAAACAGGCTGAGTGAGTATTCTTTAAACATAGACTGAGTTCATATTATATCAGAACACAGGCTGAGTGAGTATACTGTTAGAACACAGGCTGAGTGAGTATTCTGTTAGAACAGAGGCTGAGTATTATGTTAGAACACAGGCTCAGTGTGCATTCTTTAAAAATAGACTTAGTCCATATTCTGTTAGAGCACAGGCTGAGTGAGTATTCTGTTAGAACACAGGCTGAGTGAGTGTTCTGTTAGAACACAGGCTGAGTGTTTATTATTTAAAAATAAACTGATTCCATATTCTGTTAGAACTCAGGCTGAGTATTCTTTTAACAAAATCTGAGTCCACATTCCCTTAGAACACAGGTTGAGTGAGTATTCTGTTAGAAAACGGGCAGGGTGAGTATTCTCTTAGAACACAGGCTCAATGAGTATTATTTTAAAATAATCTGAATCCATATTCTGTTAGAAATCTCGCTGAGTGAGTATTCTGTTAGAACACAGGCTGAGTGAGTATTCTTTAAACATAGACTGAGTCCATATTCTGTTAGAAAACAGACTGAGTTAGTAATTTTAGATGAGAATCTGAGTCAACATTCTGTTAAAACGCAGCTTGAGTGGGTAATATATAAAAGTAAACTGAGTCCATATTTTGTTCGAACACAGGCTGAGTGAATATTCTTTGAAAATAATCTGAATCCATATTCTCTTAAAACACTGGCTGAGTGAGTATTCTGTTAGAACACAGGCTGAGTGGGTATTATTTAAAAATGAAGTGAGTCCATAGTATTTAGAACACAGACTGAGTGAGTATTCTTTAAAGACAGACTTAGTCCACATTCTGTTAGAGCACAGTCTGAGTGAGTAATTTTTGAACAAAATCTTAGTCCACATTCTGTTAGAACACAGGCTGAGTGAGTATTCCGTTAGAACACAGTCTCAGTGAGTATTCTTTAAACATAGACTGCGTCCAAATTCTGTTAGAACACAGACTGCGTTAGTAATTTTTGATCTGAATCCATATTCTGTTAGAACACAGGCTGAGTTAGTATTCTTTGAAAATAATCTGAATCCATATTCTGGTAGAACACTGGCTGAGTGAGTATGCTTTGAAAATAATCTGAGTCAATATCTTGTTAGAACACTTGCTGAGTTAGTATTTTGTTAAAACCCAGGCTCGGTGAGTATTTTGTTAGAACACAGGCTGAGTGCGTATTATTTAAAAATAAACTGAGTCCGTATTATTTAGAACACAGACTGAGTGAGTATTTTTCGAACAAAATCTGAGTTCACATTCTGTTAGAACACAGGCTGATTTAGTATTCTGTTAGAACACAGGCTAAGTGAGTGTTCTGTTAGAACACTGAACTGAGTGAGTATTCTTTAAACATAGACTGCGTCCAAATTCTGTTAGGACACAGACTGAGTTAGTAATTTTTGATCTGAATCCACATTCTGTTAGAACACAGGCTGAGTTAGTATTCTTTGAAAATAGTCTGAATCCATATTCTGGTAGAACACTGGCTGAGTGAGTATTCTTTGAAAATAATCTGAATGCATATTCTGGTATATCACTGGCTGAATGAGTATTCTTTGAAAATAATCTGAGTCAATATCCTGTTAGAACACTTGCTGAATTAGTATTTTGTTAAAACCCAAGCTGAGTGAGTATTCTGTTAGAACACAGGCTGAGTGCGTATTATTTAAAAATAAACTGAGTCCATATTCTGTAAGAACACAGGCTGAGTGAGTATTCTTTTAACAAAACTGAGTCCACATTCCGTTAGGACACTGGCTTATGAGTATTCTGTTAGAAAACAGGCTGAGTGAGTATTCTTTAAACATAGACTGAGTCCATATTATATCAGAACACAGGCTGAGTGAGTATACTGTTAGAACACAGGCTGAGTGAGTATTCTGTTAGAACAGAGGCTGAGTATTATGTTAGAACACAGGCTCAGTGTGCATTCTTTAAAAATAGACTTAGTCCATATTCTGTTAGAGCACAGGCTGAGTGAGTATTCTGTTAGAACACAGGCTGAGTGAGTGTTCTGTTAGAACACAGGCTGAGTGGTTATTATTTAAAAATAAACTGATTCCATATTCTGTTAGAACTCAGGCTGAATATTCTTTTAACAAAATCTGAGTCCACATTCCCTTAGAACACAGGTTGAGTGAGTATTCTGTTAGAACACGGGCTGGGTGAGTATTCTCTTAGAACACAGGCTGAATGAGTATTATTTTAAAATAATCTGAATCCATATTCTGTTAGAACTCTCGCTGAGTGAGTATTCTGTTAGAACACAGGCTGAGTGAGTATTCTTTAAACATAGACTGAGTCCATATTCTGTTAGAAAACAGACTGAGATAGTAATTTTAGATGAGAATCTGAGTCAACATTCTGTTAAAACGCAGCTTGAGTGGGTAATATATAAAAGTAAACTGAGTCCATATTTTGTTCGAACACAGGCTGAGTGAATATTCTTTGAAAATAATCTGAATCCATATTCTCTTAAAACACTGGCTGAGTGAGTATTCTGTTAGAACACAGGCTGAGTGGGTATTATTTAAAAATAAAGTGAGTCCATAATATTTAGAACACAGACAGAGTGAGTATTCTTTAAAGACAGACTTAGTCCATATTCTGTTAGAGCACAGTCTGAGTGAGTAATTTTTGAACAAAATCTTCGTCCACATTCTGTTAGAACACAGGCTGAGTGAGTATTCCGTTAGAACACAGTCTGAGTGAGTATTCTTTAAACATAGACTGCGTCCAAATTCTGTTAGAACACAGACTGCGTTAGTAATTTTTGGTCTGAATCCATATTCTGTTAGAACACAGGCTGAGTTAGTATTCTTTGAAAATAATCTGAATCCATATTCTGGTAGAACACTGGCTGAGTGAGTATGCTTTGAAAATAATCTGAGTCAATATCTTGTTAGAACACTTGCTGAGTTAGTATTTTGTTAAAACCCAGGCTCGGTGAGTATTTTGTTAGAACACAGGCTGAGTGCGTATTATTTAAAAATAAACTGAGTCCGTATTATTTAGAACACAGACAGAGTGAGTATTTTTTGAACAAAATCTGAGTCCACATTCTGTGAGAACACAGGCTGATTTAGTATTCTGTTAGAACACAGGCTAAGTGAGTGTTCTGTTAGAACACTGAACTGAGTGAGTATTCTTTAAACATAGACGGCGTCCAAATTCTGTTAGGACACAGACTGCGTTAGTAATTTTTGATCTGAATCCACATTCTGTTAGAACACAGGCTGAGTTAGTATTCTTTGAAAATAGTCTGAATCCATATTCTTGTAGAACACTGGCTGAGTGAGTATTCTTTGAAAATAATTTGAATGCATATTCTGGTATATCACTGGCTGAATGAGTATTCTTTGAAAATAATCTGAGTCAATATCCTGTTAGAACACTTGCTGAATTAGTATTTTGTTAAAACCCAGGCTGAGTGAGTATTCTGTTAGAACACAGGCTGAGTGCGTATTATTTAAAAATAAACTGAGTCCATATTCTGTAAGAACACAGGCTGAGTGAGTATTCTTTTAACAAAACTGAGTCCACATTCCGTTAGGACACTGGTTTATGAGTATTCTGTTAGAAAACAGGCTGAGTGAGTATTCTTTAAACATAGACTGAGTCCATATTATATCAGAACCCAGGCTGAGTGAGTATACTGTTAGAACACAGGCTGAATGAGTATTCTGTTAGAACAGAGGCTGAGTATTATGTTAGAACACAGGCTCAGTGTGCATTCTTTAAAAATAGACTTAGTCCATATTCTGTTAGAGCACAGGCTGAGTGAGTATTCTTTTAGAACACAGGCTGAGTGAGTATTCTTTAAACATAGACTGAGTCCATATTCTGTTAGAAAACAGACTGAGTTAGTAATTTTAGATGAGAATCTAAGTCAACATTCTGTTAAAACGCAGCTTGAGTGGGTAATATATAAAAGTAAACTGAGTCCATATTTTGTTCCAACACAGGCTGAGTGAATATTCTTTGAAAATAATCTGAATCCATATTCTCTTAAAACACTGGCTGAGTGAGTATTCTGTTAGAACACAGGCTGAGTGGGTATTATTTAAAAATAAAGTGAGTCCATAGTATTTAGAACACAGACAGAGTGAGTATTCTTTAAAAACAGACTTAGTCCATATTCTGTTAGAGCACAGTCTGAGTGAGTAATTTTTGAACAAAATCTTCGTCCACATTCTGTTAGAACACAGGCTGAGTGAGTATTCCGTTAGAACACAGTCTGAGTGAGTATTCTTTAAACATAGACTGCGTCCAAATTCTGTTAGAACACAGACTGCGTTAGTAATTTTTGATCTGAATCCAAATTCTGTTAGAACACAGGCTGAGTTAGTATTCTTTGAAAATAATCTGAATCCATATTCTGGTAGAACACTGGCTGAGTGAGTATGCTTTGAAAATAATCTGAGTCAATATCTTGTTAGAACACTTGCTGAGTTAGTATTTTGTTAAAACCCAGGCTCGGTGAGTATTTTGTTAGAACACAGGCTGAGTGCGTATTATTTCAAAATAAACTGAGTCCGTATTATTTAGAACACAGACAGAGTGAGTATTTTTTGAACAAAATCTGAGTCCACATTCTGTGAGAACACAGGCTGATTTAGTATTCTGTTAGAACACAGGCTAAGTGAGTGTTCTGTTAGAACACTGAACTGAGTGAGTATTCTTTAAACATAGACGGCGTCCAAATTCTGTTAGGACACAGACTGAGTTAGTAATTTTTGATCTGAATCCACATTCTGTTAGAACACAGGCTGAGTTAGTATTCTTTGAAAATAGTCTGAATCCATATTCTGGTAGAACACTGGCTGAGTGAGTATTCTTTGAAAATAATTTGAATGCATATTCTGGTATATCACTGGCTGAATGAGTATTCTTTGAAAATAATCTGAGTCAATATCCTGTTAGAACACTTGCTGAATTAGTATTTTGTTAAAACCCAGGCTGAGTGAGTATTCTGTTAGAACACAGGCTGAGTGCGTATTATTTAAAAATAAACTGAGTCCATATTCTGTAAGAACACAGGCTGAGTGAGTATTCTTTTAACAAAACTGAGTCCACATTCCGTTAGGACACTGGTTTATGAGTATTCTGTTAGAAAACAGGCTGAGTGAGTATTCTTTAAACATAGACTGAGTCCATATTATATCAGAACCCAGGCTGAGTGAGTATACTGTTAGAACACAGGCTGAATGAGTATTCTGTTAGAACAGAGGCTGAGTATTATGTTAGAACACAGGCTCAGTGTGCATTCTTTAAAAATAGACTTAGTCCATATTCTGTTAGAGCACAGGCTGAGTAAGTATTCTTTTAGAACACAGGCTGAGTGAGTATTCTTTAAACATAGACTGAGTCCATATTCTGTAAGAAAACAGACTGAGTTAGTAATTTTAGATGAGAATCTAAGTCAACATTCTGTTAAAACGCAGCTTGAGTGGGTAATATATAAAAGTAAACTGAGTCCATATTTTGTTCCAACACAGGCTGAGTGAATATTCTTTGAAAATAATCTCAATCCATATTCTCTTAAAACACTGGCTGAGTGAGTATTCTGTTAGAACACAGGCTGAGTGGGTATTATTTAAAAATGAAGTGAGTCCATAGTATTTAGAACACAGACTGAGTGAGTATTCTTTAAAGACAGACTTAGTCCATATTCTGTTAGAGCACAGTCTGAGTGAGTAATTTTTGAACAAAATCTTAGTCCACATTCTGTTAGAACACAGACTGAGTGAGTATGCCGTTAGAACACAGTCTGAGTGAGTATTCTTTAAACATAGACTGCGTTCAAATTCTGTTAGAACACAGACTGAGTTAGTAATTTTTGATTTGAATCCATATTGTGTTAGAACACAGGCTGAGTTAGTATTCTTTGAAAATAATCTGAATTCATATTCTGGTAGAACACTGGCTGAGTGAGTATGCTTTGAAAATAATCTGAGTCAATATCTTGTTAGAACACTTGCTGAGTTAGTATGTTGTTAAAACCCAGGCTCGGTGAGTATTTTGTTAGAACACAGGCTGAGTGCGTATTATTTAAAAATAAACTGAGTCCGTATTATTTAGAACACAGACTGAGTGAGTATTTTTTGTACAAAATCTGAGTCCACATTCTGTTAGAACACAGGCTGATTTAGTATTCTGTTAGAACACAGGCTAAGTGAGTGTTCTGTTAGAACACTGAACTGAGTGAGTATTCTTTAAACATAGACTGCGTCCAAATTCTGTTAGGACACAGACTGAGTTAGTAATTTTTGATCTGAATCCACATTCTGTTAGAACCCAGGCTGAGTGCGTATTATTTAAAAATAAACTGAGTCCATATTCTGTAAGAACACAGGCTGAGTGAGTATTCTTTTAACAAAACTGAGTCCACATTCCGTTAGGACACTGGCTTATGAGTATTCTGTTAGAAAACAGGCTGAGTGAGTATTCTTTAAACAAAGACTGAGTTCATATTATATCAGAACACAGGCTGAGTGAGTATACTGTTAGAACACAGGCTGAGTGAGTATTCTGTTAGAACAGAGGCTGAGTATTATGTTAGAACACAGGCTCAGTGTGCATTCTTTAAAAATAGACTTAGTCCATATTCTGTTAGAGCACAGGCTGAGTGAGTATTCTGTTAGAACACAGGCTGAGTGAGTGTTCTGTTAGAACACAGGCTGAGTGGTTATTATTTAAAAATAAACTGATTCCATATTCTGTTAGAACTCAGGCTGAGTATTCTTTTAACAAAATCTGAGTCCACATTCCCTTAGAACACAGGTTGAGTGAGTATTCTGTTACAACACGGGCTGGGTGAGTATTCTCTTAGAACACAGGCTCAATGAGTATTATTTTAAAATAATCTGAATCCATATTCTGTTAGAACTCTCGCTGAGTGAGTATTCTGTTAGAACACAGGCTGAGTGAGTATTCTTTAAACATAGACTGAGTCCATATTCTGTTAGAAAACAGACTGAGTTAGTAATTTTAGATGAGAATCTGAGTCAACATTCTGTTAAAACGCAGCTTGAGTGGGTAATATATAAAAGTAATCTGAGTCCATATTTTGTTCGAACACAGGCTGAGTGAATATTCTTTGAAAATAATCTGAATCCATATTCTCTTAAAACACTGGCTGAGTGAGTATTCTGTTAGAACACAGGCTGAGTGGGTATTATTTAAAAATGAAGTGAGTCCATAGTATATAGAACACAGACTGAGTGAGTATTTTTTGAACAAAATCTGAGTCCACATTCTGTTAGAACAGAGATTGAGTGAGTATTCCGTTAGAACACAGTCTGAGTGAGTATTCTTTAAAGACAGACTTAGTCCATATTCTGTTAGAGCACAGTCTGAGTGAGTAATTTTGAACAAAATCTTCGTCCACATTCTGTTAGAACACAGGCTGAGTGAGTATTCCGTTAGAACACAGTCTCAGTGAGTATTCTTTAAACATAGACTGCGTCCAAATTCTGTTAGAACACAGACTGAGTTAGTAATTTTTGATCTGAATCCATATTCTGTTAGAACACAGGCTGAGTTAGTATTCTTTGAAAATAATCTGACTCCATATTCTGGTAGAACACTGGCTGAGTGAGTATGCTTTGAAAATAATCTGAGTCAATATCTTGTTAGAACACTTGCTGAGTTAGTATTTTGTTAAAACCCAGGCTCGGTGAGTATTTTGTTAGAACACAGGCTGAGTGCGTATTATTTAAAAATAAACTGAGTCCGTATTATTTAGAACACAGACTGAGTGAGTATTTTTTGAACTAAATCTGAGTCCACATTCTGTTAGAACACAGGCTGATTTAGTATTCTGTTAGAACACAGGCTAAGTGCGTGTTCTGTTAGAACACTGAACTGAGTGAGTATTCTTTAAACATAGACTGCGTCCAAATTCCGTTAGGACACAGACTGTGTTAGTAATTTTTGATCTGAATCCACATTCTGTTAGAACACAGGCTGAGTTAGTATTCTTTGAAAATAGTCTGAATCCATATTCTGGTAGATCACTGGCTGAGTGAGTATTCTTTGAAAATAATCTGAATGCATATTCTGGTATAACACTGGCTGAATGAGTATTCTTTGAAAATAATCTGAGTCAATATCCTGTTAGAACACTTGCTGAATTAGTATTTTGTTAAAACCCAGGCTGAGTGAGTATTCTGTTAGAACACAGGCTGAGTGCGTATTATTTAAAAATAAACTGAGTCCATATTCTGTAAGAACACAGGCTGAGTGAGTATTCTTTTAACAAAACTGAGTCCACATTCCGTTAGGACACTGGCTTATGTGTATTCTGTTAGAAAACAGGCTGAGTGAGTATTTTTTAAACATAGACTGAGTCCATATTATATCAGAACACAGGCTGAGTGAGTATACTGTTAGAACACAGGCTGAGTGAGTATTCTGTTAGAACAGAGGCTGAGTATTATGTTAGAACACAGGCTCAGTGTGCATTCTTTAAAAATAGACTTAGTCCATATTCTGTTAGAGCACAGGCTGAGTGAGTATTCTGTTAGAACACAGGCTGAGTGAGTGTTCTGTTAGAACACAGGCTGAGTGTTTATTATTTAAAAATAAACTGATTCCATATTCTGTTAGAACTCA
Source organism: Furipterus horrens (assembly GCF_987537825.1). NCBI lineage: Eukaryota > Metazoa > Chordata > Mammalia > Chiroptera > Furipteridae > Furipterus > Furipterus horrens. Next base: position 548,097 of record NW_028327197.1, on the reverse strand, counting down.
GGCTGAGTATTCTTTTAACAAAATCGGAGTCCACATTCCCTTAGAACACAGGTTGAGTGAGTATTCTGTTAGAACACGGGCTGGGTGAGTATTCTCTTAGAACACAGGCTGAATGAGTATTATTTTAAAATAATCTGAATCCATATTCTGGTAGAACTCTCGCTGAGTGAGTATTCTGTTAGAACACAGGCTGAGTGAGTATTCTTTAAACATAGACTGAGTCCATATTCTGTTAGAAAACAGACTGAGATAGTAATTTTAGATGAGAATCTGAGTCAACATTCTGTTAAAACGCAGCTTGAGTGGGTAATATATAAAAGTAAACTGAGTCCATATTTTGTTCGAACACAGGCGGAGTGAATATTCTTTGAAAATAATCTGAATCCATATTCTCTTAAAACACTGGCTGAGTGAGTATTCTGCTAGAACACAGGCTGAGTGGGTATTATTTAAAAATAAAGTGAGTCCATAGTATTTAGAACACAGACTGAGTGAGTATTTTTTGAACAAAATCTGAGTCCACATTCTGTTAGAACAGAGGCTGAGTGAGTATTCCGTTAGAACACAGTCTGAGTGAGTATTCTTTAAAGACAGACTTAGTCCATATTCTGTTAGAGCACAGTCTGAGTGAGTAATTTTTGAACAAAATCTTAGTCCACATTCTGTTAGAACACAGGCTGAGTGAGTATTCCGTTAGAACACAGTCTGAGTGAGTATTCTTTAAACATAGACTGCGTCCAAATTCTGTTAGAACACAGACTGAGTTAGTAATTTTTGATCTGAATCCATATTCTGTTAGAACACAGGCTGAGTTAGTATTCTTTGATAATAATCTGACTCCATATTTTGGTATAACACTGGCTGAGTGAGTATGCTTTGAAAATAATCTGAGTCAATATCTTGTTAGAACACTTGCTGAGTTAGTATTTTGTTAAAACCCAGGCTCGGTGAGTATTTTGTTAGAACACAGGCTGAGTGCGTATTATTTAAAAATAAACTGAGTCCGTATTATTTAGAACACAGACTGAGTGAGTATTTTTTGAACTAAATCTGAGTCCACATTCTGTTAGAACACAGGCTGATTTAGTATTCTGTTAGAACACAGGCTAAGTGCGTGTTCTGTTAGAACACTGAACTGAGTGAGTATTCTTTAAACATAGACTGCGTCCAAATTCCGTTAGGACACAGACTGAGTTAGTAATTTTTGATCTGAATCCACATTCTGTTAGAACACAGGCTGAGTTAGTATTCTTTGAAAATAGTCTGAATCCATATTCTGGTAGAACACTGGCTGAGTGAGTATTCTTTGAAAATAATCTGAATGCATATTCTGGTATAACACTGGCTGAATGAGTATTCTTTGAAAATAATCTGAGTCAATATCCTGTTAGAACACTTGCTGAATTAGTATTTTGTTAAAACCCAGGCTGAGTGAGTATTCTGTTAGAACACAGGCTGAGTGCGTATTATTTAAAAATAAACTGAGTCCATATTCTGTAAGAACACAGGCTGAGTGAGTATTCTTTTAACAAAACTGAGTCCACATTCCGTTAGGACACTGGCTTATGAGTATTCTGTTAGAAAACAGGCTGAGTGAGTATTCTTTAAACATAGACTGAGTCCATATTATATCAGAACCCAGGCTGAGTGAGTATACTGTTAGAACACAGGCTGAGTGAATATTCTGGTAGAACAGAGGCTGAGTATTATGTTAGAACACAGGCTCAGTGTGCATTCTTTAAAAATAGACTTAGTCCATATTCTGTTAGAGCACAGGCTGAGTGAGTATTCTGTTAGAACACAGGCTGAGTGAGTGTTCTGTTAGAACACAGGCTGAGTGGTTATTATTTAAAAATAAACTGATTCCATATTCTGTTAGAACTCAGGCTGAGTATTCTTTTAACAAAATCGGAGTCCACATTCCCTTAGAACACAGGTTGAGTGAGTATTCTGTTAGAACACGGGCTGGGTGAGTATTCTCTTAGAACACAGGCTGAATGAGTATTATTTTAAAATAATCTGAATCCATATTCTGGTAGAACTCTCGCTGAGTGAGTATTCTGTTAGAACACAGGCTGAGTGAGTATTCTTTAAACATAGACTGAGTCCATATTCTGTTAGAAAACAGACTGAGTTAGTAATTTTAGATGAGAATCTGAGTCAACATTCTGTTAAAACGCAGCTTGAGTGGGTAATATATAAATGGAAACTGAGTCCATATTTTGTTCGAACACAGGCTGAGTGAATATTCTTTGAAAATAATCTGAATCCATATTCTCTTAAAACACTGGCTGAGTGAGTATTCTGCTAGAACACAGGCTGAGTGGGTATTATTTAAAAATAAATTGAGTCCGTATTATTTAGAACACAGACTGAGTGAGTGTTTTTTGAACTAAATCTGAGTCCACATTCTGTTAGAACACAGGCTGATTTAGTATTCTGTTAGAACACAGGCTAAGTGCGTGTTCTGTTAGAACACTGAACTGAGTGAGTATTCTTTAAACATAGACTGCGTCCAAATTCCGTTAGGACACAGACTGAGTTAGTAATTTTTGATCTGAATCCACATTCTGTTAGAACACAGGCTGAGTTAGTATTCTTTGAAAATAGTCTGAATCCATATTCTGGTAGAACACTGGCTGAGTGAGTATTCTTTGAAAATAATCTGAATGCATATTCTGGTATAACACTGGCTGAATGAGTATTCTTTGAAAATAATCTGAGTCAATATCCTGTTAGAACACTTGCTGAATTAGTATTTTGTTAAAACCCAGGCTGAGTGAGTATTCTGTTAGAACACAGGCTGAGTGCGTATTATTTAAAAATAAACTGAGTCCATATTCTGTAAGAACACAGGCTGAGTGAGTATTCTTTTAACAAAACTGAGTCCACATTCCGTTAGGACACTGGCTTATGTGTATTCTGTTAGAAAACAGGCTGAGTGAGTATTTTTTAAACATAGACTGAGTCCATATTATATCAGAACACAGGCTGAGTGAGTATACTGTTAGAACACAGGCTGAGTGAGTATTCTGTTAGAACAGAGGCTGAGTATTATGTTAGAACACAGGCTCAGTGTGCATTCTTTAAAAATAGACTTAGTCCATATTCTGTTAGAGCACAGGCTGAGTGAGTATTCTGTTAGAACACAGGCTGAGTGAGTGTTCTGTTAGAACACAGGCTGAGTGTTTATTATTTAAAAATAAACTGATTCCATATTCTGTTAGAACTCAGGCTGAGTATTCTTTTAACAAAATCGGAGTCCACATTCCCTTAGAACACAGGTTGAGTGAGTATTCTGTTAGAACACGGGCTGGGTGAGTATTCTCTTAGAACACAGGCTGAATGAGTATTATTTTAAAATAATCTGAATCCATATTCTGGTAGAACTCTCGCTGAGTGAGTATTCTGTTAGAACACAGGCTGAGTGAGTATTCTTTAAACATAGACTGAGTCCATATTCTGTTAGAAAACAGACTGAGATAGTAATTTTAGATGAGAATCTGAGTCAACATTCTGTTAAAACGCAGCTTGAGTGGGTAATATATAAAAGTAAACTGAGTCCATATTTTGTTCGAACACAGGCGGAGTGAATATTCTTTGAAAATAATCTGAATCCATATTCTCTTAAAACACTGGCTGAGTGAGTATTCTGCTAGAACACAGGCTGAGTGGGTATTATTTAAAAATAAAGTGAGTCCATAGTATTTAGAACACAGACTGAGTGAGTATTTTTTGAACAAAATCTGAGTCCACATTCTGTTAGAACAGAGGCTGAGTGAGTATTCCGTTAGAACACAGTCTGAGTGAGTATTCTTTAAAGACAGACTTAGTCCATATTCTGTTAGAGCACAGTCTGAGTGAGTAATTTTTGAACAAAATCTTAGTCCACATTCTGTTAGAACACAGGCTGAGTGAGTATTCCGTTAGAACACAGTCTGAGTGAGTATTCTTTAAACATAGACTGCGTCCAAATTCTGTTAGAACACAGACTGAGTTAGTAATTTTTGATCTGAATCCATATTCTGTTAGAACACAGGCTGAGTTAGTATTCTTTGATAATAATCTGACTCCATATTTTGGTATAACACTGGCTGAGTGAGTATGCTTTGAAAATAATCTGAGTCAATATCTTGTTAGAACACTTGCTGAGTTAGTATTTTGTTAAAACCCAGGCTCGGTGAGTATTTTGTTAGAACACAGGCTGAGTGCGTATTATTTAAAACTAAACTGAGTCCGTATTATTTAGAACACAGACTGAGTGAGTATTTTTTGAACTAAATCTGAGTCCACATTCTGTTAGAACACAGGCTGATTTAGTATTCTGTTAGAACACAGGCTAAGTGCGTGTTCTGTTAGAACACTGAACTGAGTGAGTATTCTTTAAACATAGACTGCGTCCAAATTCCGTTAGGACACAGACTGAGTTAGTAATTTTTGATCTGAATCCACATTCTGTTAGAACACAGGCTGAGTTAGTATTCTTTGAAAATAGTCTGAATCCATATTCTGGTAGAACACTGGCTGAGTGAGTATTCTTTGAAAATAATCTGAATGCATATTCTGGTATAACACTGGCTGAATGAGTATTCTTTGAAAATAATCTGAGTCAATATCCTGTTAGAACACTTGCTGAATTAGTATTTTGTTAAAACCCAGGCTGAGTGAGTATTCTGTTAGAACACAGGCTGAGTGCGTATTATTTAAAAATAAACTGAGTCCATATTCTGTAAGAACACAGGCTGAGTGAGTATTCTTTTAACAAAACTGAGTCCACATTCCGTTAGGACACTGGCTTATGAGTATTCTGTTAGAAAACAGGCTGAGTGAGTATTCTTTAAACATAGACTGAGTCCATATTATATCAGAACCCAGGCTGAGTGAGTATACTGTTAGAACACAGGCTGAGTGAATATTCTGTTAGAACAGAGGCTGAGTATTATGTTAGAACACAGGCTCAGTGTGCATTCTTTAAAAATAGACTTAGTCCATATTCTGTTAGAGCACAGGCTGAGTGAGTATTCTGTTAGAACACAGGCTGAGTGAGTGTTCTGTTAGAACACAGGCTGAGTGGTTATTATTTAAAAATAAACTGATTCCATATTCTGTTAGAACTCAGGCTGAGTATTCTTTTAACAAAATCGGAGTCCACATTCCCTTAGAACACAGGTTGAGTGAGTATTCTGTTAGAACACGGGCTGGGTGAGTATTCTCTTAGAACACAGGCTGAATGAGTATTATTTTAAAATAATCTGAATCCATATTCTGGTAGAACTCTCGCTGAGTGAGTATTCTGTTAGAACACAGGCTGAGTGAGTATTCTTTAAACATAGACTGAGTCCATATTCTGTTAGAAAACAGACTGAGTTAGTAATTTTAGATGAGAATCTGAGTCAACATTCTGTTAAAACGCAGCTTGAGTGGGTAATATATAAAAGTAAACTGAGTCCATATTTTGTTCGAACACAGGCTGAGTGAATATTCTTTGAAAATAATCTGAATCCATATTCTCTTAAAACACTGGCTGAGTGAGTATTCTGCTAGAACACAGGCTGAGTGGGTATTATTTAAAAATAAAGTGAGTCCATAGTATTTAGAACACAGACTGAGTGAGTATTTTTTGAACAAAATCTGAGTCCACATTCTGTTAGAACAGAGGCTGAGTGAGTATTCCGTTAGAACACAGTCTGAGTGAGTATTCTTTAAAGACATACTTAGTCCATATTCTGTTAGAGCACAGTCTGAGTGAGTAATTTTTGAACAAAATCTTAGTCCACATTCTGTTAGAACACAGGCTGAGTGAGTATTCCGTTAGAACACAGTCTGAGTGAGTATTCTTTAAACATAGACTGCGTCCAAATTCTGTTAGAACACAGACTGAGTTAGTAATTTTTGATCTGAATCCATATTCTGTTAGAACACAGGCTGAGTTAGTATTCTTTGATAATAATCTGACTCCATATTTTGGTATAACACTGGCTGAGTGAGTATGCTTTGAAAATAATCTGAGTCAATATCTTGTTAGAACACTTGCTGAGTTAGTATTTTGTTAAAACCCAGGCTCGGTGAGTATTTTGTTAGAACACAGGCTGAGTGCGTATTATTTAAAAATAAACTGAGTCCGTATTATTTAGAACACAGACTGAGTGAGTATTTTTTGAACTAAATCTGAGTCCACATTCTGTTAGAACACAGGCTGATTTAGTATTCTGTTAGAACACAGGCTAAGTGCGTGTTCTGTTAGAACACTGAACTGAGTGAGTATTCTTTAAACATAGACTGCGTCCAAATTCCGTTAGGACACAGACTGAGTTAGTAATTTTTGATCTGAATCCACATTCTGTTAGAACACAGGCTGAGTTAGTATTCTTTGAAAATAGTCTGAATCCATATTCTGGTAGAACACTGGCTGAGTGAGTATTCTTTGAAAATAATCTGAATGCATATTCTGGTATAACACTGGCTGAATGAGTATTCTTTGAAAATAATCTGAGTCAATATCCTGTTAGAACACTTGCTGAATTAGTATTTTGTTAAAACCCAGGCTGAGTGAGTATTCTGTTAGAACACAGGCTGAGTGCGTATTATTTAAAAATAAACTGAGTCCATATTCTGTAAGAACACAGGCTGAGTGAGTATTCTTTTAACAAAACTGAGTCCACATTCCGTTAGGACACTGGCTTATGAGTATTCTGTTAGAAAACAGGCTGAGTGAGTATTCTTTAAACATAGACTGAGTCCATATTATATCAGAACCCAGGCTGAGTGAGTATACTGTTAGAACACAGGCTGAGTGAGTATTCTGGTAGAACAGAGGCTGAGTATTATGTTAGAACACAGGCTCAGTGTGCATTCTTTAAAAATAGACTTAGTCCATATTCTGTTAGAGCACAGGCTGAGTGAGTATTCTGTTAGAACACAGGCTGAGTGAGTGTTCTGTTAGAACACAGGCTGAGTGTTTATTATTTAAAAATAAACTGATTCCATATTCTGTTAGAACTCAGGCTGAGTATTCTTTTAACAAAATCTGAGTCCACATTCCCTTAGAACACAGGTTGAGTGAGTATTCTGTTAGAACACGGGCTGGGTGAGTATTCTCTTAGAACACAGGCTGAATGAGTATTATTTTAAAATAATCTGAATACATATTCTGGTAGAACTCTCGTTGAGTGAGTATTCTGTTAGAACACAGGCTGAGTGAGTATTCTTTAAACATAGACTGAGTCCATATTCTGTTAGAAAACAGACTGAGTTAGTAATTTCAGATGAGAATCTGAGTCAACATTCTGTTAAAACGCAGCTTGAGTGGGTAATATATAAAAGTAAACTGAGTCCATATTTTGTTCGAACACAGGCTGAGTGAATATTCTTTGAAAATAATCTGAATCCATATTCTCTTAAAACACTGGCTGAGTGAGTATTCTGCTAGAACACAGGCTGAGTGGGTATTATTTAAAAATAAAGTGAGTCCATAGTATTTAGAACACAGACTGAGTGAGTATTTTTTGAACAAAATCTGAGTCCACATTCTGTTAGAACAGAGGCTGAGTGAGTATTCCGTTAGAACACAGTCTGAGTGAGTATTCTTTAAAGACAGACTTAGTCCATATTCTGTTAGAGCACAGTCTGATTGAGTAATTTTTGAACAAAATCTTAGTCCACATTCTGTTAGAACACAGGCTGAGTGAGTATTCCGTTAGAACACAGTCTGAGTGAGTATTCTTTAAAGACAGACTTAGTCCACATTCTGTTAGAACACAGGCTGAGTGAGTATTCCGTTAGAACACAGTCTGAGTGAGTATTCTTTAAACATAGACTGCGTCCAAATTCTGTTAGAACACAGACTGAGTTAGTAATTTTTGATCTGAATCCATATTCTGTTAGAACACAGGCTGAGTTAGTATTCTTTGATAATAATCTGACTCCATATTTTGGTATAACACTGGCTGAGTGAGTATGCTTTGAAAATAATCTGAGTCAATATCTTGTTAGAACACTTGCTGAGTTAGTATTTTGTTAAAACCCAGGCTCGGTGAGTATTTTGTTAGAACACAGGCTGAGTGCGTATTATTTAAAAATAAACTGAGTCCGTATTATTTAGAACACAGACTGAGTGAGTATTTTTTGAACTAAATCTGAGTCCACATTCTGTTAGAACACAGGCTGATTTAGTATTCTGTTAGAACACAGGCTAAGTGCGTGTTCTGTTAGAACACTGAACTGAGTGAGTATTCTTTAAACATAGACTGCGTCCAAATTCCGTTAGGACACAGACTGAGTTAGTAATTTTTGATCTGAATCCACATTCTGTTAGAACACAGGCTGAGTTAGTATTCTTTGAAAATAGTCTGAATCCATATTCTGGTAGAACACTGGCTGAGTGAGTATTCTTTGAAAATAATCTGAATGCATATTCTGGTATAACACTGGCTGAATGAGTATTCTTTGAAAATAATCTGAGTCAATATCCTGTTAGAACACTTGCTGAATTAGTATTTTGTTAAAACCCAGGCTGAGTGAGTATTCTGTTAGAACACAGGCTGAGTGCGTATTATTTAAAAATAAACTGAGTCCATATTCTGTAAGAACACAGGCTGAGTGAGTATTCTTTTAACAAAACTGAGTCCACATTCCGTTAGGACACTGGCTTATGTGTATTCTGTTAGAAAACAGGCTGAGTGAGTATTTTTTAAACATAGACTGAGTCCATATTATATCAGAACACAGGCTGAGTGAGTATACTGTTAGAACACAGGCTGAGTGAGTATTCTGTTAGAACAGAGGCTGAGTATTATGTTAGAACACAGGCTCAGTGTGCATTCTTTAAAAATAGACTTAGTCCATATTCTGTTAGAGCACAGGCTGAGTGAGTATTCTGTTAGAACACAGGCTGAGTGAGTGTTCTGTTAGAACACAGGCTGAGTGTTTATTATTTAAAAATAAACTGATTCCATATTCTGTTAGAACTCAGGCTGAGTATTCTTTTAACAAAATCGGAGTCCACATTCCCTTAGAACACAGGTTGAGTGAGTATTCTGTTAGAACACGGGCTGGGTGAGTATTCTCTTAGAACACAGGCTGAATGAGTATTATTTTAAAATAATCTGAATCCATATTCTGGTAGAACTCTCGCTGAGTGAGTATTCTGTTAGAACACAGGCTGAGTGAGTATTCTTTAAACATAGACTGAGTCCATATTCTGTTAGAAAACAGACTGAGATAGTAATTTTAGATGAGAATCTGAGTCAACATTCTGTTAAAACGCAGCTTGAGTGGGTAATATATAAAAGTAAACTGAGTCCATATTTTGTTCGAACACAGGCGGAGTGAATATTCTTTGAAAATAATCTGAATCCATATTCTCTTAAAACACTGGCTGAGTGAGTATTCTGCTAGAACACAGGCTGAGTGGGTATTATTTAAAAATAAAGTGAGTCCATAGTATTTAGAACACAGACTGAGTGAGTATTTTTTGAACAAAATCTGAGTCCACATTCTGTTAGAACAGAGGCTGAGTGAGTATTCCGTTAGAACACAGTCTGAGTGAGTATTCTTTAAAGACAGACTTAGTCCATATTCTGTTAGAGCACAGTCTGAGTGAGTAATTTTTGAACAAAATCTTAGTCCACATTCTGTTAGAACACAGGCTGAGTGAGTATTCCGTTAGAACACAGTCTGAGTGAGTATTCTTTAAACATAGACTGCGTCCAAATTCTGTTAGAACACAGACTGAGTTAGTAATTTTTGATCTGAATCCATATTCTGTTAGAACACAGGCTGAGTTAGTATTCTTTGATAATAATCTGACTCCATATTTTGGTATAACACTGGCTGAGTGAGTATGCTTTGAAAATAATCTGAGTCAATATCTTGTTAGAACACTTGCTGAGTTAGTATTTTGTTAAAACCCAGGCTCGGTGAGTATTTTGTTAGAACACAGGCTGAGTGCGTATTATTTAAAACTAAACTGAGTCCGTATTATTTAGAACACAGACTGAGTGAGTATTTTTTGAACTAAATCTGAGTCCACATTCTGTTAGAACACAGGCTGATTTAGTATTCTGTTAGAACACAGGCTAAGTGCGTGTTCTGTTAGAACACTGAACTGAGTGAGTATTCTTTAAACATAGACTGCGTCCAAATTCCGTTAGGACACAGACTGAGTTAGTAATTTTTGATCTGAATCCACATTCTGTTAGAACACAGGCTGAGTTAGTATTCTTTGAAAATAGTCTGAATCCATATTCTGGTAGAACACTGGCTGAGTGAGTATTCTTTGAAAATAATCTGAATGCATATTCTGGTATAACACTGGCTGAATGAGTATTCTTTGAAAATAATCTGAGTCAATATCCTGTTAGAACACTTGCTGAATTAGTATTTTGTTAAAACCCAGGCTGAGTGAGTATTCTGTTAGAACACAGGCTGAGTGCGTATTATTTAAAAATAAACTGAGTCCATATTCTGTAAGAACACAGGCTGAGTGAGTATTCTTTTAACAAAACTGAGTCCACATTCCGTTAGGACACTGGCTTATGAGTATTCTGTTAGAAAACAGGCTGAGTGAGTATTCTTTAAACATAGACTGAGTCCATATTATATCAGAACCCAGGCTGAGTGAGTATACTGTTAGAACACAGGCTGAGTGAATATTCTGTTAGAACAGAGGCTGAGTATTATGTTAGAACACAGGCTCAGTGTGCATTCTTTAAAAATAGACTTAGTCCATATTCTGTTAGAGCACAGGCTGAGTGAGTATTCTGTTAGAACACAGGCTGAGTGAGTGTTCTGTTAGAACACAGGCTGAGTGGTTATTATTTAAAAATAAACTGATTCCATATTCTGTTAGAACTCAGGCTGAGTATTCTTTTAACAAAATCGGAGTCCACATTCCCTTAGAACACAGGTTGAGTGAGTATTCTGTTAGAACACGGGCTGGGTGAGTATTCTCTTAGAACACAGGCTGAATGAGTATTATTTTAAAATAATCTGAATCCATATTCTGGTAGAACTCTCGCTGAGTGAGTATTCTGTTAGAACACAGGCTGAGTGAGTATTCTTTAAACATAGACTGAGTCCATATTCTGTTAGAAAACAGACTGAGTTAGTAATTTTAGATGAGAATCTGAGTCAACATTCTGTTAAAACGCAGCTTGAGTGGGTAATATATAAAAGTAAACTGAGTCCATATTTTGTTCGAACACAGGCTGAGTGAATATTCTTTGAAAATAATCTGAATCCATATTCTCTTAAAACACTGGCTGAGTGAGTATTCTGCTAGAACACAGGCTGAGTGGGTATTATTTAAAAATAAAGTGAGTCCATAGTATTTAGAACACAGACTGAGTGAGTATTTTTTGAACAAAATCTGAGTCCACATTCTGTTAGAACAGAGGCTGAGTGAGTATTCCGTTAGAACACAGTCTGAGTGAGTATTCTTTAAAGACATACTTAGTCCATATTCTGTTAGAGCACAGTCTGAGTGAGTAATTTTTGAACAAAATCTTAGTCCACATTCTGTTAGAACACAGGCTGAGTGAGTATTCCGTTAGAACACAGTCTGAGTGAGTATTCTTTAAACATAGACTGCGTCCAAATTCTGTTAGAACACAGACTGAGTTAGTAATTTTTGATCTGAATCCATATTCTGTTAGAACACAGGCTGAGTTAGTATTCTTTGATAATAATCTGACTCCATATTTTGGTATAACACTGGCTGAGTGAGTATGCTTTGAAAATAATCTGAGTCAATATCTTGTTAGAACACTTGCTGAGTTAGTATTTTGTTAAAACCCAGGCTCGGTGAGTATTTTGTTAGAACACAGGCTGAGTGCGTATTATTTAAAAATAAACTGAGTCCGTATTATTTAGAACACAGACTGAGTGAGTATTTTTTGAACTAAATCTGAGTCCACATTCTGTTAGAACACAGGCTGATTTAGTATTCTGTTAGAACACAGGCTAAGTGCGTGTTCTGTTAGAACACTGAACTGAGTGAGTATTCTTTAAACATAGACTGCGTCCAAATTCCGTTAGGACACAGACTGAGTTAGTAATTTTTGATCTGAATCCACATTCTGTTAGAACACAGGCTGAGTTAGTATTCTTTGAAAATAGTCTGAATCCATATTCTGGTAGAACACTGGCTGAGTGAGTATTCTTTGAAAATAATCTGAATGCATATTCTGGTATAACACTGGCTGAATGAGTATTCTTTGAAAATAATCTGAGTCAATATCCTGTTAGAACACTTGCTGAATTAGTATTTTGTTAAAACCCAGGCTGAGTGAGTATTCTGTTAGAACACAGGCTGAGTGCGTATTATTTAAAAATAAACTGAGTCCATATTCTGTAAGAACACAGGCTGAGTGAGTATTCTTTTAACAAAACTGAGTCCACATTCCGTTAGGACACTGGCTTATGAGTATTCTGTTAGAAAACAGGCTGAGTGAGTATTCTTTAAACATAGACTGAGTCCATATTATATCAGAACCCAGGCTGAGTGAGTATACTGTTAGAACACAGGCTGAGTGAGTATTCTGGTAGAACAGAGGCTGAGTATTATGTTAGAACACAGGCTCAGTGTGCATTCTTTAAAAATAGACTTAGTCCATATTCTGTTAGAGCACAGGCTGAGTGAGTATTCTGTTAGAACACAGGCTGAGTGAGTGTTCTGTTAGAACACAGGCTGAGTGTTTATTATTTAAAAATAAACTGATTCCATATTCTGTTAGAACTCAGGCTGAGTATTCTTTTAACAAAATCTGAGTCCACATTCCCTTAGAACACAGGTTGAGTGAGTATTCTGTTAGAACACGGGCTGGGTGAGTATTCTCTTAGAACACAGGCTGAATGAGTATTATTTTAAAATAATCTGAATACATATTCTGGTAGAACTCTCGTTGAGTGAGTATTCTGTTAGAACACAGGCTGAGTGAGTATTCTTTAAACATAGACTGAGTCCATATTCTGTTAGAAAACAGACTGAGTTAGTAATTTCAGATGAGAATCTGAGTCAACATTCTGTTAAAACGCAGCTTGAGTGGGTAATATATAAAAGTAAACTGAGTCCATATTTTGTTCGAACACAGGCTGAGTGAATATTCTTTGAAAATAATCTGAATCCATATTCTCTTAAAACACTGGCTGAGTGAGTATTCTGCTAGAACACAGGCTGAGTGGGTATTATTTAAAAATAAAGTGAGTCCATAGTATTTAGAACACAGACTGAGTGAGTATTTTTTGAACAAAATCTGAGTCCACATTCTGTTAGAACAGAGGCTGAGTGAGTATTCCGTTAGAACACAGTCTGAGTGAGTATTCTTTAAAGACAGACTTAGTCCATATTCTGTTAGAGCACAGTCTGATTGAGTAATTTTTGAACAAAATCTTAGTCCACATTCTGTTAGAACACAGGCTGAGTGAGTATTCCGTTAGAACACAGTCTGAGTGAGTATTCTTTAAAGACAGACTTAGTCCACATTCTGTTAGAACACAGGCTGAGTGAGTATTCCGTTAGAACACAGTCTGAGTGAGTATTCTTTAAACATAGACTGCGTCCAAGTTCTGTTAGGACACAGACTGAGTTAGTAATTTTTGTTCTGAATCCATATTGTGATAGAACACAGGCTGAGTTAGTATTCTTTGAAAATAATCTGAATCCATATTCTGGTAGAACACTGGCTGAGTGAGTATGCTTTGAAAATAATCTGAGTCAATATCTTGTTAGAACACTTGCTGAGTTAGTATTTTGTTAAAACCCAGGCTCGGTGAGTATTTTGTTAGAACACAGGCTGAGTGCGTATTATTTAAAAATAAACTGAGTCCGTATTATTTAGAACACAGACTGAGTGAGTATTTTTTGAACAAAATCTGAGTCCACATTCTGTTAGAACACAGGCTGATTTAGTATTCTGTTAGAACACAGGCTAAGTGAGTGTTCTGTTAGAACACTGAACTGAGTGAGTATTCTTTAAACATAGACTGCGTCCAAATTCTGTTAGGACACAGACTGAGTTAGTAATTTTTGATCTGAATCCACATTCTGTTAGAACACAGGCTGAGTTAGTATTCTTTGAAAATAGTCTGAATCCATATTCTGGTAGAACACTGGCTGAGTGAGTATTCTTTGAAAATAATCTGAATGCATATTCTGGTATAACACTGGCTGAATGAGTATTCTTTGAAAATAATCTGAGTCAATATCCTGTTAGAACACTTGCTGAATTAGTATTTTGTTAAAACCCAGGCTGAGTGAGTATTCTGTTAAAACACAGGCTGAGTGCGTATTATTTAAAAATAAACTGAGTCCATATTCTGTAAGAACACAGGCTGAGTGAGTATTCTTTTAACAAAACTGAGTCCACATTCCGTTAGGACACTGGCTTATGAGTATTCTGTTAGAAAACAGGCTGCGTGAGTATTCTTTAAACATAGACTGAGTCCATATTATATCAGAACCCAGGCTGAGTGAGTATACTGTTAGAACACAGGCTGAGTGAGTATTCTGGTAGAACAGAGGCTGAGTATTATGTTAGAACACAGGCTCAGTGTGCATTCTTTAAAAATAGACTTAGTCCATATTCTGTTAGAGCACAGGCTGAGTGAGTATTCTGTTAGAACACAGGCTGAGTGAGTGTTCTGTTAGAACACAGGCTGAGTGGTTATTATTTAAAAATAAACTGATTCCATATTCTGTTAGAACTCAGGCTGAGTATTCTTTTAACAAAATCGGAGTCCACATTCCCTTAGAACACAGGTTGAGTGAGTATTCTGTTAGAACACGGGCTGGGTGAGTATTCTCTTAGAACACAGGCTGAATGAGTATTATTTTAAAATAATCTGAATCCATAATCTGGTAGAACTCTCGCTGAGTGAGTATTCTGTTAGAACACAGGCTGAGTGAGTATTCTTTAAACATAGACTGAGTCCATATTCTGTTAGAAAACAGACTGAGTTAGTAATTTTAGATGAGAATCTGAGTCAACATTCTGTTAAAACGCAGCTTGAGTGGGTAATATATAAAAGTAAACTGAGTCCATATTTTGTTCGAACACAGGCTGAGTGAATATTCTTTGAAAATAATCTGAATCCATATTCTCTTAAAACACTGGCTGAGTGAGTATTCTGCTAGAACACAGGCTGAGTGGGTATTATTTAAAAATAAAGTGAGTCCATAGTATTTAGAACACAGACTGAGTGAGTATTTTTTGAACAAAATCTGAGTCCACATTCTGTTAGAACAGAGGCTGAGTGAGTATTCCGTTAGAACACAGTCTGAGTGAGTATTCTTTAAAGACATACTTAGTCCATATTCTGTTAGAGCACAGTCTGAGTGAGTAATTTTTGAACAAAATCTTAGTCCACATTCTGTTAGAACACAGGCTGAGTGAGTATTCCGTTAGAACACAGTCTGAGTGAGTATTCTTTAAACATAGACTGCGTCCAAATTCTGTTAGAACACAGACTGAGTTAGTAATTTTTGATCTGAATCCATATTCTGTTAGAACACAGGCTGAGTTAGTATTCTTTGATAATAATCTGACTCCATATTTTGGTATAACACTGGCTGAGTGAGTATGCTTTGAAAATAATCTGAGTCAATATCTTGTTAGAACACTTGCTGAGTTAGTATTTTGTTAAAACCCAGGCTCGGTGAGTATTTTGTTAGAACACAGGCTGAGTGCGTATTATTTAAAAATAAACTGAGTCCGTATTATTTAGAACACAGACTGAGTGAGTATTTTTTGAACTAAATCTGAGTCCACATTCTGTTAGAACACAGGCTGATTTAGTATTCTGTTAGAACACAGGCTAAGTGCGTGTTCTGTTAGAACACTGAACTGAGTGAGTATTCTTTAAACATAGACTGCGTCCAAATTCCGTTAGGACACAGACTGAGTTAGTAATTTTTGATCTGAATCCACATTCTGTTAGAACACAGGCTGAGTTAGTATTCTTTGAAAATAGTCTGAATCCATATTCTGGTAGAACACTGGCTGAGTGAGTATTCTTTGAAAATAATCTGAATGCATATTCTGGTATAACACTGGCTGAATGAGTATTCTTTGAAAATAATCTGAGTCAATATCCTGTTAGAACACTTGCTGAATTAGTATTTTGTTAAAACCCAGGCTGAGTGAGTATTCTGTTAGAACACAGGCTGAGTGCGTATTATTTAAAAATAAACTGAGTCCATATTCTGTAAGAACACAGGCTGAGTGAGTATTCTTTTAACAAAACTGAGTCCACATTCCGTTAGGACACTGGCTTATGAGTATTCTGTTAGAAAACAGGCTGAGTGAGTATTCTTTAAACATAGACTGAGTCCATATTATATCAGAACCCAGGCTGAGTGAGTATACTGTTAGAACACAGGCTGAGTGAGTATTCTGGTAGAACAGAGGCTGAGTATTATGTTAGAACACAGGCTCAGTGTGCATTCTTTAAAAATAGACTTAGTCCATATTCTGTTAGAGCACAGGCTGAGTGAGTATTCTGTTAGAACACAGGCTGAGTGAGTGTTCTGTTAGAACACAGGCTGAGTGTTTATTATTTAAAAATAAACTGATTCCATATTCTGTTAGAACTCAGGCTGAGTATTCTTTTAACAAAATCTGAGTCCACATTCCCTTAGAACACAGGTTGAGTGAGTATTCTGTTAGAACACGGGCTGGGTGAGTATTCTCTTAGAACACAGGCTGAATGAGTATTATTTTAAAATAATCTGAATACATATTCTGGTAGAACTCTCGTTGAGTGAGTATTCTGTTAGAACACAGGCTGAGTGAGTATTCTTTAAACATAGACTGAGTCCATATTCTGTTAGAAAACAGACTGAGTTAGTAATTTCAGATGAGAATCTGAGTCAACATTCTGTTAAAACGCAGCTTGAGTGGGTAATATATAAAAGTAAACTGAGTCCATATTTTGTTCGAACACAGGCTGAGTGAATATTCTTTGAAAATAATCTGAATCCATATTCTCTTAAAACACTGGCTGAGTGAGTATTCTGCTAGAACACAGGCTGAGTGGGTATTATTTAAAAATAAAGTGAGTCCATAGTATTTAGAACACAGACTGAGTGAGTATTTTTTGAACAAAATCTGAGTCCACATTCTGTTAGAACAGAGGCTGAGTGAGTATTCCGTTAGAACACAGTCTGAGTGAGTATTCTTTAAAGACAGACTTAGTCCATATTCTGTTAGAGCACAGTCTGATTGAGTAATTTTTGAACAAAATCTTAGTCCACATTCTGTTAGAACACAGGCTGAGTGAGTATTCCGTTAGAACACAGTCTGAGTGAGTATTCTTTAAAGACAGACTTAGTCCACATTCTGTTAGAACACAGGCTGAGTGAGTATTCCGTTAGAACACAGTCTGAGTGAGTATTCTTTAAACATAGACTGCGTCCAAGTTCTGTTAGGACACAGACTGAGTTAGTAATTTTTGTTCTGAATCCATATTGTGATAGAACACAGGCTGAGTTAGTATTCTTTGAAAATAATCTGAATCCATATTCTGGTAGAACACTGGCTGAGTGAGTATGCTTTGAAAATAATCTGAGTCAATATCTTGTTAGAACACTTGCTGAGTTAGTATTTTGTTAAAACCCAGGCTCGGTGAGTATTTTGTTAGAACACAGGCTGAGTGCGTATTATTTAAAACTAAACTGAGTCCGTATTATTTAGAACACAGACTGAGTGAGTATTTTTTGAACAAAATCTGAGTCCACATTCTGTTAGAACACAGGCTGATTTAGTATTCTGTTAGAACACAGGCTAAGTGAGTGTTCTGTTAGAACACTGAACTGAGTGAGTATTCTTTAAACATAGACTGCGTCCAAATTCTGTTATGACACAGACTGAGTTAGTAATTTTTGATCTGAATCCACATTCTGTTAGAACACAGGCTGAGTTAGTATTCTTTGAAAATAGTCTGAATCCATATTCTGGTAGAACACTGGCTGAGTGAGTATTCTTTGAAAATAATCTGAATGCATATTCTGGTATAACACTGGCTGAATGAGTATTCTTTGAAAATAATCTGAGTCAATATCCTGTTAGAACACTTGCTGAATTAGTATTTTGTTAAAACCCAGGCTGAGTGAGTATTCTGTTAAAACACAGGCTGAGTGCGTATTATTTAAAAATAAACTGAGTCCATATTCTGTAAGAACACAGGCTGAGTGAGTATTCTTTTAACAAAACTGAGTCCACATTCCGTTAGGACACTGGCTTATGAGTATTCTGTTAGAAAACAGGCTGCGTGAGTATTCTTTAAACATAGACTGAGTCCATATTATATCAGAACCCAGGCTGAGTGAGTATACTGTTAGAACACAGGCTGAGTGAGTATTCTGGTAGAACAGAGGCTGAGTATTATGTTAGAACACAGGCTCAGTGTGCATTCTTTAAAAATAGACTTAGTCCATATTCTGTTAGAGCACAGGCTGAGTGAGTATTCTGTTAGAACACAGGCTGAGTGAGTGTTCTGTTAGAACACAGGCTGAGTGGTTATTATTTAAAAATAAACTGATTCCATATTCTGTTAGAACTCAGGCTGAGTATTCTTTTAACAAAATCTGAGTCCACATTCCCTTAGAACACAGGTTGAGTGAGTATTCTGTTAGAACACGGGCTGGGTGAGTATTCTCTTAGAACACAGGCTGAATGAGTATTATTTTAAAATAATCTGAATCCATATTCTGGTAGAACTCTCGTTGAGTGAGTATTCTGTTAGAACACAGGCTGCGTGAGTATTCTTTAAACATAGACTGAGTCCATATTCTGTTAGAAAACAGACTGAGTTAGTAATTTCAGATGAGAATCTGAGTCAACATTCTGTTAAAACGCAGCTTGAGTGGGTAATATATAAAAGTAAACTGAGTCCATATTTTGTTCGAACACAGGCTGAGTGAATATTCTTTGAAAATAATCTGAATCCATATTCTCTTAAAACACTGGCTGAGGGAGTATTCTGCTAGAACACAGGCTGAGTGGGTATTATTTAAAAATGAAGTGAGTCCATAGTATTTAGAACACAGACTGAGTGAGTATTCTTTAAAGACAGACTTAGTCCATATTCTGTTAGAGCACAGTCTGAGTGAGTAATTTTTGAACAAAATCTTAGTCCACATTCTGTTAGAACACAGGCTGAGTGAGTATTCCGTTAGAACACAGTCTGAGTGAGTATTCTTTAAACATAGACTGCGTCCAAATTCTGTTAGAACACAGACTGAGTTAGTAATTTTTGATCTGAATCCATATTCTGTTAGAACACAGGCTGAGTTAGTATTCTTTGATAATAATCTGACTCCATATTCTGGTATAACACTGGCTGAGTGAGTAGGCTTTGAAAATAATCTGAGTCAATATCTTGTTAGAACACTTGCTGAGTTAGTATTTTGTTAAAACCCAGGCTCGGTGAGTATTTTGTTAGAACACAGGCTGAGTGCGTATTATTTAAAAATAAACTGAGTCCGTATTATTTAGAACACAGACTGAGTGAGTATTTTTTGAACTAAATCTGAGTCCACATTCTGTTAGAACACAGGCTGATTTAGTATTCTGTTAGAACACAGGCTAAGTGCGTGTTCTGTTAGAACACTGAACTGAGTGAGTATTCTTTAAACATAGACTGCGTCCAAATTCCGTTAGACACAGACTGAGTTAGTAATTTTTGATCTGAATCCACATTCTGTTAGAACACAGGCTGAGTTAGTATTCTTTGAAAATAGTCTGAATCCATATTCTGGTAGAACACTGGCTGAGTGAGTATTCTTTGAAAATAATCTGAATGCATATTCTGGTATAACACTGGCTGAATGAGTATTCTTTGAAAATAATCTGAGTCAATATCCTGTTAGAACACTTGCTGAATTAGTATTTTGTTAAAACCCAGGCTGAGTGAGTATTCTGTTAGAACACAGGCTGAGTGCATATTATTTAAAAATAAACTGAGTCCATATTCTGTAAGAACACAGGCTGAGTGAGTATTCTTTTAACAAAACTGAGTCCACATTCCGTTAGGACACTGGCTTATGAGTATTCTGTTAGAAAACAGGCTGAGTGAGTATTCTTTAAACATAGACTGAGTCCATATTATATCAGAACCCAGGCTGAGTGAGTATACTGTTAGAACACAGGCTGAGTGAGTATTCTGGTAGAACAGAGGCTGAGTATTATGTTAGAACACAGGCTCAGTGTGCATTCTTTAAAAATAGACTTAGTCCATATTCTGTTAGAGCACAGTCTGAGTGAGTAATTTTTGAACAAAATCTTAGTCCACATTCTGTTAGAACACAGGCTGAGTGAGTATTCCGTTAGAACACAGTCTGAGTGAGTATTCTTTAAACATAGACTGCGTCCAAATTCTGTTAGAACACAGACTGAGTTAGTAATTTTTGATCTGAATCAATATTCTGTTAGAACACAGGCTGAGTTAGTATTCTTTGATAATAATCTGACTCCATATTTTGGTATAACACTGGCTGAGTGAGTATGCTTTGAAAATAATCTGAGTCAATATCTTGTTAGAACACTTGCTGAGTTAGTATTTTGTTAAAACCCAGGCTCGGTGAGTATTTTGTTAGAACACAGGCTGAGTGCGTATTATTTAAAAATAAACTGAGTCCGTATTATTTAGAACACAGACTGAGTGAGTATTTTTTGAACTAAATCTGAGTCCACATTCTGTTAGAACACAGGCTGATTTAGTATTCTGTTAGAACACAGGCTAAGTGCGTGTTCTGTTAGAACACTGAACTGAGTGAGTATTCTTTAAACATAGACTGCGTCCAAATTCCGTTAGGACACAGACTGAGTTAGTAATTTTTGATCTGAATCCACATTCTGTTAGAACACAGGCTGAGTTAGTATTCTTTGAAAATAGTCTGAATCCATATTCTGGTAGAACACTGGCTGAGTGAGTATTCTTTGAAAATAATCTGAATGCATATTCTGGTATAACACTGGCTGAATGAGTATTCTTTGAAAATAATCTGAGTCAATATCCTGTTAGAACACTTGCTGAATTAGTATTTTGTTAAAACCCAGGCTGAGTGAGTATTCTGTTAGAACACAGGCTGAGTGCGTATTATTTAAAAATAAACTGAGTCCATATTCTGTAAGAACACAGGCTGAGTGAGTATTCTTTTAACAAAACTGAGTCCACATTCCGTTAGGACACTGGCTTATGAGTATTCTGTTAGAAAACAGGCTGAGTGAGTATTCTTTAAACATAGACTGAGTCCATATTATATCAGAACCCAGGCTGAGTGAGTATACTGTTAGAACACAGGCTGAGTGAGTATTCTGGTAGAACAGAGGCTGAGTATTATGTTAGAACACAGGCTCAGTGTGCATTCTTTAAAAATAGACTTAGTCCATATTCTGTTAGAGCACAGGCTGAGTGAGTATTCTGTTAGAACACAGGCTGAGTGAGTGTTCTGTTAGAACACAGGCTGAGTGTTTATTATTTAAAAATAAACTGATTCCATATTCTGTTAGAACTCAGGCTGAGTATTCTTTTAACAAAATCTGAGTCCACATTCCCTTAGAACACAGGTTGAGTGAGTATTCTGTTAGAACACGGGCTGGGTGAGTATTCTCTTAGAACACAGGCTGAATGAGTATTATTTTAAAATAATCTGAATACATATTCTGGTAGAACTCTCGTTGAGTGAGTATTCTGTTAGAACACAGGCTGAGTGAGTATTCTTTAAACATAGACTGAGTCCATATTCTGTTAGAAAACAGACTGAGTTAGTAATTTTAGATGAGAATCTGAGTCAACATTCTGTTAAAACGCAGCTTGAGTGGGTAATATATAAAAGTAAACTGAGTCCATATTTTGTTCGAACACAGGCTGAGTGAATATTCTTTGAAAATAATCTGAATCCATATTCTCTTAAAACACTGGCTGAGTGAGTATTCTGCTAGAACACAGGCTGAGTGGGTATTATTTAAAAATAAAGTGAGTCCATAGTATTTAGAACACAGACTGAGTGAGTATTTTTTGAACAAAATCTGAGTCCACATTCTGTTAGAACAGAGGCTGAGTGAGTATTCCGTTAGAACACAGTCTGAGTGAGTATTCTTTAAAGACAGACTTAGTCCATATTCTGTTAGAGCACAGTCTGATTGAGTAATTTTTGAACAAAATCTTAGTCCACATTCTGTTAGAACACAGGCTGAGTGAGTATTCCGTTAGAACACAGTCTGAGTGAGTATTCTTTAAAGACAGACTTAGTCCACATTCTGTTAGAACACAGGCTGAGTGAGTATTCCGTTAGAACACAGTCTGAGTGAGTATTCTTTAAACATAGACTGCGTCCAAATTCTGTTAGGACACAGACTGAGTTAGTAATTTTTGTTCTGAATCCATATTGTGATAGAACACAGGCTGAGTTAGTATTCTTTGAAAATAATCTGAATCCATATTCTGGTAGAACACTGGCTGAGTGAGTATGCTTTGAAAATAATCTGAGTCAATATCTTGTTAGAACACTTGCTGAGTTAGTATTTTGTTAAAACCCAGGCTCGGTGAGTATTTTGTTAGAACACAGGCTGAGTGCGTATTATTTAAAACTAAACTGAGTCCGTATTATTTAGAACACAGACTGAGTGAGTATTTTTTGAACAAAATCTGAGTCCACATTCTGTTAGAACACAGGCTGATTTAGTATTCTGTTAGAACACAGGCTAAGTGAGTGTTCTGTTAGAACACTGAACTGAGTGAGTATTCTTTAAACATAGACTGCGTCCAAATTCTGTTAGGACACAGACTGAGTTAGTAATTTTTGATCTGAATCCACATTCTGTTAGAACACAGGCTGAGTTAGTATTCTTTGAAAATAGTCTGAATCCATATTCTGGTAGAACACTGGCTGAGTGAGTATTCTTTGAAAATAATCTGAATGCATATTCTGGTATAACACTGGCTGAATGAGTATTCTTTGAAAATAATCTGAGTCAATATCCTGTTAGAACACTTGCTGAATTAGTATTTTGTTAAAACCCAGGCTGAGTGAGTATTCTGTTAAAACACAGGCTGAGTGCGTATTATTTAAAAATAAACTGAGTCCATATTCTGTAAGAACACAGGCTGAGTGAGTATTCTTTTAACAAAACTGAGTCCACATTCCGTTAGGACACTGGCTTATGAGTATTCTGTTAGAAAACAGGCTGAGTGAGTATTCTTTAAACATAGACTGAGTCCATATTATATCAGAACCCAGGCTGAGTGAGTATACTGTTAGAACACAGGCTGAGTGAGTATTCTGGTAGAACAGAGGCTGAGTATTATGTTAGAACACAGGCTCAGTGTGCATTCTTTAAAAATAGACTTAGTCCATATTCTGTTAGAGCACAGGCTGAGTGAGTATTCTGTTAGAACACAGGCTGAGTGAGTGTTCTGTTAGAACACAGGCTGAGTGGTTATTATTTAAAAATAAACTGATTCCATATTCTGTTAGAACTCAGGCTGAGTATTCTTTTAACAAAATCTGAGTCCACATTCCCTTAGAACACAGGTTGAGTGAGTATTCTGTTAGAACACGGGCTGGGTGAGTATTCTCTTAGAACACAGGCTGAATGAGTATTATTTTAAAATAATCTGAATCCATATTCTGGTAGAACTCTCGTTGAGTGAGTATTCTGTTAGAACACAGGCTGAGTGAGTATTCTTTAAACATAGACTGAGTCCATATTCTGTTAGAAAACAGACTGAGTTAGTAATTTCAGATGAGAATCTGAGTCAACATTCTGTTAAAACGCAGCTTGAGTGGGTAATATATAAAAGTAAACTGAGTCCATATTTTGTTCGAACACAGGCTGAGTGAATATTCTTTGAAAATAATCTGAATCCATATTCTCTTAAAACACTGGCTGAGTGAGTATTCTGCTAGAACACAGGCTGAGTGGGTATTATTTAAAAATGAAGTGAGTCCATAGTATTTAGAACACAGACTGAGTGAGTATTCTTTAAAGACAGACTTAGTCCATATTCTGTTAGAGCGCAGTCTGAGTGAGTAATTTTTGAACAAAATCTTAGTCCACATTCTGTTAGAACACAGGCTGAGTGAGTATTCCGTTAGAACACAGTCTGAGTGAGTATTCTTTAAACATAGACTGCGTCCAAATTCTGTTAGAACACAGACTGAGTTAGTAATTTTTGATCTGAATCCATATTCTGTTAGAACACAGGCTGAGTTAGTATTCTTTGATAATAATCTGACTCCATATTCTGGTATAACACTGGCTGAGTGAGTATGCTTTGAAAATAATCTGAGTCAATATCTTGTTAGAACACTTGCTGAGTTAGTATTTTGTTAAAACCCAGGCTCGGTGAGTATTTTGTTAGAACACAGGCTGAGTGCGTATTATTTAAAAATAAACTGAGTCCGTATTATTTAGAACACAGACTGAGTGAGTATTTTTTGAACTAAATCTGAGTCCACATTCTGTTAGAACACAGGCTGATTTAGTATTCTGTTAGAACACAGGCTAAGTTCGTGTTCTGTTAGAACACTGAACTGAGTGAGTATTCTTTAAACATAGACTGCGTCCAAATTCCGTTAGACACAGACTGAGTTAGTAATTTTTGATCTGAATCCACATTCTGTTAGAACACAGGCTGAGTTAGTATTCTTTGAAAATAGTCTGAATCCATATTCTGGTAGAACACTGGCTGAGTGAGTATTCTTTGAAAATAATCTGAATGCATATTCTGGTATAACACTGGCTGAATGAGTATTCTTTGAAAATAATCTGAGTCAATATCCTGTTAGAACACTTGCTGAATTAGTATTTTGTTAAAACCCAGGCTGAGTGAGTATTCTGTTAAAACACAGGCTGAGTGCGTATTATTTAAAAATAAACTGAGTCCATATTCTGTAAGAACACAGGCTGAGTGAGTATTCTTTTAACAAAACTGAGTCCACATTCCGTTAGGACACTGGCTTATGAGTATTCTGTTAGAAAACAGGCTGAGTGAGTATTCTTTAAACATAGACTGAGTCCATATTATATCAGAACCCAGGCTGAGTGAGTATACTGTTAGAACACAGGCTGAGTGAGTATTCTGGTAGAACAGAGGCTGAGTATTATGTTAGAACACAGGCTCAGTGTGCATTCTTTAAAAATAGACTTAGTCCATATTCTGTTAGAGCACAGGCTGAGTGAGTATTCTGTTAGAACACAGGCTGAGTGAGTGTTCTGTTAGAACACAGGCTGAGTGGTTATTATTTAAAAATAAACTGATTCCATATTCTGTTAGAACTCAGGCTGAGTATTCTTTTAACAAAATCTGAGTCCACATTCCCTTAGAACACAGGTTGAGTGAGTATTCTGTTAGAACACGGGCTGGGTGAGTATTCTCTTAGAACACAGGCTGAATGAGTATTATTTTAAAATAATCTGAATCCATATTCTGGTAGAACTCTCGTTGAGTGAGTATTCTGTTAGAACACAGGCTGAGTGAGTATTCTTTAAACATAGACTGAGTCCATATTCTGTTAGAAAACAGACTGAGTTAGAAATTTCAGATGAGAATCTGAGTCAACATTCTGTTAAAACGCAGCTTGAGTGGGTAATATATAAAAGTAAACTGAGTCCATATTTTGTTCGAACACAGGCTGAGTGAATATTCTTTGAAAATAATCTGAATCCATATTCTCTTAAAACACTGGCTGAGTGAGTATTCTGCTAGAACACAGGCTGAGTGGGTATTATTTAAAAATAAAGTGAGTCCATAGTATTTAGAACACAGACTGAGTGAGTATTTTTTGAACAAAATCTGAGTCCACATTCTGTTAGAACAGAGGCTGAGTGAGTATTCCGTTAGAACACAGTCTGAGTGAGTATTCTTTAAAGACAGACTTAGTCCATATTCTGTTAGAGCACAGTCTGAGTGAGTAATTTTTGAACAAAATCTTAGTCCACATTCTGTTAGAACACAGTCTGAGTGAGTATTCCGTTAGAACACAGTCTGAGTGAGTATTCTTTAAAGACAGACTTAGTCCACATTCTGTTAGAACACAGGCTGAGTGAGTATTCCGTTAGAACACAGTCTGAGTGAGTATTCTTTAAACATAGACTGCGTCCAAATTCTGTTAGGACACAGACTGAGTTAGTAATTTTTGTTCTGAATCCATATTGTGATAGAACACAGGCTGAGTTAGTATTCTTTGAAAATAATCTGAATCCATATTCTGGTAGAACACTGGCTGAGTGAGTATGCTTTGAAAATAATCTGAGTCAATATCTTGTTAGAACACTTGCTGAGTTAGTATTTTGTTAAAACCCAGGCTCGGTGAGTATTTTGTTAGAACACAGGCTGAGTGCGTATTATTTAAAACTAAACTGAGTCCGTATTATTTAGAACACAGACTGAGTGAGTATTTTTTGAACAAAATCTGAGTCCACATTCTGTTAGAACACAGGCTGATTTAGTATTCTGTTAGAACACAGGCTAAGTGAGTGTTCTGTTAGAACACTGAACTGAGTGAGTATTCTTTAAACATAGACTGCGTCCAAATTCTGTTATGACACAGACTGAGTTAGTAATTTTTGATCTGAATCCACATTCTGTTAGAACACAGGCTGAGTTAGTATTCTTTGAAAATAGTCTGAATCCATATTCTGGTAGAACACTGGCTGAGTGAGTATTCTTTGAAAATAATCTGAATGCATATTCTGGTATAACACTGGCTGAATGAGTATTCTTTGAAAATAATCTGAGTCAATATCCTGTTAGAACACTTGCTGAATTAGTATTTTGTTAAAACCCAGGCTGAGTGAGTATTTTGTTAGAACACAGGCTGAGTGCGTATTATTTAAAAATAAACTGAGTCCATATTCTGTAAGAACACAGGCTGAGTGAGTATTCTTTTAACAAAACTGAGTCCACATTCCGTTAGGACACTGGCTTATGAGTATTCTGTTAGAAAACAGGCTGAGTGAGTATTCTTTAAACATAGACTGAGTCCATATTATATCAGAACCCAGGCTGAGTGAGTATACTGTTAGAACACAGGCTGAGTGAATATTCTGGTAGAACAGAGGCTGAGTATTATGTTAGAACACAGGCTCAGTGTGCATTCTTTAAAAATAGACTTAGTCCATATTCTGTTAGAGCACAGGCTGAGTGAGTATTCTGTTAGAACACAGGCTGAGTGAGTGTTCTGTTAGAACACAGGCTGAGTGGTTATTATTTAAAAATAAACTGATTCCATATTCTGTTAGAACTCAGGCTGAGTATTCTTTTAACAAAATCTGAGTCCACATTCCCTTAGAACACAGGTTGAGTGAGTATTCTGTTAGAACACGGGCTGGGTGAGTATTCTCTTAGAACACAGGCTGAATGAGTATTATTTTAAAATAATCTGAATCCATATTCTGGTAGAACTCTCGTTGAGTGAGTATTCTGTTAGAACACAGGCTGAGTGAGTATTCTTTAAACATAGACTGAGTCCATATTCTGTTAGAAAACAGACTGAGTTAGTAATTTCAGATGAGAATCTGAGTCAACATTCTGTTAAAACGCAGCTTGAGTGGGTAATATATAAAAGTAAACTGAGTCCATATTTTGTTCGAACACAGGCTGAGTGAATATTCTTTGAAAATAATCTGAATCCATATTCTCTTAAAACACTGGCTGAGTGAGTATTCTGCTAGAACACAGGCTGAGTGGGTATTATTTAAAAATGAAGTGAGTCCATAGTATTTAGAACACAGACTGAGTGAGTATTCTTTAAAGACAGACTTAGTCCATATTCTGTTAGAGCACAGTCTGAGTGAGTAATTTTTGAACAAAATCTTAGTCCACATTCTGTTAGAACACAGGCTGAGTGAGTATTCCGTTAGAACACAGTCTGAGTGAGTATTCTTTAAACATAGACTGCGTCCAAATTCTGTTAGAACACAGACTGAGTTAGTAATTTTTGATCTGAATCCATATTCTGTTAGAACACAGGCTGAGTTAGTATTCTTTGATAATAATCTGACTCCATATTCTGGTATAACACTGGCTGAGTGAGTATGCTTTGAAAATAATCTGAGTCAATATCTTGTTAGAACACTTGCTGAGTTAGTATTTTGTTAAAACCCAGGCTCGGTGAGTATTTTGTTAGAACACAGGCTGAGTGCGTATTATTTAAAAATAAACTGAGTCCGTATTATTTAGAACACAGACTGAGTGAGTATTTTTTGAACTAAATCTGAGTCCACATTCTGTTAGAACACAGGCTGATTTAGTATTCTGTTAGAACTCAGGCTAAGTGCGTGTTCTGTTAGAACACTGAACTGAGTGAGTATTCTTTAAACATAGACTGCGTCCAAATTCCGTTAGACACAGACTGAGTTAGTAATTTTTGATCTGAATCCACATTCTGTTAGAACACAGGCTGAGTTAGTATTCTTTGAAAATAGTCTGAATCCATATTCTGGTAGAACACTGGCTGAGTGAGTATTCTTTGAAAATAATCTGAATGCATATTCTGGTATAACACTGGCTGAATGAGTATTCTTTGAAAATAATCTGAGTCAATATCCTGTTAGAACACTTGCTGAATTAGTATTTTGTTAAAACCCAGGCTGAGTGAGTATTCTGTTAGAACACAGGCTGAGTGCGTATTATTTAAAAATAAACTGAGTCCATATTCTGTAAGAACACAGGCTGAGTGAGTATTCTTTTAACAAAACTGAGTCCACATTCCGTTAGGACACTGGCTTATGAGTATTCTGTTAGAAAACAGGCTGAGTGAGTATTCTTTAAACATAGACTGAGTCCATATTATATCAGAACCCAGGCTGAGTGAGTATACTGTTAGAACACAGGCTGAGTGAATATTCTGGTAGAACAGAGGCTGAGTATTATGTTAGAACACAGGCTCAGTGTGCATTCTTTAAAAATAGACTTAGTCCATATTCTGTTAGAGCACAGGCTGAGTGAGTATTCTGTTAGAACACAGGCTGAGTGAGTGTTCTGTTAGAACACAGGCTGAGTGGTTATTATTTAAAAATAAACTGATTCCATATTCTGTTAGAACTCAGGCTGAGTATTCTTTTAACAAAATCTGAGTCCACATTCCCTTAGAACACAGGTTGAGTGAGTATTCTGTTAGAACACGGGCTGGGTGAGTATTCTCTTAGAACACAGGCTGAATGAGTATTATTTTAAAATAATCTGAATCCATATTCTGGTAGAACTCTCGTTGAGTGAGTATTCTGTTAGAACACAGGCTGAGTGAGTATTCTTTAAACATAGACTGAGTCCATATTCTGTTAGAAAACAGACTGAGTTAGTAATTTCAGATGAGAATCTGAGTCAACATTCTGTTAAAACGCAGCTTGAGTGGGTAATATATAAAAGTAAACTGAGTCCATATTTTGTTCGAACACAGGCTGAGTGAATATTCTTTGAAAATAATCTGAATCCATATTCTCTTAAAACACTGGCTGAGTGAGTATTCTGCTAGAACACAGGCTGAGTGGGTATTATTTAAAAATGAAGTGAGTCCATAGTATTTAGAACACAGACTGTGTGAGTATTCTTTAAAGACAGACTTAGTCCATATTCTGTTAGAGCACAGTCTGAGTGAGTAATTTTTGAACAAAATCTTAGTCCACATTCTGTTAGAACACAGGCTGAGTGAGTATTCCGTTAGAACACAGTCTGAGTGAGTATTCTTTAAACATAGACTGCGTCCAAATTCTGTTAGAACACAGACTGAGTTAGTAATTTTTGATCTGAATCCATATTCTGTTAGAACACAGGCTGAGTTAGTATTCTTTGATAATAATCTGACTCCATATTTTGGTATAACACTGGCTGAGTGAGTATGCTTTGAAAATAATCTGAGTCAATATCTTGTTAGAACACTTGCTGAGTTAGTATTTTGTTAAAACCCAGGCTCGGTGAGTATTTTGTTAGAACACAGGCTGAGTGCGTATTATTTAAAAATAAACTGAGTCCGTATTATTTAGAACACAGACTGAGTGAGTATTTTTTGAACTAAATCTGAGTCCACATTCTGTTAGAACACAGGCTGATTTAGTATTCTGTTAGAACACAGGCTAAGTGCGTGTTCTGTTAGAACACTGAACTGAGTGAGTATTCTTTAAACATAGACTGCGTCCAAATTCCGTTAGGACACAGACTGAGTTAGTAATTTTTGATCTGAATCCACATTCTGTTAGAACACAGGCTGAGTTAGTATTCTTTGAAAATAGTCTGAATCCATATTCTGGTAGAACACTGGCTGAGTGAGTATTCTTTGAAAATAATCTGAATGCATATTCTGGTATAACACTGGCTGAATGAGTATTCTTTGAAAATAATCTGAGTCAATATCCTGTTAGAACACTTGCTGAATTAGTATTTTGTTAAAACCCAGGCTGAGTGAGTATTCTGTTAGAACACAGGCTGAGTGCGTATTATTTAAAAATAAACTGAGTCCATATTCTGTAAGAACACAGGCTGAGTGAGTATTCTTTTAACAAAACTGAGTCCACATTCCGTTAGGACACTGGCTTATGTGTATTCTGTTAGAAAACAGGCTGAGTGAGTATTTTTTAAACATAGACTGAGTCCATATTATATCAGAACACAGGCTGAGTGAGTATACTGTTAGAACACAGGCTGAGTGAGTATTCTGTTAGAACAGAGGCTGAGTATTATGTTAGAACACAGGCTCAGTGTGCATTCTTTAAAAATAGACTTAGTCCATATTCTGTTAGAGCACAGGCTGAGTGAGTATTCTGTTAGAACACAGGCTGAGTGAGTGTTCTGTTAGAACACAGGCTGAGTGTTTATTATTTAAAAATAAACTGATTCCATATTCTGTTAGAACTCAGGCTGAGTATTCTTTTAACAAAATCGGAGTCCACATTCCCTTAGAACACAGGTTGAGTGAGTATTCTGTTAGAACACGGGCTGGGTGAGTATTCTCTTAGAACACAGGCTGAATGAGTATTATTTTAAAATAATCTGAATCCATATTCTGGTAGAACTCTCGCTGAGTGAGTATTCTGTTAGAACACAGGCTGAGTGAGTATTCTTTAAACATAGACTGAGTCCATATTCTGTTAGAAAACAGACTGAGATAGTAATTTTAGATGAGAATCTGAGTCAACATTCTGTTAAAACGCAGCTTGAGTGGGTAATATATAAAAGTAAACTGAGTCCATATTTTGTTCGAACACAGGCGGAGTGAATATTCTTTGAAAATAATCTGAATCCATATTCTCTTAAAACACTGGCTGAGTGAGTATTCTGCTAGAACACAGGCTGAGTGGGTATTATTTAAAAATAAAGTGAGTCCATAGTATTTAGAACACAGACTGAGTGAGTATTTTTTGAACAAAATCTGAGTCCACATTCTGTTAGAACAGAGGCTGAGTGAGTATTCCGTTAGAACACAGTCTGAGTGAGTATTCTTTAAAGACAGACTTAGTCCATATTCTGTTAGAGCACAGTCTGAGTGAGTAATTTTTGAACAAAATCTTAGTCCACATTCTGTTAGAACACAGGCTGAGTGAGTATTCCGTTAGAACACAGTCTGAGTGAGTATTCTTTAAACATAGACTGCGTCCAAATTCTGTTAGAACACAGACTGAGTTAGTAATTTTTGATCTGAATCCATATTCTGTTAGAACACAGGCTGAGTTAGTATTCTTTGATAATAATCTGACTCCATATTTTGGTATAACACTGGCTGAGTGAGTATGCTTTGAAAATAATCTGAGTCAATATCTTGTTAGAACACTTGCTGAGTTAGTATTTTGTTAAAACCCAGGCTCGGTGAGTATTTTGTTAGAACACAGGCTGAGTGCGTATTATTTAAAAATAAACTGAGTCCGTATTATTTAGAACACAGACTGAGTGAGTATTTTTTGAACTAAATCTGAGTCCACATTCTGTTAGAACACAGGCTGATTTAGTATTCTGTTAGAACACAGGCTAAGTGCGTGTTCTGTTAGAACACTGAACTGAGTGAGTATTCTTTAAACATAGACTGCGTCCAAATTCCGTTAGGACACAGACTGAGTTAGTAATTTTTGATCTGAATCCACATTCTGTTAGAACACAGGCTGAGTTAGTATTCTTTGAAAATAGTCTGAATCCATATTCTGGTAGAACACTGGCTGAGTGAGTATTCTTTGAAAATAATCTGAATGCATATTCTGGTATAACACTGGCTGAATGAGTATTCTTTGAAAATAATCTGAGTCAATATCCTGTTAGAACACTTGCTGAATTAGTATTTTGTTAAAACCCAGGCTGAGTGAGTATTCTGTTAGAACACAGGCTGAGTGCGTATTATTTAAAAATAAACTGAGTCCATATTCTGTAAGAACACAGGCTGAGTGAGTATTCTTTTAACAAAACTGAGTCCACATTCCGTTAGGACACTGGCTTATGAGTATTCTGTTAGAAAACAGGCTGAGTGAGTATTCTTTAAACATAGACTGAGTCCATATTATATCAGAACCCAGGCTGAGTGAGTATACTGTTAGAACACAGGCTGAGTGAATATTCTGTTAGAACAGAGGCTGAGTATTATGTTAGAACACAGGCTCAGTGTGCATTCTTTAAAAATAGACTTAGTCCATATTCTGTTAGAGCACAGGCTGAGTGAGTATTCTGTTAGAACACAGGCTGAGTGAGTGTTCTGTTAGAACACAGGCTGAGTGGTTATTATTTAAAAATAAACTGATTCCATATTCTGTTAGAACTCAGGCTGAGTATTCTTTTAACAAAATCGGAGTCCACATTCCCTTAGAACACAGGTTGAGTGAGTATTCTGTTAGAACACGGGCTGGGTGAGTATTCTCTTAGAACACAGGCTGAATGAGTATTATTTTAAAATAATCTGAATCCATATTCTGGTAGAACTCTCGCTGAGTGAGTATTCTGTTAGAACACAGGCTGAGTGAGTATTCTTTAAACATAGACTGAGTCCATATTCTGTTAGAAAACAGACTGAGTTAGTAATTTTAGATGAGAATCTGAGTCAACATTCTGTTAAAACGCAGCTTGAGTGGGTAATATATAAAAGTAAACTGAGTCCATATTTTGTTCGAACACAGGCTGAGTGAATATTCTTTGAAAATAATCTGAATCCATATTCTCTTAAAACACTGGCTGAGTGAGTATTCTGCTAGAACACAGGCTGAGTGGGTATTATTTAAAAATAAAGTGAGTCCATAGTATTTAGAACACAGACTGAGTGAGTATTTTTTGAACAAAATCTGAGTCCACATTCTGTTAGAACAGAGGCTGAGTGAGTATTCCGTTAGAACACAGTCTGAGTGAGTATTCTTTAAAGACATACTTAGTCCATATTCTGTTAGAGCACAGTCTGAGTGAGTAATTTTTGAACAAAATCTTAGTCCACATTCTGTTAGAACACAGGCTGAGTGAGTATTCCGTTAGAACACAGTCTGAGTGAGTATTCTTTAAACATAGACTGCGTCCAAATTCTGTTAGAACACAGACTGAGTTAGTAATTTTTGATCTGAATCCATATTCTGTTAGAACACAGGCTGAGTTAGTATTCTTTGATAATAATCTGACTCCATATTTTGGTATAACACTGGCTGAGTGAGTATGCTTTGAAAATAATCTGAGTCAATATCTTGTTAGAACACTTGCTGAGTTAGTATTTTGTTAAAACCCAGGCTCGGTGAGTATTTTGTTAGAACACAGGCTGAGTGCGTATTATTTAAAAATAAACTGAGTCCGTATTATTTAGAACACAGACTGAGTGAGTATTTTTTGAACTAAATCTGAGTCCACATTCTGTTAGAACACAGGCTGATTTAGTATTCTGTTAGAACACAGGCTAAGTGCGTGTTCTGTTAGAACACTGAACTGAGTGAGTATTCTTTAAACATAGACTGCGTCCAAATTCCGTTAGGACACAGACTGAGTTAGTAATTTTTGATCTGAATCCACATTCTGTTAGAACACAGGCTGAGTTAGTATTCTTTGAAAATAGTCTGAATCCATATTCTGGTAGAACACTGGCTGAGTGAGTATTCTTTGAAAATAATCTGAATGCATATTCTGGTATAACACTGGCTGAATGAGTATTCTTTGAAAATAATCTGAGTCAATATCCTGTTAGAACACTTGCTGAATTAGTATTTTGTTAAAACCCAGGCTGAGTGAGTATTCTGTTAGAACACAGGCTGAGTGCGTATTATTTAAAAATAAACTGAGTCCATATTCTGTAAGAACACAGGCTGAGTGAGTATTCTTTTAACAAAACTGAGTCCACATTCCGTTAGGACACTGGCTTATGAGTATTCTGTTAGAAAACAGGCTGAGTGAGTATTCTTTAAACATAGACTGAGTCCATATTATATCAGAACCCAGGCTGAGTGAGTATACTGTTAGAACACAGGCTGAGTGAGTATTCTGGTAGAACAGAGGCTGAGTATTATGTTAGAACACAGGCTCAGTGTGCATTCTTTAAAAATAGACTTAGTCCATATTCTGTTAGAGCACAGGCTGAGTGAGTATTCTGTTAGAACACAGGCTGAGTGAGTGTTCTGTTAGAACACAGGCTGAGTGTTTATTATTTAAAAATAAACTGATTCCATATTCTGTTAGAACTCAGGCTGAGTATTCTTTTAACAAAATCTGAGTCCACATTCCCTTAGAACACAGGTTGAGTGAGTATTCTGTTAGAACACGGGCTGGGTGAGTATTCTCTTAGAACACAGGCTGAATGAGTATTATTTTAAAATAATCTGAATACATATTCTGGTAGAACTCTCGTTGAGTGAGTATTCTGTTAGAACACAGGCTGAGTGAGTATTCTTTAAACATAGACTGAGTCCATATTCTGTTAGAAAACAGACTGAGTTAGTAATTTCAGATGAGAATCTGAGTCAACATTCTGTTAAAACGCAGCTTGAGTGGGTAATATATAAAAGTAAACTGAGTCCATATTTTGTTCGAACACAGGCTGAGTGAATATTCTTTGAAAATAATCTGAATCCATATTCTCTTAAAACACTGGCTGAGTGAGTATTCTGCTAGAACACAGGCTGAGTGGGTATTATTTAAAAATAAAGTGAGTCCATAGTATTTAGAACACAGACTGAGTGAGTATTTTTTGAACAAAATCTGAGTCCACATTCTGTTAGAACAGAGGCTGAGTGAGTATTCCGTTAGAACACAGTCTGAGTGAGTATTCTTTAAAGACAGACTTAGTCCATATTCTGTTAGAGCACAGTCTGATTGAGTAATTTTTGAACAAAATCTTAGTCCACATTCTGCTAGAACACAGGCTGAGTGAGTATTCCGTTAGAACACAGTCTGAGTGAGTATTCTTTAAAGACAGACTTAGTCCACATTCTGTTAGAACACAGGCTGAGTGAGTATTCCGTTAGAACACAGTCTGAGTGAGTATTCTTTAAACATAGACTGCGTCCAAGTTCTGTTAGGACACAGACTGAGTTAGTAATTTTTGTTCTGAATCCATATTGTGATAGAACACAGGCTGAGTTAGTATTCTTTGAAAATAATCTGAATCCATATTCTGGTAGAACACTGGCTGAGTGAGTATGCTTTGAAAATAATCTGAGTCAATATCTTGTTAGAACACTTGCTGAGTTAGTATTTTGTTAAAACCCAGGCTCGGTGAGTATTTTGTTAGAACACAGGCTGAGTGCGTATTATTTAAAACTAAACTGAGTCCGTATTATTTAGAACACAGACTGAGTGAGTATTTTTTGAACAAAATCTGAGTCCACATTCTGTTAGAACACAGGCTGATTTAGTATTCTGTTAGAACACAGGCTAAGTGAGTGTTCTGTTAGAACACTGAACTGAGTGAGTATTCTTTAAACATAGACTGCGTCCAAATTCTGTTAGGACACAGACTGAGTTAGTAATTTTTGATCTGAATCCACATTCTGTTAGAACACAGGCTGAGTTAGTATTCTTTGAAAATAGTCTGAATCCATATTCTGGTAGAACACTGGCTGAGTGAGTATTCTTTGAAAATAATCTGAATGCATATTCTGGTATAACACTGGCTGAATGAGTATTCTTTGAAAATAATCTGAGTCAATATCCTGTTAGAACACTTGCTGAATTAGTATTTTGTTAAAACCCAGGCTGAGTGAGTATTCTGTTAAAACACAGGCTGAGTGCGTATTATTTAAAAATAAACTGAGTCCATATTCTGTAAGAACACAGGCTGAGTGAGTATTCTTTTAACAAAACTGAGTCCACATTCCGTTAGGACACTGGCTTATGAGTATTCTGTTAGAAAACAGGCTGCGTGAGTATTCTTTAAACATAGACTGAGTCCATATTATATCAGAACCCAGGCTGAGTGAGTATACTGTTAGAACACAGGCTGAGTGAGTATTCTGGTAGAACAGAGGCTGAGTATTATGTTAGAACACAGGCTCAGTGTGCATTCTTTAAAAATAGACTTAGTCCATATTCTGTTAGAGCACAGGCTGAGTGAGTATTCTGTTAGAACACAGGCTGAGTGAGTGTTCTGTTAGAACACAGGCTGAGTGGTTATTATTTAAAAATAAACTGATTCCATATTCTGTTAGAACTCAGGCTGAGTATTCTTTTAACAAAATCGGAGTCCACATTCCCTTAGAACACAGGTTGAGTGAGTATTCTGTTAGAACACGGGCTGGGTGAGTATTCTCTTAGAACACAGGCTGAATGAGTATTATTTTAAAATAATCTGAATCCATAATCTGGTAGAACTCTCGCTGAGTGAGTATTCTGTTAGAACACAGGCTGAGTGAGTATTCTTTAAACATAGACTGAGTCCATATTCTGTTAGAAAACAGACTGAGTTAGTAATTTTAGATGAGAATCTGAGTCAACATTCTGTTAAAACGCAGCTTGAGTGGGTAATATATAAAAGTAAACTGAGTCCATATTTTGTTCGAACACAGGCGGAGTGAATATTCTTTGAAAATAATCTGAATCCATATTCTCTTAAAACACTGGCTGAGTGAGTATTCTGCTAGAACACAGGCTGAGTGGGTATTATTTAAAAATAAAGTGAGTCCATAGTATTTAGAACACAGACTGAGTGAGTATTTTTTGAACAAAATCTGAGTCCACATTCTGTTAGAACAGAGGCTGAGTGAGTATTCCGTTAGAACACAGTCTGAGTGAGTATTCTTTAAAGACAGACTTAGTCCATATTCTGTTAGAGCACAGTCTGAGTGAGTAATTTTTGAACAAAATCTTAGTCCACATTCTGTTAGAACACAGGCTGAGTGAGTATTCCGTTAGAACACAGTCTGAGTGAGTATTCTTTAAACATAGACTGCGTCCAAATTCTGTTAGAACACAGACTGAGTTAGTAATTTTTGATCTGAATCCATATTCTGTTAGAACACAGGCTGAGTTAGTATTCTTTGATAATAATCTGACTCCATATTTTGGTATAACACTGGCTGAGTGAGTATGCTTTGAAAATAATCTGAGTCAATATCTTGTTAGAACACTTGCTGAGTTAGTATTTTGTTAAAACCCAGGCTCGGTGAGTATTTTGTTAGAACACAGGCTGAGTGCGTATTATTTAAAACTAAACTGAGTCCGTATTATTTAGAACACAGACTGAGTGAGTATTTTTTGAACTAAATCTGAGTCCACATTCTGTTAGAACACAGGCTGATTTAGTATTCTGTTAGAACACAGGCTAAGTGCGTGTTCTGTTAGAACACTGAACTGAGTGAGTATTCTTTAAACATAGACTGCGTCCAAATTCCGTTAGGACACAGACTGAGTTAGTAATTTTTGATCTGAATCCACATTCTGTTAGAACACAGGCTGAGTTAGTATTCTTTGAAAATAGTCTGAATCCATATTCTGGTAGAACACTGGCTGAGTGAGTATTCTTTGAAAATAATCTGAATGCATATTCTGGTATAACACTGGCTGAATGAGTATTCTTTGAAAATAATCTGAGTCAATATCCTGTTAGAACACTTGCTGAATTAGTATTTTGTTAAAACCCAGGCTGAGTGAGTATTCTGTTAGAACACAGGCTGAGTGCGTATTATTTAAAAATAAACTGAGTCCATATTCTGTAAGAACACAGGCTGAGTGAGTATTCTTTTAACAAAACTGAGTCCACATTCCGTTAGGACACTGGCTTATGAGTATTCTGTTAGAAAACAGGCTGAGTGAGTATTCTTTAAACATAGACTGAGTCCATATTATATCAGAACCCAGGCTGAGTGAGTATACTGTTAGAACACAGGCTGAGTGAATATTCTGTTAGAACAGAGGCTGAGTATTATGTTAGAACACAGGCTCAGTGTGCATTCTTTAAAAATAGACTTAGTCCATATTCTGTTAGAGCACAGGCTGAGTGAGTATTCTGTTAGAACACAGGCTGAGTGAGTGTTCTGTTAGAACACAGGCTGAGTGGTTATTATTTAAAAATAAACTGATTCCATATTCTGTTAGAACTCAGGCTGAGTATTCTTTTAACAAAATCGGAGTCCACATTCCCTTAGAACACAGGTTGAGTGAGTATTCTGTTAGAACACGGGCTGGGTGAGTATTCTCTTAGAACACAGGCTGAATGAGTATTATTTTAAAATAATCTGAATCCATATTCTGGTAGAACTCTCGCTGAGTGAGTATTCTGTTAGAACACAGGCTGAGTGAGTATTCTTTAAACATAGACTGAGTCCATATTCTGTTAGAAAACAGACTGAGTTAGTAATTTTAGATGAGAATCTGAGTCAACATTCTGTTAAAACGCAGCTTGAGTGGGTAATATATAAAAGTAAACTGAGTCCATATTTTGTTCGAACACAGGCTGAGTGAATATTCTTTGAAAATAATCTGAATCCATATTCTCTTAAAACACTGGCTGAGTGAGTATTCTGCTAGAACACAGGCTGAGTGGGTATTATTTAAAAATAAAGTGAGTCCATAGTATTTAGAACACAGACTGAGTGAGTATTTTTTGAACAAAATCTGAGTCCACATTCTGTTAGAACAGAGGCTGAGTGAGTATTCCGTTAGAACACAGTCTGAGTGAGTATTCTTTAAAGACATACTTAGTCCATATTCTGTTAGAGCACAGTCTGAGTGAGTAATTTTTGAACAAAATCTTAGTCCACATTCTGTTAGAACACAGGCTGAGTGAGTATTCCGTTAGAACACAGTCTGAGTGAGTATTCTTTAAACATAGACTGCGTCCAAATTCTGTTAGAACACAGACTGAGTTAGTAATTTTTGATCTGAATCCATATTCTGTTAGAACACAGGCTGAGTTAGTATTCTTTGATAATAATCTGACTCCATATTTTGGTATAACACTGGCTGAGTGAGTATGCTTTGAAAATAATCTGAGTCAATATCTTGTTAGAACACTTGCTGAGTTAGTATTTTGTTAAAACCCAGGCTCGGTGAGTATTTTGTTAGAACACAGGCTGAGTGCGTATTATTTAAAAATAAACTGAGTCCGTATTATTTAGAACACAGACTGAGTGAGTATTTTTTGAACTAAATCTGAGTCCACATTCTGTTAGAACACAGGCTGATTTAGTATTCTGTTAGAACACAGGCTAAGTGCGTGTTCTGTTAGAACACTGAACTGAGTGAGTATTCTTTAAACATAGACTGCGTCCAAATTCCGTTAGGACACAGACTGAGTTAGTAATTTTTGATCTGAATCCACATTCTGTTAGAACACAGGCTGAGTTAGTATTCTTTGAAAATAGTCTGAATCCATATTCTGGTAGAACACTGGCTGAGTGAGTATTCTTTGAAAATAATCTGAATGCATATTCTGGTATAACACTGGCTGAATGAGTATTCTTTGAAAATAATCTGAGTCAATATCCTGTTAGAACACTTGCTGAATTAGTATTTTGTTAAAACCCAGGCTGAGTGAGTATTCTGTTAGAACACAGGCTGAGTGCGTATTATTTAAAAATAAACTGAGTCCATATTCTGTAAGAACACAGGCTGAGTGAGTATTCTTTTAACAAAACTGAGTCCACATTCCGTTAGGACACTGGCTTATGAGTATTCTGTTAGAAAACAGGCTGAGTGAGTATTCTTTAAACATAGACTGAGTCCATA
Source organism: Furipterus horrens (assembly GCF_987537825.1). Taxonomy (NCBI): domain Eukaryota; kingdom Metazoa; phylum Chordata; class Mammalia; order Chiroptera; family Furipteridae; genus Furipterus; species Furipterus horrens. The sequence goes on along the minus strand of NW_028327197.1, from coordinate 507,993 downwards.
TTATATCAGAACCCAGGCTGAGTGAGTATACTGTTAGAACACAGGCTGAGTGAGTATTCTGGTAGAACAGAGGCTGAGTATTATGTTAGAACACAGGCTCAGTGTGCATTCTTTAAAAATAGACTTAGTCCATATTCTGTTAGAGCACAGGCTGAGTGAGTATTCTGTTAGAACACAGGCTGAGTGAGTGTTCTGTTAGAACACAGGCTGAGTGTTTATTATTTAAAAATAAACTGATTCCATATTCTGTTAGAACTCAGGCTGAGTATTCTTTTAACAAAATCTGAGTCCACATTCCCTTAGAACACAGGTTGAGTGAGTATTCTGTTAGAACACGGGCTGGGTGAGTATTCTCTTAGAACACAGGCTGAATGAGTATTATTTTAAAATAATCTGAATACATATTCTGGTAGAACTCTCGTTGAGTGAGTATTCTGTTAGAACACAGGCTGAGTGAGTATTCTTTAAACATAGACTGAGTCCATATTCTGTTAGAAAACAGACTGAGTTAGTAATTTCAGATGAGAATCTGAGTCAACATTCTGTTAAAACGCAGCTTGAGTGGGTAATATATAAAAGTAAACTGAGTCCATATTTTGTTCGAACACAGGCTGAGTGAATATTCTTTGAAAATAATCTGAATCCATATTCTCTTAAAACACTGGCTGAGTGAGTATTCTGCTAGAACACAGGCTGAGTGGGTATTATTTAAAAATAAAGTGAGTCCATAGTATTTAGAACACAGACTGAGTGAGTATTTTTTGAACAAAATCTGAGTCCACATTCTGTTAGAACAGAGGCTGAGTGAGTATTCCGTTAGAACACAGTCTGAGTGAGTATTCTTTAAAGACAGACTTAGTCCATATTCTGTTAGAGCACAGTCTGATTGAGTAATTTTTGAACAAAATCTTAGTCCACATTCTGTTAGAACACAGGCTGAGTGAGTATTCCGTTAGAACACAGTCTGAGTGAGTATTCTTTAAAGACAGACTTAGTCCACATTCTGTTAGAACACAGGCTGAGTGAGTATTCCGTTAGAACACAGTCTGAGTGAGTATTCTTTAAACATAGACTGCGTCCAAGTTCTGTTAGGACACAGACTGAGTTAGTAATTTTTGTTCTGAATCCATATTGTGATAGAACACAGGCTGAGTTAGTATTCTTTGAAAATAATCTGAATCCATATTCTGGTAGAACACTGGCTGAGTGAGTATGCTTTGAAAATAATCTGAGTCAATATCTTGTTAGAACACTTGCTGAGTTAGTATTTTGTTAAAACCCAGGCTCGGTGAGTATTTTGTTAGAACACAGGCTGAGTGCGTATTATTTAAAACTAAACTGAGTCCGTATTATTTAGAACACAGACTGAGTGAGTATTTTTTGAACAAAATCTGAGTCCACATTCTGTTAGAACACAGGCTGATTTAGTATTCTGTTAGAACACAGGCTAAGTGAGTGTTCTGTTAGAACACTGAACTGAGTGAGTATTCTTTAAACATAGACTGCGTCCAAATTCTGTTAGGACACAGACTGAGTTAGTAATTTTTGATCTGAATCCACATTCTGTTAGAACACAGGCTGAGTTAGTATTCTTTGAAAATAGTCTGAATCCATATTCTGGTAGAACACTGGCTGAGTGAGTATTCTTTGAAAATAATCTGAATGCATATTCTGGTATAACACTGGCTGAATGAGTATTCTTTGAAAATAATCTGAGTCAATATCCTGTTAGAACACTTGCTGAATTAGTATTTTGTTAAAACCCAGGCTGAGTGAGTATTCTGTTAAAACACAGGCTGAGTGCGTATTATTTAAAAATAAACTGAGTCCATATTCTGTAAGAACACAGGCTGAGTGAGTATTCTTTTAACAAAACTGAGTCCACATTCCGTTAGGACACTGGCTTATGAGTATTCTGTTAGAAAACAGGCTGCGTGAGTATTCTTTAAACATAGACTGAGTCCATATTATATCAGAACCCAGGCTGAGTGAGTATACTGTTAGAACACAGGCTGAGTGAGTATTCTGGTAGAACAGAGGCTGAGTATTATGTTAGAACACAGGCTCAGTGTGCATTCTTTAAAAATAGACTTAGTCCATATTCTGTTAGAGCACAGGCTGAGTGAGTATTCTGTTAGAACACAGGCTGAGTGAGTGTTCTGTTAGAACACAGGCTGAGTGGTTATTATTTAAAAATAAACTGATTCCATATTCTGTTAGAACTCAGGCTGAGTATTCTTTTAACAAAATCGGAGTCCACATTCCCTTAGAACACAGGTTGAGTGAGTATTCTGTTAGAACACGGGCTGGGTGAGTATTCTCTTAGAACACAGGCTGAATGAGTATTATTTTAAAATAATCTGAATCCATAATCTGGTAGAACTCTCGCTGAGTGAGTATTCTGTTAGAACACAGGCTGAGTGAGTATTCTTTAAACATAGACTGAGTCCATATTCTGTTAGAAAACAGACTGAGTTAGTAATTTTAGATGAGAATCTGAGTCAACATTCTGTTAAAACGCAGCTTGAGTGGGTAATATATAAAAGTAAACTGAGTCCATATTTTGTTCGAACACAGGCTGAGTGAATATTCTTTGAAAATAATCTGAATCCATATTCTCTTAAAACACTGGCTGAGTGAGTATTCTGCTAGAACACAGGCTGAGTGGGTATTATTTAAAAATAAAGTGAGTCCATAGTATTTAGAACACAGACTGAGTGAGTATTTTTTGAACAAAATCTGAGTCCACATTCTGTTAGAACAGAGGCTGAGTGAGTATTCCGTTAGAACACAGTCTGAGTGAGTATTCTTTAAAGACATACTTAGTCCATATTCTGTTAGAGCACAGTCTGAGTGAGTAATTTTTGAACAAAATCTTAGTCCACATTCTGTTAGAACACAGGCTGAGTGAGTATTCCGTTAGAACACAGTCTGAGTGAGTATTCTTTAAACATAGACTGCGTCCAAATTCTGTTAGAACACAGACTGAGTTAGTAATTTTTGATCTGAATCCATATTCTGTTAGAACACAGGCTGAGTTAGTATTCTTTGATAATAATCTGACTCCATATTTTGGTATAACACTGGCTGAGTGAGTATGCTTTGAAAATAATCTGAGTCAATATCTTGTTAGAACACTTGCTGAGTTAGTATTTTGTTAAAACCCAGGCTCGGTGAGTATTTTGTTAGAACACAGGCTGAGTGCGTATTATTTAAAAATAAACTGAGTCCGTATTATTTAGAACACAGACTGAGTGAGTATTTTTTGAACTAAATCTGAGTCCACATTCTGTTAGAACACAGGCTGATTTAGTATTCTGTTAGAACACAGGCTAAGTGCGTGTTCTGTTAGAACACTGAACTGAGTGAGTATTCTTTAAACATAGACTGCGTCCAAATTCCGTTAGGACACAGACTGAGTTAGTAATTTTTGATCTGAATCCACATTCTGTTAGAACACAGGCTGAGTTAGTATTCTTTGAAAATAGTCTGAATCCATATTCTGGTAGAACACTGGCTGAGTGAGTATTCTTTGAAAATAATCTGAATGCATATTCTGGTATAACACTGGCTGAATGAGTATTCTTTGAAAATAATCTGAGTCAATATCCTGTTAGAACACTTGCTGAATTAGTATTTTGTTAAAACCCAGGCTGAGTGAGTATTCTGTTCGAACACAGGCTGAGTGCGTATTATTTAAAAATAAACTGAGTCCATATTCTGTAAGAACACAGGCTGAGTGAGTATTCTTTTAACAAAACTGAGTCCACATTCCGTTAGGACACTGGCTTATGAGTATTCTGTTAGAAAACAGGCTGAGTGAGTATTCTTTAAACATAGACTGAGTCCATATTATATCAGAACCCAGGCTGAGTGAGTATACTGTTAGAACACAGGCTGAGTGAGTATTCTGGTAGAACAGAGGCTGAGTATTATGTTAGAACACAGGCTCAGTGTGCATTCTTTAAAAATAGACTTAGTCCATATTCTGTTAGAGCACAGGCTGAGTGAGTATTCTGTTAGAACACAGGCTGAGTGAGTGTTCTGTTAGAACACAGGCTGAGTGTTTATTATTTAAAAATAAACTGATTCCATATTCTGTTAGAACTCAGGCTGAGTATTCTTTTAACAAAATCTGAGTCCACATTCCCTTAGAACACAGGTTGAGTGAGTATTCTGTTAGAACACGGGCTGGGTGAGTATTCTCTTAGAACACAGGCTGAATGAGTATTATTTTAAAATAATCTGAATACATATTCTGGTAGAACTCTCGTTGAGTGAGTATTCTGTTAGAACACAGGCTGAGTGAGTATTCTTTAAACATAGACTGAGTCCATATTCTGTTAGAAAACAGACTGAGTTAGTAATTTCAGATGAGAATCTGAGTCAACATTCTGTTAAAACGCAGCTTGAGTGGGTAATATATAAAAGTAAACTGAGTCCATATTTTGTTCGAACACAGGCTGAGTGAATATTCTTTGAAAATAATCTGAATCCATATTCTCTTAAAACACTGGCTGAGTGAGTATTCTGCTAGAACACAGGCTGAGTGGGTATTATTTAAAAATAAAGTGAGTCCATAGTATTTAGAACACAGACTGAGTGAGTATTTTTTGAACAAAATCTGAGTCCACATTCTGTTAGAACAGAGGCTGAGTGAGTATTCCGTTAGAACACAGTCTGAGTGAGTATTCTTTAAAGACAGACTTAGTCCATATTCTGTTAGAGCACAGTCTGATTGAGTAATTTTTGAACAAAATCTTAGTCCACATTCTGTTAGAACACAGGCTGAGTGAGTATTCCGTTAGAACACAGTCTGAGTGAGTATTCTTTAAAGACAGACTTAGTCCACATTCTGTTAGAACACAGGCTGAGTGAGTATTCCGTTAGAACACAGTCTGAGTGAGTATTCTTTAAACATAGACTGCGTCCAAGTTCTGTTAGGACACAGACTGAGTTAGTAATTTTTGTTCTGAATCCATATTGTGATAGAACACAGGCTGAGTTAGTATTCTTTGAAAATAATCTGAATCCATATTCTGGTAGAACACTGGCTGAGTGAGTATGCTTTGAAAATAATCTGAGTCAATATCTTGTTAGAACACTTGCTGAGTTAGTATTTTGTTAAAACCCAGGCTCGGTGAGTATTTTGTTAGAACACAGGCTGAGTGCGTATTATTTAAAACTAAACTGAGTCCGTATTATTTAGAACACAGACTGAGTGAGTATTTTTTGAACAAAATCTGAGTCCACATTCTGTTAGAACACAGGCTGATTTAGTATTCTGTTAGAACACAGGCTAAGTGAGTGTTCTGTTAGAACACTGAACTGAGTGAGTATTCTTTAAACATAGACTGCGTCCAAATTCTGTTAGGACACAGACTGAGTTAGTAATTTTTGATCTGAATCCACATTCTGTTAGAACACAGGCTGAGTTAGTATTCTTTGAAAATAGTCTGAATCCATATTCTGGTAGAACACTGGCTGAGTGAGTATTCTTTGAAAATAATCTGAATGCATATTCTGGTATAACACTGGCTGAATGAGTATTCTTTGAAAATAATCTGAGTCAATATCCTGTTAGAACACTTGCTGAATTAGTATTTTGTTAAAACCCAGGCTGAGTGAGTATTCTGTTAAAACACAGGCTGAGTGCGTATTATTTAAAAATAAACTGAGTCCATATTCTGTAAGAACACAGGCTGAGTGAGTATTCTTTTAACAAAACTGAGTCCACATTCCGTTAGGACACTGGCTTATGAGTATTCTGTTAGAAAACAGGCTGCGTGAGTATTCTTTAAACATAGACTGAGTCCATATTATATCAGAACCCAGGCTGAGTGAGTATACTGTTAGAACACAGGCTGAGTGAGTATTCTGGTAGAACAGAGGCTGAGTATTATGTTAGAACACAGGCTCAGTGTGCATTCTTTAAAAATAGACTTAGTCCATATTCTGTTAGAGCACAGGCTGAGTGAGTATTCTGTTAGAACACAGGCTGAGTGAGTGTTCTGTTAGAACACAGGCTGAGTGGTTATTATTTAAAAATAAACTGATTCCATATTCTGTTAGAACTCAGGCTGAGTATTCTTTTAACAAAATCTGAGTCCACATTCCCTTAGAACACAGGTTGAGTGAGTATTCTGTTAGAACACGGGCTGGGTGAGTATTCTCTTAGAACACAGGCTGAATGAGTATTATTTTAAAATAATCTGAATCCATATTCTGGTAGAACTCTCGTTGAGTGAGTATTCTGTTAGAACACAGGCTGCGTGAGTATTCTTTAAACATAGACTGAGTCCATATTCTGTTAGAAAACAGACTGAGTTAGTAATTTCAGATGAGAATCTGAGTCAACATTCTGTTAAAACGCAGCTTGAGTGGGTAATATATAAAAGTAAACTGAGTCCATATTTTGTTCGAACACAGGCTGAGTGAATATTCTTTGAAAATAATCTGAATCCATATTCTCTTAAAACACTGGCTGAGGGAGTATTCTGCTAGAACACAGGCTGAGTGGGTATTATTTAAAAATGAAGTGAGTCCATAGTATTTAGAACACAGACTGAGTGAGTATTCTTTAAAGACAGACTTAGTCCATATTCTGTTAGAGCACAGTCTGAGTGAGTAATTTTTGAACAAAATCTTAGTCCACATTCTGTTAGAACACAGGCTGAGTGAGTATTCCGTTAGAACACAGTCTGAGTGAGTATTCTTTAAACATAGACTGCGTCCAAATTCTGTTAGAACACAGACTGAGTTAGTAATTTTTGATCTGAATCCATATTCTGTTAGAACACAGGCTGAGTTAGTATTCTTTGATAATAATCTGACTCCATATTCTGGTATAACACTGGCTGAGTGAGTAGGCTTTGAAAATAATCTGAGTCAATATCTTGTTAGAACACTTGCTGAGTTAGTATTTTGTTAAAACCCAGGCTCGGTGAGTATTTTGTTAGAACACAGGCTGAGTGCGTATTATTTAAAAATAAACTGAGTCCGTATTATTTAGAACACAGACTGAGTGAGTATTTTTTGAACTAAATCTGAGTCCACATTCTGTTAGAACACAGGCTGATTTAGTATTCTGTTAGAACACAGGCTAAGTGCGTGTTCTGTTAGAACACTGAACTGAGTGAGTATTCTTTAAACATAGACTGCGTCCAAATTCCGTTAGACACAGACTGAGTTAGTAATTTTTGATCTGAATCCACATTCTGTTAGAACACAGGCTGAGTTAGTATTCTTTGAAAATAGTCTGAATCCATATTCTGGTAGAACACTGGCTGAGTGAGTATTCTTTGAAAATAATCTGAATGCATATTCTGGTATAACACTGGCTGAATGAGTATTCTTTGAAAATAATCTGAGTCAATATCCTGTTAGAACACTTGCTGAATTAGTATTTTGTTAAAACCCAGGCTGAGTGAGTATTCTGTTCGAACACAGGCTGAGTGCGTATTATTTAAAAATAAACTGAGTCCATATTCTGTAAGAACACAGGCTGAGTGAGTATTCTTTTAACAAAACTGAGTCCACATTCCGTTAGGACACTGGCTTATGAGTATTCTGTTAGAAAACAGGCTGAGTGAGTATTCTTTAAACATAGACTGAGTCCATATTATATCAGAACCCAGGCTGAGTGAGTATACTGTTAGAACACAGGCTGAGTGAGTATTCTGGTAGAACAGAGGCTGAGTATTATGTTAGAACACAGGCTCAGTGTGCATTCTTTAAAAATAGACTTAGTCCATATTCTGTTAGAGCACAGGCTGAGTGAGTATTCTGTTAGAACACAGGCTGAGTGAGTGTTCTGTTAGAACACAGGCTGAGTGTTTATTATTTAAAAATAAACTGATTCCATATTCTGTTAGAACTCAGGCTGAGTATTCTTTTAACAAAATCTGAGTCCACATTCCCTTAGAACACAGGTTGAGTGAGTATTCTGTTAGAACACGGGCTGGGTGAGTATTCTCTTAGAACACAGGCTGAATGAGTATTATTTTAAAATAATCTGAATACATATTCTGGTAGAACTCTCGTTGAGTGAGTATTCTGTTAGAACACAGGCTGAGTGAGTATTCTTTAAACATAGACTGAGTCCATATTCTGTTAGAAAACAGACTGAGTTAGTAATTTCAGATGAGAATCTGAGTCAACATTCTGTTAAAACGCAGCTTGAGTGGGTAATATATAAAAGTAAACTGAGTCCATATTTTGTTCGAACACAGGCTGAGTGAATATTCTTTGAAAATAATCTGAATCCATATTCTCTTAAAACACTGGCTGAGTGAGTATTCTGCTAGAACACAGGCTGAGTGGGTATTATTTAAAAATAAAGTGAGTCCATAGTATTTAGAACACAGACTGAGTGAGTATTTTTTGAACAAAATCTGAGTCCACATTCTGTTAGAACAGAGGCTGAGTGAGTATTCCGTTAGAACACAGTCTGAGTGAGTATTCTTTAAAGACAGACTTAGTCCATATTCTGTTAGAGCACAGTCTGATTGAGTAATTTTTGAACAAAATCTTAGTCCACATTCTGTTAGAACACAGGCTGAGTGAGTATTCCGTTAGAACACAGTCTGAGTGAGTATTCTTTAAAGACAGACTTAGTCCACATTCTGTTAGAACACAGGCTGAGTGAGTATTCCGTTAGAACACAGTCTGAGTGAGTATTCTTTAAACATAGACTGCGTCCAAGTTCTGTTAGGACACAGACTGAGTTAGTAATTTTTGTTCTGAATCCATATTGTGATAGAACACAGGCTGAGTTAGTATTCTTTGAAAATAATCTGAATCCATATTCTGGTAGAACACTGGCTGAGTGAGTATGCTTTGAAAATAATCTGAGTCAATATCTTGTTAGAACACTTGCTGAGTTAGTATTTTGTTAAAACCCAGGCTCGGTGAGTATTTTGTTAGAACACAGGCTGAGTGCGTATTATTTAAAACTAAACTGAGTCCGTATTATTTAGAACACAGACTGAGTGAGTATTTTTTGAACAAAATCTGAGTCCACATTCTGTTAGAACACAGGCTGATTTAGTATTCTGTTAGAACACAGGCTAAGTGAGTGTTCTGTTAGAACACTGAACTGAGTGAGTATTCTTTAAACATAGACTGCGTCCAAATTCTGTTATGACACAGACTGAGTTAGTAATTTTTGATCTGAATCCACATTCTGTTAGAACACAGGCTGAGTTAGTATTCTTTGAAAATAGTCTGAATCCATATTCTGGTAGAACACTGGCTGAGTGAGTATTCTTTGAAAATAATCTGAATGCATATTCTGGTATAACACTGGCTGAATGAGTATTCTTTGAAAATAATCTGAGTCAATATCCTGTTAGAACACTTGCTGAATTAGTATTTTGTTAAAACCCAGGCTGAGTGAGTATTCTGTTAAAACACAGGCTGAGTGCGTATTATTTAAAAATAAACTGAGTCCATATTCTGTAAGAACACAGGCTGAGTGAGTATTCTTTTAACAAAACTGAGTCCACATTCCGTTAGGACACTGGCTTATGAGTATTCTGTTAGAAAACAGGCTGCGTGAGTATTCTTTAAACATAGACTGAGTCCATATTATATCAGAACCCAGGCTGAGTGAGTATACTGTTAGAACACAGGCTGAGTGAGTATTCTGGTAGAACAGAGGCTGAGTATTATGTTAGAACACAGGCTCAGTGTGCATTCTTTAAAAATAGACTTAGTCCATATTCTGTTAGAGCACAGGCTGAGTGAGTATTCTGTTAGAACACAGGCTGAGTGAGTGTTCTGTTAGAACACAGGCTGAGTGGTTATTATTTAAAAATAAACTGATTCCATATTCTGTTAGAACTCAGGCTGAGTATTCTTTTAACAAAATCTGAGTCCACATTCCCTTAGAACACAGGTTGAGTGAGTATTCTGTTAGAACACGGGCTGGGTGAGTATTCTCTTAGAACACAGGCTGAATGAGTATTATTTTAAAATAATCTGAATCCATATTCTGGTAGAACTCTCGTTGAGTGAGTATTCTGTTAGAACACAGGCTGCGTGAGTATTCTTTAAACATAGACTGAGTCCATATTCTGTTAGAAAACAGACTGAGTTAGTAATTTCAGATGAGAATCTGAGTCAACATTCTGTTAAAACGCAGCTTGAGTGGGTAATATATAAAAGTAAACTGAGTCCATATTTTGTTCGAACACAGGCTGAGTGAATATTCTTTGAAAATAATCTGAATCCATATTCTCTTAAAACACTGGCTGAGGGAGTATTCTGCTAGAACACAGGCTGAGTGGGTATTATTTAAAAATGAAGTGAGTCCATAGTATTTAGAACACAGACTGAGTGAGTATTCTTTAAAGACAGACTTAGTCCATATTCTGTTAGAGCACAGTCTGAGTGAGTAATTTTTGAACAAAATCTTAGTCCACATTCTGTTAGAACACAGGCTGAGTGAGTATTCCGTTAGAACACAGTCTGAGTGAGTATTCTTTAAACATAGACTGCGTCCAAATTCTGTTAGAACACAGACTGAGTTAGTAATTTTTGATCTGAATCCATATTCTGTTAGAACACAGGCTGAGTTAGTATTCTTTGATAATAATCTGACTCCATATTCTGGTATAACACTGGCTGAGTGAGTAGGCTTTGAAAATAATCTGAGTCAATATCTTGTTAGAACACTTGCTGAGTTAGTATTTTGTTAAAACCCAGGCTCGGTGAGTATTTTGTTAGAACACAGGCTGAGTGCGTATTATTTAAAAATAAACTGAGTCCGTATTATTTAGAACACAGACTGAGTGAGTATTTTTTGAACTAAATCTGAGTCCACATTCTGTTAGAACACAGGCTGATTTAGTATTCTGTTAGAACACAGGCTAAGTGCGTGTTCTGTTAGAACACTGAACTGAGTGAGTATTCTTTAAACATAGACTGCGTCCAAATTCCGTTAGACACAGACTGAGTTAGTAATTTTTGATCTGAATCCACATTCTGTTAGAACACAGGCTGAGTTAGTATTCTTTGAAAATAGTCTGAATCCATATTCTGGTAGAACACTGGCTGAGTGAGTATTCTTTGAAAATAATCTGAATGCATATTCTGGTATAACACTGGCTGAATGAGTATTCTTTGAAAATAATCTGAGTCAATATCCTGTTAGAACACTTGCTGAATTAGTATTTTGTTAAAACCCAGGCTGAGTGAATATTCTGTTAGAACACAGGCTGAGTGCATATTATTTAAAAATAAACTGAGTCCATATTCTGTAAGAACACAGGCTGAGTGAGTATTCTTTTAACAAAACTGAGTCCACATTCCGTTAGGACACTGGCTTATGAGTATTCTGTTAGAAAACAGGCTGAGTGAGTATTCTTTAAACATAGACTGAGTCCATATTATATCAGAACCCAGGCTGAGTGAGTATACTGTTAGAACACAGGCTGAGTGAGTATTCTGGTAGAACAGAGGCTGAGTATTATGTTAGAACACAGGCTCAGTGTGCATTCTTTAAAAATAGACTTAGTCCATATTCTGTTAGAGCACAGTCTGAGTGAGTAATTTTTGAACAAAATCTTAGTCCACATTCTGTTAGAACACAGGCTGAGTGAGTATTCCGTTAGAACACAGTCTGAGTGAGTATTCTTTAAACATAGACTGCGTCCAAATTCTGTTAGAACACAGACTGAGTTAGTAATTTTTGATCTGAATCAATATTCTGTTAGAACACAGGCTGAGTTAGTATTCTTTGATAATAATCTGACTCCATATTTTGGTATAACACTGGCTGAGTGAGTATGCTTTGAAAATAATCTGAGTCAATATCTTGTTAGAACACTTGCTGAGTTAGTATTTTGTTAAAACCCAGGCTCGGTGAGTATTTTGTTAGAACACAGGCTGAGTGCGTATTATTTAAAAATAAACTGAGTCCGTATTATTTAGAACACAGACTGAGTGAGTATTTTTTGAACTAAATCTGAGTCCACATTCTGTTAGAACACAGGCTGATTTAGTATTCTGTTAGAACACAGGCTAAGTGCGTGTTCTGTTAGAACACTGAACTGAGTGAGTATTCTTTAAACATAGACTGCGTCCAAATTCCGTTAGGACACAGACTGAGTTAGTAATTTTTGATCTGAATCCACATTCTGTTAGAACACAGGCTGAGTTAGTATTCTTTGAAAATAGTCTGAATCCATATTCTGGTAGAACACTGGCTGAGTGAGTATTCTTTGAAAATAATCTGAATGCATATTCTGGTATAACACTGGCTGAATGAGTATTCTTTGAAAATAATCTGAGTCAATATCCTGTTAGAACACTTGCTGAATTAGTATTTTGTTAAAACCCAGGCTGAGTGAGTATTCTGTTAGAACACAGGCTGAGTGCGTATTATTTAAAAATAAACTGAGTCCATATTCTGTAAGAACACAGGCTGAGTGAGTATTCTTTTAACAAAACTGAGTCCACATTCCGTTAGGACACTGGCTTATGAGTATTCTGTTAGAAAACAGGCTGAGTGAGTATTCTTTAAACATAGACTGAGTCCATATTATATCAGAACCCAGGCTGAGTGAGTATACTGTTAGAACACAGGCTGAGTGAGTATTCTGGTAGAACAGAGGCTGAGTATTATGTTAGAACACAGGCTCAGTGTGCATTCTTTAAAAATAGACTTAGTCCATATTCTGTTAGAGCACAGGCTGAGTGAGTATTCTGTTAGAACACAGGCTGAGTGAGTGTTCTGTTAGAACACAGGCTGAGTGTTTATTATTTAAAAATAAACTGATTCCATATTCTGTTAGAACTCAGGCTGAGTATTCTTTTAACAAAATCTGAGTCCACATTCCCTTAGAACACAGGTTGAGTGAGTATTCTGTTAGAACACGGGCTGGGTGAGTATTCTCTTAGAACACAGGCTGAATGAGTATTATTTTAAAATAATCTGAATACATATTCTGGTAGAACTCTCGTTGAGTGAGTATTCTGTTAGAACACAGGCTGAGTGAGTATTCTTTAAACATAGACTGAGTCCATATTCTGTTAGAAAACAGACTGAGTTAGTAATTTTAGATGAGAATCTGAGTCAACATTCTGTTAAAACGCAGCTTGAGTGGGTAATATATAAAAGTAAACTGAGTCCATATTTTGTTCGAACACAGGCTGAGTGAATATTCTTTGAAAATAATCTGAATCCATATTCTCTTAAAACACTGGCTGAGTGAGTATTCTGCTAGAACACAGGCTGAGTGGGTATTATTTAAAAATAAAGTGAGTCCATAGTATTTAGAACACAGACTGAGTGAGTATTTTTTGAACAAAATCTGAGTCCACATTCTGTTAGAACAGAGGCTGAGTGAGTATTCCGTTAGAACACAGTCTGAGTGAGTATTCTTTAAAGACAGACTTAGTCCATATTCTGTTAGAGCACAGTCTGATTGAGTAATTTTTGAACAAAATCTTAGTCCACATTCTGTTAGAACACAGGCTGAGTGAGTATTCCGTTAGAACACAGTCTGAGTGAGTATTCTTTAAAGACAGACTTAGTCCACATTCTGTTAGAACACAGGCTGAGTGAGTATTCCGTTAGAACACAGTCTGAGTGAGTATTCTTTAAACATAGACTGCGTCCAAATTCTGTTAGGACACAGACTGAGTTAGTAATTTTTGTTCTGAATCCATATTGTGATAGAACACAGGCTGAGTTAGTATTCTTTGAAAATAATCTGAATCCATATTCTGGTAGAACACTGGCTGAGTGAGTATGCTTTGAAAATAATCTGAGTCAATATCTTGTTAGAACACTTGCTGAGTTAGTATTTTGTTAAAACCCAGGCTCGGTGAGTATTTTGTTAGAACACAGGCTGAGTGCGTATTATTTAAAACTAAACTGAGTCCGTATTATTTAGAACACAGACTGAGTGAGTATTTTTTGAACAAAATCTGAGTCCACATTCTGTTAGAACACAGGCTGATTTAGTATTCTGTTAGAACACAGGCTAAGTGAGTGTTCTGTTAGAACACTGAACTGAGTGAGTATTCTTTAAACATAGACTGCGTCCAAATTCTGTTAGGACACAGACTGAGTTAGTAATTTTTGATCTGAATCCACATTCTGTTAGAACACAGGCTGAGTTAGTATTCTTTGAAAATAGTCTGAATCCATATTCTGGTAGAACACTGGCTGAGTGAGTATTCTTTGAAAATAATCTGAATGCATATTCTGGTATAACACTGGCTGAATGAGTATTCTTTGAAAATAATCTGAGTCAATATCCTGTTAGAACACTTGCTGAATTAGTATTTTGTTAAAACCCAGGCTGAGTGAGTATTCTGTTAAAACACAGGCTGAGTGCGTATTATTTAAAAATAAACTGAGTCCATATTCTGTAAGAACACAGGCTGAGTGAGTATTCTTTTAACAAAACTGAGTCCACATTCCGTTAGGACACTGGCTTATGAGTATTCTGTTAGAAAACAGGCTGAGTGAGTATTCTTTAAACATAGACTGAGTCCATATTATATCAGAACCCAGGCTGAGTGAGTATACTGTTAGAACACAGGCTGAGTGAGTATTCTGGTAGAACAGAGGCTGAGTATTATGTTAGAACACAGGCTCAGTGTGCATTCTTTAAAAATAGACTTAGTCCATATTCTGTTAGAGCACAGGCTGAGTGAGTATTCTGTTAGAACACAGGCTGAGTGAGTGTTCTGTTAGAACACAGGCTGAGTGGTTATTATTTAAAAATAAACTGATTCCATATTCTGTTAGAACTCAGGCTGAGTATTCTTTTAACAAAATCTGAGTCCACATTCCCTTAGAACACAGGTTGAGTGAGTATTCTGTTAGAACACGGGCTGGGTGAGTATTCTCTTAGAACACAGGCTGAATGAGTATTATTTTAAAATAATCTGAATCCATATTCTGGTAGAACTCTCGTTGAGTGAGTATTCTGTTAGAACACAGGCTGAGTGAGTATTCTTTAAACATAGACTGAGTCCATATTCTGTTAGAAAACAGACTGAGTTAGTAATTTCAGATGAGAATCTGAGTCAACATTCTGTTAAAACGCAGCTTGAGTGGGTAATATATAAAAGTAAACTGAGTCCATATTTTGTTCGAACACAGGCTGAGTGAATATTCTTTGAAAATAATCTGAATCCATATTCTCTTAAAACACTGGCTGAGTGAGTATTCTGCTAGAACACAGGCTGAGTGGGTATTATTTAAAAATGAAGTGAGTCCATAGTATTTAGAACACAGACTGAGTGAGTATTCTTTAAAGACAGACTTAGTCCATATTCTGTTAGAGCACAGTCTGAGTGAGTAATTTTTGAACAAAATCTTAGTCCACATTCTGTTAGAACACAGGCTGAGTGAGTATTCCGTTAGAACACAGTCTGAGTGAGTATTCTTTAAACATAGACTGCGTCCAAATTCTGTTAGAACACAGACTGAGTTAGTAATTTTTGATCTGAATCCATATTCTGTTAGAACACAGGCTGAGTTAGTATTCTTTGATAATAATCTGACTCCATATTCTGGTATAACACTGGCTGAGTGAGTATGCTTTGAAAATAATCTGAGTCAATATCTTGTTAGAACACTTGCTGAGTTAGTATTTTGTTAAAACCCAGGCTCGGTGAGTATTTTGTTAGAACACAGGCTGAGTGCGTATTATTTAAAAATAAACTGAGTCCGTATTATTTAGAACACAGACTGAGTGAGTATTTTTTGAACTAAATCTGAGTCCACATTCTGTTAGAACACAGGCTGATTTAGTATTCTGTTAGAACACAGGCTAAGTTCGTGTTCTGTTAGAACACTGAACTGAGTGAGTATTCTTTAAACATAGACTGCGTCCAAATTCCGTTAGACACAGACTGAGTTAGTAATTTTTGATCTGAATCCACATTCTGTTAGAACACAGGCTGAGTTAGTATTCTTTGAAAATAGTCTGAATCCATATTCTGGTAGAACACTGGCTGAGTGAGTATGCTTTGAAAATAATCTGAGTCAATATCTTGTTAGAACACTTGCTGAGTTAGTATTTTGTTAAAACCCAGGCTCGGTGAGTATTTTGTTAGAACACAGGCTGAGTGCGTATTATTTAAAACTAAACTGAGTCCGTATTATTTAGAACACAGACTGAGTGAGTATTTTTTGAACAAAATCTGAGTCCACATTCTGTTAGAACACAGGCTGATTTAGTATTCTGTTAGAACACAGGCTAAGTGAGTGTTCTGTTAGAACACTGAACTGAGTGAGTATTCTTTAAACATAGACTGCGTCCAAATTCTGTTAGGACACAGACTGAGTTAGTAATTTTTGATCTGAATCCACATTCTGTTAGAACACAGGCTGAGTTAGTATTCTTTGAAAATAGTCTGAATCCATATTCTGGTAGAACACTGGCTGAGTGAGTATTCTTTGAAAATAATCTGAATGCATATTCTGGTATAACACTGGCTGAATGAGTATTCTTTGAAAATAATCTGAGTCAATATCCTGTTAGAACACTTGCTGAATTAGTATTTTGTTAAAACCCAGGCTGAGTGAGTATTCTGTTAAAACACAGGCTGAGTGCGTATTATTTAAAAATAAACTGAGTCCATATTCTGTAAGAACACAGGCTGAGTGAGTATTCTTTTAACAAAACTGAGTCCACATTCCGTTAGGACACTGGCTTATGAGTATTCTGTTAGAAAACAGGCTGCGTGAGTATTCTTTAAACATAGACTGAGTCCATATTATATCAGAACCCAGGCTGAGTGAGTATACTGTTAGAACACAGGCTGAGTGAGTATTCTGGTAGAACAGAGGCTGAGTATTATGTTAGAACACAGGCTCAGTGTGCATTCTTTAAAAATAGACTTAGTCCATATTCTGTTAGAGCACAGGCTGAGTGAGTATTCTGTTAGAACACAGGCTGAGTGAGTGTTCTGTTAGAACACAGGCTGAGTGGTTATTATTTAAAAATAAACTGATTCCATATTCTGTTAGAACTCAGGCTGAGTATTCTTTTAACAAAATCTGAGTCCACATTCCCTTAGAACACAGGTTGAGTGAGTATTCTGTTAGAACACGGGCTGGGTGAGTATTCTCTTAGAACACAGGCTGAATGAGTATTATTTTAAAATAATCTGAATCCATATTCTGGTAGAACTCTCGTTGAGTGAGTATTCTGTTAGAACACAGGCTGCGTGAGTATTCTTTAAACATAGACTGAGTCCATATTCTGTTAGAAAACAGACTGAGTTAGTAATTTCAGATGAGAATCTGAGTCAACATTCTGTTAAAACGCAGCTTGAGTGGGTAATATATAAAAGTAAACTGAGTCCATATTTTGTTCGAACACAGGCTGAGTGAATATTCTTTGAAAATAATCTGAATCCATATTCTCTTAAAACACTGGCTGAGGGAGTATTCTGCTAGAACACAGGCTGAGTGGGTATTATTTAAAAATGAAGTGAGTCCATAGTATTTAGAACACAGACTGAGTGAGTATTCTTTAAAGACAGACTTAGTCCATATTCTGTTAGAGCACAGTCTGAGTGAGTAATTTTTGAACAAAATCTTAGTCCACATTCTGTTAGAACACAGGCTGAGTGAGTATTCCGTTAGAACACAGTCTGAGTGAGTATTCTTTAAACATAGACTGCGTCCAAATTCTGTTAGAACACAGACTGAGTTAGTAATTTTTGATCTGAATCCATATTCTGTTAGAACACAGGCTGAGTTAGTATTCTTTGATAATAATCTGACTCCATATTCTGGTATAACACTGGCTGAGTGAGTAGGCTTTGAAAATAATCTGAGTCAATATCTTGTTAGAACACTTGCTGAGTTAGTATTTTGTTAAAACCCAGGCTCGGTGAGTATTTTGTTAGAACACAGGCTGAGTGCGTATTATTTAAAAATAAACTGAGTCCGTATTATTTAGAACACAGACTGAGTGAGTATTTTTTGAACTAAATCTGAGTCCACATTCTGTTAGAACACAGGCTGATTTAGTATTCTGTTAGAACACAGGCTAAGTGCGTGTTCTGTTAGAACACTGAACTGAGTGAGTATTCTTTAAACATAGACTGCGTCCAAATTCCGTTAGACACAGACTGAGTTAGTAATTTTTGATCTGAATCCACATTCTGTTAGAACACAGGCTGAGTTAGTATTCTTTGAAAATAGTCTGAATCCATATTCTGGTAGAACACTGGCTGAGTGAGTATTCTTTGAAAATAATCTGAATGCATATTCTGGTATAACACTGGCTGAATGAGTATTCTTTGAAAATAATCTGAGTCAATATCCTGTTAGAACACTTGCTGAATTAGTATTTTGTTAAAACCCAGGCTGAGTGAATATTCTGTTAGAACACAGGCTGAGTGCATATTATTTAAAAATAAACTGAGTCCATATTCTGTAAGAACACAGGCTGAGTGAGTATTCTTTTAACAAAACTGAGTCCACATTCCGTTAGGACACTGGCTTATGAGTATTCTGTTAGAAAACAGGCTGAGTGAGTATTCTTTAAACATAGACTGAGTCCATATTATATCAGAACCCAGGCTGAGTGAGTATACTGTTAGAACACAGGCTGAGTGAGTATTCTGGTAGAACAGAGGCTGAGTATTATGTTAGAACACAGGCTCAGTGTGCATTCTTTAAAAATAGACTTAGTCCATATTCTGTTAGAGCACAGTCTGAGTGAGTAATTTTTGAACAAAATCTTAGTCCACATTCTGTTAGAACACAGGCTGAGTGAGTATTCCGTTAGAACACAGTCTGAGTGAGTATTCTTTAAACATAGACTGCGTCCAAATTCTGTTAGAACACAGACTGAGTTAGTAATTTTTGATCTGAATCAATATTCTGTTAGAACACAGGCTGAGTTAGTATTCTTTGATAATAATCTGACTCCATATTTTGGTATAACACTGGCTGAGTGAGTATGCTTTGAAAATAATCTGAGTCAATATCTTGTTAGAACACTTGCTGAGTTAGTATTTTGTTAAAACCCAGGCTCGGTGAGTATTTTGTTAGAACACAGGCTGAGTGCGTATTATTTAAAAATAAACTGAGTCCGTATTATTTAGAACACAGACTGAGTGAGTATTTTTTGAACTAAATCTGAGTCCACATTCTGTTAGAACACAGGCTGATTTAGTATTCTGTTAGAACACAGGCTAAGTGCGTGTTCTGTTAGAACACTGAACTGAGTGAGTATTCTTTAAACATAGACTGCGTCCAAATTCCGTTAGGACACAGACTGAGTTAGTAATTTTTGATCTGAATCCACATTCTGTTAGAACACAGGCTGAGTTAGTATTCTTTGAAAATAGTCTGAATCCATATTCTGGTAGAACACTGGCTGAGTGAGTATTCTTTGAAAATAATCTGAATGCATATTCTGGTATAACACTGGCTGAATGAGTATTCTTTGAAAATAATCTGAGTCAATATCCTGTTAGAACACTTGCTGAATTAGTATTTTGTTAAAACCCAGGCTGAGTGAGTATTCTGTTAGAACACAGGCTGAGTGCGTATTATTTAAAAATAAACTGAGTCCATATTCTGTAAGAACACAGGCTGAGTGAGTATTCTTTTAACAAAACTGAGTCCACATTCCGTTAGGACACTGGCTTATGAGTATTCTGTTAGAAAACAGGCTGAGTGAGTATTCTTTAAACATAGACTGAGTCCATATTATATCAGAACCCAGGCTGAGTGAGTATACTGTTAGAACACAGGCTGAGTGAGTATTCTGGTAGAACAGAGGCTGAGTATTATGTTAGAACACAGGCTCAGTGTGCATTCTTTAAAAATAGACTTAGTCCATATTCTGTTAGAGCACAGGCTGAGTGAGTATTCTGTTAGAACACAGGCTGAGTGAGTGTTCTGTTAGAACACAGGCTGAGTGTTTATTATTTAAAAATAAACTGATTCCATATTCTGTTAGAACTCAGGCTGAGTATTCTTTTAACAAAATCTGAGTCCACATTCCCTTAGAACACAGGTTGAGTGAGTATTCTGTTAGAACACGGGCTGGGTGAGTATTCTCTTAGAACACAGGCTGAATGAGTATTATTTTAAAATAATCTGAATACATATTCTGGTAGAACTCTCGTTGAGTGAGTATTCTGTTAGAACACAGGCTGAGTGAGTATTCTTTAAACATAGACTGAGTCCATATTCTGTTAGAAAACAGACTGAGTTAGTAATTTTAGATGAGAATCTGAGTCAACATTCTGTTAAAACGCAGCTTGAGTGGGTAATATATAAAAGTAAACTGAGTCCATATTTTGTTCGAACACAGGCTGAGTGAATATTCTTTGAAAATAATCTGAATCCATATTCTCTTAAAACACTGGCTGAGTGAGTATTCTGCTAGAACACAGGCTGAGTGGGTATTATTTAAAAATAAAGTGAGTCCATAGTATTTAGAACACAGACTGAGTGAGTATTTTTTGAACAAAATCTGAGTCCACATTCTGTTAGAACAGAGGCTGAGTGAGTATTCCGTTAGAACACAGTCTGAGTGAGTATTCTTTAAAGACAGACTTAGTCCATATTCTGTTAGAGCACAGTCTGATTGAGTAATTTTTGAACAAAATCTTAGTCCACATTCTGTTAGAACACAGGCTGAGTGAGTATTCCGTTAGAACACAGTCTGAGTGAGTATTCTTTAAAGACAGACTTAGTCCACATTCTGTTAGAACACAGGCTGAGTGAGTATTCCGTTAGAACACAGTCTGAGTGAGTATTCTTTAAACATAGACTGCGTCCAAATTCTGTTAGGACACAGACTGAGTTAGTAATTTTTGTTCTGAATCCATATTGTGATAGAACACAGGCTGAGTTAGTATTCTTTGAAAATAATCTGAATCCATATTCTGGTAGAACACTGGCTGAGTGAGTATGCTTTGAAAATAATCTGAGTCAATATCTTGTTAGAACACTTGCTGAGTTAGTATTTTGTTAAAACCCAGGCTCGGTGAGTATTTTGTTAGAACACAGGCTGAGTGCGTATTATTTAAAACTAAACTGAGTCCGTATTATTTAGAACACAGACTGAGTGAGTATTTTTTGAACAAAATCTGAGTCCACATTCTGTTAGAACACAGGCTGATTTAGTATTCTGTTAGAACACAGGCTAAGTGAGTGTTCTGTTAGAACACTGAACTGAGTGAGTATTCTTTAAACATAGACTGCGTCCAAATTCTGTTAGGACACAGACTGAGTTAGTAATTTTTGATCTGAATCCACATTCTGTTAGAACACAGGCTGAGTTAGTATTCTTTGAAAATAGTCTGAATCCATATTCTGGTAGAACACTGGCTGAGTGAGTATTCTTTGAAAATAATCTGAATGCATATTCTGGTATAACACTGGCTGAATGAGTATTCTTTGAAAATAATCTGAGTCAATATCCTGTTAGAACACTTGCTGAATTAGTATTTTGTTAAAACCCAGGCTGAGTGAGTATTCTGTTAAAACACAGGCTGAGTGCGTATTATTTAAAAATAAACTGAGTCCATATTCTGTAAGAACACAGGCTGAGTGAGTATTCTTTTAACAAAACTGAGTCCACATTCCGTTAGGACACTGGCTTATGAGTATTCTGTTAGAAAACAGGCTGAGTGAGTATTCTTTAAACATAGACTGAGTCCATATTATATCAGAACCCAGGCTGAGTGAGTATACTGTTAGAACACAGGCTGAGTGAGTATTCTGGTAGAACAGAGGCTGAGTATTATGTTAGAACACAGGCTCAGTGTGCATTCTTTAAAAATAGACTTAGTCCATATTCTGTTAGAGCACAGGCTGAGTGAGTATTCTGTTAGAACACAGGCTGAGTGAGTGTTCTGTTAGAACACAGGCTGAGTGGTTATTATTTAAAAATAAACTGATTCCATATTCTGTTAGAACTCAGGCTGAGTATTCTTTTAACAAAATCTGAGTCCACATTCCCTTAGAACACAGGTTGAGTGAGTATTCTGTTAGAACACGGGCTGGGTGAGTATTCTCTTAGAACACAGGCTGAATGAGTATTATTTTAAAATAATCTGAATCCATATTCTGGTAGAACTCTCGTTGAGTGAGTATTCTGTTAGAACACAGGCTGAGTGAGTATTCTTTAAACATAGACTGAGTCCATATTCTGTTAGAAAACAGACTGAGTTAGTAATTTCAGATGAGAATCTGAGTCAACATTCTGTTAAAACGCAGCTTGAGTGGGTAATATATAAAAGTAAACTGAGTCCATATTTTGTTCGAACACAGGCTGAGTGAATATTCTTTGAAAATAATCTGAATCCATATTCTCTTAAAACACTGGCTGAGTGAGTATTCTGCTAGAACACAGGCTGAGTGGGTATTATTTAAAAATGAAGTGAGTCCATAGTATTTAGAACACAGACTGAGTGAGTATTCTTTAAAGACAGACTTAGTCCATATTCTGTTAGAGCACAGTCTGAGTGAGTAATTTTTGAACAAAATCTTAGTCCACATTCTGTTAGAACACAGGCTGAGTGAGTATTCCGTTAGAACACAGTCTGAGTGAGTATTCTTTAAACATAGACTGCGTCCAAATTCTGTTAGAACACAGACTGAGTTAGTAATTTTTGATCTGAATCCATATTCTGTTAGAACACAGGCTGAGTTAGTATTCTTTGATAATAATCTGACTCCATATTCTGGTATAACACTGGCTGAGTGAGTATGCTTTGAAAATAATCTGAGTCAATATCTTGTTAGAACACTTGCTGAGTTAGTATTTTGTTAAAACCCAGGCTCGGTGAGTATTTTGTTAGAACACAGGCTGAGTGCGTATTATTTAAAAATAAACTGAGTCCGTATTATTTAGAACACAGACTGAGTGAGTATTTTTTGAACTAAATCTGAGTCCACATTCTGTTAGAACACAGGCTGATTTAGTATTCTGTTAGAACACAGGCTAAGTTCGTGTTCTGTTAGAACACTGAACTGAGTGAGTATTCTTTAAACATAGACTGCGTCCAAATTCCGTTAGACACAGACTGAGTTAGTAATTTTTGATCTGAATCCACATTCTGTTAGAACACAGGCTGAGTTAGTATTCTTTGAAAATAGTCTGAATCCATATTCTGGTAGAACACTGGCTGAGTGAGTATTCTTTGAAAATAATCTGAATGCATATTCTGGTATAACACTGGCTGAATGAGTATTCTTTGAAAATAATCTGAGTCAATATCCTGTTAGAACACTTGCTGAATTAGTATTTTGTTAAAACCCAGGCTGAGTGAGTATTCTGTTAGAACACAGGCTGAGTGCATATTATTTAAAAATAAACTGAGTCCATATTCTGTAAGAACACAGGCTGAGTGAGTATTCTTTTAACAAAACTGAGTCCACATTCCGTTAGGACACTGGCTTATGAGTATTCTGTTAGAAAACAGGCTGAGTGAGTATTCTTTAAACATAGACTGAGTCCATATTATATCAGAACCCAGGCTGAGTGAGTATACTGTTAGAACACAGGCTGAGTGAGTATTCTGGTAGAACAGAGGCTGAGTATTATGTTAGAACACAGGCTCAGTGTGCATTCTTTAAAAATAGACTTAGTCCATATTCTGTTAGAGCACAGGCTGAGTGAGTATTCTGTTAGAACACAGGCTGAGTGAGTGTTCTGTTAGAACACAGGCTGAGTGGTTATTATTTAAAAATAAACTGATTCCATATTCTGTTAGAACTCAGGCTGAGTATTCTTTTAACAAAATCTGAGTCCACATTCCCTTAGAACACAGGTTGAGTGAGTATTCTGTTAGAACACGGGCTGGGTGAGTATTCTCTTAGAACACAGGCTGAATGAGTATTATTTTAAAATAATCTGAATCCATATTCTGGTAGAACTCTCGTTGAGTGAGTATTCTGTTAGAACACAGGCTGAGTGAGTATTCTTTAAACATAGACTGAGTCCATATTCTGTTAGAAAACAGACTGAGTTAGAAATTTCAGATGAGAATCTGAGTCAACATTCTGTTAAAACGCAGCTTGAGTGGGTAATATATAAAAGTAAACTGAGTCCATATTTTGTTCGAACACAGGCTGAGTGAATATTCTTTGAAAATAATCTGAATCCATATTCTCTTAAAACACTGGCTGAGTGAGTATTCTGCTAGAACACAGGCTGAGTGGGTATTATTTAAAAATAAAGTGAGTCCATAGTATTTAGAACACAGACTGAGTGAGTATTTTTTGAACAAAATCTGAGTCCACATTCTGTTAGAACAGAGGCTGAGTGAGTATTCCGTTAGAACACAGTCTGAGTGAGTATTCTTTAAAGACAGACTTAGTCCATATTCTGTTAGAGCACAGTCTGAGTGAGTAATTTTTGAACAAAATCTTAGTCCACATTCTGTTAGAACACAGTCTGAGTGAGTATTCCGTTAGAACACAGTCTGAGTGAGTATTCTTTAAAGACAGACTTAGTCCACATTCTGTTAGAACACAGGCTGAGTGAGTATTCCGTTAGAACACAGTCTGAGTGAGTATTCTTTAAACATAGACTGCGTCCAAATTCTGTTAGGACACAGACTGAGTTAGTAATTTTTGTTCTGAATCCATATTGTGATAGAACACAGGCTGAGTTAGTATTCTTTGAAAATAATCTGAATCCATATTCTGGTAGAACACTGGCTGAGTGAGTATGCTTTGAAAATAATCTGAGTCAATATCTTGTTAGAACACTTGCTGAGTTAGTATTTTGTTAAAACCCAGGCTCGGTGAGTATTTTGTTAGAACACAGGCTGAGTGCGTATTATTTAAAACTAAACTGAGTCCGTATTATTTAGAACACAGACTGAGTGAGTATTTTTTGAACAAAATCTGAGTCCACATTCTGTTAGAACACAGGCTGATTTAGTATTCTGTTAGAACACAGGCTAAGTGAGTGTTCTGTTAGAACACTGAACTGAGTGAGTATTCTTTAAACATAGACTGCGTCCAAATTCTGTTATGACACAGACTGAGTTAGTAATTTTTGATCTGAATCCACATTCTGTTAGAACACAGGCTGAGTTAGTATTCTTTGAAAATAGTCTGAATCCATATTCTGGTAGAACACTGGCTGAGTGAGTATTCTTTGAAAATAATCTGAATGCATATTCTGGTATAACACTGGCTGAATGAGTATTCTTTGAAAATAATCTGAGTCAATATCCTGTTAGAACACTTGCTGAATTAGTATTTTGTTAAAACCCAGGCTGAGTGAGTATTTTGTTAGAACACAGGCTGAGTGCGTATTATTTAAAAATAAACTGAGTCCATATTCTGTAAGAACACAGGCTGAGTGAGTATTCTTTTAACAAAACTGAGTCCACATTCCGTTAGGACACTGGCTTATGAGTATTCTGTTAGAAAACAGGCTGAGTGAGTATTCTTTAAACATAGACTGAGTCCATATTATATCAGAACCCAGGCTGAGTGAGTATACTGTTAGAACACAGGCTGAGTGAGTATTCTGGTAGAACAGAGGCTGAGTATTATGTTAGAACACAGGCTCAGTGTGCATTCTTTAAAAATAGACTTAGTCCATATTCTGTTAGAGCACAGGCTGAGTGAGTATTCTGTTAGAACACAGGCTGAGTGAGTGTTCTGTTAGAACACAGGCTGAGTGGTTATTATTTAAAAATAAACTGATTCCATATTCTGTTAGAACTCAGGCTGAGTATTCTTTTAACAAAATCTGAGTCCACATTTTCTTAGAACACAGGTTGAGTGAGTATTCTGTTAGAACACGGGCTGGGTGAGTATTCTCTTAGAACACAGGCTGAATGAGTATTATTTTAAAATAATCTGAATCCATATTCTGGTAGAACTCTCGTTGAGTGAGTATTCTGTTAGAACACAGGCTGAGTGAGTATTCTTTAAACATAGACTGAGTCCATATTCTGTTAGAAAACAGACTGAGTTAGTAATTTCAGATGAGAATCTGAGTCAACATTCTGTTAAAACGCAGCTTGAGTGGGTAATATATAAAAGTAAACTGAGTCCATATTTTGTTCGAACACAGGCTGAGTGAATATTCTTTGAAAATAATCTGAATCCATATTCTCTTAAAACACTGGCTGAGTGAGTATTCTGCTAGAACACAGGCTGAGTGGGTATTATTTAAAAATGAAGTGAGTCCATAGTATTTAGAACACAGACTGAGTGAGTATTCTTTAAAGACAGACTTAGTCCATATTCTGTTAGAGCACAGTCTGAGTGAGTAATTTTTGAACAAAATCTTAGTCCACATTCTGTTAGAACACAGGCTGAGTGAGTATTCCGTTAGAACACAGTCTGAGTGAGTATTCTTTAAACATAGACTGCGTCCAAATTCTGTTAGAACACAGACTGAGTTAGTAATTTTTGATCTGAATCCATATTCTGTTAGAACACAGGCTGAGTTAGTATTCTTTGATAATAATCTGACTCCATATTCTGGTATAACACTGGCTGAGTGAGTATGCTTTGAAAATAATCTGAGTCAATATCTTGTTAGAACACTTGCTGAGTTAGTATTTTGTTAAAACCCAGGCTCGGTGAGTATTTTGTTAGAACACAGGCTGAGTGCGTATTATTTAAAAATAAACTGAGTCCGTATTATTTAGAACACAGACTGAGTGAGTATTTTTTGAACTAAATCTGAGTCCACATTCTGTTAGAACACAGGCTGATTTAGTATTCTGTTAGAACACAGGCTAAGTTCGTGTTCTGTTAGAACACTGAACTGAGTGAGTATTCTTTAAACATAGACTGCGTCCAAATTCCGTTAGACACAGACTGAGTTAGTAATTTTTGATCTGAATCCACATTCTGTTAGAACACAGGCTGAGTTAGTATTCTTTGAAAATAGTCTGAATCCATATTCTGGTAGAACACTGGCTGAGTGAGTATTCTTTGAAAATAATCTGAATGCATATTCTGGTATAACACTGGCTGAATGAGTATTCTTTGAAAATAATCTGAGTCAATATCCTGTTAGAACACTTGCTGAATTAGTATTTTGTTAAAACCCAGGCTGAGTGAGTATTCTGTTAGAACACAGGCTGAGTGCATATTATTTAAAAATAAACTGAGTCCATATTCTGTAAGAACACAGGCTGAGTGAGTATTCTTTTAACAAAACTGAGTCCACATTCCGTTAGGACACTGGCTTATGAGTATTCTGTTAGAAAACAGGCTGAGTGAGTATTCTTTAAACATAGACTGAGTCCATATTATATCAGAACCCAGGCTGAGTGAGTATACTGTTAGAACACAGGCTGAGTGAGTATTCTGGTAGAACAGAGGCTGAGTATTATGTTAGAACACAGGCTCAGTGTGCATTCTTTAAAAATAGACTTAGTCCATATTCTGTTAGAGCACAGGCTGAGTGAGTATTCTGTTAGAACACAGGCTGAGTGAGTGTTCTGTTAGAACACAGGCTGAGTGGTTATTATTTAAAAATAAACTGATTCCATATTCTGTTAGAACTCAGGCTGAGTATTCTTTTAACAAAATCTGAGTCCACATTCCCTTAGAACACAGGTTGAGTGAGTATTCTGTTAGAACACGGGCTGGGTGAGTATTCTCTTAGAACACAGGCTGAATGAGTATTATTTTAAAATAATCTGAATCCATATTCTGGTAGAACTCTCGTTGAGTGAGTATTCTGTTAGAACACAGGCTGAGTGAGTATTCTTTAAACATAGACTGAGTCCATATTCTGTTAGAAAACAGACTGAGTTAGAAATTTCAGATGAGAATCTGAGTCAACATTCTGTTAAAACGCAGCTTGAGTGGGTAATATATAAAAGTAAACTGAGTCCATATTTTGTTCGAACACAGGCTGAGTGAATATTCTTTGAAAATAATCTGAATCCATATTCTCTTAAAACACTGGCTGAGTGAGTATTCTGCTAGAACACAGGCTGAGTGGGTATTATTTAAAAATAAAGTGAGTCCATAGTATTTAGAACACAGACTGAGTGAGTATTTTTTGAACAAAATCTGAGTCCACATTCTGTTAGAACAGAGGCTGAGTGAGTATTCCGTTAGAACACAGTCTGAGTGAGTATTCTTTAAAGACAGACTTAGTCCATATTCTGTTAGAGCACAGTCTGAGTGAGTAATTTTTGAACAAAATCTTAGTCCACATTCTGTTAGAACACAGTCTGAGTGAGTATTCCGTTAGAACACAGTCTGAGTGAGTATTCTTTAAAGACAGACTTAGTCCACATTCTGTTAGAACACAGGCTGAGTGAGTATTCCGTTAGAACACAGTCTGAGTGAGTATTCTTTAAACATAGACTGCGTCCAAATTCTGTTAGGACACAGACTGAGTTAGTAATTTTTGTTCTGAATCCATATTGTGATAGAACACAGGCTGAGTTAGTATTCTTTGAAAATAATCTGAATCCATATTCTGGTAGAACACTGGCTGAGTGAGTATGCTTTGAAAATAATCTGAGTCAATATCTTGTTAGAACACTTGCTGAGTTAGTATTTTGTTAAAACCCAGGCTCGGTGAGTATTTTGTTAGAACACAGGCTGAGTGCGTATTATTTAAAACTAAACTGAGTCCGTATTATTTAGAACACAGACTGAGTGAGTATTTTTTGAACAAAATCTGAGTCCACATTCTGTTAGAACACAGGCTGATTTAGTATTCTGTTAGAACACAGGCTAAGTGAGTGTTCTGTTAGAACACTGAACTGAGTGAGTATTCTTTAAACATAGACTGCGTCCAAATTCTGTTATGACACAGACTGAGTTAGTAATTTTTGATCTGAATCCACATTCTGTTAGAACACAGGCTGAGTTAGTATTCTTTGAAAATAGTCTGAATCCATATTCTGGTAGAACACTGGCTGAGTGAGTATTCTTTGAAAATAATCTGAATGCATATTCTGGTATAACACTGGCTGAATGAGTATTCTTTGAAAATAATCTGAGTCAATATCCTGTTAGAACACTTGCTGAATTAGTATTTTGTTAAAACCCAGGCTGAGTGAGTATTTTGTTAGAACACAGGCTGAGTGCGTATTATTTAAAAATAAACTGAGTCCATATTCTGTAAGAACACAGGCTGAGTGAGTATTCTTTTAACAAAACTGAGTCCACATTCCGTTAGGACACTGGCTTATGAGTATTCTGTTAGAAAACAGGCTGAGTGAGTATTCTTTAAACATAGACTGAGTCCATATTATATCAGAACCCAGGCTGAGTGAGTATACTGTTAGAACACAGGCTGAGTGAATATTCTGGTAGAACAGAGGCTGAGTATTATGTTAGAACACAGGCTCAGTGTGCATTCTTTAAAAATAGACTTAGTCCATATTCTGTTAGAGCACAGGCTGAGTGAGTATTCTGTTAGAACACAGGCTGAGTGAGTGTTCTGTTAGAACACAGGCTGAGTGGTTATTATTTAAAAATAAACTGATTCCATATTCTGTTAGAACTCAGGCTGAGTATTCTTTTAACAAAATCTGAGTCCACATTCCCTTAGAACACAGGTTGAGTGAGTATTCTGTTAGAACACGGGCTGGGTGAGTATTCTCTTAGAACACAGGCTGAATGAGTATTATTTTAAAATAATCTGAATCCATATTCTGGTAGAACTCTCGTTGAGTGAGTATTCTGTTAGAACACAGGCTGAGTGAGTATTCTTTAAACATAGACTGAGTCCATATTCTGTTAGAAAACAGACTGAGTTAGTAATTTCAGATGAGAATCTGAGTCAACATTCTGTTAAAACGCAGCTTGAGTGGGTAATATATAAAAGTAAACTGAGTCCATATTTTGTTCGAACACAGGCTGAGTGAATATTCTTTGAAAATAATCTGAATCCATATTCTCTTAAAACACTGGCTGAGTGAGTATTCTGCTAGAACACAGGCTGAGTGGGTATTATTTAAAAATGAAGTGAGTCCATAGTATTTAGAACACAGACTGAGTGAGTATTCTTTAAAGACAGACTTAGTCCATATTCTGTTAGAGCACAGTCTGAGTGAGTAATTTTTGAACAAAATCTTAGTCCACATTCTGTTAGAACACAGGCTGAGTGAGTATTCCGTTAGAACACAGTCTGAGTGAGTATTCTTTAAACATAGACTGCGTCCAAATTCTGTTAGAACACAGACTGAGTTAGTAATTTTTGATCTGAATCCATATTCTGTTAGAACACAGGCTGAGTTAGTATTCTTTGATAATAATCTGACTCCATATTCTGGTATAACACTGGCTGAGTGAGTATGCTTTGAAAATAATCTGAGTCAATATCTTGTTAGAACACTTGCTGAGTTAGTATTTTGTTAAAACCCAGGCTCGGTGAGTATTTTGTTAGAACACAGGCTGAGTGCGTATTATTTAAAAATAAACTGAGTCCGTATTATTTAGAACACAGACTGAGTGAGTATTTTTTGAACTAAATCTGAGTCCACATTCTGTTAGAACACAGGCTGATTTAGTATTCTGTTAGAACTCAGGCTAAGTGCGTGTTCTGTTAGAACACTGAACTGAGTGAGTATTCTTTAAACATAGACTGCGTCCAAATTCCGTTAGACACAGACTGAGTTAGTAATTTTTGATCTGAATCCACATTCTGTTAGAACACAGGCTGAGTTAGTATTCTTTGAAAATAGTCTGAATCCATATTCTGGTAGAACACTGGCTGAGTGAGTATTCTTTGAAAATAATCTGAATGCATATTCTGGTATAACACTGGCTGAATGAGTATTCTTTGAAAATAATCTGAGTCAATATCCTGTTAGAACACTTGCTGAATTAGTATTTTGTTAAAACCCAGGCTGAGTGAGTATTCTGTTAGAACACAGGCTGAGTGCGTATTATTTAAAAATAAACTGAGTCCATATTCTGTAAGAACACAGGCTGAGTGAGTATTCTTTTAACAAAACTGAGTCCACATTCCGTTAGGACACTGGCTTATGAGTATTCTGTTAGAAAACAGGCTGAGTGAGTATTCTTTAAACATAGACTGAGTCCATATTATATCAGAACCCAGGCTGAGTGAGTATACTGTTAGAACACAGGCTGAGTGAATATTCTGGTAGAACAGAGGCTGAGTATTATGTTAGAACACAGGCTCAGTGTGCATTCTTTAAAAATAGACTTAGTCCATATTCTGTTAGAGCACAGGCTGAGTGAGTATTCTGTTAGAACACAGGCTGAGTGAGTGTTCTGTTAGAACACAGGCTGAGTGGTTATTATTTAAAAATAAACTGATTCCATATTCTGTTAGAACTCAGGCTGAGTATTCTTTTAACAAAATCTGAGTCCACATTCCCTTAGAACACAGGTTGAGTGAGTATTCTGTTAGAACACGGGCTGGGTGAGTATTCTCTTAGAACACAGGCTGAATGAGTATTATTTTAAAATAATCTGAATCCATATTCTGGTAGAACTCTCGTTGAGTGAGTATTCTGTTAGAACACAGGCTGAGTGAGTATTCTTTAAACATAGACTGAGTCCATATTCTGTTAGAAAACAGACTGAGTTAGTAATTTCAGATGAGAATCTGAGTCAACATTCTGTTAAAACGCAGCTTGAGTGGGTAATATATAAAAGTAAACTGAGTCCATATTTTGTTCGAACACAGGCTGAGTGAATATTCTTTGAAAATAATCTGAATCCATATTCTCTTAAAACACTGGCTGAGTGAGTATTCTGCTAGAACACAGGCTGAGTGGGTATTATTTAAAAATGAAGTGAGTCCATAGTATTTAGAACACAGACTGAGTGAGTATTCTTTAAAGACAGACTTAGTCCATATTCTGTTAGAGCACAGTCTGAGTGAGTAATTTTTGAACAAAATCTTAGTCCACATTCTGTTAGAACACAGGCTGAGTGAGTATTCCGTTAGAACACAGTCTGAGTGAGTATTCTTTAAACATAGACTGCGTCCAAATTCTGTTAGAACACAGACTGAGTTAGTAATTTTTGATCTGAATCCATATTCTGTTAGAACACAGGCTGAGTTAGTATTCTTTGATAATAATCTGACTCCATATTCTGGTATAACACTGGCTGAGTGAGTATGCTTTGAAAATAATCTGAGTCAATATCTTGTTAGAACACTTGCTGAGTTAGTATTTTGTTAAAACCCAGGCTCGGTGAGTATTTTGTTAGAACACAGGCTGAGTGCGTATTATTTAAAAATAAACTGAGTCCGTATTATTTAGAACACAGACTGAGTGAGTATTTTTTGAACTAAATCTGAGTCCACATTCTGTTAGAACACAGGCTGATTTAGTATTCTGTTAGAACTCAGGCTAAGTGCGTGTTCTGTTAGAACACTGAACTGAGTGAGTATTCTTTAAACATAGACTGCGTCCAAATTCCGTTAGACACAGACTGAGTTAGTAATTTTTGATCTGAATCCACATTCTGTTAGAACACAGGCTGAGTTAGTATTCTTTGAAAATAGTCTGAATCCATATTCTGGTAGAACACTGGCTGAGTGAGTATTCTTTGAAAATAATCTGAATGCATATTCTGGTATAACACTGGCTGAATGAGTATTCTTTGAAAATAATCTGAGTCAATATCCTGTTAGAACACTTGCTGAATTAGTATTTTGTTAAAACCCAGGCTGAGTGAGTATTCTGTTAGAACACAGGCTGAGTGCGTATTATTTAAAAATAAACTGAGTCCATATTCTGTAAGAACACAGGCTGAGTGAGTATTCTTTTAACAAAACTGAGTCCACATTCCGTTAGGACACTGGCTTATGAGTATTCTGTTAGAAAACAGGCTGAGTGAGTATTCTTTAAACATAGACTGAGTCCATATTATATCAGAACCCAGGCTGAGTGAGTATACTGTTAGAACACAGGCTGAGTGAATATTCTGGTAGAACAGAGGCTGAGTATTATGTTAGAACACAGGCTCAGTGTGCATTCTTTAAAAATAGACTTAGTCCATATTCTGTTAGAGCACAGGCTGAGTGAGTATTCTGTTAGAACACAGGCTGAGTGAGTGTTCTGTTAGAACACAGGCTGAGTGGTTATTATTTAAAAATAAACTGATTCCATATTCTGTTAGAACTCAGGCTGAGTATTCTTTTAACAAAATCTGAGTCCACATTCCCTTAGAACACAGGTTGAGTGAGTATTCTGTTAGAATACGGGCTGGGTGAGTATTCTCTTAGAACACAGGCTGAATGAGTATTATTTTAAAATAATCTGAATCCATATTCTGTTAGAACTCTCGCTGAGTGAGTATTCTGCTAGAACACAGGCTGAGTGGGTATTATTTAAAAATAAAGTGAGTCCATAGTATTTAGAACACAGACTGAGTGAGTATTTTTTGAACAAAATCTGAGTCCACATTCTGTTAGAACAGAGGCTGAGTGAGTATCCCGTTAGAACACAGTCTGAGTGAGTATTCTTTAAAGACAGACTTAGTCCATATTCTGTTAGAGCACAGTCTGAGTGAGTAATTTTTGAACAAAATCTTAGTCCACATTCTGTTAGAACACAGGCTGAGTGAGTATTCCGTTAGAACACAGTCTGAGTGAGTATTCTTTAAACATAGACTGCGTCCAAATTCTGTTAGAACACAGACTGAGTTAGTAATTTTTGATCTGAATCCATATTCTGTTAGAACACATGCTGAGTTAGTATTCTTTGATAATAATCTGACTCCATATTCTGGTAGAACACTGGCTGAGTGAGTATGCTTTGAAAATAATCTGAGTCAATATCTTGTTAGAACACTTGCTGAGTTAGTATTTTGTTAAAACCCAGGCTCGGTGAGTATTTTGTTAGAACACAGGCTGAGTGCGTATTATTTAAAACTAAACTGAGTCCGTATTATTTAGAACACAGACTGAGTGAGTATTTTTTGAACAAAATCTGAGTCCACATTCTGTTAGAACACAGGCTGATTTAGTATTCTGTTAGAACACAGGCTAAGTGCGTGTTCTGTTAGAACACTGAACTGAGTGAGTATTCTTTAAACATAGACTGCGTCCATATTATATCAAAACCCAGGCTGAGTGAGTATACTGTTAGAACACAGGCTGAGTGAATATTCTGGTAGAACAGAGGCTGAGTATTATGTTAGAACACAGGATCAGTGTGCATTCTTTAAAAATAGACTTAGTCCATATTCTGTTAGAGCACAGGCTGAGTGAGTATTCTGTTAGAACACAAGCTGAGTGGTTATTATTTAAAAATAAACTGATTCCATATTCTGTTAGAACTCAGGCTGAGTATTCTTTTAACAAAATCTGAGTCCACATTCCCTTAGAACACAGGTTGAGTGAGTATTCTGTTAGAACACGGGCTGGGTGAGTATTCTCTTAGAACACAGGCTGAATGAGTATTATTTTAAAATAATCTGAATCCATATTCTGGTAGAACTCTCGCTGAGTGAGTATTCTGTTAGAACACAGGCTGAGTGAGTATTCTTTAAACATAGACTGAGTCCATATTCTGTTAGAAAACAGACTGAGTTAGTAATTTTAGATGACAATCTGAGTCAACATTCTGTTAAAACGCAGCTTGAGTGGGTAATATATAAAAGTAAACTGAGTCCATATTTTGTTCGAACACAGGCTGAGTGAATATTCTTTGAAAATAATCTGAATCCATATTCTCTTAAAACACTGGCTGAGTGAGTATTCTGCTAGAACACAGGCTGAGTGGGTATTATTTAAAAATAAAGTGAGTCCATAGTATTTAGAACACAGACTGAGTGAGTATTTTTTGAACAAAATCTGAGTCCACATTCTGTTAGAACAGAGGCTGAGTGAGTATTCCGTTAGAACACAGTCTGAGTGAGTATTCTTTAAAGACAGACTTAGTCCATATTCTGTTAGAGCACAGTCTGAGTGAGTAATTTTTGAACAAAATCTTAGTCCACATTCTGTTAGAACACAGGCTGAGTGAGTATTCCGTTAGAACACAGTCTGAGTGAGTATTCTTTAAAGACAGACTTAGTCCACATTCTGTTAGAACACAGGCTGAGTGAGTATTCCGTTAGAACACAGTCTGAGTGAGTATTCTTTAAACATAGACTGCGTCCAAATTCTGTTAGGACACAGACTGAGTTAGTAATTTTTGTTCTGAATCCATATTGTGATAGAACACAGGCTGAGTTAGTATTCTTTGAAAATAATCTGAATCCATATTCTGGTAGAACACTGGCTGAGTGAGTATGCTTTGAAAATAATCTGAGTCAATATCTTGTTAGAACACTTGCTGAGTTAGTATTTTGTTAAAACCCAGGCTCGGTGAGTATTTTGTTAGAACACAGGCTGAGTGCGTATTATTTAAAACTAAACTGAGTCCGTATTATTTAGAACACAGACTGAGTATTTTTTGAACAAAATCTGAGTCCACATTCTGTTAGAACACAGGCTGATTTAGTATTCTGTTAGAACACAGGCTAAGTGCGTGTTCTGTTAGAACACTGAACTGAGTGAGTATTCTTTAAACATAGACTGCGTCCAAATTCCGTTAGGACACAGACTGAGTTAGTAATTTTTGATCTGAATCCACATTCTGTTAGAACACAGGCTGAGTTAGTATTCTTTGAAAATAGTCTGAATCCATATTCTGGTAGAACACTGGCTGAGTGAGTATTTTTTGAAAATAATCTGAATGCATATTCTGGTATAACACTGGCTGAATGAGTATTCTTTGAAAATAATCTGAGTCAATATCCTGTTAGAACACTTGCTGAATTAGTATTTTGTTAAAACCCAGGCTGAGTGAGTATTCTGTTAGAACACAGGCTGAGTGCGTATTATTTAAAAATAAACTGAGTCCATATTCTGTAAGAACACAGGCTGAGTGAGTATTCTTTTAACAAAACTGAGTCCACATTCCGTTAGGACACTGGCTTATGAGTATTCTGTTAGAAAACAGGCTGAGTGAGTATTCTTTAAACATAGACTGAGTCCATATTATATCAGAACCCAGGCTGAGTGAGTATACTGTTAGAACACAGGCTGAGTGAATATTCTGGTAGAACAGAGGCTGAGTATTATGTTAGAACACAGGCTCAGTGTGCATTCTTTAAAAATAGACTTAGTCCATATTCTGTTAGAGCACAGGCTGAGTGAGTATTCTGTTAGAACACAGGCTGAGTGAGTGTTCTGTTAGAACACAGGCTGAGTGGTTATTATTTAAAAATAAACTGATTCCATATTCTGTTAGAACTCAGGCTGAGTATTCTTTTAACAAAATCTGAGTCCACATTCCCTTAGAACACAGGTTGAGTGAATATTCTGTTAGAATACGGGCTGGGTGAGTATTCTCTTAGAACACAGGCTGAATGAGTATTATTTTAAAATAATCTGAATCCATATTCTGTTAGAACTCTCGCTGAGTGAGTATTCTGCTAGAACACAGGCTGAGTGGGTATTATTTAAAAATAAAGTGAGTCCATAGTATTTAGAACACAGACTGAGTGAGTATTTTTTGAACAAAATCTGAGTCCACATTCTGTTAGAACAGAGGCTGAGTGAGTATCCCGTTAGAACACAGTCTGAGTGAGTATTCTTTAAAGACAGACTTAGTCCATATTCTGTTAGAGCACAGTCTGAGTGAGTAATTTTTGAACAAAATCTTAGTCCACATTCTGTTAGAACACAGGCTGAGTGAGTATTCCGTTAGAACACAGTCTGAGTGAGTATTCTTTAAACATAGACTGCGTCCAAATTCTGTTAGAACACAGACTGAGTTAGTAATTTTTGATCTGAATCCATATTCTGTTAGAACACATGCTGAGTTAGTATTCTTTGATAATAATCTGACTCCATATTCTGGTAGAACACTGGCTGAGTGAGTATGCTTTGAAAATAATCTGAGTCAATATCTTGTTAGAACACTTGCTGAGTTAGTATTTTGTTAAAACCCAGGCTCGGTGAGTATTTTGTTAGAACACAGGCTGAGTGCGTATTATTTAAAACTAAACTGAGTCCGTATTATTTAGAACACAGACTGAGTGAGTATTTTTTGAACAAAATCTGAGTCCACATTCTGTTAGAACACAGGCTGATTTAGTATTCTGTTAGAACACAGGCTAAGTGCGTGTTCTGTTAGAACACTGAACTGAGTGAGTATTCTTTAAACATAGACTGCGTCCATATTATATCAAAACCCAGGCTGAGTGAGTATACTGTTAGAACACAGGCTGAGTGAATATTCTGGTAGAACAGAGGCTGAGTATTATGTTAGAACACAGGATCAGTGTGCATTCTTTAAAAATAGACTTAGTCCATATTCTGTTAGAGCACAGGCTGAGTGAGTATTCTGTTAGAACACAAGCTGAGTGGTTATTATTTAAAAATAAACTGATTCCATATTCTGTTAGAACTCAGGCTGAGTATTCTTTTAACAAAATCTGAGTCCACATTCCCTTAGAACACAGGTTGAGTGAGTATTCTGTTAGAACACGGGCTGGGTGAGTATTCTCTTAGAACACAGGCTGAATGAGTATTATTTTAAAATAATCTGAATCCATATTCTGGTAGAACTCTCGCTGAGTGAGTATTCTGTTAGAACACAGGCTGAGTGAGTATTCTTTAAACATAGACTGAGTCCATATTCTGTTAGAAAACAGACTGAGTTAGTAATTTTAGATGACAATCTGAGTCAACATTCTGTTAAAACGCAGCTTGAGTGGGTAATATATAAAAGTAAACTGAGTCCATATTTTGTTCGAACACAGGCTGAGTGAATATTCTTTGAAAATAATCTGAATCCATATTCTCTTAAAACACTGGCTGAGTGAGTATTCTGCTAGAACACAGGCTGAGTGGGTATTATTTAAAAATAAAGTGAGTCCATAGTATTTAGAACACAGACTGAGTGAGTATTTTTTGAACAAAATCTGAGTCCACATTCTGTTAGAACAGAGGCTGAGTGAGTATTCCGTTAGAACACAGTCTGAGTGAGTATTCTTTAAAGACAGACTTAGTCCATATTCTGTTAGAGCACAGTCTGAGTGAGTAATTTTTGAACAAAATCTTAGTCCACATTCTGTTAGAACACAGGCTGAGTGAGTATTCCGTTAGAACACAGTCTGAGTGAGTATTCTTTAAAGACAGACTTAGTCCACATTCTGTTAGAACACAGGCTGAGTGAGTATTCCGTTAGAACACAGTCTGAGTGAGTATTCTTTAAACATAGACTGCGTCCAAATTCTGTTAGGACACAGACTGAGTTAGTAATTTTTGTTCTGAATCCATATTGTGATAGAACACAGGCTGAGTTAGTATTCTTTGAAAATAATCTGAATCCATATTCTGGTAGAACACTGGCTGAGTGAGTATGCTTTGAAAATAATCTGAGTCAATATCTTGTTAGAACACTTGCTGAGTTAGTATTTTGTTAAAACCCAGGCTCGGTGAGTATTTTGTTAGAACACAGGCTGAGTGCGTATTATTTAAAACTAAACTGAGTCCGTATTATTTAGAACACAGACTGAGTATTTTTTGAACAAAATCTGAGTCCACATTCTGTTAGAACACAGGCTGATTTAGTATTCTGTTAGAACACAGGCTAAGTGCGTGTTCTGTTAGAACACTGAACTGAGTGAGTATTCTTTAAACATAGACTGCGTCCAAATTCCGTTAGGACACAGACTGAGTTAGTAATTTTTGATCTGAATCCACATTCTGTTAGAACACAGGCTGAGTTAGTATTCTTTGAAAATAGTCTGAATCCATATTCTGGTAGAACACTGGCTGAGTGAGTATTTTTTGAAAATAATCTGAATGCATATTCTGGTATAACACTGGCTGAATGAGTATTCTTTGAAAATAATCTGAGTCAATATCCTGTTAGAACACTTGCTGAATTAGTATTTTGTTAAAACCCAGGCTGAGTGAGTATTCTGTTAGAACACAGGCTGAGTGCGTATTATTTAAAAATAAACTGAGTCCATATTCTGTAAGAACACAGGCTGAGTGAGTATTCTTTTAACAAAACTGAGTCCACATTCTGTTAGGACACTGGCTTATGAGTATTCTGTTAGAAAACAGGCTGAGTGAGTATTCTTTAAACATAGACTGAGTCCATATTATATCAGAACCCAGGCTGAGTGAGTATACTGTTAGAACACAGGCTGAGTGAATATTCTGGTAGAACAGAGGCTGAGTATTATGTTAGAACACAGGCTCAGTGTGCATTCTTTAAAAATAGACTTAGTCCATATTCTGTAAGAGCACAGGCTGAGTGAGTATTCTGTTAGAACACAGGCTGAGTGGTTATTATTTAAAAATAAACTGATTCCATATTCTGTTAGAACTCAGGCTGAGTATTCTTTTAACAAAATCTGAGTCCACATTCCCTTAGAACACAGGTTGAGTGAGTATTCTGTTAGAACACGGGCTGGGTGAGTATTCTCTTAGAACACAGGCTGAATGAGTATTATTTTAAAATAATCTGAATCCATATTCTGGTAGAACTCTCGCTGAGTGAGTATTCTGTTAGAACACAGGCTGAGTGAGTATTCTTTAAACATAGACTGAGTCCAAATTCTGTTAGAAAACAGACTGAGTTAGTAATTTTAGATGAGAATCTGACTCAACATTCTGTTAAAACGCAGCTTGAGTGGGTAATATATAAAAGTAAACTGAGTCCATATTTTGTTCGAACACAGGCTGAGTGAATATTCTTTGAAAATAATCTGAATCCATATTCTCTTAAAACACTGGCTGAGTGAGTATTCTGCTAGAACACAGGCTGAGTGGGTATTATTTAAAAATAAAGTGAGTCCATAGTATTTAGAACACAGACTGAGTGAGTATTTTTTGAACAAAATCTGAGTCCACATTCTGTTAGAACAGAGGCTGAGTGAGTATTCCGTTAGAACACAGTCTGAGTGAGTATTCTTTAAAGACAGACTTAGTCCATATTCTGTTAGAGCACAGTCTGAGTGAGTAATTTTTGAAAAAAATCTTAGTCCACATTCTGTTAGAACACAGGCTGAGTGAGTATTCCGTTAGAACACAGTCTGAGTGAGTATTCTTTAAAGACAGACTTAGTCCACATTCTGTTAGAACACAGGCTGAGTGAGTATTCCGTTAGAACACAGTCTGAGTGAGTATTCTTTAAACATAGACTGCGTCCAAATTCTGTTAGGACACAGACTGAGTTAGTAATTTTTGTTCTGAATCCATATTGTGATAGAACACAGGCTGAGTTAGTATTCTTTGAAAATAATCTGAATCCATATTCTGGTAGAACAGTGGCTGAGTGAGTATGCTTTGAAAATAATCTGAGTCAATATCTTGTTAGAACACTTGCTGAGTTAGTATTTTGTTAAAACCCAGGCTCGGTGAGTATTTTGTTAGAACACAGACTGAGTGCGTATTATTTAAAACTAAACTGAGTCCGTATTATTTAGAACACAGACTGAGTGAGTATTTTTCGAACAAAATCTGAGTCCACATTCTGTTAGAACACAGGCTGATTTAGTATTCTGTTAGAACACAGGCTAAGTGAGTGTTCTGTTAGAACACTGAACTGAGTGAGTATTCTTTAAACATAGACTGCGTCCAAATTCTGTTAGGACACAGACTGAGTTAGTAATTTTTGATCTGAATCCACATTCTGTTAGAACACAGGCTGAGTTAGTATTCTTTGAAAATAGTCTGAATCCATATTCTGGTTGAACACTGGCTGAGTGAGTATTCTTTGAAAATAATCTGAATGCATATTCTGGTATAACACTGGCTGAATGAGTATTCTTTGAAAATAACCTGAGTCAATATCCTGTTAGAACACTTGCTGAATTGGTATTTTGTTAAAACCCAGGCTGAGTGAGTATTCTGTTAGAACACAGGCTGAGTGCGTATTATTTAAAAATAAACTGAGTCCATATTCTGTAAGAACACAGGCTGAGTGAGTATTCTTTTAACAAAACTGAGTCCACATTCCGTTAGGACACTGGCTTATGAGTATTCTGTTAGAAAACAGGCTGAGTGAGTATTCTTTAAACATAGACTGAGTCCATATTATATCAGAACCCAGGCTGAGTGAGTATACTGTTAGAACACAGGCTGAGTGAGTATTCTGGTAGAACAGAGGCTGAGTATTATGTTAGAACACAGGCTCAGTGTGCATTCTTTAAAAATAGACTTAGTCCATATTCTGTTAGAGCACAGGCTGAGTGAGTATTCTGTTAGAACACAGGCTGAGTGAGTGTTCTGTTAGAACACAGGCTGAGTGGTTATTATTTAAAAATAAACTGATTCCATATTCTGTTAGAACTCAGGCTGAGTATTCTTTTAACAAAATCTGAGTCCACATTCCCTTAGAACACAGGTTGAGTGAGTATTCTGTTAGAACACGGGCTGGGTGAGTATTCTCTTAGAACACAGGCTGAATGAGTATTATTTTAAAATAATCTGAATCCATATTCTGGTAGAACTCTCGTTGAGTGAGTATTCTGTTAGAACACAGGCTGAGTGAGTATTCTTTAAACATAGACTGAGTCCATATTCTGTTAGAAAACAGACTGAGTTAGTAATTTCAGATGAGAATCTGAGTCAACATTCTGTTAAAACGCAGCTTGAGTGGGTAATATATAAAAGTAAACTGAGTCCATATTTTGTTCGAACACAGGCTGAGTGAATATTCTTTGAAAATAATCTGAATCCATATTCTCTTAAAACACTGGCTGAGTGAGTATTCTGCTAGAACACAGGCTGAGTGGGTATTATTTAAAAATGAAGTGAGTCCATAGTATTTAGAACACAGACTGAGTGAGTATTCTTTAAAGACAGACTTAGTCCATATTCTGTTAGAGCACAGTCTGAGTGAGTAATTTTTGAACAAAATCTTAGTCCACATTCTGTTAGAACACAGGCTGAGTGAGTATTCCGTTAGAACACAGTCTGAGTGAGTATTCTTTAAACATAGACTGCGTCCAAATTCTGTTAGAACACAGACTGAGTTAGTAATTTTTGATCTGAATCCATATTCTGTTAGAACACAGGCTGAGTTAGTATTCTTTGATAATAATCTGACTCCATATTCTGGTATAACACTGGCTGAGTGAGTATGCTTTGAAAATAATCTGAGTCAATATCTTGTTAGAACACTTGCTGAGTTAGTATTTTGTTAAAACCCAGGCTCGGTGAGTATTTTGTTAGAACACAGGCTGAGTGCGTATTATTTAAAACTAAACTGAGTCCGTATTATTTAGAACACAGACTGAGTGAGTATTTTTTGAACTAAATCTGAGTCCACATTCTGTTAGAACACAGGCTGATTTAGTATTCTGTTAGAACTCAGGCTAAGTGCGTGTTCTGTTAGAACACTGAACTGAGTGAGTATTCTTTAAACATAGACTGCGTCCAAATTCCGTTAGACACAGACTGAGTTAGTAATTTTTGATCTGAATCCACATTCTGTTAGAACACAGGCTGAGTTAGTATTCTTTGAAAATAGTCTGAATCCATATTCTGGTAGAACAGTGGCTGAGTGAGTATTCTTTGAAAATAATCTGAATGCATATTCTGGTATAACACTGGCTGAATGAGTATTCTTTGAAAATAATCTGAGTCAATATCCTGTTAGAACACTTGCTGAATTAGTATTTTGTTAAAACCCAGGCTGAGTGAGTATTCTGTTAGAACACAGGCTGAGTGCGTATTATTTAAAAATAAACTGAGTCCATATTCTGTAA
This sequence comes from Furipterus horrens, assembly GCF_987537825.1. Lineage (NCBI taxonomy): Eukaryota > Metazoa > Chordata > Mammalia > Chiroptera > Furipteridae > Furipterus > Furipterus horrens. The sequence continues at coordinate 465,326 of NW_028327197.1, read as the reverse complement.
GAACACAGGCTGAGTGAGTATTCTTTTAACAAAACTGAGTCCACATTCCGTTAGGACACTGGCTTATGAGTATTCTGTTAGAAAACAGGCTGAGTGAGTATTCTTTAAACATAGACTGAGTCCATATTATATCAGAACCCAGGCTGAGTGAGTATACTGTTAGAACACAGGCTGAGTGAATATTCTGGTAGAACAGAGGCTGAGTATTATGTTAGAACACAGGCTCAGTGTGCATTCTTTAAAAATAGACTTAGTCCATATTCTGTTAGAGCACAGGCTGAGTGAGTATTCTGTTAGAACACAGGCTGAGTGAGTGTTCTGTTAGAACACAGGCTGAGTGGTTATTATTTAAAAATAAACTGATTCCATATTCTGTTAGAACTCAGGCTGAGTATTCTTTTAACAAAATCTGAGTCCACATTCCCTTAGAACACAGGTTGAGTGAGTATTCTGTTAGAACACGGGCTGGGTGAGTATTCTCTTAGAACACAGGCTGAATGAGTATTATTTTAAAATAATCTGAATCCATATTCTGTTAGAACTCTCGCTGAGTGAGTATTCTGCTAGAACACAGGCTGAGTGGGTATTATTTAAAAATAAAGTGAGTCCATAGTATTTAGAACACAGACTGAGTGAGTATTTTTTGAACAAAATCTGAGTCCACATTCTGTTAGAACAGAGGCTGAGTGAGTATCCCGTTAGAACACAGTCTGAGTGAGTATTCTTTAAAGACAGACTTAGTCCATATTCTGTTAGAGCACAGTCTGAGTGAGTAATTTTTGAACAAAATCTTAGTCCACATTCTGTTAGAACACAGGCTGAGTGAGTATTCCGTTAGAACACAGTCTGAGTGAGTATTCTTTAAACATAGACTGCGTCCAAATTCTGTTAGAACACAGACTGAGTTAGTAATTTTTGATCTGAATCCATATTCTGTTAGAACACATGCTGAGTTAGTATTCTTTGATAATAATCTGACTCCATATTCTGGTAGAACACTGGCTGAGTGAGTATGCTTTGAAAATAATCTGAGTCAATATCTTGTTAGAACACTTGCTGAGTTAGTATTTTGTTAAAACCCAGGCTCGGTGAGTATTTTGTTAGAACACAGGCTGAGTGCGTATTATTTAAAACTAAACTGAGTCCGTATTATTTAGAACACAGACTGAGTGAGTATTTTTTGAACAAAATCTGAGTCCACATTCTGTTAGAACACAGGCTGATTTAGTATTCTGTTAGAACACAGGCTAAGTGCGTGTTCTGTTAGAACACTGAACTGAGTGAGTATTCTTTAAACATAGACTGCGTCCATATTATATCTAAACCCAGGCTGAGTGAGTATACTGTTAGAACACAGGCTGAGTGAATATTCTGGTAGAACAGAGGCTGAGTATTATGTTAGAACACAGGATCAGTGTGCATTCTTTAAAAATAGACTTAGTCCATATTCTGTTAGAGCACAGGCTGAGTGAGTATTCTGTTAGAACACAAGCTGAGTGGTTATTATTTAAAAATAAACTGATTCCATATTCTGTTAGAACTCAGGCTGAGTATTCTTTTAACAAAATCTGAGTCCACATTCCCTTAGAACACAGGTTGAGTGAGTATTCTGTTAGAACACGGGCTGGGTGAGTATTCTCTTAGAACACAGGCTGAATGAGTATTATTTTAAAATAATCTGAATCCATATTCTGGTAGAACTCTCGCTGAGTGAGTATTCTGTTAGAACACAGGCTGAGTGAGTATTCTTTAAACATAGACTGAGTCCATATTCTGTTAGAAAACAGACTGAGTTAGTAATTTTAGATGAGAATCTGAGTCAACATTCTGTTAAAACGCAGCTTGAGTGGGTAATATATAAAAGTAAACTGAGTCCATATTTTGTTCGAACACAGGCTGAGTGAATATTCTTTGAAAATAATCTGAATCCATATTCTCTTAAAACACTGGCTGAGTGAGTATTCTGCTAGAACACAGGCTGAGTGGGTATTATTTAAAAATAAAGTGAGTCCATAGTATTTAGAACACAGACTGAGTGAGTATTTTTTGAACAAAATCTGAGTCCACATTCTGTTAGAACAGAGGCTGAGTGAGTATTCCGTTAGAACACAGTCTGAGTGAGTATTCTTTAAAGACAGACTTAGTCCATATTCTGTTAGAGCACAGTCTGAGTGAGTAATTTTTGAACAAAATCTTAGTCCACATTCTGTTAGAACACAGGCTGAGTGAGTATTCCGTTAGAACACAGTCTGAGTGAGTATTCTTTAAAGACAGACTTAGTCCACATTCTGTTAGAACACAGGCTGAGTGAGTATTCCGTTAGAACACAGTCTGAGTGAGTATTCTTTAAACATAGACTGCGTCCAAATTCTGTTAGGACACAGACTGAGTTAGTAATTTTTGTTCTGAATCCATATTGTGATAGAACACAGGCTGAGTTAGTATTCTTTGAAAATAATCTGAATCCATATTCTGGTAGAACAGTGGCTGAGTGAGTATGCTTTGAAAATAATCTGAGTCAATATCTTGTTAGAACACTTGCTGAGTTAGTATTTTGTTAAAACCCAGGCTCGGTGAGTATTTTGTTAGAACACAGGCTGAGTGCGTATTATTTAAAAATAAACTGAGTCCGTATTATTTAGAACACAGACTGAGTGAGTATTTTTTGAACTAAATCTGAGTCCACATTCTGTTAGAACACAGGCTGATTTAGTATTCTGTTAGAACTCAGGCTAAGTGCGTGTTCTGTTAGAACACTGAACTGAGTGAGTATTCTTTAAACATAGACTGCGTCCAAATTCCGTTAGACACAGACTGAGTTAGTAATTTTTGATCTGAATCCACATTCTGTTAGAACACAGGCTGAGTTAGTATTCTTTGAAAATAGTCTGAATCCATATTCTGGTAGAACAGTGGCTGAGTGAGTATTCTTTGAAAATAATCTGAATGCATATTCTGGTATAACACTGGCTGAATGAGTATTCTTTGAAAATAATCTGAGTCAATATCCTGTTAGAACACTTGCTGAATTAGTATTTTGTTAAAACCCAGGCTGAGTGAGTATTCTGTTAGAACACAGGCTGAGTGCGTATTATTTAAAAATAAACTGAGTCCATATTCTGTAAGAACACAGGCTGAGTGAGTATTCTTTTAACAAAACTGAGTCCACATTCCGTTAGGACACTGGCTTATGAGTATTCTGTTAGAAAACAGGCTGAGTGAGTATTCTTTAAACATAGACTGAGTCCATATTATATCAGAACCCAGGCTGAGTGAGTATACTGTTAGAACACAGGCTGAGTGAATATTCTGGTAGAACAGAGGCTGAGTATTATGTTAGAACACAGGCTCAGTGTGCATTCTTTAAAAATAGACTTAGTCCATATTCTGTTAGAGCACAGGCTGAGTGAGTATTCTGTTAGAACACAGGCTGAGTGAGTGTTCTGTTAGAACACAGGCTGAGTGGTTATTATTTAAAAATAAACTGATTCCATATTCTGTTAGAACTCAGGCTGAGTATTCTTTTAACAAAATCTGAGTCCACATTCCCTTAGAACACAGGTTGAGTGAGTATTCTGTTAGAACACGGGCTGGGTGAGTATTCTCTTAGAACACAGGCTGAATGAGTATTATTTTAAAATAATCTGAATCCATATTCTGTTAGAACTCTCGCTGAGTGAGTATTCTGCTAGAACACAGGCTGAGTGGGTATTATTTAAAAATAAAGTGAGTCCATAGTATTTAGAACACAGACTGAGTGAGTATTTTTTGAACAAAATCTGAGTCCACATTCTGTTAGAACAGAGGCTGAGTGAGTATCCCGTTAGAACACAGTCTGAGTGAGTATTCTTTAAAGACAGACTTAGTCCATATTCTGTTAGAGCACAGTCTGAGTGAGTAATTTTTGAACAAAATCTTAGTCCACATTCTGTTAGAACACAGGCTGAGTGAGTATTCCGTTAGAACACAGTCTGAGTGAGTATTCTTTAAACATAGACTGCGTCCAAATTCTGTTAGAACACAGACTGAGTTAGTAATTTTTGATCTGAATCCATATTCTGTTAGAACACATGCTGAGTTAGTATTCTTTGATAATAATCTGACTCCATATTCTGGTAGAACACTGGCTGAGTGAGTATGCTTTGAAAATAATCTGAGTCAATATCTTGTTAGAACACTTGCTGAGTTAGTATTTTGTTAAAACCCAGGCTCGGTGAGTATTTTGTTAGAACACAGGCTGAGTGCGTATTATTTAAAACTAAACTGAGTCCGTATTATTTAGAACACAGACTGAGTGAGTATTTTTTGAACAAAATCTGAGTCCACATTCTGTTAGAACACAGGCTGATTTAGTATTCTGTTAGAACACAGGCTAAGTGCGTGTTCTGTTAGAACACTGAACTGAGTGAGTATTCTTTAAACATAGACTGCGTCCATATTATATCTAAACCCAGGCTGAGTGAGTATACTGTTAGAACACAGGCTGAGTGAATATTCTGGTAGAACAGAGGCTGAGTATTATGTTAGAACACAGGATCAGTGTGCATTCTTTAAAAATAGACTTAGTCCATATTCTGTTAGAGCACAGGCTGAGTGAGTATTCTGTTAGAACACAAGCTGAGTGGTTATTATTTAAAAATAAACTGATTCCATATTCTGTTAGAACTCAGGCTGAGTATTCTTTTAACAAAATCTGAGTCCACATTCCCTTAGAACACAGGTTGAGTGAGTATTCTGTTAGAACACGGGCTGGGTGAGTATTCTCTTAGAACACAGGCTGAATGAGTATTATTTTAAAATAATCTGAATCCATATTCTGGTAGAACTCTCGCTGAGTGAGTATTCTGTTAGAACACAGCCTGAGTGAGTATTCTTTAAACATAGACTGAGTCCATATTCTGTTAGAAACAGACTGAGTTAGTAATTTTAGATGACAATCTGAGTCAACATTCTGTTAAAACGCAGCTTGAGTGGGTAATATATAAAAGTAAACTGAGTCCATATTTTGTTCGAACACAGGCTGAGTGAATATTCTTTGAAAATAATCTGAATCCATATTCTCTTAAAACACTGGCTGAGTGAGTATTCTGCTAGAACACAGGCTGAGTGGGTATTATTTAAAAATAAAGTGAGTCCATAGTATTTAGAACACAGACTGAGTGAGTATTTTTTGAACAAAATCTGAGTCCACATTCTGTTAGAACAGAGGCTGAGTGAGTATTCCGTTAGAACACAGTCTGAGTGAGTATTCTTTAAAGACAGACTTAGTCCATATTCTGTTAGAGCACAGTCTGAGTGAGTAATTTTTGAACAAAATCTTAGTCCACATTCTGTTAGAACACAGGCTGAGTGAGTATTCCGTTAGAACACAGTCTGAGTGAGTATTCTTTAAAGACAGACTTAGTCCACATTCTGTTAGAACACAGGCTGAGTGAGTATTCCGTTAGAACACAGTCTGAGTGAGTATTCTTTAAACATAGACTGCGTCCAAATTCTGTTAGGACACAGACTGAGTTAGTAATTTTTGTTCTGAATCCATATTGTGATAGAACACAGGCTGAGTTAGTATTCTTTGAAAATAATCTGAATCCATATTCTGGTAGAACAGTGGCTGAGTGAGTATGCTTTGAAAATAATCTGAGTCAATATCTTGTTAGAACACTTGCTGAGTTAGTATTTTGTTAAAACCCAGGCTCGGTGAGTATTTTGTTAGAACACAGGCTGAGTGCGTATTATTTAAAAATAAACTGAGTCCGTATTATTTAGAACACAGACTGAGTGAGTATTTTTTGAACTAAATCTGAGTCCACATTCTGTTAGAACACAGGCTGATTTAGTATTCTGTTAGAACACAGGCTAAGTGCGTGTTCTGTTAGAACACTGAACTGAGTGAGTATGCTTTAAACATAGACTGCGTCCAAATTCCGTTAGGACACAGACTGAGTTAGTAATTTTTGATCTGAATCCACATTCTGTTAGAACACAGGCTGAGTTAGTATTCTTTGAAAATAGTCTGAATCCATATTCTGGTAGAACACTGGCTGAGTGAGTATTCTTTGAAAATAATCTGAATGCATATTCTGGTATAACACTGGCTGAATGAGTATTCTTTGAAAATAATCTGAGTCAATATCCTGTTAGAACACTTGCTGAATTAGTATTTTGTTAAAACCCAGGCTGAGTGAGTATTCTGTTAGAACACAGGCTGAGTGCGTATTATTTAAAAATAAACTGAGTCCATATTCTGTAAGAACACAGGCTGAGTGAGTATTCTTTTAACAAAACTGAGTCCACATTCCGTTAGGACACTGGCTTATGAGTATTCTGTTAGAAAACAGGCTGAGTGAGTATTCTTTAAACATAGACTGAGTCCATATTATATCAGAACCCAGGCTGAGTGAGTATACTGTTAGAACACAGGCTGAGTGAATATTCTGGTAGAACAGAGGCTGAGTATTATGTTAGAACACAGGCTCAGTGTGCATTCTTAAAAATAGACTTAGTCCATATTCTGTTAGAGCACAGGCTGAGTGAGTATTCTGTTAGAACACAGGCTGAGTGAATGTTCTGTTAGAACACAGGCTGAGTGGTTATTATTTAAAAATAAACTGATTCCATATTCTGTTAGAACTCAGGCTGAGTATTCTTTTAACAAAATCTGAGTCCACATTCCCTTAGAACACAGGTTGAGTGAGTATTCTGTTAGAACACGGGCTGGGTGAGTATTCTCTTAGAACACAGGCTGAATGAGTATTATTTTAAAATAATCTGAATCCATATTCTGGTAGAACTCTCGCTGAGTGAGTATTCTGTTAGAACACAGGCTGAGTGAGTATTCTTTAAACATAGACTGAGTCCATATTCTGTTAGAAACAGACTGAGTTAGTAATTTTAGATGACAATCTGAGTCAACATTCTGTTAAAACGCAGCTTGAGTGGGTAATATATAAAAGTAAACTGAGTCCATATTTTGTTCGAACACAGGCTGAGTGAATATTCTTTGAAAATAATCTGAATCCATATTCTCTTAAAACACTGGCTGAGTGAGTATTCTGCTAGAACACAGGCTGAGTGGGTATTATTTAAAAATAAAGTGAGTCCATAGTATTTAGAACACAGACTGAGTGAGTATTTTTTGAACAAAATCTGAGTCCACATTCTGTTAGAACAGAGGCTGAGTGAGTATTCCGTTAGAACACAGTCTGAGTGAGTATTCTTTAAAGACAGACTTAGTCCATATTCTGTTAGAGCACAGTCTGAGTGAGTAATTTTTGAACAAAATCTTAGTCCACATTCTGTTAGAACACAGGCTGAGTGAGTATTCCGTTAGAACACAGTCTGAGTGAGTATTCTTTAAAGACAGACTTAGTCCACATTCTGTTAGAACACAGGCTGAGTGAGTATTCCGTTAGAACACAGTCTGAGTGAGTATTCTTTAAACATAGACTGCGTCCAAATTCTGTTAGGACACAGACTGAGTTAGTAATTTTTGTTCTGAATCCATATTGTGATAGAACACAGGCTGAGTTAGTATTCTTTGAAAATAATCTGAATCCATATTTTGGTAGAACACTGGCTGAGTGAGTATGCTTTGAAAATAATCTGAGTCAATATCTTGTTAGAACACTTGCTGAGTTAGTATTTTGTTAAAACCCAGGCTCGGTGAGTATTTTGTTAGAACACAGGCTGAGTGCGTACTATTTAAAACTAAACTGAGTCCGTATTATTTAGAACACAGACTGAGTATTTTTTGAACAAAATCTGAGTCCACATTCTGTTAGAACACAGGCTGATTTAGTATTCTGTTAGAACACAGGCTAAGTGCGTGTTCTGTTAGAACACTGAACTGAGTGAGTATTCTTTAAACATAGACTGCGTCCAAATTCCGTTAGGACACAGACTGAGTTAGTAATTTTTGATCTGAATCCACATTCTGTTAGAACACAGGCTGAGTTAGTATTCTTTGAAAATAGTCTGAATCCATATTCTGGTAGAACACTGGCTGAGTGAGTATTCTTTGAAAATAATCTGAATGCATATTCTGGTATAACACTGGCTGAATGAGTATTCTTTGAAAATAATCTGAGTCAATATCCTGTTAGAACACTTGCTGAATTAGTATTTTGTTAAAACCCAGGCTGAGTGAGTATTCTGTTAGAACACAGGCTGAGTGCGTATTATTTAAAAATAAACTGAGTCCATATTCTGTAAGAACACAGGCTGAGTGAGTATTCTTTTAACAAAACTGAGTCCACATTCTGTTAGGACACTGGCTTATGAGTATTCTGTTAGAAAACAGGCTGAGTGAGTATTCTTTAAACATAGACTGAGTCCATATTATATCAGAACCCAGGCTGAGTGAGTATACTGTTAGAACACAGGCTGAGTGAGTATTCTGGTAGAACAGAGGCTGAGTATTATGTTAGAACACAGGCTCAGTGTGCATTCTTTAAAAATAGACTTAGTCCATATTCTGTAAGAGCACAGGCTGAGTGAGTATTCTGTTAGAACACAGGCTGAGTGGTTATTATTTAAAAATAAACTGATTCCATATTCTGTTAGAACTCAGGCTGAGTATTCTTTTAACAAAATCTGAGTCCACATTCCCTTAGAACACAGGTTGAGTGAGTATTCTGTTAGAACACGGGCTGGGTGAGTATTCTCTTAGAACACAGGCTGAATGAGTATTATTTTAAAATAATCTGAATCCATATTCTGGTAGAACTCTCGCTGAGTGAGTATTCTGTTAGAACACAGGCTGAGTGAGTATTCTTTAAACATAGACTGAGTCCAAATTCTGTTAGAAAACAGACTGAGTTAGTAATTTTAGATGAGAATCTGACTCAACATTCTGTTAAAACGCAGCTTGAGTGGGTAATATATAAAAGTAAACTGAGTCCATATTTTGTTCGAACACAGGCTGAGTGAATATTCTTTGAAAATAATCTGAATCCATATTCTCTTAAAACACTGGCTGAGTGAGTATTCTGCTAGAACACAGGCTGAGTGGGTATTATTTAAAAATAAAGTGAGTCCATAGTATTTAGAACACAGACTGAGTGAGTATTTTTTGAACAAAATCTGAGTCCACATTCTGTTAGAACAGAGGCTGAGTGAGTATTCCGTTAGAACACAGTCTGAGTGAGTATTCTTTAAAGACAGACTTAGTCCATATTCTGTTAGAGCACAGTCTGAGTGAGTAATTTTTGAAAAAAATCTTAGTCCACATTCTGTTAGAACACAGGCTGAGTGAGTATTCCGTTAGAACACAGTCTGAGTGAGTATTCTTTAAAGACAGACTTAGTCCACATTCTGTTAGAACACAGGCTGAGTGAGTATTCCGTTAGAACACAGTCTGAGTGAGTATTCTTTAAACATAGACTGCGTCCAAATTCTGTTAGGACACAGACTGAGTTAGTAATTTTTGTTCTGAATCCATATTGTGATAGAACACAGGCTGAGTTAGTATTCTTTGAAAATAATCTGAATCCATATTCTGGTAGAACAGTGGCTGAGTGAGTATGCTTTGAAAATAATCTGAGTCAATATCTTGTTAGAACACTTGCTGAGTTAGTATTTTGTTAAAACCCAGGCTCGGTGAGTATTTTGTTAGAACACAGACTGAGTGCGTATTATTTAAAACTAAACTGAGTCCGTATTATTTAGAACACAGACTGAGTGAGTATTTTTCGAACAAAATCTGAGTCCACATTCTGTTAGAACACAGGCTGATTTAGTATTCTGTTAGAACACAGGCTAAGTGAGTGTTCTGTTAGAACACTGAACTGAGTGAGTATTCTTTAAACATAGACTGCGTCCAAATTCTGTTAGGACACAGACTGAGTTAGTAATTTTTGATCTGAATCCACATTCTGTTAGAACACAGGCTGAGTTAGTATTCTTTGAAAATAGTCTGAATCCATATTCTGGTTGAACACTGGCTGAGTGAGTATTCTTTGAAAATAATCTGAATGCATATTCTGGTATAACACTGGCTGAATGAGTATTCTTTGAAAATAACCTGAGTCAATATCCTGTTAGAACACTTGCTGAATTAGTATTTTGTTAAAACCCAGGCTGAGTGAGTATTCTGTTAGAACACAGGCTGAGTGCGTATTATTTAAAAATAAACTGAGTCCATATTCTGTAAGAACACAGGCTGAGTGAGTATTCTTTTAACAAAACTGAGTCCACATTCCGTTAGGACACTGGCTTATGAGTATTCTGTTAGAAAAGAGGCTGAGTGAGTATTTTTTAAACATAGACTGAGTCCATATTATATCAGAACCCAGGCTGAGTGAGTATACTGTTAGAACACAGGCTGAGTGAGTATTCTGGTAGAACAGAGGCTGAGTATTATGTTAGAACACAGGCTCAGTGTGCATTCTTTAAAAATAGACTTAGTCCATATTCTGTTAGAGCACAGGCTGAGTGAGTATTCTGTTAGAACACAGGCTGAGTGAGTGTTCTGTTAGAACACAGGCTGAGTGGTTATTATTTAAAAATAAACTGATTCCATATTCTGTTAGAACTCAGGCTGAGTATTCTTTTAACAAAATCTGAGTCCACATTCCCTTAGAACACAGGTTGAGTGAGTATTCTGTTAGAACACGGGCTGGGTGAGTATTCTCTTAGAACACAGGCTGAATGAGTATTATTTTAAAATAATCTGAATCCATATTCTGGTAGAACTCTCGCTGAGTGAGTATTCTGTTAGAACACAGGCTGAGTGAGTATTCTTTAAACATAGACTGAGTCCATACTCTGTTAGAAAACAGACTGAGTTAGTAATTTTAGATGAGAATCTGAGTCAACATTCTGTTAAAACGCAGCTTGAGTGGGTAATATATAAAAGTAAACTGAGTCCATATTTTGTTCGAACACAGGCTGAGTGAATATTCTTTGAAAATAATCTGAATCCATATTCTCTTAAAACACTGGCTGAGTGAGTATTCTGCTAGAACACAGGCTGAGTGGGTATTATTTAAAAATAAAGTGAGTCCATAGTATTTAGAACACAGACTGAGTGAGTATTTTTTGAACAAAATCTGAGTCCACATTCTGTTAGAACAGAGGCTGAGTGAGTATTCCGTTAGAACACAGTCTGAGTGAGTATTCTTTAAAGACAGACTTAGTCCATATTCTGTTAGAGCACAGTCTGAGTGAGTAATTTTTGAACAAAATCTTAGTCCACATTCTGTTAGAACACAGGCTGAGTGAGTATTCCGTTAGAACACAGTCTGAGTGAGTATTCTTTAAAGACAGACTTAGTCCACATTCTGTTAGAACACAGGCTGAGTGAGTATTCCGTTAGGACACAGTCTGAGTGAGTATTCTTTAAACATAGACTGCGTCCAAATTCTGTTAGGACACAGACTGAGTTAGTAATTTTTGATCTGAATCCATATTCTGTTAGAACACTGGCTGAGTGAGTATGCTTTGAAAATAATCTGAGTCAATATCTTGTTAGAACACTTGCTGAATTAGTATTTTGTTAAAACCCAGGCTCGGTGAGTATTTTGTTAGAACACAGGCTGAGTGCGTATTATTTAAAAATAAACTGAGTCCATATTCTGTAAGAACACAGGCTGAGTGAGTATTCTTTTAACAAAACTGAGTCCACATTCCGTTGGACACTGACTTATGAGTATTCTGTTAGAAAACAGGCTGAGTGAGTATTCTTTAAACATAGACTGAGTCCATATTATATCAGAACCCAGGCTGAGTGAGTATACTGTTAGAACACAGGCTGAGTGAGTATTCTGTTAGAACAGAGGCTGAGTATTATGTTAGAACACAGGCTCAGTGTGCATTCTTTAAAAATAGACTTAGTCCATATTCTGTTAGAGCACAGGCTGAGTGAGTATTCTGTTAGAACACAGGCTGAGTGAGTGTTCTGTTAGAACACAGGCTGAGTGGTTATTATTTAAAAATAACCTGATTCCATATTCTGTTAGAACTCAGGCTGAGTATTCTTTTAACAAAATCTGAGTCCACATTCCCTTAGAACACAGGTTGAGTGAGTATTCTGTTAGAACACGGGCTGGGTGAGTATTCTCTTAGAACACAGGCTGAATGAGTATTATTTTAAAATAATCTGAACCCATATTCTGTTAGAACTCTCGCTGAGTGAGTATTCCGTTAGAACACAGTCTGAGTGAGTATTCTTTAAACATAGACTGCGTCCAAATTCTGTTAGGACACAGACTGAGTTAGTAATTTTTGTTCTGAATCCATATTGTGATAGAACACAGGCTGAGTTAGTATTCTTTGAAAATAATCTGAATCCATATTTTGGTAGAACACTGGCTGAGTGAGTATGCTTTGAAAATAATCTGAGTCAATATCTTGTTAGAACACTTGCTGAGTTAGTATTTTGTTAAAACCCAGGCTCGGTGAGTATTTTGTTAGAACACAGGCTGAGTGCGTACTATTTAAAACTAAACTGAGTCCGTATTATTTAGAACACAGACTGAGTATTTTTTGAACAAAATCTGAGTCCACATTCTGTTAGAACACAGGCTGATTTAGTATTCTGTTAGAACACAGGCTAAGTGCGTGTTCTGTTAGAACACTGAACTGAGTGAGTATTCTTTAAACATAGACTGCGTCCAAATTCCGTTAGGACACAGACTGAGTTAGTAATTTTTGATCTGAATCCACATTCTGTTAGAACACAGGCTGAGTTAGTATTCTTTGAAAATAGTCTGAATCCATATTCTGGTAGAACACTGGCTGAGTGAGTATTCTTTGAAAATAATCTGAATGCATATTCTGGTATAACACTGGCTGAATGAGTATTCTTTGAAAATAATCTGAGTCAATATCCTGTTAGAACACTTGCTGAATTAGTATTTTGTTAAAACCCAGGCTGAGTGAGTATTCTGTTAGAACACAGGCTGAGTGCGTATTATTTAAAAATAAACTGAGTCCATATTCTGTAAGAACACAGGCTGAGTGAGTATTCTTTTAACAAAACTGAGTCCACATTCTGTTAGGACACTGGCTTATGAGTATTCTGTTAGAAAACAGGCTGAGTGAGTATTCTTTAAACATAGACTGAGTCCATATTATATCAGAACCCAGGCTGAGTGAGTATACTGTTAGAACACAGGCTGAGTGAGTATTCTGGTAGAACAGAGGCTGAGTATTATGTTAGAACACAGGCTCAGTGTGCATTCTTTAAAAATAGACTTAGTCCATATTCTGTAAGAGCACAGGCTGAGTGAGTATTCTGTTAGAACACAGGCTGAGTGGTTATTATTTAAAAATAAACTGATTCCATATTCTGTTAGAACTCAGGCTGAGTATTCTTTTAACAAAATCTGAGTCCACATTCCCTTAGAACACAGGTTGAGTGAGTATTCTGTTAGAACACGGGCTGGGTGAGTATTCTCTTAGAACACAGGCTGAATGAGTATTATTTTAAAATAATCTGAATCCATATTCTGGTAGAACTCTCGCTGAGTGAGTATTCTGTTAGAACACAGGCTGAGTGAGTATTCTTTAAACATAGACTGAGTCCAAATTCTGTTAGAAAACAGACTGAGTTAGTAATTTTAGATGAGAATCTGACTCAACATTCTGTTAAAACGCAGCTTGAGTGGGTAATATATAAAAGTAAACTGAGTCCATATTTTGTTCGAACACAGGCTGAGTGAATATTCTTTGAAAATAATCTGAATCCATATTCTCTTAAAACACTGGCTGAGTGAGTATTCTGCTAGAACACAGGCTGAGTGGGTATTATTTAAAAATAAAGTGAGTCCATAGTATTTAGAACACAGACTGAGTGAGTATTTTTTGAACAAAATCTGAGTCCACATTCTGTTAGAACAGAGGCTGAGTGAGTATTCCGTTAGAACACAGTCTGAGTGAGTATTCTTTAAAGACAGACTTAGTCCATATTCTGTTAGAGCACAGTCTGAGTGAGTAATTTTTGAAAAAAATCTTAGTCCACATTCTGTTAGAACACAGGCTGAGTGAGTATTCCGTTAGAACACAGTCTGAGTGAGTATTCTTTAAAGACAGACTTAGTCCACATTCTGTTAGAACACAGGCTGAGTGAGTATTCCGTTAGAACACAGTCTGAGTGAGTATTCTTTAAACATAGACTGCGTCCAAATTCTGTTAGGACACAGACTGAGTTAGTAATTTTTGTTCTGAATCCATATTGTGATAGAACACAGGCTGAGTTAGTATTCTTTGAAAATAATCTGAATCCATATTCTGGTAGAACAGTGGCTGAGTGAGTATGCTTTGAAAATAATCTGAGTCAATATCTTGTTAGAACACTTGCTGAGTTAGTATTTTGTTAAAACCCAGGCTCGGTGAGTATTTTGTTAGAACACAGACTGAGTGCGTATTATTTAAAACTAAACTGAGTCCGTATTATTTAGAACACAGACTGAGTGAGTATTTTTCGAACAAAATCTGAGTCCACATTCTGTTAGAACACAGGCTGATTTAGTATTCTGTTAGAACACAGGCTAAGTGAGTGTTCTGTTAGAACACTGAACTGAGTGAGTATTCTTTAAACATAGACTGCGTCCAAATTCTGTTAGGACACAGACTGAGTTAGTAATTTTTGATCTGAATCCACATTCTGTTAGAACACAGGCTGAGTTAGTATTCTTTGAAAATAGTCTGAATCCATATTCTGGTTGAACACTGGCTGAGTGAGTATTCTTTGAAAATAATCTGAATGCATATTCTGGTATAACACTGGCTGAATGAGTATTCTTTGAAAATAACCTGAGTCAATATCCTGTTAGAACACTTGCTGAATTAGTATTTTGTTAAAACCCAGGCTGAGTGAGTATTCTGTTAGAACACAGGCTGAGTGCGTATTATTTAAAAATAAACTGAGTCCATATTCTGTAAGAACACAGGCTGAGTGAGTATTCTTTTAACAAAACTGAGTCCACATTCCGTTAGGACACTGGCTTATGAGTATTCTGTTAGAAAAGAGGCTGAGTGAGTATTTTTTAAACATAGACTGAGTCCATATTATATCAGAACCCAGGCTGAGTGAGTATACTGTTAGAACACAGGCTGAGTGAGTATTCTGGTAGAACAGAGGCTGAGTATTATGTTAGAACACAGGCTCAGTGTGCATTCTTTAAAAATAGACTTAGTCCATATTCTGTTAGAGCACAGGCTGAGTGAGTATTCTGTTAGAACACAGGCTGAGTGAGTGTTCTGTTAGAACACAGGCTGAGTGGTTATTATTTAAAAATAAACTGATTCCATATTCTGTTAGAACTCAGGCTGAGTATTCTTTTAACAAAATCTGAGTCCACATTCCCTTAGAACACAGGTTGAGTGAGTATTCTGTTAGAACACGGGCTGGGTGAGTATTCTCTTAGAACACAGGCTGAATGAGTATTATTTTAAAATAATCTGAATCCATATTCTGGTAGAACTCTCGCTGAGTGAGTATTCTGTTAGAACACAGGCTGAGTGAGTATTCTTTAAACATAGACTGAGTCCATACTCTGTTAGAAAACAGACTGAGTTAGTAATTTTAGATGAGAATCTGAGTCAACATTCTGTTAAAACGCAGCTTGAGTGGGTAATATATAAAAGTAAACTGAGTCCATATTTTGTTCGAACACAGGCTGAGTGAATATTCTTTGAAAATAATCTGAATCCATATTCTCTTAAAACACTGGCTGAGTGAGTATTCTGCTAGAACACAGGCTGAGTGGGTATTATTTAAAAATAAAGTGAGTCCATAGTATTTAGAACACAGACTGAGTGAGTATTTTTTGAACAAAATCTGAGTCCACATTCTGTTAGAACAGAGGCTGAGTGAGTATTCCGTTAGAACACAGTCTGAGTGAGTATTCTTTAAAGACAGACTTAGTCCATATTCTGTTAGAGCACAGTCTGAGTGAGTAATTTTTGAACAAAATCTTAGTCCACATTCTGTTAGAACACAGGCTGAGTGAGTATTCCGTTAGAACACAGTCTGAGTGAGTATTCTTTAAAGACAGACTTAGTCCACATTCTGTTAGAACACAGGCTGAGTGAGTATTCCGTTAGGACACAGTCTGAGTGAGTATTCTTTAAACATAGACTGCGTCCAAATTCTGTTAGGACACAGACTGAGTTAGTAATTTTTGATCTGAATCCATATTCTGTTAGAACACTGGCTGAGTGAGTATGCTTTGAAAATAATCTGAGTCAATATCTTGTTAGAACACTTGCTGAATTAGTATTTTGTTAAAACCCAGGCTCGGTGAGTATTTTGTTAGAACACAGGCTGAGTGCGTATTATTTAAAAATAAACTGAGTCCATATTCTGTAAGAACACAGGCTGAGTGAGTATTCTTTTAACAAAACTGAGTCCACATTCCGTTGGACACTGACTTATGAGTATTCTGTTAGAAAACAGGCTGAGTGAGTATTCTTTAAACATAGACTGAGTCCATATTATATCAGAACCCAGGCTGAGTGAGTATACTGTTAGAACACAGGCTGAGTGAGTATTCTGTTAGAACAGAGGCTGAGTATTATGTTAGAACACAGGCTCAGTGTGCATTCTTTAAAAATAGACTTAGTCCATATTCTGTTAGAGCACAGGCTGAGTGAGTATTCTGTTAGAACACAGGCTGAGTGAGTGTTCTGTTAGAACACAGGCTGAGTGGTTATTATTTAAAAATAACCTGATTCCATATTCTGTTAGAACTCAGGCTGAGTATTCTTTTAACAAAATCTGAGTCCACATTCCCTTAGAACACAGGTTGAGTGAGTATTCTGTTAGAACACGGGCTGGGTGAGTATTCTCTTAGAACACAGGCTGAATGAGTATTATTTTAAAATAATCTGAACCCATATTCTGTTAGAACTCTCGCTGAGTGAGTATTCTGTTGGAACACAGGCTGAGTGAATATTCTTTAAACATAGACTGAGTCCATATTCTGTTAGAAAACAGACTGAGTTAGTAATTTTAGATGAGAATCTGAGTCAACATTCTGTTAAAACGCAGCTTGAGTGGGTAATATATAAAAGTAAACTGAGTCCATATTTTGTTCGAACACAGGCTGAGTGAATATTCTTTGAAAATAATCTGAATCCATATTCTCTTAAAACACTGGCTGAGTGAGTATTCTGCTAGAACACAGGCTGAGTGGGTATTATTTAAAAATAAAGTGAGTCCATAGTATTTAGAACACAGACTGAGTGAGTATTTTTTGAACAAAATCTGAGTCCATATTCTGTTAGAACAGAGGATGAGTGAGTATTCCGTTAGAACACAGTCTGAGTGAGTATTCTTTAAAGACAGACTTAGTCCATATTCTGTTAGAGCACAGTCTGAGTGAGTAATTTTTGAACAAAATCTTAGTCGACATTCTGTTAGAACACAGGCTTAGTGAGTATTCCGTTAGAACACAGTCTGAGTGAGTATTCTTTAAACACAGACTGCGTCCAAATTCTGTTAGGACACAGACTGAGTTAGTAATTTTTGACCTGAATCCATATTGTGTTAGAACACAGGCTGAGTTAGTATTCTTTGAAAATAATCTGAATCCATATTCTTTTAGAACACTGCCTGAGTGAGTATGCTTTGAAAATAATATGAGTCAATATCTTGTTAGAACACTTGCTGAGTTAGTATTTTGTTAAAACCCAGGCTCGGTGAGTATTTTGTTAGAACACAGGCTGAGAGCGTATTATTTCAAAATAAACTGAGTCCGTATTATTTAGAACACAGACTGAGTGAGTATTTTTTGAACAAAATCTGAGTCCACATTCTGTTAGAACACAGGCTGATTTAGTATTCTGTTAGAACACAGGCTAAGTGAGTGTTCTGTTAGAACACTGAACTGAGTGAGTATTCTTTAAACATAGACTGCGTCCAAATTCCGTTAGGACACAGACTGAGTTAGTAATTTTTGATCTGAATCCACATTCAGTTAGAACACAGGCTGAGTTAGTATTCTTTGAAAATAGTCTGAATCCATATTCTGGTAGAACAGTGGCTGAGTGAGTATTCTTTGAAAATAATCTGAATGCATATTCTGGTATAACACTGGCTGAATGAGTATTCTTTGAAAATAATCTGAGTCAATATCCTGTTAGAACACTTGCTGAATTAGTATTTTGTTAAAACCCAGGCTGAGTGAGTATTCTGTTAGAACACAGGCTGAGTGCGTATTATTTAAAAATAAACTGAGTCCATATTCTTTAAGAACACAGGCTGAGTGAGTATTCTTTTAACAAAACTGAGTCTACATTCCGTTAGGACACTGGCTTATGAGTATTCTGTTAGAAAACAGGCTGAGTGAGTATTCTTTAAACATAGACTGAGTTCATATTATATCAGAACACAGGCTGAGTGAGTATACTGTTAGAACACAGGCTGAGTGAGTATTCTGTTAGAACAGAGGCTGAGTATTATATTAGAACACAGGCTCAGTGTGCATTCTTTAAAAATAGACTTAGTCCATATTCTGTTAGAGCACTGGCTGAGTGAGTATTCTGTTAGAACACAGGCTGAGTGAGTGTTCTGTTAGAACACAGGCTGAGTGGTTATTATTTAAAAATAAACTGATTCCATATTCTGTTAGAACTCAGGCTGAGTATTCTTTTAACAAAATCTGAGTCCACATTCCCTTAGAACACAGGTTGAGTGAGTATTCTGTTAGAACACGGGCTGGGTGAGTATTCTCTTAGAACACAGGCTGAATGAGTATTATTTTAAAATAATCTGAATCCATATTCTGGTAGAACTCTCGCTGAGTGAGTATTCTGTTAGAACACAGGCTGAGTGAGTATTCTTTAAACATAGACTGAGTCCATATTCTGTTAGAAAACAGACTGAGTTAGTAATTTTAGATGACAATCTGAGTCAATATTCTGTTAAAACGCAGCTTGAGTGGGTAATATATAAAAGTAAACAGAATCCATATTTTGTTCGAACACAGGCTGAGTGAATATTCTTTGAAAATAATCTGAATCCATATTCTCTTAAAACACTGGCTGAGTGAGTATTCTGCTAGGACACAGGCTGAGTGGGTATTATTTAAAAATAAAGTGAGTCCATAGTATTTAGAACACAGACTGAGTGAGTATTTTTTGAACAAAATCTGAGTCCACATTCTGTTAGAACAGAGGCTGAGTGAGTATTCCGTTAGAACACAGTCTGAGTGAGTATTCTTTAAAGACAGACTTAGTCCATATTCTGTTAGAGCACAGTCTGAGTGAGTAATTTTTGAACAAAATCTTAGTCCACATTCTGTTAGAACACAGTCTGAGTGAGTATTCTTTAAAGACAGACTTAGTCCACATTCTGTTAGAACACAGGCTGAGTGAGTATTCCGTTAGAACACAGTCTGAGTGAGTATTCTTTAAACATAGACTGCGTCCAAATTCTGTTAGGACACAGACTGAGTTAGTAATTTTTGTTCTGAATCCATATTGTGATAGAACACAGGCTGAGTTAGTATTCTTTGAAAATAATCTGAATCCATATTCTGGTAGAACACTGGCTGAGTGAGTATGCTTTGAAAATAATCTGAGTCAATATCTTGTTAGAACACTTGCTGAGTTAGTATTTTGTTAAAACCCAGGCTCGGTGAGTATTTTGTTAGAACACAGGCTGAGTGCGTATTATTTAAAACTAAACTGAGTCCGTATTATTTAGAACACAGACTGAGTGAGTATTTTTTGAACAAAATCTGAGTCCACCTTCTGTTAGAACACAGGCTGATTTAGTATTCTGTTAGAACACAGGCTAAGTGCGTGTTCTGTTAGAACACTGAACTGAGTGAGTATTCTTTAAACATAGACTGCGTCCAAATTCCGTTAGGACACAGACTGAGTTAGTAATTTTTGATCTGAATCCACATTCTGTTAGAACACAGACACTTGCTGAATTAGTATTTTGTTAAAACCCAGGCTGAGTGAGTATTCTGTTAGAACACAGGCTGAGTGCGTATTATTTAAAAATAAACTGAGTCCATATTCTGTAAGAACACAGGCTGAGTGAGTATTCTTTTAACAAAACTGAGTCCACATTCCGTTAGGACACTGGCTTATGAGTATTCTGTTAGAAAACAGGCTTAGTGAGTATTCTTTAAACATAGACTGAGTTCATATTATATCAGAACACAGGCTGAGTGAGTATACTGTTAGAACACAGGCTGAGTGAGTATTCTGTTAGAACACGGCTGGGTGAGTATTCTCTTAGAACACTGGCTGAATGAGTATTATTTTAAAATAATCTGAATCCATATTCTGGTAGAACTCTCGCTGAGTGAGTATTCTGTTAGAACACAGGCTGAGTGAGTATTCTTTAAACATAGACTGAGTCCATATTCTGTTAGAAAACAGACTGAGTTAGTAATTTTAGATGAGAATCTGAGTCAACATTCTGTTAAAACGCAGCTTGAGTGGGTAATATATAAAAGTAAACTGAGTCCATATTTTGTTCGAACACAGGCTGAGTGAATATTCTTTGAAAATAATCTGAATCCATATTCTCTTAAAACACTGGCTGAGTGAGTATTCTGCTAGAACACAGGCTGAGTGGGTATTATTTAAAAATAAAGTGAGTCCATAGTATTTAGAACACAGACTGAGTGAGTATTTTTTGAACAAAATCTGAGTCCACATTCTGTTAGAACAGAGGCTGAGTGAGTATTCCGTTAGAACACAGTCTGAGTGAGTATTCTTTAAAACAGAGTTAGTCCATATTCTGTTAGAGCACAGTCTGAGTGAGTAATTTTTGAACAAAATCTTAGTCCACATTCTGTTAGAACACAGGCTGAGTGAGTATTCCGTTAGAACACAGTCTGAGTGAGTATGCTTTAAAGACAGACTTAGTCCACATTCTGTTAGAACACAGGCTGAGTGAGTATTCCGTTAGGACACAGTCTGAGTGAGTATTCTTTAAACATAGACTGCGTCCAAATTCTGTTAGGACACAGACTGAGTTAGTAATTTTTGATCTGAATCCATATTCTGTTAGAACACAGGCTGAGTTAGTATTCTTTGAAAATAATCTGAATCCATATTTTGGTAGAACACTGGCTGAGTGAGTATGCTTTGAAAATAATCTGAGTCAATATCTTGTTAGAACACTTGCTGAATTAGTATTTTGTTAAAACCCAGGCTCGGTGAGTATTTTGTTAGAACACAGGCTGAGTGCGTATTATTTAAAAATAAACTGAGTCCATATTCTGTAAGAACACAGGCTGAGTGAGTATTCTGTTAACAAAACTGAGTCCACATTCCGTTGGACACTGACTTATGAGTATTCTGTTAGAAAACAGGCTGAGTGAGTATTCTTTAAACATAGACTGAGTCCATATTATATCAGAACCCAGGCTGAGTGAGTATACTGTTAGAACACAGGCTGAGTGAGTATTCTGTTAGAACAGAGGCTGAGTATTATGTTAGAACACAGGCTAAGTGTGCATTCTTTAAAAATAGACTTAGTCCATATTCTGTTAGAGCACAGGCTGAGTGAGTATTCTGTTAGAACACAGGCTGAGTGAGTGTTCTGTTAGAACACAGGCTGAGTGGTTATTATTTAAAAATAAACTGATTCCATATTCTGTTAGAACTCAGGCTGAGTATTCTTTTAACAAAATCTGAGTCCACATTCCCTTAGAACACAGGTTGAGTGAGTATTCTGTTAGAACACGGGCTGGGTGAGTATTCTCTTAGAACACAGGCTGAATGAGTATTATTTTAAAATAATCTGAACCCATATTCTGTTAGAACTCTCGCTGACTGAGTATTCTGTTAGAACACAGGCTGAGTGAGTATTCTTTAAACATAGACTGAGTCCATATTCTGTTAGAAAACAGACTGAGTTAGTAATTTTAGATGAGAATCTTAGTCAACATTCTGTTAAAACGCAGCTTGAGTGGGTAATATATAAAAGTAAACTGAGTCCATATTTTGTTCGAACACAGGCTGAGTGAATATTCTTTGAAAATAATCTGAATCCATATTCTCTTAAAACACTGGCTGAGTGAGTAGTCTGCTAGAACACAGGCTGAGTGGGTATTATTTAAAAATAAAGTGAGTCCATAGTATTAAGAACACAGACTGAGTGAGTATTTTTTGAACAAAATCTGAGTCCACATTCTGTTAGAACAGAGGCTGAGTGAGTATTCCGTTAGAACACAGTCTGAGTGAGTATTCTTTAAAGACAGACTTAGTCCATATTCTGTTAGAGCACAGTCTGAGTGAGTAATTTTTGAACAAAATCTTAGTCCACATTCTGTTAGAACACAGGCTGAGTGAGTATTCCGTTAGAACACAGTCTGAGTGAGTATTCTTTAAACACAGACTGCGTCCAAATTCTGTAAGGACACAGACTGAGTTAGTAATTTTTGACCTGAATCCATATGGTGTTAGAACACAGGCTGAGTTAGTATTCTTTGAAAATAATCTGAATCCATATTCTTTTAGAACACTGCCTGAGTGAGTATGCTTTGAAAATAATCTGAGTCAATATCTTGTTAGAACACTTGCTGAGTTAGTATTTTGTTAAAACCCAGGCTCGGTGAGTACTTTGTTAGAACACAGGCTGAGTGCGTATTATTTAAAAATAAACTGAGTCCGTATTATTTAGAACACAGACTGAGTGAGTATTTTTTGAACAAAATCTGAGTCCACATTCTGTTAGAACACAGGCTGATTTAGTATTCTGTTAGAACACAGGCTAAGTGAGTGTTCTGTTAGAACACTGAACTGAGTGAGTATTCTTTAAACATAGACTGCGTCCAAATTCCGTTAGGACACAGACTGAGTTAGTAATTTTTGATCTGAATCCACATTCAGTTAGAACACAGGCTGAGTTAGTATTCTTTGAAAATAGTCTGAATCCATATTCTGGTAGAACAGTGGCTGAGTGAGTATTCTTTGAAAATAATCTGAATGCATATTCTGGTATAACACTGGCTGAATGACTATTCTTTCAAAATAATCTGAGTCAATATCCTGTTAGAACACTTGCTGAATTAGTATTTTGTTAAAACCCAGGCTGAGTGAGTATTCTGTTAGAACACAGGCTGAGTGCGTATTATTTAAAAATAAACTGAGTCCATATTCTGTAAGAACACAGGCTGAGTGAGTATTCTTTTAACAAAACTGAGTCCACATTCCGTTAGGACACTGGCTTATGAGTATTCTGTTAGAAAACAGGCTGAGTGAGTATTTTTTAAACATAGACTGAGTCCATATTATATCAGAACACAGGATGAGTGAGTATAATGTTAGAACACAGGCTGAGTGAGTATTCTGTTAGAACTGAGGCTGAGTATTATGTTAGAACACAGGCTCAGTGTGCATTCTTTAAAAATAGACTTAGTCCATATTCTGTTAGAGCACAGGCTGAGTGAGAATTCTGTTAGAACACAGGCTGAGTGAGTGTTCTGTTAGAACACAGGCTGAGTGGTTATTATTTAAAAATAAACTGATTCCATATTCTGTTAGAACTCAGGCTGAGTATTCTTTTAACAAAATCTGAGTCCACATTCCCTTAGAACACAGGTTGAGTGAGTATTCTGTTAGAACACGGGCTGGGTGAGTATTCTCTTAGAACACAGGCTGAATGAGTATTATTTTAAAATAATCTGAATCCATATTCTGGTAGAACTCTCGCTGAGTGAGTATTCTGTTAGAACACAGGCTGAGTGAGTATTCTTTAAACATAGACTGAGTCCATATTCTGTTAGGAAACAGACTGAGTTAGTAATTTTAGATGAGAATCTGAGTCAACATTCTGTTAAAACGCAGCTTGAGTGGGTAATATATAAAAGTAAACTGAGTCCATATATTGTTCGAACACAGGCTGAGTGAATATTCTTTGAAAATAATCTGAATCCATATTCTCTTAAAACACTGGCTGAGTGAGTATTCTGCTAGAACACAGGCTGAGTGGGTATTATTTAAAAATAAAGTGAGTCCATAGTATTTAGAACACAGACTGAGTGAGTATTTTTTGAACAAAATCTGAGTCCACATTCTGTTAGAACAGAGGCTGAGTGAGTATTCCGTTAGAACACAGTCTGAGTGAGTATTTTTTAAAGACAGACTTAGTCCATATTCTGTTAGAGCACAGTCTGAGTGAGTAATTTTTGAACAAAATCTTAGTCCACATTCTGTTAGAACACAGGCTGAGTGAGTATTCCGTTAGAACACAGTCTGAGTGAGTATTCTTTAAAGACAGACTTAGTCCACATTCTGTTAGAACACAGGCTGAGTGAGTATTCCGTTAGAACACAGTCTGAGTGAGTATTCTTTAAACATAGACTGCGTCCAAATTCTGTTAGGTCACAGACTGAGTTAGTAATTTTTGATCTGAATCCATATTCTGTTAGAACACAGGCTGAGTTAGTATTCTTTGAAAATAATCTGAATCCATATTCTGGTAGAACACTGGCTGAGTGAGTATGCTTTGAAAATAATCTGAGTCAATATCTTGTTAGAACACTTGCTGAGTTAGTATTTCGTTAAAACCCAGGCTCGGTGAGTATTTTGTTAGAACACAGGCTGAGTGAGTATTTTTTAAAACTAAACTGAGTCCGTATTATTTAGAACACAGACTGAGTGAGTATTTTTTGAACAAAATCTGAGTCCACATTCTGTTAGAACACAGGCTGATTTAGTATTCTGTTAGAACACAGGCTAAGTGAGTGTTCTGTTAGAACACTGAACTGAGTGAGTATTCTTTAAACATAGACTGCGTCCAAATTCTGTTAGGACACAGACTGAGTTAGTAATTTTTGATCTGAATCCACATTCAGTTAGAACACAGGCTGAGTTAGTATTCTTTGAAAATAGTCTGAATCCATATTCTGGTAGAACAGTGGCTGAGTGAGTATTCTTTGAAAATAATCTGAATGCATATTCTGGTATAACACTGTCTGAATGAGTATTCTTTGAAAATAATCTGAGTCAATATCCTGTTAGAACACTTGCTGAATTAGTATTTTGTTAAAACCCAGGCTGAGTGAGTATTCTGTTAGAACACAGGCTGAGTGCGTATTATTTAAAAATAAACTGAGTCCATATTCTGTAAGAACACAGGCTGAGTGAGTATTCTTTTAACAAAACTGAGTACACATTCCGTTAGAACACTGGCTTATGTGTATTCTGTTAGAAAACAGGCTGAGTGAGTATTCTTTAAACATAGAGTGAGTCCATATTATATCAGAACGCAGGCTGAGTGAGTATACTGTTAGAACACAGGCTGAGTGAGTATTCTGTTAGAACAGAGGCTGAGTATTATGTTAGAACACAGGCTCAGTGTGCATTCTTTAAAAATATACTTAGTCCATATTCTGTTAGAGCACAGGCTGAGTGAGTATTCTGTTAGAACACAGGCTGAGTGAGTGTTCTGTTAGAACACAGGCTGAGTGGTTATTATTTAAAAATAAACTGATTCCATATTCTGTTAGAACTCAGGCTGAGTATTCTTTTAACAAAATCGGAGTCCACATTCCCTTAGAACACACGTTGAGTGAGTATTCTGTTAGAACACGGGCTGGGTGAGTATTCTCTTAGAACACAGGCTGAATGAGTATTATTTTAAAATAATCTGAATCCATATTCTGGTAGAACTCTCGCTGAGTGAGTATTCTGTTAGAACACAGGCTGAGTGAGTATTCTTTAAACATAGACTGAGTCCATATTCTGTTAGAAAACAGACTGAGTTAGTAATTTTAGATGAGAATCTGAGTCAACATTCTGTTAAAACGCAGCTTGAGTGGGTAATATATAAAAGTAAACTGAGTCCATATTTTGTTAGAACACAGGCTGAGTGAGTATTCCGTTAGAACACAGTCTGAGTGAGTATTCTTTAAAGACAGACTTAGTCCACATTCTGTTAGAACACAGGCTGAGTGAGTATTCCGTTAGAAAACAGTCTGAGGGAGTATTCTTTAAACATAGACTGCGTCCAAATTCTGTTAGGTCACAGACTGAGTTAGTAATTTTTGATCTGAATCCATATTCTGTTAGAACACAGGCTGAGTTAGTATTCTTTGAAAATAATCTGAATCCATATTCTGGTAGAACACTGGCTGAGTGAGTATGCTTTGAAAATAATCTGAGTCAATATCTTGTTAGAACACTTGCTGAATTAGTATTTTGTTAAAACCCAGGCTCGGTGAGTATTTTGTTAGAACACAGGCTGAGTGCGTATTATTTAAAAATAAACTGAGTCCATATTCTGTAAGAACACAGGCTGAGTGAGTATTCTTTTAACAAAACTGAGTCCACATTCCGTTGGACACTGACTTATGAGAATTCTGTTAGAAAACAGGCTGAGTGAGTATTCTTTAAACATAGAGTGAGTCCATATTATATCAGAACACAGGCTGAGTGAGTATACTGTTAGAACACAGGCTGAGTGAGTATTCTGTTAGAACAGAGACTGAGTATTATGTTAGAACACAGGCTCAGTGTGCATTCTTTAAAAATAGACTTAGTCCATATTCTGTTAGAGCACAGGCTGAGTGAGTATTCTGTTAGAACACAGGCTGAGTGAGTGTTCTGTTAGAACACAGGCTGAGTGGTTATTATTTAAAAATAAACTGATTCCATATTCTGTTAGAACTCAGGCTGAGTATTCTTTTAACAAAATCGGAGTCCACATTCCCTTAGAACACAGGTTGAGTGAGTATTCTGTTAGAACACGGGCTGGGTGAGTATTCTCTTAGAACACAGGCTGAATGAGTATTATTTTAAAATAATCTGAATCCATATTCTGGTAGAACTCTCGCTGAGTGAGTATTCTGTTAGAACAAAGGCTGAGTGAGAATTCTTTAAACATAGACTGAGTCCATATTCTGTTAGAAAACAGACTGAGTTAGTAATTTTAGATGAGAATCTGACTCAACATTCTGTTAAAACGCAGCTTGAGTGGGTAATATATAAAAGTAAACTGAGTCCATATTTTGTTCGAACACAGGCTGAGTGAATATTCTTTGAAAATAATCTGAATCCATATTCTCTTAAAACACTGGCTGAGTGAGTATTCTGTTAGAACACAGGCTGAGTGCGTATTATTTAAAAATAAACTGAGTCCATATTCTGTAAGAACACAGGCTGAGTGAGTATTCTTTTAACAAAACTGAGTCCACATTCCGTTAGGACACTGGCTTATGAGTATTCTGTTAGAAAACAGGCTGAGTGAGTATTTTTTAAACATAGACTGAGTCCATATTATATCAGAACCCAGACTGAGTGAGTATACTGTTAGAACACAGGCTGAGTGAGTATTCTGTTAGAACAGAGGCTGAGTATTATGTTAGAACACAGGCTCAGTGTGCATTCTATAAAAATATACTTAGTCCATATTCTGTTAGAGCACAGTCTGAGTGAGTAATTTTTGAACAAAATCTTAGTCCACATTCTGTTAGAACACAGGCTGAGTGAGTATTCCGTTAGAACACAGTCGAAGTGAGTATTCTTTAAAGACAGACTTAGTCCACATTCTGTTAGAACACAGGCTGAGTGAGTATTCCGTTAGGACACAGTCTGAGTGAGTATTCTTTAAACATAGACTGCGTCCAAATTCTGTTAGGACACAGACTGAGTTAGTAATTTTTGATCTGAATCCATATTCTGTTAGAACACAGGCTGAGTTAGTATTCTTTGAAAATAATCTGAATCCATATTTTGGTAGAACACTGGCTGAGTGAGTATGCTTTGAAAATAATCTGAGTCAATATCTTGTTAGAACACTTGCTGAATTAGTATTTTGTTAAAACCCAGGCTCGGTGAGTATTTTGTTAGAACACAGGCTGAGTGCGTATTATTTAAAAATAAACTGAGTCCATATTCTGTAAGAACACAGGCTGAGTGAGTATTCTTTTAACAAAACTGAGTCCACATTCCGTTGGACACTGACTTATGAGTATTCTGTTAGGAAACAGGCTGAGTGAGTATTCTTTAAACATAGACTGAGTCCATATTATATCAGAACCCAGGCTGAGTGAGTATACTGTTAGAACACAGGCTGAGTGAGTATTCTGTTAGAACAGAGGCTGAGTATTATGTTAGAACACAGGCTCAGTGTGCATTCTTTAAAAATAGACTTAGTCCATATTCTGTTAGAGCACAGGCTGAGTGAGTGTTCTGTTAGAACACAGGCTGAGTGGTTATTATTTAAAAATAAACTGATTCCATATTATGTTAGAACTCAGGCTGAGTTTTCTTTTAAAAAAATCTGAGTCCACATTCCCTTAGAACACAGGTTGAGTGAGTATTCTGTTAGAACACGGGCTGGGTGAGTATTCTCTTAGAACACAGGCTGAATGAGTATTATTTTAAAATAATCTGAATCCATATTCTGTTAGAACTCTCGCTGAGTGAGTATTCTGTTAGAACACAGGCTGAGTGAGTATTCTTTAAACATAGACTGAGTCCATATTCTGTTAGAAAACAGACTGAGTTAGTAATTTTAGATGACAATCTGAGTCAACATTCTGTTAAAACGCAGCTTGAGTGGGTAATATATAAAAGTAAACTGAGTCCATATTTTGTTCGAACACAGGCTGAGTGAATATTCTTTGAAAATAATCTGAATCCATATTCTCTTAAAACACTGGCTGAGTGAGTATTCTGCTAGAACACAGGCTGAGTGGGTATTATTTAAAAATAAAGTGAGTCCATAGTATTTAGAACACAGACTGAGTGAGTATTTTTTGAACAAAATCTGAGTCCACATTCTGTTAGAACAGAGGCTGAGTGAGTATTCCGTTAGAACACAGTCTGAGTGAGTATTCTTTAAAGACAGACTTAGTCCATATTCTGTTAGAGCACAGTCTGAGTGAGTAATTTTTGAACAAAATCTTAGTCCACATTCTGTTAGAACACAGGCTGAGTGAGTATTCCGTTAGAACACAGTCTGAGTGAGTATTCTTTAAAGACAGACTTAGTCCATATTCTGTTAGAGCACAGTCTGAGTGAGTAATTTTTGAACAAAATCTTAGTCCACATTCTGTTAGAACACAGGCTGAGTGAGTATTCCGTTAGAACACAGTCTGAGTGAGTATTCTTTAAAGACAGACTTAGTCCACATTCTGTTAGAACACAGGCTGAGTGAGTATTCCGTTAGGACACAGTCTGAGTGAGTATTCTTTAAACATAGACTGCGTCCAAATTCTGTTAGGACACAGACTGAGTTAGTAATTTTTGATCTGAATCCATATTCTGTTAGAACACAGGCTGAGTTAGTATTCTTTGAAAATAATCTGAATCCATATTTTGGTAGAACACTGGCTGAGTGAGTATGCT
Source organism: Furipterus horrens (assembly GCF_987537825.1). Classification (NCBI taxonomy): domain Eukaryota; kingdom Metazoa; phylum Chordata; class Mammalia; order Chiroptera; family Furipteridae; genus Furipterus; species Furipterus horrens. The sequence goes on along the minus strand of NW_028327197.1, from coordinate 436,058 downwards.
TTGAAAATAATCTGAGTCAATATCTTGTTAGAACACTTGCTGAATTAGTATTTTTTTAAAACCCAGGCTCGGTGAGTATTTTGTTAGAACACAGGCTGAGTGCGTATTATTTAAAAATAAACTGAGTCCATATTCTGTAAGAACACAGGCTGAGTGAGTATTCTTTTAACAAAACTCAGTCCACATTCCGTTGGACACTGACTTATGAGTATTCTGTTAGAAAACAGGCTGAGTGAGTATTCTTTAAACATAGACTGAGTCCATATTATATCAGAACCCAGGCTGAGTGAGTATACTGTTAGAACACAGGCTGAGTGAGTATTCTGTTAGAACAGAGGCTGAGTATTATGTTAGAACACAGGCTCAGTGTGCATTCTTTAAAAATAGACTTAGTCCATATTCTGTTAGAGCACAGGCTGAGTGAGTATTCTGTTAGAACACAGGCTGAGTGAGTATTCTTTAAAGACAGACTTAGTCCATATTCTGTTAGAGCACAGTCTGAATGAGTAATTTTTGAACAAAATCTTAGTCCACATTCTGTTAGAACACAGGCTGAGTGAGTATTCCGTTAGAACACAGTCTGAGTGAGTATTCTTTAAACACAGACTGCGTCCAAATTCTGTAAGGACACAGACTGAGTTAGTAATTTTTGACCTGAATCCATATTGTGTTAGAACACAGGCTGAGTTAGTATTCTTTGAAAATAATCTGAATCCATATTCTTTTAGAACACTGCCTGAGTGAGTATGCTTTGAAAATAATCTGAGTCAATATCTTGTTAGAACACTTGCTGAGTTAGTATTTTGTTAAAACCCAGGCTCGGTGAGTATTTTGTTAGAACACAGGCTGAGTGCGTATTATTTCAAAATAAACTGAGTCCGTATTATTTAGAACACAGACTGAGTGAGTATTTTTTGAACAAAATCTGAGTCCACATTCTGTTAGAACACAGGCTGATTTAGTATTCTGTTAGAACACAGGCTAAGTGAGTGTTCTGTTAGAACACTGAACTGAGTGAGTATTCTTTAAACATAGACTGCGTCCAAATTCTGTTAGGACACAGACTGAGTTAGTAATTTTTTATCTGAATCCACATTCAGTTAGAACACAGGTTGAGTTAGTATTCTTTGAAAATAGTCTGAATCCATATTCTGGTAGAACTGTGGCTGAGTGAGTATTCTTTGAAAATAATCTGAATGCATATTCTGGTATAACACTGGCTGAATGAGTATTCTTTGAAAATAATCTGAGTCAATATCCTGTTAGAACACTTGCTGAATTAGTATTTTGTTAAAACCCAGGCTGAGTGAGTATTCGGTTAGAACACAGGCTGAGTGCGTATTATTTAAAAATAAACTGAGTCCATATTCTGTAAGAACACAGGCTGAGTGAGTATTCTTTTAACAAAACTGAGTCCACATTCCGTTAGGACACTGGCTTATGAGTATTCTGTTAGAAAACAGGCTGAGTGAGTATTCTTTAAACAAAGACTGAGTTCATATTATATCAGAACACAGGATGAGTGAGTATACTGTTAGAACACAGGCTGAGTGAGTATTCTGTTAGAACAGAGGCTGAGTATTATGTTAGAACACAGGCTCAGTGTGCATTCTTTAAAAATAGACTTAGTCCATATTCTGTTAGAGCACAGGCTGAGTGAGTATTCTGTTAGAACACAGGCTGAGTGAGTGTTCTGTTAGAACACAGGCTGAGTGGTTATTATTTAAAAATAAACTGATTCCATATTCTGTTAGAACTCAGGCTGAGTATTCTTTTAACAAAATCTGAGTCCACATTCCCTTAGAACACAGGTTGAGTGAGTATTCTGTTACAACACGGGCTGGGTGAGTATTCTCTTAGAACACAGGCTCAATGAGTATTATTTTAAAATAATCTGAATCCATATTCTGTTAGAACTCTCGCTGAGTGAGTATTCTGTTAGAACACAGGCTGAGTGAGTATTCTTTAAACATAGACTGAGTCCATATTCTGTTAGAAAACAGACTGAGTTAGTAATTTTAGATGAGAATCTGAGTCAACATTCTGTTAAAACGCAGCTTGAGTGGGTAATATATAAAAGTAATCTGAGTCCATATTTTGTTCGAACACAGGCTGAGTGAATATTCTTTGAAAATAATCTGAATCCATATTCTCTTAAAACACTGGCTGAGTGAGTATTCTGTTAGAACACAGGCTGAGTGGGTATTATTTAAAAATGAAGTGAGTCCATAGTATATAGAACACAGACTGAGTGAGTATTTTTTGAACAAAATCTGAGTCCACATTCTGTTAGAACAGAGATTGAGTGAGTATTCCGTTAGAACACAGTCTGAGTGAGTATTCTTTAAAGACAGACTTAGTCCATATTCTGTTAGAGCACAGTCTGAGTGAGTAATTTTGAACAAAATCTTCGTCCACATTCTGTTAGAACACAGGCTGAGTGAGTATTCCGTTAGAACACAGTCTCAGTGAGTATTCTTTAAACATAGACTGCGTCCAAATTCTGTTAGAACACAGACTGAGTTAGTAATTTTTGATCTGAATCCATATTCTGTTAGAACACAGGCTGAGTTAGTATTCTTTGAAAATAATCTGACTCCATATTCTGGTAGAACACTGGCTGAGTGAGTATGCTTTGAAAATAATCTGAGTCAATATCTTGTTAGAACACTTGCTGAGTTAGTATTTTGTTAAAACCCAGGCTCGGTGAGTATTTTGTTAGAACACAGGCTGAGTGCGTATTATTTAAAAATAAACTGAGTCCGTATTATTTAGAACACAGACTGAGTGAGTATTTTTTGAACTAAATCTGAGTCCACATTCTGTTAGAACACAGGCTGATTTAGTATTCTGTTAGAACACAGGCTAAGTGCGTGTTCTGTTAGAACACTGAACTGAGTGAGTATTCTTTAAACATAGACTGCGTCCAAATTCCGTTAGGACACAGACTGTGTTAGTAATTTTTGATCTGAATCCACATTCTGTTAGAACACAGGCTGAGTTAGTATTCTTTGAAAATAGTCTGAATCCATATTCTGGTAGATCACTGGCTGAGTGAGTATTCTTTGAAAATAATCTGAATGCATATTCTGGTATAACACTGGCTGAATGAGTATTCTTTGAAAATAATCTGAGTCAATATCCTGTTAGAACACTTGCTGAATTAGTATTTTGTTAAAACCCAGGCTGAGTGAGTATTCTGTTAGAACACAGGCTGAGAGCGTATTATTTAAAAATAAACTGAGTCCATATTCTGTAAGAACACAGGCTGAGTGAGTATTCTTTTAACAAAACTGAGTCCACATTCCGTTAGGACACTGGCTTATGAGTATTCTGTTAGAAAACAGGCTGAGTGAGTATTCTTTAAACATAGAGTGAATCCATATTATATCAGAACACAGGCTGAGTGAGTATACTGTTAGAACACAGGCTGAGTGAGTATTCTGTTAGAACAGAGGCTGAGTATTATGTTAGAACACAGGCTCAGTGTGCATTCTTTAAAAATAGACTTAGTCCATATTCTGTTAGAGCACAGGCTGAGTGAGTATTCTGTTAGAACACAGGCTGAGTGAGTGTTCTGTTAGAACACAGGCTGAGTGGTTATTATTTAAAAATAAACTGATTCCATATTCTGTTAGAACTCAGGCTGAGTATTCTTTTAACAAAATCTGAGTCCACATTCCCTTAGAACACAGGTTGAGTGAGTATTCTGTTAGAACACGGGCTGGGTGAGTATTCTCTTAGAACACAGGCTGAATGAGTATTATTTTAAAATAATCTGAATCCATATTCTGTTAGAACTCTCGCTGAGTGAGTATTCTGTTAGAACACAGGCTGAGTGAGTATTCTTTAAACATAGACTGAGTCCATATTCTGTTAGAAAACAGACTGAGTTAGTAATTTTAGATGAGAATCTGAGTCCACATTCTGTTAAAACGCAGCTTGAGTGGGTAATATATAAAAGTAAACTGAGTCCATATTTTGTTCGAACACAGGCTGAGTGAATATTCTTTGACAATAATCTGAATCCATATTCTCTTAAAACACTGGCTGAGTGAGTATTCTGTTAGAACACAGGCTGAGTGGGTATTATTTAAAAATAAAGTGAGTCCATAGTATTTAGAACACAGACTGAGTGAGTATTTTTTGAACAAAATCTGAGTCCACATTCTGTTAGAACAGAGGCTGAGTGAGTATTCCGTTAGAACACAGTCTGAGTGAGTATTCTTTAAAGACAGACTTAGTCCATATTCTGTTAGAGCACAGTCTGAGTGAGTAATTTTTGAACAAAATCTTAGTCCACATTCTGTTAGAACACAGGCTGAGTGAGTATTCCGTTAGAACACAGTCTGAGTGAGTATTCTTTAAAGACAGACTTAGTCCACATTCTGTTAGAACACAGGCTGAGTGAGTATTCCGTTAGAACACAGTCTGAGTGAGTATTCTTTAAACATAGACTGCGTCCAAATTCTGTTAGGACACAGACTGAGTTAGTAATTTTTGTTCTGAATCCATATTGTGATAGAACACAGGCTGAGTTAGTATTCTTTGAAAATAATCTGAATCCATATTCTGATAGAACACTGGCTGAGTGAGTATGCTTTGAAAATAATCTGAGTCAATATCTTGTTAGAACACTTGCTGAGTTAGTATTTTGTTAAAACCCAGGCTCGGTGAGTATTTTGTTAGAACACAGGCTGAGTGCGTATTATTTAAAAATAAACTGAGTCCGTATTATTTAGAACACAGACTGAGTGAGTATTTTTTGAACAAAATCTGAGTCCACATTCTGTTAGAACACAGGCTGATTTAGTATTCTGTTAGAACACAGGCTAAGTGAGTGTTCTGTTAGAACACTGAACTGAGTGAGTATTCTTTAAACATAGACTGCGTCCAAATTCTGTTAGGACACAGACTGAGTTAGTAATTTTTGATCTGAATCCACATTCTGTTAGAACACAGGCTGAGTTAGTATTCTTTGAAAATAGTCTGAATCCATATTCTGGTAGAACACTGGCTGAGTGAGTATTCTTTGAAAATAATCTGAATGCATATTCTGGTATAACACTGGCTGAATGAGTATTCTTTGAAAATAATCTGAGTCAATATCCTGTTAGAACACTTGCTGAATTAGTATTTTGTTAAAACCCAGGCTGAGTGAGTATTCTGTTAGAACACAGGCTGAGTGCGTATTATTTAAAAATAAACTGAGTCCATATTCTGTAAGAACACAGGCTGAGTGAGTATTCTTTTAACAAAACTGAGTCCACATTCCGTTAGGACACTGGCTTATGTGTATTCTGTTAGAAAACAGGCTGAGTGAGTATTTTTTAAACATAGACTGAGTCCATATTATATCAGAACACAGGCTGAGTGAGTATACTGTTAGAACACAGGCTGAGTGAGTATTCTGTTAGAACAGAGGCTGAGTATTATGTTAGAACACAGGCTCAGTGTGCATTCTTTAAAAATAGACTTAGTCCATATTCTGTTAGAGCACAGGCTGAGTGAGTATTCTGTTAGAACACAGGCTGAGTGAGTGTTCTGTTAGAACACAGGCTGAGTGTTTATTATTTAAAAATAAACTGATTCCATATTCTGTTAGAACTCAGGCTGAGTATTCTTTTAACAAAATCGGAGTCCACATTCCCTTAGAACACAGGTTGAGTGAGTATTCTGTTAGAACACGGGCTGGGTGAGTATTCTCTTAGAACACAGGCTGAATGAGTATTATTTTAAAATAATCTGAATCCATATTCTGGTAGAACTCTCGCTGAGTGAGTATTCTGTTAGAACACAGGCTGAGTGAGTATTCTTTAAACATAGACTGAGTCCATATTCTGTTAGAAAACAGACTGAGATAGTAATTTTAGATGAGAATCTGAGTCAACATTCTGTTAAAACGCAGCTTGAGTGGGTAATATATAAAAGTAAACTGAGTCCATATTTTGTTCGAACACAGGCGGAGTGAATATTCTTTGAAAATAATCTGAATCCATATTCTCTTAAAACACTGGCTGAGTGAGTATTCTGCTAGAACACAGGCTGAGTGGGTATTATTTAAAAATAAAGTGAGTCCATAGTATTTAGAACACAGACTGAGTGAGTATTTTTTGAACAAAATCTGAGTCCACATTCTGTTAGAACAGAGGCTGAGTGAGTATTCCGTTAGAACACAGTCTGAGTGAGTATTCTTTAAAGACAGACTTAGTCCATATTCTGTTAGAGCACAGTCTGAGTGAGTAATTTTTGAACAAAATCTTAGTCCACATTCTGTTAGAACACAGGCTGAGTGAGTATTCCGTTAGAACACAGTCTGAGTGAGTATTCTTTAAACATAGACTGCGTCCAAATTCTGTTAGAACACAGACTGAGTTAGTAATTTTTGATCTGAATCCATATTCTGTTAGAACACAGGCTGAGTTAGTATTCTTTGATAATAATCTGACTCCATATTTTGGTATAACACTGGCTGAGTGAGTATGCTTTGAAAATAATCTGAGTCAATATCTTGTTAGAACACTTGCTGAGTTAGTATTTTGTTAAAACCCAGGCTCGGTGAGTATTTTGTTAGAACACAGGCTGAGTGCGTATTATTTAAAAATAAACTGAGTCCGTATTATTTAGAACACAGACTGAGTGAGTATTTTTTGAACTAAATCTGAGTCCACATTCTGTTAGAACACAGGCTGATTTAGTATTCTGTTAGAACACAGGCTAAGTGCGTGTTCTGTTAGAACACTGAACTGAGTGAGTATTCTTTAAACATAGACTGCGTCCAAATTCCGTTAGGACACAGACTGAGTTAGTAATTTTTGATCTGAATCCACATTCTGTTAGAACACAGGCTGAGTTAGTATTCTTTGAAAATAGTCTGAATCCATATTCTGGTAGAACACTGGCTGAGTGAGTATTCTTTGAAAATAATCTGAATGCATATTCTGGTATAACACTGGCTGAATGAGTATTCTTTGAAAATAATCTGAGTCAATATCCTGTTAGAACACTTGCTGAATTAGTATTTTGTTAAAACCCAGGCTGAGTGAGTATTCTGTTAGAACACAGGCTGAGTGCGTATTATTTAAAAATAAACTGAGTCCATATTCTGTAAGAACACAGGCTGAGTGAGTATTCTTTTAACAAAACTGAGTCCACATTCCGTTAGGACACTGGCTTATGAGTATTCTGTTAGAAAACAGGCTGAGTGAGTATTCTTTAAACATAGACTGAGTCCATATTATATCAGAACCCAGGCTGAGTGAGTATACTGTTAGAACACAGGCTGAGTGAATATTCTGGTAGAACAGAGGCTGAGTATTATGTTAGAACACAGGCTCAGTGTGCATTCTTTAAAAATAGACTTAGTCCATATTCTGTTAGAGCACAGGCTGAGTGAGTATTCTGTTAGAACACAGGCTGAGTGAGTGTTCTGTTAGAACACAGGCTGAGTGGTTATTATTTAAAAATAAACTGATTCCATATTCTGTTAGAACTCAGGCTGAGTATTCTTTTAACAAAATCGGAGTCCACATTCCCTTAGAACACAGGTTGAGTGAGTATTCTGTTAGAACACGGGCTGGGTGAGTATTCTCTTAGAACACAGGCTGAGTGAGTATTATTTTAAAATAATCTGAATCCATATTCTGGTAGAACTCTCGCTGAGTGAGTATTCTGTTAGAACACAGGCTGAGTGAGTATTCTTTAAACATAGACTGAGTCCATATTCTGTTAGAAAACAGACTGAGTTAGTAATTTTAGATGAGAATCTGAGTCAACATTCTGTTAAAACGCAGCTTGAGTGGGTAATATATAAATGGAAACTGAGTCCATATTTTGTTCGAACACAGGCTGAGTGAATATTCTTTGAAAATAATCTGAATCCATATTCTCTTAAAACACTGGCTGAGTGAGTATTCTGCTAGAACACAGGCTGAGTGGGTATTATTTAAAAATAAATTGAGTCCGTATTATTTAGAACACAGACTGAGTGAGTGTTTTTTGAACTAAATCTGAGTCCACATTCTGTTAGAACACAGGCTGATTTAGTATTCTGTTAGAACACAGGCTAAGTGCGTGTTCTGTTAGAACACTGAACTGAGTGAGTATTCTTTAAACATAGACTGCGTCCAAATTCCGTTAGGACACAGACTGAGTTAGTAATTTTTGATCTGAATCCACATTCTGTTAGAACACAGGCTGAGTTAGTATTCTTTGAAAATAGTCTGAATCCATATTCTGGTAGAACACTGGCTGAGTGAGTATTCTTTGAAAATAATCTGAATGCATATTCTGGTATAACACTGGCTGAATGAGTATTCTTTGAAAATAATCTGAGTCAATATCCTGTTAGAACACTTGCTGAATTAGTATTTTGTTAAAACCCAGGCTGAGTGAGTATTCTGTTAGAACACAGGCTGAGTGCGTATTATTTAAAAATAAACTGAGTCCATATTCTGTAAGAACACAGGCTGAGTGAGTATTCTTTTAACAAAACTGAGTCCACATTCCGTTAGGACACTGGCTTATGTGTATTCTGTTAGAAAACAGGCTGAGTGAGTATTTTTTAAACATAGACTGAGTCCATATTATATCAGAACACAGGCTGAGTGAGTATACTGTTAGAACACAGGCTGAGTGAGTATTCTGTTAGAACAGAGGCTGAGTATTATGTTAGAACACAGGCTCAGTGTGCATTCTTTAAAAATAGACTTAGTCCATATTCTGTTAGAGCACAGGCTGAGTGAGTATTCTGTTAGAACACAGGCTGAGTGAGTGTTCTGTTAGAACACAGGCTGAGTGTTTATTATTTAAAAATAAACTGATTCCATATTCTGTTAGAACTCAGGCTGAGTATTCTTTTAACAAAATCGGAGTCCACATTCCCTTAGAACACAGGTTGAGTGAGTATTCTGTTAGAACACGGGCTGGGTGAGTATTCTCTTAGAACACAGGCTGAATGAGTATTATTTTAAAATAATCTGAATCCATATTCTGGTAGAACTCTCGCTGAGTGAGTATTCTGTTAGAACACAGGCTGAGTGAGTATTCTTTAAACATAGACTGAGTCCATATTCTGTTAGAAAACAGACTGAGATAGTAATTTTAGATGAGAATCTGAGTCAACATTCTGTTAAAACGCAGCTTGAGTGGGTAATATATAAAAGTAAACTGAGTCCATATTTTGTTCGAACACAGGCGGAGTGAATATTCTTTGAAAATAATCTGAATCCATATTCTCTTAAAACACTGGCTGAGTGAGTATTCTGCTAGAACACAGGCTGAGTGGGTATTATTTAAAAATAAAGTGAGTCCATAGTATTTAGAACACAGACTGAGTGAGTATTTTTTGAACAAAATCTGAGTCCACATTCTGTTAGAACAGAGGCTGAGTGAGTATTCCGTTAGAACACAGTCTGAGTGAGTATTCTTTAAAGACAGACTTAGTCCATATTCTGTTAGAGCACAGTCTGAGTGAGTAATTTTTGAACAAAATCTTAGTCCACATTCTGTTAGAACACAGGCTGAGTGAGTATTCCGTTAGAACACAGTCTGAGTGAGTATTCTTTAAACATAGACTGCGTCCAAATTCTGTTAGAACACAGACTGAGTTAGTAATTTTTGATCTGAATCCATATTCTGTTAGAACACAGGCTGAGTTAGTATTCTTTGATAATAATCTGACTCCATATTTTGGTATAACACTGGCTGAGTGAGTATGCTTTGAAAATAATCTGAGTCAATATCTTGTTAGAACACTTGCTGAGTTAGTATTTTGTTAAAACCCAGGCTCGGTGAGTATTTTGTTAGAACACAGGCTGAGTGCGTATTATTTAAAACTAAACTGAGTCCGTATTATTTAGAACACAGACTGAGTGAGTATTTTTTGAACTAAATCTGAGTCCACATTCTGTTAGAACACAGGCTGATTTAGTATTCTGTTAGAACACAGGCTAAGTGCGTGTTCTGTTAGAACACTGAACTGAGTGAGTATTCTTTAAACATAGACTGCGTCCAAATTCCGTTAGGACACAGACTGAGTTAGTAATTTTTGATCTGAATCCACATTCTGTTAGAACACAGGCTGAGTTAGTATTCTTTGAAAATAGTCTGAATCCATATTCTGGTAGAACACTGGCTGAGTGAGTATTCTTTGAAAATAATCTGAATGCATATTCTGGTATAACACTGGCTGAATGAGTATTCTTTGAAAATAATCTGAGTCAATATCCTGTTAGAACACTTGCTGAATTAGTATTTTGTTAAAACCCAGGCTGAGTGAGTATTCTGTTAGAACACAGGCTGAGTGCGTATTATTTAAAAATAAACTGAGTCCATATTCTGTAAGAACACAGGCTGAGTGAGTATTCTTTTAACAAAACTGAGTCCACATTCCGTTAGGACACTGGCTTATGAGTATTCTGTTAGAAAACAGGCTGAGTGAGTATTCTTTAAACATAGACTGAGTCCATATTATATCAGAACCCAGGCTGAGTGAGTATACTGTTAGAACACAGGCTGAGTGAATATTCTGTTAGAACAGAGGCTGAGTATTATGTTAGAACACAGGCTCAGTGTGCATTCTTTAAAAATAGACTTAGTCCATATTCTGTTAGAGCACAGGCTGAGTGAGTATTCTGTTAGAACACAGGCTGAGTGAGTGTTCTGTTAGAACACAGGCTGAGTGGTTATTATTTAAAAATAAACTGATTCCATATTCTGTTAGAACTCAGGCTGAGTATTCTTTTAACAATATCGGAGTCCACATTCCCTTAGAACACAGGTTGAGTGAGTATTCTGTTAGAACACGGGCTGGGTGAGTATTCTCTTAGAACACAGGCTGAATGAGTATTATTTTAAAATAATCTGAATCCATATTCTGGTAGAACTCTCGCTGAGTGAGTATTCTGTTAGAACACAGGCTGAGTGAGTATTCTTTAAACATAGACTGAGTCCATATTCTGTTAGAAAACAGACTGAGTTAGTAATTTTAGATGAGAATCTGAGTCAACATTCTGTTAAAACGCAGCTTGAGTGGGTAATATATAAAAGTAAACTGAGTCCATATTTTGTTCGAACACAGGCTGAGTGAATATTCTTTGAAAATAATCTGAATCCATATTCTCTTAAAACACTGGCTGAGTGAGTATTCTGCTAGAACACAGGCTGAGTGGGTATTATTTAAAAATAAAGTGAGTCCATAGTATTTAGAACACAGACTGAGTGAGTATTTTTTGAACAAAATCTGAGTCCACATTCTGTTAGAACAGAGGCTGAGTGAGTATTCCGTTAGAACACAGTCTGAGTGAGTATTCTTTAAAGACATACTTAGTCCATATTCTGTTAGAGCACAGTCTGAGTGAGTAATTTTTGAACAAAATCTTAGTCCACATTCTGTTAGAACACAGGCTGAGTGAGTATTCCGTTAGAACACAGTCTGAGTGAGTATTCTTTAAACATAGACTGCGTCCAAATTCTGTTAGAACACAGACTGAGTTAGTAATTTTTGATCTGAATCCATATTCTGTTAGAACACAGGCTGAGTTAGTATTCTTTGATAATAATCTGACTCCATATTTTGGTATAACACTGGCTGAGTGAGTATGCTTTGAAAATAATCTGAGTCAATATCTTGTTAGAACACTTGCTGAGTTAGTATTTTGTTAAAACCCAGGCTCGGTGAGTATTTTGTTAGAACACAGGCTGAGTGCGTATTATTTAAAAATAAACTGAGTCCGTATTATTTAGAACACAGACTGAGTGAGTATTTTTTGAACTAAATCTGAGTCCACATTCTGTTAGAACACAGGCTGATTTAGTATTCTGTTAGAACACAGGCTAAGTGCGTGTTCTGTTAGAACACTGAACTGAGTGAGTATTCTTTAAACATAGACTGCGTCCAAATTCCGTTAGGACACAGACTGAGTTAGTAATTTTTGATCTGAATCCACATTCTGTTAGAACACAGGCTGAGTTAGTATTCTTTGAAAATAGTCTGAATCCATATTCTGGTAGAACACTGGCTGAGTGAGTATTCTTTGAAAATAATCTGAATGCATATTCTGGTATAACACTGGCTGAATGAGTATTCTTTGAAAATAATCTGAGTCAATATCCTGTTAGAACACTTGCTGAATTAGTATTTTGTTAAAACCCAGGCTGAGTGAGTATTCTGTTAGAACACAGGCTGAGTGCGTATTATTTAAAAATAAACTGAGTCCATATTCTGTAAGAACACAGGCTGAGTGAGTATTCTTTTAACAAAACTGAGTCCACATTCCGTTAGGACACTGGCTTATGAGTATTCTGTTAGAAAACAGGCTGAGTGAGTATTCTTTAAACATAGACTGAGTCCATATTATATCAGAACCCAGGCTGAGTGAGTATACTGTTAGAACACAGGCTGAGTGAGTATTCTGGTAGAACAGAGGCTGAGTATTATGTTAGAACACAGGCTCAGTGTGCATTCTTTAAAAATAGACTTAGTCCATATTCTGTTAGAGCACAGGCTGAGTGAGTATTCTGTTAGAACACAGGCTGAGTGAGTGTTCTGTTAGAACACAGGCTGAGTGTTTATTATTTAAAAATAAACTGATTCCATATTCTGTTAGAACTCAGGCTGAGTATTCTTTTAACAAAATCTGAGTCCACATTCCCTTAGAACACAGGTTGAGTGAGTATTCTGTTAGAACACGGGCTGGGTGAGTATTCTCTTAGAACACAGGCTGAATGAGTATTATTTTAAAATAATCTGAATACATATTCTGGTAGAACTCTCGTTGAGTGAGTATTCTGTTAGAACACAGGCTGAGTGAGTATTCTTTAAACATAGACTGAGTCCATATTCTGTTAGAAAACAGACTGAGTTAGTAATTTCAGATGAGAATCTGAGTCAACATTCTGTTAAAACGCAGCTTGAGTGGGTAATATATAAAAGTAAACTGAGTCCATATTTTGTTCGAACACAGGCTGAGTGAATATTCTTTGAAAATAATCTGAATCCATATTCTCTTAAAACACTGGCTGAGTGAGTATTCTGCTAGAACACAGGCTGAGTGGGTATTATTTAAAAATAAAGTGAGTCCATAGTATTTAGAACACAGACTGAGTGAGTATTTTTTGAACAAAATCTGAGTCCACATTCTGTTAGAACAGAGGCTGAGTGAGTATTCCGTTAGAACACAGTCTGAGTGAGTATTCTTTAAAGACAGACTTAGTCCATATTCTGTTAGAGCACAGTCTGATTGAGTAATTTTTGAACAAAATCTTAGTCCACATTCTGTTAGAACACAGGCTGAGTGAGTATTCCGTTAGAACACAGTCTGAGTGAGTATTCTTTAAAGACAGACTTAGTCCACATTCTGTTAGAACACAGGCTGAGTGAGTATTCCGTTAGAACACAGTCTGAGTGAGTATTCTTTAAACATAGACTGCGTCCAAATTCTGTTAGAACACAGACTGAGTTAGTAATTTTTGATCTGAATCCATATTCTGTTAGAACACAGGCTGAGTTAGTATTCTTTGATAATAATCTGACTCCATATTTTGGTATAACACTGGCTGAGTGAGTATGCTTTGAAAATAATCTGAGTCAATATCTTGTTAGAACACTTGCTGAGTTAGTATTTTGTTAAAACCCAGGCTCGGTGAGTATTTTGTTAGAACACAGGCTGAGTGCGTATTATTTAAAAATAAACTGAGTCCGTATTATTTAGAACACAGACTGAGTGAGTATTTTTTGAACTAAATCTGAGTCCACATTCTGTTAGAACACAGGCTGATTTAGTATTCTGTTAGAACACAGGCTAAGTGCGTGTTCTGTTAGAACACTGAACTGAGTGAGTATTCTTTAAACATAGACTGCGTCCAAATTCCGTTAGGACACAGACTGAGTTAGTAATTTTTGATCTGAATCCACATTCTGTTAGAACACAGGCTGAGTTAGTATTCTTTGAAAATAGTCTGAATCCATATTCTGGTAGAACACTGGCTGAGTGAGTATTCTTTGAAAATAATCTGAATGCATATTCTGGTATAACACTGGCTGAATGAGTATTCTTTGAAAATAATCTGAGTCAATATCCTGTTAGAACACTTGCTGAATTAGTATTTTGTTAAAACCCAGGCTGAGTGAGTATTCTGTTAGAACACAGGCTGAGTGCGTATTATTTAAAAATAAACTGAGTCCATATTCTGTAAGAACACAGGCTGAGTGAGTATTCTTTTAACAAAACTGAGTCCACATTCCGTTAGGACACTGGCTTATGTGTATTCTGTTAGAAAACAGGCTGAGTGAGTATTTTTTAAACATAGACTGAGTCCATATTATATCAGAACACAGGCTGAGTGAGTATACTGTTAGAACACAGGCTGAGTGAGTATTCTGTTAGAACAGAGGCTGAGTATTATGTTAGAACACAGGCTCAGTGTGCATTCTTTAAAAATAGACTTAGTCCATATTCTGTTAGAGCACAGGCTGAGTGAGTATTCTGTTAGAACACAGGCTGAGTGAGTGTTCTGTTAGAACACAGGCTGAGTGTTTATTATTTAAAAATAAACTGATTCCATATTCTGTTAGAACTCAGGCTGAGTATTCTTTTAACAAAATCGGAGTCCACATTCCCTTAGAACACAGGTTGAGTGAGTATTCTGTTAGAACACGGGCTGGGTGAGTATTCTCTTAGAACACAGGCTGAATGAGTATTATTTTAAAATAATCTGAATCCATATTCTGGTAGAACTCTCGCTGAGTGAGTATTCTGTTAGAACACAGGCTGAGTGAGTATTCTTTAAACATAGACTGAGTCCATATTCTGTTAGAAAACAGACTGAGATAGTAATTTTAGATGAGAATCTGAGTCAACATTCTGTTAAAACGCAGCTTGAGTGGGTAATATATAAAAGTAAACTGAGTCCATATTTTGTTCGAACACAGGCGGAGTGAATATTCTTTGAAAATAATCTGAATCCATATTCTCTTAAAACACTGGCTGAGTGAGTATTCTGCTAGAACACAGGCTGAGTGGGTATTATTTAAAAATAAAGTGAGTCCATAGTATTTAGAACACAGACTGAGTGAGTATTTTTTGAACAAAATCTGAGTCCACATTCTGTTAGAACAGAGGCTGAGTGAGTATTCCGTTAGAACACAGTCTGAGTGAGTATTCTTTAAAGACAGACTTAGTCCATATTCTGTTAGAGCACAGTCTGAGTGAGTAATTTTTGAACAAAATCTTAGTCCACATTCTGTTAGAACACAGGCTGAGTGAGTATTCCGTTAGAACACAGTCTGAGTGAGTATTCTTTAAACATAGACTGCGTCCAAATTCTGTTAGAACACAGACTGAGTTAGTAATTTTTGATCTGAATCCATATTCTGTTAGAACACAGGCTGAGTTAGTATTCTTTGATAATAATCTGACTCCATATTTTGGTATAACACTGGCTGAGTGAGTATGCTTTGAAAATAATCTGAGTCAATATCTTGTTAGAACACTTGCTGAGTTAGTATTTTGTTAAAACCCAGGCTCGGTGAGTATTTTGTTAGAACACAGGCTGAGTGCGTATTATTTAAAACTAAACTGAGTCCGTATTATTTAGAACACAGACTGAGTGAGTATTTTTTGAACTAAATCTGAGTCCACATTCTGTTAGAACACAGGCTGATTTAGTATTCTGTTAGAACACAGGCTAAGTGCGTGTTCTGTTAGAACACTGAACTGAGTGAGTATTCTTTAAACATAGACTGCGTCCAAATTCCGTTAGGACACAGACTGAGTTAGTAATTTTTGATCTGAATCCACATTCTGTTAGAACACAGGCTGAGTTAGTATTCTTTGAAAATAGTCTGAATCCATATTCTGGTAGAACACTGGCTGAGTGAGTATTCTTTGAAAATAATCTGAATGCATATTCTGGTATAACACTGGCTGAATGAGTATTCTTTGAAAATAATCTGAGTCAATATCCTGTTAGAACACTTGCTGAATTAGTATTTTGTTAAAACCCAGGCTGAGTGAGTATTCTGTTAGAACACAGGCTGAGTGCGTATTATTTAAAAATAAACTGAGTCCATATTCTGTAAGAACACAGGCTGAGTGAGTATTCTTTTAACAAAACTGAGTCTACATTCCGTTAGGACACTGGCTTATGAGTATTCTGTTAGAAAACAGGCTGAGTGAGTATTCTTTAAACATAGACTGAGTCCATATTATATCAGAACCCAGGCTGAGTGAGTATACTGTTAGAACACAGGCTGAGTGAATATTCTGTTAGAACAGAGGCTGAGTATTATGTTAGAACACAGGCTCAGTGTGCATTCTTTAAAAATAGACTTAGTCCATATTCTGTTAGAGCACAGGCTGAGTGAGTATTCTGTTAGAACACAGGCTGAGTGAGTGTTCTGTTAGAACACAGGCTGAGTGGTTATTATTTAAAAATAAACTGATTCCATATTCTGTTAGAACTCAGGCTGAGTATTCTTTTAACAAAATCGGAGTCCACATTCCCTTAGAACACAGGTTGAGTGAGTATTCTGTTAGAACACGGGCTGGGTGAGTATTCTCTTAGAACACAGGCTGAATGAGTATTATTTTAAAATAATCTGAATCCATATTCTGGTAGAACTCTCGCTGAGTGAGTATTCTGTTAGAACACAGGCTGAGTGAGTATTCTTTAAACATAGACTGAGTCCATATTCTGTTAGAAAACAGACTGAGTTAGTAATTTTAGATGAGAATCTGAGTCAACATTCTGTTAAAACGCAGCTTGAGTGGGTAATATATAAAAGTAAACTGAGTCCATATTTTGTTCGAACACAGGCTGAGTGAATATTCTTTGAAAATAATCTGAATCCATATTCTCTTAAAACACTGGCTGAGTGAGTATTCTGCTAGAACACAGGCTGAGTGGGTATTATTTAAAAATAAAGTGAGTCCATAGTATTTAGAACACAGACTGAGTGAGTATTTTTTGAACAAAATCTGAGTCCACATTCTGTTAGAACAGAGGCTGAGTGAGTATTCCGTTAGAACACAGTCTGAGTGAGTATTCTTTAAAGACATACTTAGTCCATATTCTGTTAGAGCACAGTCTGAGTGAGTAATTTTTGAACAAAATCTTAGTCCACATTCTGTTAGAACACAGGCTGAGTGAGTATTCCGTTAGAACACAGTCTGAGTGAGTATTCTTTAAACATAGACTGCGTCCAAATTCTGTTAGAACACAGACTGAGTTAGTAATTTTTGATCTGAATCCATATTCTGTTAGAACACAGGCTGAGTTAGTATTCTTTGATAATAATCTGACTCCATATTTTGGTATAACACTGGCTGAGTGAGTATGCTTTGAAAATAATCTGAGTCAATATCTTGTTAGAACACTTGCTGAGTTAGTATTTTGTTAAAACCCAGGCTCGGTGAGTATTTTGTTAGAACACAGGCTGAGTGCGTATTATTTAAAAATAAACTGAGTCCGTATTATTTAGAACACAGACTGAGTGAGTATTTTTTGAACTAAATCTGAGTCCACATTCTGTTAGAACACAGGCTGATTTAGTATTCTGTTAGAACACAGGCTAAGTGCGTGTTCTGTTAGAACACTGAACTGAGTGAGTATTCTTTAAACATAGACTGCGTCCAAATTCCGTTAGGACACAGACTGAGTTAGTAATTTTTGATCTGAATCCACATTCTGTTAGAACACAGGCTGAGTTAGTATTCTTTGAAAATAGTCTGAATCCATATTCTGGTAGAACACTGGCTGAGTGAGTATTCTTTGAAAATAATCTGAATGCATATTCTGGTATAACACTGGCTGAATGAGTATTCTTTGAAAATAATCTGAGTCAATATCCTGTTAGAACACTTGCTGAATTAGTATTTTGTTAAAACCCAGGCTGAGTGAGTATTCTGTTAGAACACAGGCTGAGTGCGTATTATTTAAAAATAAACTGAGTCCATATTCTGTAAGAACACAGGCTGAGTGAGTATTCTTTTAACAAAACTGAGTCCACATTCCGTTAGGACACTGGCTTATGAGTATTCTGTTAGAAAACAGGCTGAGTGAGTATTCTTTAAACATAGACTGAGTCCATATTATATCAGAACCCAGGCTGAGTGAGTATACTGTTAGAACACAGGCTGAGTGAGTATTCTGGTAGAACAGAGGCTGAGTATTATGTTAGAACACAGGCTCAGTGTGCATTCTTTAAAAATAGACTTAGTCCATATTCTGTTAGAGCACAGGCTGAGTGAGTATTCTGTTAGAACACAGGCTGAGTGAGTGTTCTGTTAGAACACAGGCTGAGTGTTTATTATTTAAAAATAAACTGATTCCATATTCTGTTAGAACTCAGGCTGAGTATTCTTTTAACAAAATCTGAGTCCACATTCCCTTAGAACACAGGTTGAGTGAGTATTCTGTTAGAACACGGGCTGGGTGAGTATTCTCTTAGAACACAGGCTGAATGAGTATTATTTTAAAATAATCTGAATACATATTCTGGTAGAACTCTCGTTGAGTGAGTATTCTGTTAGAACACAGGCTGAGTGAGTATTCTTTAAACATAGACTGAGTCCATATTCTGTTAGAAAACAGACTGAGTTAGTAATTTCAGATGAGAATCTGAGTCAACATTCTGTTAAAACGCAGCTTGAGTGGGTAATATATAAAAGTAAACTGAGTCCATATTTTGTTCGAACACAGGCTGAGTGAATATTCTTTGAAAATAATCTGAATCCATATTCTCTTAAAACACTGGCTGAGTGAGTATTCTGCTAGAACACAGGCTGAGTGGGTATTATTTAAAAATAAAGTGAGTCCATAGTATTTAGAACACAGACTGAGTGAGTATTTTTTGAACAAAATCTGAGTCCACATTCTGTTAGAACAGAGGCTGAGTGAGTATTCCGTTAGAACACAGTCTGAGTGAGTATTCTTTAAAGACAGACTTAGTCCATATTCTGTTAGAGCACAGTCTGATTGAGTAATTTTTGAACAAAATCTTAGTCCACATTCTGTTAGAACACAGGCTGAGTGAGTATTCCGTTAGAACACAGTCTGAGTGAGTATTCTTTAAAGACAGACTTAGTCCACATTCTGTTAGAACACAGGCTGAGTGAGTATTCCGTTAGAACACAGTCTGAGTGAGTATTCTTTAAACATAGACTGCGTCCAAGTTCTGTTAGGACACAGACTGAGTTAGTAATTTTTGTTCTGAATCCATATTGTGATAGAACACAGGCTGAGTTAGTATTCTTTGAAAATAATCTGAATCCATATTCTGGTAGAACACTGGCTGAGTGAGTATGCTTTGAAAATAATCTGAGTCAATATCTTGTTAGAACACTTGCTGAGTTAGTATTTTGTTAAAACCCAGGCTCGGTGAGTATTTTGTTAGAACACAGGCTGAGTGCGTATTATTTAAAAATAAACTGAGTCCGTATTATTTAGAACACAGACTGAGTGAGTATTTTTTGAACAAAATCTGAGTCCACATTCTGTTAGAACACAGGCTGATTTAGTATTCTGTTAGAACACAGGCTAAGTGAGTGTTCTGTTAGAACACTGAACTGAGTGAGTATTCTTTAAACATAGACTGCGTCCAAATTCTGTTAGGACACAGACTGAGTTAGTAATTTTTGATCTGAATCCACATTCTGTTAGAACACAGGCTGAGTTAGTATTCTTTGAAAATAGTCTGAATCCATATTCTGGTAGAACACTGGCTGAGTGAGTATTCTTTGAAAATAATCTGAATGCATATTCTGGTATAACACTGGCTGAATGAGTATTCTTTGAAAATAATCTGAGTCAATATCCTGTTAGAACACTTGCTGAATTAGTATTTTGTTAAAACCCAGGCTGAGTGAGTATTCTGTTAAAACACAGGCTGAGTGCGTATTATTTAAAAATAAACTGAGTCCATATTCTGTAAGAACACAGGCTGAGTGAGTATTCTTTTAACAAAACTGAGTCCACATTCCGTTAGGACACTGGCTTATGAGTATTCTGTTAGAAAACAGGCTGCGTGAGTATTCTTTAAACATAGACTGAGTCCATATTATATCAGAACCCAGGCTGAGTGAGTATACTGTTAGAACACAGGCTGAGTGAGTATTCTGGTAGAACAGAGGCTGAGTATTATGTTAGAACACAGGCTCAGTGTGCATTCTTTAAAAATAGACTTAGTCCATATTCTGTTAGAGCACAGGCTGAGTGAGTATTCTGTTAGAACACAGGCTGAGTGAGTGTTCTGTTAGAACACAGGCTGAGTGGTTATTATTTAAAAATAAACTGATTCCATATTCTGTTAGAACTCAGGCTGAGTATTCTTTTAACAAAATCGGAGTCCACATTCCCTTAGAACACAGGTTGAGTGAGTATTCTGTTAGAACACGGGCTGGGTGAGTATTCTCTTAGAACACAGGCTGAATGAGTATTATTTTAAAATAATCTGAATCCATAATCTGGTAGAACTCTCGCTGAGTGAGTATTCTGTTAGAACACAGGCTGAGTGAGTATTCTTTAAACATAGACTGAGTCCATATTCTGTTAGAAAACAGACTGAGTTAGTAATTTTAGATGAGAATCTGAGTCAACATTCTGTTAAAACGCAGCTTGAGTGGGTAATATATAAAAGTAAACTGAGTCCATATTTTGTTCGAACACAGGCTGAGTGAATATTCTTTGAAAATAATCTGAATCCATATTCTCTTAAAACACTGGCTGAGTGAGTATTCTGCTAGAACACAGGCTGAGTGGGTATTATTTAAAAATAAAGTGAGTCCATAGTATTTAGAACACAGACTGAGTGAGTATTTTTTGAACAAAATCTGAGTCCACATTCTGTTAGAACAGAGGCTGAGTGAGTATTCCGTTAGAACACAGTCTGAGTGAGTATTCTTTAAAGACATACTTAGTCCATATTCTGTTAGAGCACAGTCTGAGTGAGTAATTTTTGAACAAAATCTTAGTCCACATTCTGTTAGAACACAGGCTGAGTGAGTATTCCGTTAGAACACAGTCTGAGTGAGTATTCTTTAAACATAGACTGCGTCCAAATTCTGTTAGAACACAGACTGAGTTAGTAATTTTTGATCTGAATCCATATTCTGTTAGAACACAGGCTGAGTTAGTATTCTTTGATAATAATCTGACTCCATATTTTGGTATAACACTGGCTGAGTGAGTATGCTTTGAAAATAATCTGAGTCAATATCTTGTTAGAACACTTGCTGAGTTAGTATTTTGTTAAAACCCAGGCTCGGTGAGTATTTTGTTAGAACACAGGCTGAGTGCGTATTATTTAAAAATAAACTGAGTCCGTATTATTTAGAACACAGACTGAGTGAGTATTTTTTGAACTAAATCTGAGTCCACATTCTGTTAGAACACAGGCTGATTTAGTATTCTGTTAGAACACAGGCTAAGTGCGTGTTCTGTTAGAACACTGAACTGAGTGAGTATTCTTTAAACATAGACTGCGTCCAAATTCCGTTAGGACACAGACTGAGTTAGTAATTTTTGATCTGAATCCACATTCTGTTAGAACACAGGCTGAGTTAGTATTCTTTGAAAATAGTCTGAATCCATATTCTGGTAGAACACTGGCTGAGTGAGTATTCTTTGAAAATAATCTGAATGCATATTCTGGTATAACACTGGCTGAATGAGTATTCTTTGAAAATAATCTGAGTCAATATCCTGTTAGAACACTTGCTGAATTAGTATTTTGTTAAAACCCAGGCTGAGTGAGTATTCTGTTAGAACACAGGCTGAGTGCGTATTATTTAAAAATAAACTGAGTCCATATTCTGTAAGAACACAGGCTGAGTGAGTATTCTTTTAACAAAACTGAGTCCACATTCCGTTAGGACACTGGCTTATGAGTATTCTGTTAGAAAACAGGCTGAGTGAGTATTCTTTAAACATAGACTGAGTCCATATTATATCAGAACCCAGGCTGAGTGAGTATACTGTTAGAACACAGGCTGAGTGAGTATTCTGGTAGAACAGAGGCTGAGTATTATGTTAGAACACAGGCTCAGTGTGCATTCTTTAAAAATAGACTTAGTCCATATTCTGTTAGAGCACAGGCTGAGTGAGTATTCTGTTAGAACACAGGCTGAGTGAGTGTTCTGTTAGAACACAGGCTGAGTGTTTATTATTTAAAAATAAACTGATTCCATATTCTGTTAGAACTCAGGCTGAGTATTCTTTTAACAAAATCTGAGTCCACATTCCCTTAGAACACAGGTTGAGTGAGTATTCTGTTAGAACACGGGCTGGGTGAGTATTCTCTTAGAACACAGGCTGAATGAGTATTATTTTAAAATAATCTGAATACATATTCTGGTAGAACTCTCGTTGAGTGAGTATTCTGTTAGAACACAGGCTGAGTGAGTATTCTTTAAACATAGACTGAGTCCATATTCTGTTAGAAAACAGACTGAGTTAGTAATTTCAGATGAGAATCTGAGTCAACATTCTGTTAAAACGCAGCTTGAGTGGGTAATATATAAAAGTAAACTGAGTCCATATTTTGTTCGAACACAGGCTGAGTGAATATTCTTTGAAAATAATCTGAATCCATATTCTCTTAAAACACTGGCTGAGTGAGTATTCTGCTAGAACACAGGCTGAGTGGGTATTATTTAAAAATAAAGTGAGTCCATAGTATTTAGAACACAGACTGAGTGAGTATTTTTTGAACAAAATCTGAGTCCACATTCTGTTAGAACAGAGGCTGAGTGAGTATTCCGTTAGAACACAGTCTGAGTGAGTATTCTTTAAAGACAGACTTAGTCCATATTCTGTTAGAGCACAGTCTGATTGAGTAATTTTTGAACAAAATCTTAGTCCACATTCTGTTAGAACACAGGCTGAGTGAGTATTCCGTTAGAACACAGTCTGAGTGAGTATTCTTTAAAGACAGACTTAGTCCACATTCTGTTAGAACACAGGCTGAGTGAGTATTCCGTTAGAACACAGTCTGAGTGAGTATTCTTTAAACATAGACTGCGTCCAAGTTCTGTTAGGACACAGACTGAGTTAGTAATTTTTGTTCTGAATCCATATTGTGATAGAACACAGGCTGAGTTAGTATTCTTTGAAAATAATCTGAATCCATATTCTGGTAGAACACTGGCTGAGTGAGTATGCTTTGAAAATAATCTGAGTCAATATCTTGTTAGAACACTTGCTGAGTTAGTATTTTGTTAAAACCCAGGCTCGGTGAGTATTTTGTTAGAACACAGGCTGAGTGCGTATTATTTAAAACTAAACTGAGTCCGTATTATTTAGAACACAGACTGAGTGAGTATTTTTTGAACAAAATCTGAGTCCACATTCTGTTAGAACACAGGCTGATTTAGTATTCTGTTAGAACACAGGCTAAGTGAGTGTTCTGTTAGAACACTGAACTGAGTGAGTATTCTTTAAACATAGACTGCGTCCAAATTCTGTTAGGACACAGACTGAGTTAGTAATTTTTGATCTGAATCCACATTCTGTTAGAACACAGGCTGAGTTAGTATTCTTTGAAAATAGTCTGAATCCATATTCTGGTAGAACACTGGCTGAGTGAGTATTCTTTGAAAATAATCTGAATGCATATTCTGGTATAACACTGGCTGAATGAGTATTCTTTGAAAATAATCTGAGTCAATATCCTGTTAGAACACTTGCTGAATTAGTATTTTGTTAAAACCCAGGCTGAGTGAGTATTCTGTTAAAACACAGGCTGAGTGCGTATTATTTAAAAATAAACTGAGTCCATATTCTGTAAGAACACAGGCTGAGTGAGTATTCTTTTAACAAAACTGAGTCCACATTCCGTTAGGACACTGGCTTATGAGTATTCTGTTAGAAAACAGGCTGCGTGAGTATTCTTTAAACATAGACTGAGTCCATATTATATCAGAACCCAGGCTGAGTGAGTATACTGTTAGAACACAGGCTGAGTGAGTATTCTGGTAGAACAGAGGCTGAGTATTATGTTAGAACACAGGCTCAGTGTGCATTCTTTAAAAATAGACTTAGTCCATATTCTGTTAGAGCACAGGCTGAGTGAGTATTCTGTTAGAACACAGGCTGAGTGAGTGTTCTGTTAGAACACAGGCTGAGTGGTTATTATTTAAAAATAAACTGATTCCATATTCTGTTAGAACTCAGGCTGAGTATTCTTTTAACAAAATCTGAGTCCACATTCCCTTAGAACACAGGTTGAGTGAGTATTCTGTTAGAACACGGGCTGGGTGAGTATTCTCTTAGAACACAGGCTGAATGAGTATTATTTTAAAATAATCTGAATCCATATTCTGGTAGAACTCTCGTTGAGTGAGTATTCTGTTAGAACACAGGCTGCGTGAGTATTCTTTAAACATAGACTGAGTCCATATTCTGTTAGAAAACAGACTGAGTTAGTAATTTCAGATGAGAATCTGAGTCAACATTCTGTTAAAACGCAGCTTGAGTGGGTAATATATAAAAGTAAACTGAGTCCATATTTTGTTCGAACACAGGCTGAGTGAATATTCTTTGAAAATAATCTGAATCCATATTCTCTTAAAACACTGGCTGAGGGAGTATTCTGCTAGAACACAGGCTGAGTGGGTATTATTTAAAAATGAAGTGAGTCCATAGTATTTAGAACACAGACTGAGTATTCTTTAAAGACAGACTTAGTCCATATTCTGTTAGAGCACAGTCTGAGTGAGTAATTTTTGAACAAAATCTTAGTCCACATTCTGTTAGAACACAGGCTGAGTGAGTATTCCGTTAGAACACAGTCTGAGTGAGTATTCTTTAAACATAGACTGCGTCCAAATTCTGTTAGAACACAGACTGAGTTAGTAATTTTTGATCTGAATCCATATTCTGTTAGAACACAGGCTGAGTTAGTATTCTTTGATAATAATCTGACTCCATATTCTGGTATAACACTGGCTGAGTGAGTAGGCTTTGAAAATAATCTGAGTCAATATCTTGTTAGAACACTTGCTGAGTTAGTATTTTGTTAAAACCCAGGCTCGGTGAGTATTTTGTTAGAACACAGGCTGAGTGCGTATTATTTAAAAATAAACTGAGTCCGTATTATTTAGAACACAGACTGAGTGAGTATTTTTTGAACTAAATCTGAGTCCACATTCTGTTAGAACACAGGCTGATTTAGTATTCTGTTAGAACACAGGCTAAGTGCGTGTTCTGTTAGAACACTGAACTGAGTGAGTATTCTTTAAACATAGACTGCGTCCAAATTCCGTTAGACACAGACTGAGTTAGTAATTTTTGATCTGAATCCACATTCTGTTAGAACACAGGCTGAGTTAGTATTCTTTGAAAATAGTCTGAATCCATATTCTGGTAGAACACTGGCTGAGTGAGTATTCTTTGAAAATAATCTGAATGCATATTCTGGTATAACACTGGCTGAATGAGTATTCTTTGAAAATAATCTGAGTCAATATCCTGTTAGAACACTTGCTGAATTAGTATTTTGTTAAAACCCAGGCTGAGTGAGTATTCTGTTAGAACACAGGCTGAGTGCATATTATTTAAAAATAAACTGAGTCCATATTCTGTAAGAACACAGGCTGAGTGAGTATTCTTTTAACAAAACTGAGTCCACATTCCGTTAGGACACTGGCTTATGAGTATTCTGTTAGAAAACAGGCTGAGTGAGTATTCTTTAAACATAGACTGAGTCCATATTATATCAGAACCCAGGCTGAGTGAGTATACTGTTAGAACACAGGCTGAGTGAGTATTCTGGTAGAACAGAGGCTGAGTATTATGTTAGAACACAGGCTCAGTGTGCATTCTTTAAAAATAGACTTAGTCCATATTCTGTTAGAGCACAGTCTGAGTGAGTAATTTTTGAACAAAATCTTAGTCCACATTCTGTTAGAACACAGGCTGAGTGAGTATTCCGTTAGAACACAGTCTGAGTGAGTATTCTTTAAACATAGACTGCGTCCAAATTCTGTTAGAACACAGACTGAGTTAGTAATTTTTGATCTGAATCAATATTCTGTTAGAACACAGGCTGAGTTAGTATTCTTTGATAATAATCTGACTCCATATTTTGGTATAACACTGGCTGAGTGAGTATGCTTTGAAAATAATCTGAGTCAATATCTTGTTAGAACACTTGCTGAGTTAGTATTTTGTTAAAACCCAGGCTCGGTGAGTATTTTGTTAGAACACAGGCTGAGTGCGTATTATTTAAAAATAAACTGAGTCCGTATTATTTAGAACACAGACTGAGTGAGTATTTTTTGAACTAAATCTGAGTCCACATTCTGTTAGAACACAGGCTGATTTAGTATTCTGTTAGAACACAGGCTAAGTGCGTGTTCTGTTAGAACACTGAACTGAGTGAGTATTCTTTAAACATAGACTGCGTCCAAATTCCGTTAGGACACAGACTGAGTTAGTAATTTTTGATCTGAATCCACATTCTGTTAGAACACAGGCTGAGTTAGTATTCTTTGAAAATAGTCTGAATCCATATTCTGGTAGAACACTGGCTGAGTGAGTATTCTTTGAAAATAATCTGAATGCATATTCTGGTATAACACTGGCTGAATGAGTATTCTTTGAAAATAATCTGAGTCAATATCCTGTTAGAACACTTGCTGAATTAGTATTTTGTTAAAACCCAGGCTGAGTGAGTATTCTGTTAGAACACAGGCTGAGTGCGTATTATTTAAAAATAAACTGAGTCCATATTCTGTAAGAACACAGGCTGAGTGAGTATTCTTTTAACAAAACTGAGTCCACATTCCGTTAGGACACTGGCTTATGAGTATTCTGTTAGAAAACAGGCTGAGTGAGTATTCTTTAAACATAGACTGAGTCCATATTATATCAGAACCCAGGCTGAGTGAGTATACTGTTAGAACACAGGCTGAGTGAGTATTCTGGTAGAACAGAGGCTGAGTATTATGTTAGAACACAGGCTCAGTGTGCATTCTTTAAAAATAGACTTAGTCCATATTCTGTTAGAGCACAGGCTGAGTGAGTATTCTGTTAGAACACAGGCTGAGTGAGTGTTCTGTTAGAACACAGGCTGAGTGTTTATTATTTAAAAATAAACTGATTCCATATTCTGTTAGAACTCAGGCTGAGTATTCTTTTAACAAAATCTGAGTCCACATTCCCTTAGAACACAGGTTGAGTGAGTATTCTGTTAGAACACGGGCTGGGTGAGTATTCTCTTAGAACACAGGCTGAATGAGTATTATTTTAAAATAATCTGAATACATATTCTGGTAGAACTCTCGTTGAGTGAGTATTCTGTTAGAACACAGGCTGAGTGAGTATTCTTTAAACATAGACTGAGTCCATATTCTGTTAGAAAACAGACTGAGTTAGTAATTTTAGATGAGAATCTGAGTCAACATTCTGTTAAAACGCAGCTTGAGTGGGTAATATATAAAAGTAAACTGAGTCCATATTTTGTTCGAACACAGGCTGAGTGAATATTCTTTGAAAATAATCTGAATCCATATTCTCTTAAAACACTGGCTGAGTGAGTATTCTGCTAGAACACAGGCTGAGTGGGTATTATTTAAAAATAAAGTGAGTCCATAGTATTTAGAACACAGACTGAGTGAGTATTTTTTGAACAAAATCTGAGTCCACATTCTGTTAGAACAGAGGCTGAGTGAGTATTCCGTTAGAACACAGTCTGAGTGAGTATTCTTTAAAGACAGACTTAGTCCATATTCTGTTAGAGCACAGTCTGATTGAGTAATTTTTGAACAAAATCTTAGTCCACATTCTGTTAGAACACAGGCTGAGTGAGTATTCCGTTAGAACACAGTCTGAGTGAGTATTCTTTAAAGACAGACTTAGTCCACATTCTGTTAGAACACAGGCTGAGTGAGTATTCCGTTAGAACACAGTCTGAGTGAGTATTCTTTAAACATAGACTGCGTCCAAATTCTGTTAGGACACAGACTGAGTTAGTAATTTTTGTTCTGAATCCATATTGTGATAGAACACAGGCTGAGTTAGTATTCTTTGAAAATAATCTGAATCCATATTCTGGTAGAACACTGGCTGAGTGAGTATGCTTTGAAAATAATCTGAGTCAATATCTTGTTAGAACACTTGCTGAGTTAGTATTTTGTTAAAACCCAGGCTCGGTGAGTATTTTGTTAGAACACAGGCTGAGTGCGTATTATTTAAAACTAAACTGAGTCCGTATTATTTAGAACACAGACTGAGTGAGTATTTTTTGAACAAAATCTGAGTCCACATTCTGTTAGAACACAGGCTGATTTAGTATTCTGTTAGAACACAGGCTAAGTGAGTGTTCTGTTAGAACACTGAACTGAGTGAGTATTCTTTAAACATAGACTGCGTCCAAATTCTGTTAGGACACAGACTGAGTTAGTAATTTTTGATCTGAATCCACATTCTGTTAGAACACAGGCTGAGTTAGTATTCTTTGAAAATAGTCTGAATCCATATTCTGGTAGAACACTGGCTGAGTGAGTATTCTTTGAAAATAATCTGAATGCATATTCTGGTATAACACTGGCTGAATGAGTATTCTTTGAAAATAATCTGAGTCAATATCCTGTTAGAACACTTGCTGAATTAGTATTTTGTTAAAACCCAGGCTGAGTGAGTATTCTGTTAAAACACAGGCTGAGTGCGTATTATTTAAAAATAAACTGAGTCCATATTCTGTAAGAACACAGGCTGAGTGAGTATTCTTTTAACAAAACTGAGTCCACATTCCGTTAGGACACTGGCTTATGAGTATTCTGTTAGAAAACAGGCTGAGTGAGTATTCTTTAAACATAGACTGAGTCCATATTATATCAGAACCCAGGCTGAGTGAGTATACTGTTAGAACACAGGCTGAGTGAGTATTCTGGTAGAACAGAGGCTGAGTATTATGTTAGAACACAGGCTCAGTGTGCATTCTTTAAAAATAGACTTAGTCCATATTCTGTTAGAGCACAGGCTGAGTGAGTATTCTGTTAGAACACAGGCTGAGTGAGTGTTCTGTTAGAACACAGGCTGAGTGGTTATTATTTAAAAATAAACTGATTCCATATTCTGTTAGAACTCAGGCTGAGTATTCTTTTAACAAAATCTGAGTCCACATTCCCTTAGAACACAGGTTGAGTGAGTATTCTGTTAGAACACGGGCTGGGTGAGTATTCTCTTAGAACACAGGCTGAATGAGTATTATTTTAAAATAATCTGAATCCATATTCTGGTAGAACTCTCGTTGAGTGAGTATTCTGTTAGAACACAGGCTGAGTGAGTATTCTTTAAACATAGACTGAGTCCATATTCTGTTAGAAAACAGACTGAGTTAGTAATTTCAGATGAGAATCTGAGTCAACATTCTGTTAAAACGCAGCTTGAGTGGGTAATATATAAAAGTAAACTGAGTCCATATTTTGTTCGAACACAGGCTGAGTGAATATTCTTTGAAAATAATCTGAATCCATATTCTCTTAAAACACTGGCTGAGTGAGTATTCTGCTAGAACACAGGCTGAGTGGGTATTATTTAAAAATGAAGTGAGTCCATAGTATTTAGAACACAGACTGAGTGAGTATTCTTTAAAGACAGACTTAGTCCATATTCTGTTAGAGCGCAGTCTGAGTGAGTAATTTTTGAACAAAATCTTAGTCCACATTCTGTTAGAACACAGGCTGAGTGAGTATTCCGTTAGAACACAGTCTGAGTGAGTATTCTTTAAACATAGACTGCGTCCAAATTCTGTTAGAACACAGACTGAGTTAGTAATTTTTGATCTGAATCCATATTCTGTTAGAACACAGGCTGAGTTAGTATTCTTTGATAATAATCTGACTCCATATTCTGGTATAACACTGGCTGAGTGAGTATGCTTTGAAAATAATCTGAGTCAATATCTTGTTAGAACACTTGCTGAGTTAGTATTTTGTTAAAACCCAGGCTCGGTGAGTATTTTGTTAGAACACAGGCTGAGTGCGTATTATTTAAAAATAAACTGAGTCCGTATTATTTAGAACACAGACTGAGTGAGTATTTTTTGAACTAAATCTGAGTCCACATTCTGTTAGAACACAGGCTGATTTAGTATTCTGTTAGAACACAGGCTAAGTTCGTGTTCTGTTAGAACACTGAACTGAGTGAGTATTCTTTAAACATAGACTGCGTCCAAATTCCGTTAGACACAGACTGAGTTAGTAATTTTTGATCTGAATCCACATTCTGTTAGAACACAGGCTGAGTTAGTATTCTTTGAAAATAGTCTGAATCCATATTCTGGTAGAACACTGGCTGAGTGAGTATTCTTTGAAAATAATCTGAATGCATATTCTGGTATAACACTGGCTGAATGAGTATTCTTTGAAAATAATCTGAGTCAATATCCTGTTAGAACACTTGCTGAATTAGTATTTTGTTAAAACCCAGGCTGAGTGAGTATTCTGTTAAAACACAGGCTGAGTGCGTATTATTTAAAAATAAACTGAGTCCATATTCTGTAAGAACACAGGCTGAGTGAGTATTCTTTTAACAAAACTGAGTCCACATTCCGTTAGGACACTGGCTTATGAGTATTCTGTTAGAAAACAGGCTGAGTGAGTATTCTTTAAACATAGACTGAGTCCATATTATATCAGAACCCAGGCTGAGTGAGTATACTGTTAGAACACAGGCTGAGTGAGTATTCTGGTAGAACAGAGGCTGAGTATTATGTTAGAACACAGGCTCAGTGTGCATTCTTTAAAAATAGACTTAGTCCATATTCTGTTAGAGCACAGGCTGAGTGAGTATTCTGTTAGAACACAGGCTGAGTGAGTGTTCTGTTAGAACACAGGCTGAGTGGTTATTATTTAAAAATAAACTGATTCCATATTCTGTTAGAACTCAGGCTGAGTATTCTTTTAACAAAATCTGAGTCCACATTCCCTTAGAACACAGGTTGAGTGAGTATTCTGTTAGAACACGGGCTGGGTGAGTATTCTCTTAGAACACAGGCTGAATGAGTATTATTTTAAAATAATCTGAATCCATATTCTGGTAGAACTCTCGTTGAGTGAGTATTCTGTTAGAACACAGGCTGAGTGAGTATTCTTTAAACATAGACTGAGTCCATATTCTGTTAGAAAACAGACTGAGTTAGAAATTTCAGATGAGAATCTGAGTCAACATTCTGTTAAAACGCAGCTTGAGTGGGTAATATATAAAAGTAAACTGAGTCCATATTTTGTTCGAACACAGGCTGAGTGAATATTCTTTGAAAATAATCTGAATCCATATTCTCTTAAAACACTGGCTGAGTGAGTATTCTGCTAGAACACAGGCTGAGTGGGTATTATTTAAAAATAAAGTGAGTCCATAGTATTTAGAACACAGACTGAGTGAGTATTTTTTGAACAAAATCTGAGTCCACATTCTGTTAGAACAGAGGCTGAGTGAGTATTCCGTTAGAACACAGTCTGAGTGAGTATTCTTTAAAGACAGACTTAGTCCATATTCTGTTAGAGCACAGTCTGAGTGAGTAATTTTTGAACAAAATCTTAGTCCACATTCTGTTAGAACACAGTCTGAGTGAGTATTCCGTTAGAACACAGTCTGAGTGAGTATTCTTTAAAGACAGACTTAGTCCACATTCTGTTAGAACACAGGCTGAGTGAGTATTCCGTTAGAACACAGTCTGAGTGAGTATTCTTTAAACATAGACTGCGTCCAAATTCTGTTAGGACACAGACTGAGTTAGTAATTTTTGTTCTGAATCCATATTGTGATAGAACACAGGCTGAGTTAGTATTCTTTGAAAATAATCTGAATCCATATTCTGGTAGAACACTGGCTGAGTGAGTATGCTTTGAAAATAATCTGAGTCAATATCTTGTTAGAACACTTGCTGAGTTAGTATTTTGTTAAAACCCAGGCTCGGTGAGTATTTTGTTAGAACACAGGCTGAGTGCGTATTATTTAAAACTAAACTGAGTCCGTATTATTTAGAACACAGACTGAGTGAGTATTTTTTGAACAAAATCTGAGTCCACATTCTGTTAGAACACAGGCTGATTTAGTATTCTGTTAGAACACAGGCTAAGTGAGTGTTCTGTTAGAACACTGAACTGAGTGAGTATTCTTTAAACATAGACTGCGTCCAAATTCTGTTATGACACAGACTGAGTTAGTAATTTTTGATCTGAATCCACATTCTGTTAGAACACAGGCTGAGTTAGTATTCTTTGAAAATAGTCTGAATCCATATTCTGGTAGAACACTGGCTGAGTGAGTATTCTTTGAAAATAATCTGAATGCATATTCTGGTATAACACTGGCTGAATGAGTATTCTTTGAAAATAATCTGAGTCAATATCCTGTTAGAACACTTGCTGAATTAGTATTTTGTTAAAACCCAGGCTGAGTGAGTATTCTGTTAGAACACAGGCTGAGTGCGTATTATTTAAAAATAAACTGAGTCCATATTCTGTAAGAACACAGGCTGAGTGAGTATTCTTTTAACAAAACTGAGTCCACATTCCGTTAGGACACTGGCTTATGAGTATTCTGTTAGAAAACAGGCTGAGTGAGTATTCTTTAAACATAGACTGAGTCCATATTATATCAGAACCCAGGCTGAGTGAGTATACTGTTAGAACACAGGCTGAGTGAATATTCTGGTAGAACAGAGGCTGAGTATTATGTTAGAACACAGGCTCAGTGTGCATTCTTTAAAAATAGACTTAGTCCATATTCTGTTAGAGCACAGGCTGAGTGAGTATTCTGTTAGAACACAGGCTGAGTGAGTGTTCTGTTAGAACACAGGCTGAGTGGTTATTATTTAAAAATAAACTGATTCCATATTCTGTTAGAACTCAGGCTGAGTATTCTTTTAACAAAATCTGAGTCCACATTCCCTTAGAACACAGGTTGAGTGAGTATTCTGTTAGAACACGGGCTGGGTGAGTATTCTCTTAGAACACAGGCTGAATGAGTATTATTTTAAAATAATCTGAATCCATATTCTGGTAGAACTCTCGTTGAGTGAGTATTCTGTTAGAACACAGGCTGAGTGAGTATTCTTTAAACATAGACTGAGTCCATATTCTGTTAGAAAACAGACTGAGTTAGTAATTTCAGATGAGAATCTGAGTCAACATTCTGTTAAAACGCAGCTTGAGTGGGTAATATATAAAAGTAAACTGAGTCCATATTTTGTTCGAACACAGGCTGAGTGAATATTCTTTGAAAATAATCTGAATCCATATTCTCTTAAAACACTGGATGAGTGAGTATTCTGCTAGAACACAGGCTGAGTGGGTATTATTTAAAAATGAAGTGAGTCCATAGTATTTAGAACACAGACTGAGTGAGTATTCTTTAAAGACAGACTTAGTCCATATTCTGTTAGAGCACAGTCTGAGTGAGTAATTTTTGAACAAAATCTTAGTCCACATTCTGTTAGAACACAGGCTGAGTGAGTATTCCGTTAGAACACAGTCTGAGTGAGTATTCTTTAAACATAGACTGCGTCCAAATTCTGTTAGAACACAGACTGAGTTAGTAATTTTTGATCTGAATCCATATTCTGTTAGAACACAGGCTGAGTTAGTATTCTTTGATAATAATCTGACTCCATATTCTGGTATAACACTGGCTGAGTGAGTATGCTTTGAAAATAATCTGAGTCAATATCTTGTTAGAACACTTGCTGAGTTAGTATTTTGTTAAAACCCAGGCTCGGTGAGTATTTTGTTAGAACACAGGCTGAGTGCGTATTATTTAAAAATAAACTGAGTCCGTATTATTTAGAACACAGACTGAGTGAGTATTTTTTGAACTAAATCTGAGTCCACATTCTGTTAGAACACAGGCTGATTTAGTATTCTGTTAGAACTCAGGCTAAGTGCGTGTTCTGTTAGAACACTGAACTGAGTGAGTATTCTTTAAACATAGACTGCGTCCAAATTCCGTTAGACACAGACTGAGTTAGTAATTTTTGATCTGAATCCACATTCTGTTAGAACACAGGCTGAGTTAGTATTCTTTGAAAATAGTCTGAATCCATATTCTGGTAGAACACTGGCTGAGTGAGTATTCTTTGAAAATAATCTGAATGCATATTCTGGTATAACACTGGCTGAATGAGTATTCTTTGAAAATAATCTGAGTCAATATCCTGTTAGAACACTTGCTGAATTAGTATTTTGTTAAAACCCAGGCTGAGTGAGTATTCTGTTAGAACACAGGCTGAGTGCGTATTATTTAAAAATAAACTGAGTCCATATTCTGTAAGAACACAGGCTGAGTGAGTATTCTTTTAACAAAACTGAGTCCACATTCCGTTAGGACACTGGCTTATGAGTATTCTGTTAGAAAACAGGCTGAGTGAGTATTCTTTAAACATAGACTGAGTCCATATTATATCAGAACCCAGGCTGAGTGAGTATACTGTTAGAACACAGGCTGAGTGAATATTCTGGTAGAACAGAGGCTGAGTATTATGTTAGAACACAGGCTCAGTGTGCATTCTTTAAAAATAGACTTAGTCCATATTCTGTTAGAGCACAGGCTGAGTGAGTATTCTGTTAGAACACAGGCTGAGTGAGTGTTCTGTTAGAACACAGGCTGAGTGGTTATTATTTAAAAATAAACTGATTCCATATTCTGTTAGAACTCAGGCTGAGTATTCTTTTAACAAAATCTGAGTCCACATTCCCTTAGAACACAGGTTGAGTGAGTATTCTGTTAGAACACGGGCTGGGTGAGTATTCTCTTAGAACACAGGCTGAATGAGTATTATTTTAAAATAATCTGAATCCATATTCTGGTAGAACTCTCGTTGAGTGAGTATTCTGTTAGAACACAGGCTGAGTGAGTATTCTTTAAACATAGACTGAGTCCATATTCTGTTAGAAAACAGACTGAGTTAGTAATTTCAGATGAGAATCTGAGTCAACATTCTGTTAAAACGCAGCTTGAGTGGGTAATATATAAAAGTAAACTGAGTCCATATTTTGTTCGAACACAGGCTGAGTGAATATTCTTTGAAAATAATCTGAATCCATATTCTCTTAAAACACTGGCTGAGTGAGTATTCTGCTAGAACACAGGCTGAGTGGGTATTATTTAAAAATGAAGTGAGTCCATAGTATTTAGAACACAGACTGTGTGAGTATTCTTTAAAGACAGACTTAGTCCATATTCTGTTAGAGCACAGTCTGAGTGAGTAATTTTTGAACAAAATCTTAGTCCACATTCTGTTAGAACACAGGCTGAGTGAGTATTCCGTTAGAACACAGTCTGAGTGAGTATTCTTTAAACATAGACTGCGTCCAAATTCTGTTAGAACACAGACTGAGTTAGTAATTTTTGATCTGAATCCATATTCTGTTAGAACACAGGCTGAGTTAGTATTCTTTGATAATAATCTGACTCCATATTTTGGTATAACACTGGCTGAGTGAGTATGCTTTGAAAATAATCTGAGTCAATATCTTGTTAGAACACTTGCTGAGTTAGTATTTTGTTAAAACCCAGGCTCGGTGAGTATTTTGTTAGAACACAGGCTGAGTGCGTATTATTTAAAAATAAACTGAGTCCGTATTATTTAGAACACAGACTGAGTGAGTATTTTTTGAACTAAATCTGAGTCCACATTCTGTTAGAACACAGGCTGATTTAGTATTCTGTTAGAACACAGGCTAAGTGCGTGTTCTGTTAGAACACTGAACTGAGTGAGTATTCTTTAAACATAGACTGCGTCCAAATTCCGTTAGGACACAGACTGAGTTAGTAATTTTTGATCTGAATCCACATTCTGTTAGAACACAGGCTGAGTTAGTATTCTTTGAAAATAGTCTGAATCCATATTCTGGTAGAACACTGGCTGAGTGAGTATTCTTTGAAAATAATCTGAATGCATATTCTGGTATAACACTGGCTGAATGAGTATTCTTTGAAAATAATCTGAGTCAATATCCTGTTAGAACACTTGCTGAATTAGTATTTTGTTAAAACCCAGGCTGAGTGAGTATTCTGTTAGAACACAGGCTGAGTGCGTATTATTTAAAAATAAACTGAGTCCATATTCTGTAAGAACACAGGCTGAGTGAGTATTCTTTTAACAAAACTGAGTCCACATTCCGTTAGGACACTGGCTTATGTGTATTCTGTTAGAAAACAGGCTGAGTGAGTATTTTTTAAACATAGACTGAGTCCATATTATATCAGAACACAGGCTGAGTGAGTATACTGTTAGAACACAGGCTGAGTGAGTATTCTGTTAGAACAGAGGCTGAGTATTATGTTAGAACACAGGCTCAGTGTGCATTCTTTAAAAATAGACTTAGTCCATATTCTGTTAGAGCACAGGCTGAGTGAGTATTCTGTTAGAACACAGGCTGAGTGAGTGTTCTGTTAGAACACAGGCTGAGTGTTTATTATTTAAAAATAAACTGATTCCATATTCTGTTAGAACTCAGGCTGAGTATTCTTTTAACAAAATCGGAGTCCACATTCCCTTAGAACACAGGTTGAGTGAGTATTCTGTTAGAACACGGGCTGGGTGAGTATTCTCTTAGAACACAGGCTGAATGAGTATTATTTTAAAATAATCTGAATCCATATTCTGGTAGAACTCTCGCTGAGTGAGTATTCTGTTAGAACACAGGCTGAGTGAGTATTCTTTAAACATAGACTGAGTCCATATTCTGTTAGAAAACAGACTGAGATAGTAATTTTAGATGAGAATCTGAGTCAACATTCTGTTAAAACGCAGCTTGAGTGGGTAATATATAAAAGTAAACTGAGTCCATATTTTGTTCGAACACAGGCGGAGTGAATATTCTTTGAAAATAATCTGAATCCATATTCTCTTAAAACACTGGCTGAGTGAGTATTCTGCTAGAACACAGGCTGAGTGGGTATTATTTAAAAATAAAGTGAGTCCATAGTATTTAGAACACAGACTGAGTGAGTATTTTTTGAACAAAATCTGAGTCCACATTCTGTTAGAACAGAGGCTGAGTGAGTATTCCGTTAGAACACAGTCTGAGTGAGTATTCTTTAAAGACAGACTTAGTCCATATTCTGTTAGAGCACAGTCTGAGTGAGTAATTTTTGAACAAAATCTTAGTCCACATTCTGTTAGAACACAGGCTGAGTGAGTATTCCGTTAGAACACAGTCTGAGTGAGTATTCTTTAAACATAGACTGCGTCCAAATTCTGTTAGAACACAGACTGAGTTAGTAATTTTTGATCTGAATCCATATTCTGTTAGAACACAGGCTGAGTTAGTATTCTTTGATAATAATCTGACTCCATATTTTGGTATAACACTGGCTGAGTGAGTATGCTTTGAAAATAATCTGAGTCAATATCTTGTTAGAACACTTGCTGAGTTAGTATTTTGTTAAAACCCAGGCTCGGTGAGTATTTTGTTAGAACACAGGCTGAGTGCGTATTATTTAAAACTAAACTGAGTCCGTATTATTTAGAACACAGACTGAGTGAGTATTTTTTGAACTAAATCTGAGTCCACATTCTGTTAGAACACAGGCTGATTTAGTATTCTGTTAGAACACAGGCTAAGTGCGTGTTCTGTTAGAACACTGAACTGAGTGAGTATTCTTTAAACATAGACTGCGTCCAAATTCCGTTAGGACACAGACTGAGTTAGTAATTTTTGATCTGAATCCACATTCTGTTAGAACACAGGCTGAGTTAGTATTCTTTGAAAATAGTCTGAATCCATATTCTGGTAGAAC
This sequence comes from Furipterus horrens, assembly GCF_987537825.1. Classification (NCBI taxonomy): domain Eukaryota; kingdom Metazoa; phylum Chordata; class Mammalia; order Chiroptera; family Furipteridae; genus Furipterus; species Furipterus horrens. Next base: position 398,309 of record NW_028327197.1, on the reverse strand, counting down.
ACTGGCTGAGTGAGTATTCTTTGAAAATAATCTGAATGCATATTCTGGTATAACACTGGCTGAATGAGTATTCTTTGAAAATAATCTGAGTCAATATCCTGTTAGAACACTTGCTGAATTAGTATTTTGTTAAAACCCAGGCTGAGTGAGTATTCTGTTAGAACACAGGCTGAGTGCGTATTATTTAAAAATAAACTGAGTCCATATTCTGTAAGAACACAGGCTGAGTGAGTATTCTTTTAACAAAACTGAGTCCACATTCCGTTAGGACACTGGCTTATGAGTATTCTGTTAGAAAACAGGCTGAGTGAGTATTCTTTAAACATAGACTGAGTCCATATTATATCAGAACCCAGGCTGAGTGAGTATACTGTTAGAACACAGGCTGAGTGAATATTCTGTTAGAACAGAGGCTGAGTATTATGTTAGAACACAGGCTCAGTGTGCATTCTTTAAAAATAGACTTAGTCCATATTCTGTTAGAGCACAGGCTGAGTGAGTATTCTGTTAGAACACAGGCTGAGTGAGTGTTCTGTTAGAACACAGGCTGAGTGGTTATTATTTAAAAATAAACTGATTCCATATTCTGTTAGAACTCAGGCTGAGTATTCTTTTAACAAAATCGGAGTCCACATTCCCTTAGAACACAGGTTGAGTGAGTATTCTGTTAGAACACGGGCTGGGTGAGTATTCTCTTAGAACACAGGCTGAATGAGTATTATTTTAAAATAATCTGAATCCATATTCTGGTAGAACTCTCGCTGAGTGAGTATTCTGTTAGAACACAGGCTGAGTGAGTATTCTTTAAACATAGACTGAGTCCATATTCTGTTAGAAAACAGACTGAGTTAGTAATTTTAGATGAGAATCTGAGTCAACATTCTGTTAAAACGCAGCTTGAGTGGGTAATATATAAAAGTAAACTGAGTCCATATTTTGTTCGAACACAGGCTGAGTGAATATTCTTTGAAAATAATCTGAATCCATATTCTCTTAAAACACTGGCTGAGTGAGTATTCTGCTAGAACACAGGCTGAGTGGGTATTATTTAAAAATAAAGTGAGTCCATAGTATTTAGAACACAGACTGAGTGAGTATTTTTTGAACAAAATCTGAGTCCACATTCTGTTAGAACAGAGGCTGAGTGAGTATTCCGTTAGAACACAGTCTGAGTGAGTATTCTTTAAAGACATACTTAGTCCATATTCTGTTAGAGCACAGTCTGAGTGAGTAATTTTTGAACAAAATCTTAGTCCACATTCTGTTAGAACACAGGCTGAGTGAGTATTCCGTTAGAACACAGTCTGAGTGAGTATTCTTTAAACATAGACTGCGTCCAAATTCTGTTAGAACACAGACTGAGTTAGTAATTTTTGATCTGAATCCATATTCTGTTAGAACACAGGCTGAGTTAGTATTCTTTGATAATAATCTGACTCCATATTTTGGTATAACACTGGCTGAGTGAGTATGCTTTGAAAATAATCTGAGTCAATATCTTGTTAGAACACTTGCTGAGTTAGTATTTTGTTAAAACCCAGGCTCGGTGAGTATTTTGTTAGAACACAGGCTGAGTGCGTATTATTTAAAAATAAACTGAGTCCGTATTATTTAGAACACAGACTGAGTGAGTATTTTTTGAACTAAATCTGAGTCCACATTCTGTTAGAACACAGGCTGATTTAGTATTCTGTTAGAACACAGGCTAAGTGCGTGTTCTGTTAGAACACTGAACTGAGTGAGTATTCTTTAAACATAGACTGCGTCCAAATTCCGTTAGGACACAGACTGAGTTAGTAATTTTTGATCTGAATCCACATTCTGTTAGAACACAGGCTGAGTTAGTATTCTTTGAAAATAGTCTGAATCCATATTCTGGTAGAACACTGGCTGAGTGAGTATTCTTTGAAAATAATCTGAATGCATATTCTGGTATAACACTGGCTGAATGAGTATTCTTTGAAAATAATCTGAGTCAATATCCTGTTAGAACACTTGCTGAATTAGTATTTTGTTAAAACCCAGGCTGAGTGAGTATTCTGTTAGAACACAGGCTGAGTGCGTATTATTTAAAAATAAACTGAGTCCATATTCTGTAAGAACACAGGCTGAGTGAGTATTCTTTTAACAAAACTGAGTCCACATTCCGTTAGGACACTGGCTTATGAGTATTCTGTTAGAAAACAGGCTGAGTGAGTATTCTTTAAACATAGACTGAGTCCATATTATATCAGAACCCAGGCTGAGTGAGTATACTGTTAGAACACAGGCTGAGTGAGTATTCTGGTAGAACAGAGGCTGAGTATTATGTTAGAACACAGGCTCAGTGTGCATTCTTTAAAAATAGACTTAGTCCATATTCTGTTAGAGCACAGGCTGAGTGAGTATTCTGTTAGAACACAGGCTGAGTGAGTGTTCTGTTAGAACACAGGCTGAGTGTTTATTATTTAAAAATAAACTGATTCCATATTCTGTTAGAACTCAGGCTGAGTATTCTTTTAACAAAATCTGAGTCCACATTCCCTTAGAACACAGGTTGAGTGAGTATTCTGTTAGAACACGGGCTGGGTGAGTATTCTCTTAGAACACAGGCTGAATGAGTATTATTTTAAAATAATCTGAATACATATTCTGGTAGAACTCTCGTTGAGTGAGTATTCTGTTAGAACACAGGCTGAGTGAGTATTCTTTAAACATAGACTGAGTCCATATTCTGTTAGAAAACAGACTGAGTTAGTAATTTCAGATGAGAATCTGAGTCAACATTCTGTTAAAACGCAGCTTGAGTGGGTAATATATAAAAGTAAACTGAGTCCATATTTTGTTCGAACACAGGCTGAGTGAATATTCTTTGAAAATAATCTGAATCCATATTCTCTTAAAACACTGGCTGAGTGAGTATTCTGCTAGAACACAGGCTGAGTGGGTATTATTTAAAAATAAAGTGAGTCCATAGTATTTAGAACACAGACTGAGTGAGTATTTTTTGAACAAAATCTGAGTCCACATTCTGTTAGAACAGAGGCTGAGTGAGTATTCCGTTAGAACACAGTCTGAGTGAGTATTCTTTAAAGACAGACTTAGTCCATATTCTGTTAGAGCACAGTCTGATTGAGTAATTTTTGAACAAAATCTTAGTCCACATTCTGTTAGAACACAGGCTGAGTGAGTATTCCGTTAGAACACAGTCTGAGTGAGTATTCTTTAAAGACAGACTTAGTCCACATTCTGTTAGAACACAGGCTGAGTGAGTATTCCGTTAGAACACAGTCTGAGTGAGTATTCTTTAAACATAGACTGCGTCCAAGTTCTGTTAGGACACAGACTGAGTTAGTAATTTTTGTTCTGAATCCATATTGTGATAGAACACAGGCTGAGTTAGTATTCTTTGAAAATAATCTGAATCCATATTCTGGTAGAACACTGGCTGAGTGAGTATGCTTTGAAAATAATCTGAGTCAATATCTTGTTAGAACACTTGCTGAGTTAGTATTTTGTTAAAACCCAGGCTCGGTGAGTATTTTGTTAGAACACAGGCTGAGTGCGTATTATTTAAAACTAAACTGAGTCCGTATTATTTAGAACACAGACTGAGTGAGTATTTTTTGAACAAAATCTGAGTCCACATTCTGTTAGAACACAGGCTGATTTAGTATTCTGTTAGAACACAGGCTAAGTGAGTGTTCTGTTAGAACACTGAACTGAGTGAGTATTCTTTAAACATAGACTGCGTCCAAATTCTGTTAGGACACAGACTGAGTTAGTAATTTTTGATCTGAATCCACATTCTGTTAGAACACAGGCTGAGTTAGTATTCTTTGAAAATAGTCTGAATCCATATTCTGGTAGAACACTGGCTGAGTGAGTATTCTTTGAAAATAATCTGAATGCATATTCTGGTATAACACTGGCTGAATGAGTATTCTTTGAAAATAATCTGAGTCAATATCCTGTTAGAACACTTGCTGAATTAGTATTTTGTTAAAACCCAGGCTGAGTGAGTATTCTGTTAAAACACAGGCTGAGTGCGTATTATTTAAAAATAAACTGAGTCCATATTCTGTAAGAACACAGGCTGAGTGAGTATTCTTTTAACAAAACTGAGTCCACATTCCGTTAGGACACTGGCTTATGAGTATTCTGTTAGAAAACAGGCTGCGTGAGTATTCTTTAAACATAGACTGAGTCCATATTATATCAGAACCCAGGCTGAGTGAGTATACTGTTAGAACACAGGCTGAGTGAGTATTCTGGTAGAACAGAGGCTGAGTATTATGTTAGAACACAGGCTCAGTGTGCATTCTTTAAAAATAGACTTAGTCCATATTCTGTTAGAGCACAGGCTGAGTGAGTATTCTGTTAGAACACAGGCTGAGTGAGTGTTCTGTTAGAACACAGGCTGAGTGGTTATTATTTAAAAATAAACTGATTCCATATTCTGTTAGAACTCAGGCTGAGTATTCTTTTAACAAAATCGGAGTCCACATTCCCTTAGAACACAGGTTGAGTGAGTATTCTGTTAGAACACGGGCTGGGTGAGTATTCTCTTAGAACACAGGCTGAATGAGTATTATTTTAAAATAATCTGAATCCATAATCTGGTAGAACTCTCGCTGAGTGAGTATTCTGTTAGAACACAGGCTGAGTGAGTATTCTTTAAACATAGACTGAGTCCATATTCTGTTAGAAAACAGACTGAGTTAGTAATTTTAGATGAGAATCTGAGTCAACATTCTGTTAAAACGCAGCTTGAGTGGGTAATATATAAAAGTAAACTGAGTCCATATTTTGTTCGAACACAGGCTGAGTGAATATTCTTTGAAAATAATCTGAATCCATATTCTCTTAAAACACTGGCTGAGTGAGTATTCTGCTAGAACACAGGCTGAGTGGGTATTATTTAAAAATAAAGTGAGTCCATAGTATTTAGAACACAGACTGAGTGAGTATTTTTTGAACAAAATCTGAGTCCACATTCTGTTAGAACAGAGGCTGAGTGAGTATTCCGTTAGAACACAGTCTGAGTGAGTATTCTTTAAAGACATACTTAGTCCATATTCTGTTAGAGCACAGTCTGAGTGAGTAATTTTTGAACAAAATCTTAGTCCACATTCTGTTAGAACACAGGCTGAGTGAGTATTCCGTTAGAACACAGTCTGAGTGAGTATTCTTTAAACATAGACTGCGTCCAAATTCTGTTAGAACACAGACTGAGTTAGTAATTTTTGATCTGAATCCATATTCTGTTAGAACACAGGCTGAGTTAGTATTCTTTGATAATAATCTGACTCCATATTTTGGTATAACACTGGCTGAGTGAGTATGCTTTGAAAATAATCTGAGTCAATATCTTGTTAGAACACTTGCTGAGTTAGTATTTTGTTAAAACCCAGGCTCGGTGAGTATTTTGTTAGAACACAGGCTGAGTGCGTATTATTTAAAAATAAACTGAGTCCGTATTATTTAGAACACAGACTGAGTGAGTATTTTTTGAACTAAATCTGAGTCCACATTCTGTTAGAACACAGGCTGATTTAGTATTCTGTTAGAACACAGGCTAAGTGCGTGTTCTGTTAGAACACTGAACTGAGTGAGTATTCTTTAAACATAGACTGCGTCCAAATTCCGTTAGGACACAGACTGAGTTAGTAATTTTTGATCTGAATCCACATTCTGTTAGAACACAGGCTGAGTTAGTATTCTTTGAAAATAGTCTGAATCCATATTCTGGTAGAACACTGGCTGAGTGAGTATTCTTTGAAAATAATCTGAATGCATATTCTGGTATAACACTGGCTGAATGAGTATTCTTTGAAAATAATCTGAGTCAATATCCTGTTAGAACACTTGCTGAATTAGTATTTTGTTAAAACCCAGGCTGAGTGAGTATTCTGTTAGAACACAGGCTGAGTGCGTATTATTTAAAAATAAACTGAGTCCATATTCTGTAAGAACACAGGCTGAGTGAGTATTCTTTTAACAAAACTGAGTCCACATTCCGTTAGGACACTGGCTTATGAGTATTCTGTTAGAAAACAGGCTGAGTGAGTATTCTTTAAACATAGACTGAGTCCATATTATATCAGAACCCAGGCTGAGTGAGTATACTGTTAGAACACAGGCTGAGTGAGTATTCTGGTAGAACAGAGGCTGAGTATTATGTTAGAACACAGGCTCAGTGTGCATTCTTTAAAAATAGACTTAGTCCATATTCTGTTAGAGCACAGGCTGAGTGAGTATTCTGTTAGAACACAGGCTGAGTGAGTGTTCTGTTAGAACACAGGCTGAGTGTTTATTATTTAAAAATAAACTGATTCCATATTCTGTTAGAACTCAGGCTGAGTATTCTTTTAACAAAATCTGAGTCCACATTCCCTTAGAACACAGGTTGAGTGAGTATTCTGTTAGAACACGGGCTGGGTGAGTATTCTCTTAGAACACAGGCTGAATGAGTATTATTTTAAAATAATCTGAATACATATTCTGGTAGAACTCTCGTTGAGTGAGTATTCTGTTAGAACACAGGCTGAGTGAGTATTCTTTAAACATAGACTGAGTCCATATTCTGTTAGAAAACAGACTGAGTTAGTAATTTCAGATGAGAATCTGAGTCAACATTCTGTTAAAACGCAGCTTGAGTGGGTAATATATAAAAGTAAACTGAGTCCATATTTTGTTCGAACACAGGCTGAGTGAATATTCTTTGAAAATAATCTGAATCCATATTCTCTTAAAACACTGGCTGAGTGAGTATTCTGCTAGAACACAGGCTGAGTGGGTATTATTTAAAAATAAAGTGAGTCCATAGTATTTAGAACACAGACTGAGTGAGTATTTTTTGAACAAAATCTGAGTCCACATTCTGTTAGAACAGAGGCTGAGTGAGTATTCCGTTAGAACACAGTCTGAGTGAGTATTCTTTAAAGACAGACTTAGTCCATATTCTGTTAGAGCACAGTCTGATTGAGTAATTTTTGAACAAAATCTTAGTCCACATTCTGTTAGAACACAGGCTGAGTGAGTATTCCGTTAGAACACAGTCTGAGTGAGTATTCTTTAAAGACAGACTTAGTCCACATTCTGTTAGAACACAGGCTGAGTGAGTATTCCGTTAGAACACAGTCTGAGTGAGTATTCTTTAAACATAGACTGCGTCCAAGTTCTGTTAGGACACAGACTGAGTTAGTAATTTTTGTTCTGAATCCATATTGTGATAGAACACAGGCTGAGTTAGTATTCTTTGAAAATAATCTGAATCCATATTCTGGTAGAACACTGGCTGAGTGAGTATGCTTTGAAAATAATCTGAGTCAATATCTTGTTAGAACACTTGCTGAGTTAGTATTTTGTTAAAACCCAGGCTCGGTGAGTATTTTGTTAGAACACAGGCTGAGTGCGTATTATTTAAAACTAAACTGAGTCCGTATTATTTAGAACACAGACTGAGTGAGTATTTTTTGAACAAAATCTGAGTCCACATTCTGTTAGAACACAGGCTGATTTAGTATTCTGTTAGAACACAGGCTAAGTGAGTGTTCTGTTAGAACACTGAACTGAGTGAGTATTCTTTAAACATAGACTGCGTCCAAATTCTGTTAGGACACAGACTGAGTTAGTAATTTTTGATCTGAATCCACATTCTGTTAGAACACAGGCTGAGTTAGTATTCTTTGAAAATAGTCTGAATCCATATTCTGGTAGAACACTGGCTGAGTGAGTATTCTTTGAAAATAATCTGAATGCATATTCTGGTATAACACTGGCTGAATGAGTATTCTTTGAAAATAATCTGAGTCAATATCCTGTTAGAACACTTGCTGAATTAGTATTTTGTTAAAACCCAGGCTGAGTGAGTATTCTGTTAAAACACAGGCTGAGTGCGTATTATTTAAAAATAAACTGAGTCCATATTCTGTAAGAACACAGGCTGAGTGAGTATTCTTTTAACAAAACTGAGTCCACATTCCGTTAGGACACTGGCTTATGAGTATTCTGTTAGAAAACAGGCTGCGTGAGTATTCTTTAAACATAGACTGAGTCCATATTATATCAGAACCCAGGCTGAGTGAGTATACTGTTAGAACACAGGCTGAGTGAGTATTCTGGTAGAACAGAGGCTGAGTATTATGTTAGAACACAGGCTCAGTGTGCATTCTTTAAAAATAGACTTAGTCCATATTCTGTTAGAGCACAGGCTGAGTGAGTATTCTGTTAGAACACAGGCTGAGTGAGTGTTCTGTTAGAACACAGGCTGAGTGGTTATTATTTAAAAATAAACTGATTCCATATTCTGTTAGAACTCAGGCTGAGTATTCTTTTAACAAAATCTGAGTCCACATTCCCTTAGAACACAGGTTGAGTGAGTATTCTGTTAGAACACGGGCTGGGTGAGTATTCTCTTAGAACACAGGCTGAATGAGTATTATTTTAAAATAATCTGAATCCATATTCTGGTAGAACTCTCGTTGAGTGAGTATTCTGTTAGAACACAGGCTGCGTGAGTATTCTTTAAACATAGACTGAGTCCATATTCTGTTAGAAAACAGACTGAGTTAGTAATTTCAGATGAGAATCTGAGTCAACATTCTGTTAAAACGCAGCTTGAGTGGGTAATATATAAAAGTAAACTGAGTCCATATTTTGTTCGAACACAGGCTGAGTGAATATTCTTTGAAAATAATCTGAATCCATATTCTCTTAAAACACTGGCTGAGGGAGTATTCTGCTAGAACACAGGCTGAGTGGGTATTATTTAAAAATGAAGTGAGTCCATAGTATTTAGAACACAGACTGAGTGAGTATTCTTTAAAGACAGACTTAGTCCATATTCTGTTAGAGCACAGTCTGAGTGAGTAATTTTTGAACAAAATCTTAGTCCACATTCTGTTAGAACACAGGCTGAGTGAGTATTCCGTTAGAACACAGTCTGAGTGAGTATTCTTTAAACATAGACTGCGTCCAAATTCTGTTAGAACACAGACTGAGTTAGTAATTTTTGATCTGAATCCATATTCTGTTAGAACACAGGCTGAGTTAGTATTCTTTGATAATAATCTGACTCCATATTCTGGTATAACACTGGCTGAGTGAGTAGGCTTTGAAAATAATCTGAGTCAATATCTTGTTAGAACACTTGCTGAGTTAGTATTTTGTTAAAACCCAGGCTCGGTGAGTATTTTGTTAGAACACAGGCTGAGTGCGTATTATTTAAAAATAAACTGAGTCCGTATTATTTAGAACACAGACTGAGTGAGTATTTTTTGAACTAAATCTGAGTCCACATTCTGTTAGAACACAGGCTGATTTAGTATTCTGTTAGAACACAGGCTAAGTGCGTGTTCTGTTAGAACACTGAACTGAGTGAGTATTCTTTAAACATAGACTGCGTCCAAATTCCGTTAGACACAGACTGAGTTAGTAATTTTTGATCTGAATCCACATTCTGTTAGAACACAGGCTGAGTTAGTATTCTTTGAAAATAGTCTGAATCCATATTCTGGTAGAACACTGGCTGAGTGAGTATTCTTTGAAAATAATCTGAATGCATATTCTGGTATAACACTGGCTGAATGAGTATTCTTTGAAAATAATCTGAGTCAATATCCTGTTAGAACACTTGCTGAATTAGTATTTTGTTAAAACCCAGGCTGAGTGAATATTCTGTTAGAACACAGGCTGAGTGCATATTATTTAAAAATAAACTGAGTCCATATTCTGTAAGAACACAGGCTGAGTGAGTATTCTTTTAACAAAACTGAGTCCACATTCCGTTAGGACACTGGCTTATGAGTATTCTGTTAGAAAACAGGCTGAGTGAGTATTCTTTAAACATAGACTGAGTCCATATTATATCAGAACCCAGGCTGAGTGAGTATACTGTTAGAACACAGGCTGAGTGAGTATTCTGGTAGAACAGAGGCTGAGTATTATGTTAGAACACAGGCTCAGTGTGCATTCTTTAAAAATAGACTTAGTCCATATTCTGTTAGAGCACAGTCTGAGTGAGTAATTTTTGAACAAAATCTTAGTCCACATTCTGTTAGAACACAGGCTGAGTGAGTATTCCGTTAGAACACAGTCTGAGTGAGTATTCTTTAAACATAGACTGCGTCCAAATTCTGTTAGAACACAGACTGAGTTAGTAATTTTTGATCTGAATCAATATTCTGTTAGAACACAGGCTGAGTTAGTATTCTTTGATAATAATCTGACTCCATATTTTGGTATAACACTGGCTGAGTGAGTATGCTTTGAAAATAATCTGAGTCAATATCTTGTTAGAACACTTGCTGAGTTAGTATTTTGTTAAAACCCAGGCTCGGTGAGTATTTTGTTAGAACACAGGCTGAGTGCGTATTATTTAAAAATAAACTGAGTCCGTATTATTTAGAACACAGACTGAGTGAGTATTTTTTGAACTAAATCTGAGTCCACATTCTGTTAGAACACAGGCTGATTTAGTATTCTGTTAGAACACAGGCTAAGTGCGTGTTCTGTTAGAACACTGAACTGAGTGAGTATTCTTTAAACATAGACTGCGTCCAAATTCCGTTAGGACACAGACTGAGTTAGTAATTTTTGATCTGAATCCACATTCTGTTAGAACACAGGCTGAGTTAGTATTCTTTGAAAATAGTCTGAATCCATATTCTGGTAGAACACTGGCTGAGTGAGTATTCTTTGAAAATAATCTGAATGCATATTCTGGTATAACACTGGCTGAATGAGTATTCTTTGAAAATAATCTGAGTCAATATCCTGTTAGAACACTTGCTGAATTAGTATTTTGTTAAAACCCAGGCTGAGTGAGTATTCTGTTAGAACACAGGCTGAGTGCGTATTATTTAAAAATAAACTGAGTCCATATTCTGTAAGAACACAGGCTGAGTGAGTATTCTTTTAACAAAACTGAGTCCACATTCCGTTAGGACACTGGCTTATGAGTATTCTGTTAGAAAACAGGCTGAGTGAGTATTCTTTAAACATAGACTGAGTCCATATTATATCAGAACCCAGGCTGAGTGAGTATACTGTTAGAACACAGGCTGAGTGAGTATTCTGGTAGAACAGAGGCTGAGTATTATGTTAGAACACAGGCTCAGTGTGCATTCTTTAAAAATAGACTTAGTCCATATTCTGTTAGAGCACAGGCTGAGTGAGTATTCTGTTAGAACACAGGCTGAGTGAGTGTTCTGTTAGAACACAGGCTGAGTGTTTATTATTTAAAAATAAACTGATTCCATATTCTGTTAGAACTCAGGCTGAGTATTCTTTTAACAAAATCTGAGTCCACATTCCCTTAGAACACAGGTTGAGTGAGTATTCTGTTAGAACACGGGCTGGGTGAGTATTCTCTTAGAACACAGGCTGAATGAGTATTATTTTAAAATAATCTGAATACATATTCTGGTAGAACTCTCGTTGAGTGAGTATTCTGTTAGAACACAGGCTGAGTGAGTATTCTTTAAACATAGACTGAGTCCATATTCTGTTAGAAAACAGACTGAGTTAGTAATTTTAGATGAGAATCTGAGTCAACATTCTGTTAAAACGCAGCTTGAGTGGGTAATATATAAAAGTAAACTGAGTCCATATTTTGTTCGAACACAGGCTGAGTGAATATTCTTTGAAAATAATCTGAATCCATATTCTCTTAAAACACTGGCTGAGTGAGTATTCTGCTAGAACACAGGCTGAGTGGGTATTATTTAAAAATAAAGTGAGTCCATAGTATTTAGAACACAGACTGAGTGAGTATTTTTTGAACAAAATCTGAGTCCACATTCTGTTAGAACAGAGGCTGAGTGAGTATTCCGTTAGAACACAGTCTGAGTGAGTATTCTTTAAAGACAGACTTAGTCCATATTCTGTTAGAGCACAGTCTGATTGAGTAATTTTTGAACAAAATCTTAGTCCACATTCTGTTAGAACACAGGCTGAGTGAGTATTCCGTTAGAACACAGTCTGAGTGAGTATTCTTTAAAGACAGACTTAGTCCACATTCTGTTAGAACACAGGCTGAGTGAGTATTCCGTTAGAACACAGTCTGAGTGAGTATTCTTTAAACATAGACTGCGTCCAAATTCTGTTAGGACACAGACTGAGTTAGTAATTTTTGTTCTGAATCCATATTGTGATAGAACACAGGCTGAGTTAGTATTCTTTGAAAATAATCTGAATCCATATTCTGGTAGAACACTGGCTGAGTGAGTATGCTTTGAAAATAATCTGAGTCAATATCTTGTTAGAACACTTGCTGAGTTAGTATTTTGTTAAAACCCAGGCTCGGTGAGTATTTTGTTAGAACACAGGCTGAGTGCGTATTATTTAAAACTAAACTGAGTCCGTATTATTTAGAACACAGACTGAGTGAGTATTTTTTGAACAAAATCTGAGTCCACATTCTGTTAGAACACAGGCTGATTTAGTATTCTGTTAGAACACAGGCTAAGTGAGTGTTCTGTTAGAACACTGAACTGAGTGAGTATTCTTTAAACATAGACTGCGTCCAAATTCTGTTAGGACACAGACTGAGTTAGTAATTTTTGATCTGAATCCACATTCTGTTAGAACACAGGCTGAGTTAGTATTCTTTGAAAATAGTCTGAATCCATATTCTGGTAGAACACTGGCTGAGTGAGTATTCTTTGAAAATAATCTGAATGCATATTCTGGTATAACACTGGCTGAATGAGTATTCTTTGAAAATAATCTGAGTCAATATCCTGTTAGAACACTTGCTGAATTAGTATTTTGTTAAAACCCAGGCTGAGTGAGTATTCTGTTAAAACACAGGCTGAGTGCGTATTATTTAAAAATAAACTGAGTCCATATTCTGTAAGAACACAGGCTGAGTGAGTATTCTTTTAACAAAACTGAGTCCACATTCCGTTAGGACACTGGCTTATGAGTATTCTGTTAGAAAACAGGCTGAGTGAGTATTCTTTAAACATAGACTGAGTCCATATTATATCAGAACCCAGGCTGAGTGAGTATACTGTTAGAACACAGGCTGAGTGAGTATTCTGGTAGAACAGAGGCTGAGTATTATGTTAGAACACAGGCTCAGTGTGCATTCTTTAAAAATAGACTTAGTCCATATTCTGTTAGAGCACAGGCTGAGTGAGTATTCTGTTAGAACACAGGCTGAGTGAGTGTTCTGTTAGAACACAGGCTGAGTGGTTATTATTTAAAAATAAACTGATTCCATATTCTGTTAGAACTCAGGCTGAGTATTCTTTTAACAAAATCTGAGTCCACATTCCCTTAGAACACAGGTTGAGTGAGTATTCTGTTAGAACACGGGCTGGGTGAGTATTCTCTTAGAACACAGGCTGAATGAGTATTATTTTAAAATAATCTGAATCCATATTCTGGTAGAACTCTCGTTGAGTGAGTATTCTGTTAGAACACAGGCTGAGTGAGTATTCTTTAAACATAGACTGAGTCCATATTCTGTTAGAAAACAGACTGAGTTAGTAATTTCAGATGAGAATCTGAGTCAACATTCTGTTAAAACGCAGCTTGAGTGGGTAATATATAAAAGTAAACTGAGTCCATATTTTGTTCGAACACAGGCTGAGTGAATATTCTTTGAAAATAATCTGAATCCATATTCTCTTAAAACACTGGCTGAGTGAGTATTCTGCTAGAACACAGGCTGAGTGGGTATTATTTAAAAATGAAGTGAGTCCATAGTATTTAGAACACAGACTGAGTGAGTATTCTTTAAAGACAGACTTAGTCCATATTCTGTTAGAGCACAGTCTGAGTGAGTAATTTTTGAACAAAATCTTAGTCCACATTCTGTTAGAACACAGGCTGAGTGAGTATTCCGTTAGAACACAGTCTGAGTGAGTATTCTTTAAACATAGACTGCGTCCAAATTCTGTTAGAACACAGACTGAGTTAGTAATTTTTGATCTGAATCCATATTCTGTTAGAACACAGGCTGAGTTAGTATTCTTTGATAATAATCTGACTCCATATTCTGGTATAACACTGGCTGAGTGAGTATGCTTTGAAAATAATCTGAGTCAATATCTTGTTAGAACACTTGCTGAGTTAGTATTTTGTTAAAACCCAGGCTCGGTGAGTATTTTGTTAGAACACAGGCTGAGTGCGTATTATTTAAAAATAAACTGAGTCCGTATTATTTAGAACACAGACTGAGTGAGTATTTTTTGAACTAAATCTGAGTCCACATTCTGTTAGAACACAGGCTGATTTAGTATTCTGTTAGAACACAGGCTAAGTTCGTGTTCTGTTAGAACACTGAACTGAGTGAGTATTCTTTAAACATAGACTGCGTCCAAATTCCGTTAGACACAGACTGAGTTAGTAATTTTTGATCTGAATCCACATTCTGTTAGAACACAGGCTGAGTTAGTATTCTTTGAAAATAGTCTGAATCCATATTCTGGTAGAACACTGGCTGAGTGAGTATTCTTTGAAAATAATCTGAATGCATATTCTGGTATAACACTGGCTGAATGAGTATTCTTTGAAAATAATCTGAGTCAATATCCTGTTAGAACACTTGCTGAATTAGTATTTTGTTAAAACCCAGGCTGAGTGAGTATTCTGTTAGAACACAGGCTGAGTGCATATTATTTAAAAATAAACTGAGTCCATATTCTGTAAGAACACAGGCTGAGTGAGTATTCTTTTAACAAAACTGAGTCCACATTCCGTTAGGACACTGGCTTATGAGTATTCTGTTAGAAAACAGGCTGAGTGAGTATTCTTTAAACATAGACTGAGTCCATATTATATCAGAACCCAGGCTGAGTGAGTATACTGTTAGAACACAGGCTGAGTGAGTATTCTGGTAGAACAGAGGCTGAGTATTATGTTAGAACACAGGCTCAGTGTGCATTCTTTAAAAATAGACTTAGTCCATATTCTGTTAGAGCACAGGCTGAGTGAGTATTCTGTTAGAACACAGGCTGAGTGAGTGTTCTGTTAGAACACAGGCTGAGTGGTTATTATTTAAAAATAAACTGATTCCATATTCTGTTAGAACTCAGGCTGAGTATTCTTTTAACAAAATCTGAGTCCACATTCCCTTAGAACACAGGTTGAGTGAGTATTCTGTTAGAACACGGGCTGGGTGAGTATTCTCTTAGAACACAGGCTGAATGAGTATTATTTTAAAATAATCTGAATCCATATTCTGGTAGAACTCTCGTTGAGTGAGTATTCTGTTAGAACACAGGCTGAGTGAGTATTCTTTAAACATAGACTGAGTCCATATTCTGTTAGAAAACAGACTGAGTTAGAAATTTCAGATGAGAATCTGAGTCAACATTCTGTTAAAACGCAGCTTGAGTGGGTAATATATAAAAGTAAACTGAGTCCATATTTTGTTCGAACACAGGCTGAGTGAATATTCTTTGAAAATAATCTGAATCCATATTCTCTTAAAACACTGGCTGAGTGAGTATTCTGCTAGAACACAGGCTGAGTGGGTATTATTTAAAAATAAAGTGAGTCCATAGTATTTAGAACACAGACTGAGTGAGTATTTTTTGAACAAAATCTGAGTCCACATTCTGTTAGAACAGAGGCTGAGTGAGTATTCCGTTAGAACACAGTCTGAGTGAGTATTCTTTAAAGACAGACTTAGTCCATATTCTGTTAGAGCACAGTCTGAGTGAGTAATTTTTGAACAAAATCTTAGTCCACATTCTGTTAGAACACAGTCTGAGTGAGTATTCCGTTAGAACACAGTCTGAGTGAGTATTCTTTAAAGACAGACTTAGTCCACATTCTGTTAGAACACAGGCTGAGTGAGTATTCCGTTAGAACACAGTCTGAGTGAGTATTCTTTAAACATAGACTGCGTCCAAATTCTGTTAGGACACAGACTGAGTTAGTAATTTTTGTTCTGAATCCATATTGTGATAGAACACAGGCTGAGTTAGTATTCTTTGAAAATAATCTGAATCCATATTCTGGTAGAACACTGGCTGAGTGAGTATGCTTTGAAAATAATCTGAGTCAATATCTTGTTAGAACACTTGCTGAGTTAGTATTTTGTTAAAACCCAGGCTCGGTGAGTATTTTGTTAGAACACAGGCTGAGTGCGTATTATTTAAAACTAAACTGAGTCCGTATTATTTAGAACACAGACTGAGTGAGTATTTTTTGAACAAAATCTGAGTCCACATTCTGTTAGAACACAGGCTGATTTAGTATTCTGTTAGAACACAGGCTAAGTGAGTGTTCTGTTAGAACACTGAACTGAGTGAGTATTCTTTAAACATAGACTGCGTCCAAATTCTGTTATGACACAGACTGAGTTAGTAATTTTTGATCTGAATCCACATTCTGTTAGAACACAGGCTGAGTTAGTATTCTTTGAAAATAGTCTGAATCCATATTCTGGTAGAACACTGGCTGAGTGAGTATTCTTTGAAAATAATCTGAATGCATATTCTGGTATAACACTGGCTGAATGAGTATTCTTTGAAAATAATCTGAGTCAATATCCTGTTAGAACACTTGCTGAATTAGTATTTTGTTAAAACCCAGGCTGAGTGAGTATTTTGTTAGAACACAGGCTGAGTGCGTATTATTTAAAAATAAACTGAGTCCATATTCTGTAAGAACACAGGCTGAGTGAGTATTCTTTTAACAAAACTGAGTCCACATTCCGTTAGGACACTGGCTTATGAGTATTCTGTTAGAAAACAGGCTGAGTGAGTATTCTTTAAACATAGACTGAGTCCATATTATATCAGAACCCAGGCTGAGTGAGTATACTGTTAGAACACAGGCTGAGTGAGTATTCTGGTAGAACAGAGGCTGAGTATTATGTTAGAACACAGGCTCAGTGTGCATTCTTTAAAAATAGACTTAGTCCATATTCTGTTAGAGCACAGGCTGAGTGAGTATTCTGTTAGAACACAGGCTGAGTGAGTGTTCTGTTAGAACACAGGCTGAGTGGTTATTATTTAAAAATAAACTGATTCCATATTCTGTTAGAACTCAGGCTGAGTATTCTTTTAACAAAATCTGAGTCCACATTTTCTTAGAACACAGGTTGAGTGAGTATTCTGTTAGAACACGGGCTGGGTGAGTATTCTCTTAGAACACAGGCTGAATGAGTATTATTTTAAAATAATCTGAATCCATATTCTGGTAGAACTCTCGTTGAGTGAGTATTCTGTTAGAACACAGGCTGAGTGAGTATTCTTTAAACATAGACTGAGTCCATATTCTGTTAGAAAACAGACTGAGTTAGTAATTTCAGATGAGAATCTGAGTCAACATTCTGTTAAAACGCAGCTTGAGTGGGTAATATATAAAAGTAAACTGAGTCCATATTTTGTTCGAACACAGGCTGAGTGAATATTCTTTGAAAATAATCTGAATCCATATTCTCTTAAAACACTGGCTGAGTGAGTATTCTGCTAGAACACAGGCTGAGTGGGTATTATTTAAAAATGAAGTGAGTCCATAGTATTTAGAACACAGACTGAGTGAGTATTCTTTAAAGACAGACTTAGTCCATATTCTGTTAGAGCACAGTCTGAGTGAGTAATTTTTGAACAAAATCTTAGTCCACATTCTGTTAGAACACAGGCTGAGTGAGTATTCCGTTAGAACACAGTCTGAGTGAGTATTCTTTAAACATAGACTGCGTCCAAATTCTGTTAGAACACAGACTGAGTTAGTAATTTTTGATCTGAATCCATATTCTGTTAGAACACAGGCTGAGTTAGTATTCTTTGATAATAATCTGACTCCATATTCTGGTATAACACTGGCTGAGTGAGTATGCTTTGAAAATAATCTGAGTCAATATCTTGTTAGAACACTTGCTGAGTTAGTATTTTGTTAAAACCCAGGCTCGGTGAGTATTTTGTTAGAACACAGGCTGAGTGCGTATTATTTAAAAATAAACTGAGTCCGTATTATTTAGAACACAGACTGAGTGAGTATTTTTTGAACTAAATCTGAGTCCACATTCTGTTAGAACACAGGCTGATTTAGTATTCTGTTAGAACACAGGCTAAGTTCGTGTTCTGTTAGAACACTGAACTGAGTGAGTATTCTTTAAACATAGACTGCGTCCAAATTCCGTTAGACACAGACTGAGTTAGTAATTTTTGATCTGAATCCACATTCTGTTAGAACACAGGCTGAGTTAGTATTCTTTGAAAATAGTCTGAATCCATATTCTGGTAGAACACTGGCTGAGTGAGTATTCTTTGAAAATAATCTGAATGCATATTCTGGTATAACACTGGCTGAATGAGTATTCTTTGAAAATAATCTGAGTCAATATCCTGTTAGAACACTTGCTGAATTAGTATTTTGTTAAAACCCAGGCTGAGTGAGTATTCTGTTAGAACACAGGCTGAGTGCATATTATTTAAAAATAAACTGAGTCCATATTCTGTAAGAACACAGGCTGAGTGAGTATTCTTTTAACAAAACTGAGTCCACATTCCGTTAGGACACTGGCTTATGAGTATTCTGTTAGAAAACAGGCTGAGTGAGTATTCTTTAAACATAGACTGAGTCCATATTATATCAGAACCCAGGCTGAGTGAGTATACTGTTAGAACACAGGCTGAGTGAGTATTCTGGTAGAACAGAGGCTGAGTATTATGTTAGAACACAGGCTCAGTGTGCATTCTTTAAAAATAGACTTAGTCCATATTCTGTTAGAGCACAGGCTGAGTGAGTATTCTGTTAGAACACAGGCTGAGTGAGTGTTCTGTTAGAACACAGGCTGAGTGGTTATTATTTAAAAATAAACTGATTCCATATTCTGTTAGAACTCAGGCTGAGTATTCTTTTAACAAAATCTGAGTCCACATTCCCTTAGAACACAGGTTGAGTGAGTATTCTGTTAGAACACGGGCTGGGTGAGTATTCTCTTAGAACACAGGCTGAATGAGTATTATTTTAAAATAATCTGAATCCATATTCTGGTAGAACTCTCGTTGAGTGAGTATTCTGTTAGAACACAGGCTGAGTGAGTATTCTTTAAACATAGACTGAGTCCATATTCTGTTAGAAAACAGACTGAGTTAGAAATTTCAGATGAGAATCTGAGTCAACATTCTGTTAAAACGCAGCTTGAGTGGGTAATATATAAAAGTAAACTGAGTCCATATTTTGTTCGAACACAGGCTGAGTGAATATTCTTTGAAAATAATCTGAATCCATATTCTCTTAAAACACTGGCTGAGTGAGTATTCTGCTAGAACACAGGCTGAGTGGGTATTATTTAAAAATAAAGTGAGTCCATAGTATTTAGAACACAGACTGAGTGAGTATTTTTTGAACAAAATCTGAGTCCACATTCTGTTAGAACAGAGGCTGAGTGAGTATTCCGTTAGAACACAGTCTGAGTGAGTATTCTTTAAAGACAGACTTAGTCCATATTCTGTTAGAGCACAGTCTGAGTGAGTAATTTTTGAACAAAATCTTAGTCCACATTCTGTTAGAACACAGTCTGAGTGAGTATTCCGTTAGAACACAGTCTGAGTGAGTATTCTTTAAAGACAGACTTAGTCCACATTCTGTTAGAACACAGGCTGAGTGAGTATTCCGTTAGAACACAGTCTGAGTGAGTATTCTTTAAACATAGACTGCGTCCAAATTCTGTTAGGACACAGACTGAGTTAGTAATTTTTGTTCTGAATCCATATTGTGATAGAACACAGGCTGAGTTAGTATTCTTTGAAAATAATCTGAATCCATATTCTGGTAGAACACTGGCTGAGTGAGTATGCTTTGAAAATAATCTGAGTCAATATCTTGTTAGAACACTTGCTGAGTTAGTATTTTGTTAAAACCCAGGCTCGGTGAGTATTTTGTTAGAACACAGGCTGAGTGCGTATTATTTAAAACTAAACTGAGTCCGTATTATTTAGAACACAGACTGAGTGAGTATTTTTTGAACAAAATCTGAGTCCACATTCTGTTAGAACACAGGCTGATTTAGTATTCTGTTAGAACACAGGCTAAGTGAGTGTTCTGTTAGAACACTGAACTGAGTGAGTATTCTTTAAACATAGACTGCGTCCAAATTCTGTTATGACACAGACTGAGTTAGTAATTTTTGATCTGAATCCACATTCTGTTAGAACACAGGCTGAGTTAGTATTCTTTGAAAATAGTCTGAATCCATATTCTGGTAGAACACTGGCTGAGTGAGTATTCTTTGAAAATAATCTGAATGCATATTCTGGTATAACACTGGCTGAATGAGTATTCTTTGAAAATAATCTGAGTCAATATCCTGTTAGAACACTTGCTGAATTAGTATTTTGTTAAAACCCAGGCTGAGTGAGTATTTTGTTAGAACACAGGCTGAGTGCGTATTATTTAAAAATAAACTGAGTCCATATTCTGTAAGAACACAGGCTGAGTGAGTATTCTTTTAACAAAACTGAGTCCACATTCCGTTAGGACACTGGCTTATGAGTATTCTGTTAGAAAACAGGCTGAGTGAGTATTCTTTAAACATAGACTGAGTCCATATTATATCAGAACCCAGGCTGAGTGAGTATACTGTTAGAACACAGGCTGAGTGAATATTCTGGTAGAACAGAGGCTGAGTATTATGTTAGAACACAGGCTCAGTGTGCATTCTTTAAAAATAGACTTAGTCCATATTCTGTTAGAGCACAGGCTGAGTGAGTATTCTGTTAGAACACAGGCTGAGTGAGTGTTCTGTTAGAACACAGGCTGAGTGGTTATTATTTAAAAATAAACTGATTCCATATTCTGTTAGAACTCAGGCTGAGTATTCTTTTAACAAAATCTGAGTCCACATTCCCTTAGAACACAGGTTGAGTGAGTATTCTGTTAGAACACGGGCTGGGTGAGTATTCTCTTAGAACACAGGCTGAATGAGTATTATTTTAAAATAATCTGAATCCATATTCTGGTAGAACTCTCGTTGAGTGAGTATTCTGTTAGAACACAGGCTGAGTGAGTATTCTTTAAACATAGACTGAGTCCATATTCTGTTAGAAAACAGACTGAGTTAGTAATTTCAGATGAGAATCTGAGTCAACATTCTGTTAAAACGCAGCTTGAGTGGGTAATATATAAAAGTAAACTGAGTCCATATTTTGTTCGAACACAGGCTGAGTGAATATTCTTTGAAAATAATCTGAATCCATATTCTCTTAAAACACTGGCTGAGTGAGTATTCTGCTAGAACACAGGCTGAGTGGGTATTATTTAAAAATGAAGTGAGTCCATAGTATTTAGAACACAGACTGAGTGAGTATTCTTTAAAGACAGACTTAGTCCATATTCTGTTAGAGCACAGTCTGAGTGAGTAATTTTTGAACAAAATCTTAGTCCACATTCTGTTAGAACACAGGCTGAGTGAGTATTCCGTTAGAACACAGTCTGAGTGAGTATTCTTTAAACATAGACTGCGTCCAAATTCTGTTAGAACACAGACTGAGTTAGTAATTTTTGATCTGAATCCATATTCTGTTAGAACACAGGCTGAGTTAGTATTCTTTGATAATAATCTGACTCCATATTCTGGTATAACACTGGCTGAGTGAGTATGCTTTGAAAATAATCTGAGTCAATATCTTGTTAGAACACTTGCTGAGTTAGTATTTTGTTAAAACCCAGGCTCGGTGAGTATTTTGTTAGAACACAGGCTGAGTGCGTATTATTTAAAAATAAACTGAGTCCGTATTATTTAGAACACAGACTGAGTGAGTATTTTTTGAACTAAATCTGAGTCCACATTCTGTTAGAACACAGGCTGATTTAGTATTCTGTTAGAACTCAGGCTAAGTGCGTGTTCTGTTAGAACACTGAACTGAGTGAGTATTCTTTAAACATAGACTGCGTCCAAATTCCGTTAGACACAGACTGAGTTAGTAATTTTTGATCTGAATCCACATTCTGTTAGAACACAGGCTGAGTTAGTATTCTTTGAAAATAGTCTGAATCCATATTCTGGTAGAACACTGGCTGAGTGAGTATTCTTTGAAAATAATCTGAATGCATATTCTGGTATAACACTGGCTGAATGAGTATTCTTTGAAAATAATCTGAGTCAATATCCTGTTAGAACACTTGCTGAATTAGTATTTTGTTAAAACCCAGGCTGAGTGAGTATTCTGTTAGAACACAGGCTGAGTGCGTATTATTTAAAAATAAACTGAGTCCATATTCTGTAAGAACACAGGCTGAGTGAGTATTCTTTTAACAAAACTGAGTCCACATTCCGTTAGGACACTGGCTTATGAGTATTCTGTTAGAAAACAGGCTGAGTGAGTATTCTTTAAACATAGACTGAGTCCATATTATATCAGAACCCAGGCTGAGTGAGTATACTGTTAGAACACAGGCTGAGTGAATATTCTGGTAGAACAGAGGCTGAGTATTATGTTAGAACACAGGCTCAGTGTGCATTCTTTAAAAATAGACTTAGTCCATATTCTGTTAGAGCACAGGCTGAGTGAGTATTCTGTTAGAACACAGGCTGAGTGAGTGTTCTGTTAGAACACAGGCTGAGTGGTTATTATTTAAAAATAAACTGATTCCATATTCTGTTAGAACTCAGGCTGAGTATTCTTTTAACAAAATCTGAGTCCACATTCCCTTAGAACACAGGTTGAGTGAGTATTCTGTTAGAACACGGGCTGGGTGAGTATTCTCTTAGAACACAGGCTGAATGAGTATTATTTTAAAATAATCTGAATCCATATTCTGGTAGAACTCTCGTTGAGTGAGTATTCTGTTAGAACACAGGCTGAGTGAGTATTCTTTAAACATAGACTGAGTCCATATTCTGTTAGAAAACAGACTGAGTTAGTAATTTCAGATGAGAATCTGAGTCAACATTCTGTTAAAACGCAGCTTGAGTGGGTAATATATAAAAGTAAACTGAGTCCATATTTTGTTCGAACACAGGCTGAGTGAATATTCTTTGAAAATAATCTGAATCCATATTCTCTTAAAACACTGGCTGAGTGAGTATTCTGCTAGAACACAGGCTGAGTGGGTATTATTTAAAAATGAAGTGAGTCCATAGTATTTAGAACACAGACTGAGTGAGTATTCTTTAAAGACAGACTTAGTCCATATTCTGTTAGAGCACAGTCTGAGTGAGTAATTTTTGAACAAAATCTTAGTCCACATTCTGTTAGAACACAGGCTGAGTGAGTATTCCGTTAGAACACAGTCTGAGTGAGTATTCTTTAAACATAGACTGCGTCCAAATTCTGTTAGAACACAGACTGAGTTAGTAATTTTTGATCTGAATCCATATTCTGTTAGAACACAGGCTGAGTTAGTATTCTTTGATAATAATCTGACTCCATATTCTGGTATAACACTGGCTGAGTGAGTATGCTTTGAAAATAATCTGAGTCAATATCTTGTTAGAACACTTGCTGAGTTAGTATTTTGTTAAAACCCAGGCTCGGTGAGTATTTTGTTAGAACACAGGCTGAGTGCGTATTATTTAAAAATAAACTGAGTCCGTATTATTTAGAACACAGACTGAGTGAGTATTTTTTGAACTAAATCTGAGTCCACATTCTGTTAGAACACAGGCTGATTTAGTATTCTGTTAGAACTCAGGCTAAGTGCGTGTTCTGTTAGAACACTGAACTGAGTGAGTATTCTTTAAACATAGACTGCGTCCAAATTCCGTTAGACACAGACTGAGTTAGTAATTTTTGATCTGAATCCACATTCTGTTAGAACACAGGCTGAGTTAGTATTCTTTGAAAATAGTCTGAATCCATATTCTGGTAGAACACTGGCTGAGTGAGTATTCTTTGAAAATAATCTGAATGCATATTCTGGTATAACACTGGCTGAATGAGTATTCTTTGAAAATAATCTGAGTCAATATCCTGTTAGAACACTTGCTGAATTAGTATTTTGTTAAAACCCAGGCTGAGTGAGTATTCTGTTAGAACACAGGCTGAGTGCGTATTATTTAAAAATAAACTGAGTCCATATTCTGTAAGAACACAGGCTGAGTGAGTATTCTTTTAACAAAACTGAGTCCACATTCCGTTAGGACACTGGCTTATGAGTATTCTGTTAGAAAACAGGCTGAGTGAGTATTCTTTAAACATAGACTGAGTCCATATTATATCAGAACCCAGGCTGAGTGAGTATACTGTTAGAACACAGGCTGAGTGAATATTCTGGTAGAACAGAGGCTGAGTATTATGTTAGAACACAGGCTCAGTGTGCATTCTTTAAAAATAGACTTAGTCCATATTCTGTTAGAGCACAGGCTGAGTGAGTATTCTGTTAGAACACAGGCTGAGTGAGTGTTCTGTTAGAACACAGGCTGAGTGGTTATTATTTAAAAATAAACTGATTCCATATTCTGTTAGAACTCAGGCTGAGTATTCTTTTAACAAAATCTGAGTCCACATTCCCTTAGAACACAGGTTGAGTGAGTATTCTGTTAGAATACGGGCTGGGTGAGTATTCTCTTAGAACACAGGCTGAATGAGTATTATTTTAAAATAATCTGAATCCATATTCTGTTAGAACTCTCGCTGAGTGAGTATTCTGCTAGAACACAGGCTGAGTGGGTATTATTTAAAAATAAAGTGAGTCCATAGTATTTAGAACACAGACTGAGTGAGTATTTTTTGAACAAAATCTGAGTCCACATTCTGTTAGAACAGAGGCTGAGTGAGTATCCCGTTAGAACACAGTCTGAGTGAGTATTCTTTAAAGACAGACTTAGTCCATATTCTGTTAGAGCACAGTCTGAGTGAGTAATTTTTGAACAAAATCTTAGTCCACATTCTGTTAGAACACAGGCTGAGTGAGTATTCCGTTAGAACACAGTCTGAGTGAGTATTCTTTAAACATAGACTGCGTCCAAATTCTGTTAGAACACAGACTGAGTTAGTAATTTTTGATCTGAATCCATATTCTGTTAGAACACATGCTGAGTTAGTATTCTTTGATAATAATCTGACTCCATATTCTGGTAGAACACTGGCTGAGTGAGTATGCTTTGAAAATAATCTGAGTCAATATCTTGTTAGAACACTTGCTGAGTTAGTATTTTGTTAAAACCCAGGCTCGGTGAGTATTTTGTTAGAACACAGGCTGAGTGCGTATTATTTAAAACTAAACTGAGTCCGTATTATTTAGAACACAGACTGAGTGAGTATTTTTTGAACAAAATCTGAGTCCACATTCTGTTAGAACACAGGCTGATTTAGTATTCTGTTAGAACACAGGCTAAGTGCGTGTTCTGTTAGAACACTGAACTGAGTGAGTATTCTTTAAACATAGACTGCGTCCATATTATATCAAAACCCAGGCTGAGTGAGTATACTGTTAGAACACAGGCTGAGTGAATATTCTGGTAGAACAGAGGCTGAGTATTATGTTAGAACACAGGATCAGTGTGCATTCTTTAAAAATAGACTTAGTCCATATTCTGTTAGAGCACAGGCTGAGTGAGTATTCTGTTAGAACACAAGCTGAGTGGTTATTATTTAAAAATAAACTGATTCCATATTCTGTTAGAACTCAGGCTGAGTATTCTTTTAACAAAATCTGAGTCCACATTCCCTTAGAACACAGGTTGAGTGAGTATTCTGTTAGAACACGGGCTGGGTGAGTATTCTCTTAGAACACAGGCTGAATGAGTATTATTTTAAAATAATCTGAATCCATATTCTGGTAGAACTCTCGCTGAGTGAGTATTCTGTTAGAACACAGGCTGAGTGAGTATTCTTTAAACATAGACTGAGTCCATATTCTGTTAGAAAACAGACTGAGTTAGTAATTTTAGATGACAATCTGAGTCAACATTCTGTTAAAACGCAGCTTGAGTGGGTAATATATAAAAGTAAACTGAGTCCATATTTTGTTCGAACACAGGCTGAGTGAATATTCTTTGAAAATAATCTGAATCCATATTCTCTTAAAACACTGGCTGAGTGAGTATTCTGCTAGAACACAGGCTGAGTGGGTATTATTTAAAAATAAAGTGAGTCCATAGTATTTAGAACACAGACTGAGTGAGTATTTTTTGAACAAAATCTGAGTCCACATTCTGTTAGAACAGAGGCTGAGTGAGTATTCCGTTAGAACACAGTCTGAGTGAGTATTCTTTAAAGACAGACTTAGTCCATATTCTGTTAGAGCACAGTCTGAGTGAGTAATTTTTGAACAAAATCTTAGTCCACATTCTGTTAGAACACAGGCTGAGTGAGTATTCCGTTAGAACACAGTCTGAGTGAGTATTCTTTAAAGACAGACTTAGTCCACATTCTGTTAGAACACAGGCTGAGTGAGTATTCCGTTAGAACACAGTCTGAGTGAGTATTCTTTAAACATAGACTGCGTCCAAATTCTGTTAGGACACAGACTGAGTTAGTAATTTTTGTTCTGAATCCATATTGTGATAGAACACAGGCTGAGTTAGTATTCTTTGAAAATAATCTGAATCCATATTCTGGTAGAACACTGGCTGAGTGAGTATGCTTTGAAAATAATCTGAGTCAATATCTTGTTAGAACACTTGCTGAGTTAGTATTTTGTTAAAACCCAGGCTCGGTGAGTATTTTGTTAGAACACAGGCTGAGTGCGTATTATTTAAAACTAAACTGAGTCCGTATTATTTAGAACACAGACTGAGTATTTTTTGAACAAAATCTGAGTCCACATTCTGTTAGAACACAGGCTGATTTAGTATTCTGTTAGAACACAGGCTAAGTGCGTGTTCTGTTAGAACACTGAACTGAGTGAGTATTCTTTAAACATAGACTGCGTCCAAATTCCGTTAGGACACAGACTGAGTTAGTAATTTTTGATCTGAATCCACATTCTGTTAGAACACAGGCTGAGTTAGTATTCTTTGAAAATAGTCTGAATCCATATTCTGGTAGAACACTGGCTGAGTGAGTATTTTTTGAAAATAATCTGAATGCATATTCTGGTATAACACTGGCTGAATGAGTATTCTTTGAAAATAATCTGAGTCAATATCCTGTTAGAACACTTGCTGAATTAGTATTTTGTTAAAACCCAGGCTGAGTGAGTATTCTGTTAGAACACAGGCTGAGTGCGTATTATTTAAAAATAAACTGAGTCCATATTCTGTAAGAACACAGGCTGAGTGAGTATTCTTTTAACAAAACTGAGTCCACATTCCGTTAGGACACTGGCTTATGAGTATTCTGTTAGAAAACAGGCTGAGTGAGTATTCTTTAAACATAGACTGAGTCCATATTATATCAGAACCCAGGCTGAGTGAGTATACTGTTAGAACACAGGCTGAGTGAATATTCTGGTAGAACA
This sequence comes from Furipterus horrens, assembly GCF_987537825.1. Lineage (NCBI taxonomy): Eukaryota > Metazoa > Chordata > Mammalia > Chiroptera > Furipteridae > Furipterus > Furipterus horrens. The sequence continues at coordinate 371,009 of NW_028327197.1, read as the reverse complement.
GAGGCTGAGTATTATGTTAGAACACAGGCTCAGTGTGCATTCTTTAAAAATAGACTTAGTCCATATTCTGTTAGAGCACAGGCTGAGTGAGTATTCTGTTAGAACACAGGCTGAGTGAGTGTTCTGTTAGAACACAGGCTGAGTGGTTATTATTTAAAAATAAACTGATTCCATATTCTGTTAGAACTCAGGCTGAGTATTCTTTTAACAAAATCTGAGTCCACATTCCCTTAGAACACAGGTTGAGTGAGTATTCTGTTAGAATACGGGCTGGGTGAGTATTCTCTTAGAACACAGGCTGAATGAGTATTATTTTAAAATAATCTGAATCCATATTCTGTTAGAACTCTCGCTGAGTGAGTATTCTGCTAGAACACAGGCTGAGTGGGTATTATTTAAAAATAAAGTGAGTCCATAGTATTTAGAACACAGACTGAGTGAGTATTTTTTGAACAAAATCTGAGTCCACATTCTGTTAGAACAGAGGCTGAGTGAGTATCCCGTTAGAACACAGTCTGAGTGAGTATTCTTTAAAGACAGACTTAGTCCATATTCTGTTAGAGCACAGTCTGAGTGAGTAATTTTTGAACAAAATCTTAGTCCACATTCTGTTAGAACACAGGCTGAGTGAGTATTCCGTTAGAACACAGTCTGAGTGAGTATTCTTTAAACATAGACTGCGTCCAAATTCTGTTAGAACACAGACTGAGTTAGTAATTTTTGATCTGAATCCATATTCTGTTAGAACACATGCTGAGTTAGTATTCTTTGATAATAATCTGACTCCATATTCTGGTAGAACACTGGCTGAGTGAGTATGCTTTGAAAATAATCTGAGTCAATATCTTGTTAGAACACTTGCTGAGTTAGTATTTTGTTAAAACCCAGGCTCGGTGAGTATTTTGTTAGAACACAGGCTGAGTGCGTATTATTTAAAACTAAACTGAGTCCGTATTATTTAGAACACAGACTGAGTGAGTATTTTTTGAACAAAATCTGAGTCCACATTCTGTTAGAACACAGGCTGATTTAGTATTCTGTTAGAACACAGGCTAAGTGCGTGTTCTGTTAGAACACTGAACTGAGTGAGTATTCTTTAAACATAGACTGCGTCCATATTATATCAAAACCCAGGCTGAGTGAGTATACTGTTAGAACACAGGCTGAGTGAATATTCTGGTAGAACAGAGGCTGAGTATTATGTTAGAACACAGGATCAGTGTGCATTCTTTAAAAATAGACTTAGTCCATATTCTGTTAGAGCACAGGCTGAGTGAGTATTCTGTTAGAACACAAGCTGAGTGGTTATTATTTAAAAATAAACTGATTCCATATTCTGTTAGAACTCAGGCTGAGTATTCTTTTAACAAAATCTGAGTCCACATTCCCTTAGAACACAGGTTGAGTGAGTATTCTGTTAGAACACGGGCTGGGTGAGTATTCTCTTAGAACACAGGCTGAATGAGTATTATTTTAAAATAATCTGAATCCATATTCTGGTAGAACTCTCGCTGAGTGAGTATTCTGTTAGAACACAGGCTGAGTGAGTATTCTTTAAACATAGACTGAGTCCATATTCTGTTAGAAAACAGACTGAGTTAGTAATTTTAGATGAGAATCTGAGTCAACATTCTGTTAAAACGCAGCTTGAGTGGGTAATATATAAAAGTAAACTGAGTCCATATTTTGTTCGAACACAGGCTGAGTGAATATTCTTTGAAAATAATCTGAATCCATATTCTCTTAAAACACTGGCTGAGTGAGTATTCTGCTAGAACACAGGCTGAGTGGGTATTATTTAAAAATAAAGTGAGTCCATAGTATTTAGAACACAGACTGAGTGAGTATTTTTTGAACAAAATCTGAGTCCACATTCTGTTAGAACAGAGGCTGAGTGAGTATTCCGTTAGAACACAGTCTGAGTGAGTATTCTTTAAAGACAGACTTAGTCCATATTCTGTTAGAGCACAGTCTGAGTGAGTAATTTTTGAACAAAATCTTAGTCCACATTCTGTTAGAACACAGGCTGAGTGAGTATTCCGTTAGAACACAGTCTGAGTGAGTATTCTTTAAAGACAGACTTAGTCCACATTCTGTTAGAACACAGGCTGAGTGAGTATTCCGTTAGAACACAGTCTGAGTGAGTATTCTTTAAACATAGACTGCGTCCAAATTCTGTTAGGACACAGACTGAGTTAGTAATTTTTGTTCTGAATCCATATTGTGATAGAACACAGGCTGAGTTAGTATTCTTTGAAAATAATCTGAATCCATATTCTGGTAGAACACTGGCTGAGTGAGTATGCTTTGAAAATAATCTGAGTCAATATCTTGTTAGAACACTTGCTGAGTTAGTATTTTGTTAAAACCCAGGCTCGGTGAGTATTTTGTTAGAACACAGGCTGAGTGCGTATTATTTAAAAAAAAACTGAGTCCGTATTATTTAGAACACAGACTGAGTGAGTATTTTTTGAACTAAATCTGAGTCCACATTCTGTTAGAACACAGGCTGATTTAGTATTCTGTTAGAACACAGGCTAAGTGCGTGTTCTGTTAGAACACTGAACTGAGTGAGTATTCTTTAAACATAGACTGCGTCCAAATTCCGTTAGGACACAGACTGAGTTAGTAATTTTTGATCTGAATCCACATTCTGTTAGAACACAGGCTGAGTTAGTATTCTTTGAAAATAGTCTGAATCCATATTCTGGTAGAACACTGGCTGAGTGAGTATTCTTTGAAAATAATCTGAATGCATATTCTGGTATAACACTGGCTGAATGAGTATTCTTTGAAAATAATCTGAGTCAATATCCTGTTAGAACACTTGCTGAATTAGTATTTTGTTAAAACCCAGGCTGAGTGAGTATTCTGTTAGAACACAGGCTGAGTGCGTATTATTTAAAAATAAACTGAGTCCATATTCTGTAAGAACACAGGCTGAGTGAGTATTCTTTTAACAAAACTGAGTCCACATTCCGTTAGGACACTGGCTTATGAGTATTCTGTTAGAAAACAGGCTGAGTGAGTATTCTTTAAACATAGACTGAGTCCATATTATATCAGAACCCAGGCTGAGTGAGTATACTGTTAGAACACAGGCTGAGTGAATATTCTGGTAGAACAGAGGCTGAGTGGTTATTATTTAAAAATAAACTGATTCCATATTCTGTTAGAACTCAGGCTGAGTATTCTTTTAACAAAATCTGAGTCCACATTCCCTTAGAACACAGGTTGAGTGAGTATTCTGTTAGAACACGGGCTGGGTGAGTATTCTCTTAGAACACAGGCTGAATGAGTATTATTTTAAAATAATCTGAATCCATATTCTGGTAGAACTCTCGCTGAGTGAGTATTCTGTTAGAACACAGGCTGAGTGAGTATTCTTTAAACATAGACTGAGTCCATATTCTGTTAGAAAACAGACTGAGTTAGTAATTTTAGATGACAATCTGAGTCAACATTCTGTTAAAACGCAGCTTGAGTGGGTAATATATAAAAGTAAACTGAGTCCATATTTTGTTCGAACACAGGCTGAGTGAATATTCTTTGAAAATAATCTGAATCCATATTCTCTTAAAACACTGGCTGAGTGAGTATTCTGCTAGAACACAGGCTGAGTGGGTATTATTTAAAAATAAAGTGAGTCCATAGTATTTAGAACACAGACTGAGTGAGTATTTTTTGAACAAAATCTGAGTCCACATTCTGTTAGAACAGAGGCTGAGTGAGTATTCCGTTAGAACACAGTCTGAGTGAGTATTCTTTAAAGACAGACTTAGTCCATATTCTGTTAGAGCACAGTCTGAGTGAGTAATTTTTGAACAAAATCTTAGTCCACATTCTGTTAGAACACAGGCTGAGTGAGTATTCCGTTAGAACACAGTCTGAGTGAGTATTCTTTAAAGACAGACTTAGTCCACATTCTGTTAGAACACAGGCTGAGTGAGTATTCCGTTAGAACACAGTCTGAGTGAGTATTCTTTAAACATAGACTGCGTCCAAATTCTGTTAGGACACAGACTGAGTTAGTAATTTTTGTTCTGAATCCATATTGTGATAGAACACAGGCTGAGTTAGTATTCTTTGAAAATAATCTGAATCCATATTCTGGTAGAACACTGGCTGAGTGAGTATGCTTTGAAAATAATCTGAGTCAATATCTTGTTAGAACACTTGCTGAGTTAGTATTTTGTTAAAACCCAGGCTCGGTGAGTATTTTGTTAGAACACAGGCTGAGTGCGTATTATTTAAAACTAAACTGAGTCCGTATTATTTAGAACACAGACTGAGTATTTTTTGAACAAAATCTGAGTCCACATTCTGTTAGAACACAGGCTGATTTAGTATTCTGTTAGAACACAGGCTAAGTGCGTGTTCTGTTAGAACACTGAACTGAGTGAGTATTCTTTAAACATAGACTGCGTCCAAATTCCGTTAGGACACAGACTGAGTTAGTAATTTTTGATCTGAATCCACATTCTGTTAGAACACAGGCTGAGTTAGTATTCTTTGAAAATAGTCTGAATCCATATTCTGGTAGAACACTGGCTGAGTGAGTATTTTTTGAAAATAATCTGAATGCATATTCTGGTATAACACTGGCTGAATGAGTATTCTTTGAAAATAATCTGAGTCAATATCCTGTTAGAACACTTGCTGAATTAGTATTTTGTTAAAACCCAGGCTGAGTGAGTATTCTGTTAGAACACAGGCTGAGTGCGTATTATTTAAAAATAAACTGAGTCCATATTCTGTAAGAACACAGGCTGAGTGAGTATTCTTTTAACAAAACTGAGTCCACATTCTGTTAGGACACTGGCTTATGAGTATTCTGTTAGAAAACAGGCTGAGTGAGTATTCTTTAAACATAGACTGAGTCCATATTATATCAGAACCCAGGCTGAGTGAGTATACTGTTAGAACACAGGCTGAGTGAATATTCTGGTAGAACAGAGGCTGAGTATTATGTTAGAACACAGGCTCAGTGTGCATTCTTTAAAAATAGACTTAGTCCATATTCTGTAAGAGCACAGGCTGAGTGAGTATTCTGTTAGAACACAGGCTGAGTGGTTATTATTTAAAAATAAACTGATTCCATATTCTGTTAGAACTCAGGCTGAGTATTCTTTTAACAAAATCTGAGTCCACATTCCCTTAGAACACAGGTTGAGTGAGTATTCTGTTAGAACACGGGCTGGGTGAGTATTCTCTTAGAACACAGGCTGAATGAGTATTATTTTAAAATAATCTGAATCCATATTCTGGTAGAACTCTCGCTGAGTGAGTATTCTGTTAGAACACAGGCTGAGTGAGTATTCTTTAAACATAGACTGAGTCCAAATTCTGTTAGAAAACAGACTGAGTTAGTAATTTTAGATGAGAATCTGACTCAACATTCTGTTAAAACGCAGCTTGAGTGGGTAATATATAAAAGTAAACTGAGTCCATATTTTGTTCGAACACAGGCTGAGTGAATATTCTTTGAAAATAATCTGAATCCATATTCTCTTAAAACACTGGCTGAGTGAGTATTCTGCTAGAACACAGGCTGAGTGGGTATTATTTAAAAATAAAGTGAGTCCATAGTATTTAGAACACAGACTGAGTGAGTATTTTTTGAACAAAATCTGAGTCCACATTGTGTTAGAACAGAGGCTGAGTGAGTATTCCGTTAGAACACAGTCTGAGTGAGTATTCTTTAAAGACAGACTTAGTCCATATTCTGTTAGAGCACAGTCTGAGTGAGTAATTTTTGAAAAAAATCTTAGTCCACATTCTGTTAGAACACAGGCTGAGTGAGTATTCCGTTAGAACACAGTCTGAGTGAGTATTCTTTAAAGACAGACTTAGTCCACATTCTGTTAGAACACAGGCTGAGTGAGTATTCCGTTAGAACACAGTCTGAGTGAGTATTCTTTAAACATAGACTGCGTCCAAATTCTGTTAGGACACAGACTGAGTTAGTAATTTTTGTTCTGAATCCATATTGTGATAGAACACAGGCTGAGTTAGTATTCTTTGAAAATAATCTGAATCCATATTCTGGTAGAACAGTGGCTGAGTGAGTATGCTTTGAAAATAATCTGAGTCAATATCTTGTTAGAACACTTGCTGAGTTAGTATTTTGTTAAAACCCAGGCTCGGTGAGTATTTTGTTAGAACACAGACTGAGTGCGTATTATTTAAAACTAAACTGAGTCCGTATTATTTAGAACACAGACTGAGTGAGTATTTTTCGAACAAAATCTGAGTCCACATTCTGTTAGAACACAGGCTGATTTAGTATTCTGTTAGAACACAGGCTAAGTGAGTGTTCTGTTAGAACACTGAACTGAGTGAGTATTCTTTAAACATAGACTGCGTCCAAATTCTGTTAGGACACAGACTGAGTTAGTAATTTTTGATCTGAATCCACATTCTGTTAGAACACAGGCTGAGTTAGTATTCTTTGAAAATAGTCTGAATCCATATTCTGGTTGAACACTGGCTGAGTGAGTATTCTTTGAAAATAATCTGAATGCATATTCTGGTATAACACTGGCTGAATGAGTATTCTTTGAAAATAACCTGAGTCAATATCCTGTTAGAACACTTGCTGAATTGGTATTTTGTTAAAACCCAGGCTGAGTGAGTATTCTGTTAGAACACAGGCTGAGTGCGTATTATTTAAAAATAAACTGAGTCCATATTCTGTAAGAACACAGGCTGAGTGAGTATTCTTTTAACAAAACTGAGTCCACATTCCGTTAGGACACTGGCTTATGAGTATTCTGTTAGAAAACAGGCTGAGTGAGTATTCTTTAAACATAGACTGAGTCCATATTATATCAGAACCCAGGCTGAGTGAGTATACTGTTAGAACACAGGCTGAGTGAGTATTCTGGTAGAACAGAGGCTGAGTATTATGTTAGAACACAGGCTCAGTGTGCATTCTTTAAAAATAGACTTAGTCCATATTCTGTTAGAGCACAGGCTGAGTGAGTATTCTGTTAGAACACAGGCTGAGTGAGTGTTCTGTTAGAACACAGGCTGAGTGGTTATTATTTAAAAATAAACTGATTCCATATTCTGTTAGAACTCAGGCTGAGTATTCTTTTAACAAAATCTGAGTCCACATTCCCTTAGAACACAGGTTGAGTGAGTATTCTGTTAGAACACGGGCTGGGTGAGTATTCTCTTAGAACACAGGCTGAATGAGTATTATTTTAAAATAATCTGAATCCATATTCTGGTAGAACTCTCGTTGAGTGAGTATTCTGTTAGAACACAGGCTGAGTGAGTATTCTTTAAACATAGACTGAGTCCATATTCTGTTAGAAAACAGACTGAGTTATTAATTTCAGATGAGAATCTGAGTCAACATTCTGTTAAAACGCAGCTTGAGTGGGTAATATATAAAAGTAAACTGAGTCCATATTTTGTTCGAACACAGGCTGAGTGAATATTCTTTGAAAATAATCTGAATCCATATTCTCTTAAAACACTGGCTGAGTGAGTATTCTGCTAGAACACAGGCTGAGTGGGTATTATTTAAAAATGAAGTGAGTCCATAGTATTTAGAACACAGACTGAGTGAGTATTCTTTAAAGACAGACTTAGTCCATATTCTGTTAGAGCACAGTCTGAGTGAGTAATTTTTGAACAAAATCTTAGTCCACATTCTGTTAGAACACAGGCTGAGTGAGTATTCCGTTAGAACACAGTCTGAGTGAGTATTCTTTAAACATAGACTGCGTCCAAATTCTGTTAGAACACAGACTGAGTTAGTAATTTTTGATCTGAATCCATATTCTGTTAGAACACAGGCTGAGTTAGTATTCTTTGATAATAATCTGACTCCATATTCTGGTATAACACTGGCTGAGTGAGTATGCTTTGAAAATAATCTGAGTCAATATCTTGTTAGAACACTTGCTGAGTTAGTATTTTGTTAAAACCCAGGCTCGGTGAGTATTTTGTTAGAACACAGGCTGAGTGCGTATTATTTAAAACTAAACTGAGTCCGTATTATTTAGAACACAGACTGAGTGAGTATTTTTTGAACTAAATCTGAGTCCACATTCTGTTAGAACACAGGCTGATTTAGTATTCTGTTAGAACTCAGGCTAAGTGCGTGTTCTGTTAGAACACTGAACTGAGTGAGTATTCTTTAAACATAGACTGCGTCCAAATTCCGTTAGACACAGACTGAGTTAGTAATTTTTGATCTGAATCCACATTCTGTTAGAACACAGGCTGAGTTAGTATTCTTTGAAAATAGTCTGAATCCATATTCTGGTAGAACAGTGGCTGAGTGAGTATTCTTTGAAAATAATCTGAATGCATATTCTGGTATAACACTGGCTGAATGAGTATTCTTTGAAAATAATCTGAGTCAATATCCTGTTAGAACACTTGCTGAATTAGTATTTTGTTAAAACCCAGGCTGAGTGAGTATTCTGTTAGAACACAGGCTGAGTGCGTATTATTTAAAAATAAACTGAGTCCATATTCTGTAAGAACACAGGCTGAGTGAGTATTCTTTTAACAAAACTGAGTCCACATTCCGTTAGGACACTGGCTTATGAGTATTCTGTTAGAAAACAGGCTGAGTGAGTATTCTTTAAACATAGACTGAGTCCATATTATATCAGAACCCAGGCTGAGTGAGTATACTGTTAGAACACAGGCTGAGTGAATATTCTGGTAGAACAGAGGCTGAGTATTATGTTAGAACACAGGCTCAGTGTGCATTCTTTAAAAATAGACTTAGTCCATATTCTGTTAGAGCACAGGCTGAGTGAGTATTCTGTTAGAACACAGGCTGAGTGAGTGTTCTGTTAGAACACAGGCTGAGTGGTTATTATTTAAAAATAAACTGATTCCATATTCTGTTAGAACTCAGGCTGAGTATTCTTTTAACAAAATCTGAGTCCACATTCCCTTAGAACACAGGTTGAGTGAGTATTCTGTTAGAACACGGGCTGGGTGAGTATTCTCTTAGAACACAGGCTGAATGAGTATTATTTTAAAATAATCTGAATCCATATTCTGTTAGAACTCTCGCTGAGTGAGTATTCTGCTAGAACACAGGCTGAGTGGGTATTATTTAAAAATAAAGTGAGTCCATAGTATTTAGAACACAGACTGAGTGAGTATTTTTTGAACAAAATCTGAGTCCACATTCTGTTAGAACAGAGGCTGAGTGAGTATCCCGTTAGAACACAGTCTGAGTGAGTATTCTTTAAAGACAGACTTAGTCCATATTCTGTTAGAGCACAGTCTGAGTGAGTAATTTTTGAACAAAATCTTAGTCCACATTCTGTTAGAACACAGGCTGAGTGAGTATTCCGTTAGAACACAGTCTGAGTGAGTATTCTTTAAACATAGACTGCGTCCAAATTCTGTTAGAACACAGACTGAGTTAGTAATTTTTGATCTGAATCCATATTCTGTTAGAACACATGCTGAGTTAGTATTCTTTGATAATAATCTGACTCCATATTCTGGTAGAACACTGGCTGAGTGAGTATGCTTTGAAAATAATCTGAGTCAATATCTTGTTAGAACACTTGCTGAGTTAGTATTTTGTTAAAACCCAGGCTCGGTGAGTATTTTGTTAGAACACAGGCTGAGTGCGTATTATTTAAAACTAAACTGAGTCCGTATTATTTAGAACACAGACTGAGTGAGTATTTTTTGAACAAAATCTGAGTCCACATTCTGTTAGAACACAGGCTGATTTAGTATTCTGTTAGAACACAGGCTAAGTGCGTGTTCTGTTAGAACACTGAACTGAGTGAGTATTCTTTAAACATAGACTGCGTCCATATTATATCTAAACCCAGGCTGAGTGAGTATACTGTTAGAACACAGGCTGAGTGAATATTCTGGTAGAACAGAGGCTGAGTATTATGTTAGAACACAGGATCAGTGTGCATTCTTTAAAAATAGACTTAGTCCATATTCTGTTAGAGCACAGGCTGAGTGAGTATTCTGTTAGAACACAAGCTGAGTGGTTATTATTTAAAAATAAACTGATTCCATATTCTGTTAGAACTCAGGCTGAGTATTCTTTTAACAAAATCTGAGTCCACATTCCCTTAGAACACAGGTTGAGTGAGTATTCTGTTAGAACACGGGCTGGGTGAGTATTCTCTTAGAACACAGGCTGAATGAGTATTATTTTAAAATAATCTGAATCCATATTCTGGTAGAACTCTCGCTGAGTGAGTATTCTGTTAGAACACAGGCTGAGTGAGTATTCTTTAAACATAGACTGAGTCCATATTCTGTTAGAAAACAGACTGAGTTAGTAATTTTAGATGAGAATCTGAGTCAACATTCTGTTAAAACGCAGCTTGAGTGGGTAATATATAAAAGTAAACTGAGTCCATATTTTGTTCGAACACAGGCTGAGTGAATATTCTTTGAAAATAATCTGAATCCATATTCTCTTAAAACACTGGCTGAGTGAGTATTCTGCTAGAACACAGGCTGAGTGGGTATTATTTAAAAATAAAGTGAGTCCATAGTATTTAGAACACAGACTGAGTGAGTATTTTTTGAACAAAATCTGAGTCCACATTCTGTTAGAACAGAGGCTGAGTGAGTATTCCGTTAGAACACAGTCTGAGTGAGTATTCTTTAAAGACAGACTTAGTCCATATTCTGTTAGAGCACAGTCTGAGTGAGTAATTTTTGAACAAAATCTTAGTCCACATTCTGTTAGAACACAGGCTGAGTGAGTATTCCGTTAGAACACAGTCTGAGTGAGTATTCTTTAAAGACAGACTTAGTCCACATTCTGTTAGAACACAGGCTGAGTGAGTATTCCGTTAGAACACAGTCTGAGTGAGTATTCTTTAAACATAGACTGCGTCCAAATTCTGTTAGGACACAGACTGAGTTAGTAATTTTTGTTCTGAATCCATATTGTGATAGAACACAGGCTGAGTTAGTATTCTTTGAAAATAATCTGAATCCATATTCTGGTAGAACAGTGGCTGAGTGAGTATGCTTTGAAAATAATCTGAGTCAATATCTTGTTAGAACACTTGCTGAGTTAGTATTTTGTTAAAACCCAGGCTCGGTGAGTATTTTGTTAGAACACAGGCTGAGTGCGTATTATTTAAAAATAAACTGAGTCCGTATTATTTAGAACACAGACTGAGTGAGTATTTTTTGAACTAAATCTGAGTCCACATTCTGTTAGAACACAGGCTGATTTAGTATTCTGTTAGAACTCAGGCTAAGTGCGTGTTCTGTTAGAACACTGAACTGAGTGAGTATTCTTTAAACATAGACTGCGTCCAAATTCCGTTAGACACAGACTGAGTTAGTAATTTTTGATCTGAATCCACATTCTGTTAGAACACAGGCTGAGTTAGTATTCTTTGAAAATAGTCTGAATCCATATTCTGGTAGAACAGTGGCTGAGTGAGTATTCTTTGAAAATAATCTGAATGCATATTCTGGTATAACACTGGCTGAATGAGTATTCTTTGAAAATAATCTGAGTCAATATCCTGTTAGAACACTTGCTGAATTAGTATTTTGTTAAAACCCAGGCTGAGTGAGTATTCTGTTAGAACACAGGCTGAGTGCGTATTATTTAAAAATAAACTGAGTCCATATTCTGTAAGAACACAGGCTGAGTGAGTATTCTTTTAACAAAACTGAGTCCACATTCCGTTAGGACACTGGCTTATGAGTATTCTGTTAGAAAACAGGCTGAGTGAGTATTCTTTAAACATAGACTGAGTCCATATTATATCAGAACCCAGGCTGAGTGAGTATACTGTTAGAACACAGGCTGAGTGAATATTCTGGTAGAACAGAGGCTGAGTATTATGTTAGAACACAGGCTCAGTGTGCATTCTTTAAAAATAGACTTAGTCCATATTCTGTTAGAGCACAGGCTGAGTGAGTATTCTGTTAGAACACAGGCTGAGTGAGTGTTCTGTTAGAACACAGGCTGAGTGGTTATTATTTAAAAATAAACTGATTCCATATTCTGTTAGAACTCAGGCTGAGTATTCTTTTAACAAAATCTGAGTCCACATTCCCTTAGAACACAGGTTGAGTGAGTATTCTGTTAGAACACGGGCTGGGTGAGTATTCTCTTAGAACACAGGCTGAATGAGTATTATTTTAAAATAATCTGAATCCATATTCTGTTAGAACTCTCGCTGAGTGAGTATTCTGCTAGAACACAGGCTGAGTGGGTATTATTTAAAAATAAAGTGAGTCCATAGTATTTAGAACACAGACTGAGTGAGTATTTTTTGAACAAAATCTGAGTCCACATTCTGTTAGAACAGAGGCTGAGTGAGTATCCCGTTAGAACACAGTCTGAGTGAGTATTCTTTAAAGACAGACTTAGTCCATATTCTGTTAGAGCACAGTCTGAGTGAGTAATTTTTGAACAAAATCTTAGTCCACATTCTGTTAGAACACAGGCTGAGTGAGTATTCCGTTAGAACACAGTCTGAGTGAGTATTCTTTAAACATAGACTGCGTCCAAATTCTGTTAGAACACAGACTGAGTTAGTAATTTTTGATCTGAATCCATATTCTGTTAGAACACATGCTGAGTTAGTATTCTTTGATAATAATCTGACTCCATATTCTGGTAGAACACTGGCTGAGTGAGTATGCTTTGAAAATAATCTGAGTCAATATCTTGTTAGAACACTTGCTGAGTTAGTATTTTGTTAAAACCCAGGCTCGGTGAGTATTTTGTTAGAACACAGGCTGAGTGCGTATTATTTAAAACTAAACTGAGTCCGTATTATTTAGAACACAGACTGAGTGAGTATTTTTTGAACAAAATCTGAGTCCACATTCTGTTAGAACACAGGCTGATTTAGTATTCTGTTAGAACACAGGCTAAGTGCGTGTTCTGTTAGAACACTGAACTGAGTGAGTATTCTTTAAACATAGACTGCGTCCATATTATATCTAAACCCAGGCTGAGTGAGTATACTGTTAGAACACAGGCTGAGTGAATATTCTGGTAGAACAGAGGCTGAGTATTATGTTAGAACATAGGATCAGTGTGCATTCTTTAAAAATAGACTTAGTCCATATTCTGTTAGAGCACAGGCTGAGTGAGTATTCTGTTAGAACACAAGCTGAGTGGTTATTATTTAAAAATAAACTGATTCCATATTCTGTTAGAACTCAGGCTGAGTATTCTTTTAACAAAATCTGAGTCCACATTCCCTTAGAACACAGGTTGAGTGAGTATTCTGTTAGAACACGGGCTGGGTGAGTATTCTCTTAGAACACAGGCTGAATGAGTATTATTTTAAAATAATCTGAATCCATATTCTGGTAGAACTCTCGCTGAGTGAGTATTCTGTTAGAACACAGCCTGAGTGAGTATTCTTTAAACATAGACTGAGTCCATATTCTGTTAGAAACAGACTGAGTTAGTAATTTTAGATGACAATCTGAGTCAACATTCTGTTAAAACGCAGCTTGAGTGGGTAATATATAAAAGTAAACTGAGTCCATATTTTGTTCGAACACAGGCTGAGTGAATATTCTTTGAAAATAATCTGAATCCATATTCTCTTAAAACACTGGCTGAGTGAGTATTCTGCTAGAACACAGGCTGAGTGGGTATTATTTAAAAATAAAGTGAGTCCATAGTATTTAGAACACAGACTGAGTGAGTATTTTTTGAACAAAATCTGAGTCCACATTCTGTTAGAACAGAGGCTGAGTGAGTATTCCGTTAGAACACAGTCTGAGTGAGTATTCTTTAAAGACAGACTTAGTCCATATTCTGTTAGAGCACAGTCTGAGTGAGTAATTTTTGAACAAAATCTTAGTCCACATTCTGTTAGAACACAGGCTGAGTGAGTATTCCGTTAGAACACAGTCTGAGTGAGTATTCTTTAAAGACAGACTTAGTCCACATTCTGTTAGAACACAGGCTGAGTGAGTATTCCGTTAGAACACAGTCTGAGTGAGTATTCTTTAAACATAGACTGCGTCCAAATTCTGTTAGGACACAGACTGAGTTAGTAATTTTTGTTCTGAATCCATATTGTGATAGAACACAGGCTGAGTTAGTATTCTTTGAAAATAATCTGAATCCATATTCTGGTAGAACAGTGGCTGAGTGAGTATGCTTTGAAAATAATCTGAGTCAATATCTTGTTAGAACACTTGCTGAGTTAGTATTTTGTTAAAACCCAGGCTCGGTGAGTATTTTGTTAGAACACAGGCTGAGTGCGTATTATTTAAAAATAAACTGAGTCCGTATTATTTAGAACACAGACTGAGTGAGTATTTTTTGAACTAAATCTGAGTCCACATTCTGTTAGAACACAGGCTGATTTAGTATTCTGTTAGAACACAGGCTAAGTGCGTGTTCTGTTAGAACACTGAACTGAGTGAGTATGCTTTAAACATAGACTGCGTCCAAATTCCGTTAGGACACAGACTGAGTTAGTAATTTTTGATCTGAATCCACATTCTGTTAGAACACAGGCTGAGTTAGTATTCTTTGAAAATAGTCTGAATCCATATTCTGGTAGAACACTGGCTGAGTGAGTATTCTTTGAAAATAATCTGAATGCATATTCTGGTATAACACTGGCTGAATGAGTATTCTTTGAAAATAATCTGAGTCAATATCCTGTTAGAACACTTGCTGAATTAGTATTTTGTTAAAACCCAGGCTGAGTGAGTATTCTGTTAGAACACAGGCTGAGTGCGTATTATTTAAAAATAAACTGAGTCCATATTCTGTAAGAACACAGGCTGAGTGAGTATTCTTTTAACAAAACTGAGTCCACATTCCGTTAGGACACTGGCTTATGAGTATTCTGTTAGAAAACAGGCTGAGTGAGTATTCTTTAAACATAGACTGAGTCCATATTATATCAGAACCCAGGCTGAGTGAGTATACTGTTAGAACACAGGCTGAGTGAATATTCTGGTAGAACAGAGGCTGAGTATTATGTTAGAACACAGGCTCAGTGTGCATTCTTAAAAATAGACTTAGTCCATATTCTGTTAGAGCACAGGCTGAGTGAGTATTCTGTTAGAACACAGGCTGAGTGAATGTTCTGTTAGAACACAGGCTGAGTGGTTATTATTTAAAAATAAACTGATTCCATATTCTGTTAGAACTCAGGCTGAGTATTCTTTTAACAAAATCTGAGTCCACATTCCCTTAGAACACAGGTTGAGTGAGTATTCTGTTAGAACACGGGCTGGGTGAGTATTCTCTTAGAACACAGGCTGAATGAGTATTATTTTAAAATAATCTGAATCCATATTCTGGTAGAACTCTCGCTGAGTGAGTATTCTGTTAGAACACAGGCTGAGTGAGTATTCTTTAAACATAGACTGAGTCCATATTCTGTTAGAAACAGACTGAGTTAGTAATTTTAGATGACAATCTGAGTCAACATTCTGTTAAAACGCAGCTTGAGTGGGTAATATATAAAAGTAAACTGAGTCCATATTTTGTTCGAACACAGGCTGAGTGAATATTC
Source organism: Furipterus horrens (assembly GCF_987537825.1). NCBI lineage: Eukaryota > Metazoa > Chordata > Mammalia > Chiroptera > Furipteridae > Furipterus > Furipterus horrens. The sequence continues at coordinate 355,509 of NW_028327197.1, read as the reverse complement.
TTTGAAAATAATCTGAATCCATATTCTCTTAAAACACTGGCTGAGTGAGTATTCTGCTAGAACACAGGCTGAGTGGGTATTATTTAAAAATAAAGTGAGTCCATAGTATTTAGAACACAGACTGAGTGAGTATTTTTTGAACAAAATCTGAGTCCACATTCTGTTAGAACAGAGGCTGAGTGAGTATTCCGTTAGAACACAGTCTGAGTGAGTATTCTTTAAAGACAGACTTAGTCCATATTCTGTTAGAGCACAGTCTGAGTGAGTAATTTTTGAACAAAATCTTAGTCCACATTCTGTTAGAACACAGGCTGAGTGAGTATTCCGTTAGAACACAGTCTGAGTGAGTATTCTTTAAAGACAGACTTAGTCCACATTCTGTTAGAACACAGGCTGAGTGAGTATTCCGTTAGAACACAGTCTGAGTGAGTATTCTTTAAACATAGACTGCGTCCAAATTCTGTTAGGACACAGACTGAGTTAGTAATTTTTGTTCTGAATCCATATTGTGATAGAACACAGGCTGAGTTAGTATTCTTTGAAAATAATCTGAATCCATATTTTGGTAGAACACTGGCTGAGTGAGTATGCTTTGAAAATAATCTGAGTCAATATCTTGTTAGAACACTTGCTGAGTTAGTATTTTGTTAAAACCCAGGCTCGGTGAGTATTTTGTTAGAACACAGGCTGAGTGCGTACTATTTAAAACTAAACTGAGTCCGTATTATTTAGAACACAGACTGAGTATTTTTTGAACAAAATCTGAGTCCACATTCTGTTAGAACACAGGCTGATTTAGTATTCTGTTAGAACACAGGCTAAGTGCGTGTTCTGTTAGAACACTGAACTGAGTGAGTATTCTTTAAACATAGACTGCGTCCAAATTCCGTTAGGACACAGACTGAGTTAGTAATTTTTGATCTGAATCCACATTCTGTTAGAACACAGGCTGAGTTAGTATTCTTTGAAAATAGTCTGAATCCATATTCTGGTAGAACACTGGCTGAGTGAGTATTCTTTGAAAATAATCTGAATGCATATTCTGGTATAACACTGGCTGAATGAGTATTCTTTGAAAATAATCTGAGTCAATATCCTGTTAGAACACTTGCTGAATTAGTATTTTGTTAAAACCCAGGCTGAGTGAGTATTCTGTTAGAACACAGGCTGAGTGCGTATTATTTAAAAATAAACTGAGTCCATATTCTGTAAGAACACAGGCTGAGTGAGTATTCTTTTAACAAAACTGAGTCCACATTCTGTTAGGACACTGGCTTATGAGTATTCTGTTAGAAAACAGGCTGAGTGAGTATTCTTTAAACATAGACTGAGTCCATATTATATCAGAACCCAGGCTGAGTGAGTATACTGTTAGAACACAGGCTGAGTGAGTATTCTGGTAGAACAGAGGCTGAGTATTATGTTAGAACACAGGCTCAGTGTGCATTCTTTAAAAATAGACTTAGTCCATATTCTGTAAGAGCACAGGCTGAGTGAGTATTCTGTTAGAACACAGGCTGAGTGGTTATTATTTAAAAATAAACTGATTCCATATTCTGTTAGAACTCAGGCTGAGTATTCTTTTAACAAAATCTGAGTCCACATTCCCTTAGAACACAGGTTGAGTGAGTATTCTGTTAGAACACGGGCTGGGTGAGTATTCTCTTAGAACACAGGCTGAATGAGTATTATTTTAAAATAATCTGAATCCATATTCTGGTAGAACTCTCGCTGAGTGAGTATTCTGTTAGAACACAGGCTGAGTGAGTATTCTTTAAACATAGACTGAGTCCAAATTCTGTTAGAAAACAGACTGAGTTAGTAATTTTAGATGAGAATCTGACTCAACATTCTGTTAAAACGCAGCTTGAGTGGGTAATATATAAAAGTAAACTGAGTCCATATTTTGTTCGAACACAGGCTGAGTGAATATTCTTTGAAAATAATCTGAATCCATATTCTCTTAAAACACTGGCTGAGTGAGTATTCTGCTAGAACACAGGCTGAGTGGGTATTATTTAAAAATAAAGTGAGTCCATAGTATTTAGAACACAGACTGAGTGAGTATTTTTTGAACAAAATCTGAGTCCACATTCTGTTAGAACAGAGGCTGAGTGAGTATTCCGTTAGAACACAGTCTGAGTGAGTATTCTTTAAAGACAGACTTAGTCCATATTCTGTTAGAGCACAGTCTGAGTGAGTAATTTTTGAAAAAAATCTTAGTCCACATTCTGTTAGAACACAGGCTGAGTGAGTATTCCGTTAGAACACAGTCTGAGTGAGTATTCTTTAAAGACAGACTTAGTCCACATTCTGTTAGAACACAGGCTGAGTGAGTATTCCGTTAGAACACAGTCTGAGTGAGTATTCTTTAAACATAGACTGCGTCCAAATTCTGTTAGGACACAGACTGAGTTAGTAATTTTTGTTCTGAATCCATATTGTGATAGAACACAGGCTGAGTTAGTATTCTTTGAAAATAATCTGAATCCATATTCTGGTAGAACAGTGGCTGAGTGAGTATGCTTTGAAAATAATCTGAGTCAATATCTTGTTAGAACACTTGCTGAGTTAGTATTTTGTTAAAACCCAGGCTCGGTGAGTATTTTGTTAGAACACAGACTGAGTGCGTATTATTTAAAACTAAACTGAGTCCGTATTATTTAGAACACAGACTGAGTGAGTATTTTTCGAACAAAATCTGAGTCCACATTCTGTTAGAACACAGGCTGATTTAGTATTCTGTTAGAACACAGGCTAAGTGAGTGTTCTGTTAGAACACTGAACTGAGTGAGTATTCTTTAAACATAGACTGCGTCCAAATTCTGTTAGGACACAGACTGAGTTAGTAATTTTTGATCTGAATCCACATTCTGTTAGAACACAGGCTGAGTTAGTATTCTTTGAAAATAGTCTGAATCCATATTCTGGTTGAACACTGGCTGAGTGAGTATTCTTTGAAAATAATCTGAATGCATATTCTGGTATAACACTGGCTGAATGAGTATTCTTTGAAAATAACCTGAGTCAATATCCTGTTAGAACACTTGCTGAATTAGTATTTTGTTAAAACCCAGGCTGAGTGAGTATTCTGTTAGAACACAGGCTGAGTGCGTATTATTTAAAAATAAACTGAGTCCATATTCTGTAAGAACACAGGCTGAGTGAGTATTCTTTTAACAAAACTGAGTCCACATTCCGTTAGGACACTGGCTTATGAGTATTCTGTTAGAAAAGAGGCTGAGTGAGTATTTTTTAAACATAGACTGAGTCCATATTATATCAGAACCCAGGCTGAGTGAGTATACTGTTAGAACACAGGCTGAGTGAGTATTCTGGTAGAACAGAGGCTGAGTATTATGTTAGAACACAGGCTCAGTGTGCATTCTTTAAAAATAGACTTAGTCCATATTCTGTTAGAGCACAGGCTGAGTGAGTATTCTGTTAGAACACAGGCTGAGTGAGTGTTCTGTTAGAACACAGGCTGAGTGGTTATTATTTAAAAATAAACTGATTCCATATTCTGTTAGAACTCAGGCTGAGTATTCTTTTAACAAAATCTGAGTCCACATTCCCTTAGAACACAGGTTGAGTGAGTATTCTGTTAGAACACGGGCTGGGTGAGTATTCTCTTAGAACACAGGCTGAATGAGTATTATTTTAAAATAATCTGAATCCATATTCTGGTAGAACTCTCGCTGAGTGAGTATTCTGTTAGAACACAGGCTGAGTGAGTATTCTTTAAACATAGACTGAGTCCATACTCTGTTAGAAAACAGACTGAGTTAGTAATTTTAGATGAGAATCTGAGTCAACATTCTGTTAAAACGCAGCTTGAGTGGGTAATATATAAAAGTAAACTGAGTCCATATTTTGTTCGAACACAGGCTGAGTGAATATTCTTTGAAAATAATCTGAATCCATATTCTCTTAAAACACTGGCTGAGTGAGTATTCTGCTAGAACACAGGCTGAGTGGGTATTATTTAAAAATAAAGTGAGTCCATAGTATTTAGAACACAGACTGAGTGAGTATTTTTTGAACAAAATCTGAGTCCACATTCTGTTAGAACAGAGGCTGAGTGAGTATTCCGTTAGAACACAGTCTGAGTGAGTATTCTTTAAAGACAGACTTAGTCCATATTCTGTTAGAGCACAGTCTGAGTGAGTAATTTTTGAACAAAATCTTAGTCCACATTCTGTTAGAACACAGGCTGAGTGAGTATTCCGTTAGAACACAGTCTGAGTGAGTATTCTTTAAAGACAGACTTAGTCCACATTCTGTTAGAACACAGGCTGAGTGAGTATTCCGTTAGGACACAGTCTGAGTGAGTATTCTTTAAACATAGACTGCGTCCAAATTCTGTTAGGACACAGACTGAGTTAGTAATTTTTGATCTGAATCCATATTCTGTTAGAACACTGGCTGAGTGAGTATGCTTTGAAAATAATCTGAGTCAATATCTTGTTAGAACACTTGCTGAATTAGTATTTTGTTAAAACCCAGGCTCGGTGAGTATTTTGTTAGAACACAGGCTGAGTGCGTATTATTTAAAAATAAACTGAGTCCATATTCTGTAAGAACACAGGCTGAGTGAGTATTCTTTTAACAAAACTGAGTCCACATTCCGTTGGACACTGACTTATGAGTATTCTGTTAGAAAACAGGCTGAGTGAGTATTCTTTAAACATAGACTGAGTCCATATTATATCAGAACCCAGGCTGAGTGAGTATACTGTTAGAACACAGGCTGAGTGAGTATTCTGTTAGAACAGAGGCTGAGTATTATGTTAGAACACAGGCTCAGTGTGCATTCTTTAAAAATAGACTTAGTCCATATTCTGTTAGAGCACAGGCTGAGTGAGTATTCTGTTAGAACACAGGCTGAGTGAGTGTTCTGTTAGAACACAGGCTGAGTGGTTATTATTTAAAAATAACCTGATTCCATATTCTGTTAGAACTCAGGCTGAGTATTCTTTTAACAAAATCTGAGTCCACATTCCCTTAGAACACAGGTTGAGTGAGTATTCTGTTAGAACACGGGCTGGGTGAGTATTCTCTTAGAACACAGGCTGAATGAGTATTATTTTAAAATAATCTGAACCCATATTCTGTTAGAACTCTCGCTGAGTGAGTATTCTGTTGGAACACAGGCTGAGTGAATATTCTTTAAACATAGACTGAGTCCATATTCTGTTAGAAAACAGACTGAGTTAGTAATTTTAGATGAGAATCTGAGTCAACATTCTGTTAAAACGCAGCTTGAGTGGGTAATATATAAAAGTAAACTGAGTCCATATTTTGTTCGAACACAGGCTGAGTGAATATTCTTTGAAAATAATCTGAATCCATATTCTCTTAAAACACTGGCTGAGTGAGTATTCTGGTAGAACACAGGCTGAGTGGGTATTATTTAAAAATAAAGTGAGTCCATAGTATTTAGAACACAGACTGAGTGAGTATTTTTTGAACAAAATCTGAGTCCATATTCTGTTAGAACAGAGGATGAGTGAGTATTCCGTTAGAACACAGTCTGAGTGAGTATTCTTTAAAGACAGACTTAGTCCATATTCTGTTAGAGCACAGTCTGAGTGAGTAATTTTTGAACAAAATCTTAGTCGACATTCTGTTAGAACACAGGCTTAGTGAGTATTCCGTTAGAACACAGTCTGAGTGAGTATTCTTTAAACACAGACTGCGTCCAAATTCTGTTAGGACACAGACTGAGTTAGTAATTTTTGACCTGAATCCATATTGTGTTAGAACACAGGCTGAGTTAGTATTCTTTGAAAATAATCTGAATCCATATTCTTTTAGAACACTGCCTGAGTGAGTATGCTTTGAAAATAATATGAGTCAATATCTTGTTAGAACACTTGCTGAGTTAGTATTTTGTTAAAACCCAGGCTCGGTGAGTATTTTGTTAGAACACAGGCTGAGAGCGTATTATTTCAAAATAAACTGAGTCCGTATTATTTAGAACACAGACTGAGTGAGTATTTTTTGAACAAAATCTGAGTCCACATTCTGTTAGAACACAGGCTGATTTAGTATTCTGTTAGAACACAGGCTAAGTGAGTGTTCTGTTAGAACACTGAACTGAGTGAGTATTCTTTAAACATAGACTGCGTCCAAATTCCGTTAGGACACAGACTGAGTTAGTAATTTTTGATCTGAATCCACATTCAGTTAGAACACAGGCTGAGTTAGTATTCTTTGAAAATAGTCTGAATCCATATTCTGGTAGAACAGTGGCTGAGTGAGTATTCTTTGAAAATAATCTGAATGCATATTCTGGTATAACACTGGCTGAATGAGTATTCTTTGAAAATAATCTGAGTCAATATCCTGTTAGAACACTTGCTGAATTAGTATTTTGTTAAAACCCAGGCTGAGTGAGTATTCTGTTAGAACACAGGCTGAGTGCGTATTATTTAAAAATAAACTGAGTCCATATTCTTTAAGAACACAGGCTGAGTGAGTATTCTTTTAACAAAACTGAGTCTACATTCCGTTAGGACACTGGCTTATGAGTATTCTGTTAGAAAACAGGCTGAGTGAGTATTCTTTAAACATAGACTGAGTTCATATTATATCAGAACACAGGCTGAGTGAGTATACTGTTAGAACACAGGCTGAGTGAGTATTCTGTTAGAACAGAGGCTGAGTATTATATTAGAACACAGGCTCAGTGTGCATTCTTTAAAAATAGACTTAGTCCATATTCTGTTAGAGCACTGGCTGAGTGAGTATTCTGTTAGAACACAGGCTGAGTGAGTGTTCTGTTAGAACACAGGCTGAGTGGTTATTATTTAAAAATAAACTGATTCCATATTCTGTTAGAACTCAGGCTGAGTATTCTTTTAACAAAATCTGAGTCCACATTCCCTTAGAACACAGGTTGAGTGAGTATTCTGTTAGAACACGGGCTGGGTGAGTATTCTCTTAGAACACAGGCTGAATGAGTATTATTTTAAAATAATCTGAATCCATATTCTGGTAGAACTCTCGCTGAGTGAGTATTCTGTTAGAACACAGGCTGAGTGAGTATTCTTTAAACATAGACTGAGTCCATATTCTGTTAGAAAACAGACTGAGTTAGTAATTTTAGATGACAATCTGAGTCAATATTCTGTTAAAACGCAGCTTGAGTGGGTAATATATAAAAGTAAACAGAATCCATATTTTGTTCGAACACAGGCTGAGTGAATATTCTTTGAAAATAATCTGAATCCATATTCTCTTAAAACACTGGCTGAGTGAGTATTCTGCTAGGACACAGGCTGAGTGGGTATTATTTAAAAATAAAGTGAGTCCATAGTATTTAGAACACAGACTGAGTGAGTATTTTTTGAACAAAATCTGAGTCCACATTCTGTTAGAACAGAGGCTGAGTGAGTATTCCGTTAGAACACAGTCTGAGTGAGTATTCTTTAAAGACAGACTTAGTCCATATTCTGTTAGAGCACAGTCTGAGTGAGTAATTTTTGAACAAAATCTTAGTCCACATTCTGTTAGAACACAGTCTGAGTGAGTATTCTTTAAAGACAGACTTAGTCCACATTCTGTTAGAACACAGGCTGAGTGAGTATTCCGTTAGAACACAGTCTGAGTGAGTATTCTTTAAACATAGACTGCGTCCAAATTCTGTTAGGACACAGACTGAGTTAGTAATTTTTGTTCTGAATCCATATTGTGATAGAACACAGGCTGAGTTAGTATTCTTTGAAAATAATCTGAATCCATATTCTGGTAGAACACTGGCTGAGTGAGTATGCTTTGAAAATAATCTGAGTCAATATCTTGTTAGAACACTTGCTGAGTTAGTATTTTGTTAAAACCCAGGCTCGGTGAGTATTTTGTTAGAACACAGGCTGAGTGCGTATTATTTAAAACTAAACTGAGTCCGTATTATTTAGAACACAGACTGAGTGAGTATTTTTTGAACAAAATCTGAGTCCACCTTCTGTTAGAACACAGGCTGATTTAGTATTCTGTTAGAACACAGGCTAAGTGCGTGTTCTGTTAGAACACTGAACTGAGTGAGTATTCTTTAAACATAGACTGCGTCCAAATTCCGTTAGGACACAGACTGAGTTAGTAATTTTTGATCTGAATCCACATTCTGTTAGAACACAGACACTTGCTGAATTAGTATTTTGTTAAAACCCAGGCTGAGTGAGTATTCTGTTAGAACACAGGCTGAGTGCGTATTATTTAAAAATAAACTGAGTCCATATTCTGTAAGAACACAGGCTGAGTGAGTATTCTTTTAACAAAACTGAGTCCACATTCCGTTAGGACACTGGCTTATGAGTATTCTGTTAGAAAACAGGCTTAGTGAGTATTCTTTAAACATAGACTGAGTTCATATTATATCAGAACACAGGCTGAGTGAGTATACTGTTAGAACACAGGCTGAGTGAGTATTCTGTTAGAACACGGCTGGGTGAGTATTCTCTTAGAACACTGGCTGAATGAGTATTATTTTAAAATAATCTGAATCCATATTCTGGTAGAACTCTCGCTGAGTGAGTATTCTGTTAGAACACAGGCTGAGTGAGTATTCTTTAAACATAGACTGAGTCCATATTCTGTTAGAAAACAGACTGAGTTAGTAATTTTAGATGAGAATCTGAGTCAACATTCTGTTAAAACGCAGCTTGAGTGGGTAATATATAAAAGTAAACTGAGTCCATATTTTGTTCGAACACAGGCTGAGTGAATATTCTTTGAAAATAATCTGAATCCATATTCTCTTAAAACACTGGCTGAGTGAGTATTCTGCTAGAACACAGGCTGAGTGGGTATTATTTAAAAATAAAGTGAGTCCATAGTATTTAGAACACAGACTGAGTGAGTATTTTTTGAACAAAATCTGAGTCCACATTCTGTTAGAACAGAGGCTGAGTGAGTATTCCGTTAGAACACAGTCTGAGTGAGTATTCTTTAAAACAGAGTTAGTCCATATTCTGTTAGAGCACAGTCTGAGTGAGTAATTTTTGAACAAAATCTTAGTCCACATTCTGTTAGAACACAGGCTGAGTGAGTATTCCGTTAGAACACAGTCTGAGTGAGTATGCTTTAAAGACAGACTTAGTCCACATTCTGTTAGAACACAGGCTGAGTGAGTATTCCGTTAGGACACAGTCTGAGTGAGTATTCTTTAAACATAGACTGCGTCCAAATTCTGTTAGGACACAGACTGAGTTAGTAATTTTTGATCTGAATCCATATTCTGTTAGAACACAGGCTGAGTTAGTATTCTTTGAAAATAATCTGAATCCATATTTTGGTAGAACACTGGCTGAGTGAGTATGCTTTGAAAATAATCTGAGTCAATATCTTGTTAGAACACTTGCTGAATTAGTATTTTTTTAAAACCCAGGCTCGGTGAGTATTTTGTTAGAACACAGGCTGAGTGCGTATTATTTAAAAATAAACTGAGTCCATATTCTGTAAGAACACAGGCTGAGTGAGTATTCTTTTAACAAAACTGAGTCCACATTCCGTTGGACACTGACTTATGAGTATTCTGTTAGAAAACAGGCTGAGTGAGTATTCTTTAAACATAGACTGAGTCCATATTATATCAGAACCCAGGCTGAGTGAGTATACTGTTAGAACACAGGCTGAGTGAGTATTCTGTTAGAACAGAGGCTGAGTATTATGTTAGAACACAGGCTAAGTGTGCATTCTTTAAAAATAGACTTAGTCCATATTCTGTTAGAGCACAGGCTGAGTGAGTATTCTGTTAGAACACAGGCTGAGTGAGTGTTCTGTTAGAACACAGGCTGAGTGGTTATTATTTAAAAATAAACTGATTCCATATTCTGTTAGAACTCAGGCTGAGTATTCTTTTAACAAAATCTGAGTCCACATTCCCTTAGAACACAGGTTGAGTGAGTATTCTGTTAGAACACGGGCTGGGTGAGTATTCTCTTAGAACACAGGCTGAATGAGTATTATTTTAAAATAATCTGAACCCATATTCTGTTAGAACTCTCGCTGACTGAGTATTCTGTTAGAACACAGGCTGAGTGAGTATTCTTTAAACATAGACTGAGTCCATATTCTGTTAGAAAACAGACTGAGTTAGTAATTTTAGATGAGAATCTTAGTCAACATTCTGTTAAAACGCAGCTTGAGTGGGTAATATATAAAAGTAAACTGAGTCCATATTTTGTTCGAACACAGGCTGAGTGAATATTCTTTGAAAATAATCTGAATCCATATTCTCTTAAAACACTGGCTGAGTGAGTAGTCTGCTAGAACACAGGCTGAGTGGGTATTATTTAAAAATAAAGTGAGTCCATAGTATTAAGAACACAGACTGAGTGAGTATTTTTTGAACAAAATCTGAGTCCACATTCTGTTAGAACAGAGGCTGAGTGAGTATTCCGTTAGAACACAGTCTGAGTGAGTATTCTTTAAAGACAGACTTAGTCCATATTCTGTTAGAGCACAGTCTGAGTGAGTAATTTTTGAACAAAATCTTAGTCCACATTCTGTTAGAACACAGGCTGAGTGAGTATTCCGTTAGAACACAGTCTGAGTGAGTATTCTTTAAACACAGACTGCGTCCAAATTCTGTAAGGACACAGACTGAGTTAGTAATTTTTGACCTGAATCCATATGGTGTTAGAACACAGGCTGAGTTAGTATTCTTTGAAAATAATCTGAATCCATATTCTTTTAGAACACTGCCTGAGTGAGTATGCTTTGAAAATAATCTGAGTCAATATCTTGTTAGAACACTTGCTGAGTTAGTATTTTGTTAAAACCCAGGCTCGGTGAGTACTTTGTTAGAACACAGGCTGAGTGCGTATTATTTAAAAATAAACTGAGTCCGTATTATTTAGAACACAGACTGAGTGAGTATTTTTTGAACAAAATCTGAGTCCACATTCTGTTAGAACACAGGCTGATTTAGTATTCTGTTAGAACACAGGCTAAGTGAGTGTTCTGTTAGAACACTGAACTGAGTGAGTATTCTTTAAACATAGACTGCGTCCAAATTCCGTTAGGACACAGACTGAGTTAGTAATTTTTGATCTGAATCCACATTCAGTTAGAACACAGGCTGAGTTAGTATTCTTTGAAAATAGTCTGAATCCATATTCTGGTAGAACAGTGGCTGAGTGAGTATTCTTTGAAAATAATCTGAATGCATATTCTGGTATAACACTGGCTGAATGACTATTCTTTCAAAATAATCTGAGTCAATATCCTGTTAGAACACTTGCTGAATTAGTATTTTGTTAAAACCCAGGCTGAGTGAGTATTCTGTTAGAACACAGGCTGAGTGCGTATTATTTAAAAATAAACTGAGTCCATATTCTGTAAGAACACAGGCTGAGTGAGTATTCTTTTAACAAAACTGAGTCCACATTCCGTTAGGACACTGGCTTATGAGTATTCTGTTAGAAAACAGGCTGAGTGAGTATTTTTTAAACATAGACTGAGTCCATATTATATCAGAACACAGGATGAGTGAGTATAATGTTAGAACACAGGCTGAGTGAGTATTCTGTTAGAACTGAGGCTGAGTATTATGTTAGAACACAGGCTCAGTGTGCATTCTTTAAAAATAGACTTAGTCCATATTCTGTTAGAGCACAGGCTGAGTGAGAATTCTGTTAGAACACAGGCTGAGTGAGTGTTCTGTTAGAACACAGGCTGAGTGGTTATTATTTAAAAATAAACTGATTCCATATTCTGTTAGAACTCAGGCTGAGTATTCTTTTAACAAAATCTGAGTCCACATTCCCTTAGAACACAGGTTGAGTGAGTATTCTGTTAGAACACGGGCTGGGTGAGTATTCTCTTAGAACACAGGCTGAATGAGTATTATTTTAAAATAATCTGAATCCATATTCTGGTAGAACTCTCGCTGAGTGAGTATTCTGTTAGAACACAGGCTGAGTGAGTATTCTTTAAACATAGACTGAGTCCATATTCTGTTAGGAAACAGACTGAGTTAGTAATTTTAGATGAGAATCTGAGTCAACATTCTGTTAAAACGCAGCTTGAGTGGGTAATATATAAAAGTAAACTGAGTCCATATATTGTTCGAACACAGGCTGAGTGAATATTCTTTGAAAATAATCTGAATCCATATTCTCTTAAAACACTGGCTGAGTGAGTATTCTGCTAGAACACAGGCTGAGTGGGTATTATTTAAAAATAAAGTGAGTCCATAGTATTTAGAACACAGACTGAGTGAGTATTTTTTGAACAAAATCTGAGTCCACATTCTGTTAGAACAGAGGCTGAGTGAGTATTCCGTTAGAACACAGTCTGAGTGAGTATTTTTTAAAGACAGACTTAGTCCATATTCTGTTAGAGCACAGTCTGAGTGAGTAATTTTTGAACAAAATCTTAGTCCACATTCTGTTAGAACACAGGCTGAGTGAGTATTCCGTTAGAACACAGTCTGAGTGAGTATTCTTTAAAGACAGACTTAGTCCACATTCTGTTAGAACACAGGCTGAGTGAGTATTCCGTTAGAACACAGTCTGAGTGAGTATTCTTTAAACATAGACTGCGTCCAAATTCTGTTAGGTCACAGACTGAGTTAGTAATTTTTGATCTGAATCCATATTCTGTTAGAACACAGGCTGAGTTAGTATTCTTTGAAAATAATCTGAATCCATATTCTGGTAGAACACTGGCTGAGTGAGTATGCTTTGAAAATAATCTGAGTCAATATCTTGTTAGAACACTTGCTGAGTTAGTATTTCGTTAAAACCCAGGCTCGGTGAGTATTTTGTTAGAACACAGGCTGAGTGAGTATTTTTTAAAACTAAACTGAGTCCGTATTATTTAGAACACAGACTGAGTGAGTATTTTTTGAACAAAATCTGAGTCCACATTCTGTTAGAACACAGGCTGATTTAGTATTCTGTTAGAACACAGGCTAAGTGAGTGTTCTGTTAGAACACTGAACTGAGTGAGTATTCTTTAAACATAGACTGCGTCCAAATTCTGTTAGGACACAGACTGAGTTAGTAATTTTTGATCTGAATCCACATTCAGTTAGAACACAGGCTGAGTTAGTATTCTTTGAAAATAGTCTGAATCCATATTCTGGTAGAACAGTGGCTGAGTGAGTATTCTTTGAAAATAATCTGAATGCATATTCTGGTATAACACTGTCTGAATGAGTATTCTTTGAAAATAATCTGAGTCAATATCCTGTTAGAACACTTGCTGAATTAGTATTTTGTTAAAACCCAGGCTGAGTGAGTATTCTGTTAGAACACAGGCTGAGTGCGTATTATTTAAAAATAAACTGAGTCCATATTCTGTAAGAACACAGGCTGAGTGAGTATTCTTTTAACAAAACTGAGTACACATTCCGTTAGAACACTGGCTTATGTGTATTCTGTTAGAAAACAGGCTGAGTGAGTATTCTTTAAACATAGAGTGAGTCCATATTATATCAGAACGCAGGCTGAGTGAGTATACTGTTAGAACACAGGCTGAGTGAGTATTCTGTTAGAACAGAGGCTGAGTATTATGTTAGAACACAGGCTCAGTGTGCATTCTTTAAAAATATACTTAGTCCATATTCTGTTAGAGCACAGGCTGAGTGAGTATTCTGTTAGAACACAGGCTGAGTGAGTGTTCTGTTAGAACACAGGCTGAGTGGTTATTATTTAAAAATAAACTGATTCCATATTCTGTTAGAACTCAGGCTGAGTATTCTTTTAACAAAATCGGAGTCCACATTCCCTTAGAACACACGTTGAGTGAGTATTCTGTTAGAACACGGGCTGGGTGAGTATTCTCTTAGAACACAGGCTGAATGAGTATTATTTTAAAATAATCTGAATCCATATTCTGGTAGAACTCTCGCTGAGTGAGTATTCTGTTAGAACACAGGCTGAGTGAGTATTCTTTAAACATAGACTGAGTCCATATTCTGTTAGAAAACAGACTGAGTTAGTAATTTTAGATGAGAATCTGAGTCAACATTCTGTTAAAACGCAGCTTGAGTGGGTAATATATAAAAGTAAACTGAGTCCATATTTTGTTAGAACACAGGCTGAGTGAGTATTCCGTTAGAACACAGTCTGAGTGAGTATTCTTTAAAGACAGACTTAGTCCACATTCTGTTAGAACACAGGCTGAGTGAGTATTCCGTTAGAAAACAGTCTGAGGGAGTATTCTTTAAACATAGACTGCGTCCAAATTCTGTTAGGTCACAGACTGAGTTAGTAATTTTTGATCTGAATCCATATTCTGTTAGAACACAGGCTGAGTTAGTATTCTTTGAAAATAATCTGAATCCATATTCTGGTAGAACACTGGCTGAGTGAGTATGCTTTGAAAATAATCTGAGTCAATATCTTGTTAGAACACTTGCTGAATTAGTATTTTGTTAAAACCCAGGCTCGGTGAGTATTTTGTTAGAACACAGGCTGAGTGCGTATTATTTAAAAATAAACTGAGTCCATATTCTGTAAGAACACAGGCTGAGTGAGTATTCTTTTAACAAAACTGAGTCCACATTCCGTTGGACACTGACTTATGAGAATTCTGTTAGAAAACAGGCTGAGTGAGTATTCTTTAAACATAGAGTGAGTCCATATTATATCAGAACACAGGCTGAGTGAGTATACTGTTAGAACACAGGCTGAGTGAGTATTCTGTTAGAACAGAGACTGAGTATTATGTTAGAACACAGGCTCAGTGTGCATTCTTTAAAAATAGACTTAGTCCATATTCTGTTAGAGCACAGGCTGAGTGAGTATTCTGTTAGAACACAGGCTGAGTGAGTGTTCTGTTAGAACACAGGCTGAGTGGTTATTATTTAAAAATAAACTGATTCCATATTCTGTTAGAACTCAGGCTGAGTATTCTTTTAACAAAATCGGAGTCCACATTCCCTTAGAACACAGGTTGAGTGAGTATTCTGTTAGAACACGGGCTGGGTGAGTATTCTCTTAGAACACAGGCTGAATGAGTATTATTTTAAAATAATCTGAATCCATATTCTGGTAGAACTCTCGCTGAGTGAGTATTCTGTTAGAACAAAGGCTGAGTGAGAATTCTTTAAACATAGACTGAGTCCATATTCTGTTAGAAAACAGACTGAGTTAGTAATTTTAGATGAGAATCTG
Organism: Furipterus horrens; assembly: GCF_987537825.1. NCBI lineage: Eukaryota > Metazoa > Chordata > Mammalia > Chiroptera > Furipteridae > Furipterus > Furipterus horrens. The sequence continues at coordinate 340,381 of NW_028327197.1, read as the reverse complement.
ACTCAACATTCTGTTAAAACGCAGCTTGAGTGGGTAATATATAAAAGTAAACTGAGTCCATATTTTGTTCGAACACAGGCTGAGTGAATATTCTTTGAAAATAATCTGAATCCATATTCTCTTAAAACACTGGCTGAGTGAGTATTCTGTTAGAACACAGGCTGAGTGCGTATTATTTAAAAATAAACTGAGTCCATATTCTGTAAGAACACAGGCTGAGTGAGTATTCTTTTAACAAAACTGAGTCCACATTCCGTTAGGACACTGGCTTATGAGTATTCTGTTAGAAAACAGGCTGAGTGAGTATTTTTTAAACATAGACTGAGTCCATATTATATCAGAACCCAGACTGAGTGAGTATACTGTTAGAACACAGGCTGAGTGAGTATTCTGTTAGAACAGAGGCTGAGTATTATGTTAGAACACAGGCTCAGTGTGCATTCTATAAAAATATACTTAGTCCATATTCTGTTAGAGCACAGTCTGAGTGAGTAATTTTTGAACAAAATCTTAGTCCACATTCTGTTAGAACACAGGCTGAGTGAGTATTCCGTTAGAACACAGTCGAAGTGAGTATTCTTTAAAGACAGACTTAGTCCACATTCTGTTAGAACACAGGCTGAGTGAGTATTCCGTTAGGACACAGTCTGAGTGAGTATTCTTTAAACATAGACTGCGTCCAAATTCTGTTAGGACACAGACTGAGTTAGTAATTTTTGATCTGAATCCATATTCTGTTAGAACACAGGCTGAGTTAGTATTCTTTGAAAATAATCTGAATCCATATTTTGGTAGAACACTGGCTGAGTGAGTATGCTTTGAAAATAATCTGAGTCAATATCTTGTTAGAACACTTGCTGAATTAGTATTTTGTTAAAACCCAGGCTCGGTGAGTATTTTGTTAGAACACAGGCTGAGTGCGTATTATTTAAAAATAAACTGAGTCCATATTCTGTAAGAACACAGGCTGAGTGAGTATTCTTTTAACAAAACTGAGTCCACATTCCGTTGGACACTGACTTATGAGTATTCTGTTAGGAAACAGGCTGAGTGAGTATTCTTTAAACATAGACTGAGTCCATATTATATCAGAACCCAGGCTGAGTGAGTATACTGTTAGAACACAGGCTGAGTGAGTATTCTGTTAGAACAGAGGCTGAGTATTATGTTAGAACACAGGCTCAGTGTGCATTCTTTAAAAATAGACTTAGTCCATATTCTGTTAGAGCACAGGCTGAGTGAGTGTTCTGTTAGAACACAGGCTGAGTGGTTATTATTTAAAAATAAACTGATTCCATATTATGTTAGAACTCAGGCTGAGTTTTCTTTTAAAAAAATCTGAGTCCACATTCCCTTAGAACACAGGTTGAGTGAGTATTCTGTTAGAACACGGGCTGGGTGAGTATTCTCTTAGAACACAGGCTGAATGAGTATTATTTTAAAATAATCTGAATCCATATTCTGTTAGAACTCTCGCTGAGTGAGTATTCTGTTAGAACACAGGCTGAGTGAGTATTCTTTAAACATAGACTGAGTCCATATTCTGTTAGAAAACAGACTGAGTTAGTAATTTTAGATGACAATCTGAGTCAACATTCTGTTAAAACGCAGCTTGAGTGGGTAATATATAAAAGTAAACTGAGTCCATATTTTGTTCGAACACAGGCTGAGTGAATATTCTTTGAAAATAATCTGAATCCATATTCTCTTAAAACACTGGCTGAGTGAGTATTCTGCTAGAACACAGGCTGAGTGGGTATTATTTAAAAATAAAGTGAGTCCATAGTATTTAGAACACAGACTGAGTGAGTATTTTTTGAACAAAATCTGAGTCCACATTCTGTTAGAACAGAGGCTGAGTGAGTATTCCGTTAGAACACAGTCTGAGTGAGTATTCTTTAAAGACAGACTTAGTCCATATTCTGTTAGAGCACAGTCTGAGTGAGTAATTTTTGAACAAAATCTTAGTCCACATTCTGTTAGAACACAGGCTGAGTGAGTATTCCGTTAGAACACAGTCTGAGTGAGTATTCTTTAAAGACAGACTTAGTCCATATTCTGTTAGAGCACAGTCTGAGTGAGTAATTTTTGAACAAAATCTTAGTCCACATTCTGTTAGAACACAGTCTGAGTGAGTATTCTTTAAAGACAGACTTAGTCCACATTCTGTTAGAACACAGGCTGAGTGAGTATTCCGTTAGGACACAGTCTGAGTGAGTATTCTTTAAACATAGACTGCGTCCAAATTCTGTTAGGACACAGACTGAGTTAGTAATTTTTGATCTGAATCCATATTCTGTTAGAACACAGGCTGAGTTAGTATTCTTTGAAAATAATCTGAATCCATATTTTGGTAGAACACTGGCTGAGTGAGTATGCTTTGAAAATAATCTGAGTCAATATCTTGTTAGAACACTTGCTGAATTAGTATTTTTTTAAAACCCAGGCTCGGTGAGTATTTTGTTAGAACACAGGCTGAGTGCGTATTATTTAAAAATAAACTGAGTCCATATTCTGTAAGAACACAGGCTGAGTGAGTATTCTTTTAACAAAACTCAGTCCACATTCCGTTGGACACTGACTTATGAGTATTCTGTTAGAAAACAGGCTGAGTGAGTATTCTTTAAACATAGACTGAGTCCATATTATATCAGAACCCAGGCTGAGTGAGTATACTGTTAGAACACAGGCTGAGTGAGTATTCTGTTAGAACAGAGGCTGAGTATTATGTTAGAACACAGGCTCAGTGTGCATTCTTTAAAAATAGACTTAGTCCATATTCTGTTAGAGCACAGGCTGAGTGAGTATTCTGTTAGAACACAGGCTGAGTGAGTATTCTTTAAAGACAGACTTAGTCCATATTCTGTTAGAGCACAGTCTGAATGAGTAATTTTTGAACAAAATCTTAGTCCACATTCTGTTAGAACACAGGCTGAGTGAGTATTCCGTTAGAACACAGTCTGAGTGAGTATTCTTTAAACACAGACTGCGTCCAAATTCTGTAAGGACACAGACTGAGTTAGTAATTTTTGACCTGAATCCATATTGTGTTAGAACACAGGCTGAGTTAGTATTCTTTGAAAATAATCTGAATCCATATTCTTTTAGAACACTGCCTGAGTGAGTATGCTTTGAAAATAATCTGAGTCAATATCTTGTTAGAACACTTGCTGAGTTAGTATTTTGTTAAAACCCAGGCTCGGTGAGTATTTTGTTAGAACACAGGCTGAGTGCGTATTATTTCAAAATAAACTGAGTCCGTATTATTTAGAACACAGACTGAGTGAGTATTTTTTGAACAAAATCTGAGTCCACATTCTGTTAGAACACAGGCTGATTTAGTATTCTGTTAGAACACAGGCTAAGTGAGTGTTCTGTTAGAACACTGAACTGAGTGAGTATTCTTTAAACATAGACTGCGTCCAAATTCTGTTAGGACACAGACTGAGTTAGTAATTTTTTATCTGAATCCACATTCAGTTAGAACACAGGTTGAGTTAGTATTCTTTGAAAATAGTCTGAATCCATATTCTGGTAGAACTGTGGCTGAGTGAGTATTCTTTGAAAATAATCTGAATGCATATTCTGGTATAACACTGGCTGAATGAGTATTCTTTGAAAATAATCTGAGTCAATATCCTGTTAGAACACTTGCTGAATTAGTATTTTGTTAAAACCCAGGCTGAGTGAGTATTCGGTTAGAACACAGGCTGAGTGCGTATTATTTAAAAATAAACTGAGTCCATATTCTGTAAGAACACAGGCTGAGTGAGTATTCTTTTAACAAAACTGAGTCCACATTCCGTTAGGACACTGGCTTATGTGTATTCTGTTAGAAAACAGGCTGAGTGAGTATTTTTTAAACATAGACTGAGTCCATATTATATCAGAACACAGGATGAGTGAGTATAATGTTAGAACACAGGCTGAGTGAGTATTCTGTTAGAACTGAGGCTGAGTATTATGTTAGAACACAGGCTCAGTGTGCATTCTTTAAAAATAGACTTAGTCCATATTCTGTTAGAGCACAGGCTGAGTGAGAATTCTGTTAGAACACAGGCTGAGTGAGTGTTCTGTTAGAACACAGGCTGAGTGGTTATTATTTAAAAATAAACTGATTCCATATTCTGTTAGAACTCAGGCTGAGTATTCTTTTAACAAAATCTGAGTCCACATTCCCTTAGAACACAGCTTGAGTGAGTATTCTGTTAGAACACGGGCTGGGTGAGTATTCTCTTAGAACACAGGCTGAATGAGTATTATTTTAAAATAATCTGAATCCATATTCTGGTAGAACTCTCGCTGAGTGAGTATTCTGTTAGAACACAGGCTGAGTGAGTATTCTTTAAAAATAGACTGAGTCCATATTCTGTTAGAAAACAGACTGAGTTAGTAATTTTAGATGAGAATCTGAGTCAACATTCTGTTAAAACGCAGCTTGAGTGGGTAATATATAAAAGTAAACTGAGTCCATATTTTGTTAGAACACAGGATGAGTGAGTATTCCGTTAGAACACAGTCTGAGTGAGTATTCTTTAAAGACAGACTTAGTCCACATTCTGTTAGAACACAGGCTGAGTGAGTATTCCGTTAGAACACAGTCTGAGTGAGTATTCTTTAAACATAGACTGCGTCCAAATTCTGTTAGGTCACAGACTGAGTTAGTAATTTTTGATCTGAATCCATATTCTGTTAGAACACAGGCTGAGTTAGTATTCTTTGAAAATAATCTGAATCCATATTCTGGTAGAACACTGGCTGAGTGAGTATGCTTTGAAAATAATCTGAGTCAATATCTTGTTAGAACACTTGCTGAATTAGTATTTTGTTAAAACCAAGGCTCGGTGAGTATTTTGTTAGAACACAGGCTGAGTGCGTATTATTTAAAAATAAACTGAGTCCATATTCTGTAAGAACACAGGCTGAGTGAGTATTCTTTTAACAAAACTGAGTCCACATTCCGTTGGACACTGACTTATGAGTATTCTGTTAGAAAACAGGCTGAGTGAGTATTCTTTAAACATAGACTGAGTCCATATTATATCAGAACCCAGGCTGAGTGAGTATACTGTTAGAACACAGGCTGAGTGAGTATTCTGTTAGAACAGAGGCTGAGTATTATGTTAGAACACAGGCTCAGTGTGCATTCTTTAAAAATAGACTTAGTCCATATTCTGTTAGAGCACAGGCTGAGTGAGTATTCTGTTAGAACACAGGCTGAGTGAGTGTTCTGTTAGAACACAGGCTCAGTGGTTATTATTTAAAAATAAACTGATTCCATATTATGTTAGAACTCAGGCTGAGTTTTCTTTTAAAAAAATCTGAGTCCACATTCCCTTAGAACACAGGTTGAGTGAGTATTCTGTTAGAACACGGGCTGGGTGAGTATTCTCTTAGAACACAGGCTGAATGAGTATTATTTTAAAATAATCTGAACCCATATTCTGTTAGAACTCTCGCTGAGTGAGAATTCTGTTAGAACACAGGCTGAGTGAGAATTCTTTAAACATAGACTGAGTCCATATTCTGTTAGAAAACAGACTGAGTTAGTAATTTTAGATGACAATCTGAGTCAACATTCTGTTAAAACGCAGCTTGAGTGGGTAATATATAAAAGTAAACTGAGTCCATATTTTGTTCGAACACAGGCTGAGTGAATATTCTTTGAAAATAATCTGAATCCATATTCTCTTAAAACACTGGCTGAGTGAGTATTCTGTTAGAACAAATGCTGAGTGCGTATTATTTAAAAATAAACTGAGTCCATATTCTGTAAGAACACAGGCTGAGTGAGTATTCTTTTAACAAAACTGAGTCCACATTCCGTTAGGACACTGGCTTATGAGTATTCTGTTAGAAAACAGGCTGAGTGAGTATTTTTTAAACATAGACTGAGTCCATATTATATCAGAACCCAGGCTGAGTGAGTATACTGTTAGAACACAGGCTGAGTGAGTATTCTGTTAGAACAGAGGCTGAGTATTATGTTAGAACACAGGCTCAGTGTGCATTCTTTAAAAATAGACTTAGTCCATATTCTGTTAGAGCACAGTCTGAGTGAGTAATTTTTGAACAAAATCTTAGTCCACATTCTGTTAGAACACAGGCTGAGTGAGTATTCCGTTAGAACACAGTCTGAGTGAGTATTCTTTAAAGACAGACTTAGTCCACATTCTGTTAGAACACAGGCTGAGTGAGTATTCCGTTAGGACACAGTCTGAGTGAGTATTCTTTAAACATAGACTGCGTCCAAATTCTGTTAGGACACAGACTGAGTTAGTAATTTTTGATCTGAATCCATATTCTGTTAGAACACAGGCTGAGTTAGTATTCTTTGAAAATAATCTGAATCCATATTTTGGTAGAACACTGGCTGAGTGAGTATGCTTTGAAAATAATCTGAGTCAATATCTTGTTAGAACACTTGCTGAATTAGTATTTTGTTAAAACTCAGGCTCGGTGAGTATTTTGTTAGAACACAGGCTGAGTGCGTATTATTTAAAAATAAACTGAGTCCATATTCTGTAAGAACACAGGCTGAGTGAGTATTCTTTTAACAAAACTGAGTCCACATTCCGTTGGACACTGACTTATGAGTATTCTGTTAGAAAACAGGCTGAGTGAGTATTCTTTAAACATAGACTGAGTCCATATTATATCAGAACCCAGGCTGAGTGAGTATACTGTTAGAACACAGGCTGAGTGAGTATTCTGTTAGAACAGAGGCTGAGTATTATGTTAGAACACAGGCTCAGTGTGCATTCTTTAAAAATAGACTTAGTCCATATTCTGTTAGAGCACAGGCTGAGTGAGTATTCTGTTAGAACACAGGCTGAGTGAGTGTTCTGTTAGAACACAGGCTGAGTGGTTATTATTTAAAAATAAACTGATTCCATATTCTGTTAGAACTCAGGCTGAGTTTTCTTTTAAAAAAATCTGAGTCCACATTCCCTTAGAACACAGGTTGAGTGAGTATTCTGTTAGAACACGGGCTGGGTGAGTATTCTCTTAGAACACAGGCTGAATGAGTATTATTTTAAAATAATCTGAATCCATATTCTGTTAGAACTCTCGCTGAGTGAGTATTCTGTTAGAACACAGGCTGAGTGAGTATTCTTTAAACATAGACTGAGTCCATATTCTGTTAGAAAACAGACTGAGTTAGTAATTTTAGATGAGAATCTGAGTCAACATTCTGTTAAAACGCAGCTTGAGTGGGTAATATATAAAAGTAAACTGAGTCCATATTTTGTTCGAACACAGGCTGAGTGAATATTCTTTGAAAATAATCTGAATCCATATTCTCTTAAAACACTGGCTGAGTGAGTATTCTGCTAGAACACAGGCTGAGTGGGTATTATTTAAAAATAAAGTGAGTCCATAGTATTTAGAACACAGACTGAGTGAGTATTTTTTGAACAAAATCTGAGTACACATTCTGTTAGAACACAGGCTGAGTGAGTATTCCGTTAGAACACAGTCTGAGTGAGTATTCTTTAAAGACAGACTTAGTCCATATTCTGTTAGAGCACAGTCTGAGTGAGTAATTTTTGAACAAAATCTTAGTCCACATTCTGTTAGAACACAGGCTGAGTGAGTATTCCGTTAGAACACAGTCTGAGTGAGTATTCTTTAAAGACAGACTTAGTCCACATTCTGTTAGAACACAGGCTGAGTGAGTATTCCGTTAGGACACAGTCTGAGTGAGTATTCTTTAAACATAGAATGCGTCCAAATTCTGTTAGGACACAGACTGAGTTAGTAATTTTTGATCTGAATCCATATTCTGTTAGAACACAGGCTGAGTTAGTATTCTTTGAAAATAATCTGAATCCATATTTTGGTAGAACACTGGCTGAGTGAGTATGCTTTGAAAATAATCTGAGTCAATATCTTGTTAGAACACTTGCTGAATTAGTATTTTTTTAAAACCCAGGCTCGGTGAGTATTTTGTTAGAACACAGGCTGAGTGCGTATTATTTAAAAATAAACTGAGTCCATATTCTGTAAGAACACAGGCTGAGTGAGTATTCTTTTAACAAAACTCAGTCCACATTCCATTGGACACTGACTTATGAGTATTCTGTTAGAAAACAGGCTGAGTGAGTATTCTTTAAACATAGACTGAGTCCATATTATATCAGAACCCAGGCTGAGTGAGTATACTGTTAGAACACAGGCTGAGTGAGTATTCTGTTAGAACAGAGGCTGAGTATTATGTTAGAACACAGGCTCAGTGTGCATTCTTTAAAAATAGACTTAGTCCATATTCTGTTAGAGCACAGGCTGAGTGAGTATTCTGTTAGAACACAGGCTGAGTGAGTGTTCTGTTAGAACACAGGCTGAGTGGTTATTATTTAAAAATAAACTGATTCCATATTCTGTTAGAACTCAGGCTGAGTATTCTTTTAACAAAATCTGAGTCCACATTCCCTTAGAACACAGGCTGAGTGAGTATTCTGTTAGAACACGGGCTGGGTGAGTATTCTCTTAGAACACAGGCTGAATGAGTATTATTTTAAAATAATCTGAACCCATATTCTGTTAGAACTCTCGCTGAGTGAGTATTCTGTTAGAACACAGGCTGAGTGAGTATTCTTTAAACATAGACTGAGTCCATATTCTGTTAGAAAACAGACTGAGTTAGTAATTTTAGATGAGAATCTGAGTCAACATTCTGTTAAAACGCAACTTGAGTGGGTAATATATAAAAGTAAACTGAGTCCATATTTTGTTCGAACACAGGCTGAGTGAATATTCTTTGAAAATAATCTGAATCCATATTCTCTTAAAACACTGGCTGAGTGAGTATTCTGCTAGAACACAGGCTGAGTGGGTATTATTTAAAAATAAAGTGAGTCCATAGTATTTAGAACACAGACTGAGTGAGTATTTTTTGAACAAAATCTGAGTCCACATTCTGTTAGAACAGAGGCTGAGTGAGTATCCCGTTAGAACACAGTCTGAGTGAGTATTCTTTAAAGACAGACTTAGTCCATATTCAGTTAGAGCACATTCTGAGTGAGTAATTTTTGAACAAAATCTTAGTCCACATTCTGTTAGAACACAGGCTGAGTGAGTATTCCGTTAGAACACAGTCTGAGTGAGTATTCTTTAAACACAGACTGCGTCCAAATTCTGTTAGGACACAGACTGAGTTAGTAATTTTTGACCTGAATCCATATTCTGTTAGAACACAGGCTGAGTTAGTATTCTTTGAAAATAATCTGAATCCATATTCTTTTAGAACACTGCCTGAGTGAGTATGCTTTGAAAATAATCTGAGTCAATATCTTGTTAGAACACTTGCTGAGTTAGTATTTTGTTAAAACCCAGGCTCGGTGAGTATTTTGTTAGAACACAGGCTGAGTGCGTATTATTTCAAAATAAACTGAGTCCGTATTATTTAGAACACAGACTGAGTGAGTATTTTTTGAACAAAATCTGAGTCCACATTCTGTTAGAACACAGGCTGATTTAGTATTCTGTTAGAACACAGGCTAAGTGAGTGATCTGTTAGAACACTGAACTGAGTGAGTATTCTTTAAACATAGACTGCGTCCAAATTCTGTTAGGACACAGACTGAGTTAGTAATTTTTGATCTGAATCCACATTCAGTTAGAACACAGGCTGAGTTAGTATTCTTTGAAAATAGTCTGAATCCATATTCTGGTAGAACAGTGGCTGAGTGAGTATTCTTTGAAAATAATCTGAATGCATATTCTGGTATAACACTGGCTGAATGAGTATTCTTTGAAAATAATCTGAGTCAATATCCTGTTAGAACACTTGCTGAATTAGTATTTTGTTAAAACCCAGGCTGAGTGAGTATTCTGTTAGAACACAGGCTGAGTGCGTATTATTTAAATATAAACTGAGTCCATATTCTGTAAGAACACAGGCTGAGTGAGTATTCTTTTAACAAAACAGAGTCCACATTCCGTTAGGACACTGGCTTATGAGTATTCTGTTAGAAAACAGGCTGAGTGGGTATTTTTTAAACATAGACTGAGTCCATATTATATCAGAACACAGGATGAGTGAGTATAATGTTAGAACACAGGCTGAGTGAGTATTCTGTTAGAACTGAGGCTGAGTATTATGTTAGAACACAGGCTCAGTGTGCATTCTTTAAAAATAGACTTAGTCCATATTCTGTTAGAGCACAGGCTGAGTGAGTATTCTGTTAGAACACAGGCTGAGTGAGTGTTCTGTTAGAACACAGGCTGAGTGGTTATTATTTAAAAATAAACTGATTCCATATTCTGTTAGAACTCAGGCTGAGTATTCTTTTAACAAAATCTGAGTCCACATTCCCTTAGAACACAGGTTGAGTGAGTATTCTGTTAGAACACGGGCTGGGTGAGTATTCTCTTAGAACACAGGCTGAATGAGTATTATTTTAAAATAATCTGAATCCATATTCTGGTAGAACTCTCGCTGAGTGAGTATTCTGTTAGAACACAGGCTGAGTGAGTATTCTTTAAACATAGACTGAGTCCATATTCTGTTAGAAAACAGACTGAGTTAGTAATTTTAGATGAGAATCTGAGTCAACATTCTGTTAAAACGCAGCTTGAGTGGGTAATATATAAAAGTAAACTGAGTCCATATATTGTTCGAACACAGGCTGAGTGAATATTCTTTGAAAATAATCTGAATCCATATTCTCTTAAAACACTGGCTGAGTGAGTATTCTGCTAGAACACAGGCTGAGTGGGTATTATTTAAAAATAAAGTGAGTCCATAGTATTTAGAACACAGACTGAGTGAGTATTTTTTGAACAAAATCTGAGTCCACATTCTGTTAGAACAGAGGCTGAGTGAGTATTCCGTTAGAACACAGTCTGAGTGAGTATTCTTTAAAGACAGACTTAGTCCATATTATGTTAGAGCACAGTCTGAGTGAGTAATTTTTGAACAAAATCTTAGTACACATTCTGTTAGAACACAGGCTGAGTGAATATTCCGTTAGAACACAGTCTGAGTGAGTATTCTTTAAAGACAGACTTAGTCTACATTCTGTTAGAACACAGTCTGAGTGAGTATTCCGTTAGAACACAGTCTGAGTGAGTATTATTTAAACATAGACTGTGTCCAAATTCTGTTAGGTCACAGACTGAGTTAGTAATTTTTGATCTGAATACATATTCTGTTAGAACACAGGCTGAGTTAGTATTCTTTGAACATAATCTGAATCCATATTCTGGTAGAACACTGGCTGAGTGAGTATCCTTTGAAAATAATCTGAGTCAATATCTTGTTAGAACACTTGCTGAATTAGTATTTTGTTAAAACCCAGGCTCGGTGAGTATTTTGTTAGAACACAGGCTGAGTGCGTATTATTTAAAAATAAACTGAGTCCATATTCTGTAAGAACACAAGCTGAGTGAGTATTCTTTTAACAAAACTGAGTCCACATTCCGTTGGACACTGACTTATGAGAATTCTGTTAGAAAACAGGCTGAGTGAGTATTCTTTAAACATAGAGTGAGTCCATATTATATCAGAACACAGGCTGAGTGAGTATACTGTTAGAACACAGGCTGAGTGGGTAATCTGTTAGAACAGAGGCTGAGTATTATGTTAGAACACAGGCTCAGTGTGCATTCTTTAAAAATAGACTTAGTCCATATTCTGTTAGAGCAAAGGCTGAGTGAGTATTCTGTTAGAACACAGGTTGAGTGAGTGTTCTGTTAGAACACAGGCTGAGTGGTTATTATTTAAAAATAAACTGATTCCATATTATGTTAGAACTCAGGCTGAGTATTCTTTTAACAAAATCGGAGTCCACATTCCCTTAGAACACAGGTTGAGTGAGTATTCTGTTAGAACACGGGCTGGGTGAGTATTCTCTTAGAACACAGGCTGAATGAGTATTATTTTAAAATAATCTGAATCCATATTCTGGTAGAACTCTCGCTGAGTGAGTATTCTGTTAGAACACAGGCTGAGTGAGTATTCTTTAAACATAGACTGAGTCCATATTCTGTTAGAAAACAGACTGAGTTAGTAATTTTAGATGAGAATCTGAGTCAACATTCTGTTAAAACGCAGCTTGAGTGGGTAATATATAAAAGTAAACTGAGTCCATATTTTGTTCGAACACAGGCTGAGTGAATATTCTTTGAAAATAATCTGAATCCATATTCTCTTAAAACACTGGCTGAGTGAGTATTCTGCTAGAACACAGGCTGAGTGGGTATTATTTAAAAATAAAGTGAGTCCATAGTATTTAGAACACAGACTGAGTGAGTATTTTTTGAACAAAATCTGAGTCCACATTCTGTTAGAACAGAGGCTGAGTGAGTATCCCGTTAGAACACAGTCTGAGTGAGTATTCTTTAAAGACAGACTTAGTCCATATTCTGTTAGAGCACATTCTGAGTGAGTAATTTTTGAACAAAATCTTAGTCCACATTCTGTTAGAACACAGGCTGAGTGAGTATTCCGTTAGAACACAGTCTGAGTGAGTATTCTTTAAACACAGACTGCGTCCAAATTCTGTTAGGACACAGACTGAGTTAGTATTCTTTGAAAATAATCTGAATCCATATTCTTTTAGAACACTGCCTGAGTGAGTATGCTTTGAAAATAATCTGAGTCAATATCTTGTTAGAACACTTGCTGAGTTAGTATTTTGTTAAAACCCAGGCTCGGTGAGTATTTTGTTAGAACACAGGCTGAGTGCGTATTATTTCAAAATAAACTGAGTCCGTATTATTTAGAACACAGACTGAGTGAGTATTTTTTGAACAAAATCTGAGTCCACATTCTGTTAGAACACAGGCTGATTTAGTATTCTGTTAGAACACAGGCTAAGTGAGTGATCTGTTAGAACACTGAACTGAGTGAGTATTCTTTAAACATAGACTGCGTCCAAATTCTGTTAGGACACAGACTGAGTTAGTAATTTTTGATCTGAATCCACATTCAGTTAGAACACAGGCTGAGTTAGTATTCTTTGAAAATAGTCTGAATCCATATTCTGGTAGAACAGTGGCTGAGTGAGTATTCTTTGAAAATAATCCGAATGCATATTCTGGTATAACACTGGCTGAATGAGTATTCTTTGAAAATAATCTGAGTCAATATCCTGTTAGAACACTTGCTGAATTAGTATTTTGTTAAAACCCAGGCTGAGTGAGTATTCTGTTAGAACACAGGCTGAGTGCGTATTATTTAAATATAAACTGAGTCCATATTCTGTAAGAACACAGGCTGAGTGAGTATTCTTTTAACAAAACAGAGTCCACATTCCGTTAGGACACTGGCTTATGAGTATTCTGTTAGAAAACAGGCTGAGTGGGTATTTTTTAAACATAGACTGAGTCCATATTATATCAGAACACAGGATGAGTGAGTATAATGTTAGAACACAGGCTGAGTGAGTATTCTGTTAGAACTGAGGCTGAGTATTATGTTAGAACACAGGCTCAGTGTGCATTCTTTAAAAATAGACTTAGTCCATATTCTGTTAGAGCACAGGCTGAGTGAGTATTCTGTTAGAACACAGGCTGAGTGAGTGTTCTGTTAGAACACAGGCTGAGTGGTTATTATTTAAAAATAAACTGATTCCATATTCTGTTAGAACTCAGGCTGAGTATTCTTTTAACAAAATCTGAGTCCACATTCCCTTAGAACACAGGTTGAGTGAGTATTCTGTTAGAACACGGGCTGGGTGAGTATTCTCTTAGAACACAGGCTGAATGAGTATTATTTTAAAATAATCTGAATCCATATTCTGGTAGAACTCTCGCTGAGTGAGTATTCTGTTAGAACACAGGCTGAGTGAGTATTCTTTAAACATAGACTGAGTCCATATTCTGTTAGAAAACAGACTGAGTTAGTAATTTTAGATGAGAATCTGAGTCAACATTCTGTTAAAACGCAGCTTGAGTGGGTAATATATAAAAGTAAACTGAGTCCATATATTGTTCGAACACAGGCTGAGTGAATATTCTTTGAAAATAATCTGAATCCATATTCTCTTAAAACACTGGCTGAGTGAGTATTCTGCTAGAACACAGGCTGAGTGGGTATTATTTAAAAATAAAGTGAGTCCATAGTATTTAGAACACAGACTGAGTGAGTATTTTTTGAACAAAATCTGAGTCCACATTCTGTTAGAACAGAGGCTGAGTGAGTATTCCGTTAGAACACAGTCTGAGTGAGTATTCTTTAAAGACAGACTTAGTCCATATTATGTTAGAGCACAGTCTGAGTGAGTAATTTTTGAACAAAATCTTAGTACACATTCTGTTAGAACACAGGCTGAGTGAATATTCCGTTAGAACACAGTCTGAGTGAGTATTCTTTAAAGACAGACTTAGTCTACATTCTGTTAGAACACAGTCTGAGTGAGTATTCCGTTAGAACACAGTCTGAGTGAGTATTATTTAAACATAGACTGTGTCCAAATTCTGTTAGGTCACAGACTGAGTTAGTAATTTTTGATCTGAATACATATTCTGTTAGAACACAGGCTGAGTTAGTATTCTTTGAACATAATCTGAATCCATATTCTGGTAGAACACTGGCTGAGTGAGTATCCTTTGAAAATAATCTGAGTCAATATCTTGTTAGAACACTTGCTGAATTAGTATTTTGTTAAAACCCAGGCTCGGTGAGTATTTTGTTAGAACACAGGCTGAGTGCGTATTATTTAAAAATAAACTGAGTCCATATTCTGTAAGAACACAAGCTGAGTGAGTATTCTTTTAACAAAACTGAGTCCACATTCCGTTGGACACTGACTTATGAGAATTCTGTTAGAAAACAGGCTGAGTGAGTATTCTTTAAACATAGAGTGAGTCCATATTATATCAGAACACAGGCTGAGTGAGTATACTGTTAGAACACAGGCTGAGTGGGTAATCTGTTAGAACAGAGGCTGAGTATTATGTTAGAACACAGGCTCAGTGTGCATTCTTTAAAAATAGACTTAGTCCATATTCTGTTAGAGCAAAGGCTGAGTGAGTATTCTGTTAGAACACAGGTTGAGTGAGTGTTCTGTTAGAACACAGGCTGAGTGGTTATTATTTAAAAATAAACTGATTCCATATTATGTTAGAACTCAGGCTGAGTATTCTTTTAACAAAATCGGAGTCCACATTCCCTTAGAACACAGGTTGAGTGAGTATTCTGTTAGAACACGGGCTGGGTGAGTATTCTCTTAGAACACAGGCTGAATGAGTATTATTTTAAAATAATCTGAATCCATATTCTGGTAGAACTCTCGCTGAGTGAGTATTCTGTTAGAACACAGGCTGAGTGAGTATTCTTTAAACATAGACTGAGTCCATATTCTGTTAGAAAACAGACTGAGTTAGTAATTTTAGATGAGAATCTGAGTCAACATTCTGTTAAAACGCAGCTTGAGTGGGTAATATATAAAAGTAAACTGAGTCCATATTTTGTTCGAACACAGGCTGAGTGAATATTCTTTGAAAATAATCTGAATCCATATTCTCTTAAAACACTGGCTGAGTGAGTATTCTGCTAGAACACAGGCTGAGTGGGTATTATTTAAAAATAAAGTGAGTCCATAGTATTTAGAACACAGACTGAGTGAGTATTTTTTGAACAAAATCTGAGTCCACATTCTGTTAGAACAGAGGCTGAGTGAGTATCCCGTTAGAACACAGTCTGAGTGAGTATTCTTTAAAGACAGACTTAGTCCATATTCTGTTAGAGCACAGTCTGAGTGAGTAATTTTTGAACAAAATCTTAGTCCACATTCTGTTAGAACACAGGCTGAGTGAGTATTCCGTTAGAACACAGTCTGAGTGAGTATTCTTTAAACATAGACTGCGTCCAAATTCTGTTAGGACACAGACTGAGTTAGTAATTTTTGACCTGAATCCATATTCTGTTAGAACACAGGCTGAGTTAGTATTCTTTGAAAATAATCTGAATCCATATTCTTTTAGAACACTGCCTGAGTGAGTATGCTTTGAAAATAATCTGAGTCAATATCTTGTTAGAACACTTGCTGAGTTAGTATTTTGTTAAAACCCAGGCTCGGTGAGTATTTTGTTAGAACACAGGCTGAGTGCGTATTATTTAAAAATATACTGAGTCCGTATTATTTAGAACACAGACTGAGTGAGTATTTTTTGAACTAAATCTGAGTCCACATTCTGTTAGAACACAGGCTGATTTAGTATTCTGTTAGAACACAGGCTAAGTGAGTGATCTGTTAGAACACTGAACTGAGTGAGTATTCTTTAAACATAGACTGCGTCCAAATTCTGTTAGGACACAGACTGAGTTAGTAATTTTTGATCTGAATCCACATTCAGTTAGAACACAGGCTGAGTTAGTATTCTTTGAAAATAGTCTGAATCCATATTCTGGTAGAACAGTGGCTGAGTGAGTATTCTTTGAAAATAATCTGAATGCATATTCTGGTATAACACTGGCTGAATGAGTATTCTTTGAAAATAATCTGAGTCAATATCCTGTTAGAACACTTGCTGAATTAGTATTTTGTTAAAACCCAGGCTGAGTGAGTATTCTGTTAGAACACAGGCTGAGTGCGTATTATTTAAATATAAACTGAGTCCATATTCTGTAAGAACACAGGCTGAGTGAGTATTCTTTTAACAAAACAGAGTCCACATTCCGTTAGGACACTGGCTTATGAGTATTCTGTTAGAAAACAGGCTGAGTGGATATTTTTTAAACATAGACTGAGTCCATATTATATCAGAACACAGGATGAGTGAGTATAATGTTAGAACACAGGCTGAGTGAGTATTCTGTTAGAACTGAGGCTGAGTATTATGTTAGAACACAGGCTCAGTGTGCATTCTTTAAAAATAGACTTAGTCCATATTCTGTTAGAGCACAGGCTGAGTGAGTATTCTGTTAGAACACAGGCTGAGTGAGTGTTCTGTTAGAACACAGGCTGAGTGGTTATTATTTAAAAATAAACTGATTCCATATTCTGTTAGAACTCAGGCTGAGTATTCTTTTAACAAAATCGGAGTCCACATTCCCTTAGAACACAGGTTGAGTGAGTATTCTGTTAGAACACGGGCTGGGTGAGTATTCTCTTAGAACACAGGCTGAATGAGTATTATTTTAAAATAATCTGAATCCATATTCTGGTAGAACTCTCGCTGAGTGAGTATTCTGTTAGAACACAGGCTGAGTGAGTATTCTTTAAACATAGACTGAGTCCATATTCTGTTAGAAAACAGACTGAGTTAGTAATTTTAGATGAGAATCTGAGTCAACATTCTGTTAAAACGCAGCTTGAGTGGGTAATATATAAAAGTAAACTGAGTCCATATATTGTTCGAACACAGGCTGAGTGAATATTCTTTGAAAATAATCTGAATCCATATTCTCTTAAAACACTGGCTGAGTGAGTATTCTGCTAGAACACAGGCTGAGTGGGTATTATTTAAAAATAAAGTGAGTCCATAGTATTTAGAACACAGACTGAGTGAGTATTTTCTGAACAAAATCTGAGTCCACATTCTGTTAGAACAGAGGCTGAGTGAGTATTCCGTTAGAACACAGTCTGAGTGAGTATTCTTTAAAGACAGACTTAGTCCATATTATGTTAGAGCACAGTCTGAGTGAGTAATTTTTGAACAAAATCTTAGTACACATTCTGTTAGAACACAGGCTGAGTGAATATTCCGTTAGAACACAGTCTGAGTGAGTATTCTTTAAAGACAGACTTAGTCTACATTCTGTTAGAACACAGGCTGAGTGAGTATTCCGTTAGAACACAGTCTGAGTGAGTATTATTTAAACATAGACTGTGTCCAAATTCTGTTAGGTCACAGACTGAGTTAGTAATTTTTGATCTGAATACATATTCTGTTAGAACACAGGCTGAGTTAGTATTCTTTGAAAATAATCTGAATCCATATTCTGGTAGAACACTGGCTGAGTGAGTATCCTTTGAAAATAATCTGAGTCAATATCTTGTTAGAACATTTGCTGAATTAGTATTTTGTTAAAACCCAGGCTCGGTCAGTATTTTGTTAGAACACAGGCTGAGTGCGTATTATTTAAAAATAAACTGAGTCCATATTCTGTTAGAGCACAGTCTGAGTGAGTAATTTTTGAACAAAATCTTAGTCCACATCATGTTAGAACACAGGCTGAGTGAGTATTCCGTTAGAACACAGTCTGAGTGAGTATTCTTTAAACACAGACTGCGTCCAAATTCTGTTAGAACACAGACTGAGTTAGTAACTTTTGATCTGAATCCATATTCTGTTAGAACACAGGCTGAGTTAGTATTCTTTGAAAATAATCTGAATCCATATTCTTTTAGAACACTGCCTGAGTGAGTATGCTTTGAATATAATCTGAGTCAATATCTTGTTAGAACACTTGCTGAGTTAGTATTTTGTTAAAACCCAGGCTCGGTGAGTATTTTGTTAGAACACAGGCTGAGTGCGTATTATTTCAAAATAAACTGAGTCCGTATTATTTAGAGCACAGACTGAGTGAGTATTTTTTGAACAAAATCTGAGTCCACATTCTGTTAGAACACAGGCTGATTTAGTATTCTGTTAGAACACAGGCTAAGTGAGTGTTCTGTTAGAACACTGAACTGAGTGAGTATTCTTTAAACATAGACTGCGTCCAAATTCTGTTACGACACAGACTGAGTTAGTAATTTTTGATCTGAATCCACAATCAGTTAGAACACAGGCTGAGTTAGTATTCTTTGAAAATAGTCTGAATCCATATTCTGGTAGAACAGTGGCTGAGTGAGTATTCTTTGAAAATAATCTGAATGCATATTCTGGTATAACACTGGCTGAATGAGTATTCTTTGAAAATAATCTGAGTCAATATCCTGTTAGAACACTTGCTGAATTAGTATTTTGTTAAAACCCAGGCTGAGTGAGTATTCTGTTAGAACACAGGCTGAGTGCGTATTATTTAAAAATAAACTGAGTCCATATTCTGTAAGAACACAGGCTGAGTGAGTATTCTTTTAACAAAACTGAGTCCACATTCCGTTAGGACACTGGCTTATGAGTATTCTGTTAGAAAACAGGCTGAGTGAGTATTCTTTAAACATAGACTGAGTCCATATTATATCAGAACCCAGGCTGAGTGAGTATACTGTTAGAACACAGGCTGAGTGAGTATTCTGTTAGAACAGAGGCTGAGTATTATGTTAGAACACAGGCTCAGTGTGCATTCTTTAAAAATAGACTTAGTCCATATTCTGTTAGAGCACAGGCTGAGTGAGTATTCTGTTAGAACACAGGCTGAGTGAGTGTTCTGTTAGAACACAGGCTGAGTGGTTATTATTTAAAAATAAACTGATTCCATATTCTGTTAGAACTCAGGCTGAGTATTCTTTTAACAAAATCTGAGTCCACATTCCCTTAGAACACAGGTTGAGTGAGTATTCTGTTAGAAAACGGGCTGGGTGAGTATTCTCTTAGAACACAGGCTGAATGAGTATTATTTTAAAATAATCTGAATCCATATTCTGTTAGAACTCTCGCTGAGTGAGTATTCTGTTAGAACACAGGCTGAGTGAGTATTCTTTAAACATAGACTGAGTCCATATTCTGTTAGAAAACAGACTGAGATAGTAATTTTAGATGAGAATCTGAGTCAACATTCTTTTAAAACGCAGCTTGAGTGGGTAATATATAAAAGTAAACTGAGTCCATATTTTGTTCGAACACAGGCTGAGTGAATATTCTTTGAAAATAATCTGAATCCATATTCTCTTAAAACACTGGCTGAGTGAGTATTCTGTTAGAACACAGGCTGAGTGGGTATTATTTAAAAATAAAGTGAGTCCATAGTATTTATAACACAGACTGAGTATTCTTTAAAGACAGACTTAGTCCATATTCTGTTAGAGCACAGTCTGAGTGAGTAATTTTTGAACAAAATCTTAGTCTACATTCTGTTAGAACACAGGCTGAGTGAGTATTCCGTTAGAACACAGTCTGAGTGAGTATTCTTTAAACATAGACTGCGTCCAAATTCTGTTAGAACACAGACTGAGTTAGTAATTTTTGATTTGAATCCATATTGTGTTATAACACAGGCTGAGTTAGTATTCTTTGAAAATAATCTGAATCCATATTCTGGTAGAACACTGGCTGAGTGAGTATGCTTTGAAAATAATCTGAGTCAATATCTTGTTAGAACACTTGCTGAGTTAGTATTTTGTTAAAACCCAGGCTCGGTGAGTATTTTGTTAGAACACAGGCTGAGTGCGTATTATTTAAAAATAAACTGAGTCCGTATTATTTAGAACACAGACTGAGTGAGTATTTTTTGTACAAAATCTGAGTCCACATTCTGTTAGACCACAGGCTGATTTAGTATTCTGTTAGAACACAGGCTAAGTGAGTGTTCTGTTAGAACACTGAACTGAGTGAGTATTCTTTAAACATAGACTGCGTCCAAATTCTGTTAGGACACAGACTGAGTTAGTAATTTTTGATCTGAATCCACATTCTGTTAGAACACAGGCTGAGTGCGTATTATTTAAAAATAAACTGAGTCCATATTCTGTAAGAACACAGGCTGAGTGAGTATTCTTTTAACAAAAGTGAGTCCACATTCCGTTAGGACACTGGCTTATGAGTATTCTGTTAGAAAACAGGCTGAGTGAGTATTCTTTAAACATAGACTGAGTTCATATTATATCAGAACACAGGCTGAGTGAGTATACTGTTAGAACACAGGCTGAGTGAGTATTCTGTTAGAACAGAGGCTGAGTATTATGTTAGAACACAGGCTCAGTGTGCATTCTTTAAAAATAGACTTAGTCCATATTCTGTTAGAGCACAGGCTGAGTGAGTATTCTGTTAGAACACAGGCTGAGTGAGTGTTCTGTTAGAACACAGGCTGAGTGGGTATTATTTAAAAATGAAGTGAGTCCATAGTATTTAGAACACAGACTGAGTGAGTATTCTTTAAAGACAGACTTAGTCCATATTCTGTTAGAGCACAGTCTGAGTGAGTAATTTTTGAACAAAATCTTAGTCCACATCATGTTAGAACACAGGCTGAGTGAGTATTCCGTTAGAACACAGTCTGAGTGAGTATTCTTTAAACACAGACTGCGTCCAAATTCTGTTAGAACACAGACTGAGTTAGTAACTTTTGATCTGAATCCATATTCTGTTAGAACACAGGCTGAGTTAGTATTCTTTGAAAATAATCTGAATCCATATTCTTTTAGAACACTGCCTGAGTGAGTATGCTTTGAATATAATCTGAGTCAATATCTTGTTAGAACACTTGCTGAGTTAGTATTTTGTTAAAACCCAGGCTCGGTGAGTATTTTGTTAGAACACAGGCTGAGTGCGTATTATTTCAAAATAAACTGAGTCCGTATTATTTAGAGCACAGACTGAGTGAGTATTTTTTGAACAAAATCTGAGTCCACATTCTGTTAGAACACAGGCTGATTTAGTATTCTGTTAGAACACAGGCTAAGTGAGTGTTCTGTTAGAACACTGAACTGAGTGAGTATTCTTTAAACATAGACTGCGTCCAAATTCTGTTACGACACAGACTGAGTTAGTAATTTTTGATCTGAATCCACATTCAGTTAGAACACAGGCTGAGTTAGTATTCTTTGAAAATAGTCTGAATCCATATTCTGGTAGAACAGTGGCTGAGTGAGTATTCTTTGAAAATAATCTGAATGCATATTCTGGTATAACACTGGCTGAATGAGTATTCTTTGAAAATAATCTGAGTCAATATCCTGTTAGAACACTTGCTGAATTAGTATTTTGTTAAAACCCAGGCTGAGTGAGTATTCTGTTAGAACACAGGCTGAGTGCGTATTATTTAAAAATAAACTGAGTCCATATTCTGTAAGAACACAGGCTGAGTGAGTATTCTTTTAACAAAACTGAGTCCACATTCCGTTAGGACACTGGCTTATGAGTATTCTGTTAGAAAACAGGCTGAGTGAGTATTCTTTAAACATAGACTGAGTCCATATTATATCAGAACCCAGGCTGAGTGAGTATACTGTTAGAACACAGGCTGAGTGAGTATTCTGTTAGAACAGAGGCTGAGTATTATGTTAGAACACAGGCTCAGTGTGCATTCTTTAAAAATAGACTTAGTCCATATTCTGTTAGAGCACAGGCTGAGTGAGTATTCTGTTAGAACACAGGCTGAGTGAGTGTTCTGTTAGAACACAGGCTGAGTGGTTATTATTTAAAAATAAACTGATTCCATATTCTGTTAGAACTCAGGCTGAGTATTCTTTTAACAAAATCTGAGTCCACATTCCCTTAGAACACAGGTTGAGTGAGTATTCTGTTAGAACACGGGCTGGGTGAGTATTCTCTTAGAACACAGGCTGAATGAGTATTATTTTAAAATAATCTGAATCCATATTCTGTTAGAACTCTCGCTGAGTGAGTATTCTGTTAGAACACAGGCTGAGTGAGTATTCTTTAAACATAGACTGAGTCCATATTCTGTTAGAAAACAGACTGAGATAGTAATTTTAGATGAGAATCTGAGTCAACATTCTTTTAAAACGCAGCTTGAGTGGGTAATATATAAAAGTAAACTGAGTCCATATTTTGTTCGAACACAGGCTGAGTGAATATTCTTTGAAAATAATCTGAATCCATATTCTCTTAAAACACTGGCTGAGTGAGTATTCTGTTAGAACACAGGCTGAGTGGGTATTATTTAAAAATAAAGTGAGTCCATAGTATTTATAACACAGACTGAGTATTCTTTAAAGACAGACTTAGTCCATATTCTGTTAGAGCACAGTCTGAGTGAGTAATTTTTGAACAAAATCTTAGTCTACATTCTGTTAGAACACAGGCTGAGTGAGTATTCCGTTAGAACACAGTCTGAGTGAGTATTCTTTAAACATAGACTGCGTCCAAATTCTGTTAGAACACAGACTGAGTTAGTAATTTTTGATTTGAATCCATATTGTGTTATAACACAGGCTGAGTTAGTATTCTTTGAAAATAATCTGAATCCATATTCTGGTAGAACACTGGCTGAGTGAGTATGCTTTGAAAATAATCTGAGTCAATATCTTGTTAGAACACTTGCTGAGTTAGTATTTTGTTAAAACCCAGGCTCGGTGAGTATTTTGTTAGAACACAGGCTGAGTGCGTATTATTTAAAAATAAACTGAGTCCGTATTATTTAGAACACAGACTGAGTGAGTATTTTTTGTACAAAATCTGAGTCCACATTCTGTTAGACCACAGGCTGATTTAGTATTCTGTTAGAACACAGGCTAAGTGAGTGTTCTGTTAGAACACTGAACTGAGTGAGTATTCTTTAAACATAGACTGCGTCCAAATTCTGTTAGGACACAGACTGAGTTAGTAATTTTTGATCTGAATCCACATTCTGTTAGAACACAGGCTGAGTGCGTATTATTTAAAAATAAACTGAGTCCATATTCTGTAAGAACACAGGCTGAGTGAGTATTCTTTTAACAAAAGTGAGTCCACATTCCGTTAGGACACTGGCTTATGAGTATTCTGTTAGAAAACAGGCTGAGTGAGTATTCTTTAAACATAGACTGAGTTCATATTATATCAGAACACAGGCTGAGTGAGTATACTGTTAGAACACAGGCTGAGTGAGTATTCTGTTAGAACAGAGGCTGAGTATTATGTTAGAACACAGGCTCAGTGTGCATTCTTTAAAAATAGACTTAGTCCATATTCTGTTAGAGCACAGGCTGAGTGAGTATTCTGTTAGAACACAGGCTGAGTGAGTGTTCTGTTAGAACACAGGCTGAGTGGGTATTATTTAAAAATGAAGTGAGTCCATAGTATTTAGAACACAGACTGAGTGAGTATTCTTTAAAGACAGACTTAGTCCATATTCTGTTAGAGCACAGTCTGAGTGAGTAATTTTTGAACAAAATCTTAGTCCACATTCTGTTAGAACACAGGCTGAGTGAGTATTCCATTAGAACACAGTCTGAGTGAGTATTCTTTAAACATAGACTGCGTCCAAATTCTGTTAGAACACAGACTGAGTTAGTAATTTTTGATCTGAATCCATATTCTGTTAGAACACAGGCTGTGTTAGTATTTTTTGAAAATAATCTGAATCCATATTCTGGTAGAACACTGGCTGAGTGAGTATGCTTTGAAAATAATCTGAGTCAATATCTTGTTAGAACACTTGCTGAGTTAGTATTTTGTTAAAACCCAGGCTCGGTGAGTATTTTGTTAGAACACAGGCTGAGTTTGTATTATTTAAAAATAAAATGAGTCCGTATTATTTAGAACACAGACTGAGTGAGTATTTTTTGTACAAAATCTGAGTCCACATTCTGTTAGAACACAGGCTGATTTAGTATTCTGTTAGAACACAGGCTAAGTGAGTGTTCTGTTAGAACACTGAACTGAGTGAGTATTCTTTAAACATAGACTGCGTCCAAATTCTGTTAGGACACTGACTGAGTTAGTAATTTTTGATCTGAATCCACATTCTGTTAGAACACAGGCTGAGTTCGTATTATTTAAAAATAAACTGAGTCCATATTCTGTAAGAACACAGGCTGAGTGAGTATTCTTTTAACAAAACTGAGTCCACATTCCGTTAGGACACTGCCTTATGAGTATTCTGTTAGAAAACAGGCTGAGTGAGTATTTTTTAAACATAGACTGAGTCCATATTATATCAGAACACAGGCTGAGTGAGTATACTGTTAGAACACAGGCTGAGTGAGTATTCTGTTAGAACAGAGGCTGAGTATTATGTTAGAACACAGGCTCAGTGTGCATTCTTTAAAAATAGACTTAGTCCATATTCTGTTAGAGCACAGGCTGAGTGAGTATTCTGTTAGAACACAGGCTGAGTGAGTGTTCTGTTAGAACACAGGCTGAGTGGTTATTATTTAAAAATAAACTGATTCCAAATTCTGTTAGAACTCAGGCTGAATATTCTTTTAACAAAATCGGAGTCCACATTCCCTTAGAACACAGGTTGAGTGAGTATTCTGTTAGAACACGGGCTGGGTGAGTATTCTCTTAGAACACAGGCTGAATGAGTATTATTTTAAAATAATCTGAATCCATATTCTGTTAGAACTCTCGCTGAGTGAGTATTCTGTTAGAACACAGGCTGAGTGAGTATTCTTTAAACATAGACTGAGTCCATATTCTGTTAGAAAACAGACTGAGTTAGTAATTTTAGATGAGAATCTGAGTCAACATTCCGTTAAAACGCAATTTGAGTGGGTAATATATAAAAGTAAACTGAGTCCATATTTTGTTCGAACACAGGCTGAGTGAATATTCTTTGAAAATAATCTGAATCCATATTCTCTTAAAACACTGGCTGAGTGAGTATTCTGCTAGAACACAGGCTGAGTGGGTATTATTTAAAAATAAAGTGAGTCCATAGTATTTAGAACACAGACTGAGTGAGTATTTTTTGAACAAAATCTGAGTCCACATTCTGTTAGAACAGAGGCTGAGTGAGTATTCCGTTAGAACACAGTCTGAGTGAGTATTCTTTAAAGACAGACTTAGTCCATATTCTGTTAGAGCACAGTCTGAGTGAGTAATTTTTGAACTAAATCTGAGTCCACATTCTGTTAGAACACAGGCTGATTTAGTATTCTGTTAGAACACAGGCTAAGTGAGTGTTCTGTTAGAACACTGAACTGAGTGAGTATTCTTTAAACACAGACTGCGTCCAAATTCCGTTAGGACACAGACTGAGTTAGTAATTTTTGATCTGAATCCACATTCTGTTAGAACACAGGCTGAGTTAGTATTCTTTGAAAATAGTCTGAATCCATATTCTGGTAGAACACTGGCTGAGTGAGTATTCTTTGAAAATAATCTGAATGCATATTCTGGTATAACACTGGCTGAATGAGTATTCTTTGAAAATAATCTGAGTCAATATCCTGTTAGAACACTTGCTGAATTAGTATTTTGTTAAAACCCAGGCTGAGTGAGTATTCTGTTAGAACACAGGCTGAGTGCGTATTATTTAAAAATAAACTGAGTCCATATTCTGTAAGAACACAGGCTGAGTGAGTATTCTTTTAACAAAACAGAGTCCACATTCCGTTAGGACACTGGCTTATGAGTATTCTGTTAGAAAACAGGCTGAGTGAGTATTCTTTAAACATAGACTGAGTCCATATTATATCAGAACACAGGCTGAGTGAGTATACTGTTAGAACACAGGCTGAGTGAGTATTCTGGTAGAACAGAGGCTGAGTATTATGTTAGAACACAGGCTCAGTGTGCATTCTTTAAAAATAGACTTAGTCCATATTCTGTTAGAGCACAGGCTGAGTGAGTATTCTGTTAGAACACAGGCTGAGTGAGTGTTTTGTTAGAACACAGGCTGAGTGGTTATTATTTAAAAATAAACTGATTCCATATTCTGTTAGAACTCAGGCTGAGTATTCTTTTAACAAAATCTGAGTCCACATTCCCTTAGAACACAGGTTGAGTGAGTATTCTGTTAGAACACGGGCTGGGTGAGTATTCTCTTAGAACACAGGCTGAATGAGTATTATTTTAAAATAATCTGAACCCATATTCTGTTACAACTCTCGCTGAGTGAGTATTCTGTTAGAATACAGGCTGAGTGAGTATTCTTTAAACATAGACTGAGTCCATATTCTGTTAGAAAACAGACTGAGTTAATAATTTTAGATGAGAATCTGAGTCAACATTCTGTTAAAACGCAGCTTGAGTGGGTAATATATAAAAGTAAACTGAGTCGATATTTTGTTCGAACACAGGCTGAGTGAATATTCTTTGAAAATAATCTGAATCCATATTCTCTTAAAACACTGACTGAGTGAGTATTCTGCTAGAACACAGGCTGAGTGGGTATTATTTAAAAATAAAGTGAGTCCATAGTATTTAGAACACAGACTGAGTGAGTATTTTTTGAACAAAATCTGAGTCCACATTCTGTTAGAACAGAGGCTGAGTGAGTATTCCATTAGAACACAGTCTGAGTGAGTATTCTTTAAAGACAGACTTAGTCCATATTCTGTTAGAGCACAGTCTGAGTGAGTAATTATTGAACAAAATCTTAGTCCACATTCTGTTAGAACACAGGCTGAGTGAGTATTCCGTTAGAACACAGTCTGAGTGAGTATTCTTTAAACATAGACTGCGTCCAAATTCTGTTAGAACACAGACTGAGTTAGTAATTTTTGATCTGAATCCATATTCTGTTAGAACACAGGCTGAGTGAGTATTCCGTTAGAACACAGTCTGAGTGAGTATTCTTTAAAGACAGACTTAGTCCACATTCTGTTAGAACACAGGCTGAGTGAGTATTCCGTTAGGACACAGTCTGAGTGAGTATTCTTTAAACATAGACTGCGTCCAAATTCTGTTAGGACACAGACTGAGTTAGTAATTTTTGATCTGAATCCATATTCTGTTAGAACACAGGCTGAGTTAGTATTCTTTGAAAATAATCTGAATCCATATTTTGGTAGAACACTGGCTGAGTGAGTATGCTTTGAAAATAATCTGAGTCAATATCTTGTTAGAACACTTGCTGAATTAGTATTTTTTTAAAACCCAGGCTCGGTGAGTATTTTGTTAGAACACAGGCTGAGTGCGTATTATTTAAAAATAAACTGAGTCCATATTCTGTAAGAACACAGGCTGAGTGAGTATTCTTTTAACAAAACTCAGTCCACATTCCGTTGGACACTGACTTATGAGTATTCTGTTAGAAAACAGGCTGAGTGAGTATTCTTTAAACATAGACTGAGTCCATATTATATCAGAACCCAGGCTGAGTGAGTATACTGTTAGAACACAGGCTGAGTGAGTATTCTGTTAGAACAGAGGCTGAGTATTATGTTAGAACACAGGCTCAGTGTGCATTCTTTAAAAATAGACTTAGTCCATATTCTGTTAGAGCACAGGCTGAGTGAGTATTCTGTTAGAACACAGGCTGAGTGAGTATTCTTTAAAGACAGACTTAGTCCATATTCTGTTAGAGCACAGTCTGAATGAGTAATTTTTGAACAAAATCTTAGTCCACATTCTGTTAGAACACAGGCTGAGTGAGTATTCCGTTAGAACACAGTCTGAGTGAGTATTCTTTAAACACAGACTGCGTCCAAATTCTGTAAGGACACAGACTGAGTTAGTAATTTTTGACCTGAATCCATATTGTGTTAGAACACAGGCTGAGTTAGTATTCTTTGAAAATAATCTGAATCCATATTCTTTTAGAACACTGCCTGAGTGAGTATGCTTTGAAAATAATCTGAGTCAATATCTTGTTAGAACACTTGCTGAGTTAGTATTTTGTTAAAACCCAGGCTCGGTGAGTATTTTGTTAGAACACAGGCTGAGTGCGTATTATTTCAAAATAAACTGAGTCCGTATTATTTAGAACACAGACTGAGTGAGTATTTTTTGAACAAAATCTGAGTCCACATTCTGTTAGAACACAGGCTGATTTAGTATTCTGTTAGAACACAGGCTAAGTGAGTGTTCTGTTAGAACACTGAACTGAGTGAGTATTCTTTAAACATAGACTGCGTCCAAATTCTGTTAGGACACAGACTGAGTTAGTAATTTTTTATCTGAATCCACATTCAGTTAGAACACAGGTTGAGTTAGTATTCTTTGAAAATAGTCTGAATCCATATTCTGGTAGAACTGTGGCTGAGTGAGTATTCTTTGAAAATAATCTGAATGCATATTCTGGTATAACACTGGCTGAATGAGTATTCTTTGAAAATAATCTGAGTCAATATCCTGTTAGAACACTTGCTGAATTAGTATTTTGTTAAAACCCAGGCTGAGTGAGTATTCGGTTAGAACACAGGCTGAGTGCGTATTATTTAAAAATAAACTGAGTCCATATTCTGTAAGAACACAGGCTGAGTGAGTATTCTTTTAACAAAACTGAGTCCACATTCCGTTAGGACACTGGCTTATGTGTATTCTGTTAGAAAACAGGCTGAGTGAGTATTTTTTAAACATAGACTGAGTCCATATTATATCAGAACACAGGATGAGTGAGTATAATGTTAGAACACAGGCTGAGTGAGTATTCTGTTAGAACTGAGGCTGAGTATTATGTTAGAACACAGGCTCAGTGTGCATTCTTTAAAAATAGACTTAGTCCATATTCTGTTAGAGCACAGGCTGAGTGAGAATTCTGTTAGAACACAGGCTGAGTGAGTGTTCTGTTAGAACACAGGCTGAGTGGTTATTATTTAAAAATAAACTGATTCCATATTCTGTTAGAACTCAGGCTGAGTATTCTTTTAACAAAATCTGAGTCCACATTCCCTTAGAACACAGCTTGAGTGAGTATTCTGTTAGAACACGGGCTGGGTGAGTATTCTCTTAGAACACAGGCTGAATGAGTATTATTTTAAAATAATCTGAATCCATATTCTGGTAGAACTCTCGCTGAGTGAGTATTCTGTTAGAACACAGGCTGAGTGAGTATTCTTTAAAAATAGACTGAGTCCATATTCTGTTAGAAAACAGACTGAGTTAGTAATTTTAGATGAGAATCTGAGTCAACATTCTGTTAAAACGCAGCTTGAGTGGGTAATATATAAAAGTAAACTGAGTCCATATTTTGTTAGAACACAGGATGAGTGAGTATTCCGTTAGAACACAGTCTGAGTGAGTATTCTTTAAAGACAGACTTAGTCCACATTCTGTTAGAACACAGGCTGAGTGAGTATTCCGTTAGAACACAGTCTGAGTGAGTATTCTTTAAACATAGACTGCGTCCAAATTCTGTTAGGTCACAGACTGAGTTAGTAATTTTTGATCTGAATCCATATTCTGTTAGAACACAGGCTGAGTTAGTATTCTTTGAAAATAATCTGAATCCATATTCTGGTAGAACACTGGCTGAGTGAGTATGCTTTGAAAATAATCTGAGTCAATATCTTGTTAGAACACTTGCTGAATTAGTATTTTGTTAAAACCAAGGCTCGGTGAGTATTTTGTTAGAACACAGGCTGAGTGCGTATTATTTAAAAATAAACTGAGTCCATATTCTGTAAGAACACAGGCTGAGTGAGTATTCTTTTAACAAAACTGAGTCCACATTCCGTTGGACACTGACTTATGAGTATTCTGTTAGAAAACAGGCTGAGTGAGTATTCTTTAAACATAGACTGAGTCCATATTATATCAGAACCCAGGCTGAGTGAGTATACTGTTAGAACACAGGCTGAGTGAGTATTCTGTTAGAACAGAGGCTGAGTATTATGTTAGAACACAGGCTCAGTGTGCATTCTTTAAAAATAGACTTAGTCCATATTCTGTTAGAGCACAGGCTGAGTGAGTATTCTGTTAGAACACAGGCTGAGTGAGTGTTCTGTTAGAACACAGGCTCAGTGGTTATTATTTAAAAATAAACTGATTCCATATTATGTTAGAACTCAGGCTGAGTTTTCTTTTAAAAAAATCTGAGTCCACATTCCCTTAGAACACAGGTTGAGTGAGTATTCTGTTAGAACACGGGCTGGGTGAGTATTCTCTTAGAACACAGGCTGAATGAGTATTATTTTAAAATAATCTGAACCCATATTCTGTTAGAACTCTCGCTGAGTGAGAATTCTGTTAGAACACAGGCTGAGTGAGAATTCTTTAAACATAGACTGAGTCCATATTCTGTTAGAAAACAGACTGAGTTAGTAATTTTAGATGACAATCTGAGTCAACATTCTGTTAAAACGCAGCTTGAGTGGGTAATATATAAAAGTAAACTGAGTCCATATTTTGTTCGAACACAGGCTGAGTGAATATTCTTTGAAAATAATCTGAATCCATATTCTCTTAAAACACTGGCTGAGTGAGTATTCTGTTACAACAAAGGCTGAGTGCGTATTATTTAAAAATAAACTGAGTCCATATTCTGTAAGAACACAGGCTGAGTGAGTATTCTTTTAACAAAACTGAGTCCACATTCCGTTAGGACACTGGCTTATGAGTATTCTGTTAGAAAACAGGCTGAGTGAGTATTTTTTAAACATAGACTGAGTCCATATTATATCAGAACCCAGGCTGAGTGAGTATACTGTTAGAACACAGGCTGAGTGAGTATTCTGTTAGAACAGAGGCTGAGTATTATGTTAGAACACAGGCTCAGTGTGCATTCTTTAAAAATAGACTTAGTCCATATTCTGTTAGAGCACAGTCTGAGTGAGTAATTTTTGAACAAAATCTTAGTCCACATTCTGTTAGAACACAGGCTGAGTGAGTATTCCGTTAGAACACAGTCTGAGTGAGTATTCTTTAAAGACAGACTTAGTCCACATTCTGTTAGAACACAGGCTGAGTGAGTATTCCGTTAGGACACAGTCTGAGTGAGTATTCTTTAAACATAGACTGCGTCCAAATTCTGTTAGGACACAGACTGAGTTAGTAATTTTTGATCTGAATCCATATTCTGTTAGAACACAGGCTGAGTTAGTATTCTTTGAAAATAATCTGAATCCATATTTTGGTAGAACACTGGCTGAGTGAGTATGCTTTGAAAATAATCTGAGTCAATATCTTGTTAGAACACTTGCTGAATTAGTATTTTGTTAAAACTCAGGCTCGGTGAGTATTTTGTTAGAACACAGGCTGAGTGCGTATTATTTAAAAATAAACTGAGTCCATATTCTGTAAGAACACAGGCTGAGTGAGTATTCTTTTAACAAAACTGAGTCCACATTCCGTTGGACACTGACTTATGAGTATTCTGTTAGAAAACAGGCTGAGTGAGTATTCTTTAAACATAGACTGAGTCCATATTATATCAGAACCCAGGCTGAGTGAGTATACTGTTAGAACACAGGCTGAGTGAGTATTCTGTTAGAACAGAGGCTGAGTATTATGTTAGAACACAGGCTCAGTGTGCATTCTTTAAAAATAGACTTAGTCCATATTCTGTTAGAGCACAGGCTGAGTGAGTATTCTGTTAGAACACAGGCTGAGTGAGTGTTCTGTTAGAACACAGGCTGAGTGGTTATTATTTAAAAATAAACTGATTCCATATTCTGTTAGAACTCAGGCTGAGTTTTCTTTTAAAAAAATCTGAGTCCACATTCCCTTAGAACACAGGTTGAGTGAGTATTCTGTTAGAACACGGGCTGGGTGAGTATTCTCTTAGAACACAGGCTGAATGAGTATTATTTTAAAATAATCTGAATCCATATTCTGTTAGAACTCTCGCTGAGTGAGTATTCTGTTAGAACACAGGCTGAGTGAGTATTCTTTAAACATAGACTGAGTCCATATTCTGTTAGAAAACAGACTGAGTTAGTAATTTTAGATGAGAATCTGAGTCAACATTCTGTTAAAACGCAGCTTGAGTGGGTAATATATAAAAGTAAACTGAGTCCATATTTTGTTCGAACACAGGCTGAGTGAATATTCTTTGAAAATAATCTGAATCCATATTCTCTTAAAACACTGGCTGAGTGAGTATTCTGCTAGAACACAGGCTGAGTGGGTATTATTTAAAAATAAAGTGAGTCCATAGTATTTAGAACACAGACTGAGTGAGTATTTTTTGAACAAAATCTGAGTACACATTCTGTTAGAACACAGGCTGAGTGAGTATTCCGTTAGAACACAGTCTGAGTGAGTATTCTTTAAAGACAGACTTAGTCCATATTCTGTTAGAGCACAGTCTGAGTGAGTAATTTTTGAACAAAATCTTAGTCCACATTCTGTTAGAACACAGGCTGAGTGAGTATTCCGTTAGAACACAGTCTGAGTGAGTATTCTTTAAAGACAGACTTAGTCCACATTCTGTTAGAACACAGGCTGAGTGAGTATTCCGTTAGGACACAGTCTGAGTGAGTATTCTTTAAACATAGACTGCGTCCAAATTCTGTTAGGACACAGACTGAGTTAGTAATTTTTGATCTGAATCCATATTCTGTTAGAACACAGGCTGAGTTAGTATTCTTTGAAAATAATCTGAATCCATATTTTGGTAGAACACTGGCTGAGTGAGTATGCTTTGAAAATAATCTGAGTCAATATCTTGTTAGAACACTTGCTGAATTAGTATTTTTTTAAAACCCAGGCTCGGTGAGTATTTTGTTAGAACACAGGCTGAGTGCGTATTATTTAAAAATAAACTGAGTCCATATTCTGTAAGAACACAGGCTGAGTGAGTATTCTTTTAACAAAACTCAGTCCACATTCCATTGGACACTGACTTATGAGTATTCTGTTAGAAAACAGGCTGAGTGAGTATTCTTTAAACATAGACTGAGTCCATATTATATCAGAACCCAGGCTGAGTGAGTATACTGTTAGAACACAGGCTGAGTGAGTATTCTGTTAGAACAGAGGCTGAGTATTATGTTAGAACACAGGCTCAGTGTGCATTCTTTAAAAATAGACTTAGTCCATATTCTGTTAGAGCACAGGCTGAGTGAGTATTCTGTTAGAACACAGGCTGAGTGAGTGTTCTGTTAGAACACAGGCTGAGTGGTTATTATTTAAAAATAAACTGATTCCATATTCTGTTAGAACTCAGGCTGAGTATTCTTTTAACAAAATCTGAGTCCACATTCCCTTAGAACACAGGCTGAGTGAGTATTCTGTTAGAACACGGGCTGGGTGAGTATTCTCTTAGAACACAGGCTGAATGAGTATTATTTTAAAATAATCTGAACCCATATTCTGTTAGAACTCTCGCTGAGTGAGTATTCTGTTAGAACACAGGCTGAGTGAGTATTCTTTAAACATAGACTGAGTCCATATTCTGTTAGAAAACAGACTGAGTTAGTAATTTTAGATGAGAATCTGAGTCAACATTCTGTTAAAACGCAACTTGAGTGGGTAATATATAAAAGTAAACTGAGTCCATATTTTGTTCGAACACAGGCTGAGTGAATATTCTTTGAAAATAATCTGAATCCATATTCTCTTAAAACACTGGCTGAGTGAGTATTCTGCTAGAACACAGGCTGAGTGGGTATTATTTAAAAATAAAGTGAGTCCATAGTATTTAGAACACAGACTGAGTGAGTATTTTTTGAACAAAATCTGAGTCCACATTCTGTTAGAACAGAGGCTGAGTGAGTATCCCGTTAGAACACAGTCTGAGTGAGTATTCTTTAAAGACAGACTTAGTCCATATTCTGTTAGAGCACATTCTGAGTGAGTAATTTTTGAACAAAATCTTAGTCCACATTCTGTTAGAACACAGGCTGAGTGAGTATTCCGTTAGAACACAGTCTGAGTGAGTATTCTTTAAACACAGACTGCGTCCAAATTCTGTTAGGACACAGACTGAGTTAGTAATTTTTGACCTGAATCCATATTCTGTTAGAACACAGGCTGAGTTAGTATTCTTTGAAAATAATCTGAATCCATATTCTTTTAGAACACTGCCTGAGTGAGTATGCTTTGAAAATAATCTGAGTCAATATCTTGTTAGAACACTTGCTGAGTTAGTATTTTGTTAAAACCCAGGCTCGGTGAGTATTTTGTTAGAACACAGGCTGAGTGCGTATTATTTCAAAATAAACTGAGTCCGTATTATTTAGAACACAGACTGAGTGAGTATTTTTTGAACAAAATCTGAGTCCACATTCTGTTAGAACACAGGCTGATTTAGTATTCTGTTAGAACACAGGCTAAGTGAGTGATCTGTTAGAACACTGAACTGAGTGAGTATTCTTTAAACATAGACTGCGTCCAAATTCTGTTAGGACACAGACTGAGTTAGTAATTTTTGATCTGAATCCACATTCAGTTAGAACACAGGCTGAGTTAGTATTCTTTGAAAATAGTCTGAATCCATATTCTGGTAGAACAGTGGCTGAGTGAGTATTCTTTGAAAATAATCTGAATGCATATTCTGGTATAACACTGGCTGAATGAGTATTCTTTGAAAATAATCTGAGTCAATATCCTGTTAGAACACTTGCTGAATTAGTATTTTGTTAAAACCCAGGCTGAGTGAGTATTCTGTTAGAACACAGGCTGAGTGCGTATTATTTAAATATAAACTGAGTCCATATTCTGTAAGAACACAGGCTGAGTGAGTATTCTTTTAACAAAACAGAGTCCACATTCCGTTAGGACACTGGCTTATGAGTATTCTGTTAGAAAACAGGCTGAGTGGGTATTTTTTAAACATAGACTGAGTCCATATTATATCAGAACACAGGATGAGTGAGTATAATGTTAGAACACAGGCTGAGTGAGTATTCTGTTAGAACTGAGGCTGAGTATTATGTTAGAACACAGGCTCAGTGTGCATTCTTTAAAAATAGACTTAGTCCATATTCTGTTAGAGCACAGGCTGAGTGAGTATTCTGTTAGAACACAGGCTGAGTGAGTGTTCTGTTAGAACACAGGCTGAGTGGTTATTATTTAAAAATAAACTGATTCCATATTCTGTTAGAACTCAGGCTGAGTATTCTTTTAACAAAATCTGAGTCCACATTCCCTTAGAACACAGGTTGAGTGAGTATTCTGTTAGAACACGGGCTGGGTGAGTATTCTCTTAGAACACAGGCTGAATGAGTATTATTTTAAAATAATCTGAATCCATATTCTGGTAGAACTCTCGCTGAGTGAGTATTCTGTTAGAACACAGGCTGAGTGAGTATTCTTTAAACATAGACTGAGTCCATATTCTGTTAGAAAACAGACTGAGTTAGTAATTTTAGATGAGAATCTGAGTCAACATTCTGTTAAAACGCAGCTTGAGTGGGTAATATATAAAAGTAAACTGAGTCCATATATTGTTCGAACACAGGCTGAGTGAATATTCTTTGAAAATAATCTGAATCCATATTCTCTTAAAACACTGGCTGAGTGAGTATTCTGCTAGAACACAGGCTGAGTGGGTATTATTTAAAAATAAAGTGAGTCCATAGTATTTAGAACACAGACTGAGTGAGTATTTTTTGAACAAAATCTGAGTCCACATTCTGTTAGAACAGAGGCTGAGTGAGTATTCCGTTAGAACACAGTCTGAGTGAGTATTCTTTAAAGACAGACTTAGTCCATATTATGTTAGAGCACAGTCTGAGTGAGTAATTTTTGAACAAAATCTTAGTACACATTCTGTTAGAACACAGGCTGAGTGAATATTCCGTTAGAACACAGTCTGAGTGAGTATTCTTTAAAGACAGACTTAGTCTACATTCTGTTAGAACACAGTCTGAGTGAGTATTCCGTTAGAACACAGTCTGAGTGAGTATTATTTAAACATAGACTGTGTCCAAATTCTGTTAGGTCACAGACTGAGTTAGTAATTTTTGATCTGAATACATATTCTGTTAGAACACAGGCTGAGTTAGTATTCTTTGAACATAATCTGAATCCATATTCTGGTAGAACACTGGCTGAGTGAGTATCCTTTGAAAATAATCTGAGTCAATATCTTGTTAGAACACTTGCTGAATTAGTATTTTGTTAAAACCCAGGCTCGGTGAGTATTTTGTTAGAACACAGGCTGAGTGCGTATTATTTAAAAATAAACTGAGTCCATATTCTGTAAGAACACAAGCTGAGTGAGTATTCTTTTAACAAAACTGAGTCCACATTCCGTTGGACACTGACTTATGAGAATTCTGTTAGAAAACAGGCTGAGTGAGTATTCTTTAAACATAGAGTGAGTCCATATTATATCAGAACACAGGCTGAGTGAGTATACTGTTAGAACACAGGCTGAGTGGGTAATCTGTTAGAACAGAGGCTGAGTATTATGTTAGAACACAGGCTCAGTGTGCATTCTTTAAAAATAGACTTAGTCCATATTCTGTTAGAGCAAAGGCTGAGTGAGTATTCTGTTAGAACACAGGTTGAGTGAGTGTTCTGTTAGAACACAGGCTGAGTGGTTATTATTTAAAAATAAACTGATTCCATATTATGTTAGAACTCAGGCTGAGTATTCTTTTAACAAAATCGGAGTCCACATTCCCTTAGAACACAGGTTGAGTGAGTATTCTGTTAGAACACGGGCTGGGTGAGTATTCTCTTAGAACACAGGCTGAATGAGTATTATTTTAAAATAATCTGAATCCATATTCTGGTAGAACTCTCGCTGAGTGAGTATTCTGTTAGAACACAGGCTGAGTGAGTATTCTTTAAACATAGACTGAGTCCATATTCTGTTAGAAAACAGACTGAGTTAGTAATTTTAGATGAGAATCTGAGTCAACATTCTGTTAAAACGCAGCTTGAGTGGGTAATATATAAAAGTAAACTGAGTCCATATTTTGTTCGAACACAGGCTGAGTGAATATTCTTTGAAAATAATCTGAATCCATATTCTCTTAAAACACTGGCTGAGTGAGTATTCTGCTAGAACACAGGCTGAGTGGGTATTATTTAAAAATAAAGTGAGTCCATAGTATTTAGAACACAGACTGAGTGAGTATTTTTTGAACAAAATCTGAGTCCACATTCTGTTAGAACAGAGGCTGAGTGAGTATCCCGTTAGAACACAGTCTGAGTGAGTATTCTTTAAAGACAGACTTAGTCCATATTCTGTTAGAGCACATTCTGAGTGAGTAATTTTTGAACAAAATCTTAGTCCACATTCTGTTAGAACACAGGCTGAGTGAGTATTCCGTTAGAACACAGTCTGAGTGAGTATTCTTTAAACACAGACTGCGTCCAAATTCTGTTAGGACACAGACTGAGTTAGTAATTTTTGACCTGAATCCATATTCTGTTAGAACACAGGCTGAGTTAGTATTCTTTGAAAATAATCTGAATCCATATTCTTTTAGAACACTGCCTGAGTGAGTATGCTTTGAAAATAATCTGAGTCAATATCTTGTTAGAACACTTGCTGAGTTAGTATTTTGTTAAAACCCAGGCTCGGTGAGTATTTTGTTAGAACACAGGCTGAGTGCGTATTATTTCAAAATAAACTGAGTCCGTATTATTTAGAACACAGACTGAGTGAGTATTTTTTGAACAAAATCTGAGTCCACATTCTGTTAGAACACAGGCTGATTTAGTATTCTGTTAGAACACAGGCTAAGTGAGTGATCTGTTAGAACACTGAACTGAGTGAGTATTCTTTAAACATAGACTGCGTCCAAATTCTGTTAGGACACAGACTGAGTTAGTAATTTTTGATCTGAATCCACATTCAGTTAGAACACAGGCTGAGTTAGTATTCTTTGAAAATAGTCTGAATCCATATTCTGGTAGAACAGTGGCTGAGTGAGTATTCTTTGAAAATAATCTGAATGCATATTCTGGTATAACACTGGCTGAATGAGTATTCTTTGAAAATAATCTGAGTCAATATCCTGTTAGAACACTTGCTGAATTAGTATTTTGTTAAAACCCAGGCTGAGTGAGTATTCTGTTAGAACACAGGCTGAGTGCGTATTATTTAAATATAAACTGAGTCCATATTCTGTAAGAACACAGGCTGAGTGAGTATTCTTTTAACAAAACAGAGTCCACATTCCGTTAGGACACTGGCTTATGAGTATTCTGTTAGAAAACAGGCTGAGTGGGTATTTTTTAAACATAGACTGAGTCCATATTATATCAGAACACAGGATGAGTGAGTATAATGTTAGAACACAGGCTGAGTGAGTATTCTGTTAGAACTGAGGCTGAGTATTATGTTAGAACACAGGCTCAGTGTGCATTCTTTAAAAATAGACTTAGTCCATATTCTGTTAGAGCACAGGCTGAGTGAGTATTCTGTTAGAACACAGGCTGAGTGAGTGTTCTGTTAGAACACAGGCTGAGTGGTTATTATTTAAAAATAAACTGATTCCATATTCTGTTAGAACTCAGGCTGAGTATTCTTTTAACAAAATCTGAGTCCACATTCCCTTAGAACACAGGTTGAGTGAGTATTCTGTTAGAACACGGGCTGGGTGAGTATTCTCTTAGAACACAGGCTGAATGAGTATTATTTTAAAATAATCTGAATCCATATTCTGGTAGAACTCTCGCTGAGTGAGTATTCTGTTAGAACACAGGCTGAGTGAGTATTCTTTAAACATAGACTGAGTCCATATTCTGTTAGAAAACAGACTGAGTTAGTAATTTTAGATGAGAATCTGAGTCAACATTCTGTTAAAACGCAGCTTGAGTGGGTAATATATAAAAGTAAACTGAGTCCATATATTGTTCGAACACAGGCTGAGTGAATATTCTTTGAAAATAATCTGAATCCATATTCTCTTAAAACACTGGCTGAGTGAGTATTCTGCTAGAACACAGGCTGAGTGGGTATTATTTAAAAATAAAGTGAGTCCATAGTATTTAGAACACAGACTGAGTGAGTATTTTTTGAACAAAATCTGAGTCCACATTCTGTTAGAACAGAGGCTGAGTGAGTATTCCGTTAGAACACAGTCTGAGTGAGTATTCTTTAAAGACAGACTTAGTCCATATTATGTTAGAGCACAGTCTGAGTGAGTAATTTTTGAACAAAATCTTAGTACACATTCTCTTAGAACACAGGCTGAGTGAATATTCCGTTAGAACACAGTCTGAGTGAGTATTCTTTAAAGACAGACTTAGTCTACATTCTGTTAGAACACAGTCTGAGTGAGTATTCCGTTAGAACACAGTCTGAGTGAGTATTATTTAAACATAGACTGTGTCCAAATTCTGTTAGGTCACAGACTGAGTTAGTAATTTTTGATCTGAATACATATTCTGTTAGAACACAGGCTGAGTTAGTATTCTTTGAAAATAATCTGAATCCATATTCTGGTAGAACACTGGCTGAGTGAGTATCCTTTGAAAATAATCTGAGTCAATATCTTGTTAGAACACTTGCTGAATTAGTATTTTGTTAAAACCCAGGCTCGGTGAGTATTTTGTTAGAACACAGGCTGAGTGCGTATTATTTAAAAATAAACTGAGTCCATATTCTGTAAGAACACAAGCTGAGTGAGTATTCTTTTAACAAAACTGAGTCCACATTCCGTTGGACACTGACTTATGAGAATTCTGTTAGAAAACAGGCTGAGTGAGTATTCTTTAAACATAGAGTGAGTCCATATTATATCAGAACACAGGCTGAGTGAGTATACTGTTAGAACACAGGCTGAGTGGGTAATCTGTTAGAACAGAGGCTGAGTATTATGTTAGAACACAGGCTCAGTGTGCATTCTTTAAAAATAGACTTAGTCCATATTCTGTTAGAGCAAAGGCTGAGTGAGTATTCTGTTAGAACACAGGTTGAGTGAGTGTTCTGTTAGAACACAGGCTGAGTGGTTATTATTTAAAAATAAACTGATTCCATATTATGTTAGAACTCAGGCTGAGTATTCTTTTAACAAAATCGGAGTCCACATTCCCTTAGAACACAGGTTGAGTGAGTATTCTGTTAGAACACGGGCTGGGTGAGTATTCTCTTAGAACACAGGCTGAATGAGTATTATTTTAAAATAATCTGAATCCATATTCTGGTAGAACTCTCGCTGAGTGAGTATTCTGTTAGAACACAGGCTGAGTGAGTATTCTTTAAACATAGACTGAGTCCATATTCTGTTAGAAAACAGACTGAGTTAGTAATTTTAGATGAGAATCTGAGTCAACATTCTGTTAAAACGCAGCTTGAGTGGGTAATATATAAAAGTAAACTGAGTCCATATTTTGTTCGAACACAGGCTGAGTGAATATTCTTTGAAAATAATCTGAATCCATATTCTCTTAAAACACTGGCTGAGTGAGTATTCTGCTAGAACACAGGCTGAGTGGGTATTATTTAAAAATAAAGTGAGTCCATAGTATTTAGAACACAGACTGAGTGAGTATTTTTTGAACAAAATCTGAGTCCACATTCTGTTAGAACAGAGGCTGAGTGAGTATCCCGTTAGAACACAGTCTGAGTGAGTATTCTTTAAAGACAGACTTAGTCCATATTCTGTTAGAGCACAGTCTGAGTGAGTAATTTTTGAACAAAATCTTAGTCCACATTCTGTTAGAACACAGGCTGAGTGAGTATTCCGTTAGAACACAGTCTGAGTGAGTATTCTTTAAACACAGACTGCGTCCAAATTCTGTTAGGACACAGACTGAGTTAGTAATTTTTGACCTGAATCCATATTCTGTTAGAACACAGGCTGAGTTAGTATTCTTTGAAAATAATCTGAATCCATATTCTTTTAGAACACTGCCTGAGTGAGTATGCTTTGAAAATAATCTGAGTCAATATCTTGTTAGAACACTTGCTGAGTTAGTATTTTGTTAAAACCCAAGCTCGGTGAGTATTTTGTTAGAACACAGGCTGAGTGCGTATTATTTAAAAATATACTGAGTCCGTATTATTTAGAACACAGACTGAGTGAGTATTTTTTGAACTAAATCTGAGTCCACATTCTGTTAGAACACAGGCTGATTTAGTATTCTGTTAGAACACAGGCTAAGTGAGTGATCTGTTAGAACACTGAACTGAGTGAGTATTCTTTAAACATAGACTGCGTCCAAATTCTGTTAGGACACAGACTGAGTTAGTAATTTTTGATCTGAATCCACATTCAGTTAGAACACAGGCTGAGTTAGTATTCTTTGAAAATAGTCTGAATCCATATTCTGGTAGAACAGTGGCTGAGTGAGTATTCTTTGAAAATAATCTGAATGCATATTCTGGTATAACACTGGCTGAATGAGTATTCTTTGAAAATAATCTGAGTCAATATCCTGTTAGAACACTTGCTGAATTAGTATTTTGTTAAAACCCAGGCTGAGTGAGTATTCTGTTAGAACACAGGCTGAGTGCGTATTATTTAAATATAAACTGAGTCCATATTCTGTAAGAACACAGGCTGAGTGAGTATTCTTTTAACAAAACAGAGTCCACATTCCGTTAGGACACTGGCTTATGAGTATTCTGTTAGAAAACAGGCTGAGTGGGTATTTTTTAAACATAGACTGAGTCCATATTATATCAGAACACAGGATGAGTGAGTATAATGTTAGAACACAGGCTGAGTGAGTATTCTGTTAGAACTGAGGCTGAGTATTATGTTAGAACACAGGCTCAGTGTGCATTCTTTAAAAATAGACTTAGTCCATATTCTGTTAGAGCACAGGCTGAGTGAGTATTCTGTTAGAACACAGGCTGAGTGAGTGTTCTGTTAGAACACAGGCTGAGTGGTTATTATTTAAAAATAAACTGATTCCAT
Organism: Furipterus horrens; assembly: GCF_987537825.1. Classification (NCBI taxonomy): domain Eukaryota; kingdom Metazoa; phylum Chordata; class Mammalia; order Chiroptera; family Furipteridae; genus Furipterus; species Furipterus horrens. Next base: position 298,280 of record NW_028327197.1, on the reverse strand, counting down.
ATTCTGTTAGAACTCAGGCTGAGTATTCTTTTAACAAAATCTGAGTCCACATTCCCTTAGAACACAGGTTGAGTGAGTATTCTGTTAGAACACGGGCTGGGTGAGTATTCTCTTAGAACACAGGCTGAATGAGTATTATTTTAAAATAATCTGAATCCATATTCTGGTAGAACTCTCGCTGAGTGAGTATTCTGTTAGAACACAGGCTGAGTGAGTATTCTTTAAACATAGACTGAGTCCATATTCTGTTAGAAAACAGACTGAGTTAGTAATTTTAGATGAGAATCTGAGTCAACATTCTGTTAAAACGCAGCTTGAGTGGGTAATATATAAAAGTAAACTGAGTCCATATATTGTTCGAACACAGGCTGAGTGAATATTCTTTGAAAATAATCTGAATCCATATTCTCTTAAAACACTGGCTGAGTGAGTATTCTGCTAGAACACAGGCTGAGTGGGTATTATTTAAAAATAAAGTGAGTCCATAGTATTTAGAACACAGACTGAGTGAGTATTTTTTGAACAAAATCTGAGTCCACATTCTGTTAGAACAGAGGCTGAGTGAGTATTCCGTTAGAACACAGTCTGAGTGAGTATTCTTTAAAGACAGACTTAGTCCATATTATGTTAGAGCACAGTCTGAGTGAGTAATTTTTGAACAAAATCTTAGTACACATTCTGTTAGAACACAGGCTGAGTGAATATTCCGTTAGAACACAGTCTGAGTGAGTATTCTTTAAAGACAGACTTAGTCTACATTCTGTTAGAACACAGTCTGAGTGAGTATTCCGTTAGAACACAGTCTGAGTGAGTATTATTTAAACATAGACTGTGTCCAAATTCTGTTAGGTCACAGACTGAGTTAGTAATTTTTGATCTGAATACATATTCTGTTAGAACACAGGCTGAGTTAGTATTCTTTGAACATAATCTGAATCCATATTCTGGTAGAACACTGGCTGAGTGAGTATCCTTTGAAAATAATCTGAGTCAATATCTTGTTAGAACACTTGCTGAATTAGTATTTTGTTAAAACCCAGGCTCGGTGAGTATTTTGTTAGAACACAGGCTGAGTGCGTATTATTTAAAAATAAACTGAGTCCATATTCTGTAAGAACACAAGCTGAGTGAGTATTCTTTTAACAAAACTGAGTCCACATTCCGTTGGACACTGACTTATGAGAATTCTGTTAGAAAACAGGCTGAGTGAGTATTCTTTAAACATAGAGTGAGTCCATATTATATCAGAACACAGGCTGAGTGAGTATACTGTTAGAACACAGGCTGAGTGGGTAATCTGTTAGAACAGAGGCTGAGTATTATGTTAGAACACAGGCTCAGTGTGCATTCTTTAAAAATAGACTTAGTCCATATTCTGTTAGAGCAAAGGCTGAGTGAGTATTCTGTTAGAACACAGGTTGAGTGAGTGTTCTGTTAGAACACAGGCTGAGTGGTTATTATTTAAAAATAAACTGATTCCATATTATGTTAGAACTCAGGCTGAGTATTCTTTTAACAAAATCGGAGTCCACATTCCCTTAGAACACAGGTTGAGTGAGTATTCTGTTAGAACACGGGCTGGGTGAGTATTCTCTTAGAACACAGGCTGAATGAGTATTATTTTAAAATAATCTGAATCCATATTCTGGTAGAACTCTCGCTGAGTGAGTATTCTGTTAGAACACAGGCTGAGTGAGTATTCTTTAAACATAGACTGAGTCCATATTCTGTTAGAAAACAGACTGAGTTAGTAATTTTAGATGAGAATCTGAGTCAACATTCTGTTAAAACGCAGCTTGAGTGGGTAATATATAAAAGTAAACTGAGTCCATATTTTGTTCGAACACAGGCTGAGTGAATATTCTTTGAAAATAATCTGAATCCATATTCTCTTAAAACACTGGCTGAGTGAGTATTCTGCTAGAACACAGGCTGAGTGGGTATTATTTAAAAATAAAGTGAGTCCATAGTATTTAGAACACAGACTGAGTGAGTATTTTTTGAACAAAATCTGAGTCCACATTCTGTTAGAACAGAGGCTGAGTGAGTATCCCGTTAGAACACAGTCTGAGTGAGTATTCTTTAAAGACAGACTTAGTCCATATTCTGTTAGAGCACAGTCTGAGTGAGTAATTTTTGAACAAAATCTTAGTCCACATTCTGTTAGAACACAGGCTGAGTGAGTATTCCGTTAGAACACAGTCTGAGTGAGTATTCTTTAAACACAGACTGCGTCCAAATTCTGTTAGGACACAGACTGAGTTAGTAATTTTTGACCTGAATCCATATTCTGTTAGAACACAGGCTGAGTTAGTATTCTTTGAAAATAATCTGAATCCATATTCTTTTAGAACACTGCCTGAGTGAGTATGCTTTGAAAATAATCTGAGTCAATATCTTGTTAGAACACTTGCTGAGTTAGTATTTTGTTAAAACCCAGGCTCGGTGAGTATTTTGTTAGAACACAGGCTGAGTGCGTATTATTTAAAAATATACTGAGTCCGTATTATTTAGAACACAGACTGAGTGAGTATTTTTTGAACTAAATCTGAGTCCACATTCTGTTAGAACACAGGCTGATTTAGTATTCTGTTAGAACACAGGCTAAGTGAGTGATCTGTTAGAACACTGAACTGAGTGAGTATTCTTTAAACATAGACTGCGTCCAAATTCTGTTAGGACACAGACTGAGTTAGTAATTTTTGATCTGAATCCACATTCAGTTAGAACACAGGCTGAGTTAGTATTCTTTGAAAATAGTCTGAATCCATATTCTGGTAGAACAGTGGCTGAGTGAGTATTCTTTGAAAATAATCTGAATGCATATTCTGGTATAACACTGGCTGAATGAGTATTCTTTGAAAATAATCTGAGTCAATATCCTGTTAGAACACTTGCTGAATTAGTATTTTGTTAAAACCCAGGCTGAGTGAGTATTCTGTTAGAACACAGGCTGAGTGCGTATTATTTAAATATAAACTGAGTCCATATTCTGTAAGAACACAGGCTGAGTGAGTATTCTTTTAACAAAACAGAGTCCACATTCCGTTAGGACACTGGCTTATGAGTATTCTGTTAGAAAACAGGCTGAGTGGATATTTTTTAAACATAGACTGAGTCCATATTATATCAGAACACAGGATGAGTGAGTATAATGTTAGAACACAGGCTGAGTGAGTATTCTGTTAGAACTGAGGCTGAGTATTATGTTAGAACACAGGCTCAGTGTGCATTCTTTAAAAATAGACTTAGTCCATATTCTGTTAGAGCACAGGCTGAGTGAGTATTCTGTTAGAACACAGGCTGAGTGAGTGTTCTGTTAGAACACAGGCTGAGTGGTTATTATTTAAAAATAAACTGATTCCATATTCTGTTAGAACTCAGGCTGAGTATTCTTTTAACAAAATCGGAGTCCACATTCCCTTAGAACACAGGTTGAGTGAGTATTCTGTTAGAACACGGGCTGGGTGAGTATTCTCTTAGAACACAGGCTGAATGAGTATTATTTTAAAATAATCTGAATCCATATTCTGGTAGAACTCTCGCTGAGAGAGTATTCTGTTAGAACACAGGCTGAGTGAGTATTCTTTAAACATAGACTGAGTCCATATTCTGTTAGAAAACAGACTGAGTTAATAATTTTAGATGAGAATCTGAGTCAACATTCTGTTAAAACGCAGCTTGAGTGGGTAATATATAAAAGTAAACTGAGTCCATATATTGTTCGAACACAGGCTGAGTGAATATTCTTTGAAAATAATCTGAATCCATATTCTCTTAAAACACTGGCTGAGTGAGTATTCTGCTAGAACACAGGCTGAGTGGGTATTATTTAAAAATAAAGTGAGTCCATAGTATTTAGAACACAGACTGAGTGAGTATTTTCTGAACAAAATCTGAGTCCACATTCTGTTAGAACAGAGGCTGAGTGAGTATTCCGTTAGAACACAGTCTGAGTGAGTATTCTTTAAAGACAGACTTAGTCCATATTATGTTAGAGCACAGTCTGAGTGAGTAATTTTTGAACAAAATCTTAGTACACATTCTGTTAGAACACAGGCTGAGTGAATATTCCGTTAGAACACAGTCTGAGTGAGTATTCTTTAAAGACAGACTTAGTCTACATTCTGTTAGAACACAGGCTGAGTGAGTATTCCGTTAGAACACAGTCTGAGTGAGTATTATTTAAACATAGACTGTGTCCAAATTCTGTTAGGTCACAGACTGAGTTAGTAATTTTTGATCTGAATACATATTCTGTTAGAACACAGGCTGAGTTAGTATTCTTTGAAAATAATCTGAATCCATATTCTGGTAGAACACTGGCTGAGTGAGTATCCTTTGAAAATAATCTGAGTCAATATCTTGTTAGAACATTTGCTGAATTAGTATTTTGTTAAAACCCAGGCTCGGTCAGTATTTTGTTAGAACACAGGCTGAGTGCGTATTATTTAAAAATAAACTGAGTCCATATTCTGTTAGAGCACAGTCTGAGTGAGTAATTTTTGAACAAAATCTTAGTCCACATCATGTTAGAACACAGGCTGAGTGAGTATTCCGTTAGAACACAGTCTGAGTGAGTATTCTTTAAACACAGACTGCGTCCAAATTCTGTTAGAACACAGACTGAGTTAGTAACTTTTGATCTGAATCCATATTCTGTTAGAACACAGGCTGAGTTAGTATTCTTTGAAAATAATCTGAATCCATATTCTTTTAGAACACTGCCTGAGTGAGTATGCTTTGAATATAATCTGAGTCAATATCTTGTTAGAACACTTGCTGAGTTAGTATTTTGTTAAAACCCAGGCTCGGTGAGTATTTTGTTAGAACACAGGCTGAGTGCGTATTATTTCAAAATAAACTGAGTCCGTATTATTTAGAGCACAGACTGAGTGAGTATTTTTTGAACAAAATCTGAGTCCACATTCTGTTAGAACACAGGCTGATTTAGTATTCTGTTAGAACACAGGCTAAGTGAGTGTTCTGTTAGAACACTGAACTGAGTGAGTATTCTTTAAACATAGACTGCGTCCAAATTCTGTTACGACACAGACTGAGTTAGTAATTTTTGATCTGAATCCACATTCAGTTAGAACACAGGCTGAGTTAGTATTCTTTGAAAATAGTCTGAATCCATATTCTGGTAGAACAGTGGCTGAGTGAGTATTCTTTGAAAATAATCTGAATGCATATTCTGGTATAACACTGGCTGAATGAGTATTCTTTGAAAATAATCTGAGTCAATATCCTGTTAGAACACTTGCTGAATTAGTATTTTGTTAAAACCCAGGCTGAGTGAGTATTCTGTTAGAACACAGGCTGAGTGCGTATTATTTAAAAATAAACTGAGTCCATATTCTGTAAGAACACAGGCTGAGTGAGTATTCTTTTAACAAAACTGAGTCCACATTCCGTTAGGACACTGGCTTATGAGTATTCTGTTAGAAAACAGGCTGAGTGAGTATTCTTTAAACATAGACTGAGTCCATATTATATCAGAACCCAGGCTGAGTGAGTATACTGTTAGAACACAGGCTGAGTGAGTATTCTGTTAGAACAGAGGCTGAGTATTATGTTAGAACACAGGCTCAGTGTGCATTCTTTAAAAATAGACTTAGTCCATATTCTGTTAGAGCACAGGCTGAGTGAGTATTCTGTTAGAACACAGGCTGAGTGAGTGTTCTGTTAGAACACAGGCTGAGTGGTTATTATTTAAAAATAAACTGATTCCATATTCTGTTAGAACTCAGGCTGAGTATTCTTTTAACAAAATCTGAGTCCACATTCCCTTAGAACACAGGTTGAGTGAGTATTCTGTTAGAACACGGGCTGGGTGAGTATTCTCTTAGAACACAGGCTGAATGAGTATTATTTTAAAATAATCTGAATCCATATTCTGTTAGAACTCTCGCTGAGTGAGTATTCTGTTAGAACACAGGCTGAGTGAGTATTCTTTAAACATAGACTGAGTCCATATTCTGTTAGAAAACAGACTGAGATAGTAATTTTAGATGAGAATCTGAGTCAACATTCTTTTAAAACGCAGCTTGAGTGGGTAATATATAAAAGTAAACTGAGTCCATATTTTGTTCGAACACAGGCTGAGTGAATATTCTTTGAAAATAATCTGAATCCATATTCTCTTAAAACACTGGCTGAGTGAGTATTCTGTTAGAACACAGGCTGAGTGGGTATTATTTAAAAATAAAGTGAGTCCATAGTATTTATAACACAGACTGAGTATTCTTTAAAGACAGACTTAGTCCATATTCTGTTAGAGCACAGTCTGAGTGAGTAATTTTTGAACAAAATCTTAGTCTACATTCTGTTAGAACACAGGCTGAGTGAGTATTCCGTTAGAACACAGTCTGAGTGAGTATTCTTTAAACATAGACTGCGTCCAAATTCTGTTAGAACACAGACTGAGTTAGTAATTTTTGATTTGAATCCATATTGTGTTATAACACAGGCTGAGTTAGTATTCTTTGAAAATAATCTGAATCCATATTCTGGTAGAACACTGGCTGAGTGAGTATGCTTTGAAAATAATCTGAGTCAATATCTTGTTAGAACACTTGCTGAGTTAGTATTTTGTTAAAACCCAGGCTCGGTGAGTATTTTGTTAGAACACAGGCTGAGTGCGTATTATTTAAAAATAAACTGAGTCCGTATTATTTAGAACACAGACTGAGTGAGTATTTTTTGTACAAAATCTGAGTCCACATTCTGTTAGACCACAGGCTGATTTAGTATTCTGTTAGAACACAGGCTAAGTGAGTGTTCTGTTAGAACACTGAACTGAGTGAGTATTCTTTAAACATAGACTGCGTCCAAATTCTGTTAGGACACAGACTGAGTTAGTAATTTTTGATCTGAATCCACATTCTGTTAGAACACAGGCTGAGTGCGTATTATTTAAAAATAAACTGAGTCCATATTCTGTAAGAACACAGGCTGAGTGAGTATTCTTTTAACAAAAGTGAGTCCACATTCCGTTAGGACACTGGCTTATGAGTATTCTGTTAGAAAACAGGCTGAGTGAGTATTCTTTAAACATAGACTGAGTTCATATTATATCAGAACACAGGCTGAGTGAGTATACTGTTAGAACACAGGCTGAGTGAGTATTCTGTTAGAACAGAGGCTGAGTATTATGTTAGAACACAGGCTCAGTGTGCATTCTTTAAAAATAGACTTAGTCCATATTCTGTTAGAGCACAGGCTGAGTGAGTATTCTGTTAGAACACAGGCTGAGTGAGTGTTCTGTTAGAACACAGGCTGAGTGGGTATTATTTAAAAATGAAGTGAGTCCATAGTATTTAGAACACAGACTGAGTGAGTATTCTTTAAAGACAGACTTAGTCCATATTCTGTTAGAGCACAGTCTGAGTGAGTAATTTTTGAACAAAATCTTAGTCCACATCATGTTAGAACACAGGCTGAGTGAGTATTCCGTTAGAACACAGTCTGAGTGAGTATTCTTTAAACACAGACTGCGTCCAAATTCTGTTAGAACACAGACTGAGTTAGTAACTTTTGATCTGAATCCATATTCTGTTAGAACACAGGCTGAGTTAGTATTCTTTGAAAATAATCTGAATCCATATTCTTTTAGAACACTGCCTGAGTGAGTATGCTTTGAATATAATCTGAGTCAATATCTTGTTAGAACACTTGCTGAGTTAGTATTTTGTTAAAACCCAGGCTCGGTGAGTATTTTGTTAGAACACAGGCTGAGTGCGTATTATTTCAAAATAAACTGAGTCCGTATTATTTAGAGCACAGACTGAGTGAGTATTTTTTGAACAAAATCTGAGTCCACATTCTGTTAGAACACAGGCTGATTTAGTATTCTGTTAGAACACAGGCTAAGTGAGTGTTCTGTTAGAACACTGAACTGAGTGAGTATTCTTTAAACATAGACTGCGTCCAAATTCTGTTACGACACAGACTGAGTTAGTAATTTTTGATCTGAATCCACATTCAGTTAGAACACAGGCTGAGTTAGTATTCTTTGAAAATAGTCTGAATCCATATTCTGGTAGAACAGTGGCTGAGTGAGTATTCTTTGAAAATAATCTGAATGCATATTCTGGTATAACACTGGCTGAATGAGTATTCTTTGAAAATAATCTGAGTCAATATCCTGTTAGAACACTTGCTGAATTAGTATTTTGTTAAAACCCAGGCTGAGTGAGTATTCTGTTAGAACACAGGCTGAGTGCGTATTATTTAAAAATAAACTGAGTCCATATTCTGTAAGAACACAGGCTGAGTGAGTATTCTTTTAACAAAACTGAGTCCACATTCCGTTAGGACACTGGCTTATGAGTATTCTGTTAGAAAACAGGCTGAGTGAGTATTCTTTAAACATAGACTGAGTCCATATTATATCAGAACCCAGGCTGAGTGAGTATACTGTTAGAACACAGGCTGAGTGAGTATTCTGTTAGAACAGAGGCTGAGTATTATGTTAGAACACAGGCTCAGTGTGCATTCTTTAAAAATAGACTTAGTCCATATTCTGTTAGAGCACAGGCTGAGTGAGTATTCTGTTAGAACACAGGCTGAGTGAGTGTTCTGTTAGAACACAGGCTGAGTGGTTATTATTTAAAAATAAACTGATTCCATATTCTGTTAGAACTCAGGCTGAGTATTCTTTTAACAAAATCTGAGTCCACATTCCCTTAGAACACAGGTTGAGTGAGTATTCTGTTAGAACACGGGCTGGGTGAGTATTCTCTTAGAACACAGGCTGAATGAGTATTATTTTAAAATAATCTGAATCCATATTCTGTTAGAACTCTCGCTGAGTGAGTATTCTGTTAGAACACAGGCTGAGTGAGTATTCTTTAAACATAGACTGAGTCCATATTCTGTTAGAAAACAGACTGAGATAGTAATTTTAGATGAGAATCTGAGTCAACATTCTTTTAAAACGCAGCTTGAGTGGGTAATATATAAAAGTAAACTGAGTCCATATTTTGTTCGAACACAGGCTGAGTGAATATTCTTTGAAAATAATCTGAATCCATATTCTCTTAAAACACTGGCTGAGTGAGTATTCTGTTAGAACACAGGCTGAGTGGGTATTATTTAAAAATAAAGTGAGTCCATAGTATTTATAACACAGACTGAGTATTCTTTAAAGACAGACTTAGTCCATATTCTGTTAGAGCACAGTCTGAGTGAGTAATTTTTGAACAAAATCTTAGTCTACATTCTGTTAGAACACAGGCTGAGTGAGTATTCCGTTAGAACACAGTCTGAGTGAGTATTCTTTAAACATAGACTGCGTCCAAATTCTGTTAGAACACAGACTGAGTTAGTAATTTTTGATTTGAATCCATATTGTGTTATAACACAGGCTGAGTTAGTATTCTTTGAAAATAATCTGAATCCATATTCTGGTAGAACACTGGCTGAGTGAGTATGCTTTGAAAATAATCTGAGTCAATATCTTGTTAGAACACTTGCTGAGTTAGTATTTTGTTAAAACCCAGGCTCGGTGAGTATTTTGTTAGAACACAGGCTGAGTGCGTATTATTTAAAAATAAACTGAGTCCGTATTATTTAGAACACAGACTGAGTGAGTATTTTTTGTACAAAATCTGAGTCCACATTCTGTTAGACCACAGGCTGATTTAGTATTCTGTTAGAACACAGGCTAAGTGAGTGTTCTGTTAGAACACTGAACTGAGTGAGTATTCTTTAAACATAGACTGCGTCCAAATTCTGTTAGGACACAGACTGAGTTAGTAATTTTTGATCTGAATCCACATTCTGTTAGAACACAGGCTGAGTGCGTATTATTTAAAAATAAACTGAGTCCATATTCTGTAAGAACACAGGCTGAGTGAGTATTCTTTTAACAAAAGTGAGTCCACATTCCGTTAGGACACTGGCTTATGAGTATTCTGTTAGAAAACAGGCTGAGTGAGTATTCTTTAAACATAGACTGAGTTCATATTATATCAGAACACAGGCTGAGTGAGTATACTGTTAGAACACAGGCTGAGTGAGTATTCTGTTAGAACAGAGGCTGAGTATTATGTTAGAACACAGGCTCAGTGTGCATTCTTTAAAAATAGACTTAGTCCATATTCTGTTAGAGCACAGGCTGAGTGAGTATTCTGTTAGAACACAGGCTGAGTGAGTGTTCTGTTAGAACACAGGCTGAGTGGGTATTATTTAAAAATGAAGTGAGTCCATAGTATTTAGAACACAGACTGAGTGAGTATTCTTTAAAGACAGACTTAGTCCATATTCTGTTAGAGCACAGTCTGAGTGAGTAATTTTTGAACAAAATCTTAGTCCACATTCTGTTAGAACACAGGCTGAGTGAGTATTCCATTAGAACACAGTCTGAGTGAGTATTCTTTAAACATAGACTGCGTCCAAATTCTGTTAGAACACAGACTGAGTTAGTAATTTTTGATCTGAATCCATATTCTGTTAGAACACAGGCTGTGTTAGTATTTTTTGAAAATAATCTGAATCCATATTCTGGTAGAACACTGGCTGAGTGAGTATGCTTTGAAAATAATCTGAGTCAATATCTTGTTAGAACACTTGCTGAGTTAGTATTTTGTTAAAACCCAGGCTCGGTGAGTATTTTGTTAGAACACAGGCTGAGTTTGTATTATTTAAAAATAAAATGAGTCCGTATTATTTAGAACACAGACTGAGTGAGTATTTTTTGTACAAAATCTGAGTCCACATTCTGTTAGAACACAGGCTGATTTAGTATTCTGTTAGAACACAGGCTAAGTGAGTGTTCTGTTAGAACACTGAACTGAGTGAGTATTCTTTAAACATAGACTGCGTCCAAATTCTGTTAGGACACTGACTGAGTTAGTAATTTTTGATCTGAATCCACATTCTGTTAGAACACAGGCTGAGTTCGTATTATTTAAAAATAAACTGAGTCCATATTCTGTAAGAACACAGGCTGAGTGAGTATTCTTTTAACAAAACTGAGTCCACATTCCGTTAGGACACTGCCTTATGAGTATTCTGTTAGAAAACAGGCTGAGTGAGTATTTTTTAAACATAGACTGAGTCCATATTATATCAGAACACAGGCTGAGTGAGTATACTGTTAGAACACAGGCTGAGTGAGTATTCTGTTAGAACAGAGGCTGAGTATTATGTTAGAACACAGGCTCAGTGTGCATTCTTTAAAAATAGACTTAGTCCATATTCTGTTAGAGCACAGGCTGAGTGAGTATTCTGTTAGAACACAGGCTGAGTGAGTGTTCTGTTAGAACACAGGCTGAGTGGTTATTATTTAAAAATAAACTGATTCCAAATTCTGTTAGAACTCAGGCTGAATATTCTTTTAACAAAATCGGAGTCCACATTCCCTTAGAACACAGGTTGAGTGAGTATTCTGTTAGAACACGGGCTGGTGAGTATTCTCTTAGAACACAGGCTGAATGAGTATTATTTTAAAATAATCTGAATCCATATTCTGTTAGAACTCTCGCTGAGTGAGTATTCTGTTAGAACACAGGCTGAGTGAGTATTCTTTAAACATAGACTGAGTCCATATTCTGTTAGAAAACAGACTGAGTTAGTAATTTTAGATGAGAATCTGAGTCAACATTCCGTTAAAACGCAATTTGAGTGGGTAATATATAAAAGTAAACTGAGTCCATATTTTGTTCGAACACAGGCTGAGTGAATATTCTTTGAAAATAATCTGAATCCATATTCTCTTAAAACACTGGCTGAGTGAGTATTCTGCTAGAACACAGGCTGAGTGGGTATTATTTAAAAATAAAGTGAGTCCATAGTATTTAGAACACAGACTGAGTGAGTATTTTTTGAACAAAATCTGAGTCCACATTCTGTTAGAACAGAGGCTGAGTGAGTATTCCGTTAGAACACAGTCTGAGTGAGTATTCTTTAAAGACAGACTTAGTCCATATTCTGTTAGAGCACAGTCTGAGTGAGTAATTTTTGAACTAAATCTGAGTCCACATTCTGTTAGAACACAGGCTGATTTAGTATTCTGTTAGAACACAGGCTAAGTGAGTGTTCTGTTAGAACACTGAACTGAGTGAGTATTCTTTAAACACAGACTGCGTCCAAATTCCGTTAGGACACAGACTGAGTTAGTAATTTTTGATCTGAATCCACATTCTGTTAGAACACAGGCTGAGTTAGTATTCTTTGAAAATAGTCTGAATCCATATTCTGGTAGAACACTGGCTGAGTGAGTATTCTTTGAAAATAATCTGAATGCATATTCTGGTATAACACTGGCTGAATGAGTATTCTTTGAAAATAATCTGAGTCAATATCCTGTTAGAACACTTGCTGAATTAGTATTTTGTTAAAACCCAGGCTGAGTGAGTATTCTGTTAGAACACAGGCTGAGTGCGTATTATTTAAAAATAAACTGAGTCCATATTCTGTAAGAACACAGGCTGAGTGAGTATTCTTTTAACAAAACTGAGTCCACATTCCGTTAGGACACTGCCTTATGAGTATTCTGTTAGAAAACAGGCTGAGTGAGTATTCTTTAAACATAGACTGAGTCCATATTATATCAGAACACAGGCTGAGTGAGTATACTGTTAGAACACAGGCTGAGTGAGTATTCTGGTAGAACAGAGGCTGAGTATTATGTTAGAACACAGGCTCAGTGTGCATTCTTTAAAAATAGACTTAGTCCATATTCTGTTAGAGCACAGGCTGAGTGAGTATTCTGTTAGAACACAGGCTGAGTGAGTGTTTTGTTAGAACACAGGCTGAGTGGTTATTATTTAAAAATAAACTGATTCCATATTCTGTTAGAACTCAGGCTGAGTATTCTTTTAACAAAATCTGAGTCCACATTCCCTTAGAACACAGGTTGAGTGAGTATTCTGTTAGAACACGGGCTGGGTGAGTATTCTCTTAGAACACAGGCTGAATGAGTATTATTTTAAAATAATCTGAACCCATATTCTGTTACAACTCTCGCTGAGTGAGTATTCTGTTAGAATACAGGCTGAGTGAGTATTCTTTAAACATAGACTGAGTCCATATTCTGTTAGAAAACAGACTGAGTTAATAATTTTAGATGAGAATCTGAGTCAACATTCTGTTAAAACGCAGCTTGAGTGGGTAATATATAAAAGTAAACTGAGTCGATATTTTGTTCGAACACAGGCTGAGTGAATATTCTTTGAAAATAATCTGAATCCATATTCTCTTAAAACACTGACTGAGTGAGTATTCTGCTAGAACACAGGCTGAGTGGGTATTATTTAAAAATAAAGTGAGTCCATAGTATTTAGAACACAGACTGAGTGAGTATTTTTTGAACAAAATCTGAGTCCACATTCTGTTAGAACAGAGGCTGAGTGAGTATTCCATTAGAACACAGTCTGAGTGAGTATTCTTTAAAGACAGACTTAGTCCATATTCTGTTAGAGCACAGTCTGAGTGAGTAATTATTGAACAAAATCTTAGTCCACATTCTGTTAGAACACAGGCTGAGTGAGTATTCCGTTAGAACACAGTCTGAGTGAGTATTCTTTAAACATAGACTGCGTCCAAATTCTGTTAGAACACAGACTGAGTTAGTAATTTTTGATCTGAATCCATATTCTGTTAGAACACAGGCTGAGTTAGTATTCTTTGATAATAATCTGACTCCATATTCTGGTATAACACTGGCTGAGTGAGTATGCTTTGAAAATAATCTGAGTCAATATCTTGTTAGAACACTTGCTGAGTTAGAATTTTGTTAAAACCCAGGCTCGGTGAGTATTTTGTTACAACACAGGCTGAGTTTGTATTATGTAAAAATAAACTGAGTCCGTATTATTTAGAACACAGACTGAGTGAGTATTTTTTGTACAAAATCTGAGTCCACATTCTGTTAGAACACAGGCTGATTTAGTATTCTGTTAGAACACAGGCTAAGTGAGTGTTCTGTTAGAACACTGAACTGAGTGAGTATTCTTTAAACATAGACTGCGTCCAAATTCTGTTAGGACACAGACTGAGTTAGTAATTTTTGATCTGAATCCACATTCTGTTAGAACACAGGCTGAGTGCGTATTATTTAAATAAAAACTGAGTCCATATTCTGTAAGAACACAGGCTGAGTGAGTATTCTTTTAACAAAACAGAGTCCACATTCCGTTAGGACACTGGCTTATGAGTATTCTGTTAGAAAACAGGCTGAGTGGGTATTTTTTAAACATAGACTGAGTCCATATTATATCAGAACACAGGATGAGTGAGTATACTGTTAGAACACAGGCTGAGTGAGTATTCTGGTAGAACAGAGGCTGAGTATTATGTTAGAACACAGGCTCAGTGTGCATTCTTTAAAAATAGACTTAGTCCATATTCTGTTAGAGCACAGGCTGAGTGAGTATTCTGTTAGAACACAGGCTGAGTGAGTGTTCTGTTAGAACACAGGCTGAGTGGTTATTATTTAAAAATAAACTGATTCCATATTCTGTTAGAACTCAGGCTGAGTATTCTTTTAACAAAATCGGAGTCCACATTCCCTTAGAACACAGGTTGAGTGAGTATTCTGTTAGAACACGGGCTGGGTGAGTATTCTCTTAGAACACAGGCTGAATGAGTATTATTTTAAAATAATCTGAATCCATATTCTGGTAGAACTCTCGCTGAGTGAGTATTCTGTTAGAACACAGGCTGAGTGAGTATTCTTTAAACATAGACTGAGTCCATATTCTGTTAGAAAACAGACTGAGTTAGTAATTTTAGATGAGAATCTGAGTCAACATTCTGTTAAAACGCAGCTTGAGTGGGTAATATATAAAAGTAAACTGAGTCCATATATTGTTCGAACACAGGCTGAGTGAATATTCTTTGAAAATAATCTGAATCCATATTCTCTTAAAACACTGGCTGAGTGAGTATTCTGCTAGAACACAGGCTGAGTGGGTATTATTTAAAAATAAAGTGAGTCCATAGTATTTAGAACACAGACTGAGTGAGTATTTTTTGAACAAAATCTGAGTCCACATTCTGTTAGAACAGAGGCTGAGTGAGTATTCCGTTAGAACACAGTCTGAGTGAGTATTCTTTAAAGACAGGCTTAGTCCATATTCTGTTAGAGCACAGTCTGAGTGAGTAATTTTTGAACAAAATCTTAGTCCACATTCTGTTAGAACACAGGCTGAGTGAGTATTCCGTTAGAACACAGTCTGAGTAAGTATTCTTTAAAGACAGACTTAGTCCACATTCTGTTAGAACACAGGCTGAGTGAGTATTCCGTTAGAACACAGTCTGAGTGAGTATTCTTTAAACATAGACTGCGTCCAAATTCTGTTAGGTCACAGACTGAGTTAGTAATTTTTGATCTGAATCCATATTCTGTTAGAACACAGGCTTAGTTAGTATTCTTTGAAAATAATCTGAATCCATATTCTGGTAGAACACTGGCTGAGTGAGTATGCTTTGAAAATAATCTGAGTCAATATCTTGTTAGAACACTTGCTGAATTAGTATTTTGTTAAAACCCAGGCTCGGTGAGTATTTTGTTAGAACACAGGCTGAGTGCGTATTATTTAAAAATAAACTGAGTCCATATTCTGTAAGAACACAGGCTGAGTGAGTATTCTTTTAACAAAACTGAGTCCACATTCCGTTGGACACTGACTTATGAGTATTCTGTTAGAAAACAGGCTGAGTGAGTATTCTTTAAACATAGAGTGAGTCCATATTATATCAGAACACAGGCTGAGTGAGTATACTGTTAGAACACAGGCTGAGTGAGTATTCTGTTAGAACAGAGGCTGAGTATTATGTTAGAACACAGGCTCAGTGTGCATTCTTTAAAAATAGACTTAGTCCATATTCTGTTAGAGCACAGGCTGAGTGAGTATTCTGTTAGAACACAGGCTGAGTGAGTGTTCTGTTAGAACACAGGCTGAGTGGTTATTATTTAAAAATAAACTGATTCCATATTATGTTAGAACTCAGGCTGAGTATTCTTTTAACACAATCGGAGTCCACATTCCCTTAGAACACAGGTTGAGTGAGTATTCTGTTAGAACACGGGCTGGGTGAGTATTCTCTTAGAACACAGGCTGAATGAGTATTATTTTAAAATAATCTGAATCCATATTCTGGTAGAACTCTCGCTGAGTGAGTATTCTGATAGAACACAGGCTGAGTGAGTATTCTTTAAACATAGACTGAGTCCATATTCTGTTAGAAAACAGACTGAGTTAGTAATTTTAGATGAGAATCTGACTCAACATTCTGTTAAAACGCAGCTTGAGTGGGTAATATATAAAAGTAAACTGAGTCCATATTTTGTTCGAACACAGGCTGAGTGAATATTCTTTGAAAATAATCTGAATCCATATTCTCTTAAAACACTGGCTGAGTGAGTATTCTGCTAGAACACAGGCTGAGTGGGTATTATTTAAAAATAAAGTGAGTCCATAGTATTTAGAACACAGACTGAGTGAGTATTTTTTGAACAAAATCTGAGTCCACATTCTGTTAGAACAGAGGCTGAGTGAGTATTCCGTTAGAACACAGTCTGAGTGAGTATTCTTTAAAGACAGACTTAGTCCATATTCTGTTAGAGCACAGTCTGAGTGAGTAATTTTTGAACAAAATCTTAGTCCACATTCTGTTAGAACACAGGCTGAGTGAGTATTTTTTGAACTAAATCTGAGTCCACATTCTGTTAGAACACAGGCTGATTTAGTATTCTGTTAGAACACAGGCTAAGTGAGTGTTCTGTTAGAACACTGAACTGAGTGAGTATTCTTTAAACACAGACTGCGTCCAAATTCCGTTAGGACACAGACTGAGTTAGTAATTTTTGATCTGAATCCACATTCTGTTAGAACACAGGCTGAGTTAGTATTCTTTGAAAATAGTCTGAATCCATATTCTGGTAGAACACTGGCTGAGTGAGTATTCTTTGAAAATAATCTGAATGCATATTCTGGTATAACACTGGCTGAATGAGTATTCTTTGAAAATAATCTGAGTCAATATCCTGTTAGAACACTTGCTGAATTAGTATTTTGTTAAAACCCAGGCTGAGTGAGTATTCTGTTAGAACACAGGCTGAGTGCGTATTATTTAAAAATAAACTGAGTCCATATTCTGTAAGAACACAGGCTGAGTGAGTATTCTTTTAACAAAACTGAGTCCACATTCCGTTAGGACACTGGCTTATGAGTATTCTGTTAGAAAACAGGCTGAGTGAGTATTCTTTAAACATAGACTGAGTCCATATTATATCAGAACACAGGCTGAGTGAGTATACTGTTAGAACACAGGCTGAGTGAGTATTCTGGTAGAACAGAGGCTGAGTATTATGTTAGAACACAGGCTCAGTGTGCATTCTTTAAAAATAGACTTAGTCCATATTCTGTTAGAGCACAGGCTGAGTGAGTATTCTGTTAGAACACAGGCTGAGTGAGTGTTTTGTTAGAACACAGGCTGAGTGGTTATTATTTAAAAATAAACTGATTCCATATTCTGTTAGAACTCAGGCTGAGTATTCTTTTAACAAAATCTGAGTCCACATTCCCTTAGAACACAGGTTGAGTGAGTATTCTGTTAGAACACGGGCTGGGTGAGTATTCTCTTAGAACACAGGCTGAATGAGTATTATTTTAAAATAATCTGAACCCATATTCTGTTAGAACTCTCGCTGAGTGAGTATTCTGTTAGAATACAGGCTGAGTGAGTATTCTTTAAACATAGACTGAGTCCATATTCTGTTAGAAAACAGACTGAGTTAATAATTTTAGATGAGAATCTGAGTCAACATTCTGTTAAAACGCAGCTTGAGTGGGTAATATATGAAAGTAAACTGAGTCGATATTTTGTTCGAACACAGGCTGAGTGAATATTCTTTGAAAATAATCTGAATCCATATTCTCTTAAAACACTGACTGAGTGAGTATTCTGCTAGAACACAGGCTGAGTGGGTATTATTTAAAAATAAAGTGAGTCCATAGTATTTAGAACACAGACTGAGTGAGTATTTTTTGAACAAAATCTGAGTCCACATTCTGTTAGAACACAGGCTGAGTGAGTATTCCGTTAGAACACAGTCTGAGTGAGTATTCTTTAAAGACAGACTTAGTCCATATTCTGTTAGAGCACAGTCTGAGTGAGTAATTTTTGAACAAAATCTTAGTCCACATTCTGTTAGAACACAGGCTGAGTGAGTATTCCGTTAGAACACAGTCTGAGTGAGTATTCTTTAAACATAGACTGCGTCCAAATTCTGTTAGAACACAGACTGAGTTAGTAATTTTTGATCTGAATCCATATTCTGTTAGAACACAGGCTGAGTTAGTATTCTTTGATAATAATCTGACTCCATATTCTGGTATAACACTGGCTGAGTGAGTATGCTTTGAAAATAATCTGAGTCAATATCTTGTTAGAACACTTGCTGAGTTAGAATTTTGTTAAAACCCAGGCTCGGTGAGTATTTTGTTAGAACACAGGCTGAGTTTGTATTATGTAAAAATAAACTGAGTCCGTATTATTTAGAACACAGACTGAGTGAGTATTTTTTGTACAAAATCTGAGTCCACATTCTGTTAGAACACAGGCTGATTTAGTATTCTGTTAGAACACAGGCTAAGTGAGTGTTCTGTTAGAACACTGAACTGAGTGAGTATTCTTTAAACATAGACTGCGTCCAAATTCTGTTAGGACACAGACTGAGTTAGTAATTTTTGATCTGAATCCACATTCTGTTAGAACACAGGCTGAGTGCGTATTATTTAAAAATAAACTGAGTCCATATTCTGTAAGAACACAGGCTGAGTGAGTATTCTTTTAACAAAACTGAGTCCACATTCCGTTAGGACACTGGCTTATGAGTATTCTGTTAGAAAACAGGCTGAGTGAGTATTCTTTAAACATAGACTGAGTTCATATTATATCAGAACACAGGCTGAGTGAGTATACTGTTAGAACAAAGGCTGAGTGAGTATTCTGTTAGAACAGAGGCTGAGTATTATGTTAGAACACAGGCTCAGTGTGCATTCTTTAAAAATAGACTTAGTCCATATTCTGTTAGAGCACAGGCTGAGTGAGTATTCTGTTAGAACACAGGCTGAGTGAGTGTTCTGTTAGAACACAGGCTGAGTGGTTATTATTTAAAAATAAACTGATTCCATATTCTGTTAGAACTCAGGCTGAGTATTCTTTTAACAAAATCGGAGTCCACATTCCCTTAGAACACAGGTTGAGTGAGTATTCTGTTAGAACACGGGCTGGGTGAGTATTCTCTTAGAACACAGGCTGAATGAGTATTATTTTAAAATAATCTGAATCCATATTCTGGTAGAACTCTCGCTGAGTGAGTATTCTGTTAGAACACAGGCTGAGTGAGTATTCTTTAAACATAGACTGAGTCCATATTCTGTTAGAAAACAGACTGAGTTAGTAATTTTAGATGAGAATCTGAGTCAACATTCTGTTAAAACGCAGCTTGAGTGGGTAATATATAAAAGTAAACTGAGTCCATATATTGTTCGAACACAGGCTGAGTGAATATTCTTTGAAAATAATCTGAATCCATATTCTCTTAAAACACTGGCTGAGTGAGTATTCTGCTAGAACACAGGCTGAGTGGGTATTATTTAAAAATAAAGTGAGTCCATAGTATTTAGAACACAGACTGAGTGAGTATTTTTTGAACAAAATCTGAGTCCACATTCTGTTAGAACAGAGGCTGAGTGAGTATTCCGTTAGAACACAGTCTGAGTGAGTATTTTTTAAAGACAGGCTTAGTCCATATTCTGTTAGAGCACAGTCTGAGTGAGTAATTTTTGAACAAAATCTTAGTCCACATTCTGTTAGAACACAGGCTGAGTGAGTATTCCGTTAGAACACAGTCTGAGTGAGTATTCTTTAAAGACAGACTTAGTCCACATTCTGTTAGAACACAGGCTGAGTGAGTATTCCGTTAGAACACAGTCTGAGTGAGTATTCTTTAAACATAGACTGCGTCCAAATTCTGTTAGGTCACAGACTGAGTTAGTAATTTTTGATCTGAATCCATATTCTGTTAGAACACAGGCTTAGTTAGTATTCTTTGAAAATAATCTGAATCCATATTCTGGTAGAACACTGGCTGAGTGAGTATGCTTTGAAAATAATCTGAGTCAATATCTTGTTAGAACACTTGCTGAATTAGTATTTTGTTAAAACCCAGGCTCGGTGAGTATTTTGTTAGAACACAGGCTGAGTGCGTATTATTTAAAAATAAACTGAGTCCATATTCTGTAAGAACACAGGCTGAGTGAGTATTCTTTTAACAAAACTGAGTCCACATTCCGTTGGACACTGACTTATGAGTATTCTGTTAGAAAACAGGCTGAGTGAGTATTCTTTAAACATAGAGTGAGTCCATATTATATCAGAACACAGGCTGAGTGAGTATACTGTTAGAACACAGGCTGAGTGAGTATTCTGTTAGAACAGAGTCTGAGTATTATGTTAGAACACAGGCTCAGTGTGCATTCTTTAAAAATAGACTTAGTCCATATTCTGTTAGAGCACAGGCTGAGTGAGTATTCTGTTAGAACACAGGCTGAGTGAGTGTTCTGTTAGAACACAGGCTGCGTGGTTATTATTTAAAAGTAAACTGATTCCATATTATGTTAGAACTCAGGCTGAGTATTCTTTTAACACAATCTGAGTCCACATTCCCTTAGAACACAGGTTGAGTGAGTATTCTGTTAGAACACGGGCTGGGTGAGTATTCTCTTAGAACACAGGCTGAATGAGTATTATTTTAAAATAATCTGAATCCATATTCTGGTAGAACTCTCGCTGAGTGAGTATTCTGATAGAACACAGGCTGAGTGAGTATTCTTTAAACATAGACTGAGTCCATATTCTGTTAGAAAACAGACTGAGTTAGTAATTTTAGATGAGAATCTGACTCAACATTCTGTTAAAACGCAGCTTGAGTGGGTAATATATAAAAGTAAACTGAGTCCATATTTTGTTCGAACACAGGCTGAGTGAATATTCTTTGAAAATAATCTGAATCCATATTCTCTTAAAACACTGGCTGAGTGAGTATTCTGCTAGAACAGAGGCTGAGTGGGTATTATTTAAAAATAAAGTGAGTCCATAGTATTTAGAACACAGACTGAGTGAGTATTTTTTGAACAAAATCTGAGTCCACATTCTGTTAGAACAGAGGCTGAGTGAGTATCCCGTTAGAACACAGTCTGAGTGAGTATTCTTTAAAGACAGACTTAGTCCATATTCTGTTAGAGCACAGTCTGAGTGAGTAATTTTTGAACAAAATCTTAGTCCACATCATGTTAGAACACAGGCTGAGTGAGTATTCCGTTAGAACACAGTCTGAGTGAGTATTCTTTAAACATAGACTGCGTCCAAATTCTGTTAGAACACAGACTGAGTTAGTAACTTTTGATCTGAATCCATATTCTGTTAGAACACAGGCTGAGTTAGTATTTTTGAAAATAATCTGAATACATATTCTTTTAGAACACTGCCTGAGTGAGTATGCTTTGAAAATAATCTGAGTCAATATCTTGTTAGAACACTTGCTGAGTTAGTATTTTGTTAAAACCCAGGCTCGGTGAGTATTTTATTAGAACACAGGCTGAGTGCGTATTATTTCAAAATAAACTGAGTCCGTATTATTTAGAACACAGACTGAGTGAGTATTTTTTGAACAAAATCTGAGTCCACATTCTGTTAGAACACAGGCTGATTTAGTATTCTGTTAGAACACAGGCTAAGTGAGTGTTCTGTTAGAACACTGAACTGAGTGAGTATTCTTTAAACATAGACTGCGTCCAAATTCTGTTAGGACACAGACTGAGTTAGTAATTTTTGATCTAAATCCACATTCAGTTAGAACACAGGCTGAGTTAGTATTCTTTGAAAATAGTCTGAATCCATATTCTGGTAGAACAGTGGCTGAGTGAGTATTATTTGAAAATAATCTGAATGCATATTCTGGTATAACACTGGCTGAATGAGTATTCTTTGAAAATAATCTGAGTCAATATCCTGTTAGAACACTTGCTGAATTAGTATTTTGTTAAAACCCAGGCTGAGTGAGTATTCTGTTAGAACACAGGCTGAGTGCGTATTATTTAAAAATAAACTGAGTCCATATTCTGTAAGAACACAGGCTGAGTGAGTATTCTTTTAACAAAACTGAGTCCACATTCCGTTAGGACACTGGCTTATGAGTATTCTGTTAGAAAACAGGCTGAGTGAGTATTCTTTAAACATAGAGTGAGTCCATATTATATCAGAACACAGGCTGAGTGAGTATACTGTTAGAACACAGGCTGAGTGAGTATTCTGTTAGAACAGAGGCTGAGTATTATGTTAGAACACAGGCTCAGTGTGCATTCTTTAAAAATAGACTTAGTCCATATTTTGTTAGAGCACAGGCTGAGTGAGTATTCTGTTAGAACACAGGCTGAGTGAGTGTTCTGTTAGAACACAGGCTGAGTGGTTATTATTTAAAAATAAACTGATTCCATATTATGTTAGAACTCACGCTGAGTATTCTTTTAACACAATCGGAGTCCACATTCCCTTAGAACACAGGTTGAGTGAGTATTCTGTTAGAACACGGGCTGGGTGAGTATTCTCTTAGAACACAGGCTGAATGAGTATTATTTTAAAATAATCTGAATCCATATTCTGGTAGAACTCTCGCTGAGTGAGTATTCTGATAGAACACAGGCTGAGTGAGTATTCTTTAAACATAGACTGAGTCCATATTCTGTTAGAAAACAGACTGAGTTAGTAATTTTAGATGAGAATCTGACTCAACATTCTGTTAAAACGCAGCTTGAGTGGGTAATATATAAAAGTAAACTGAGTCCATATTTTGTTCGAACACAGGCTGAGTGAATATTCTTTGAAAATAATCTGAATCCATATTCTCTTAAAACACTGGCTGAGTGAGTATTCTGCTAGAACAGAGGCTGAGTGGGTATTATTTAAAAATAAAGTGAGTCCATAGTATTTAGAACACAGACTGAGTGTGTATTTTTTGAACAAAATCTGAGTTCACATTCTGTTAGAACAGAGGCTGAGTGAGTATTCCGTTAGAACACAGTCTGAGTGAGTATTCTTTAAAGACAGACTTAGTCCATATTCTGTTAGAGCACAGTCTGAGTGAGTAATTTTTGAACAAAATCTTAGTCCACATCATGTTAGAACACAGGCTGAGTGAGTATTCCGTTAGAACACAGTCTGAGTGAGTATTCTTTAAACATAGACTGCGTCCAAATTCTGTTAGAACACAGACTGAGTTAGTAACTTTTGATCTGAATCCATATTCTGTTAGAACACAGGCTGAGTTAGTATTTTTGAAAATAATCTGAATACATATTCTTTTAGAACACTGCCTGAGTGAGTATGCTTTGAAAATAATCTGAGTCAATATCTTGTTAGAACACTTGCTGAGTTAGTATTTTGTTAAAACCCAGGCTCGGTGAGTATTTTATTAGAACACAGGCTGAGTGCGTATTATTTCAAAATAAACTGAGTCCGTATTATTTAGAACACAGACTGAGTGAGTATTTTTTGAACAAAATCTGAGTCCACATTCTGTTAGAACACAGGCTGATTTAGTATTCTGTTAGAACACAGGCTAAGTGAGTGTTCTGTTAGAACACTGAACTGAGTGAGTATTCTTTAAACATAGACTGCGTCCAAATTCTGTTAGGACACAGACTGAGTTAGTAATTTTTGATCTAAATCCACATTCAGTTAGAACACAGGCTGAGTTAGTATTCTTTGAAAATAGTCTGAATCCATATTCTGGTAGAACAGTGGCTGAGTGAGTATTCTTTGAAAATAATCTGAATGCATATTCTGGTATAACACTGGCTGAATGAGTATTCTTTGAAAATAATCTGAGTCAATATCCTGTTAGAACACTTGCTGAATTAGTATTTTGTTAAAACCCAGGCTGAGTGAGTATTCTGTTAGAACACAGTCTGAGTGCGTATTATTTAAAAATAAACTGAGTCCATATTCTGTAAGAACACAGGCTGAGTGAGTATTCTTTTAACAAAACTGAGTCCACATTCCGTTAGGACACTGGCTTATGAGTATTCTGTTAGAAAACAGGCTGAGTGAGTATTCTTTAAACATAGACTGAGTCCATATTATATCAGAACCCAGGCTGAGTGAGTATACTGTTAGAACACAGGCTGAGTGAGTATTCTGTTAGAACAGAGGCTGAGTATTATGTTAGAACACAGGCTCAGTGTGCATTCTTTAAAAATAGACTTAGTCCATATTCTGTTAGAGCACAGGCTGAGTGAGTATTCTGTTAGAACACAGGCTGAGTGAGTGTTCTTTTAGAACACAGGCTGAGTGGTTATTATTTAAAAATAAACTGATTCCATATTCTGTTAGAACTCAGGCTGAGTATTCTTTTAACAAAATCGGAGTCCACATTCCCTTAGAACACAGGTTGTGTGAGTATTCTGTTAGAACACGGGCTGGGTGAGTATTCTCTTAGAACACAGGCTGAATGAGTATTATTTTAAAATAATCTGAATCCATATTCTGGTAGAACTCTCGCTGAGTGAGTATTCTGTTAGAACACAGGCTGAGTGAGTATTCTTTAAACATAGACTGAGTCCATATTCTGTTAGAAAACAGACTGAGTTAGTAATTTTAGATGAGAATCTGAGTCAATATTCTGTTAAAACGCAGCTTGATTGGGTAATATATAAAAGTAAACTGAGTCCATATTTTGTTCGAACACAGGCTGAGTGAATATTCTTTGAAAATAATCTGAATCCATATTCTCTTAAAACACTGGCTGAGTGAGTATTCTGTTAGAACACAGGCTGAGTGGGTATTATTTAAAAATGAAGTGAGTCCATAGTATTTAGAACACAGACTGAGTGAGTATTCTTTAAAGACAGACTTAGTCCATATTCTGTTAGAGCACAGTCTGAGTGAGTAATTTTTGAACAAAATCTTAGTCCACATTCTGTTAGAACACAGGCTGAGTGAGTATTCCGTTAGAACACAGTCTGAGTGAGTATTCTTTAAACATAGACTGCGTCCAAATTCTGTTAGAACACAGACTGAGTTAGTAACTTTTGATCTGAATCCATATTATGTTAGAACACAGGCTGAGTTAGTATTCTTTGAAAATAATCTGAATCCATATTCTGGTAGAACACTGGCTGAGTGAGTATGCTTTGAAAATAATCTGAGTCAATATCTTGTTAGAACACTTGCTGATTTAGTATTTTGTTAAAACCCAGGCTCGGTGAGTATTTTGTTAGAACACAGGCTGAGTGCGTATTATTTAAAAATAAACTGAGTCCGTATTATTTAGAACACAGACTGAGTGAGTATTTTTTGAACAAAATCTGAGTCCACATTCTGTTAGAACACAGGCTGATTTAGTATTCTGTTAGAACACAGGCTAAGTGAGTGTTCTGTTAGAACACTGAACTGAGTGAGAATTCTTTAAATATAGACGGCGTCCAAATTCTGATAGGACACAGATTGAGTTAGTAATTTTTGATCTGAATCCACATTCTGTTAGAACACAGGCTGAGTTAGTATTCTTTGAAAATAGTCTGAATCCATATTGTGGTAGAACACTGGTTGAGTGAGTATACTTTGAAAATAATCTGAATGCATATTCTGGTATAACACTGGCTGAATGAGTATTCTTTGAAAATAATCTGAGTCAATATCCTGTTAGAACACTTGCTGAATTAGTATTTTGTTAAAACCCAGGCTGAGTGAGTATTCTGTTAGAACACAGGCTGAGTGAGTATTATTTAAAAATAAACTGAGTCCACATTCTGTAAGAACACAGACTGAGTGAGTATTCTTTTAACAAAACTGAGTCCACATTCCGTTAGGACACTGGCTTATGAGTATTCTGTTAGAAAACAGGATGAGTGAGTATACTGTTAGAACACAGGCTGAGTGAGTATTCTGTTAGAACAGAGGCTGAGTATTTTGTTAGAACACAGGCTCAGTGTGCATTCTTTAAAAATAGACTTAGTCCATATTCTGTTAGAGCACAGGCTGAGTGAGTATTCTGTTAGAACACAGGCTGAGTGAGTGTTCTGTTAGAACACAGGCTGAGTGGTTATTATTTAAAAATAAACTGATTCCATATTCTGTTAGAACTCAGGTTGAGTATTCTTTTAACAAAATCGGAGTCCACATTCCCTTAGAACACAGGTTGAGTGAGTATTCTGTTAGAACACGGGCTGGGTGAGTATTCTCTTAGAACACAGGCTGAATGAGTATTATTTTAAAATAATCTGAATCCATATTCTGTTAGAACTCTCGCTGAGTGAGTATTCTGTTAGAACACAGGCTGAGTGAGTATTCTTTAAACATAGACTGAGTCCATATTCTGTTAGAAAACAGACTGAGATAGTAATTTTAGATGAGAATCTGAGTCAACATTCTGTTAAAACGCAGTTTGAGTGGGTAATATATAAAAGTAAACTGAGTCCATATTTTGTTCGAACACAGGCTGAGTGAATATTCTTTGAAAATAATCTGAATCCATATTCTCTTAAAACACTGGCTGAGTGAGTATTCTGTTAGAACACAGCCTGAGTGGGTATTATTTAAAAATGAAGTGAGTCCATAGTATTTAGAACACAGACTGAGTGAGTATTCTTTAAAGACAGACTTAGTCCATATTCTGTTAGAACACAGTCTGAGTGAGTAATTTTTGAACAAAATCTTAGTCCACATTCTGTTAGAACACAGGCTGAGTGAGTATTCCATTAGAACACAGTCTGAGTGAGTATTCTTTAAACATAGACTGCGTCCAAATTCTGTTAGAACACAGACTGAGTTAGTAATTTTTGATCTGAATCCATATTCTGTTAGAACACAGGCTGTGTTAGTATTCTTTGAAAATAATCTGAATCCATATTCTGGTAGAACACTGGCTGAGTGAGTATGCTTTGAAAATAATCTGAGTCAATATCTTGTTAGAACACTTGCTGAGTTAGTATTTTGTTAAAACCCAGGCTCGGTGAGTATTTTGTTAGAACACAGGCTGAGTGCGTATTATTTAAAAATAAGCTGAGTCCGTATTATTTAGAGCACAGACTGAGTGAGTATTTTTTGAACAAAATCTGAGTCCACATTCTGTTAGAACACAGGCTGATTTAGTATTCTGTTAGAACACAGGCTAAGTGAGTGTTCTGTTAGAACACTGAACTGAGTGAGTATTCTTTAAACATAGACTTCGTCCAAATTCTGTTAGGACACAGACTGAGTTAGTAATTTTTGATCTGAATCCACATTCTGTTAGAACACAGGTTGAGTTAGTATTCTTTGAAAATAATCTGAATCCATATTCTGGTGGAACACTGGCTGAGTGAGTATTCTTTGAAAATAATCTGAGTCAATATCCTGTTAGAACACTTGCTGAATTAGTATTTTGTTAAAACCCAGGCTGAGTGAGTATTCTGTTAGAACACAGGCTGAGTGCGTATTATTTAAAAATAAACTGAGTCCATATTCTGTAAGAACACAGGCTTAGTGAGTATTCTTTTAACAAAACTGAGTCCACATTCCGTTAGGACACTGGCTTATGAGTATTCTGTTAGAAAACAGGCTGAGTGAGTATTCTTTAAACATAGACTTAGTCCATATTATATCAGAACACAGGCTGAGTGAGTATACTGTTAGAACACAGGCTGAGTGAGTATTCTGGTAGAACACGGGCTGGGTGAGTATTCTCTTAGAACACAGGATGAATGAGTATTATTTTAAAGTAATCTGAATCCATATTCTGTTAGAACTCTCGCTGAGTGAGTATTCTGTTAGAACACAGGCTGAGTGAGTATTCTTTAAACATAGACTGAGTCCATATTCTGTTAGAAAACAGACTGAGTTAGTAATTTTAGATGAGAATCTGAGTCAACATTCTGTTAAAACGCAGCTTGAGTGGGTAATATATAAAAGTAAACTGAGTCCATGTTTTGTTCGAACACAGGATGAGTGAATATTCTTTGAAAATAATCTGAATCCATATTCTCTTAAAACACTGGCTGAGTGAGTATTCTGTTAGAACACAGGCTGAGTGGGTATTATTTAAAAATAAAGTGAGTCCATAGTATTTAGAACACAGACTGAGTATTCTTTAAAGACAGACTTAGTCCATATTCTGTTAGAGCACAGTCTGAGTGAGTAATTTTTGAACAAAATCTTAGTCTACATTCTGTTAGAACACAGGCTGAGTGAGTATTCCGTTAGAACACAGTCTGAGTGAGTATTCTTTAAACATAGACTGAGTCCATATTCTGTTAGAAAACAGACTGAGTTAGTAATTTTAGATGAGAATCTGAGTCAACATTCTGTTAAAACGCAGCTTGAGTGGGTAATATATAAAAGTAAACTGAGTCCATATTTTGTTCGAACACAGGCTGAGTGAATATTCTTTGAAAATAATCTGAATCCATATTCTCTTAAAACACTGGCTGAGTGAGTATTCTGCTAGAACACAGGCTGAGTGGGTATTATTTAAAAATAAAGTGAGTCCATAGTATTTAGAACACAGACTGAGTGAGTATTTTTTGAACAAAATCTGAGTCCACATTCTGTTAGAACAGAGGCTGAGTGAGTATTCCGTTAGAACACAGTCTGAGTGAGTATTCTTTAAAGACAGACTTAGTCCATATTCTGTTAGAGCACAGTCTGAGTGAGTAATTTTTGAACAAAATCTTAGTCCACATTCTGTTAGAACACAGGCTGAGTGAGTATTCCGTTAGAACACAGTCTGAGTGAGTATTCTTTAAACATAGACTGCGTCCAAATTCTGTTAGAACACAGACTGAGTTAGTAATTTTTGATCTGAATCCATATTCTGTTAGAACACAGGCTGAGTTAGTATTCTTTGATAATAATCTGACTCCATATTCTGGTATAACACTGGCTGAGTGAGTATGCTTTGAAAATAATCTGAGTCAATATCTTGTTATAACACTTGCTGAGTTAGTATTTTGTTAAAACCCAGGCTCGGTGAGTATTTTGTTAGAACACAGGCTGAGTGCGTATTATTTAAAAATAAACTGAGTCCGTATTATTTAGAACACAGACTGAGTGAGTATTTTTTGAACTAAATCTGAGTCCACATTCTGTTAGAACACAGGCTGAGTTAGTATTCTTTGAAAATAGTCTGAATCCATATTCTGGTAGAACACTGGCTGAGTGAGTATTCTTTGAAAATAATCTGAATGCATATTCTGGTATAACACTGGCTGAATGAGTATTCTTTGAAAATAATCTGAGTCAATATCCTGTTAGAACACTTGCTGAATTAGTATTTTGTTAAAACCCAGGCTGAGTGAGTATTCTGTTAGAACACAGGCTGAGTGCGTATTATTTAAAAATAAACTGAGTCCATATTCTGTAAGAACACAGGCTGAGTGAGTATTCTTTTAACAAAACTGAGTCCACATTCCGTTAGGACACTGGCTTATGAGTATTCTGTTAGAAAACAGGCTGAGTGAGTATTCTTTAAACATATACTGAGTCCATATTATATCAGAACACAGGCTGAGTGAGTATTCTGGTAGAACAGAGGCTGAGTATTATGTTAGAAGACAGGCTCAGTGTGCATTCTTTAAAAATAGACTTAGTCCATATTCTGTTAGAGCACAGGCTTAGTGAGTATTCTGTTAGAACACAGGCTGAGTGAGTGTTCTGTTAGAACACAGGCTGAGTGAGTGTTCTGTTAGAACACAGGCTGAGTGGTTATTATTTAAAAATAAACTGATTCCATATTCTGTTAGAACTCAGGCTGAGTATTCTTTTAACAAAATCTGAGTCCACATTCCCTTAGAACACAGGTTGAGTGAGTATTCTGTTAGAACACGGGCTGGGTGAGTATTCTCTTAGAACACAGGCTGAATGAGTATTATTTTAAAATAATCTGAACCCATATTCTGTTAGAACTCTCGCTGAGTGAGTGTTCTGTTAGAACACAGGCTGAGTGAATATTCTTTAAACATAGACTGAGTCCATATTCTGTTAGAAAACAGACTGAGTTAGTAATTTTAGATGAGAATCTGAGTCAACATTCTGTTAAAACGCAGCTTGAGTGGGTAATATATAAAAGTAAACTGAGTCCATATTTTGTTCGAACACAGGCTGAGTGAATATTCTTTGAAAATAATCTGAATCCATATTCTCTTAAAACACTGGCTGAGTGAGTATTCTGCTAGAACAGAGGCTGAGTGGGTATTATTTAAAAATAAAGTGAGTCCATAGTATTTAGAACACAGACTGAGTGAGTATTTTTTGAACAAAATCTGAGTCCACATTCTGTTAGAACAGAGGCTGAGTGAGTATTCCGTTAGAACACAGTCTGAGTGAGTATTCTTTAAAGACAGACTTAGTCCATATTCTGTTAGAGCACAGTCTGAGTGAGTAATTTTTGAACAAAATCTTAGTCCACATTCTGTTAGAACACAGGCTGAGTGAGTATTCCGTTAGAACACAGTCTGAGTGAGTATTCTTTAAACATAGACTGCGTCCAAATTCTGTTAGAACACAGACTGAGTTAGTAATTTTTGATCTGAATCCATATTCTGTTAGAACACAGGCTGAGTTAGTATTCTTTGATAATAATCTGACTCCATATTCTGGTATAACACTGGCTGAGTGAGTATGCTTTGAAAATAATCTGAGTCAATATCTTGTTAGAACACTTGCTGAGTTAGTATTTTGTTAAAACCCAGGCTCGGTGAGTATTTTGTTAGAACACAGGCTGAGTGCGTATTATTTAAAACTAAACTGAGTCCGTATTATTTAGAACACAGACTGAGTGAGTATTTTTTGAACTAAATCTGAGTCCACATTCTGTTAGAACACAGGCTGATTTAGTATTCTGTTAGAACACAGGCTAAGTGCGTGTTCTGTTAGAACACTGAACTGAGTGAGTATTCTTTAAACATAGACTGCGTCCAAATTCCGTTAGGATACAGACTGAGTTAGTAATTTTTGATCTGAATCCACATTCTGTTAGAACAAAGGCTGAGTTAGTATTCTTTGAAAATAGTCTGAATCCATATTCTGGTAGAACACTGGCTGAGTGAGTATTCTTTGAAAATAATCTGAATGCATATTCTGGTATAACACTGGCTGAATGAGTATTCTTTGAAAATAATCTGAGTCAATATCCTGTTAGAACACTTGCTGAATTAGTATTTTGTTAAAACCCAGGCTGAGTGAGTATTCTGTTAGAACACAGGCTGAGTGCGTATTATTTAAAAATAAACTGAGTCCATATTCTGTAAGAACACAGGCTGAGTGAGTATTCTTTTAACAAAACTGAGTCCACATTCCGTTAGGACACTGGCTTATGAGTATTCTGTTAGAAAACAGGCGGAGTGAGTATTCTTTAAACATAGACTGAGTCCATATTATATCAGAACCCAGGCTGAGTGAGTATACTGTTAGAACACAGGCTGAGTGAGTATTCTGTTAGAACAGAGGCTGAGTATTATGTTAGAACACAGTCTCAGTGTGCATTCTTTAAAAATAGACTTAGTCCATATTCTGTTAGAGCACAGGCTGAGTGAGTATTCTGTTAGAACACAGGCTGAGTGAGTGTTCTGTTAGAACACAGGCTGAGTGGTTATTATTTAAAAATAAACTGATTCCATATTCTGTTAGAACTCAGGCTGAGTATTCTTTTAACAAAATCTGAGTCCACATTCCCTTAGAACACAGGTTGAGTGAGTATTCTGTTAGAACACGGGCTGGGTGAGTATTCTCTTAGAACACAGGCTGAATGAGTATTATTTTAAAATAATCTGAACCCATATTCTGTTAGAACTCTCGCTGAGTGAGTATTCTGTTAGAACACAGGCTGAGTGAATATTCTTTAAACATAGACTGAGTCCATATTCTGTTAGAAAACAGACTGAGTTAGTAATTTTAGATGAGAATCTGAGTCAACATTCTGTTAAAACGCAGCTTGAGTGGGTAATATATAAAAGTAAACTGAGTCCATATTTTGTTCGAACACAGGCTGAGTGAATATTCTTTGAAAATAATCTGAATCCATATTCTCTTAAAACACTGGCTGAGTGAGTATTCTGCTAGAACACAGGCTGAGTGGGTATTATTTAAAAATAAAGTGAGTCCATAGTATTTAGAACACAGACTGAGTGAGTATTTTTTGAACAAAATCTGAGTCCACATTCTGTTAGAACAGAGGCTGAGTGAGTATTCCGTTATAACACAGTCTGAGTGAGTATTCTTTAAAGACAGACTTAGTCCATATTCTGTTAGAGCACAGTCTGAGTGAGTAATTTTTGAACAAAATCTTAGTCCACATTCTGTTAGAACACAGGCTGAGTGAGTATTCCGTTAGAACACAGTCTGAGTGAGTATTCTTTAAACATAGACTGCGTCCAAATTCTGTTAGAACACAGACTGAGTTAGTAATTTTTGATGTGAATCCATATTCTGTTAGAACACAGGCTGAGTTAGTATTCTTTGATAATAATCTGACTCCATATTCTGGTATAACACTGGCTGAGTGAGTATGCTTTGAAAATAATCTGAGTCAATATCTTGTTAGAACACTTGCTGAGTTAGTATTTTGTTAAAACCCAGGCTCGGTGAGTATTTTGTTAGAACACAGGCTGAGTGCGTATTATTTAAAAATAAACTGAGTCCGTATTATTTAGAACACAGACTGAGTGAGTATTTTTTGAACAAAATCTGAGTCCACATTCTGTTAGAACACAGGCTGATTTAGTATTCTGTTAGAACACAGGCTAAGTGCGTGTTCTGTTAGAACACTGAACTGAGTGAGTATTCTTTAAACATAGACTGCGTCCAAATTCCGTTAGGACACAGACTGAGTTAGTAATTTTTGATCTGAATCCACATTCTGTTAGAACACAGGCTGAGTTAGTATTCTTTGAAAATAGTCTGAATCCATATTCTGGTAGAACACTGGCTGAGTGAGTATTCTTTGAAAATAATCTGAATGCATATTCTGGTATAACACTGGCTGAATGAGTATTCTTTGAAAATAATCTGAGTCAAAATCCTGTTAGAACACTTGCTGAATTAGTATTTTGTTAAAACCCAGGCTGAGTGAGTATTCTGTTAGAACACAGGCTGAGTGCGTATTATTTAAAAATAAACTGAGTCCATATTCTGTAAGAACACAGGCTGAGTGAGTATTCTTTTAACAAAACTGAGTCCACATTCCGTTAGGACACTGGCTTATGAGTATTCTGTTAGAAAACAGGCGGAGTGAGTATTCTTTAAACATAGACTGAGTCCATATTATATCAGAACCCAGGCTGAGTGAGTATACTGTTAGAACACAGGCTGAGTGAGTATTCTGTTAGAACAGAGGCTGAGTATTATGTTAGAACACAGGCTCAGTGTGCATTCTTTAAAAATAGACTTAGTCCATATTCTGTTAGAGCACAGGCTGAGTGAGTATTCTGTTAGAACACAGGCTGAGTGAGTGTTCTGTTAGAACACGGGCTGAGTGGTTATTATTTAAAAATAAACTGATTCCATATTCTGTTAGAACTCAGGCTGAGTATTCTTTTAACAAAATCTGAGTCCACATTCCCTTAGAACACAGGTTGAGTGAGTATTCTGTTAGAACACGGGCTGGGTGAGTATTCTCTTAGAACACAGGCTGAATGAGTATTATTTTAAAATAATCTGAACCCATATTCTGTTAGAACTCTCGCTGAGTGAGTATTCTGTTAGAACACAGGCAGAGTGAATATTCTTTAAACATAGACTGAGTCCATATTCTGTTAGAAAACAGACTGAGTTAGTAATTTTAGATGAGAATCTGAGTCAACATTCTGTTAAAACGCAGCTTGAGTGGGTAATATATAAAAGTAAACTGAGTCCATATTTTGTTCGAACACAGGCTGAGTGAATATTCTTTGAAAATAATCTGAATCCATATTCTCTTAAAACACTGGCTGAGTGAGTATTCTGCTAGAACACAGGCTGAGTGGGTATTATTTAAAAATAAAGTGAGTCCATAGTATTTAGAAGACAGACTGAGTGAGTATTTTTTGAACAAAATCTGAGTCCACATTCTGTTAGAACAGAGGCTGAGTGAGTATTCCGTTAGAACACAGTCTGAGTGAGTATTCTTTAAAGACAGACTTAGTCCATATTCTGTTAGAGCACAGTCTGAGTGAGTAATTTTTGAACAAAATCTTAGTCCACATTCTGTTAGAACACAGGCTGAGTGAGTATTCCGTTAGAACACAGTCTGAGTGAGTATTCTTTAAACATAGACTGCGTCCAAATTCTGTTAGAACACAGAATGAGTTAGTAATTTTTGATCTGAATCCATATTCTGTTAGAACACAGGCTGAGTTAGTATTCTTTGATAATAATCTGACTCCATATTTTGGTATAACACTGGCTGAGTGAGTATGCTTTGAAAATAATCTGAGTCAATATCTTGTTAGAACACTTGCTGAGTTAGTATTTTGTTAAAACCCAGGCTCGGTGAGTATTTTGTTAGAACACAGGCTGAGTGCGTATTATTTAAAAAGAAACTGAGTCCGTATTATTTAGAACACAGACTGAGTGAGTATTTTTTGAACTAAATCTGAGTCCACATTCTGTTAGAACACAGGCTGATTTAGTATTCTGTTAGAACACAGGCTAAGTGCGTGTTCTGTTAGAACACTGAACTGAGTGAGTATTCTTTAAACATAGACTGCGTCCAAATTCCGTTAGGACACAGACTGAGTTAGTAATTTTTGATCTGAATCCACATTCTGTTAGAACACAGGCTGAGTTAGTATTCTTTTAACAAAACTGAGTCCACATTCCGTTAGGACACTGGCTTATGAGTATTCTGTTAGAAAAGAGGCGGAGTGAGTATTCTTTAAACATAGACTGAGTCCATATTATATCAGAAACCAGGCTGAGTGAGTATACTGTTAGAACACAGGCTGAGTGAGTATTCTGTTAGAACAGAGGCTGAGTATTATGTTAGAACACAGGCTCAGTGTGCATTCTTTAAAAATAGACTTAGTCCATATTCTGTTAGAGCACAGGCTGAGTGAGTATTCTGTTAGAACACAGGCTGAGTGAGTGTTCTGTTAGAACACAGGCTGAGTGGTTATTATTTAAAAATAAACTGATTCCATATTCTGTTAGAACTCAGGCTGAGTATTCTTTTAACAAAATCTGAGTCCACATTCCCTTAGAACACAGGTTGAGTGAGTATTCTGTTAGAACACGGGCTGGGTGAGTATTCTCTTAGAACACAGGCTGAATGAGTATTATTTTAAAATAATCTGAACCCATATTCTGTTAGAACTCTCGCTGAGTGAGTATTCTGTTAGAACACAGGCAGAGTGAATATTCTTTAAACATAGACTGAGTCCATATTCTGTTAGAAAACAGACTGAGTTAGTAATTTTAGATGAGAATCTGAGTCAACATTCTGTTAAAACGCAGCTTGAGTGGGTAATATATAAAAGTAAACTGAGTCCATATTTTGTTCGAACACAGGCTGAGTGAATATTCTTTGAAAATAATCTGAATCCATATTCTCTTAAAACACTGGCTGAGTGAGTATTCTGCTAGAACACAGGCTGAGTGGGTATTATTTAAAAATAAACTGAGTCCATATTCTGTAAGAACACAGGCTGAGTGAGTATTCTTTTAACAAAACTGAGTCCACATTCCGTTAGGACACTGGCTTATGAGTATTCTGTTAGAAAAGAGGCGGAGTGAGTATTCTTTAAACATAGACTGAGTCCATATTATATCAGAAACCAGGCTGAGTGAGTATACTGTTAGAACACAGGCTGAGTGAGTATTCTGTTAGAACAGAGGCTGAGTATTATGTTAGAACACAGGCTCAGTGTGCATTCTTTAAAAATAGACTTAGTCCATATTCTGTTAGAGCACAGGCTGAGTGAGTATTCTGTTAGAACACAGGCTGAGTGAGTGTTCTGTTAGAACACAGGCTGAGTGGTTATTATTTAAAAATAAACTGATTCCATATTCTGTTAGAACTCAGGCTGAGTATTCTTTTAACAAAATCTGAGTCCACATTCCCTTAGAACACAGGTTGAGTGAGTATTCTGTTAGAACACGGGCTGGGTGAGTATTCTCTTAGAACACAGGCTGAATGAGTATTATTTTAAAATAATCTGAACCCATATTCTGTTAGAACTCTCGCTGAGTGAGTATTCTGTTAGAACACAGGCAGAGTGAATATTCTTTAAACATAGACTGAGTCCATATTCTGTTAGAAAACAGACTGAGTTAGTAATTTTAGATGAGAATCTGAGTCAACATTCTGTTAAAACGCAGCTTGAGTGGGTAATATATAAAAGTAAACTGAGTCCATATTTTGTTCGAACACAGGCTGAGTGAATATTCTTTGAAAATAATCTGAATCCATATTCTCTTAAAACACTGGCTGAGTGAGTATTCTGCTAGAACACAGGCTGAGTGGGTATTATTTAAAAATAAACTGAGTCCATATTCTGTAAGAACACAGGCTGAGTGAGTATTCTTTTAACAAAACTGAGTCCACATTCCGTTAGGACACTGGCTTATGAGTATTCTGTTAGAAAAGAGGCGGAGTGAGTATTCTTTAAACATAGACTGAGTCCATATTATATCAGAAACCAGGCTGAGTGAGTATACTGTTAGAACACAGGCTGAGTGAGTATTCTGTTAGAACAGAGGCTGAGTATTATGTTAGAACACAGGCTCAGTGTGCATTCTTTAAAAATAGACTTAGTCCATATTCTGTTAGAGCACAGGCTGAGTGAGTATTCTGTTAGAACACAGGCTGAGTGCGTATTATTTAAAAATAAACTGAGTCCATATTCTGTAAGAACACAGGCTGAGTGAGTATTCTTTTAACAAAACTGAGTCCACATTCCGTTAGGACACTGGCTTATGAGTATTCTGTTAGAAAACAGGCGGAGTGAGTATTCTTTAAACATAGACTGAGTCCATATTATATCAGAACCCAGGCTGAGTGAGTATACTGTTAGAACACAGGCTGAGTGAGTATTCTGTTAGAACAGAGGCTGAGTATTATGTTAGAACACAGGCTCAGTGTGCATTCTTTAAAAATAGACTTAGTCCATATTCTGTTAGAGCACAGGCTGAGTGAGTATTCTGTTAGAACACAGGCTGAGTGAGTGTTCTGTTAGAACACGGGCTGAGTGGTTATTATTTAAAAATAAACTGATTCCATATTCTGTTAGAACTCAGGCTGAGTATTCTTTTAA
This sequence comes from Furipterus horrens, assembly GCF_987537825.1. Classification (NCBI taxonomy): domain Eukaryota; kingdom Metazoa; phylum Chordata; class Mammalia; order Chiroptera; family Furipteridae; genus Furipterus; species Furipterus horrens. The sequence continues at coordinate 260,997 of NW_028327197.1, read as the reverse complement.
CAAAATCTGAGTCCACATTCCCTTAGAACACAGGTTGAGTGAGTATTCTGTTAGAACACGGGCTGGGTGAGTATTCTCTTAGAACACAGGCTGAATGAGTATTATTTTAAAATAATCTGAACCCATATTCTGTTAGAACTCTCGCTGAGTGAGTATTCTGTTAGAACACAGGCAGAGTGAATATTCTTTAAACATAGACTGAGTCCATATTCTGTTAGAAAACAGACTGAGTTAGTAATTTTAGATGAGAATCTGAGTCAACATTCTGTTAAAACGCAGCTTGAGTGGGTAATATATAAAAGTAAACTGAGTCCATATTTTGTTCGAACACAGGCTGAGTGAATATTCTTTGAAAATAATCTGAATCCATATTCTCTTAAAACACTGGCTGAGTGAGTATTCTGCTAGAACACAGGCTGAGTGGGTATTATTTAAAAATAAAGTGAGTCCATAGTATTTAGAAGACAGACTGAGTGAGTATTTTTTGAACAAAATCTGAGTCCACATTCTGTTAGAACAGAGGCTGAGTGAGTATTCCGTTAGAACACAGTCTGAGTGAGTATTCTTTAAAGACAGACTTAGTCCATATTCTGTTAGAGCACAGTCTGAGTGAGTAATTTTTGAACAAAATCTTAGTCCACATTCTGTTAGAACACAGGCTGAGTGAGTATTCCGTTAGAACACAGTCTGAGTGAGTATTCTTTAAACATAGACTGCGTCCAAATTCTGTTAGAACACAGAATGAGTTAGTAATTTTTGATCTGAATCCATATTCTGTTAGAACACAGGCTGAGTTAGTATTCTTTGATAATAATCTGACTCCATATTTTGGTATAACACTGGCTGAGTGAGTATGCTTTGAAAATAATCTGAGTCAATATCTTGTTAGAACACTTGCTGAGTTAGTATTTTGTTAAAACCCAGGCTCGGTGAGTATTTTGTTAGAACACAGGCTGAGTGCGTATTATTTAAAAAGAAACTGAGTCCGTATTATTTAGAACACAGACTGAGTGAGTATTTTTTGAACTAAATCTGAGTCCACATTCTGTTAGAACACAGGCTGATTTAGTATTCTGTTAGAACACAGGCTAAGTGCGTGTTCTGTTAGAACACTGAACTGAGTGAGTATTCTTTAAACATAGACTGCGTCCAAATTCCGTTAGGACACAGACTGAGTTAGTAATTTTTGATCTGAATCCACATTCTGTTAGAACACAGGCTGAGTTAGTATTCTTTTAACAAAACTGAGTCCACATTCCGTTAGGACACTGGCTTATGAGTATTCTGTTAGAAAAGAGGCGGAGTGAGTATTCTTTAAACATAGACTGAGTCCATATTATATCAGAAACCAGGCTGAGTGAGTATACTGTTAGAACACAGGCTGAGTGAGTATTCTGTTAGAACAGAGGCTGAGTATTATGTTAGAACACAGGCTCAGTGTGCATTCTTTAAAAATAGACTTAGTCCATATTCTGTTAGAGCACAGGCTGAGTGAGTATTCTGTTAGAACACAGGCTGAGTGAGTGTTCTGTTAGAACACAGGCTGAGTGGTTATTATTTAAAAATAAACTGATTCCATATTCTGTTAGAACTCAGGCTGAGTATTCTTTTAACAAAATCTGAGTCCACATTCCCTTAGAACACAGGTTGAGTGAGTATTCTGTTAGAACACGGGCTGGGTGAGTATTCTCTTAGAACACAGGCTGAATGAGTATTATTTTAAAATAATCTGAACCCATATTCTGTTAGAACTCTCGCTGAGTGAGTATTCTGTTAGAACACAGGCAGAGTGAATATTCTTTAAACATAGACTGAGTCCATATTCTGTTAGAAAACAGACTGAGTTAGTAATTTTAGATGAGAATCTGAGTCAACATTCTGTTAAAACGCAGCTTGAGTGGGTAATATATAAAAGTAAACTGAGTCCATATTTTGTTCGAACACAGGCTGAGTGAATATTCTTTGAAAATAATCTGAATCCATATTCTCTTAAAACACTGGCTGAGTGAGTATTCTGCTAGAACACAGGCTGAGTGGGTATTATTTAAAAATAAACTGAGTCCATATTCTGTAAGAACACAGGCTGAGTGAGTATTCTTTTAACAAAACTGAGTCCACATTCCGTTAGGACACTGGCTTATGAGTATTCTGTTAGAAAAGAGGCGGAGTGAGTATTCTTTAAACATAGACTGAGTCCATATTATATCAGAAACCAGGCTGAGTGAGTATACTGTTAGAACACAGGCTGAGTGAGTATTCTGTTAGAACAGAGGCTGAGTATTATGTTAGAACACAGGCTCAGTGTGCATTCTTTAAAAATAGACTTAGTCCATATTCTGTTAGAGCACAGGCTGAGTGAGTATTCTGTTAGAACACAGGCTGAGTGAGTGTTCTGTTAGAACACAGGCTGAGTGGTTATTATTTAAAAATAAACTGATTCCATATTCTGTTAGAACTCAGGCTGAGTATTCTTTTAACAAAATCTGAGTCCACATTCCCTTAGAACACAGGTTGAGTGAGTATTCTGTTAGAACACGGGCTGGGTGAGTATTCTCTTAGAACACAGGCTGAATGAGTATTATTTTAAAATAATCTGAACCCATATTCTGTTAGAACTCTCGCTGAGTGAGTATTCTGTTAGAACACAGGCAGAGTGAATATTCTTTAAACATAGACTGAGTCCATATTCTGTTAGAAAACAGACTGAGTTAGTAATTTTAGATGAGAATCTGAGTCAACATTCTGTTAAAACGCAGCTTGAGTGGGTAATATATAAAAGTAAACTGAGTCCATATTTTGTTCGAACACAGGCTGAGTGAATATTCTTTGAAAATAATCTGAATCCATATTCTCTTAAAACACTGGCTGAGTGAGTATTCTGCTAGAACACAGGCTGAGTGGGTATTATTTAAAAATAAACTGAGTCCATATTCTGTAAGAACACAGGCTGAGTGAGTATTCTTTTAACAAAACTGAGTCCACATTCCGTTAGGACACTGGCTTATGAGTATTCTGTTAGAAAAGAGGCGGAGTGAGTATTCTTTAAACATAGACTGAGTCCATATTATATCAGAAACCAGGCTGAGTGAGTATACTGTTAGAACACAGGCTGAGTGAGTATTCTGTTAGAACAGAGGCTGAGTATTATGTTAGAACACAGGCTCAGTGTGCATTCTTTAAAAATAGACTTAGTCCATATTCTGTTAGAGCACAGGCTGAGTGAGTATTCTGTTAGAACACAGGCTGAGTGAGTGTTCTGTTAGAACACAGGCTGAGTGGTTATTATTTAAAAATAAACTGATTCCATATTCTGTTAGAACTCAGGCTGAGTATTCTTTTAACAAAATCTGAGTCCACATTCCCTTAGAACACAGGTTGAGTGAGTATTCTGTTAGAACACGGGCTGGGTGAGTATTCTCTTAGAACACAGGCTGAATGAGTATTATTTTAAAATAATCTGAACCCATATTCTGTTAGAACTCTCGCTGAGTGAGTATTCTGTTAGAACACAGGCAGAGTGAATATTCTTTAAACATAGACTGAGTCCATATTCTGTTAGAAAACAGACTGAGTTAGTAATTTTAGATGAGAATCTGAGTCAACATTCTGTTAAAACGCAGCTTGAGTGGGTAATATATAAAAGTAAACTGAGTCCATATTTTGTTCGAACACAGGCTGAGTGAATATTCTTTGAAAATAATCTGAATCCATATTCTCTTAAAACACTGGCTGAGTGAGTATTCTGCTAGAACACAGGCTGAGTGGGTATTATTTAAAAATAAAGTGAGTCCATAGTATTTAGAACACAGACTGAGTGAGTATTTTTTGAACAAAATCTGAGTCCACATTCTGTTAGAACAGAGGCTGAGTGAGTATTCCGTTAGAACACAGTCTGAGTGAGTATTCTTTAAAGACAGACTTAGTCCATATTCTGTTAGAGCACAGTCTGAGTGAGTAATTTTTGAACAAAATCTTAGTCCACATTCTGTTAGAACACAGGCTGAGTGAGTATTCCGTTAGAACACAGTCTGAGTGAGTATTCTTTAAACATAGACTGCGTCCAAATTCTGTTAGAACACAGAATGAGTTAGTAATTTTTGATGTGAATCCATATTCTGTTAGAACACAGGCTGAGTTAGTATTCTTTGATAATAATCTGACTCCATATTTTGGTATAACACTGGCTGAGTGAGTATGCTTTGAAAATAATCTGAGTCAATATCTTGTTAGAACACTTGCTGAGTTAGTATTTTGTTAAAACCCAGGCTCGGTGCGTATTTTGTTAGAACACAGGCTGAGTGCGTATTATTTAAAAATAAACTGAGTCCGTATTATTTAGAACACAGACTGAGTGAGTATTTTTTGAACTAAATCTGAGTCCACATTCTGTTAGAACACAGGCTGATTTAGTATTCTGTTAGAACACAGGCTAAGTGCGTGTTCTGTTAGAACACTGAACTGAGTGAGTATTCTTTAAACATAGACTGCGTCCAAATTCCGTTAGGACACAGACTGAGTTAGTAATTTTTGATCTGAATCCACATTCTGTTAGAACACAGGCTGAGTTAGTATTCTTTGAAAATAGTCTGAATCCATATTCTGGTAGAACTCTCGCTGAGTGAGTATTCTGTTAGAACACAGGCTGAGTGCGTATTATTTAAAAATAAACTGAGTCCATATTCTGTAAGAACACAGGCTGAGTGAGTATTCTTTTAACAAAACTGAGTCCACATTCCGTTAGGACACTGGCTTATGAGTATTCTGTTAGAAAACAGGCTGAGTGAGTATTCTTTAAACATAGACTGAGTCCATATTATATCAGAACACAGGCTGAGTGAGTATACTGTTAGAACACAGGCTGAGTGAGTATTCTGGTAGAACAGAGGCTGAATATTATGTTAGAACACAGGCTCAGTGTGCATTCTTTAAAAATAGACTTAGTCCATATTCTGTTAGAGCACAGGCTGAGTGAGTATTCTGTTAGAACTCAGGCTGAGTGAGTGTTCTGTTAGAACACAGGCTGAGTGGTTATTATTTAAAAATAAACTGATTCCATATTCTGTTAGAACTCAGGCTGAGTATTCTTTTAACAAAATCTGAGTCCACATTCCCTTAGAACACAGGTTGAGTGAGTATTCTGTTAGAACACGGGCTGGGTGAGTATTCTCTTAGAACACAGGCTGAATGAGTATTATTTTAAAATAATCTGAACCCATATTCTGTTAGAACTCTCGCTGAGTGAGTATTCTGTTAGAACACAGGCAGAGTGAATATTCTTTAAACATAGACTGAGTCCATATTCTGTTAGAAAACAGACTGAGTTAGTAATTTTAGATGAGAATCTGAGTCAACATTCTGTTAAAACGCAGCTTGAGTGGGTAATATATAAAAGTAAACTGAGTCCATATTTTGTTCGAACACAGGCTGAGTGAATATTCTTTGAAAATAATCTGAATCCATATTCTCTTAAAACACTGGCTGAGTGAGTATTCTGCTAGAACACAGGCTGAGTGGGTATTATTTAAAAATAAAGTGAGTCCATAGTATTTAGAAGACAGACTGAGTGAGTATTTTTTGAACAAAATCTGAGTCCACATTCTGTTAGAACAGAGGCTGAGTGAGTATTCCGTTAGAACACAGTCTGAGTGAGTATTCTTTAAAGACAGACTTAGTCCATATTCTGTTAGAGCACAGTCTGAGTGAGTAATTTTTGAACAAAATCTTAGTCCACATTCTGTTAGAACACAGGCTGAGTGAGTATTCCGTTAGAACACAGTCTGAGTGAGTATTCTTTAAACATAGACTGCGTCCAAATTCTGTTAGAACACAGAATGAGTTAGTAATTTTTGATCTGAATCCATATTCTGTTAGAACACAGGCTGAGTTAGTATTCTTTGATAATAATCTGACTCCATATTTTGGTATAACACTGGCTGAGTGAGTATGCTTTGAAAATAATCTGAGTCAATATCTTGTTAGAACACTTGCTGAGTTAGTATTTTGTTAAAACCCAGGCTCGGTGAGTATTTTGTTAGAACACAGGCTGAGTGCGTATTATTTAAAAAGAAACTGAGTCCGTATTATTTAGAACACAGACTGAGTGAGTATTTTTTGAACTAAATCTGAGTCCACATTCTGTTAGAACACAGGCTGATTTAGTATTCTGTTAGAACACAGGCTAAGTGCGTGTTCTGTTAGAACACTGAACTGAGTGAGTATTCTTTAAACATAGACTGCGTCCAAATTCCGTTAGGACACAGACTGAGTTAGTAATTTTTGATCTGAATCCACATTCTGTTAGAACACAGGCTGAGTTAGTATTCTTTTAACAAAACTGAGTCCACATTCCGTTAGGACACTGGCTTATGAGTATTCTGTTAGAAAAGAGGCGGAGTGAGTATTCTTTAAACATAGACTGAGTCCATATTATATCAGAAACCAGGCTGAGTGAGTATACTGTTAGAACACAGGCTGAGTGAGTATTCTGTTAGAACAGAGGCTGAGTATTATGTTAGAACACAGGCTCAGTGTGCATTCTTTAAAAATAGACTTAGTCCATATTCTGTTAGAGCACAGGCTGAGTGAGTATTCTGTTAGAACACAGGCTGAGTGAGTGTTCTGTTAGAACACAGGCTGAGTGGTTATTATTTAAAAATAAACTGATTCCATATTCTGTTAGAACTCAGGCTGAGTATTCTTTTAACAAAATCTGAGTCCACATTCCCTTAGAACACAGGTTGAGTGAGTATTCTGTTAGAACACGGGCTGGGTGAGTATTCTCTTAGAACACAGGCTGAATGAGTATTATTTTAAAATAATCTGAACCCATATTCTGTTAGAACTCTCGCTGAGTGAGTATTCTGTTAGAACACAGGCAGAGTGAATATTCTTTAAACATAGACTGAGTCCATATTCTGTTAGAAAACAGACTGAGTTAGTAATTTTAGATGAGAATCTGAGTCAACATTCTGTTAAAACGCAGCTTGAGTGGGTAATATATAAAAGTAAACTGAGTCCATATTTTGTTCGAACACAGGCTGAGTGAATATTCTTTGAAAATAATCTGAATCCATATTCTCTTAAAACACTGGCTGAGTGAGTATTCTGCTAGAACACAGGCTGAGTGGGTATTATTTAAAAATAAACTGAGTCCATATTCTGTAAGAACACAGGCTGAGTGAGTATTCTTTTAACAAAACTGAGTCCACATTCCGTTAGGACACTGGCTTATGAGTATTCTGTTAGAAAAGAGGCGGAGTGAGTATTCTTTAAACATAGACTGAGTCCATATTATATCAGAAACCAGGCTGAGTGAGTATACTGTTAGAACACAGGCTGAGTGAGTATTCTGTTAGAACAGAGGCTGAGTATTATGTTAGAACACAGGCTCAGTGTGCATTCTTTAAAAATAGACTTAGTCCATATTCTGTTAGAGCACAGGCTGAGTGAGTATTCTGTTAGAACACAGGCTGAGTGAGTGTTCTGTTAGAACACAGGCTGAGTGGTTATTATTTAAAAATAAACTGATTCCATATTCTGTTAGAACTCAGGCTGAGTATTCTTTTAACAAAATCTGAGTCCACATTCCCTTAGAACACAGGTTGAGTGAGTATTCTGTTAGAACACGGGCTGGGTGAGTATTCTCTTAGAACACAGGCTGAATGAGTATTATTTTAAAATAATCTGAACCCATATTCTGTTAGAACTCTCGCTGAGTGAGTATTCTGTTAGAACACAGGCAGAGTGAATATTCTTTAAACATAGACTGAGTCCATATTCTGTTAGAAAACAGACTGAGTTAGTAATTTTAGATGAGAATCTGAGTCAACATTCTGTTAAAACGCAGCTTGAGTGGGTAATATATAAAAGTAAACTGAGTCCATATTTTGTTCGAACACAGGCTGAGTGAATATTCTTTGAAAATAATCTGAATCCATATTCTCTTAAAACACTGGCTGAGTGAGTATTCTGCTAGAACACAGGCTGAGTGGGTATTATTTAAAAATAAACTGAGTCCATATTCTGTAAGAACACAGGCTGAGTGAGTATTCTTTTAACAAAACTGAGTCCACATTCCGTTAGGACACTGGCTTATGAGTATTCTGTTAGAAAAGAGGCGGAGTGAGTATTCTTTAAACATAGACTGAGTCCATATTATATCAGAAACCAGGCTGAGTGAGTATACTGTTAGAACACAGGCTGAGTGAGTATTCTGTTAGAACAGAGGCTGAGTATTATGTTAGAACACAGGCTCAGTGTGCATTCTTTAAAAATAGACTTAGTCCATATTCTGTTAGAGCACAGGCTGAGTGAGTATTCTGTTAGAACACAGGCTGAGTGAGTGTTCTGTTAGAACACAGGCTGAGTGGTTATTATTTAAAAATAAACTGATTCCATATTCTGTTAGAACTCAGGCTGAGTATTCTTTTAACAAAATCTGAGTCCACATTCCCTTAGAACACAGGTTGAGTGAGTATTCTGTTAGAACACGGGCTGGGTGAGTATTCTCTTAGAACACAGGCTGAATGAGTATTATTTTAAAATAATCTGAACCCATATTCTGTTAGAACTCTCGCTGAGTGAGTATTCTGTTAGAACACAGGCAGAGTGAATATTCTTTAAACATAGACTGAGTCCATATTCTGTTAGAAAACAGACTGAGTTAGTAATTTTAGATGAGAATCTGAGTCAACATTCTGTTAAAACGCAGCTTGAGTGGGTAATATATAAAAGTAAACTGAGTCCATATTTTGTTCGAACACAGGCTGAGTGAATATTCTTTGAAAATAATCTGAATCCATATTCTCTTAAAACACTGGCTGAGTGAGTATTCTGCTAGAACACAGGCTGAGTGGGTATTATTTAAAAATAAAGTGAGTCCATAGTATTTAGAACACAGACTGAGTGAGTATTTTTTGAACAAAATCTGAGTCCACATTCTGTTAGAACAGAGGCTGAGTGAGTATTCCGTTAGAACACAGTCTGAGTGAGTATTCTTTAAAGACAGACTTAGTCCATATTCTGTTAGAGCACAGTCTGAGTGAGTAATTTTTGAACAAAATCTTAGTCCACATTCTGTTAGAACACAGGCTGAGTGAGTATTCCGTTAGAACACAGTCTGAGTGAGTATTCTTTAAACATAGACTGCGTCCAAATTCTGTTAGAACACAGAATGAGTTAGTAATTTTTGATGTGAATCCATATTCTGTTAGAACACAGGCTGAGTTAGTATTCTTTGATAATAATCTGACTCCATATTTTGGTATAACACTGGCTGAGTGAGTATGCTTTGAAAATAATCTGAGTCAATATCTTGTTAGAACACTTGCTGAGTTAGTATTTTGTTAAAACCCAGGCTCGGTGCGTATTTTGTTAGAACACAGGCTGAGTGCGTATTATTTAAAAATAAACTGAGTCCGTATTATTTAGAACACAGACTGAGTGAGTATTTTTTGAACTAAATCTGAGTCCACATTCTGTTAGAACACAGGCTGATTTAGTATTCTGTTAGAACACAGGCTAAGTGCGTGTTCTGTTAGAACACTGAACTGAGTGAGTATTCTTTAAACATAGACTGCGTCCAAATTCCGTTAGGACACAGACTGAGTTAGTAATTTTTGATCTGAATCCACATTCTGTTAGAACACAGGCTGAGTTAGTATTCTTTGAAAATAGTCTGAATCCATATTCTGGTAGAACTCTCGCTGAGTGAGTATTCTGTTAGAACACAGGCTGAGTGCGTATTATTTAAAAATAAACTGAGTCCATATTCTGTAAGAACACAGGCTGAGTGAGTATTCTTTTAACAAAACTGAGTCCACATTCCGTTAGGACACTGGCTTATGAGTATTCTGTTAGAAAACAGGCTGAGTGAGTATTCTTTAAACATAGACTGAGTCCATATTATATCAGAACACAGGCTGAGTGAGTATACTGTTAGAACACAGGCTGAGTGAGTATTCTGGTAGAACAGAGGCTGAATATTATGTTAGAACACAGGCTCAGTGTGCATTCTTTAAAAATAGACTTAGTCCATATTCTGTTAGAGCACAGGCTGAGTGAGTATTCTGTTAGAACTCAGGCTGAGTGAGTGTTCTGTTAGAACACAGGCTGAGTGGTTATTATTTAAAAATAAACTGATTCCATATTCTGTTAGAACTCAGGCTGAGTATTCTTTTAACAAAATCTGAGTCCACATTCCCTTAGAACACAGGTTGAGTGAGTATTCTGTTAGAACACGGGCTGGGTGAGTATTCTCTTAGAACACAGGCTGAATGAGTATTATTTTAAAATAATCTGAACCCATATTCTGTTAGAACTCTCGCTGAGTGAGTATTCTGTTAGAACACAGGCTGAGTGAATATTCTTTAAACATAGACTGAGTCCATATTCTGTTAGAAAACAGACTGAGTTAGTAATTTTAGATGAGAATCTGAGTCAACATTCTGTTAAAACGCAGCTTGAGTGGGTAATATATAAAAGTAAACTGAGTCCATATTTTGTTCGAACACAGGCTGAGTGAATATTCTTTGAAAATAATCTGAATCCATATTCACTTAAAACACTGGCTGAGTGGGTATTATGTTAGAACACAGGCTGAGTGGGTATTATTTAAAAATAAAGTGAGTCCATAGTATTTAGAACACAGACTGAGTGAGTATTTTTTGAACAAAATCTGAGTCCACATTCTGTTAGAACAGAGGCTGAGTGAGTATTCCGTTAGAACACAGTCTGAGTGAGTATTCTTTAAAGACAGACTTAGTCCATATTCTGTTAGAGCACAGTCTGAGTGAGTAATTTTTGAACAAAATCTTAGTCCACATTCTGTTAGAACACAGGCTGAGTGAGTATTCCGTTAGAACACAGTCTGAGTGAGTATTCTTTAAACATAGACTGCGTCCAAATTCTGTTAGAACACAGACTGAGTTAGTAATTTTTGATCTGAATCCATATTCTGTTAGAACACAGGCTGAGTTAGTATTCTTTGATAATAATCTGACTCCATATTCTGGTATAACACTGGCTGAGTGAGTATGCTTTGAAAATAATCTGAGTCAATATCTTGTTAGAACACTTGCTGAGTTAGTATTTTGTTAAAACCCAGGCTCGGTGAGTATTTTGTTAGAACACAGGCTGAGTGCGTATTATTTAAAAATAAACTGAGTCCGTATTATTTAGAACACAGACTGAGTGAGTATTTTTTGAACTAAATCTGAGTCCACATTCTGTTAGAACACAGGCTGATTTAGTATTCTGTTAGAACACAGGCTAAGTGCGTGTTCTGTTAGAACACTGAACTGAGTGAGTATTCTTTAAACATAGACTGCGTCCAAATTCCGTTAGGACACAGACTGAGTTAGTAATTTTTGATCTGAATCCACATTCTGTTAGAACACAGGCTGAGTTAGTATTCTTTGAAAATAGTCTGAATCCATATTCTGGTAGAACACTGGCTGAGTGAGTATTCTTTGAAAATAATCTGAATGCATATTCTGGTATAACACTGGCTGAATGAGTATTCTTTGAAAATAATCTGAGTCAATATCCTGTTAGAACACTTGCTGAATTAGTATTTTGTTAAAACCCAGGCTGAGTGAGTATTCTGTTAGAACACAGGCTGAGTGCGTATTATTTAAAAATAAACTGAGTCCATATTCTGTAAGAACACAGGCTGAGTGAGTATTCTTTTAACAAAACTGAGTCCACATTCCGTTAGGACACTGGCTTATGAGTATTCTGTTAGAAAAGAGGCGGAGTGAGTATTCTTTAAACATAGACTGAGTCCATATTATATCAGAAACCAGGCTGAGTGAGTATACTGTTAGAACACAGGCTGAGTGAGTATTCTGTTAGAACAGAGGCTGAGTATTATGTTAGAACACAGGCTCAGTGTGCATTCTTTAAAAATAGACTTAGTCCATATTCTGTTAGAGCACAGGCTGAGTGAGTATTCTGTTAGAACACAGGCTGAGTGAGTGTTCTGTTAGAACACAGGCTGAGTGGTTATTATTTAAAAATAAACTGATTCCATATTCTGTTAGAACTCAGGCTGAGTATTCTTTTAACAAAATCTGAGTCCACATTCCCTTAGAACACAGGTTGAGTGAGTATTCTGTTAGAACACGGGCTGGGTGAGTATTCTCTTAGAACACAGGCTGAATGAGTATTATTTTAAAATAATCTGAACCCATATTCTGTTAGAACTATCGCTGAGTGAGTATTCTGTTAGAACACAGGCAGAGTGAATATTCTTTAAACATAGACTGAGTCCATATTCTGTTAGAAAACAGACTGAGTTAGTAATTTTAGATGAGAATCTGAGTCAACATTCTGTTAAAACGCAGATTGAGTGGGTAATATATAAAAGTAAACTGAGTCCATATTTTGTTCGAACACAGGCTGAGTGAATATTCTTTGAAAATAATCTGAATCCATATTCTCTTAAAACACTGGCTGAGTGAGTATTCTGCTAGAACACAGGCTGAGTGGGTATTATTTAAAAATAAAGTGAGTCCATAGTATTTAGAAGACAGACTGAGTGAGTATTTTTTGAACAAAATCTGAGTCCACATTCTGTTAGAACAGAGGCTGAGTGAGTATTCCGTTAGAACACAGTCTGAGTGAGTATTCTTTAAAGACAGACTTAGTCCATATTCTGTTAGAGCACAGTCTGAGTGAGTAATTTTTGAACAAAATCTTAGTCCACATTCTGTTAGAACACAGGCTGAGTGAGTATTCCGTTAGAACACAGTCTGAGTGAGTATTCTTTAAACATAGACTGCGTCCAAATTCTGTTAGAACACAGAATGAGTTAGTAATTTTTGATCTGAATCCATATTCTGTTAGAACACAGGCTGAGTTAGTATTCTTTGATAATAATCTGACTCCATATTTTGGTATAACACTGGCTGAGTGAGTATGCTTTGAAAATAATCTGAGTCAATATCTTGTTAGAACACTTGCTGAGTTAGTATTTTGTTAAAACCCAGGCTCGGTGAGTATTTTGTTAGAACACAGGCTGAGTGCGTATTATTTAAAAATAAACTGAGTCCGTATTATTTAGAACACAGACTGAGTGAGTATTTTTTGAACTAAATCTGAGTCCACATTCTGTTAGAACACAGGCTGATTTAGTATTCTGTTAGAACACAGGCTAAGTGCGTGTTCTGTTAGAACACTGAACTGAGTGAGTATTCTTTAAACATAGACTGCGTCCAAATTCCGTTAGGACACAGACTGAGTTAGTAATTTTTGATCTGAATCCACATTCTGTTAGAACACAGGCTGAGTTAGTATTCTTTGAAAATAGTCTGAATCCATATTCTGGTAGAACTCTCGCTGAGTGAGTATTCTGTTAGAACACAGGCTGAGTGCGTATTATTTAAAAATAAACTGAGTCCATATTCTGTAAGAACACAGGCTGAGTGAGTATTCTTTTAACAAAACTGAGTCCACATTCCGTTAGGACACTGGCTTATGAGTATTCTGTTAGAAAACAGGCTGAGTGAGTATTCTTTAAACATAGACTGAGTCCATATTATATCAGAACACAGGCTGAGTGAGTATACTGTTAGAACACAGGCTGAGTGAGTATTCTGGTAGAACAGAGGCTGAATATTATGTTAGAACACAGGCTCAGTGTGCATTCTTTAAAAATAGACTTAGTCCATATTCTGTTAGAGCACAGGCTGAGTGAGTATTCTGTTAGAACTCAGGCTGAGTGAGTGTTCTGTTAGAACACAGGCTGAGTGGTTATTATTTAAAAATAAACTGATTCCATATTCTGTTAGAACTCAGGCTGAGTATTCTTTTAACAAAATCTGAGTCCACATTCCCTTAGAACACAGGTTGAGTGAGTATTCTGTTAGAACACGGGCTGGGTGAGTATTCTCTTAGAACACAGGCTGAATGAGTATTATTTTAAAATAATCTGAACCCATATTCTGTTAGAACTCTCGCTGAGTGAGTATTCTGTTAGAACACAGGCTGAGTGAATATTCTTTAAACATAGACTGAGTCCATATTCTGTTAGAAAACAGACTGAGTTAGTAATTTTAGATGAGAATCTGAGTCAACATTCTGTTAAAACGCAGCTTGAGTGGGTAATATATAAAAGTAAACTGAGTCCATATTTTGTTCGAACACAGGCTGAGTGAATATTCTTTGAAAATAATCTGAATCCATATTCACTTAAAACACTGGCTGAGTGGGTATTATGTTAGAACACAGGCTGAGTGGGTATTATTTAAAAATAAAGTGAGTCCATAGTATTTAGAACACAGACTGAGTGAGTATTTTTTGAACAAATCTGAGTCCACATTCTGTTAGAACAGAGGCTGAGTGAGTATTCCGTTAGAACACAGTCTGAGTGAGTATTCTTTAAAGACAGACTTAGTCCATATTCTGTTAGAGCACAGTCTGAGTGAGTAATTTTTGAACAAAATCTTAGTCCACATTCTGTTAGAACACAGGCTGAGTGAGTATTCCGTTAGAACACAGTCTGAGTGAGTATTCTTTAAACATAGACTGCGTCCAAATTCTGTTAGAACACAGACTGAGTTAGTAATTTTTGATCTGAATCCATATTCTGTTAGAACACAGGCTGAGTTAGTATTCTTTGATAATAATCTGACTCCATATTCTGGTATAACACTGGCTGAGTGAGTATGCTTTGAAAATAATCTGAGTCAATATCTTGTTAGAACACTTGCTGAGTTAGTATTTTGTTAAAACCCAGGCTCGGTGAGTATTTTGTTAGAACACAGGCTGAGTGCGTATTATTTAAAAATAAACTGAGTCCGTATTATTTAGAACACAGACTGAGTGAGTATTTTTTGAACTAAATCTGAGTCCACATTCTGTTAGAACACAGGCTGATTTAGTATTCTGTTAGAACACAGGCTAAGTGCGTGTTCTGTTAGAACACTGAACTGAGTGAGTATTCTTTAAACATAGACTGCGTCCAAATTCCGTTAGGACACAGACTGAGTTAGTAATTTTTGATCTGAATCCACATTCTGTTAGAACACAGGCTGAGTTAGTATTCTTTGAAAATAGTCTGAATCCATATTCTGGTAGAACACTGGCTGAGTGAGTATTCTTTGAAAATAATCTGAATGCATATTCTGGTATAACACTGGCTGAATGAGTATTCTTTGAAAATAATCTGAGTCAATATCCTGTTAGAACACTTGCTGAATTAGTATTTTGTTAAAACCCAGGCTGAGTGAGTATTCTGTTAGAACACAGGCTGAGTGCGTATTATTTAAAAATAAACTGAGTCCATATTCTGTAAGAACACAGGCTGAGTGAGTATTCTTTTAACAAAACTGAGTCCACATTCCGTTAGGACACTGGCTTATGAGTATTCTGTTAGAAAACAGGCTGAGTGAGTATTCTTTAAACATAGACTGAGTCCATATTATATCAGAACACAGGCTGAGTGAGTATTCTGGTAGAACAGAGGCTGAGTATTATGTTAGAAGACAGGCTCAGTGTGCATTCTTTAAAAATAGACTTAGTCCATATTCTGTTAGAGCACAGGCTTAGTGAGTATTCTGTTAGAACACATGCTGAGTGAGTGTTCTGTTAGAACACAGGCTGAGTGAGTGTTCTGTTAGAACACAGGCTGAGTGGTTATTATTTAAAAATAAACTGATTCCATATTCTGTTAGAACTCAGGCTGAGTATTCTTTTAACAAAATCTGAGTCCACATTCCCTTAGAACACAGGTTGAGTGAGTATTCTGTTAGAACACGGGCTGGGTGAGTATTCTCTTAGAACACAGGCTGAATGAGTATTATTTTAAAATAATCTGAACCCATATTCTGTTAGAACTCTCGCTGAGTGAGTGTTCTGTTAGAACACAGGCTGAGTGAATATTCTTTAAACATAGACTGAGTCCATATTCTGTTAGAAAACAGACTGAGTTAGTAATTTTAGATGAGAATCTGAGTCAACATTCTGTTAAAACGCAGCTTGAGTGGGTAATATATAAAAGTAAACTGAGTCCATATTTTGTTCGAACACAGGCTGAGTGAATATTCTTTGAAAATAATCTGAATCCATATTCTCTTAAAACACTGGCTGAGTGAGTATTCTGCTAGAACACAGGCTGAGTGGGTATTATTTAAAAATAAAGTGAGTCCATAGTATTTAGAAGACAGACTGAGTGAGTATTTTTTGAACAAAATCTGAGTCCACATTCTGTTAGAACAGAGGCTGAGTGAGTATTCCGTTAGAACACAGTCTGAGTGAGTATTCTTTAAAGACAGACTTAGTCCATATTCTGTTAGAGCACAGTCTGAGTGAGTAATTTTTGAACAAAATCTTAGTCCACATTCTGTTAGAACACAGGCTGAGTGAGTATTCCGTTAGAACACAGTCTGAGTGAGTATTCTTTAAACATAGACTGCGTCCAAATTCTGTTAGAACACAGACTGAGTTAGTAATTTTTGATGTGAATCCATATTCTGTTAGAACACAGGCTGAGTTAGTATTCTTTGATAATAATATGACTCCATATTCTGGTATAACACTGGCTGAGTGAGTATGCTTTGAAAATAATCTGAGTCAATATCTTGTTAGAACACTTGCTGAGTTAGTATTTTGTTAAAACCCAGGCTCGGTGAGTATTTTGTTAGAACACAGGCTGAGTGCGTATTATTTAAAAATAAACTGAGTCCGTATTATTTAGAACACAGACTGAGTGAGTATTTTTTGAACTAAATCTGAGTCCACATTCTGTTAGAACACAGGCTGATTTAGTATTCTGTTAGAACACAGGCTAAGTGCGTGTTCTGTTAGAACACTGAACTGAGTGAGTATTCTTTAAACATAGACTGCGTCCAAATTCCGTTAGGACACAGACTGAGTTAGTAATTTTTGATCTGAATCCACATTCTGTTAGAACACAGGCTGAGTTAGTATTCTTTGAAAATAGTCTGAATCCATATTCTGGTAGAACACTGGCTGAGTGAGTATTCTTTGAAAATAATCTGAATGCATATTCTGGTATAACACTGGCTGAATGAGTATTCTTTGAAAATAATCTGAGTCAAAATCCTGTTAGAACACTTGCTGAATTAGTATTTTGTTAAAACCCAGGCTGAGTGAGTATTCTGTTAGAACACAGGCTGAGTGCGTATTATTTAAAAATAAACTGAGTCCATATTCTGTAAGAACACAGGCTGAGTGAGTATTCTTTTAACAAAACTGAGTCCACATTCCGTTAGGACACTGGCTTATGAGTATTCTGTTAGAAAACAGGCGGAGTGAGTATTCTTTAAACATAGACTGAGTCCATATTATATCAGAACCCAGGCTGAGTGAGTATACTGTTAGAACACAGGCTGAGTGAGTATTCTGTTAGAACAGAGGCTGAGTATTATGTTAGAACACAGGCTCAGTGTGCATTCTTTAAAAATAGACTTAGTCCATATTCTGTTAGAGCACAGGCTGAGTGAGTATTCTGTTAGAACACAGGCTGAGTGAGTGTTCTGTTAGAACACAGGCTGAGTGGTTATTATTTAAAAATAAACTGATTCCATATTCTGTTAGAACTCAGGCTGAGTATTCTTTTAACAAAATCTGAGTCCACATTCCCTTAGAACACAGGTTGAGTGAGTATTCTGTTAGAACACGGGCTGGGTGAGTATTCTCTTAGAACACAGGCTGAATGAGTATTATTTTAAAATAATCTGAACCCATATTCTGTTAGAACTCTCGCTGAGTGAGTATTCTGTTAGAACACAGGCAGAGTGAATATTCTTTAAACATAGACTGAGTCCATATTCTGTTAGAAAACAGACTGAGTTAGTAATTTTAGATGAGAATCTGAGTCAACATTCTGTTAAAACGCAGCTTGAGTGGGTAATATATAAAAGTAAACTGAGTCCATATTTTGTTCGAACACAGGCTGAGTGAATATTCTTTGAAAATAATCTGAATCCATATTCTCTTAAAACACTGGCTGAGTGAGTATTCTGCTAGAACACAGGCTGAGTGGGTATTATTTAAAAATAAAGTGAGTCCATAGTATTTAGAACACAGACTGAGTGAGTATTTTTTGAACAAAATCTGAGTCCACATTCTGTTAGAACAGAGGATGAGTGAGTATTCCGTTAGAACACAGTCTGAGTGAGTATTCTTTAAAGACAGACTTAGTCCATATTCTGTTAGAGCACAGTCTGAGTGAGTAATTTTTGAACAAAATCTTAGTCCACATTCTGTTAGAACACAGGCTGAGTGAGTATTCCGTTAGAACACAGTCTGAGTGAGTATTCTTTAAACATAGACTGCGTCCAAATTCTGTTAGAACACAGAATGAGTTAGTAATTTTTGATCTGAATCCATATTCTGTTAGAACACAGGCTGAGTTAGTATTCTTTGATAATAATCTGACTCCATATTTTGGTATAACACTGGCTGAGTGAGTATGCTTTGAAAATAATCTGAGTCAATATCTTGTTAGAACACTTGCTGAGTTAGTATTTTGTTAAAACCCAGGCTCGGTGAGTATTTTGTTAGAACACAGGCTGAGTGCGTATTATTTAAAAATAAACTGAGTCCGTATTATTTAGAACACAGACTGAGTGAGTATTTTTTGAACTAAATCTGAGTCCACATTCTGTTAGAACACAGGCTGATTTAGTATTCTGTTAGAACACAGGCTAAGTGCGTGTTCTGTTAGAACACTGAACTGAGTGAGTATTCTTTAAACATAGACTGCGTCCAAATTCCGTTAGGACACAGACTGAGTTAGTAATTTTTGATCTGAATCCACATTCTGTTAGAACACAGGCTGAGTTAGTATTCTTTGAAAATAGTCTGAATCCATATTCTGGTAGAACACTGGCTGAGTGAGTATTCTTTGAAAATAATCTGAATGCATATTCTGGTATAACACTGGCTGAATGAGTATTCTTTGAAAATAATCTGAGTCAAAATCCTGTTAGAACACTTGCTGAATTAGTATTTTGTTAAAACCCAGGCTGAGTGAGTATTCTGTTAGAACACAGGCTGAGTGCGTATTATTTAAAAATAAACTGAGTCCATATTCTGTAAGAACACAGGCTGAGTGAGTATTCTTTTAACAAAACTGAGTCCACATTCCGTTAGGACACTGGCTTATGAGTATTCTGTTAGAAAACAGGCTGAGTGAGTATTCTTTAAACATAGACTGAGTCCATATTATATCAGAACACAGGCTGAGTGAGTATACTGTTAGAACACAGGCTGAGTGAGTATTCTGGTAGAACAGAGGCTGAATATTATGTTAGAACACAGGCTCAGTGTGCATTCTTTAAAAATAGACTTAGTCCATATTCTGTTAGAGCACAGGCTGAGTGAGTATTCTGTTAGAACTCAGGCTGAGTGAGTGTTCTGTTAGAACACAGGCTGAGTGGTTATTATTTAAAAATAAACTGATTCCATATTCTGTTAGAACTCAGGCTGAGTATTCTTTTAACAAAATCTGAGTACACATTCCCTTAGAACACAGGTTGAGTGAGTATTCTGTTAGAACACGGGCTGGGTGAGTATTCTCTTAGAACACAGGCTGAATGAGTATTATTTTAAAATAATCTGAACCCATATTCTGTTAGAACTCTCGCTGAGTGAGTATTCTGTTAGAACACAGGCTGAGTGAATATTCTTTAAACATAGACTGAGTCCATATTCTGTTAGAAAACAGACTGAGTTAGTAATTTTAGATGACAATCTGAGTCAACATTCTGTTAAAACGCAGCTTGAGTGGGTAATATATAAAAGTAAACTGAGTCCATATTTTGTTCGAACACAGGCTGAGTGAATATTCTTTGAAAATAATCTGAATCCATATTCTCTTAAAACACTGGCTGAGTGAGTATTCTGCTAGAACACAGGCTGAGTGGGTATTATTTAAAAATAAAGTGAGTCCATAGTATTTAGAACACAGACTGAGTGAGTATTTTTTGAACAAAATCTGAGTCCACATTCTGTTAGAACAGAGGATGAGTGAGTATTCCGTTAGAACACAGTCTGAGTGAGTATTCTTTAAAGACAGACTTAGTCCATATTCTGTTAGAGCACAGTCTGAGTGAGTAATTTTTGAACAAAATCTTAGTCCACATTCTGTTAGAACACAGGCTGAGTGAGTATTCCGTTAGAACACAGTCTGAGTGAGTATTCTTTAAACATAGACTGCGTCCAAATTCTGTTAGAACACAGAATGAGTTAGTAATTTTTGATCTGAATCCATATTCTGTTAGAACACAGGCTGAGTTAGTATTCTTTGATAATAATCTGACTCCATATTTTGGTATAACACTGGCTGAGTGAGTATGCTTTGAAAATAATCTGAGTCAATATCTTGTTAGAACACTTGCTGAGTTAGTATTTTGTTAAAACCCAGGCTCGGTGAGTATTTTGTTAGAACACAGGCTGAGTGCGTATTATTTAAAAATAAACTGAGTCCGTATTATTTAGAACACAGACTGAGTGAGTATTTTTTGAACTAAATCTGAGTCCACATTCTGTTAGAACACAGGCTGATTTAGTATTCTGTTAGAACACAGGCTAAGTGCGTGTTCTGTTAGAACACTGAACTGAGTGAGTATTCTTTAAACATAGACTGCGTCCAAATTCCGTTAGGACACAGACTGAGTTAGTAATTTTTGATCTGAATCCACATTCTGTTAGAACACAGGCTGAGTTAGTATTCTTTGAAAATAGTCTGAATCCATATTCTGGTAGAACACTGGCTGAGTGAGTATTCTTTGAAAATAATCTGAATGCATATTCTGGTATAACACTGGCTGAATGAGTATTCTTTGAAAATAATCTGAGTCAAAATCCTGTTAGAACACTTGCTGAATTAGTATTTTGTTAAAACCCAGGCTGAGTGAGTATTCTGTTAGAACACAGGCTGAGTGCGTATTATTTAAAAATAAACTGAGTCCATATTCTGTAAGAACACAGGCTGAGTGAGTATTCTTTTAACAAAACTGAGTCCACATTCCGTTAGGACACTGGCTTATGAGTATTCTGTTAGAAAACAGGCTGAGTGAGTATTCTTTAAACATAGACTGAGTCCATATTATATCAGAACACAGGCTGAGTGAGTATACTGTTAGAACACAGGCTGAGTGAGTATTCTGGTAGAACAGAGGCTGAATATTATGTTAGAACACAGGCTCAGTGTGCATTCTTTAAAAATAGACTTAGTCCATATTCTGTTAGAGCACAGGCTGAGTGAGTATTCTGTTAGAACTCAGGCTGAGTGAGTGTTCTGTTAGAACACAGGCTGAGTGGTTATTATTTAAAAATAAACTGATTCCATATTCTGTTAGAACTCAGGCTGAGTATTCTTTTAACAAAATCTGAGTACACATTCCCTTAGAACACAGGTTGAGTGAGTATTCTGTTAGAACACGGGCTGGGTGAGTATTCTCTTAGAACACAGGCTGAATGAGTATTATTTTAAAATAATCTGAACCCATATTCTGTTAGAACTCTCGCTGAGTGAGTATTCTGTTAGAACACAGGCTGAGTGAATATTCTTTAAACATAGACTGAGTCCATATTCTGTTAGAAAACAGACTGAGTTAGTAATTTTAGATGACAATCTGAGTCAACATTCTGTTAAAACGCAGCTTGAGTGGGTAATATATAAAAGTAAACTGAGTCCATATTTTGTTCGAACACAGGCTGAGTGAATATTCTTTGAAAATAATCTGAATCCATATTCACTTAAAACACTGGCTGAGTGGGTATTATGTTAGAACACAGGCTGAGTGGGTATTATTTAAAAATAAAGTGAGTCCATAGTATTTAGAACACAGACTGAGTGAGTATTTTTTGAACAAAATCTGAGTCCACATTCTGTTAGAACAGAGGCTGAGTGAGTATTCCGTTAGAACACAGTCTGAGTGAGTATTCTTTAAAGACAGACTTAGTCCATATTCTGTTAGAGCACAGTCTGAGTGAGTAATTTTTGAACAAAATCTTAGTCCACATTCTGTTAGAACACAGGCTGAGTGAGTATTCCGTTAGAACACAGTCTGAGTGAGTATTCTTTAAACATAGACTGCGTCCAAATTCTGTTAGAACACAGACTGAGTTAGTAATTTTTGATCTGAATCCATATTCTGTTAGAACACAGGCTGAGTTAGTATTCTTTGATAATAATCTGACTCCATATTCTGGTATAACACTGGCTGAGTGAGTATGCTTTGAAAATAATCTGAGTCAATATCTTGTTAGAACACTTGCTGAGTTAGTATTTTGTTAAAACCCAGGCTCGGTGAGTATTTTGTTAGAACACAGGCTGAGTGCGTATTATTTAAAAAGAAACTGAGTCCGTATTATTTAGAACACAGACTGAGTGAGTATTTTTTGAACTAAATCTGAGTCCACATTCTGTTAGAACACAGGCTGATTTAGTATTCTGTTAGAACACAGGCTAAGTGCGTGTTCTGTTAGAACACTGAACTGAGTGAGTATTCTTTAAACATAGACTGCGTCCAAATTCCGTTAGGACACAGACTGAGTTAGTAATTTTTGATCTGAATCCACATTCTGTTAGAACACAGGCTGAGTTAGTATTCTTTGAAAATAGTCTGAATCCATATTCTGGTAGAACACTGGCTGAGTGAGTATTCTTTGAAAATAATCTGAATGCATATTCTGGTATAACACTGGCTGAATGAGTATTCTTTGAAAATAATCTGAGTCAATATCCTGTTAGAACACTTGCTGAATTAGTATTTTGTTAAAACCCAGGCTGAGTGAGTATTCTGTTAGAACACAGGCTGAGTGCGTATTATTTAAAAATAAACTGAGTCCATAT
The DNA here is from genome assembly GCF_987537825.1 of Furipterus horrens. Classification (NCBI taxonomy): domain Eukaryota; kingdom Metazoa; phylum Chordata; class Mammalia; order Chiroptera; family Furipteridae; genus Furipterus; species Furipterus horrens. The sequence continues at coordinate 238,169 of NW_028327197.1, read as the reverse complement.
TCTGTAAGAACACAGGCTGAGTGAGTATTCTTTTAACAAAACTGAGTCCACATTCCGTTAGGACACTGGCTTATGAGTATTCTGTTAGAAAACAGGCGGAGTGAGTATTCTTTAAACATAGACTGAGTCCATATTATATCAGAACCCAGGCTGAGTGAGTATACTGTTAGAACACAGGCTGAGTGAGTATTCTGTTAGAACAGAGGCTGAGTATTATGTTAGAACACAGGCTCAGTGTGCATTCTTTAAAAATAGACTTAGTCCATATTCTGTTAGAGCACAGGCTGAGTGAGTATTCTGTTAGAACACAGGCTGAGTGAGTGTTCTGTTAGAACACAGGCTGAGTGGTTATTATTTAAAAATAAACTGATTCCATATTCTGTTAGAACTCAGGCTGAGTATTCTTTTAACAAAATCTGAGTCCACATTCCCTTAGAACACAGGTTGAGTGAGTATTCTGTTAGAACACGGGCTGGGTGAGTATTCTCTTAGAACACAGGCTGAATGAGTATTATTTTAAAATAATCTGAACCCATATTCTGTTAGAACTCTCGCTGAGTGAGTATTCTGTTAGAACACAGGCAGAGTGAATATTCTTTAAACATAGACTGAGTCCATATTCTGTTAGAAAACAGACTGAGTTAGTAATTTTAGATGAGAATCTGAGTCAACATTCTGTTAAAACGCAGCTTGAGTGGGTAATATATAAAAGTAAACTGAGTCCATATTTTGTTCGAACACAGGCTGAGTGAATATTCTTTGAAAATAATCTGAATCCATATTCTCTTAAAACACTGGCTGAGTGAGTATTCTGCTAGAACACAGGCTGAGTGGGTATTATTTAAAAATAAAGTGAGTCCATAGTATTTAGAACACAGACTGAGTGAGTATTTTTTGAACAAAATCTGAGTCCACATTCTGTTAGAACAGAGGCTGAGTGAGTATTCCGTTAGAACACAGTCTGAGTGAGTATTCTTTAAAGACAGACTTAGTCCATATTCTGTTAGAGCACAGTCTGAGTGAGTAATTTTTGAACAAAATCTTAGTCCACATTCTGTTAGAACACAGGCTGAGTGAGTATTCCGTTAGAACACAGTCTGAGTGAGTATTCTTTAAACATAGACTGCGTCCAAATTCTGTTAGAACACAGAATGAGTTAGTAATTTTTTATCTGAATCCATATTCTGTTAGAACACAGGCTGAGTTAGTATTCTTTGATAATAATCTGACTCCATATTTTGGTATAACACTGGCTGAGTGAGTATGCTTTGAAAATAATCTGAGTCAATATCTTGTTAGAACACTTGCTGAGTTAGTATTTTGTTAAAACCCAGGCTCGGTGAGTATTTTGTTAGAACACAGGCTGAGTGCGTATTATTTAAAAATAAACTGAGTCCGTATTATTTAGAACACAGACTGAGTGAGTATTTTTTGAACTAAATCTGAGTCCACATTCTGTTAGAACACAGGCTGATTTAGTATTCTGTTAGAACACAGGCTAAGTGCGTGTTCTGTTAGAACACTGAACTGAGTGAGTATTCTTTAAACATAGACTGCGTCCAAATTCCGTTAGGACACAGACTGAGTTAGTAATTTTTGATCTGAATCCACATTCTGTTAGAACACAGGCTGAGTTAGTATTCTTTGAAAATAGTCTGAATCCATATTCTGGTAGAACACTGGCTGAGTGAGTATTCTTTGAAAATAATCTGAATGCATATTCTGGTATAACACTGGCTGAATGAGTATTCTTTGAAAATAATCTGAGTCAATATCCTGTTAGAACACTTGCTGAATTAGTATCTTGTTAAAACCCAGGCTGAGTGAGTATTCTGTTAGAACACAGGCTGAGTGCGTATTATTTAAAAATAAACTGAGTCCATATTCTGTAAGAACACAGGCTGAGTGAGTATTCTTTTAACAAAACTGAGTCCACATTCCGTTAGGACACTGGCTTATGAGTATTCTGTTAGAAAACAGGCGGAGTGAGTATTCTTTAAACATAGACTGAGTCCATATTATATCAGAACCCAGGCTGAGTGAGTATACTGTTAGAACACAGGCTGAGTGAGTATTCTGTTAGAACAGAGGCTGAGTATTATGTTAGAACACAGGCTCAGTGTGCATTCTTTAAAAATAGACTTAGTCCATATTCTGTTAGAGCACAGGCTGAGTGAGTATTCTGTTAGAACACAGGCTGAGTGAGTGTTCTGTTAGAACACAGGCTGAGTGGTTATTATTTAAAAATAAACTGATTCCATATTCTGTTAGAACTCAGGCTGAGTATTCTTTTAACAAAATCTGAGTCCACATTCCCTTAGAACACAGGTTGAGTGAGTATTCTGTTAGAACACGGGCTGGGTGAGTATTCTCTTAGAACACAGGCTGAATGAGTATTATTTTAAAATAATCTGAACCCATATTCTGTTAGAACTCTCGCTGAGTGAGTATTCTGTTAGAACACAGGCAGAGTGAATATTCTTTAAACATAGACTGAGTCCATATTCTGTTAGAAAACAGACTGAGTTAGTAATTTTAGATGAGAATCTGAGTCAACATTCTGTTAAAACGCAGCTTGAGTGGGTAATATATAAAAGTAAACTGAGTCCATATTTTGTTCGAACACAGGCTGAGTGAATATTCTTTGAAAATAATCTGAATCCATATTCTCTTAAAACACTGGCTGAGTGAGTATTCTGCTAGAACACAGGCTGAGTGGGTATTATTTAAAAATAAAGTGAGTCCATAGTATTTAGAACACAGACTGAGTGAGTATTTTTTGAACAAAATCTGAGTCCACATTCTGTTAGAACAGAGGCTGAGTGAGTATTCCGTTAGAACACAGTCTGAGTGAGTATTCTTTAAAGACAGACTTAGTCCATATTCTGTTAGAGCACAGTCTGAGTGAGTAATTTTTGAACAAAATCTTAGTCCACATTCTGTTAGAACACAGGCTGAGTGAGTATTCCGTTAGAACACAGTCTGAGTGAGTATTCTTTAAACATAGACTGCGTCCAAATTCTGTTAGAACACAGAATGAGTTAGTAATTTTTTATCTGAATCCATATTCTGTTAGAACACAGGCTGAGTTAGTATTCTTTGATAATAATCTGACTCCATATTTTGGTATAACACTGGCTGAGTGAGTATGCTTTGAAAATAATCTGAGTCAATATCTTGTTAGAACACTTGCTGAGTTAGTATTTTGTTAAAACCCAGGCTCGGTGAGTATTTTGTTAGAACACAGGCTGAGTGCGTATTATTTAAAAATAAACTGAGTCCGTATTATTTAGAACACAGACTGAGTGAGTATTTTTTGAACTAAATCTGAGTCCACATTCTGTTAGAACACAGGCTGATTTAGTATTCTGTTAGAACACAGGCTAAGTGCGTGTTCTGTTAGAACACTGAACTGAGTGAGTATTCTTTAAACATAGACTGCGTCCAAATTCCGTTAGGACACAGACTGAGTTAGTAATTTTTGATCTGAATCCACATTCTGTTAGAACACAGGCTGAGTTAGTATTCTTTGAAAATAGTCTGAATCCATATTCTGGTAGAACACTGGCTGAGTGAGTATTCTTTGAAAATAATCTGAATGCATATTCTGGTATAACACTGGCTGAATGAGTATTCTTTGAAAATAATCTGAGTCAATATCCTGTTAGAACACTTGCTGAATTAGTATTTTGTTAAAACCCAGGCTGAGTGAGTATTCTGTTAGAACACAGGCTGAGTGCGTATTATTTAAAAATAAACTGAGTCCATATTCTGTAAGAACACAGGCTGAGTGAGTATTCTTTTAACAAAACTGAGTCCACATTCCGTTAGGACACTGGCTTATGAGTATTCTGTTAGAAAACAGGCGGAGTGAGTATTCTTTAAACATAGACTGAGTCCATATTATATCAGAACCCAGGCTGAGTGAGTATACTGTTAGAACACAGGCTGAGTGAGTATTCTGTTAGAACAGAGGCTGAGTATTATGTTAGAACACAGGCTCAGTGTGCATTCTTTAAAAATAGACTTAGTCCATATTCTGTTAGAGCACAGGCTGAGTGAGTATTCTGTTAGAACACAGGCTGAGTGAGTGTTCTGTTAGAACACAGGCTGAGTGGTTATTATTTAAAAATAAACTGATTCCATATTCTGTTAGAACTCAGGCTGAGTATTCTTTTAACAAAATCTGAGTCCACATTCCCTTAGAACACAGGTTGAGTGAGTATTCTGTTAGAACACGGGCTGGGTGAGTATTCTCTTAGAACACAGGCTGAATGAGTATTATTTTAAAATAATCTGAACCCATATTCTGTTAGAACTCTCGCTGAGTGAGTATTCTGTTAGAACACAGGCAGAGTGAATATTCTTTAAACATAGACTGAGTCCATATTCTGTTAGAAAACAGACTGAGTTAGTAATTTTAGATGAGAATCTGAGTCAACATTCTGTTAAAACGCAGCTTGAGTGGGTAATATATAAAAGTAAACTGAGTCCATATTTTGTTCGAACACAGGCTGAGTGAATATTCTTTGAAAATAATCTGAATCCATATTCTCTTAAAACACTGGCTGAGTGAGTATTCTGCTAGAACACAGGCTGAGTGGGTATTATTTAAAAATAAAGTGAGTCCATAGTATTTAGAAGACAGACTGAGTGAGTATTTTTTGAACAAAATCTGAGTCCACATTCTGTTAGAACAGAGGCTGAGTGAGTATTCCGTTAGAACACAGTCTGAGTGAGTATTCTTTAAAGACAGACTTAGTCCATATTCTGTTAGAGCACAGTCTGAGTGAGTAATTTTTGAACAAAATCTTAGTCCACATTCTGTTAGAACACAGGCTGAGTGAGTATTCCGTTAGAACACAGTCTGAGTGAGTATTCTTTAAACATAGACTGCGTCCAAATTCTGTTAGAACACAGAATGAGTTAGTAATTTTTGATCTGAATCCATATTCTGTTAGAACACATGCTGAGTTAGTATTCTTTGATAATAATCTGACTCCATATTTTGGTATAACACTGGCTGAGTGAGTATGCTTTGAAAATAATCTGAGTCAATATCTTGTTAGAACACTTGCTCAGTTAGTATTTTGTTAAAACCCAGGCTCGGTGCGTATTTTGTTAGAACACAGGCTGAGTGCGTATTATTTAAAAATAAACTGAGTCCGTATTATTTAGAACACAGACTGAGTGAGTATTTTTTGAACTAAATCTGAGTCCACATTCTGTTAGAACACAGGCTGATTTAGTATTCTGTTAGAACACAGGCTAAGTGCGTGTTCTGTTAGAACACTGAACTGAGTGAGTATTCTTTAAACATAGACTGCGTCCAAATTCCGTTAGGACACAGACTGAGTTAGTAATTTTTGATCTGAATCCACATTCTGTTAGAACACAGGCTGAGTTAGTATTCTTTGAAAATAGTCTGAATCCATATTCTGGTAGAACACTGGCTGAGTGAGTATTCTTTGAAAATAATCTGAATGCATATTCTGGTATAACACTGGCTGAATGAGTATTCTTTGAAAATAATCTGAGTCAATATCCTGTTAGAACACTTGCTGAATTAGTATTTTGTTAAAACCCAGGCTGAGTGAGTATTCTGTTAGAACACAGGCTGAGTGCGTATTATTTAAAAATAAACTGAGTCCATATTCTGTAAGAACACAGGCTGAGTGAGTATTCTTTTAACAAAACTGAGTCCACATTCCGTTAGGACACTGGCTTATGAGTATTCTGTTAGAAAACAGGCGGAGTGAGTATTCTTTAAACATAGACTGAGTCCATATTATATCAGAACCCAGGCTGAGTGAGTATACTGTTAGAACACAGGCTGAGTGAGTATTCTGTTAGAACAGAGGCTGAGTATTATGTTAGAACACAGGCTCAGTGTGCATTCTTTAAAAATAGACTTAGTCCATATTCTGTTAGAGCACAGGCTGAGTGAGTATTCTGTTAGAACACAGGCTGAGTGAGTGTTCTGTTAGAACACAGGCTGAGTGGTTATTATTTAAAAATAAACTGATTCCATATTCTGTTAGAACTCAGGCTGAGTATTCTTTTAACAAAATCTGAGTCCACATTCCCTTAGAACACAGGTTGAGTGAGTATTCTGTTAGAACACGGGCTGGGTGAGTATTCTCTTAGAACACAGGCTGAATGAGTATTATTTTAAAATAATCTGAACCCATATTCTGTTAGAACTCTCGCTGAGTGAGTATTCTGTTAGAACACAGGCAGAGTGAATATTCTTTAAACATAGACTGAGTCCATATTCTGTTAGAAAACAGACTGAGTTAGTAATTTTAGATGAGAATCTGAGTCAACATTCTGTTAAAACGCAGCTTGAGTGGGTAATATATAAAAGTAAACTGAGTCCATATTTTGTTCGAACACAGGCTGAGTGAATATTCTTTGAAAATAATCTGAATCCATATTCTCTTAAAACACTGGCTGAGTGAGTATTCTGCTAGAACACAGGCTGAGTGGGTATTATTTAAAAATAAAGTGAGTCCATAGTATTTAGAAGACAGACTGAGTGAGTATTTTTTGAACAAAATCTGAGTCCACATTCTGTTAGAACAGAGGCTGAGTGAGTATTCCGTTAGAACACAGTCTGAGTGAGTATTCTTTAAAGACAGACTTAGTCCATATTCTGTTAGAGCACAGTCTGAGTGAGTAATTTTTGAACAAAATCTTAGTCCACATTCTGTTAGAACACAGGCTGAGTGAGTATTCCGTTAGAACACAGTCTGAGTGAGTATTCTTTAAACATAGACTGCGTCCAAATTCTGTTAGAACACAGAATGAGTTAGTAATTTTTGATCTGAATCCATATTCTGTTAGAACACATGCTGAGTTAGTATTCTTTGATAATAATCTGACTCCATATTTTGGTATAACACTGGCTGAGTGAGTATGCTTTGAAAATAATCTGAGTCAATATCTTGTTAGAACACTTGCTCAGTTAGTATTTTGTTAAAACCCAGGCTCGGTGCGTATTTTGTTAGAACACAGGCTGAGTGCGTATTATTTAAAAATAAACTGAGTCCGTATTATTTAGAACACAGACTGAGTGAGTATTTTTTGAACTAAATCTGAGTCCACATTCTGTTAGAACACAGGCTGATTTAGTATTCTGTTAGAACACAGGCTAAGTGCGTGTTCTGTTAGAACACTGAACTGAGTGAGTATTCTTTAAACATAGACTGCGTCCAAATTCCGTTAGGACACAGACTGAGTTAGTAATTTTTGATCTGAATCCACATTCTGTTAGAACACAGGCTGAGTTAGTATTCTTTGAAAATAGTCTGAATCCATATTCTGGTAGAACTCTCGCTGAGTGAGTATTCTGTTAGAACACAGGCTGAGTGCGTATTATTTAAAAATAAACTGAGTCCATATTCTGTAAGAACACAGGCTGAGTGAGTATTCTTTTAACAAAACTGAGTCCACATTCCGTTAGGACACTGGCTTATGAGTATTCTGTTAGAAAACAGGCTGAGTGAGTATTCTTTAAACATAGACTGAGTCCATATTATATCAGAACACAGGCTGAGTGAGTATACTGTTAGAACACAGGCTGAGTGAGTATTCTGGTAGAACAGAGGCTGAATATTATGTTAGAACACAGGCTCAGTGTGCATTCTTTAAAAATAGACTTAGTCCATATTCTGTTAGAGCACAGGCTGAGTGAGTATTCTGTTAGAACTCAGGCTGAGTGAGTGTTCTGTTAGAACACAGGCTGAGTGGTTATTATTTAAAAATAAACTGATTCCATATTCTGTTAGAACTCAGGCTGAGTATTCTTTTAACAAAATCTGAGTCCACATTCCCTTAGAACACAGGTTGAGTGAGTATTCTGTTAGAACACGGGCTGGGTGAGTATTCTCTTAGAACACAGGCTGAATGAGTATTATTTTAAAATAATCTGAACCCATATTCTGTTAGAACTCTCGCTGAGTGAGTATTCTGTTAGAACACAGGCTGAGTGAATATTCTTTAAACATAGACTGAGTCCATATTCTGTTAGAAAACAGACTGAGTTAGTAATTTTAGATGAGAATCTGAGTCAACATTCTGTTAAAACGCAGCTTGAGTGGGTAATATATAAAAGTAAACTGAGTCCATATTTTGTTCGAACACAGGCTGAGTGAATATTCTTTGAAAATAATCTGAATCCATATTCACTTAAAACACTGGCTGAGTGGGTATTATGTTAGAACACAGGCTGAGTGGGTATTATTTAAAAATAAAGTGAGTCCATAGTATTTAGAACACAGACTGAGTGAGTATTTTTTGAACAAAATCTGAGTCCACATTCTGTTAGAACAGAGGCTGAGTGAGTATTCCGTTAGAACACAGTCTGAGTGAGTATTCTTTAAAGACAGACTTAGTCCATATTCTGTTAGAGCACAGTCTGTGTGAGTAATTTTTGAACAAAATCTTAGTCCACATTCTGTTAGAACACAGGCTGAGTGAGTATTCCGTTAGAACACAGTCTGAGTGAGTATTCTTTAAACATAGACTGCGTCCAAATTCTGTTAGAACACAGACTGAGTTAGTAATTTTTGATGTGAATCCATATTCTGTTAGAACACAGGCTGAGTTAGTATTCTTTGATAATAATCTGACTCCATATTCTGGTATAACACTGGCTGAGTGAGTATGCTTTGAAAATAATCTGAGTCAATATCTTGTTAGAACACTTGCTGAGTTAGTATTTTGTTAAAACCCAGGCTCGGTGAGTATTTTGTTAGAACACAGGCTGAGTGCGTATTATTTAAAAATAAACTGAGTCCGTATTATTTAGAACACAGACTGAGTGAGTATTTTTTGAACTAAATCTGAGTCCACATTCTGTTAGAACACAGGCTGATTTAGTATTCTGTTAGAACACAGGCTAAGTGCGTGTTCTGTTAGAACACTGAACTGAGTGAGTATTCTTTAAACATAGACTGCGTCCAAATTCCGTTAGGACACAGACTGAGTTAGTAATTTTTGATCTGAATCCATATTCTGTTAGAACACAGGCTGAGTTAGTATTCTTTGATAATAATCTGACTCCATATTTTGGTATAACACTGGCTGAGTGAGTATGCTTTGAAAATAATCTGAGTCAATATCTTGTTAGAACACTTGCTGAGTTAGTATTTTGTTAAAACCCAGGCTCGGTGAGTATTTTGTTAGAACACAGGCTGAGTGCGTATTATTTAAAAATAAACTGAGTCCATATTCTGTAAGAACACAGGCTGAGTGAGTATTCTTTTAACAAAACTGAGTCCACATTCCGTTAGGACACTGGCTTATGAGTATTCTGTTAGAAAACAGGCTGAGTGAGTATTCTTTAAACATAGACTGAGTCCATATTATATCAGAACACAGGCTGAGTGAGTATACTGTTAGAACACAGGCTGAGTGAGTATTCTGGTAGAACAGAGGCTGAATATTATGTTAGAACACAGGCTCAGTGTGCATTCTTTAAAAATAGACTTAGTCCATATTCTGTTAGAGCACAGGCTGAGTGAGTATTCTGTTAGAACTCAGGCTGAGTGAGTGTTCTGTTAGAACACAGGCTGAGTGGTTATTATTTAAAAATAAACTGATTCCATATTCTGTTAGAACTCAGGCTGAGTATTCTTTTAACAAAATCTGAGTCCACATTCCCTTAGAACACAGGTTGAGTGAGTATTCTGTTAGAACACGGGCTGGGTGAGTATTCTCTTAGAACACAGGCTGAATGAGTATTATTTTAAAAAAATCTGAACCCATATTCTGTTAGAACTCTCGCTGAGTGAGTATTCTGTTAGAACACAGGCTGAGTGAATATTCTTTAAACATAGACTGAGTCCATATTCTGTTAGAAAACAGACTGAGTTAGTAATTTTAGATGAGAATCTGAGTCAACATTCTGTTAAAACGCAGCTTGAGTGGGTAATATATAAAAGTAAACTGAGTCCATATTTTGTTCGAACACAGGCTGAGTGAATATTCTTTGAAAATAATCTGAATCCATATTCACTTAAAACACTGGCTGAGTGGGTATTATGTTAGAACACAGGCTGAGTGGGTATTATTTAAAAATAAAGTGAGTCCATAGTATTTAGAACACAGACTGAGTGAGTATTTTTTGAACAAAATCTGAGTCCACATTCTGTTAGAACAGAGGCTGAGTGAGTATTCCGTTAGAACACAGTCTGAGTGAGTATTCTTTAAAGACAGACTTAGTCCATATTCTGTTAGAGCACAGTCTGAGTGAGTAATTTTTGAACAAAATCTTAGTCCACATTCTGTTAGAACACAGGCTGAGTGAGTATTCCGTTAGAACACAGTCTGAGTGAGTATTCTTTAAACATAGACTGCGTCCAAATTCTGTTAGAACACAGACTGAGTTAGTAATTTTTGATGTGAATCCATATTCTGTTAGAACACAGGCTGAGTTAGTATTCTTTGATAATAATCTGACTCCATATTCTGGTATAACACTGGCTGAGTGAGTATGCTTTGAAAATAATCTGAGTCAATATCTTGTTAGAACACTTGCTGAGTTAGTATTTTGTTAAAACCCAGGCTCGGTGAGTATTTTGTTAGAACACAGGCTGAGTGCGTATTATTTAAAAATAAACTGAGTCCGTATTATTTAGAACACAGACTGAGTGAGTATTTTTTGAACTAAATCTGAGTCCACATTCTGTTAGAACACAGGCTGATTTAGTATTCTGTTAGAACACAGGCTAAGTGCGTGTTCTGTTAGAACACTGAACTGAGTGAGTATTCTTTAAACATAGACTGCGTCCAAATTCCGTTAGGACACAGACTGAGTTAGTAATTTTTGATCTGAATCCACATTCTGTTAGAACACAGGCTGAGTTAGTATTCTTTGAAAATAGTCTGAATCCATATTCTGGTAGAACTCTCGCTGAGTGAGTGTTCTGTTAGAACACAGGCTGAGTGCGTATTATTTAAAAATAAACTGAGTCCATATTCTGTAAGAACACAGGCTGAGTGAGTATTCTTTTAACAAAACTGAGTCCACATTCCGTTAGGACACTGGCTTATGAGTATTCTGTTAGAAAACAGGCTGAGTGAGTATTCTTTAAACATAGACTGAGTCCATATTATATCAGAACACAGGCTGAGTGAGTATACTGTTAGAACACAGGCTGAGTGAGTATTCTGGTAGAACAGAGGCTGAATATTATGTTAGAACACAGGCTCAGTGTGCATTCTTTAAAAATAGACTTAGTCCATATTCTGTTAGAGCACAGGCTGAGTGAGTATTCTGTTAGAACACAGGCTGAGTGAGTGTTCTGTTAGAACACAGGCTGAGTGGTTATTATTTAAAAATAAACTGATTCCATATTCTGTTAGAACTCAGGCTGAGTATTCTTTTAACAAAATCTGAGTCCACATTCCCTTAGAACACAGGTTGAGTGAGTATTCTGTTAGAACACGGGCTGGGTGAGTATTCTCTTAGAACACAGGCTGAATGAGTATTATTTTAAAATAATCTGAACCCATATTCTGTTAGAACTCTCGCTGAGTGAGTATTCTGTTAGAACACAGGCTGAGTGAATATTCTTTAAACATAGACTGAGTCCATATTCTGTTAGAAAACAGACTGAGTTAGTAATTTTAGATGAGAATCTGAGTCAACATTCTGTTAAAACGCAGCTTGAGTGGGTAATATATAAAAGTAAACTGAGTCCATATTTTGTTCGAACACAGGCTGAGTGAATATTCTTTGAAAATAATCTGAATCCATATTCACTTAAAACACTGGCTGAGTGGGTATTATGTTAGAACACAGGCTGAGTGGGTATTATTTAAAAATAAAGTGAGTCCATAGTATTTAGAACACAGACTGAGTGAGTATTTTTTGAACAAAATCTGAGTCCACATTCTGTTAGAACAGAGGATGAGTGAGTATTCCGTTAGAACACAGTCTGAGTGAGTATTCTTTAAAGACAGACTTAGTCCATATTCTGTTAGAGCACAGTCTGTGTGAGTAATTTTTGAACAAAATCTTAGTCCACATTCTGTTAGAACACAGGCTGAGTGAGTATTCCGTTAGAACACAGTCTGAGTGAGTATTCTTTAAACATAGACTGCGTCCAAATTCTGTTAGAACACAGACTGAGTTAGTAATTTTTGATGTGAATCCATATTCTGTTAGAACACAGGCTGAGTTAGTATTCTTTGATAATAATCTGACTCCATATTCTGGTATAACACTGGCTGAGTGAGTATGCTTTGAAAATAATCTGAGTCAATATCTTGTTAGAACACTTGCTGAGTTAGTATTTTGTTAAAACCCAGGCTCGGTGAGTATTTTGTTAGAACACAGGCTGAGTGCGTATTATTTAAAAATAAACTGAGTCCGTATTATTTAGAACACAGACTGAGTGAGTATTTTTTGAACTAAATCTGAGTCCACATTCTGTTAGAACACAGGCTGATTTAGTATTCTGTTAGAACACAGGCTAAGTGCGTGTTCTGTTAGAACACTGAACTGAGTGAGTATTCTTTAAACATAGACTGCGTCCAAATTCCGTTAGGACACAGACTGAGTTAGTAATTTTTGATCTGAATCCATATTCTGTTAGAACACAGGCTGAGTTAGTATTCTTTGATAATAATCTGACTCCATATTTTGGTATAACACTGGCTGAGTGAGTATGCTTTGAAAATAATCTGAGTCAATATCTTGTTAGAACACTTGCTGAGTTAGTATTTTGTTAAAACCCAGGCTCGGTGAGTATTTTGTTAGAACACAGGCTGCGTGCGTATTATTTAAAAAGAAACTGAGTCCGTATTATTTAGAACACAGACTGAGTGAGTATTTTTTGAACTAAATCTGAGTCCACATTCTGTTAGAACACAGGCTGATTTAGTATTCTGTTAGAACACAGGCTAAGTGCGTGTTCTGTTAGAACACTGAACTGAGTGAGTATTCTTTAAACATAGACTGCGTCCAAATTCCGTTAGGACACAGACTGAGTTAGTAATTTTTGATCTGAATCCACATTCTGTTAGAACACAGGCTGAGTTAGTATTCTTTGAAAATAGTCTGAATCCATATTCTGGTAGAACACTGGCTGAGTGAGTATTCTTTGAAAATAATCTGAATGCATATTCTGGTATAACACTGGCTGAATGAGTATTCTTTGAAAATAATCTGAGTCAATATCCTGTTAGAACACTTGCTGAATTAGTATTTTGTTAAAACCCAGGCTGAGTGAGTATTCTGTTAGAACACAGGCTGAGTGCGTATTATTTAAAAATAAACTGAGTCCGTATTATTTAGAACACAGACTGAGTGAGTATTTTTTGAACTAAATCTGAGTCCACATTCTGTTAGAACACAGGCTGATTTAGTATTCTGTTAGAACACAGGCTAAGTGCGTGTTCTGTTAGAACACTGAACTGAGTGAGTATTCTTTAAACATAGACTGCGTCCAAATTCCGTTAGGACACAGACTGAGTTAGTAATTTTTGATCTGAATCCACATTCTGTTAGAACACAGGCTGAGTTAGTATTCTTTGAAAATAGTCTGAATCCATATTCTGGTAGAACACTGGCTGTGTGAGTATTCTTTGAAAATAATCTGAATGCATATTCTGGTATAACACTGGCTGAATGAGTATTCTTTGAAAATAATCTGAGTCAATATCCTGTTAGAACACTTGCTGAATTAGTATTTTGTTAAAACCCAGGCTGAGTGAGTATTCTGTTAGAACACAGGCTGAGTGCGTATTATTTAAAAATAAACTGAGTCCATATTCTGTAAGAACACAGGCTGAGTGAGTATTCTTTTAACAAAACTGAGTCCACATTCCGTTAGGACACTGGCTTATGAGTATTCTGTTAGAAAACAGGCTGAGTGAGTATTCTTTAAACATAGACTGAGTCCATATTATATCAGAACACAGGCTGAGTGAGTATACTGTTAGAACACAGGCTGAGTGAGTATTCTGGTAGAACAGAGGCTGAATATTATGTTAGAACACAGGCTCAGTGTGCATTCTTTAAAAATAGACTTAGTCCATATTCTGTTAGAGCACAGGCTGAGTGAGTATTCTGTTAGAACTCAGGCTGAGTGAGTGTTCTGTTAGAACACAGGCTGAGTGGTTATTATTTAAAAATAAACTGATTCCATATTCTGTTAGAACTCAGGCTGAGTATTCTTTTAACAAAATCTGAGTCCACATTCCCTTAGAACACAGGTTGAGTGAGTATTCTGTTAGAACACGGGCTGGGTGAGTATTCTCTTAGAACACAGGCTGAATGAGTATTATTTTAAAATAATCTGAACCCATATTCTGTTAGAACTCTCGCTGAGTGAGTATTCTGTTAGAACACAGGCTGAGTGAATATTCTTTAAACATAGACTGAGTCCATATTCTGTTAGAAAACAGACTGAGTTAGTAATTTTAGATGACAATCTGAGTCAACATTCTGTTAAAACGCAGCTTGAGTGGGTAATATATAAAAGTAAACTGAGTCGATATTTTGTTCGAACACAGGCTGAGTGAATATTCTTTGAAAATAATCTGAATCCATATTCACTTAAAACACTGGCTGAGTGGGTATTATGTTAGAACACAGGCTGAGTGGGTATTATTTAAAAATAAAGTGAGTCCATAGTATATAGAACACAGACTGAGTGAGTATTTTTTGAACAAAATCTGAGTCCACATTCTGTTAAAAGAGAGGCTGACTGAGTATTCCGTTAGAACACAGTCTGAGTGAGTATTTTTTAAAGACAGACTTAGTCCATATTCTGTTAGAGCACAGTCTGAGTGAGTAATTTTGAACAAAATTTTCGTCCACATTCTGTTAGAACACAGGCTGAGTGAGTATTCCGTTAGAACACAGTCTGAGTGAGTATTCTTTAAACATAGACTGCGTCCAAATTCTGTTAGAACACAGACTGAGTTAGTAATTTTTGATCTGAATCCATATTCTGTTAGAACACAGGCTGAGTTAGTATTCTTTGATAATAATCTGACTCCATATTCTGGTATAACACTGGCTGAGTGAGTATGCTTTGAAAATAATCTGAGTCAATATCTTGTTAGAACACTTGCTGAGTTAGTATTTTGTTAAAACCCAGGCTCGGTGAGTATTTTGTTAGAACACAGGCTGAGTGCGTATTATTTAAAAATAAACTGAGTCCGTATTATTTAGAACACAGACTGAGTGAGTATTTTTTGAACTAAATCTGAGTCCACATTCTGTTAGAACACAGGCTGATTTAGTATTCTGTTAGAACACAGGCTAAGTGCGTGTTCTGTTAGAACACTGAACTGAGTGAGTATTCTTTAAACATAGACTGCGTCCAAATTCCGTTAGGACACAGACTGAGTTAGTAATTTTTGATCTGAATCCACATTCTGTTAGAACACAGGCTGAGTTAGTATTCTTTGAAAATAGTCTGAATCCATATTCTGGTAGAACTCTCGCTGAGTGAGTGTTCTGTTAGAACACAGGCTGAGTGCGTATTATTTAAAAATAAACTGAGTCCATATTCTGTAAGAACACAGGCTGAGTGAGTATTCTTTTAACAAAACTGAGTCCACATTCCGTTAGGACACTGGCTTATGAGTATTCTGTTAGAAAACAGGCTGAGTGAGTATTCTTTAAACATAGACTGAGTCCATATTATATCAGAACACAGGCTGAGTGAGTATACTGTTAGAACACAGGCTGAGTGAGTATTCTCTTAGAACAGAGGCTGAATATTATGTTAGAACACAGGCTCAGTGTGCATTCTTTAAAAATAGACTTAGTCCATATTCTGTTAGAGCACAGGCTGAGTGAGTATTCTGTTAGAACTCAGGCTGAGTGAGTGTTCTGTTAGAACACAGGCTGAGTGGTTATTATTTAAAAATAAACTGATTCCATATTCTGTTAGAACTCAGGCTGAGTATTCTTTTAACAAAATCTGAGTCCACATTCCCTTAGAACACAGGTTGAGTGAGTATTCTGTTAGAACACGGGCTGGGTGAGTATTCTCTTAGAACACAGGCTGAATGAGTATTATTTTAAAATAATCTGAACCCATATTCTGTTAGAACTCTCGCTGAGTGAGTATTCTGTTAGAACACAGGCTGAGTGAATATTCTTTAAACATAGACTGAGTCCATATTCTGTTAGAAAACAGACTGAGTTAGTAATTTTAGATGAGAATCTGAGTCAACATTCTGTTAAAACGCAGCTTGAGTGGGTAATATATAAAAGTAAACTGAGTCCATATTTTGTTCGAACACAGGCTGAGTGAATATTCTTTGAAAATAATCTGAATCCATATTCACTTAAAACACTGGCTGAGTGGGTATTATGTTAGAACACAGGCTGAGTGGGTATTATTTAAAAATAAAGTGAGTCCATAGTATTTAGAACACAGACTGAGTGAGTATTTTTTGAACAAAATCTGAGTCCACATTCTGTTAGAACAGAGGCTGAGTGAGTATTCCGTTAGAACACAGTCTGAGTGAGTATTCTTTAAAGACAGACTTAGTCCATATTCTGTTAGAGCACAGTCTGTGTGAGTAATTTTTGAACAAAATCTTAGTCCACATTCTGTTAGAACACAGGCTGAGTGAGTATTCCGTTAGAACACAGTCTGAGTGAGTATTCTTTAAACATAGACTGCGTCCAAATTCTGTTAGAACACAGACTGAGTTAGTAATTTTTGATGTGAATCCATATTCTGTTAGAACACAGGCTGAGTTAGTATTCTTTGATAATAATCTGACTCCATATTCTGGTATAACACTGGCTGAGTGAGTATGCTTTGAAAATAATCTGAGTCAATATCTTTTTAGAACACTTGCTGAGTTAGTATTTTGTTAAAACCCAGGCTCGGTGAGTATTTTGTTAGAACACAGGCTGAGTGCGTATTATTTAAAAATAAACTGAGTCCGTATTATTTAGAACACAGACTGAGTGAGTATTTTTTGAACTAAATCTGAGTCCACATTCTGTTAGAACACAGGCTGATTTAGTATTCTGTTAGAACACAGGCTAAGTGCGTGTTCTGTTAGAACACTGAACTGAGTGAGTATTCTTTAAACATAGACTGCGTCCAAATTCCGTTAGGACACAGACTGAGTTAGTAATTTTTGATCTGAATCCATATTCTGTTAGAACACAGGCTGAGTTAGTATTCTTTGATAATAATCTGACTCCATATTTTGGTATAACACTGGCTGAGTGAGTATGCTTTGAAAATAATCTGAGTCAATATCTTGTTAGAACACTTGCTGAGTTAGTATTTTGTTAAAACCCAGGCTCGGTGAGTATTTTGTTAGAACACAGGCTGAGTGCGTATTATTTAAAAAGAAACTGAGTCCGTATTATTTAGAACACAGACTGAGTGAGTATTTTTTGAACTAAATCTGAGTCCACATTCTGTTAGAACACAGGCTGATTTAGTATTCTGTTAGAACACAGGCTAAGTGCGTGTTCTGTTAGAACACTGAACTGAGTGAGTATTCTTTAAACATAGACTGCGTCCAAATTCCGTTAGGACACAGACTGAGTTAGTAATTTTTGATCTGAATCCACATTCTGTTAGAACACAGGCTGAGTTAGTATTCTTTGAAAATAGTCTGAATCCATATTCTGGTAGAACACTGGCTGAGTGAGTATTCTTTGAAAATAATCTGAATGCATATTCTGGTATAACACTGGCTGAATGAGTATTCTTTGAAAATAATCTGAGTCAATATCCTGTTAGAACACTTGCTGAATTAGTATTTTGTTAAAACCCAGGCTGAGTGAGTATTCTGTTAGAACACAGGCTGAGTGCGTATTATTTAAAAATAAACTGAGTCCGTATTATTTAGAACACAGACTGAGTGAGTATTTTTTGAACTAAATCTGAGTCCACATTCTGTTAGAACACAGGCTGATTTAGTATTCTGTTAGAACACAGGCTAAGTGCGTGTTCTGTTAGAACACTGAACTGAGTGAGTATTCTTTAAACATAGACTGCGTCCAAATTCCGTTAGGACACAGACTGAGTTAGTAATTTTTGATCTGAATCCACATTCTGTTAGAACACAGGCTGAGTTAGTATTCTTTGAAAATAGTCTGAATCCATATTCTGGTAGAACACTGGCTGTGTGAGTATTCTTTGAAAATAATCTGAATGCATATTCTGGTATAACACTGGCTGAATGAGTATTCTTTGAAAATAATCTGAGTCAATATCCTGTTAGAACACTTGCTGATTTAGTATTTTGTTAAAACCCAGGCTGAGTGAGTATTCTGTTAGAACACAGGCTGAGTGCGTATTATTTAAAAATAAACTGAGTCCATATTCTGTAAGAACACAGGCTGAGTGAGTATTCTTTTAACAAAACTGAGTCCACATTCCGTTAGGACACTGGCTTATGAGTATTCTGTTAGAAAACAGGCTGAGTGAGTATTCTTTAAACATAGACTGAGTCCATATTATAACAGAACACAGGCTGAGTGAGTATACTGTTAGAACACAGGCTGAGTGAGTATTCTGGTAGAACAGAGGCTGAATATTATGTTAGAACACAGGCTCAGTGTGCATTCTTTAAAAATAGACTTAGTCCATATTCTGTTAGAGCACAGGCTGAGTGAGTATTCTGTTAGAACTCAGGCTGAGTGAGTGTTCTGTTAGAACACAGGCTGAGTGGTTATTATTTAAAAATAAACTGATTCCATATTCTGTTAGAACTCAGGCTGAGTATTCTTTTAACAAAATCTGAGTCCACATTCCCTTAGAACACAGGTTGAGTGAGTATTCTGTTAGAACACGGGCTGGGTGAGTATTCTCTTAGAACACAGGCTGAATGAGTATTATTTTAAAATAATCTGAACCCATATTCTGTTAGAACTCTCGCTGAGTGAGTATTCTGTTAGAACACAGGCTGAGTGAATATTCTTTAAACATAGACTGAGTCCATATTCTGTTAGAAAACAGACTGAGTTAGTAATTTTAGATGACAATCTGAGTCAACATTCTGTTAAAACGCAGCTTGAGTGGGTAATATATAAAAGTAAACTGAGTCGATATTTTGTTCGAACACAGGCTGAGTGAATATTCTTTGAAAATAATCTGAATCCATATTCACTTAAAACACTGGCTGAGTGGGTATTATGTTAGAACACAGGCTGAGTGGGTATTATTTAAAAATAAAGTGAGTCCATAGTATATAGAACACAGACTGAGTGAGTATTTTTTGAACAAAATCTGAGTCCACATTCTGTTAAAAGAGAGGCTGACTGAGTATTCCGTTAGAACACAGTCTGAGTGAGTATTTTTTAAAGACAGACTTAGTCCATATTCTGTTAGAGCACAGTCTGAGTGAGTAATTTTGAACAAAATTTTCGTCCACATTCTGTTAGAACACAGGCTGAGTGAGTATTCCGTTAGAACACAGTCTGAGTGAGTATTCTTTAAACATAGACTGCGTCCAAATTCTGTTAGAACACAGACTGAGTTAGTAATTTTTGATCTGAATCCATATTCTGTTAGAACACAGGCTGAGTTAGTATTCTTTGATAATAATCTGACTCCATATTCTGGTATAACACTGGCTGAGTGAGTATGCTTTGAAAATAATCTGAGTCAATATCTTGTTAGAACACTTGCTGAGTTAGTATTTTGTTAAAACCCAGGCTCGGTGAGTATTTTGTTAGAACACAGGCTGAGTGCGTATTATTTAAAAATAAACTGAGTCCGTATTATTTAGAACACAGACTGAGTGAGTATTTTTTGAACTAAATCTGAGTCCACATTCTGTTAGAACACAGGCTGATTTAGTATTCTGTTAGAACACAGGCTAAGTGCGTGTTCTGTTAGAACACTGAACTGAGTGAGTATTCTTTAAACATAGACTGCGTCCAAATTCCGTTAGGACACAGACTGAGTTAGTAATTTTTGATCTGAATCCA
Source organism: Furipterus horrens (assembly GCF_987537825.1). NCBI lineage: Eukaryota > Metazoa > Chordata > Mammalia > Chiroptera > Furipteridae > Furipterus > Furipterus horrens. The sequence goes on along the minus strand of NW_028327197.1, from coordinate 218,230 downwards.
CATTCTGTTAGAACACAGGCTGAGTTAGTATTCTTTGAAAATAGTCTGAATCCACATTCTGTTAGAACACAGGCTGAGTTAGTATTCTTTGAAAATAGTCTGAATCCATATTCTGGTAGAACACTGGTTGAGTGAGTATTCTTTGAAAATAATCTGAATGCATATTCTGGTATAACACTGGCTGAATGAGTATTCTTTGAAAATAATCTGAGTCAATATCCTGTTAGAACACTTGCTGAATTAGTATTTTGTTAAAACCCAGGCTGAGTGAGTATTCTGTTAGAACACAGGCTGAGTGCATATTATTTAAAAATAAACTGAGTCCATATTCTGTAAGAACACAGGCTGAGTGAGTATTCTTTTAACAAAACTGAGTCCACATTCCGTTAGGACACTGGCTTATGAGTATTCTGTTAGAAAACAGGCGGAGTGAGTATTCTTTAAACATAGACTGAGTCCATATTATATCAGAACCCAGGCTGAGTGAGTATACTGTTAGAACACAGGCTGAGTGAGTATTCTGGTAGAACAGAGGCTGAGTATTATGTTAGAACACAGGCTCAGTGTGCATTCTTTAAAAATAGACTTAGTCCATATTCTGTTAGAGCACAGGCTGAGTGAGTATTCTGTTAGAACACAGGCTGAGTGAGTGTTCTGTTAGAACACAGGCTGAGTGGTTATTATTTAAAAATAAACTGATTCCATATTCTGTTAGAACTCAGGCTGAGTATTCTTTTAACAAAATCTGAGTCCACATTCCCTTAGAACACAGGTTGAGTGAGTATTCTGTTAGAACACGGGCTGGGTGAGTATTCTCTTAGAACACAGGCTGAATGAGTATTATTTTAAAATAATCTGAATCCATATTCTGGTAGAACTCTCGCTGAGTGAGTATTCTGTTAGAACACAGGCTGAGTGAGTATTCTTTAAACATAGACTGAGTCCATATTCTGTTAGAAAACAGACTGAGTTAGTAATTTTAGATGAGAATCTGAGTCAACATTCTGTTAAAACGCAGCTTGAGTGGGTAATATATAAAAGTAAACTGAGTCCATATTTTGTTCGAACACAGGCTGAGTGAATATTCTTTGAAAATAATCTGAATCCATATTCTCTTAAAACACTGGCTGAGTGAGTATTCTGCTAGAACACAGGCTGAGTGGGTATTATTTAAAAATAAAGTGAGTCCATAGTATTTAGAACACAGACTGAGTGAGTATTTTTTGAACAAAATCTGAGTCCACATTCTGTTAGAACAGAGGCTGAGTGAGTATTCCGTTAGAACACAGTCTGAGTGAGTATTCTTTAAAGACAGACTTAGTCCACATTCTGTTAGAACACAGGCTGAGTGAGTATTCCGTTAGAACACAGTCTGAGTGAGTATTCTTTAAAGACAGACTTAGTCCACATTCTGTTAGAACACAGGCTGAGTGAGTATTCCGTTAGAACACAGTCTGAGTGAGTATTCTTTAAACATAGACTGCGTCCAAATTCTGTTAGAACACAGACTGAGTTAGTAATTTTTGATCTGAATCCATATTCTGTTAGAACACAGGCTGAGTTAGTATTCTTTGATAATAATCTGACTCCATATTCTGGTATAACACTGGCTGAGTGAGTATGCTTTGAAAATAATCTGAGTCAATATCTTGTTAGAACACTTGCTGAGTTAGTATTTTGTTAAAACCCAGGCTCGGTGAGTATTTTGTTAGAACACAGGCTGAGTGCGTATTATTTAAAAATAAACTGAGTCCGTATTATTTAGAACACAGACTGAGTGAGTATTTTTTGAACTAAATCTGAGTCCACATTCTGTTAGAACACAGGCTGATTTAGTATTCTGTTAGAACACAGGCTAAGTGCGTGTTCTGTTAGAACACTGAACTGAGTGAGTATTCTTTAAACATAGACTGCGTCCAAATTCCGTTAGGACACAGACTGAGTTAGTAATTTTTGATCTGAATCCATATTCTGTTAGAACACAGGCTGAGTTAGTATTCTTTGATAATAATCTGACTCCATATTTTGGTATAACACTGGCTGAGTGAGTATGCTTTGAAAATAATCTGAGTCAATATCTTGTTAGAACACTTGCTGAGTTAGTATTTTGTTAAAACCCAGGCTCGGTGAGTATTTTGTTAGAACACAGGCTGAGTGCGTATTATTTAAAAAGAAACTGAGTCCGTATTATTTAGAACACAGACTGAGTGAGTATTTTTTGAACTAAATCTGAGTCCACATTCTGTTAGAACACAGGCTGATTTAGTATTCTGTTAGAACACAGGCTAAGTGCGTGTTCTGTTAGAACACTGAACTGAGTGAGTATTCTTTAAACATAGACTGCGTCCAAATTCCGTTAGGACACAGACTGAGTTAGTAATTTTTGATCTGAATCCACATTCTGTTAGAACACAGGCTGAGTTAGTATTCTTTGAAAATAGTCTGAATCCATATTCTGGTAGAACACTGGCTGAGTGAGTATTCTTTGAAAATAATCTGAATGCATATTCTGGTATAACACTGGCTGAATGAGTATTCTTTGAAAATAATCTGAGTCAATATCCTGTTAGAACACTTGCTGAATTAGTATTTTGTTAAAACCCAGGCTGAGTGAGTATTCTGTTAGAACACAGGCTGAGTGCGTATTATTTAAAAATAAACTGAGTCCGTATTATTTAGAACACAGACTGAGTGAGTATTTTTTGAACTAAATCTGAGTCCACATTCTGTTAGAACACAGGCTGATTTAGTATTCTGTTAGAACACAGGCTAAGTGCGTGTTCTGTTAGAACACTGAACTGAGTGAGTATTCTTTAAACATAGACTGCGTCCAAATTCCGTTAGGACACAGACTGAGTTAGTAATTTTTGATCTGAATCCACATTCTGTTAGAACACAGGCTGAGTTAGTATTCTTTGAAAATAGTCTGAATCCATATTCTGGTAGAACACTGGCTGTGTGAGTATTCTTTGAAAATAATCTGAATGCATATTCTGGTATAACACTGGCTGAATGAGTATTCTTTGAAAATAATCTGAGTCAATATCCTGTTAGAACACTTGCTGAATTAGTATTTTGTTAAAACCCAGGCTGAGTGAGTATTCTGTTAGAACACAGGCTGAGTGCGTATTATTTAAAAATAAACTGAGTCCATATTCTGTAAGAACACAGGCTGAGTGAGTATTCTTTTAACAAAACTGAGTCCACATTCCGTTAGGACACTGGCTTATGAGTATTCTGTTAGAAAACAGGCTGAGTGAGTATTCTTTAAACATAGACTGAGTCCATATTATATCAGAACACAGGCTGAGTGAGTATACTGTTAGAACACAGGCTGAGTGAGTATTCTGGTAGAACAGAGGCTGAATATTATGTTAGAACACAGGCTCAGTGTGCATTCTTTAAAAATAGACTTAGTCCATATTCTGTTAGAGCACAGGCTGAGTGAGTATTCTGTTAGAACTCAGGCTGAGTGAGTGTTCTGTTAGAACACAGGCTGAGTGGTTATTATTTAAAAATAAACTGATTCCATATTCTGTTAGAACTCAGGCTGAGTATTCTTTTAACAAAATCTGAGTCCACATTCCCTTAGAACACAGGTTGAGTGAGTATTCTGTTAGAACACGGGCTGGGTGAGTATTCTCTTAGAACACAGGCTGAATGAGTATTATTTTAAAATAATCTGAACCCATATTCTGTTAGAACTCTCGCTGAGTGAGTATTCTGTTAGAACACAGGCTGAGTGAATATTCTTTAAACATAGACTGAGTCCATATTCTGTTAGAAAACAGACTGAGTTAGTAATTTTAGATGACAATCTGAGTCAACATTCTGTTAAAACGCAGCTTGAGTGGGTAATATATAAAAGTAAACTGAGTCGATATTTTGTTCGAACACAGGCTGAGTGAATATTCTTTGAAAATAATCTGAATCCATATTCACTTAAAACACTGGCTGAGTGGGTATTATGTTAGAACACAGGCTGAGTGGGTATTATTTAAAAATAAAGTGAGTCCATAGTATATAGAACACAGACTGAGTGAGTATTTTTTGAACAAAATCTGAGTCCACATTCTGTTAAAAGAGAGGCTGACTGAGTATTCCGTTAGAACACAGTCTGAGTGAGTATTTTTTAAAGACAGACTTAGTCCATATTCTGTTAGAGCACAGTCTGAGTGAGTAATTTTGAACAAAATTTTCGTCCACATTCTGTTAGAACACAGGCTGAGTGAGTATTCCGTTAGAACACAGTCTGAGTGAGTATTCTTTAAACATAGACTGCGTCCAAATTCTGTTAGAACACAGACTGAGTTAGTAATTTTTGATCTGAATCCATATTCTGTTAGAACACAGGCTGAGTTAGTATTCTTTGATAATAATCTGACTCCATATTCTGGTATAACACTGGCTGAGTGAGTATGCTTTGAAAATAATCTGAGTCAATATCTTGTTAGAACACTTGCTGAGTTAGTATTTTGTTAAAACCCAGGCTCGGTGAGTATTTTGTTAGAACACAGGCTGAGTGCGTATTATTTAAAAATAAACTGAGTCCGTATTATTTAGAACACAGACTGAGTGAGTATTTTTTGAACTAAATCTGAGTCCACATTCTGTTAGAACACAGGCTGATTTAGTATTCTGTTAGAACACAGGCTAAGTGCGTGTTCTGTTAGAACACTGAACTGAGTGAGTATTCTTTAAACATAGACTGCGTCCAAATTCCGTTAGGACACAGACTGAGTTAGTAATTTTTGATCTGAATCCACATTCTGTTAGAACACAGGCTGAGTTAGTATTCTTTGAAAATAGTCTGAATCCACATTCTGTTAGAACACAGGCTGAGTTAGTATTCTTTGAAAATAGTCTGAATCCATATTCTGGTAGAACACTGGTTGAGTGAGTATTCTTTGAAAATAATCTGAATGCATATTCTGGTATAACACTGGCTGAATGAGTATTCTTTGAAAATAATCTGAGTCAATATCCTGTTAGAACACTTGCTGAATTAGTATTTTGTTAAAACCCAGGCTGAGTGAGTATTCTGTTAGAACACAGGCTGAGTGCATATTATTTAAAAATAAACTGAGTCCATATTCTGTAAGAACACAGGCTGAGTGAGTATTCTTTTAACAAAACTGAGTCCACATTCCGTTAGGACACTGGCTTATGAGTATTCTGTTAGAAAACAGGCGGAGTGAGTATTCTTTAAACATAGACTGAGTCCATATTATATCAGAACCCAGGCTGAGTGAGTATACTGTTAGAACACAGGCTGAGTGAGTATTCTGGTAGAACAGAGGCTGAGTATTATGTTAGAACACAGGCTCAGTGTGCATTCTTTAAAAATAGACTTAGTCCATATTCTGTTAGAGCACAGGCTGAGTGAGTATTCTGTTAGAACACAGGCTGAGTGAGTGTTCTGTTAGAACACAGGCTGAGTGGTTATTATTTAAAAATAAACTGATTCCATATTCTGTTAGAACTCAGGCTGAGTATTCTTTTAACAAAATCTGAGTCCACATTCCCTTAGAACACAGGTTGAGTGAGTATTCTGTTAGAACACGGGCTGGGTGAGTATTCTCTTAGAACACAGGCTGAATGAGTATTATTTTAAAATAATCTGAATCCATATTCTGGTAGAACTCTCGCTGAGTGAGTATTCTGTTAGAACACAGGCTGAGTGAGTATTCTTTAAACATAGACTGAGTCCATATTCTGTTAGAAAACAGACTGAGTTAGTAATTTTAGATGAGAATCTGAGTCAACATTCTGTTAAAACGCAGCTTGAGTGGGTAATATATAAAAGTAAACTGAGTCCATATTTTGTTCGAACACAGGCTGAGTGAATATTCTTTGAAAATAATCTGAATCCATATTCTCTTAAAACACTGGCTGAGTGAGTATTCTGCTAGAACACAGGCTGAGTGGGTATTATTTAAAAATAAAGTGAGTCCATAGTATTTAGAACACAGACTGAGTGAGTATTTTTTGAACAAAATCTGAGTCCACATTCTGTTAGAACAGAGGCTGAGTGAGTATTCCGTTAGAACACAGTCTGAGTGAGTATTCTTTAAAGACAGACTTAGTCCACATTCTGTTAGAACACAGGCTGAGTGAGTATTCCGTTAGAACACAGTCTGAGTGAGTATTCTTTAAAGACAGACTTAGTCCACATTCTGTTAGAACACAGGCTGAGTGAGTATTCCGTTAGAACACAGTCTGAGTGAGTATTCTTTAAACATAGACTGCGTCCAAATTCTGTTAGAACACAGACTGAGTTAGTAATTTTTGATCTGAATCCATATTCTGTTAGAACACAGGCTGAGTTAGTATTCTTTGATAATAATCTGACTCCATATTCTGGTATAACACTGGCTGAGTGAGTATGCTTTGAAAATAATCTGAGTCAATATCTTGTTAGAACACTTGCTGAGTTAGTATTTTGTTAAAACCCAGGCTCGGTGAGTATTTTGTTAGAACACAGGCTGAGTGCGTATTATTTAAAAATAAACTGAGTCCGTATTATTTAGAACACAGACTGAGTGAGTATTTTTTGAACTAAATCTGAGTCCACATTCTGTTAGAACACAGGCTGATTTAGTATTCTGTTAGAACACAGGCTAAGTGCGTGTTCTGTTAGAACACTGAACTGAGTGAGTATTCTTTAAACATAGACTGCGTCCAAATTCCGTTAGGACACAGACTGAGTTAGTAATTTTTGATCTGAATCCACATTCTGTTAGAACACAGGCTGAGTTAGTATTCTTTGAAAATAGTCTGAATCCACATTCTGTTAGAACACAGGCTGAGTTAGTATTCTTTGAAAATAGTCTGAATCCATATTCTGGTAGAACACTGGTTGAGTGAGTATTCTTTGAAAATAATCTGAATGCATATTCTGGTATAACACTGGCTGAATGAGTATTCTTTGAAAATAATCTGAGTCAATATCCTGTTAGAACACTTGCTGAATTAGTATTTTGTTAAAACCCAGGCTGAGTGAGTATTCTGTTAGAACACAGGCTGAGTGCGTATTATTTAAAAATAAACTGAGTCCATATTCTGTAAGAACACAGGCTGAGTGAGTATTCTTTTAACAAAACTGAGTCCACATTCCGTTAGGACACTGGCTTATGAGTATTCTGTTAGAAAACAGGCGGAGTGAGTATTCTTTAAACATAGACTGAGTCCATATTATATCAGAACCCAGGCTGAGTGAGTATACTGTTAGAACACAGGCTGAGTGAGTATTCTGGTAGAACAGAGGCTGAGTATTATGTTAGAACACAGGCTCAGTGTGCATTCTTTAAAAATAGACTTAGTCCATATTCTGTTAGAGCACAGGCTGAGTGAGTATTCTGTTAGAACACAGGCTGAGTGAGTGTTCTGTTAGAACACAGGCTGAGTGGTTATTATTTAAAAATAAACTGATTCCATATTCTGTTAGAACTCAGGCTGAGTATTCTTTTAACAAAATCTGAGTCCACATTCCCTTAGAACACAGGTTGAGTGAGTATTCTGTTAGAACACGGGCTGGGTGAGTATTCTCTTAGAACACAGGCTGAATGAGTATTATTTTAAAATAATCTGAATCCATATTCTGGTAGAACTCTCGCTGAGTGAGTATTCTGTTAGAACACAGGCTGAGTGAGTATTCTTTAAACATAGACTGAGTCCATATTCTGTTAGAAAACAGACTGAGTTAGTAATTTTAGATGAGAATCTGAGTCAACATTCTGTTAAAACGCAGCTTGAGTGGGTAATATATAAAAGTAAACTGAGTCCATATTTTGTTCGAACACAGGCTGAGTGAATATTCTTTGAAAATAATCTGAATCCATATTCTCTTAAAACACTGGCTGAGTGAGTATTCTGCTAGAACACAGGCTGAGTGGGTATTATTTAAAAATAAAGTGAGTCCATAGTATTTAGAACACAGACTGAGTGAGTATTTTTTGAACAAAATCTGAGTCCACATTCTGTTAGAACAGAGGCTGAGTGAGTATTCCGTTAGAACACAGTCTGAGTGAGTATTCTTTAAAGACAGACTTAGTCCACATTCTGTTAGAACACAGGCTGAGTGAGTATTCCGTTAGAACACAGTCTGAGTGAGTATTCTTTAAAGACAGACTTAGTCCACATTCTGTTAGAACACAGGCTGAGTGAGTATTCCGTTAGAACACAGTCTGAGTGAGTATTCTTTAAACATAGACTGCGTCCAAATTCTGTTAGGACACAGACTGAGTTAGTAATTTTTGTTCTGAATCCATATTGTGATAGAACACAGGCTGAGTTAGTATTCTTTGAAAATAATCTGAATCCATATTCTGGTAGAACACTGGCTGAGTGAGTATGCTTTGAAAATAATCTGAGTCAATATCTTGTTAGAACACTTGCTGAGTTAGTATTTTGTTAAAACCCAGGCTCGGTGAGTATTTTGTTAGAACACAGGCTGAGTGCGTATTATTTAAAAATAAACTGAGTCCGTATTATTTAGAACACAGACTGAGTGAGTATTTTTTGAACTAAATCTGAGTCCACATTCTGTTAGAACACAGGCTGATTTAGTATTCTGTTAGAACACAGGCTAAGTGCGTGTTCTGTTAGAACACTGAACTGAGTGAGTATTCTTTAAACATAGACTGCGTCCAAATTCCGTTAGGACACAGACTGAGTTAGTAATTTTTGATCTGAATCCACATTCTGTTAGAACACAGGCTGAGTTAGTATTCTTTGAAAATAGTCTGAATCCACATTCTGTTAGAACACAGGCTGAGTTAGTATTCTTTGAAAATAGTCTGAATCCATATTCTGGTAGAACACTGGTTGAGTGAGTATTCTTTGAAAATAATCTGAATGCATATTCTGGTATAACACTGGCTGAATGAGTATTCTTTGAAAATAATCTGAGTCAATATCCTGTTAGAACACTTGCTGAATTAGTATTTTGTTAAAACCCAGGCTGAGTGAGTATTCTGTTAGAACACAGGCTGAGTGCATATTATTTAAAAATAAACTGAGTCCATATTCTGTAAGAACACAGGCTGAGTGAGTATTCTTTTAACAAAACTGAGTCCACATTCCGTTAGGACACTGGCTTATGAGTATTCTGTTAGAAAACAGGCGGAGTGAGTATTCTTTAAACATAGACTGAGTCCATATTATATCAGAACCCAGGCTGAGTGAGTATACTGTTAGAACACAGGCTGAGTGAGTATTCTGGTAGAACAGAGGCTGAGTATTATGTTAGAACACAGGCTCAGTGTGCATTCTTTAAAAATAGACTTAGTCCATATTCTGTTAGAGCACAGGCTGAGTGAGTATTCTGTTAGAACACAGGCTGAGTGAGTGTTCTGTTAGAACACAGGCTGAGTGGTTATTATTTAAAAATAAACTGATTCCATATTCTGTTAGAACTCAGGCTGAGTATTCTTTTAACAAAATCTGAGTCCACATTCCCTTAGAACACAGGTTGAGTGAGTATTCTGTTAGAACACGGGCTGGGTGAGTATTCTCTTAGAACACAGGCTGAATGAGTATTATTTTAAAATAATCTGAATCCATATTCTGGTAGAACTCTCGCTGAGTGAGTATTCTGTTAGAACACAGGCTGAGTGAGTATTCTTTAAACATAGACTGAGTCCATATTCTGTTAGAAAACAGACTGAGTTAGTAATTTTAGATGAGAATCTGAGTCAACATTCTGTTAAAACGCAGCTTGAGTGGGTAATATATAAAAGTAAACTGAGTCCATATTTTGTTCGAACACAGGCTGAGTGAATATTCTTTGAAAATAATCTGAATCCATATTCTCTTAAAACACTGGCTGAGTGAGTATTCTGCTAGAACACAGGCTGAGTGGGTATTATTTAAAAATAAAGTGAGTCCATAGTATTTAGAACACAGACTGAGTGAGTATTTTTTGAACAAAATCTGAGTCCACATTCTGTTAGAACAGAGGCTGAGTGAGTATTCCGTTAGAACACAGTCTGAGTGAGTATTCTTTAAAGACAGACTTAGTCCACATTCTGTTAGAACACAGGCTGAGTGAGTATTCCGTTAGAACACAGTCTGAGTGAGTATTCTTTAAAGACAGACTTAGTCCACATTCTGTTAGAACACAGGCTGAGTGAGTATTCCGTTAGAACACAGTCTGAGTGAGTATTCTTTAAACATAGACTGCGTCCAAATTCTGTTAGAACACAGACTGAGTTAGTAATTTTTGATCTGAATCCATATTCTGTTAGAACACAGGCTGAGTTAGTATTCTTTGATAATAATCTGACTCCATATTCTGGTATAACACTGGCTGAGTGAGTATGCTTTGAAAATAATCTGAGTCAATATCTTGTTAGAACACTTGCTGAGTTAGTATTTTGTTAAAACCCAGGCTCGGTGAGTATTTTGTTAGAACACAGGCTGAGTGCGTATTATTTAAAAATAAACTGAGTCCGTATTATTTAGAACACAGACTGAGTGAGTATTTTTTGAACTAAATCTGAGTCCACATTCTGTTAGAACACAGGCTGATTTAGTATTCTGTTAGAACACAGGCTAAGTGCGTGTTCTGTTAGAACACTGAACTGAGTGAGTATTCTTTAAACATAGACTGCGTCCAAATTCCGTTAGGACACAGACTGAGTTAGTAATTTTTGATCTGAATCCACATTCTGTTAGAACACAGGCTGAGTTAGTATTCTTTGAAAATAGTCTGAATCCACATTCTGTTAGAACACAGGCTGAGTTAGTATTCTTTGAAAATAGTCTGAATCCATATTCTGGTAGAACACTGGTTGAGTGAGTATTCTTTGAAAATAATCTGAATGCATATTCTGGTATAACACTGGCTGAATGAGTATTCTTTGAAAATAATCTGAGTCAATATCCTGTTAGAACACTTGCTGAATTAGTATTTTGTTAAAACCCAGGCTGAGTGAGTATTCTGTTAGAACACAGGCTGAGTGCGTATTATTTAAAAATAAACTGAGTCCATATTCTGTAAGAACACAGGCTGAGTGAGTATTCTTTTAACAAAACTGAGTCCACATTCCGTTAGGACACTGGCTTATGAGTATTCTGTTAGAAAACAGGCGGAGTGAGTATTCTTTAAACATAGACTGAGTCCATATTATATCAGAACCCAGGCTGAGTGAGTATACTGTTAGAACACAGGCTGAGTGAGTATTCTGGTAGAACAGAGGCTGAGTATTATGTTAGAACACAGGCTCAGTGTGCATTCTTTAAAAATAGACTTAGTCCATATTCTGTTAGAGCACAGGCTGAGTGAGTATTCTGTTAGAACACAGGCTGAGTGAGTGTTCTGTTAGAACACAGGCTGAGTGGTTATTATTTAAAAATAAACTGATTCCATATTCTGTTAGAACTCAGGCTGAGTATTCTTTTAACAAAATCTGAGTCCACATTCCCTTAGAACACAGGTTGAGTGAGTATTCTGTTAGAACACGGGCTGGGTGAGTATTCTCTTAGAACACAGGCTGAATGAGTATTATTTTAAAATAATCTGAATCCATATTCTGGTAGAACTCTCGCTGAGTGAGTATTCTGTTAGAACACAGGCTGAGTGAGTATTCTTTAAACATAGACTGAGTCCATATTCTGTTAGAAAACAGACTGAGTTAGTAATTTTAGATGAGAATCTGAGTCAACATTCTGTTAAAACGCAGCTTGAGTGGGTAATATATAAAAGTAAACTGAGTCCATATTTTGTTCGAACACAGGCTGAGTGAATATTCTTTGAAAATAATCTGAATCCATATTCTCTTAAAACACTGGCTGAGTGAGTATTCTGCTAGAACACAGGCTGAGTGGGTATTATTTAAAAATAAAGTGAGTCCATAGTATTTAGAACACAGACTGAGTGAGTATTTTTTGAACAAAATCTGAGTCCACATTCTGTTAGAACAGAGGCTGAGTGAGTATTCCGTTAGAACACAGTCTGAGTGAGTATTCTTTAAAGACAGACTTAGTCCACATTCTGTTAGAACACAGGCTGAGTGAGTATTCCGTTAGAACACAGTCTGAGTGAGTATTCTTTAAAGACAGACTTAGTCCACATTCTGTTAGAACACAGGCTGAGTGAGTATTCCGTTAGAACACAGTCTGAGTGAGTATTCTTTAAACATAGACTGCGTCCAAATTCTGTTAGGACACAGACTGAGTTAGTAATTTTTGTTCTGAATCCATATTGTGATAGAACACAGGCTGAGTTAGTATTCTTTGAAAATAATCTGAATCCATATTCTGGTAGAACACTGGCTGAGTGAGTATGCTTTGAAAATAATCTGAGTCAATATCTTGTTAGAACACTTGCTGAGTTAGTATTTTGTTAAAACCCAGGCTCGGTGAGTATTTTGTTAGAACACAGGCTGAGTGCGTATTATTTAAAACTAAACTGAGTCCGTATTATTTAGAACACAGACTGAGTGAGTATTTTTTGAACAAAATCTGAGTCCACATTCTGTTAGAACACAGGCTGATTTAGTATTCTGTTAGAACACAGGCTAAGTGAGTGTTCTGTTAGAACACTGAACTGAGTGAGTATTCTTTAAACATAGACTGCGTCCAAATTCTGTTAGGACACAGACTGAGTTAGTAATTTTTGATCTGAATCCACATTCTGTTAGAACACAGGCTGAGTTAGTATTCTTTGAAAATAGTCTGAATCCACATTCTGTTAGAACACAGGCTGAGTTAGTATTCTTTGAAAATAGTCTGAATCCATATTCTGGTAGAACACTGGTTGAGTGAGTATTCTTTGAAAATAATCTGAATGCATATTCTGGTATAACACTGGCTGAATGAGTATTCTTTGAAAATAATCTGAGTCAATATCCTGTTAGAACACTTGCTGAATTAGTATTTTGTTAAAACCCAGGCTGAGTGAGTATTCTGTTAGAACACAGGCTGAGTGCGTATTATTTAAAAATAAACTGAGTCCATATTCTGTAAGAACACAGGCTGAGTGAGTATTCTTTTAACAAAACTGAGTCCACATTCCGTTAGGACACTGGCTTATGAGTATTCTGTTAGAAAACAGGCTGAGTGAGTATTCTTTAAACATAGACTGAGTCCATATTATATCAGAACCCAGGCTGAGTGAGTATACTGTTAGAACACAGGCTGAGTGAGTATTCTGGTAGAACAGAGGCTGAGTATTATGTTAGAACACAGGCTCAGTGTGCATTCTTTAAAAATAGACTTAGTCCATATTCTGTTAGAGCACAGGCTGAGTGAGTATTCTGTTAGAACACAGGCTGAGTGAGTGTTCTGTTAGAACACAGGCTGAGTGGTTATTATTTAAAAATAAACTGATTCCATATTCTGTTAGAACTCAGGCTGAGTATTCTTTTAACAAAATCTGAGTCCACATTCCCTTAGAACACAGGTTGAGTGAGTATTCTGTTAGAACACGGGCTGGGTGAGTATTCTCTTAGAACACAGGCTGAATGAGTATTATTTTAAAATAATCTGAATCCATATTCTGGTAGAACTCTCGCTGAGTGAGTATTCTGTTAGAACACAGGCTGAGTGAGTATTCTTTAAACATAGACTGAGTCCATATTCTGTTAGAAAACAGACTGAGTTAGTAATTTTAGATGAGAATCTGAGTCAACATTCTGTTAAAACGCAGCTTGAGTGGGTAATATATAAAAGTAAACTGAGTCCATATTTTGTTCGAACACAGGCTGAGTGAATATTCTTTGAAAATAATCTGAATCCATATTCTCTTAAAACACTGGCTGAGTGAGTATTCTGCTAGAACACAGGCTGAGTGGGTATTATTTAAAAATAAAGTGAGTCCATAGTATTTAGAACACAGACTGAGTGAGTATTTTTTGAACAAAATCTGAGTCCACATTCTGTTAGAACAGAGGCTGAGTGAGTATTCCGTTAGAACACAGTCTGAGTGAGTATTCTTTAAAGACAGACTTATTCCACATTCTGTTAGAACACAGGCTGAGTGAGTATTCCGTTAGAACACAGTCTGAGTGAGTATTCTTTAAAGACAGACTTAGTCCACATTCTGTTAGAACACAGGCTGAGTGAGTATTCCGTTAGAACACAGTCTGAGTGAGTATTCTTTAAACATAGACTGCGTCCAAATTCTGTTAGGACACAGACTGAGTTAGTAATTTTTGTTCTGAATCCATATTGTGATAGAACACAGGCTGAGTTAGTATTCTTTGAAAATAATCTGAATCCATATTCTGGTAGAACACTGGCTGAGTGAGTATGCTTTGAAAATAATCTGAGTCAATATCTTGTTAGAACACTTGCTGAGTTAGTATTTTGTTAAAACCCAGGCTCGGTGAGTATTTTGTTAGAACACAGGCTGAGTGCGTATTATTTAAAACTAAACTGAGTCCGTATTATTTAGAACACAGACTGAGTGAGTATTTTTTGAACAAAATCTGAGTCCACATTCTGTTAGAACACAGGCTGATTTAGTATTCTGTTAGAACACAGGCTAAGTGAGTGTTCTGTTAGAACACTGAACTGAGTGAGTATTCTTTAAACATAGACTGCGTCCAAATTCTGTTAGGACACAGACTGAGTTAGTAATTTTTGATCTGAATCCACATTCTGTTAGAACACAGGCTGAGTTAGTATTCTTTGAAAATAGTCTGAATCCATATTCTGGTAGAACACTGGCTGAGTGAGTATTCTTTGAAAATAATCTGAATGCATATTCTGGTATAACACTGGCTGAATGAGTATTCTTTGAAAATAATCTGAGTCAATATCCTGTTAGAACACTTGCTGAATTAGTATTTTGTTAAAACCCAGGCTGAGTGAGTATTCTGTTAGAACACAGGCTGAGTGCGTATTATTTAAAAATAAACTGAGTCCATATTCTGTAAGAACACAGGCTGAGTGAGTATTCTTTTAACAAAACTGAGTCCACATTCCGTTAGGACACTGGCTTATGAGTATTCTGTTAGAAAACAGGCGGAGTGAGTATTCTTTAAACATAGACTGAGTCCATATTATATCAGAACCCAGGCTGAGTGAGTATACTGTTAGAACACAGGCTGAGTGAGTATTCTGTTAGAACAGAGGCTGAGTATTATGTTAGAACACAGGCTCAGTGTGCATTCTTTAAAAATAGACTTAGTCCATATTCTGTTAGAGCACAGGCTGAGTGAGTATCCTGTTAGAACACAGGCTGAGTGAGTGTTCTGTTAGAACACAGGCTGAGTGGTTATTATTTAAAAATAAACTGATTCCATATTCTGTTAGAACTCAGGCTGAGTATTCTTTTAACAAAATCTGAGTCCACATTCCCTTAGAACACAGGTTGAGTGAGTATTCTGTTAGAACACGGGCTGGGTGAGTATTCTCTTAGAACACAGGCTGAATGAGTATTATTTTAAAATAATCTGAATCCATATTCTGGTAGAACTCTCGCTGAGTGAGTATTCTGTTAGAACACAGGCTGAGTGAGTATTCTTTAAACATAGACTGAGTCCATATTCTGTTAGAAAACAGACTGAGTTAGTAATTTTAGATGAGAATCTGAGTCAACATTCTGTTAAAACGCAGCTTGAGTGGGTAATATATAAAAGTAAACTGAGTCCATATTTTGTTCGAACACAGGCTGAGTGAATATTCTTTGAAAATAATCTGAATCCATATTCTCTTAAAACACTGGCTGAGTGAGTATTCTGCTAGAACACAGGCTGAGTGGGTATTATTTAAAAATAAAGTGAGTCCATAGTATTTAGAACACAGACTGAGTGAGTATTTTTTGAACAAAATCTGAGTCCACATTCTGTTAGAACAGAGGCTGAGTGAGTATCCCGTTAGAACACAGTCTGAGTGAGTATTCTTTAAAGACAGACTTAGTCCATATTCTGTTAGAGCACAGTCTGAGTGAGTAATTTTTGAACAAAATCTTAGTCCACATTCTGTTAGAACACAGGCTGAGTGAGTATTCCGTTAGAACACAGTCTGAGTGAGTATTCTTTAAACATAGACTGCGTCCAAATTCTGTTAGAACACAGACTGAGTTAGTAATTTTTGATCTGAATCCATATTCTGTTAGAACACAGGCTGAGTTAGTATTCTTTGATAATAATCTGACTCCATATTCTGGTATAACACTGGCTGAGTGAGTATGCTTTGAAAATAATCTGAGTCAATATCTTGTTAGAACACTTGCTGAGTTAGTATTTTGTTAAAACCCAGGCTCGGTGAGTATTTTGTTAGAACACAGGCTGAGTGCGTATTATTTAAAACTAAACTGAGTCCGTATTATTTAGAACACAGACTGAGTGAGTATTTTTTGAACAAAATCTGAGTCCACATTCTGTTAGAACACAGGCTGATTTAGTATTCTGTTAGAACACAGGCTAAGTGAGTGTTCTGTTAGAACACTGAACTGAGTGAGTATTCTTTAAACATAGACTGCGTCCAAATTCTGTTAGGACACAGACTGAGTTAGTAATTTTTGATCTGAATCCACATTCTGTTAGAACACAGGCTGAGTTAGTATTCTTTGAAAATAGTCTGAATCCATATTCTGGTAGAACACTGGCTGAGTGAGTATTCTTTGAAAATAATCTGAATGCATATTCTGGTATAACACTGGCTGAATGAGTATTCTTTGAAAATAATCTGAGTCAATATCCTGTTAGAACACTTGCTGAATTAGTATTTTGTTAAAACCCAGGCTGAGTGAGTATTCTGTTAGAACACAGGCTGAGTGCGTATTATTTAAAAATAAACTGAGTCCATATTCTGTAAGAACACAGGCTGAGTGAGTATTCTTTTAACAAAACTGAGTCCACATTCCGTTAGGACACTGGCTTATGAGTATTCTGTTAGAAAACAGGCGGAGTGAGTATTCTTTAAACATAGACTGAGTCCATATTATATCAGAACCCAGGCTGAGTGAGTATACTGTTAGAACACAGGCTGAGTGAGTATTCTGTTAGAACAGAGGCTGAGTATTATGTTAGAACACAGGCTCAGTGTGCATTCTTTAAAAATAGACTTAGTCCATATTCTGTTAGAGCACAGGCTGAGTGAGTATCCTGTTAGAACACAGGCTGAGTGAGTGTTCTGTTAGAACACAGGCTGAGTGGTTATTATTTAAAAATAAACTGATTCCATATTCTGTTAGAACTCAGGCTGAGTATTCTTTTAACAAAATCTGAGTCCACATTCCCTTAGAACACAGGTTGAGTGAGTATTCTGTTAGAACACGGGCTGGGTGAGTATTCTCTTAGAACACAGGCTGAATGAGTATTATTTTAAAATAATCTGAATCCATATTCTGGTAGAACTCTCGCTGAGTGAGTATTCTGTTAGAACACAGGCTGAGTGAGTATTCTTTAAACATAGACTGAGTCCATATTCTGTTAGAAAACAGACTGAGTTAGTAATTTTAGATGAGAATCTGAGTCAACATTCTGTTAAAACGCAGCTTGAGTGGGTAATATATAAAAGTAAACTGAGTCCATATTTTGTTCGAACACAGGCTGAGTGAATATTCTTTGAAAATAATCTGAATCCATATTCTCTTAAAACACTGGCTGAGTGAGTATTCTGCTAGAACACAGGCTGAGTGGGTATTATTTAAAAATAAAGTGAGTCCATAGTATTTAGAACACAGACTGAGTGAGTATTTTTTGAACAAAATCTGAGTCCACATTCTGTTAGAACAGAGGCTGAGTGAGTATCCCGTTAGAACACAGTCTGAGTGAGTATTCTTTAAAGACAGACTTAGTCCATATTCTGTTAGAGCACAGTCTGAGTGAGTAATTTTTGAACAAAATCTTAGTCCACATTCTGTTAGAACACAGGCTGAGTGAGTATTCCGTTAGAACACAGTCTGAGTGAGTATTCTTTAAACATAGACTGCGTCCAAATTCTGTTAGAACACAGACTGAGTTAGTAATTTTTGATCTGAATCCATATTCTGTTAGAACACAGGCTGAGTTAGTATTCTTTGATAATAATCTGACTCCATATTCTGGTATAACACTGGCTGAGTGAGTATGCTTTGAAAATAATCTGAGTCAATATCTTGTTAGAACACTTGCTGAGTTAGTATTTTGTTAAAACCCAGGCTCGGTCAGTATTTTGTTAGAACACAGGCTGAGTGCGTATTATTTAAAACTAAACTGAGTCCGTATTATTTAGAACACAGACTGAGTGAGTATTTTTTGAACAAAATCTGAGTCCACATTCTGTTAGAACACAGGCTGATTTAGTATTCTGTTAGAACACAGGCTAAGTGAGTGTTCTGTTAGAACACTGAACTGAGTGAGTATTCTTTAAACATAGACTGCGTCCAAATTCTGTTAGGACACAGACTGAGTTAGTAATTTTTGATCTGAATCCACATTCTGTTAGAACACAGGCTGAGTTAGTATTCTTTGAAAATAGTCTGAATCCATATTCTGGTAGAACACTGGCTGAGTGAGTATTCTTTGAAAATAATCTGAATGCATATTCTGGTATAACACTGGCTGAATGAGTATTCTTTGAAAATAATCTGAGTCAATATCCTGTTAGAACACTTGCTGAATTAGTATTTTGTTAAAACCCAGGCTGAGTGAGTATTCTGTTAGAACACAGGCTGAGTGCGTATTATTTAAAAATAAACTGAGTCCATATTCTGTAAGAACACAGGCTGAGTGAGTATTCTTTTAACAAAACTGAGTCCACATTCCGTTAGGACACTGGCTTATGAGTATTCTGTTAGAAAACAGGCGGAGTGAGTATTCTTTAAACATAGACTGAGTCCATATTATATCAGAACCCAGGCTGAGTGAGTATACTGTTAGAACACAGGCTGAGTGAGTATTCTGTTAGAACAGAGGCTGAGTATTATGTTAGAACACAGGCTCAGTGTGCATTCTTTAAAAATAGACTTAGTCCATATTCTGTTAGAGCACAGGCTGAGTGAGTATCCTGTTAGAACACAGGCTGAGTGAGTGTTCTGTTAGAACACAGGCTGAGTGGTTATTATTTAAAAATAAACTGATTCCATATTCTGTTAGAACTCAGGCTGAGTATTCTTTTAACAAAATCTGAGTCCACATTCCCTTAGAACACAGGTTGAGTGAGTATTCTGTTAGAACACGGGCTGGGTGAGTATTCTCTTAGAACACAGGCTGAATGAGTATTATTTTAAAATAATCTGAATCCATATTCTGGTAGAACTCTCGCTGAGTGAGTATTCTGTTAGAACACAGGCTGAGTGAGTATTCTTTAAACATAGACTGAGTCCATATTCTGTTAGAAAACAGACTGAGTTAGTAATTTTAGATGAGAATCTGAGTCAACATTCTGTTAAAACGCAGCTTGAGTGGGTAATATATAAAAGTAAACTGAGTCCATATTTTGTTCGAACACAGGCTGAGTGAATATTCTTTGAAAATAATCTGAATCCATATTCTCTTAAAACACTGGCTGAGTGAGTATTCTGCTAGAACACAGGCTGAGTGGGTATTATTTAAAAATAAAGTGAGTCCATAGTATTTAGAACACAGACTGAGTGAGTATTTTTTGAACAAAATCTGAGTCCACATTCTGTTAGAACAGAGGCTGAGTGAGTATCCCGTTAGAACACAGTCTGAGTGAGTATTCTTTAAAGACAGACTTAGTCCATATTCTGTTAGAGCACAGTCTGAGTGAGTAATTTTTGAACAAAATCTTAGTCCACATTCTGTTAGAACACAGGCTGAGTGAGTATTCCGTTAGAACACAGTCTGAGTGAGTATTCTTTAAACATAGACTGCGTCCAAATTCTGTTAGAACACAGACTGAGTTAGTAATTTTTGATCTGAATCCATATTCTGTTAGAACACAGGCTGAGTTAGTATTCTTTGATAATAATCTGACTCCATATTCTGGTATAACACTGGCTGAGTGAGTATGCTTTGAAAATAATCTGAGTCAATATCTTGTTAGAACACTTACTGAGTTAGTATTTTGTTAAAACCCAGGCTCGGTGAGTATTTTGTTAGAACACAGGCTGAGTGCGTATTATTTAAAACTAAACTGAGTCCGTATTATTTAGAACACAGACTGAGTGAGTATTTTTTGAACAAAATCTGAGTCCACATTCTGTTAGAACACAGGCTGATTTAGTATTCTGTTAGAACACATGCTAAGTGAGTGTTCTGTTAGAACACTGAACTGAGTGAGTATTCTTTAAACATAGACTGCGTCCAAATTCTGTTAGGACACAGACTGAGTTAGTAATTTTTGATCTGAATCCACATTCTGTTAGAACACAGGCTGAGTTAGTATTCTTTGAAAATAGTCTGAATCCATATTCTGGTAGAACACTGGCTGAGTGAGTATTCTTTGAAAATAATCTGAATGCATATTCTGGTATAACACTGGCTGAATGAGTATTCTTTGAAAATAATCTGAGTCAATATCCTGTTAGAACACTTGCTGAATTAGTATTTTGTTAAAACCCAGGCTGAGTGAGTATTCTGTTAGAACACAGGCTGAGTGCGTATTATTTAAAAATAAACTGAGTCCATATTCTGTAAGAACACAGGCTGAGTGAGTATTCTTTTAACAAAACTGAGTCCACATTCCGTTAGGACACTGGCTTATGAGTATTCTGTTAGAAAACAGGCGGAGTGAGTATTCTTTAAACATAGACTGAGTCCATATTATATCAGAACCCAGGCTGAGTGAGTATACTGTTAGAACACAGGCTGAGTGAGTATTCTGTTAGAACAGAGGCTGAGTATTATGTTAGAACACAGGCTCAGTGTGCATTCTTTAAAAATAGACTTAGTCCATATTCTGTTAGAGCACAGGCTGAGTGAGTATTCTGTTAGAACACAGGCTGAGTGAGTGTTCTGTTAGAACACAGGCTGAGTGGTTATTATTTAAAAATAAACTGATTCCATATTCTGTTAGAACTCAGGCTGAGTATTCTTTTAACAAAATCTGAGTCCACATTCCCTTAGAACACAGGTTGAGTGAGTATTCTGTTAGAACACGGGCTGGGTGAGTATTCTCTTAGAACACAGGCTGAATGAGTATTATTTTAAAATAATCTGAATCCATATTCTGGTAGAACTCTCGCTGAGTGAGTATTCTGTTAGAACACAGGCTGAGTGAGTATTCTTTAAACATAGACTGAGTCCATATTCTGTTAGAAAACAGACTGAGTTAGTAATTTTAGATGAGAATCTGAGTCAACATTCTGTTAAAACGCAGCTTGAGTGGGTAATATATAAAAGTAAACTGAGTCCATATTTTGTTCGAACACAGGCTGAGTGAATATTCTTTGAAAATAATCTGAATCCATATTCTCTTAAAACACTGGCTGAGTGAGTATTCTGCTAGAACACAGGCTGAGTGGGTATTATTTAAAAATAAAGTGAGTCCATAGTATTTAGAACACAGACTGAGTGAGTATTTTTTGAACAAAATCTGAGTCCACATTCTGTTAGAACAGAGGCTGAGTGAGTATTCCGTTAGAACACAGTCTGAGTGAGTATTCTTTAAAGACAGACTTAGTCCATATTCTGTTAGAGCACAGTCTGAGTGAGTAATTTTTGAACAAAATCTTAGTCCACATTCTGTTAGAACACAGGCTGAGTGAGTATTCCGTTAGAACACAGTCTGAGTGAGTATTCTTTAAAGACAGACTTAGTCCACATTCTGTTAGAACACAGGCTGAGTGAGTATTCCGTTAGAACAGAGTCTGAGTGAGTATTCTTTAAACATAGACTGCGTCCAAATTCTGTTAGGACACAGACTGAGTTAGTAATTTTTGTTCTGAATCCATATTGTGATAGAACACAGGCTGAGTTAGTATTCTTTGAAAATAATCTGAATCCATATTCTGGTAGAACACTGGCTGAGTGAGTATGCTTTGAAAATAATCTGAGTCAATATCTTGTTAGAACACTTGCTGAGTTAGTATTTTGTTAAAACCCAGGCTCGGTGAGTATTTTGTTAGAACACAGGCTGAGTGCGTATTATTTAAAAAGAAACTGAGTCCGTATTATTTAGAACACAGACTGAGTGAGTATTTTTTGAACTAAATCTGAGTCCACATTCTGTTAGAACACAGGCTGATTTAGTATTCTGTTAGAACACAGGCTAAGTGCGTGTTCTGTTAGAACACTGAACTGAGTGAGTATTCTTTAAACATAGACTGCGTCCAAATTCCGTTAGGACACAGACTGAGTTAGTAATTTTTGATCTGAATCCACATTCTGTTAGAACACAGGCTGAGTTAGTATTCTTTGAAAATAGTCTGAATCCATATTCTGGTAGAACACTGGCTGAGTGAGTATTCTTTGAAAATAATCTGAATGCATATTCTGGTATAACACTGGCTGAATGAGTATTCTTTGAAAATAATCTGAGTCAATATCCTGTTAGAACACTTGCTGAATTAGTATTTTGTTAAAACCCAGGCTGAGTGAGTATTCTGTTAGAACACAGGCTGAGTGCGTATTATTTAAAAATAAACTGAGTCCATATTCTGTAAGAACACAGGCTGAGTGAGTATTCTTTTAACAAAACTGAGTCCACATTCCGTTAGGACACTGGCTTATGAGTATTCTGTTAGAAAACAGGCGGAGTGAGTATTCTTTAAACATAGACTGAGTCCATATTATATCAGAACCCAGGCTGAGTGAGTATACTGTTAGAACACAGGCTGAGTGAGTATTCTGTTAGAACAGAGGCTGAGTATTATGTTAGAACACAGGCTCAGTGTGCATTCTTTAAAAATAGACTTAGTCCATATTCTGTTAGAGCACAGGCTGAGTGAGTATTCTGTTAGAACACAGGCTGAGTGAGTGTTCTGTTAGAACACAGGCTGAGTGGTTATTATTTAAAAATAAACTGATTCCATATTCTGTTAGAACTCAGGCTGAGTATTCTTTTAACAAAATCTGAGTCCACATTCCCTTAGAACACAGGTTGAGTGAGTATTCTGTTAGAACACGGGCTGGGTGAGTATTCTCTTAGAACACAGGCTGAATGAGTATTATTTTAAAATAATCTGAATCCATATTCTGGTAGAACTCTCGCTGAGTGAGTATTCTGTTAGAACACAGGCTGAGTGAGTATTCTTTAAACATAGACTGAGTCCATATTCTGTTAGAAAACAGACTGAGTTAGTAATTTTAGATGAGAATCTGAGTCAACATTCTGTTAAAACGCAGCTTGAGTGGGTAATATATAAAAGTAAACTGAGTCCATATTTTGTTCGAACACAGGCTGAGTGAATATTCTTTGAAAATAATCTGAGTCCATATTCTCTTAAAACACTGGCTGAGTGAGTATTCTGCTAGAACACAGGCTGAGTGGGTATTATTTAAAAATAAAGTGAGTCCATAGTATTTAGAACACAGACTGAGTATTTTTTGAACAAAATCTGAGTCCACATTCTGTTAGAACAGAGGCTGAGTGAGTATTCCGTTAGAACACAGTCTGAGTGAGTATTCTTTAAAGACAGACTTAGTCCATATTCTGTTAGAGCACAGTCTGAGTGAGTAATTTTTGAACAAAATCTTAGTCCGCATTCTGTTAGAACACAGGCTGAGTGAGTATTCCGTTAGAACACAGTCTGAGTGAGTATTCTTTAAAGACAGACTTAGTCCACATTCTGTTAGAACACAGGCTGAGTGAGTATTCCGTTAGAACACAGTCTGAGTGAGTATTCTTTAAACATAGACTGCGTCCAAATTCTGTTAGGACACAGACTGAGTTAGTAATTTTTGTTCTGAATCCATATTGTGATAGAACGCAGGCTGAGTTAGTATTCTTTGAAAATAATCTGAATCCATATTCTGGTAGAACACTGGCTGAGTGAGTATGCTTTGAAAATAATCTGAGTCAATATCTTGTTAGAACACTTGCTGAGTTAGTATTTTGTTAAAACCCAGGCTCGGTGAGTATTTTGTTAGAACACAGGCTGAGTGCGTATTATTTAAAACTAAACTGAGTCCGTATTATTTAGAACACAGACTGAGTGAGTATTTTTTGAACAAAATCTGAGTCCACATTCTGTTAGAACACAGGCTGATTTAGTATTCTGTTAGAACACAGGCTAAGTGAGTGTTCTGTTAGAACACTGAACTGAGTGAGTATTCTTTAAACATAGACTGCGTCCAAATTCTGTTAGGACACAGACTGAGTTAGTAATTTTTGATCTGAATCCACATTCTGTTAGAACACAGGCTGAGTTAGTATTCTTTGAAAATAGTCTGAATCCATATTCTGGTAGAACACTGGCTGAGTGAGTATTCTTTGAAAATAATCTGAATGCATATTCTGGTATAACACTGGCTGAATGAGTATTCTTTGAAAATAATCTGAGTCAATATCCTGTTAGAACACTTGCTGAATTAGTATTTTGTTAAAACCCAGGCTGAGTGAGTATTCTGTTAGAACACAGGCTGAGTGCGTATTATTTAAAAATAAACTGAGTCCATATTCTGTAAGAACACAGGCTGAGTGAGTATTCTTTTAACAAAACTGAGTCCACATTCCGTTAGGACACTGGCTTATGAGTATTCTGTTAGAAAACAGGCGGAGTGAGTATTCTTTAAACATAGACTGAGTCCATATTATATCAGAACCCAGGCTGAGTGAGTATACTGTTAGAACACAGGCTGAGTGAGTATTCTGTTAGAACAGAGGCTGAGTATTATGTTAGAACACAGGCTCAGTGTGCATTCTTTAAAAATAGACTTAGTCCATATTCTGTTAGAGCACAGGCTGAGTGAGTATTCTGTTAGAACACAGGCTGAGTGAGTGTTCTGTTAGAACACAGGCTGAGTGGTTATTATTTAAAAATAAACTGATTCCATATTCTGTTAGAACTCAGGCTGAGTATTCTTTTAACAAAATCTGAGTCCACATTCCCTTAGAACACAGGTTGAGTGAGTATTCTGTTAGAACACGGGCTGGGTGAGTATTCTCTTAGAACACAGGCTGAATGAGTATTATTTTAAAATAATCTGAATCCATATTCTGGTAGAACTCCCGCTGAGTGAGTATTCTGTTAGAACACAGGCTGAGTGAGTATTCTTTAAACATAGACTGAGTCCATATTCTGTTAGAAAACAGACTGAGTTAGTAATTTTAGATGAGAATCTGAGTCAACATTCTGTTAAAACGCAGCTTGAGTGGGTAATATATAAAAGTAAACTGAGTCCATATTTTGTTCGAACACAGGCTGAGTGAATATTCTTTGAAAATAATCTGAATCCATATTCTCTTAAAACACTGGCTGAGTGAGTATTCTGCTAGAACACAGGCTGAGTGGGTATTATTTAAAAATAAAGTGAGTCCATAGTATTTAGAACACAGACTGAGTGAGTATTTTTTGAACAAAATCTGAGTCCACATTCTGTTAGAACAGAGGCTGAGTGAGTATTCCGTTAGAACACAGTCTGAGTGAGTATTCTTTAAAGACAGACTTAGTCCATATTCTGTTAGAGCACAGTCTGAGTGAGTAATTTTTGAACAAAATCTTAGTCCACATTCTGTTAGAACACAGGCTGAGTGAGTATTCCGTTAGAACACAGTCTGAGTGAGTATTCTTTAAACATAGACTGCGTCCAAATTCTGTTAGAACACAGACTGAGTTAGTAATTTTTGATCTGAATCCATATTCTGTTAGAACACAGGCTGAGTTAGTATTCTTTGATAATAATCTGACTCCATATTCTGGTATAACACTGGCTGAGTGAGTATGCTTTGAAAATAATCTGAGTCAATATCTTGTTAGAACACTTGCTGAGTTAGTATTTTGTTAAAACCCAGGCTCGGTGAGTATTTTGTTAGAACACAGGCTGAGTGCGTATTATTTAAAAATAAACTGAGTCCGTATTATTTAGAACACAGACTGAGTGAGTATTTTTTGAACTAAATCTGAGTCCACATTCTGTTAGAACACAGGCTGATTTAGTATTCTGTTAGAACACAGGCTAAGTGCGTGTTCTGTTAGAACACTGAACTGAGTGAGTATTCTTTAAACATAGACTGCGTCCAAATTCCGTTAAGACACAGACTGAGTTAGTAATTTTTGATCTGAATCCACATTCTGTTAGAACACAGGCTGAGTTAGTATTCTTTGAAAATAGTCTGAATCCATATTCTGGTAGAACACTGGTTGAGTGAGTATTCTTTGAAAATAATCTGAATGCATATTCTGGTATAACACTGGCTGAATGAGTATTCTTTGAAAATAATCTGAGTCAATATCCTGTTAGAACACTTGCTGAATTAGTATTTTGTTAAAACCCAGGCTGAGTGAGTATTCTGTTAGAACACAGGCTGAGTGCGTATTATTTAAAAATAAACTGAGTCCATATTCTGTAAGAACACAGGCTGAGTGAGTATTCTTTTAACAAAACTGAGTCCACATTCCGTTAGGACACTGGCTTATGAGTATTCTGTTAGAAAACAGGCGGAGTGAGTATTCTTTAAACATAGACTGAGTCCATATTATATCAGAACGCAGGCTGAGTGAGTATACTGTTAGAACACAGGCTGAGTGAGTATTCTGTTAGAACAGAGGCTGAGTATTATGTTAGAACACAGGCTCAGTGTGCATTCTTTAAAAATAGACTTAGTCCATATTCTGTTAGAGCACAGGCTGAGTGAGTATTCTGTTAGAACACAGGCTGAGTGAGTGTTCTGTTAGAACACAGGCTGAGTGGTTATTATTTAAAAATAAACTGATTCCATATTCTGTTAGAACTCAGGCTGAGTATTCTTTTAACAAAATCTGAGTCCACATTCCCTTAGAACACAGGTTGAGTGAGTATTCTGTTAGAACACGGGCTGGGTGAGTATTCTCTTAGAACACAGGCTGAATGAGTATTATTTTAAAATAATCTGAATCCATATTCTGGTAGAACTCTCGCTGAGTGAGTATTCTGTTAGAACACAGGCTGAGTGAGTATTCTTTAAACATAGACTGAGTCCATATTCTGTTAGAAAACAGACTGAGTTAGTAATTTTAGATGAGAATCTGAGTCAACATTCTGTTAAAACGCAGCTTGAGTGGGTAATATATAAAAGTAAACTGAGTCCATATTTTGTTCGAACACAGGCTGAGTGAATATTCTTTGAAAATAATCTGAATCCATATTCTCTTAAAACACTGGCTGAGTGAGTATTCTGCTAGAACACAGGCTGAGTGGGTATTATTTAAAAATAAAGTGAGTCCATAGTATTTAGAACACAGACTGAGTGAGTATTTTTTGAACAAAATCTGAGTCCACATTCTGTTAGAACAGAGGCTGAGTGAGTATTCCGTTAGAACACAGTCTGAGTGAGTATTCTTTAAAGACAGACTTAGTCCATATTCTGTTAGAGCACAGTCTGAGTGAGTAATTTTTGAACAAAATCTTAGTCCACATTCTGTTAGAACACAGGCTGAGTGAGTATTCCGTTAGAACACAGTCTGAGTGAGTATTCTTTAAAGACAGACTTAGTCCACAATCTGTTAGAACACAGGCTGAGTGAGTATTCCGTTAGAACACAGTCTGAGTGAGTATTCTTTAAACATAGACTGCGTCCAAATTCTGTTAGGACACAGACTGAGTTAGTAATTTTTGTTCTGAATCCATATTGTGATAGAACACAGGCTGAGTTAGTATTCTTTGAAAATAATCTGAATCCATATTCTGGTAGAACACTGGCTGAGTGAGTATGCTTTGAAAATAATCTGAGTCAATATCTTGTTAGAACACTTGCTGAGTTAGTATTTTGTTAAAACCCAGGTTCGGTGAGTATTTTGTTAGAACACAGGCTGAGTGCGTATTATTTAAAACTAAACTGAGTCCATATTATTTAGAACACAGACTGAGTGAGTATTTTTTGAACAAAATCTGAGTCCACATTCTGTTAGAACACAGGCTGATTTAGTATTCTGTTAGAACACAGGCTAAGTGAGTGTTCTGTTAGAACACTGAACTGAGTGAGTATTCTTTAAACATAGACTGCGTCCAAATTCTGTTAGGACACAGACTGAGTTAGTAATTTTTGATCTGAATCCACATTCTGTTAGAACACAGGCTGAGTTAGTATTCTTTGAAAATAGTCTGAATCCATATTCTGGTAGAACACTGGCTGAGTGAGTATTCTTTGAAAATAATCTGAATGCATATTCTGGTATAACACTGGCTGAATGAGTATTCTTTGAAAATAATCTGAGTCAATATCCTGTTAGAACACTTGCTGAATTAGTATTTTGTTAAAACCCAGGCTGAGTGAGTATTCTGTTAGAACACAGGCTGAGTGCGTATTATTTAAAAATAAACTGAGTCCATATTCTGTAAGAACACAGGCTGAGTGAGTATTCTTTTAACAAAACTGAGTCCACATTCCGTTAGGAAACTGGCTTATGAGTATTCTGTTAGAAAACAGGCGGAGTGAGTATTCTTTAAACACAGACTGAGTCCATATTATATCAGAACCCAGGCTGAGTGAGTATACTGTTAGAACACAGGCTGAGTGAGTATTCTGTTAGAACAGAGGCTGAGTATTATGTTAGAACACAGGCTCAGTGTGCATTCTTTAAAAATAGACTTAGTCCATATTCTGTAAGAGCACAGGCTGAGTGAGTATTCTGTTAGAACACAGGCTGAGTGAGTGTTCTGTTAGAACACAGGCTGAGTGGTTATTATTTAAAAATAAACTGATTCCATATTCTGTTAGAACTCAGGCTGAGTATTCTTTTAACAAAATCTGAGTCCACATTCCCTTAGAACACAGGTTGAGTGAGTATTCTGTTAGAACACGGGCTGGGTGAGTATTCTCTTAGAACACAGGCTGAATGAGTATTATTTTAAAATAATCTGAATCCATATTCTGGTAGAACTCTCGCTGAGTGTGTATTCTGTTAGAACACAGGCTGAGTGAGTATTCTTTAAACATAGACTGAGTCCATATTCTGTTAGAAAACAGACTGAGTTAGTAATTTTAGATGAGAATCTGAGTCAACATTCTGTTAAAACGCAGCTTGAGTGGGTAATATATAAAAGTAAACTGAGTCCATATTTTGTTCGAACACAGGCTGAGTGAATATTCTTTGAAAATAATCTGAATCCATATTCTCTTAAAACACTGGCTGAGTGAGTATTCTGCTAGAACACAGGCTGAGTGGGTATTATTTAAAAATAAAGTGAGTCCATAGTATTTAGAACACAGACTGAGTGAGTATTTTTTGAACAAAATCTGAGTCCACATTCTGTTAGAACAGAGGCTGAGTGAGTATTCCGTTAGAACACAGTCTGAGTGAGTATTCTTTAAAGACAGACTTAGTCCATATTCTGTTAGAGCACAGTCTGAGTGAGTAATTTTTGAACAAAATCTTAGTCCACATTCTGTTAGAACACAGGCTGAGTGAGTATTCCGTTAGAACACAGTCTGAGTGAGTATTCTTTAAAGACAGACTTAGTCCACATTCTGTTAGAACACAGGCTGAGTGAGTATTCCGTTAGAACACAGTCTGAGTGAGTATTCTTTAAACATAGACTGCGTCCAAATTCTGTTAGGACACAGACTGAGTTAGTAATTTTTGTTCTGAATCCATATTGTGATAGAACACAGGCTGAGTTAGTATTCTTTGAAAATAATCTGAATCCATATTCTGGTAGAACACTGGCTGAGTGAGTATGCTTTGAAAATAATCTGAGTCAATATCTTGTTAGAACACTTGCTGAGTTAGTATTTTGTTAAAACCCAGGCTCGGTGAGTATTTTGTTAGAACACAGGCTGAGTGCGTATTATTTAAAACTAAACTGAGTCCGTATTATTTAGAACACAGACTGAGTGAGTATTTTTTGAACAAAATCTGAGTCCACATTCTGTTAGAACACAGGCTGATTTAGTATTCTGTTAGAACACAGGCTAAGTGAGTGTTCTGTTAGAACACTGAACTGAGTGAGTATTCTTTAAACATAGACTGCGTCCAAATTCTGTTAGGACACAGACTGAGTTAGTAATTTTTGATCTGAATCCACATTCTGTTAGAACACAGGCTGAGTTAGTATTCTTTGAAAATAGTCTGAATCCATATTCTGGTAGAACACTGGCTGAGTGAGTATTCTTTGAAAATAATCTGAATGCATATTCTGGTATAACACTGGCTGAATGAGTATTCTTTGAAAATAATCTGAGTCAATATCCTGTTAGAACACTTGCTGAATTAGTATTTTGTTAAAACCCAGGCTGAGTGAGTATTCTGTTAGAACACAGGCTGAGTGCGTATTATTTAAAAATAAACTGAGTCCATATTCTGTAAGAACACAGGCTGAGTGAGTATTCTTTTAACAAAACTGAGTCCACATTCCGTTAGGACACTGGCTTATGAGTATTCTGTTAGAAAACAGGCGGAGTGAGTATTCTTTAAACATAGACTGAGTCCATATTATATCAGAACCCAGGCTGAGTGAGTATACTGTTAGAACACAGGCTGAGTGAGTATTCTGGTAGAACAGAGGCTGAGTATTATGTTAGAACACAGGCTCAGTGTGCATTCTTTAAAAATAGACTTAGTCCATATTCTGTAAGAGCACAGGCTGAGTGAGTATTCTGTTAGAACACAGGCTGAGTGAGTGTTCTGTTAGAACACAGGCTGAGTGGTTATTATTTAAAAATAAACTGATTCCATATTCTGTTAGAACTCAGGCTGAGTATTCTTTTAACAAAATCTGAGTCCACATTCCCTTAGAACACAGGTTGAGTGAGTATTCTGTTAGAACACGGGCTGGGTGAGTATTCTCTTAGAACACAGGCTGAATGAGTATTATTTTAAAATAATCTGAATCCATATTCTGGTAGAACTCCCGCTGAGTGAGTATTCTGTTAGAACACAGGCTGAGTGAGTATTCTTTAAACATAGACTGAGTCCATATTCTGTTAGAAAACAGACTGAGTTAGTAATTTTAGATGAGAATCTGAGTCAACATTCTGTTAAAACGCAGCTTGAGTGGGTAATATATAAAAGTAAACTGAGTCCATATTTTGTTCGAACACAGGCTGAGTGAATATTCTTTGAAAATAATCTGAATCCATATTCTCTTAAAACACTGGCTGAGTGAGTATTCTGCTAGAACACAGGCTGAGTGGGTATTATTTAAAAATAAAGTGAGTCCATAGTATTTAGAACACAGACTGAGTGAGTATTTTTTGAACAAAATCTGAGTCCACATTCTGTTAGAACACAGGCTGAGTGAGTATTCCGTTAGAACACAGTCTGAGTGAGTATTCTTTAAACATAGACTGCGTCCAAATTCTGTTAGAACACAGACTGAGTTAGTAATTTTTGATCTGAATCCATATTCTGTTAGAACACAGGCTGAGTTAGTATTCTTTGATAATAATCTGACTCCATATTCTGGTATAACACTGGCTGAGTGAGTATGCTTTGAAAATAATCTGAGTCAATATCTTGTTAGAACACTTGCTGAGTTAGTATTTTGTTAAAACCCAGGCTCGGTGAGTATTTTGTTAGAACACAGGCTGAGTGCGTATTATTTAAAAATAAACTGAGTCCGTATTATTTAGAACACAGACTGAGTGAGTATTTTTTGAACTAAATCTGAGTCCACATTCTGTTAGAACACAGGCTGATTTAGTATTCTGTTAGAACACAGGCTAAGTGCGTGTTCTGTTAGAACACTGAACTGAGTGAGTATTCTTTAAACATAGACTGCGTCCAAATTCCGTTAAGACACAGACTGAGTTAGTAATTTTTGATCTGAATCCACATTCTGTTAGAACACAGGCTGAGTTAGTATTCTTTGAAAATAGTCTGAATCCATATTCTGGTAGAACACTGGTTGAGTGAGTATTCTTTGAAAATAATCTGAATGCATATTCTGGTATAACACTGGCTGAATGAGTATTCTTTGAAAATAATCTGAGTCAATATCCTGTTAGAACACTTGCTGAATTAGTATTTTGTTAAAACCCAGGCTGAGTGAGTATTCTGTTAGAACACAGGCTGAGTGCGTATTATTTAAAAATAAACTGAGTCCATATTCTGTAAGAACACAGGCTGAGTGAGTATTCTTTTAACAAAACTGAGTCCACATTCCGTTAGGACACTGGCTTATGAGTATTCTGTTAGAAAACAGGCTGAGTGAGTATTCTTTAAACATAGACTGAGTCCATATTATATCAGAACCCAGGCTGAGTGAGTATACTGTTAGAACACAGGCTGAGTGAGTATTCTGTTAGAACAGAGGCTGAGTATTATGTTAGAACACAGGCTCAGTGTGCATTCTTTAAAAATAGACTTAGTCCATATTCTGTTAGAGCACAGGCTGAGTGAGTATTCTGTTAGAACACAGGCTGAGTGAGTGTTCTGTTAGAACACAGGCTGAGTGGTTATTATTTAAAAATAAACTGATTCCATATTCTGTTAGAACTCAGGCTGAGTATTCTTTTAACAAAATCTGAGTCCACATTCCCTTAGAACACAGGTTGAGTGAGTATTCTGTTAGAACACGGGCTGGGTGAGTATTCTCTTAGAACACAGGCTGAATGAGTATTATTTTAAAATAATCTGAATCCATATTCTGGTAGAACTCTCGCTGAGTGAGTATTCTGTTAGAACACAGGCTGAGTGAGTATTCTTTAAACATAGACTGAGTCCATATTCTGTTAGAAAACAGACTGAGTTAGTAATTTTAGATGAGAATCTGAGTCAACATTCTGTTAAAACGCAGCTTGAGTGGGTAATATATAAAAGTAAACTGAGTCCATATTTTGTTCGAACACAGGCTGAGTGAATATTCTTTGAAAATAATCTGAATCCATATTCTCTTAAAACACTGGCTGAGTGAGTATTCTGCTAGAACACAGGCTGAGTGGGTATTATTTAAAAATAAAGTGAGTCCATAGTATTTAGAACACAGACTGTGTGAGTATTTTTTGAACAAAATCTGAGTCCACATTCTGTTAGAACAGAGGCTGAGTGAGTATTCCGTTAGAACACAGTCTGAGTGAGTATTCTTTAAAGACAGACTTAGTCCATATTCTGTTAGAGCACAGTCTGAGTGAGTAATTTTTGAACAAAATCTTAGTCCACATTCTGTTAGAACACAGGCTGAGTGAGTATTCCGTTAGAACACAGTCTGAGTGAGTATTCTTTAAAGACAGACTTAGTCCACATTCTGTTAGAACACAGGCTGAGTGAGTATTCCGTTAGAACACAGTCTGAGTGAGTATTCTTTAAACATAGACTGCGTCCAAATTCTGTTAGGACACAGACTGAGTTAGTAATTTTTGTTCTGAATCCATATTGTGATAGAACACAGGCTGAGTTAGTATTCTTTGAAAATAATCTGAATCCATATTCTGGTAGAACACTGGCTGAGTGAGTATGCTTTGAAAATAATCTGAGTCAATATCTTGTTAGAACACTTGCTGAGTTAGTATTTTGTTAAAACCCAGGCTCGGTGAGTATTTTGTTAGAACACAGGCTGAGTGCGTATTATTTAAAACTAAACTGAGTCCGTATTATTTAGAACACAGACTGAGTGAGTATTTTTTGAACAAAATCTGAGTCCACATTCTGTTAGAACACAGGCTGATTTAGTATTCTGTTAGAACACAGGCTAAGTGAGTGTTCTGTTAGAACACTGAACTGAGTGAGTATTCTTTAAACATAGACTGCGTCCAAATTCTGTTAGGACACAGACTGAGTTAGTAATTTTTGATCTGAATCCACATTCTGTTAGAACACAGGCTGAGTTAGTATTCTTTGAAAATAGTCTGAATCCATATTCTGGTAGAACACTGGCTGAGTGAGTATTCTTTGAAAATAATCTGAATGCATATTCTGGTATAACACTGGCTGAATGAGTATTCTTTGAAAATAATCTGAGTCAATATCCTGTTAGAACACTTGCTGAATTAGTATTTTGTTAAAACCCAGGCTGAGTGAGTATTCTGTTAGAACACAGGCTGAGTGCGTATTATTTAAAAATAAACTGAGTCCATATTCTGTAAGAACACAGGCTGAGTGAGTATTCTTTGAACAAAACTGAGTCCACATTCCGTTAGGACACTGGCTTATGAGTATTCTGTTAGAAAACAGGCGGAGTGAGTATTCTTTAAACATAGACTGAGTCCATATTATATCAGAACCCAGGCTGAGTGAGTATACTGTTAGAACACAGGCTGAGTGAGTATTCTGTTAGAACAGAGGCTGAGTATTATGTTAGAACACAGGCTCAGTGTGCATTCTTTAAAAATAGACTTAGTCCATATTCTGTAAGAGCACAGGCTGAGTGAGTATTCTGTTAGAACACAGGCTGAGTGAGTGTTCTGTTAGAACACAGGCTGAGTGGTTATTATTTAAAAATAAACTGATTCCATATTCTGTTAGAACTCAGGCTGAGTATTCTTTTAACAAAATCTGAGTCCACATTCCCTTAGAACACAGGTTGAGTGAGTATTCTGTTAGAACACGGGCTGGGTGAGTATTCTCTTAGAACACAGGCTGAATGAGTATTATTTTAAAATAATCTGAATCCATATTCTGGTAGAACTCCCGCTGAGTGAGTATTCTGTTAGAACACAGGCTGAGTGAGTATTCTTTAAACATAGACTGAGTCCATATTCTGTTAGAAAACAGACTGAGTTAGTAATTTTAGATGAGAATCTGAGTCAACATTCTGTTAAAACGCAGCTTGAGTGGGTAATATATAAAAGTAAACTGAGTCCATATTTTGTTCGAACACAGGCTGAGTGAATATTCTTTGAAAATAATCTGAATCCATATTCTCTTAAAACACTGGCTGAGTGAGTATTCTGCTAGAACACAGGCTGAGTGGGTATTATTTAAAAATAAAGTGAGTCCATAGTATTTAGAACACAGACTGAGTGAGTATTTTTTGAACAAAATCTGAGTCCACATTCTGTTAGAACAGAGGCTGAGTGAGTATTCCGTTAGAACACAGTCTGAGTGAGTATTCTTTAAAGACAGACTTAGTCCATATTCTGTTAGAGCACAGTCTGAGTGAGTAATTTTTGAACAAAATCTTAGTCCACATTCTGTTAGAACACAGGCTGAGTGAGTATTCCGTTAGAACACAGTCTGAGTGAGTATTCTTTAAACATAGACTGCGTCCAAATTCTGTTAGAACACAGACTGAGTTAGTAATTTTTGATCTGAATCCATATTCTGTTAGAACACAGGCTGAGTTAGTATTCTTTGATAATAATCTGACTCCATATTCTGGTATAACACTGGCTGAGTGAGTATGCTTTGAAAATAATCTGAGTCAATATCTTGTTAGAACACTTGCTGAGTTAGTATTTTGTTAAAACCCAGGCTCGGTGAGTATTTTGTTAGAACACAGGCTGAGTGCGTATTATTTAAAAATAAACTGAGTCCGTATTATTTAGAACACAGACTGAGTGAGTATTTTTTGAACTAAATCTGAGTCCACATTCTGTTAGAACACAGGCTGATTTAGTATTCTGTTAGAACACAGGCTAAGTGCGTGTTCTGTTAGAACACTGAACTGAGTGAGTATTCTTTAAACATAGACTGCGTCCAAATTCCGTTAGGACACAGACTGAGTTAGTAATTTTTGATCTGAATCCACATTCTGTTAGAACACAGGCTGAGTTAGTATTCTTTGAAAATAGTCTGAATCCATATTCTGGTAGAACACTGGCTGAGTGAGTATTCTTTGAAAATAATCTGAATGCATATTCTGGTATAACACTGGCTGAATGAGTATTCTTTGAAAATAATCTGAGTCAATATCCTGTTAGAACACTTGCTGAATTAGTATTTTGTTAAAACCCAGGCTGAGTGAGTATTCTGTTAGAACACAGGCTGAGTGCGTATTATTTAAAAATAAACTGAGTCCATATTCTGTAAGAACACAGGCTGAGTGAGTATTCTTTTAACAAAACTGAGTCCACATTCCGTTAGGACACTGGCTTATGAGTATTCTGTTAGAAAACAGGCGGAGTGAGTATTCTTTAAACATAGACTGAGTCCATATTATATCAGAACCCAGGCTGAGTGAGTATACTGTTAGAACACAGGCTGAGTGAGTATTCTGTTAGAACAGAGGCTGAGTATTATGTTAGAACACAGGCTCAGTGTGCATTCTTTAAAAATAGACTTAGTCCATATTCTGTTAGAGCACAGGCTGAGTGAGTATTCTGTTAGAACACAGGCTGAGTGAGTGTTCTGTTAGAACACAGGCTGAGTGGTTATTATTTAAAAATAAACTGATTCCATATTCTGTTAGAACTCAGGCTGAGTATTCTTTTAACAAAATCTGAGTCCACATTCCCTTAGAACACAGGTTGAGTGAGTATTCTGTTAGAACACGGGCTGGGTGAGTATTCTCTTAGAACACAGGCTGAATGAGTATTATTTTAAAATAATCTGAATCCATATTCTGGTAGAACTCTCGCTGAGTGAGTATTCTGTTAGAACACAGGCTGAGTGAGTATTCTTTAAACATAGACTGAGTCCATATTCTGTTAGAAAACAGACTGAGTTAGTAATTTTAGATGAGAATCTGAGTCAACATTCTGTTAAAACGCAGCTTGAGTGGGTAATATATAAAAGTAAACTGAGTCCATATTTTGTTCGAACACAGGCTGAGTGAATATTCTTTGAAAATAATCTGAGTCCATATTCTCTTAAAACACTGGCTGAGTGAGTATTCTGCTAGAACACAGGCTGAGTGGGTATTATTTAAAAATAAAGTGAGTCCATAGTATTTAGAACACAGACTGAGTATTTTTTGAACAAAATCTGAGTCCACATTCTGTTAGAACAGAGGCTGAGTGAGTATTCCGTTAGAACACAGTCTGAGTGAGTATTCTTTAAAGACAGACTTAGTCCATATTCTGTTAGAGCACAGTCTGAGTGAGTAATTTTTGAACAAAATCTTAGTCCGCATTCTGTTAGAACACAGGCTGAGTGAGTATTCCGTTAGAACACAGTCTGAGTGAGTATTCTTTAAAGACAGACTTAGTCCACATTCTGTTAGAACACAGGCTGAGTGAGTATTCCGTTAGAACACAGTCTGAGTGAGTATTCTTTAAACATAGACTGCGTCCAAATTCTGTTAGGACACAGACTGAGTTAGTAATTTTTGTTCTGAATCCATATTGTGATAGAACGCAGGCTGAGTTAGTATTCTTTGAAAATAATCTGAATCCATATTCTGGTAGAACACTGGCTGAGTGAGTATGCTTTGAAAATAATCTGAGTCAATATCTTGTTAGAACACTTGCTGAGTTAGTATTTTGTTAAAACCCAGGCTCGGTGAGTATTTTGTTAGAACACAGGCTGAGTGCGTATTATTTAAAACTAAACTGAGTCCGTATTATTTAGAACACAGACTGAGTGAGTATTTTTTGAACAAAATCTGAGTCCACATTCTGTTAGAACACAGGCTGATTTAGTATTCTGTTAGAACACAGGCTAAGTGAGTGTTCTGTTAGAACACTGAACTGAGTGAGTATTCTTTAAACATAGACTGCGTCCAAATTCTGTTAGGACACAGACTGAGTTAGTAATTTTTGATCTGAATCCACATTCTGTTAGAACACAGGCTGAGTTAGTATTCTTTGAAAATAGTCTGAATCCATATTCTGGTAGAACACTGGCTGAGTGAGTATTCTTTGAAAATAATCTGAATGCATATTCTGGTATAACACTGGCTGAATGAGTATTCTTTGAAAATAATCTGAGTCAATATCCTGTTAGAACACTTGCTGAATTAGTATTTTGTTAAAACCCAGGCTGAGTGAGTATTCTGTTAGAACACAGGCTGAGTGCGTATTATTTAAAAATAAACTGAGTCCATATTCTGTAAGAACACAGGCTGAGTGAGTATTCTTTTAACAAAACTGAGTCCACATTCCGTTAGGACACTGGCTTATGAGTATTCTGTTAGAAAACAGGCGGAGTGAGTATTCTTTAAACATAGACTGAGTCCATATTATATCAGAACCCAGGCTGAGTGAGTATACTGTTAGAACACAGGCTGAGTGAGTATTCTGTTAGAACAGAGGCTGAGTATTATGTTAGAACACAGGCTCAGTGTGCATTCTTTAAAAATAGACTTAGTCCATATTCTGTTAGAGCACAGGCTGAGTGAGTATTCTGTTAGAACACAGGCTGAGTGAGTGTTCTGTTAGAACACAGGCTGAGTGGTTATTATTTAAAAATAAACTGATTCCATATTCTGTTAGAACTCAGGCTGAGTATTCTTTTAACAAAATCTGAGTCCACATTCCCTTAGAACACAGGTTGAGTGAGTATTCTGTTAGAACACGGGCTGGGTGAGTATTCTCTTAGAACACAGGCTGAATGAGTATTATTTTAAAATAATCTGAATCCATATTCTGGTAGAACTCCCGCTGAGTGAGTATTCTGTTAGAACACAGGCTGAGTGAGTATTCTTTAAACATAGACTGAGTCCATATTCTGTTAGAAAACAGACTGAGTTAGTAATTTTAGATGAGAATCTGAGTCAACATTCTGTTAAAACGCAGCTTGAGTGGGTAATATATAAAAGTAAACTGAGTCCATATTTTGTTCGAACACAGGCTGAGTGAATATTCTTTGAAAATAATCTGAATCCATATTCTCTTAAAACACTGGCTGAGTGAGTATTCTGCTAGAACACAGGCTGAGTGGGTATTATTTAAAAATAAAGTGAGTCCATAGTATTTAGAACACAGACTGAGTGAGTATTTTTTGAACAAAATCTGAGTCCACATTCTGTTAGAACAGAGGCTGAGTGAGTATTCCGTTAGAACACAGTCTGAGTGAGTATTCTTTAAAGACAGACTTAGTCCATATTCTGTTAGAGCACAGTCTGAGTGAGTAATTTTTGAACAAAATCTTAGTCCACATTCTGTTAGAACACAGGCTGAGTGAGTATTCCGTTAGAACACAGTCTGAGTGAGTATTCTTTAAACATAGACTGCGTCCAAATTCTGTTAGAACACAGACTGAGTTAGTAATTTTTGATCTGAATCCATATTCTGTTAGAACACAGGCTGAGTTAGTATTCTTTGATAATAATCTGACTCCATATTCTGGTATAACACTGGCTGAGTGAGTATGCTTTGAAAATAATCTGAGTCAATATCTTGTTAGAACACTTGCTGAGTTAGTATTTTGTTAAAACCCAGGCTCGGTGAGTATTTTGTTAGAACACAGGCTGAGTGCGTATTATTTAAAAATAAACTGAGTCCG
Source organism: Furipterus horrens (assembly GCF_987537825.1). NCBI lineage: Eukaryota > Metazoa > Chordata > Mammalia > Chiroptera > Furipteridae > Furipterus > Furipterus horrens. The sequence continues at coordinate 178,989 of NW_028327197.1, read as the reverse complement.
TATTATTTAGAACACAGACTGAGTGAGTATTTTTTGAACTAAATCTGAGTCCACATTCTGTTAGAACACAGGCTGATTTAGTATTCTGTTAGAACACAGGCTAAGTGCGTGTTCTGTTAGAACACTGAACTGAGTGAGTATTCTTTAAACATAGACTGCGTCCAAATTCCGTTAAGACACAGACTGAGTTAGTAATTTTTGATCTGAATCCACATTCTGTTAGAACACAGGCTGAGTTAGTATTCTTTGAAAATAGTCTGAATCCATATTCTGGTAGAACACTGGTTGAGTGAGTATTCTTTGAAAATAATCTGAATGCATATTCTGGTATAACACTGGCTGAATGAGTATTCTTTGAAAATAATCTGAGTCAATATCCTGTTAGAACACTTGCTGAATTAGTATTTTGTTAAAACCCAGGCTGAGTGAGTATTCTGTTAGAACACAGGCTGAGTGCGTATTATTTAAAAATAAACTGAGTCCATATTCTGTAAGAACACAGGCTGAGTGAGTATTCTTTTAACAAAACTGAGTCCACATTCCGTTAGGACACTGGCTTATGAGTATTCTGTTAGAAAACAGGCGGAGTGAGTATTCTTTAAACATAGACTGAGTCCATATTATATCAGAACGCAGGCTGAGTGAGTATACTGTTAGAACACAGGCTGAGTGAGTATTCTGTTAGAACAGAGGCTGAGTATTATGTTAGAACACAGGCTCAGTGTGCATTCTTTAAAAATAGACTTAGTCCATATTCTGTTAGAGCACAGGCTGAGTGAGTATTCTGTTAGAACACAGGCTGAGTGAGTGTTCTGTTAGAACACAGGCTGAGTGGTTATTATTTAAAAATAAACTGATTCCATATTCTGTTAGAACTCAGGCTGAGTATTCTTTTAACAAAATCTGAGTCCACATTCCCTTAGAACACAGGTTGAGTGAGTATTCTGTTAGAACACGGGCTGGGTGAGTATTCTCTTAGAACACAGGCTGAATGAGTATTATTTTAAAATAATCTGAATCCATATTCTGGTAGAACTCTCGCTGAGTGAGTATTCTGTTAGAACACAGGCTGAGTGAGTATTCTTTAAACATAGACTGAGTCCATATTCTGTTAGAAAACAGACTGAGTTAGTAATTTTAGATGAGAATCTGAGTCAACATTCTGTTAAAACGCAGCTTGAGTGGGTAATATATAAAAGTAAACTGAGTCCATATTTTGTTCGAACACAGGCTGAGTGAATATTCTTTGAAAATAATCTGAATCCATATTCTCTTAAAACACTGGCTGAGTGAGTATTCTGCTAGAACACAGGCTGAGTGGGTATTATTTAAAAATAAAGTGAGTCCATAGTATTTAGAACACAGACTGAGTGAGTATTTTTTGAACAAAATCTGAGTCCACATTCTGTTAGAACAGAGGCTGAGTGAGTATTCCGTTAGAACACAGTCTGAGTGAGTATTCTTTAAAGACAGACTTAGTCCATATTCTGTTAGAGCACAGTCTGAGTGAGTAATTTTTGAACAAAATCTTAGTCCACATTCTGTTAGAACACAGGCTGAGTGAGTATTCCGTTAGAACACAGTCTGAGTGAGTATTCTTTAAAGACAGACTTAGTCCACAATCTGTTAGAACACAGGCTGAGTGAGTATTCCGTTAGAACACAGTCTGAGTGAGTATTCTTTAAACATAGACTGCGTCCAAATTCTGTTAGGACACAGACTGAGTTAGTAATTTTTGTTCTGAATCCATATTGTGATAGAACACAGGCTGAGTTAGTATTCTTTGAAAATAATCTGAATCCATATTCTGGTAGAACACTGGCTGAGTGAGTATGCTTTGAAAATAATCTGAGTCAATATCTTGTTAGAACACTTGCTGAGTTAGTATTTTGTTAAAACCCAGGTTCGGTGAGTATTTTGTTAGAACACAGGCTGAGTGCGTATTATTTAAAACTAAACTGAGTCCATATTATTTAGAACACAGACTGAGTGAGTATTTTTTGAACAAAATCTGAGTCCACATTCTGTTAGAACACAGGCTGATTTAGTATTCTGTTAGAACACAGGCTAAGTGAGTGTTCTGTTAGAACACTGAACTGAGTGAGTATTCTTTAAACATAGACTGCGTCCAAATTCTGTTAGGACACAGACTGAGTTAGTAATTTTTGATCTGAATCCACATTCTGTTAGAACACAGGCTGAGTTAGTATTCTTTGAAAATAGTCTGAATCCATATTCTGGTAGAACACTGGCTGAGTGAGTATTCTTTGAAAATAATCTGAATGCATATTCTGGTATAACACTGGCTGAATGAGTATTCTTTGAAAATAATCTGAGTCAATATCCTGTTAGAACACTTGCTGAATTAGTATTTTGTTAAAACCCAGGCTGAGTGAGTATTCTGTTAGAACACAGGCTGAGTGCGTATTATTTAAAAATAAACTGAGTCCATATTCTGTAAGAACACAGGCTGAGTGAGTATTCTTTTAACAAAACTGAGTCCACATTCCGTTAGGAAACTGGCTTATGAGTATTCTGTTAGAAAACAGGCGGAGTGAGTATTCTTTAAACACAGACTGAGTCCATATTATATCAGAACCCAGGCTGAGTGAGTATACTGTTAGAACACAGGCTGAGTGAGTATTCTGTTAGAACAGAGGCTGAGTATTATGTTAGAACACAGGCTCAGTGTGCATTCTTTAAAAATAGACTTAGTCCATATTCTGTAAGAGCACAGGCTGAGTGAGTATTCTGTTAGAACACAGGCTGAGTGAGTGTTCTGTTAGAACACAGGCTGAGTGGTTATTATTTAAAAATAAACTGATTCCATATTCTGTTAGAACTCAGGCTGAGTATTCTTTTAACAAAATCTGAGTCCACATTCCCTTAGAACACAGGTTGAGTGAATATTCTGTTAGAACACGGGCTGGGTGAGTATTCTCTTAGAACACAGGCTGAATGAGTATTATTTTAAAATAATCTGAATCCATATTCTGGTAGAACTCTCGCTGAGTGTGTATTCTGTTAGAACACAGGCTGAGTGAGTATTCTTTAAACATAGACTGAGTCCATATTCTGTTAGAAAACAGACTGAGTTAGTAATTTTAGATGAGAATCTGAGTCAACATTCTGTTAAAACGCAGCTTGAGTGGGTAATATATAAAAGTAAACTGAGTCCATATTTTGTTCGAACACAGGCTGAGTGAATATTCTTTGAAAATAATCTGAATCCATATTCTCTTAAAACACTGGCTGAGTGAGTATTCTGCTAGAACACAGGCTGAGTGGGTATTATTTAAAAATAAAGTGAGTCCATAGTATTTAGAACACAGACTGAGTGAGTATTTTTTGAACAAAATCTGAGTCCACATTCTGTTAGAACAGAGGCTGAGTGAGTATTCCGTTAGAACACAGTCTGAGTGAGTATTCTTTAAAGACAGACTTAGTCCATATTCTGTTAGAGCACAGTCTGAGTGAGTAATTTTTGAACAAAATCTTAGTCCACATTCTGTTAGAACACAGGCTGAGTGAGTATTCCGTTAGAACACAGTCTGAGTGAGTATTCTTTAAAGACAGACTTAGTCCACATTCTGTTAGAACACAGGCTGAGTGAGTATTCCGTTAGAACACAGTCTGAGTGAGTATTCTTTAAACATAGACTGCGTCCAAATTCTGTTAGGACACAGACTGAGTTAGTAATTTTTGTTCTGAATCCATATTGTGATAGAACACAGGCTGAGTTAGTATTCTTTGAAAATAATCTGAATCCATATTCTGGTAGAACACTGGCTGAGTGAGTATGCTTTGAAAATAATCTGAGTCAATATCTTGTTAGAACACTTGCTGAGTTAGTATTTTGTTAAAACCCAGGCTCGGTGAGTATTTTGTTAGAACACAGGCTGAGTGCGTATTATTTAAAACTAAACTGAGTCCGTATTATTTAGAACACAGACTGAGTGAGTATTTTTTGAACAAAATCTGAGTCCACATTCTGTTAGAACACAGGCTGATTTAGTATTCTGTTAGAACACAGGCTAAGTGAGTGTTCTGTTAGAACACTGAACTGAGTGAGTATTCTTTAAACATAGACTGCGTCCAAATTCTGTTAGGACACAGACTGAGTTAGTAATTTTTGATCTGAATCCACATTCTGTTAGAACACAGGCTGAGTTAGTATTCTTTGAAAATAGTCTGAATCCATATTCTGGTAGAACACTGGCTGAGTGAGTATTCTTTGAAAATAATCTGAATGCATATTCTGGTATAACACTGGCTGAATGAGTATTCTTTGAAAATAATCTGAGTCAATATCCTGTTAGAACACTTGCTGAATTAGTATTTTGTTAAAACCCAGGCTGAGTGAGTATTCTGTTAGAACACAGGCTGAGTGCGTATTATTTAAAAATAAACTGAGTCCATATTCTGTAAGAACACAGGCTGAGTGAGTATTCTTTTAACAAAACTGAGTCCACATTCCGTTAGGACACTGGCTTATGAGTATTCTGTTAGAAAACAGGCGGAGTGAGTATTCTTTAAACATAGACTGAGTCCATATTATATCAGAACCCAGGCTGAGTGAGTATACTGTTAGAACACAGGCTGAGTGAGTATTCTGGTAGAACAGAGGCTGAGTATTATGTTAGAACACAGGCTCAGTGTGCATTCTTTAAAAATAGACTTAGTCCATATTCTGTAAGAGCACAGGCTGAGTGAGTATTCTGTTAGAACACAGGCTGAGTGAGTGTTCTGTTAGAACACAGGCTGAGTGGTTATTATTTAAAAATAAACTGATTCCATATTCTGTTAGAACTCAGGCTGAGTATTCTTTTAACAAAATCTGAGTCCACATTCCCTTAGAACACAGGTTGAGTGAGTATTCTGTTAGAACACGGGCTGGGTGAGTATTCTCTTAGAACACAGGCTGAATGAGTATTATTTTAAAATAATCTGAATCCATATTCTGGTAGAACTCCCGCTGAGTGAGTATTCTGTTAGAACACAGGCTGAGTGAGTATTCTTTAAACATAGACTGAGTCCATATTCTGTTAGAAAACAGACTGAGTTAGTAATTTTAGATGAGAATCTGAGTCAACATTCTGTTAAAACGCAGCTTGAGTGGGTAATATATAAAAGTAAACTGAGTCCATATTTTGTTCGAACACAGGCTGAGTGAATATTCTTTGAAAATAATCTGAATCCATATTCTCTTAAAACACTGGCTGAGTGAGTATTCTGCTAGAACACAGGCTGAGTGGGTATTATTTAAAAATAAAGTGAGTCCATAGTATTTAGAACACAGACTGAGTGAGTATTTTTTGAACAAAATCTGAGTCCACATTCTGTTAGAACACAGGCTGAGTGAGTATTCCGTTAGAACACAGTCTGAGTGAGTATTCTTTAAACATAGACTGCGTCCAAATTCTGTTAGAACACAGACTGAGTTAGTAATTTTTGATCTGAATCCATATTCTGTTAGAACACAGGCTGAGTTAGTATTCTTTGATAATAATCTGACTCCATATTCTGGTATAACACTGGCTGAGTGAGTATGCTTTGAAAATAATCTGAGTCAATATCTTGTTAGAACACTTGCTGAGTTAGTATTTTGTTAAAACCCAGGCTCGGTGAGTATTTTGTTAGAACACAGGCTGAGTGCGTATTATTTAAAAATAAACTGAGTCCGTATTATTTAGAACACAGACTGAGTGAGTATTTTTTGAACTAAATCTGAGTCCACATTCTGTTAGAACACAGGCTGATTTAGTATTCTGTTAGAACACAGGCTAAGTGCGTGTTCTGTTAGAACACTGAACTGAGTGAGTATTCTTTAAACATAGACTGCGTCCAAATTCCGTTAAGACACAGACTGAGTTAGTAATTTTTGATCTGAATCCACATTCTGTTAGAACACAGGCTGAGTTAGTATTCTTTGAAAATAGTCTGAATCCATATTCTGGTAGAACACTGGTTGAGTGAGTATTCTTTGAAAATAATCTGAATGCATATTCTGGTATAACACTGGCTGAATGAGTATTCTTTGAAAATAATCTGAGTCAATATCCTGTTAGAACACTTGCTGAATTAGTATTTTGTTAAAACCCAGGCTGAGTGAGTATTCTGTTAGAACACAGGCTGAGTGCGTATTATTTAAAAATAAACTGAGTCCATATTCTGTAAGAACACAGGCTGAGTGAGTATTCTTTGAACAAAACTGAGTCCACATTCCGTTAGGACACTGGCTTATGAGTATTCTGTTAGAAAACAGGCGGAGTGAGTATTCTTTAAACATAGACTGAGTCCATATTATATCAGAACCCAGGCTGAGTGAGTATACTGTTAGAACACAGGCTGAGTGAGTATTCTGTTAGAACAGAGGCTGAGTGAGTATTCTGGTAGAACAGAGGCTGAGTATTATGTTAGAACACAGGCTCAGTGTGCATTCTTTAAAAATAGACTTAGTCCATATTCTGTTAGAGCACAGGCTGAGTGAGTATTCTGTTAGAACACAGGCTGAGTGAGTGTTCTGTTAGAACACAGGCTGAGTGGTTATTATTTAAAAATAAACTGATTCCATATTCTGTTAGAACTCAGGCTGAGTATTCTTTTAACAAAATCTGAGTCCACATTCCCTTAGAACACAGGTTGAGTGAGTATTCTGTTAGAACACGGGCTGGGTGAGTATTCTCTTAGAACACAGGCTGAATGAGTATTATTTTAAAATAATCTGAATCCATATTCTGGTAGAACTCTCGCTGAGTGAGTATTCTGTTAGAACACAGGCTGAGTGAGTATTCTTTAAACATAGACTGAGTCCATATTCTGTTAGAAAACAGACTGAGTTAGTAATTTTAGATGAGAATCTGAGTCAACATTCTGTTAAAACGCAGCTTGAGTGGGTAATATATAAAAGTAAACTGAGTCCATATTTTGTTCGAACACAGGCTGAGTGAATATTCTTTGAAAATAATCTGAATCCATATTCTCTTAAAACACTGGCTGAGTGAGTATTCTGCTAGAACACAGGCTGAGTGGGTATTATTTAAAAATAAAGTGAGTCCATAGTATTTAGAACACAGACTGTGTGAGTATTTTTTGAACAAAATCTGAGTCCACATTCTGTTAGAACAGAGGCTGAGTGAGTATTCCGTTAGAACACAGTCTGAGTGAGTATTCTTTAAAGACAGACTTAGTCCATATTCTGTTAGAGCACAGTCTGAGTGAGTAATTTTTGAACAAAATCTTAGTCCACATTCTGTTAGAACACAGGCTGAGTGAGTATTCCGTTAGAACACAGTCTGAGTGAGTATTCTTTAAAGACAGACTTAGTCCACATTCTGTTAGAACACAGGCTGAGTGAGTATTCCGTTAGAACACAGTCTGAGTGAGTATTCTTTAAACATAGACTGCGTCCAAATTCTGTTAGGACACAGACTGAGTTAGTAATTTTTGTTCTGAATCCATATTGTGATAGAACACAGGCTGAGTTAGTATTCTTTGAAAATAATCTGAATCCATATTCTGGTAGAACACTGGCTGAGTGAGTATGCTTTGAAAATAATCTGAGTCAATATCTTGTTAGAACACTTGCTGAGTTAGTATTTTGTTAAAACCCAGGCTCGGTGAGTATTTTGTTAGAACACAGGCTGAGTGCGTATTATTTAAAACTAAACTGAGTCCGTATTATTTAGAACACAGACTGAGTGAGTATTTTTTGAACAAAATCTGAGTCCACATTCTGTTAGAACACAGGCTGATTTAGTATTCTGTTAGAACACAGGCTAAGTGAGTGTTCTGTTAGAACACTGAACTGAGTGAGTATTCTTTAAACATAGACTGCGTCCAAATTCTGTTAGGACACAGACTGAGTTAGTAATTTTTGATCTGAATCCACATTCTGTTAGAACACAGGCTGAGTTAGTATTCTTTGAAAATAGTCTGAATCCATATTCTGGTAGAACACTGGCTGAGTGAGTATTCTTTGAAAATAATCTGAATGCATATTCTGGTATAACACTGGCTGAATGAGTATTCTTTGAAAATAATCTGAGTCAATATCCTGTTAGAACACTTGCTGAATTAGTATTTTGTTAAAACCCAGGCTGAGTGAGTATTCTGTTAGAACACAGGCTGAGTGCGTATTATTTAAAAATAAACTGAGTCCATATTCTGTAAGAACACAGGCTGAGTGAGTATTCTTTGAACAAAACTGAGTCCACATTCCGTTAGGACACTGGCTTATGAGTATTCTGTTAGAAAACAGGCGGAGTGAGTATTCTTTAAACATAGACTGAGTCCATATTATATCAGAACCCAGGCTGAGTGAGTATACTGTTAGAACACAGGCTGAGTGAGTATTCTGTTAGAACAGAGGCTGAGTATTATGTTAGAACACAGGCTCAGTGTGCATTCTTTAAAAATAGACTTAGTCCATATTCTGTAAGAGCACAGGCTGAGTGAGTATTCTGTTAGAACACAGGCTGAGTGAGTGTTCTGTTAGAACACAGGCTGAGTGGTTATTATTTAAAAATAAACTGATTCCATATTCTGTTAGAACTCAGGCTGAGTATTCTTTTAACAAAATCTGAGTCCACATTCCCTTAGAACACAGGTTGAGTGAGTATTCTGTTAGAACACGGGCTGGGTGAGTATTCTCTTAGAACACAGGCTGAATGAGTATTATTTTAAAATAATCTGAATCCATATTCTGGTAGAACTCCCGCTGAGTGAGTATTCTGTTAGAACACAGGCTGAGTGAGTATTCTTTAAACATAGACTGAGTCCATATTCTGTTAGAAAACAGACTGAGTTAGTAATTTTAGATGAGAATCTGAGTCAACATTCTGTTAAAACGCAGCTTGAGTGGGTAATATATAAAAGTAAACTGAGTCCATATTTTGTTCGAACACAGGCTGAGTGAATATTCTTTGAAAATAATCTGAATCCATATTCTCTTAAAACACTGGCTGAGTGAGTATTCTGCTAGAACACAGGCTGAGTGGGTATTATTTAAAAATAAAGTGAGTCCATAGTATTTAGAACACAGACTGAGTGAGTATTTTTTGAACAAAATCTGAGTCCACATTCTGTTAGAACAGAGGCTGAGTGAGTATTCCGTTAGAACACAGTCTGAGTGAGTATTCTTTAAAGACAGACTTAGTCCATATTCTGTTAGAGCACAGTCTGAGTGAGTAATTTTTGAACAAAATCTTAGTCCACATTCTGTTAGAACACAGGCTGAGTGAGTATTCCGTTAGAACACAGTCTGAGTGAGTATTCTTTAAACATAGACTGCGTCCAAATTCTGTTAGAACACAGACTGAGTTAGTAATTTTTGATCTGAATCCATATTCTGTTAGAACACAGGCTGAGTTAGTATTCTTTGATAATAATCTGACTCCATATTCTGGTATAACACTGGCTGAGTGAGTATGCTTTGAAAATAATCTGAGTCAATATCTTGTTAGAACACTTGCTGAGTTAGTATTTTGTTAAAACCCAGGCTCGGTGAGTATTTTGTTAGAACACAGGCTGAGTGCGTATTATTTAAAAATAAACTGAGTCCGTATTATTTAGAACACAGACTGAGTGAGTATTTTTTGAACTAAATCTGAGTCCACATTCTGTTAGAACACAGGCTGATTTAGTATTCTGTTAGAACACAGGCTAAGTGCGTGTTCTGTTAGAACACTGAACTGAGTGAGTATTCTTTAAACATAGACTGCGTCCAAATTCCGTTAAGACACAGACTGAGTTAGTAATTTTTGATCTGAATCCACATTCTGTTAGAACACAGGCTGAGTTAGTATTCTTTGAAAATAGTCTGAATCCATATTCTGGTAGAACACTGGTTGAGTGAGTATTCTTTGAAAATAATCTGAATGCATATTCTGGTATAACACTGGCTGAATGAGTATTCTTTGAAAATAATCTGAGTCAATATCCTGTTAGAACACTTGCTGAATTAGTATTTTGTTAAAACCCAGGCTGAGTGAGTATTCTGTTAGAACACAGGCTGAGTGCGTATTATTTAAAAATAAACTGAGTCCATATTCTGTAAGAACACAGGCTGAGTGAGTATTCTTTTAACAAAACTGAGTCCACATTCCGTTAGGACACTGGCTTATGAGTATTCTGTTAGAAAACAGGCGGAGTGAGTATTCTTTAAACATAGACTGAGTCCATATTATATCAGAACCCAGGCTGAGTGAGTATACTGTTAGAACACAGGCTGAGTGAGTATTCTGGTAGAACAGAGGCTGAGTATTATGTTAGAACACAGGCTCAGTGTGCATTCTTTAAAAATAGACTTAGTCCATATTCTGTAAGAGCACAGGCTGAGTGAGTATTCTGTTAGAACACAGGCTGAGTGAGTGTTCTGTTAGAACACAGGCTGAGTGGTTATTATTTAAAAATAAACTGATTCCATATTCTGTTAGAACTCAGGCTGAGTATTCTTTTAACAAAATCTGAGTCCACATTCCCTTAGAACACAGGTTGAGTGAGTATTCTGTTAGAACACGGGCTGGGTGAGTATTCTCTTAGAACACAGGCTGAATGAGTATTATTTTAAAATAATCTGAATCCATATTCTGGTAGAACTCCCGCTGAGTGAGTATTCTGTTAGAACACAGGCTGAGTGAGTATTCTTTAAACATAGACTGAGTCCATATTCTGTTAGAAAACAGACTGAGTTAGTAATTTTAGATGAGAATCTGAGTCAACATTCTGTTAAAACGCAGCTTGAGTGGGTAATATATAAAAGTAAACTGAGTCCATATTTTGTTCGAACACAGGCTGAGTGAATATTCTTTGAAAATAATCTGAATCCATATTCTCTTAAAACACTGGCTGAGTGAGTATTCTGCTAGAACACAGGCTGAGTGGGTATTATTTAAAAATAAAGTGAGTCCATAGTATTTAGAACACAGACTGAGTGAGTATTTTTTGAACAAAATCTGAGTCCACATTCTGTTAGAACACAGGCTGAGTGAGTATTCCGTTAGAACACAGTCTGAGTGAGTATTCTTTAAACATAGACTGCGTCCAAATTCTGTTAGAACACAGACTGAGTTAGTAATTTTTGATCTGAATCCATATTCTGTTAGAACACAGGCTGAGTTAGTATTCTTTGATAATAATCTGACTCCATATTCTGGTATAACACTGGCTGAGTGAGTATGCTTTGAAAATAATCTGAGTCAATATCTTGTTAGAACACTTGCTGAGTTAGTATTTTGTTAAAACCCAGGCTCGGTGAGTATTTTGTTAGAACACAGGCTGAGTGCGTATTATTTAAAAATAAACTGAGTCCGTATTATTTAGAACACAGACTGAGTGAGTATTTTTTGAACTAAATCTGAGTCCACATTCTGTTAGAACACAGGCTGATTTAGTATTCTGTTAGAACACAGGCTAAGTGCGTGTTCTGTTAGAACACTGAACTGAGTGAGTATTCTTTAAACATAGACTGCGTCCAAATTCCGTTAAGACACAGACTGAGTTAGTAATTTTTGATCTGAATCCACATTCTGTTAGAACACAGGCTGAGTTAGTATTCTTTGAAAATAGTCTGAATCCATATTCTGGTAGAACACTGGTTGAGTGAGTATTCTTTGAAAATAATCTGAATGCATATTCTGGTATAACACTGGCTGAATGAGTATTCTTTGAAAATAATCTGAGTCAATATCCTGTTAGAACACTTGCTGAATTAGTATTTTGTTAAAACCCAGGCTGAGTGAGTATTCTGTTAGAACACAGGCTGAGTGCGTATTATTTAAAAATAAACTGAGTCCATATTCTGTAAGAACACAGGCTGAGTGAGTATTCTTTTAACAAAACTGAGTCCACATTCCGTTAGGACACTGGCTTATGAGTATTCTGTTAGAAAACAGGCTGAGTGAGTATTCTTTAAACATAGACTGAGTCCATATTATATCAGAACCCAGGCTGAGTGAGTATACTGTTAGAACACAGGCTGAGTGAGTATTCTGGTAGAACAGAGGCTGAGTATTATGTTAGAACACAGGCTCAGTGTGCATTCTTTAAAAATAGACTTAGTCCATATTCTGTTAGAGCACAGGCTGAGTGAGTATTCTGTTAGAACACAGGCTGAGTGAGTGTTCTGTTAGAACACAGGCTGAGTGGTTATTATTTAAAAATAAACTGATTCCATATTCTGTTAGAACTCAGGCTGAGTATTCTTTTAACAAAATCTGAGTCCACATTCCCTTAGAACACAGGTTGAGTGAGTATTCTGTTAGAACACGGGCTGGGTGAGTATTCTCTTAGAACACAGGCTGAATGAGTATTATTTTAAAATAATCTGAATCCATATTCTGGTAGAACTCTCGCTGAGTGAGTATTCTGTTAGAACACAGGCTGAGTGAGTATTCTTTAAACATAGACTGAGTCCATATTCTGTTAGAAAACAGACTGAGTTAGTAATTTTAGATGAGAATCTGAGTCAACATTCTGTTAAAACGCAGCTTGAGTGGGTAATATATAAAAGTAAACTGAGTCCATATTTTGTTCGAACACAGGCTGAGTGAATATTCTTTGAAAATAATCTGAATCCATATTCTCTTAAAACACTGGCTGAGTGAGTATTCTGCTAGAACACAGGCTGAGTGGGTATTATTTAAAAATAAAGTGAGTCCATAGTATTTAGAACACAGACTGTGTGAGTATTTTTTGAACAAAATCTGAGTCCACATTCTGTTAGAACAGAGGCTGAGTGAGTATTCCGTTAGAACACAGTCTGAGTGAGTATTCTTTAAAGACAGACTTAGTCCATATTCTGTTAGAGCACAGTCTGAGTGAGTAATTTTTGAACAAAATCTTAGTCCACATTCTGTTAGAACACAGGCTGAGTGAGTATTCCGTTAGAACACAGTCTGAGTGAGTATTCTTTAAAGACAGACTTAGTCCACATTCTGTTAGAACACAGGCTGAGTGAGTATTCCGTTAGAACACAGTCTGAGTGAGTATTCTTTAAACATAGACTGCGTCCAAATTCTGTTAGGACACAGACTGAGTTAGTAATTTTTGTTCTGAATCCATATTGTGATAGAACACAGGCTGAGTTAGTATTCTTTGAAAATAATCTGAATCCATATTCTGGTAGAACACTGGCTGAGTGAGTATGCTTTGAAAATAATCTGAGTCAATATCTTGTTAGAACACTTGCTGAGTTAGTATTTTGTTAAAACCCAGGCTCGGTGAGTATTTTGTTAGAACACAGGCTGAGTGCGTATTATTTAAAACTAAACTGAGTCCGTATTATTTAGAACACAGACTGAGTGAGTATTTTTTGAACAAAATCTGAGTCCACATTCTGTTAGAACACAGGCTGATTTAGTATTCTGTTAGAACACAGGCTAAGTGAGTGTTCTGTTAGAACACTGAACTGAGTGAGTATTCTTTAAACATAGACTGCGTCCAAATTCTGTTAGGACACAGACTGAGTTAGTAATTTTTGATCTGAATCCACATTCTGTTAGAACACAGGCTGAGTTAGTATTCTTTGAAAATAGTCTGAATCCATATTCTGGTAGAACACTGGCTGAGTGAGTATTCTTTGAAAATAATCTGAATGCATATTCTGGTATAACACTGGCTGAATGAGTATTCTTTGAAAATAATCTGAGTCAATATCCTGTTAGAACACTTGCTGAATTAGTATTTTGTTAAAACCCAGGCTGAGTGAGTATTCTGTTAGAACACAGGCTGAGTGCGTATTATTTAAAAATAAACTGAGTCCATATTCTGTAAGAACACAGGCTGAGTGAGTATTCTTTGAACAAAACTGAGTCCACATTCCGTTAGGACACTGGCTTATGAGTATTCTGTTAGAAAACAGGCGGAGTGAGTATTCTTTAAACATAGACTGAGTCCATATTATATCAGAACCCAGGCTGAGTGAGTATACTGTTAGAACACAGGCTGAGTGAGTATTCTGTTAGAACAGAGGCTGAGTATTATGTTAGAACACAGGCTCAGTGTGCATTCTTTAAAAATAGACTTAGTCCATATTCTGTAAGAGCACAGGCTGAGTGAGTATTCTGTTAGAACACAGGCTGAGTGAGTGTTCTGTTAGAACACAGGCTGAGTGGTTATTATTTAAAAATAAACTGATTCCATATTCTGTTAGAACTCAGGCTGAGTATTCTTTTAACAAAATCTGAGTCCACATTCCCTTAGAACACAGGTTGAGTGAGTATTCTGTTAGAACACGGGCTGGGTGAGTATTCTCTTAGAACACAGGCTGAATGAGTATTATTTTAAAATAATCTGAATCCATATTCTGGTAGAACTCCCGCTGAGTGAGTATTCTGTTAGAACACAGGCTGAGTGAGTATTCTTTAAACATAGACTGAGTCCATATTCTGTTAGAAAACAGACTGAGTTAGTAATTTTAGATGAGAATCTGAGTCAACATTCTGTTAAAACGCAGCTTGAGTGGGTAATATATAAAAGTAAACTGAGTCCATATTTTGTTCGAACACAGGCTGAGTGAATATTCTTTGAAAATAATCTGAATCCATATTCTCTTAAAACACTGGCTGAGTGAGTATTCTGCTAGAACACAGGCTGAGTGGGTATTATTTAAAAATAAAGTGAGTCCATAGTATTTAGAACACAGACTGAGTGAGTATTTTTTGAACAAAATCTGAGTCCACATTCTGTTAGAACAGAGGCTGAGTGAGTATTCCGTTAGAACACAGTCTGAGTGAGTATTCTTTAAAGACAGACTTAGTCCATATTCTGTTAGAGCACAGTCTGAGTGAGTAATTTTTGAACAAAATCTTAGTCCACATTCTGTTAGAACACAGGCTGAGTGAGTATTCCGTTAGAACACAGTCTGAGTGAGTATTCTTTAAACATAGACTGCGTCCAAATTCTGTTAGAACACAGACTGAGTTAGTAATTTTTGATCTGAATCCATATTCTGTTAGAACACAGGCTGAGTTAGTATTCTTTGATAATAATCTGACTCCATATTCTGGTATAACACTGGCTGAGTGAGTATGCTTTGAAAATAATCTGAGTCAATATCTTGTTAGAACACTTGCTGAGTTAGTATTTTGTTAAAACCCAGGCTCGGTGAGTATTTTGTTAGAACACAGGCTGAGTGCGTATTATTTAAAAATAAACTGAGTCCGTATTATTTAGAACACAGACTGAGTGAGTATTTTTTGAACTAAATCTGAGTCCACATTCTGTTAGAACACAGGCTGATTTAGTATTCTGTTAGAACACAGGCTAAGTGCGTGTTCTGTTAGAACACTGAACTGAGTGAGTATTCTTTAAACATAGACTGCGTCCAAATTCCGTTAAGACACAGACTGAGTTAGTAATTTTTGATCTGAATCCACATTCTGTTAGAACACAGGCTGAGTTAGTATTCTTTGAAAATAGTCTGAATCCATATTCTGGTAGAACACTGGTTGAGTGAGTATTCTTTGAAAATAATCTGAATGCATATTCTGGTATAACACTGGCTGAATGAGTATTCTTTGAAAATAATCTGAGTCAATATCCTGTTAGAACACTTGCTGAATTAGTATTTTGTTAAAACCCAGGCTGAGTGAGTATTCTGTTAGAACACAGGCTGAGTGCGTATTATTTAAAAATAAACTGAGTCCATATTCTGTAAGAACACAGGCTGAGTGAGTATTCTTTTAACAAAACTGAGTCCACATTCCGTTAGGACACTGGCTTATGAGTATTCTGTTAGAAAACAGGCTGAGTGAGTATTCTTTAAACATAGACTGAGTCCATATTATATCAGAACCCAGGCTGAGTGAGTATACTGTTAGAACACAGGCTGAGTGAGTATTCTGGTAGAACAGAGGCTGAGTATTATGTTAGAACACAGGCTCAGTGTGCATTCTTTAAAAATAGACTTAGTCCATATTCTGTTAGAGCACAGGCTGAGTGAGTATTCTGTTAGAACACAGGCTGAGTGAGTGTTCTGTTAGAACACAGGCTGAGTGGTTATTATTTAAAAATAAACTGATTCCATATTCTGTTAGAACTCAGGCTGAGTATTCTTTTAACAAAATCTGAGTCCACATTCCCTTAGAACACAGGTTGAGTGAGTATTCTGTTAGAACACGGGCTGGGTGAGTATTCTCTTAGAACACAGGCTGAATGAGTATTATTTTAAAATAATCTGAATCCATATTCTGGTAGAACTCTCGCTGAGTGAGTATTCTGTTAGAACACAGGCTGAGTGAGTATTCTTTAAACATAGACTGAGTCCATATTCTGTTAGAAAACAGACTGAGTTAGTAATTTTAGATGAGAATCTGAGTCAACATTCTGTTAAAACGCAGCTTGAGTGGGTAATATATAAAAGTAAACTGAGTCCATATTTTGTTCGAACACAGGCTGAGTGAATATTCTTTGAAAATAATCTGAATCCATATTCTCTTAAAACACTGGCTGAGTGAGTATTCTGCTAGAACACAGGCTGAGTGGGTATTATTTAAAAATAAAGTGAGTCCATAGTATTTAGAACACAGACTGAGTGAGTATTTTTTGAACAAAATCTGAGTCCACATTCTGTTAGAACAGAGGCTGAGTGAGTATTCCGTTAGAACACAGTCTGAGTGAGTATTCTTTAAAGACAGACTTAGTCCATATTCTGTTAGAGCACAGTCTGAGTGAGTAATTTTTGAACAAAATCTTAGTCCACATTCTGTTAGAACACAGGCTGAGTGAGTATTCCGTTAGAACACAGTCTGAGTGAGTATTCTTTAAAGACAGACTTAGTCCACATTCTGTTAGAACACAGGCTGAGTGAGTATTCCGTTAGAACACAGTCTGAGTGAGTATTCTTTAAACATAGACTGCGTCCAAATTCTGTTAGGACACAGACTGAGTTAGTAATTTTTGTTCTGAATCCATATTGTGATAGAACACAGGCTGAGTTAGTATTCTTTGAAAATAATCTGAATCCATATTCTGGTAGAACACTGGTTGAGTGAGTATGCTTTGAAAATAATCTGAGTCAATATCTTGTTAGAACACTTGCTGAGTTAGTATTTTGTTAAAACCCAGGCTCGGTGAGTATTTTGTTAGAACACAGGCTGAGTGCGTATTATTTAAAACTAAACTGAGTCCGTATTATTTAGAACACAGACTGAGTGAGTATTTTTTGAACAAAATCTGAGTCCACATTCTGTTAGAACACAGGCTGATTTAGTATTCTGTTAGAACACAGGCTAAGTGAGTGTTCTGTTAGAACACTGAACTGAGTGAGTATTCTTTAAACATAGACTGCGTCCAAATTCTGTTAGGACACAGACTGAGTTAGTAATTTTTGATCTGAATCCACATTCTGTTAGAACACAGGCTGAGTTAGTATTCTTTGAAAATAGTCTGAATCCATATTCTGGTAGAACACTGGCTGAGTGAGTATTCTTTGAAAATAATCTGAATGCATATTCTGGTATAACACTGGCTGAATGAGTATTCTTTGAAAATAATCTGAGTCAATATCCTGTTAGAACACTTGCTGAATTAGTATTTTGTTAAAACCCAGGCTGAGTGAGTATTCTGTTAGAACACAGGCTGAGTGCGTATTATTTAAAAATAAACTGAGTCCATATTCTGTAAGAACACAGGCTGAGTGAGTATTCTTTTAACAAAACTGAGTCCACATTCCGTTAGGAAACTGGCTTATGAGTATTCTGTTAGAAAACAGGCGGAGTGAGTATTCTTTAAACATAGACTGAGTCCATATTATATCAGAACCTAGGCTGAGTGAGTATACTGTTAGAACACAGGCTGAGTGAGTATTCTGTTAGAACAGAGGCTGAGTATTATGTTAGAACACAGGCTCAGTGTGCATTCTTTAAAAATAGACTTAGTCCATATTCTGTAAGAGCACAGGCTGAGTGAGTATTCTGTTAGAACACAGGCTGAGTGAGTGTTCTGTTAGAACACAGGCTGAGTGGTTATTATTTAAAAATAAACTGATTCCATATTCTGTTAGAACTCAGGCTGAGTATTCTTTTAACAAAATCTGAGTCCACATTCCCTTAGAACACAGGTTGAGTGAGTATTCTGTTAGAACACGGGCTGGGTGAGTATTCTCTTAGAACACAGGCTGAATGAGTATTATTTTAAAATAATCTGAATCCATATTCTGGTAGAACTCTCGCTGAGTGAGTATTCTGTTAGAACACAGGCTGAGTGAGTATTCTTTAAACATAGACTGAGTCCATATTCTGTTAGAAAACAGACTGAGTTAGTAATTTTAGATGAGAATCTGAGTCAACATTCTGTTAAAACGCAGCTTGAGTGGGTAATATATAAAAGTAAACTGAGTCCATATTTTGTTCGAACACAGGCTGAGTGAATATTCTTTGAAAATAATCTGAATCCATATTCTCTTAAAACACTGGCTGAGTGAGTATTCTGCTAGAACACAGGCTGAGTGGGTATTATTTAAAAATAAAGTGAGTCCATAGTATTTAGAACACAGACTGAGTGAGTATTTTTTGAACAAAATCTGAGTCCACATTCTGTTAGAACAGAGGCTGAGTGAGTATTCCGTTAGAACACAGTCTGAGTGAGTATTCTTTAAAGACAGACTTAGTCCATATTCTGTTAGAGCACAGTCTGAGTGAGTAATTTTTGAACAAAATCTTAGTCCACATTCTGTTAGAACACAGGCTGAGTGAGTATTCCGTTAGAACACAGTCTGAGTGAGTATTCTTTAAACATAGACTGCGTCCAAATTCTGTTAGAACACAGACTGAGTTAGTAATTTTTGATCTGAATCCATATTCTGTTAGAACACAGGCTGAGTTAGTATTCTTTGATAATAATCTGACTCCATATTCTGGTATAACACTGGCTGAGTGAGTATGCTTTGAAAATAATCTGAGTCAATATCTTGTTAGAACACTTGCTGAGTTAGTATTTTGTTAAAACCCAGGCTCGGTGAGTATTTTGTTAGAACACAGGCTGAGTGCGTATTATTTAAAAATAAACTGAGTCCGTATTATTTAGAACACAGACTGAGTGAGTATTTTTTGAACTAAATCTGAGTCCACATTCTGTTAGAACACAGGCTGATTTAGTATTCTGTTAGAACACAGGCTAAGTGCGTGTTCTGTTAGAACACTGAACTGAGTGAGTATTCTTTAAACATAGACTGCGTCCAAATTCCGTTAAGACACAGACTGAGTTAGTAATTTTTGATCTGAATCCACATTCTGTTAGAACACAGGCTGAGTTAGTATTCTTTGAAAATAGTCTGAATCCATATTCTGGTAGAACACTGGTTGAGTGAGTATTCTTTGAAAATAATCTGAATGCATATTCTGGTATAACACTGGCTGAATGAGTATGCTTTGAAAATAATCTGAGTCAATATCTTGTTAGAACACTTGCTGAGTTAGTATTTTGTTAAAACCCAGGCTCGGTGAGTATTTTGTTAGAACACAGGCTGAGTGCGTATTATTTAAAACTAAACTGAGTCCGTATTATTTAGAACACAGACTGAGTGAGTATTTTTTGAACAAAATCTGAGTCCACATTCTGTTAGAACACAGGCTGATTTAGTATTCTGTTAGAACACAGGCTAAGTGAGTGTTCTGTTAGAACACTGAACTGAGTGAGTATTCTTTAAACATAGACTGCGTCCAAATTCTGTTAGGACACAGACTGAGTTAGTAATTTTTGATCTGAATCCACATTCTGTTAGAACACAGGCTGAGTTAGTATTCTTTGAAAATAGTCTGAATCCATATTCTGGTAGAACACTGGCTGAGTGAGTATTCTTTGAAAATAATCTGAATGCATATTCTGGTATAACACTGGCTGAATGAGTATTCTTTGAAAATAATCTGAGTCAATATCCTGTTAGAACACTTGCTGAATTAGTATTTTGTTAAAACCCAGGCTGAGTGAGTATTCTGTTAGAACACAGGCTGAGTGCGTATTATTTAAAAATAAACTGAGTCCATATTCTGTAAGAACACAGGCTGAGTGAGTATTCTTTGAACAAAACTGAGTCCACATTCCGTTAGGACACTGGCTTATGAGTATTCTGTTAGAAAACAGGCGGAGTGAGTATTCTTTAAACATAGACTGAGTCCATATTATATCAGAACCCAGGCTGAGTGAGTATACTGTTAGAACACAGGCTGAGTGAGTATTCTGTTAGAACAGAGGCTGAGTATTATGTTAGAACACAGGCTCAGTGTGCATTCTTTAAAAATAGACTTAGTCCATATTCTGTAAGAGCACAGGCTGAGTGAGTATTCTGTTAGAACACAGGCTGAGTGAGTGTTCTGTTAGAACACAGGCTGAGTGGTTATTATTTAAAAATAAACTGATTCCATATTCTGTTAGAACTCAGGCTGAGTATTCTTTTAACAAAATCTGAGTCCACATTCCCTTAGAACACAGGTTGAGTGAGTATTCTGTTAGAACACGGGCTGGGTGAGTATTCTCTTAGAACACAGGCTGAATGAGTATTATTTTAAAATAATCTGAATCCATATTCTGGTAGAACTCCCGCTGAGTGAGTATTCTGTTAGAACACAGGCTGAGTGAGTATTCTTTAAACATAGACTGAGTCCATATTCTGTTAGAAAACAGACTGAGTTAGTAATTTTAGATGAGAATCTGAGTCAACATTCTGTTAAAACGCAGCTTGAGTGGGTAATATATAAAAGTAAACTGAGTCCATATTTTGTTCGAACACAGGCTGAGTGAATATTCTTTGAAAATAATCTGAATCCATATTCTCTTAAAACACTGGCTGAGTGAGTATTCTGCTAGAACACAGGCTGAGTGGGTATTATTTAAAAATAAAGTGAGTCCATAGTATTTAGAACACAGACTGAGTGAGTATTTTTTGAACAAAATCTGAGTCCACATTCTGTTAGAACAGAGGCTGAGTGAGTATTCCGTTAGAACACAGTCTGAGTGAGTATTCTTTAAAGACAGACTTAGTCCATATTCTGTTAGAGCACAGTCTGAGTGAGTAATTTTTGAACAAAATCTTAGTCCACATTCTGTTAGAACACAGGCTGAGTGAGTATTCCGTTAGAACACAGTCTGAGTGAGTATTCTTTAAACATAGACTGCGTCCAAATTCTGTTAGAACACAGACTGAGTTAGTAATTTTTGATCTGAATCCATATTCTGTTAGAACACAGGCTGAGTTAGTATTCTTTGATAATAATCTGACTCCATATTCTGGTATAACACTGGCTGAGTGAGTATGCTTTGAAAATAATCTGAGTCAATATCTTGTTAGAACACTTGCTGAGTTAGTATTTTGTTAAAACCCAGGCTCGGTGAGTATTTTGTTAGAACACAGGCTGAGTGCGTATTATTTAAAAATAAACTGAGTCCGTATTATTTAGAACACAGACTGAGTGAGTATTTTTTGAACTAAATCTGAGTCCACATTCTGTTAGAACACAGGCTGATTTAGTATTCTGTTAGAACACAGGCTAAGTGCGTGTTCTGTTAGAACACTGAACTGAGTGAGTATTCTTTAAACATAGACTGCGTCCAAATTCCGTTAAGACACAGACTGAGTTAGTAATTTTTGATCTGAATCCACATTCTGTTAGAACACAGGCTGAGTTAGTATTCTTTGAAAATAGTCTGAATCCATATTCTGGTAGAACACTGGTTGAGTGAGTATTCTTTGAAAATAATCTGAATGCATATTCTGGTATAACACTGGCTGAATGAGTATTCTTTGAAAATAATCTGAGTCAATATCCTGTTAGAACACTTGCTGAATTAGTATTTTGTTAAAACCCAGGCTGAGTGAGTATTCTGTTAGAACACAGGCTGAGTGCGTATTATTTAAAAATAAACTGAGTCCATATTCTGTAAGAACACAGGCTGAGTGAGTATTCTTTTAACAAAACTGAGTCCACATTCCGTTAGGACACTGGCTTATGAGTATTCTGTTAGAAAACAGGCTGAGTGAGTATTCTTTAAACATAGACTGAGTCCATATTATATCAGAACCCAGGCTGAGTGAGTATACTGTTAGAACACAGGCTGAGTGAGTATTCTGGTAGAACAGAGGCTGAGTATTATGTTAGAACACAGGCTCAGTGTGCATTCTTTAAAAATAGACTTAGTCCATATTCTGTTAGAGCACAGGCTGAGTGAGTATTCTGTTAGAACACAGGCTGAGTGAGTGTTCTGTTAGAACACAGGCTGAGTGGTTATTATTTAAAAATAAACTGATTCCATATTCTGTTAGAACTCAGGCTGAGTATTCTTTTAACAAAATCTGAGTCCACATTCCCTTAGAACACAGGTTGAGTGAGTATTCTGTTAGAACACGGGCTGGGTGAGTATTCTCTTAGAACACAGGCTGAATGAGTATTATTTTAAAATAATCTGAATCCATATTCTGGTAGAACTCTCGCTGAGTGAGTATTCTGTTAGAACACAGGCTGAGTGAGTATTCTTTAAACATAGACTGAGTCCATATTCTGTTAGAAAACAGACTGAGTTAGTAATTTTAGATGAGAATCTGAGTCAACATTCTGTTAAAACGCAGCTTGAGTGGGTAATATATAAAAGTAAACTGAGTCCATATTTTGTTCGAACACAGGCTGAGTGAATATTCTTTGAAAATAATCTGAATCCATATTCTCTTAAAACACTGGCTGAGTGAGTATTCTGCTAGAACACAGGCTGAGTGGGTATTATTTAAAAATAAAGTGAGTCCATAGTATTTAGAACACAGACTGAGTGAGTATTTTTTGAACAAAATCTGAGTCCACATTCTGTTAGAACAGAGGCTGAGTGAGTATTCCGTTAGAACACAGTCTGAGTGAGTATTCTTTAAAGACAGACTTAGTCCATATTCTGTTAGAGCACAGTCTGAGTGAGTAATTTTTGAACAAAATCTTAGTCCACATTCTGTTAGAACACAGGCTGAGTGAGTATTCCGTTAGAACACAGTCTGAGTGAGTATTCTTTAAAGACAGACTTAGTCCACATTCTGTTAGAACACAGGCTGAGTGAGTATTCCGTTAGAACACAGTCTGAGTGAGTATTCTTTAAACATAGACTGCGTCCAAATTCTGTTAGGACACAGACTGAGTTAGTAATTTTTGTTCTGAATCCATATTGTGATAGAACACAGGCTGAGTTAGTATTCTTTGAAAATAATCTGAATCCATATTCTGGTAGAACACTGGCTGAGTGAGTATGCTTTGAAAATAATCTGAGTCAATATCTTGTTAGAACACTTGCTGAGTTAGTATTTTGTTAAAACCCAGGCTCGGTGAGTATTTTGTTAGAACACAGGCTGAGTGCGTATTATTTAAAACTAAACTGAGTCCGTATTATTTAGAACACAGACTGAGTGAGTATTTTTTGAACAAAATCTGAGTCCACATTCTGTTAGAACACAGGCTGATTTAGTATTCTGTTAGAACACAGGCTAAGTGAGTGTTCTGTTAGAACACTGAACTGAGTGAGTATTCTTTAAACATAGACTGCGTCCAAATTCTGTTAGGACACAGACTGAGTTAGTAATTTTTGATCTGAATCCACATTCTGTTAGAACACAGGCTGAGTTAGTATTCTTTGAAAATAGTCTGAATCCATATTCTGGTAGAACACTGGCTGAGTGAGTATTCTTTGAAAATAATCTGAATGCATATTCTGGTATAACACTGGCTGAATGAGTATTCTTTGAAAATAATCTGAGTCAATATCCTGTTAGAACACTTGCTGAATTAGTATTTTGTTAAAACCCAGGCTGAGTGAGTATTCTGTTAGAACACAGGCTGAGTGCGTATTATTTAAAAATAAACTGAGTCCATATTCTGTAAGAACACAGGCTGAGTGAGTATTCTTTTAACAAAACTGAGTCCACATTCCGTTAGGAAACTGGCTTATGAGTATTCTGTTAGAAAACAGGCGGAGTGAGTATTCTTTAAACATAGACTGAGTCCATATTATATCAGAACCTAGGCTGAGTGAGTATACTGTTAGAACACAGGCTGAGTGAGTATTCTGTTAGAACAGAGGCTGAGTATTATGTTAGAACACAGGCTCAGTGTGCATTCTTTAAAAATAGACTTAGTCCATATTCTGTAAGAGCACAGGCTGAGTGAGTATTCTGTTAGAACACAGGCTGAGTGAGTGTTCTGTTAGAACACAGGCTGAGTGGTTATTATTTAAAAATAAACTGATTCCATATTCTGTTAGAACTCAGGCTGAGTATTCTTTTAACAAAATCTGAGTCCACATTCCCTTAGAACACAGGTTGAGTGAGTATTCTGTTAGAACACGGGCTGGGTGAGTATTCTCTTAGAACACAGGCTGAATGAGTATTATTTTAAAATAATCTGAATCCATATTCTGGTAGAACTCTCGCTGAGTGAGTATTCTGTTAGAACACAGGCTGAGTGAGTATTCTTTAAACATAGACTGAGTCCATATTCTGTTAGAAAACAGACTGAGTTAGTAATTTTAGATGAGAATCTGAGTCAACATTCTGTTAAAACGCAGCTTGAGTGGGTAATATATAAAAGTAAACTGAGTCCATATTTTGTTCGAACACAGGCTGAGTGAATATTCTTTGAAAATAATCTGAATCCATATTCTCTTAAAACACTGGCTGAGTGAGTATTCTGCTAGAACACAGGCTGAGTGGGTATTATTTAAAAATAAAGTGAGTCCATAGTATTTAGAACACAGACTGAGTGAGTATTTTTTGAACAAAATCTGAGTCCACATTCTGTTAGAACAGAGGCTGAGTGAGTATTCCGTTAGAACACAGTCTGAGTGAGTATTCTTTAAAGACAGACTTAGTCCATATTCTGTTAGAGCACAGTCTGAGTGAGTAATTTTTGAACAAAATCTTAGTCCACATTCTGTTAGAACACAGGCTGAGTGAGTATTCCGTTAGAACACAGTCTGAGTGAGTATTCTTTAAACATAGACTGCGTCCAAATTCTGTTAGAACACAGACTGAGTTAGTAATTTTTGATCTGAATCCATATTCTGTTAGAACACAGGCTGAGTTAGTATTCTTTGATAATAATCTGACTCCATATTCTGGTATAACACTGGCTGAGTGAGTATGCTTTGAAAATAATCTGAGTCAATATCTTGTTAGAACACTTGCTGAGTTAGTATTTTGTTAAAACCCAGGCTCGGTGAGTATTTTGTTAGAACACAGGCTGAGTGCGTATTATTTAAAAATAAACTGAGTCCGTATTATTTAGAACACAGACTGAGTGAGTATTTTTTGAACTAAATCTGAGTCCACATTCTGTTAGAACACAGGCTGATTTAGTATTCTGTTAGAACACAGGCTAAGTGCGTGTTCTGTTAGAACACTGAACTGAGTGAGTATTCTTTAAACATAGACTGCGTCCAAATTCCGTTAAGACACAGACTGAGTTAGTAATTTTTGATCTGAATCCACATTCTGTTAGAACACAGGCTGAGTTAGTATTCTTTGAAAATAGTCTGAATCCATATTCTGGTAGAACACTGGTTGAGTGAGTATTCTTTGAAAATAATCTGAATGCATATTCTGGTATAACACTGGCTGAATGAGTATTCTTTGAAAATAATCTGAGTCAATATCCTGTTAGAACACTTGCTGAATTAGTATTTTGTTAAAACCCAGGCTGAGTGAGTATTCTGTTAGAACACAGGCTGAGTGCGTATTATTTAAAAATAAACTGAGTCCATATTCTGTAAGAACACAGGCTGAGTGAGTATTCTTTTAACAAAACTGAGTCCACATTCCGTTAGGACACTGGCTTATGAGTATTCTGTTAGAAAACAGGCTGAGTGAGTATTCTTTAAACATAGACTGAGTCCATATTATATCAGAACCCAGGCTGAGTGAGTATACTGTTAGAACACAGGCTGAGTGAGTATTCTGGTAGAACAGAGGCTGAGTATTATGTTAGAACACAGGCTCAGTGTGCATTCTTTAAAAATAGACTTAGTCCATATTCTGTTAGAGCACAGGCTGAGTGAGTATTCTGTTAGAACACAGGCTGAGTGAGTGTTCTGTTAGAACACAGGCTGAGTGGTTATTATTTAAAAATAAACTGATTCCATATTCTGTTAGAACTCAGGCTGAGTATTCTTTTAACAAAATCTGAGTCCACATTCCCTTAGAACACAGGTTGAGTGAGTATTCTGTTAGAACACGGGCTGGGTGAGTATTCTCTTAGAACACAGGCTGAATGAGTATTATTTTAAAATAATCTGAATCCATATTCTGGTAGAACTCTCGCTGAGTGAGTATTCTGTTAGAACACAGGCTGAGTGAGTATTCTTTAAACATAGACTGAGTCCATATTCTGTTAGAAAACAGACTGAGTTAGTAATTTTAGATGAGAATCTGAGTCAACATTCTGTTAAAACGCAGCTTGAGTGGGTAATATATAAAAGTAAACTGAGTCCATATTTTGTTCGAACACAGGCTGAGTGAATATTCTTTGAAAATAATCTGAATCCATATTCTCTTAAAACACTGGCTGAGTGAGTATTCTGCTAGAACACAGGCTGAGTGGGTATTATTTAAAAATAAAGTGAGTCCATAGTATTTAGAACACAGACTGTGTGAGTATTTTTTGAACAAAATCTGAGTCCACATTCTGTTAGAACAGAGGCTGAGTGAGTATTCCGTTAGAACACAGTCTGAGTGAGTATTCTTTAAAGACAGACTTAGTCCATATTCTGTTAGAGCACAGTCTGAGTGAGTAATTTTTGAACAAAATCTTAGTCCACATTCTGTTAGAACACAGGCTGAGTGAGTATTCCGTTAGAACACAGTCTGAGTGAGTATTCTTTAAAGACAGACTTAGTCCACATTCTGTTAGAACACAGGCTGAGTGAGTATTCCGTTAGAACACAGTCTGAGTGAGTATTCTTTAAACATAGACTGCGTCCAAATTCTGTTAGGACACAGACTGAGTTAGTAATTTTTGTTCTGAATCCATATTGTGATAGAACACAGGCTGAGTTAGTATTCTTTGAAAATAATCTGAATCCATATTCTGGTAGAACACTGGCTGAGTGAGTATGCTTTGAAAATAATCTGAGTCAATATCTTGTTAGAACACTTGCTGAGTTAGTATTTTGTTAAAACCCAGGCTCGGTGAGTATTTTGTTAGAACACAGGCTGAGTGCGTATTATTTAAAACTAAACTGAGTCCGTATTATTTAGAACACAGACTGAGTGAGTATTTTTTGAACAAAATCTGAGTCCACATTCTGTTAGAACACAGGCTGATTTAGTATTCTGTTAGAACACAGGCTAAGTGAGTGTTCTGTTAGAACACTGAACTGAGTGAGTATTCTTTAAACATAGACTGCGTCCAAATTCTGTTAGGACACAGACTGAGTTAGTAATTTTTGATCTGAATCCACATTCTGTTAGAACACAGGCTGAGTTAGTATTCTTTGAAAATAGTCTGAATCCATATTCTGGTAGAACACTGGCTGAGTGAGTATTCTTTGAAAATAATCTGAATGCATATTCTGGTATAACACTGGCTGAATGAGTATTCTTTGAAAATAATCTGAGTCAATATCCTGTTAGAACACTTGCTGAATTAGTATTTTGTTAAAACCCAGGCTGAGTGAGTATTCTGTTAGAACACAGGCTGAGTGCGTATTATTTAAAAATAAACTGAGTCCATATTCTGTAAGAACACAGGCTGAGTGAGTATTCTTTGAACAAAACTGAGTCCACATTCCGTTAGGACACTGGCTTATGAGTATTCTGTTAGAAAACAGGCGGAGTGAGTATTCTTTAAACATAGACTGAGTCCATATTATATCAGAACCCAGGCTGAGTGAGTATACTGTTAGAACACAGGCTGAGTGAGTATTCTGTTAGAACAGAGGCTGAGTATTATGTTAGAACACAGGCTCAGTGTGCATTCTTTAAAAATAGACTTAGTCCATATTCTGTAAGAGCACAGGCTGAGTGAGTATTCTGTTAGAACACAGGCTGAGTGAGTGTTCTGTTAGAACACAGGCTGAGTGGTTATTATTTAAAAATAAACTGATTCCATATTCTGTTAGAACTCAGGCTGAGTATTCTTTTAACAAAATCTGAGTTCACATTCCCTTAGAACACAGGTTGAGTGAGTATTCTGTTAGAACACGGGCTGGGTGAGTATTCTCTTAGAACACAGGCTGAATGAGTATTATTTTAAAATAATCTGAATCCATATTCTGGTAGAACTCCCGCTGAGTGAGTATTCTGTTAGAACACAGGCTGAGTGAGTATTCTTTAAACATAGACTGAGTCCATATTCTGTTAGAAAACAGACTGAGTTAGTAATTTTAGATGACAATCTGAGTCAACATTCTGTTAAAACGCAGCTTGAGTGGGTAATATATAAAAGTAAACTGAGTCCATATTTTGTTCGAACACAGGCTGAGTGAATATTCTTTGAAAATAATCTGAATCCATATTCTCTTAAAACACTGGCTGAGTGAGTATTCTGCTAGAACACAGGCTGAGTGGGTATTATTTAAAAATAAAGTGAGTCCATAGTATTTAGAACACAGACTGAGTGAGTATTTTTTGAACAAAATCTGAGTCCACATTCTGTTAGAACAGAGGCTGAGTGAGTATTCCGTTAGAACACAGTCTGAGTGAGTATTCTTTAAAGACAGACTTAGTCCATATTCTGTTAGAGCACAGTCTGAGTGAGTAATTTTTGAACAAAATCTTAGTCCACATTCTGTTAGAACACAGGCTGAGTGAGTATTCCGTTAGAACACAGTCTGAGTGAGTATTCTTTAAAGACAGACTTAGTCCACATTCTGTTAGAACACAGGCTGAGTGAGTATTCCGTTAGAACACAGTCTGAGTGAGTATTCTTTAAACATAGACTGCGTCCAAATTCTGTTAGGACACAGACTGAGTTAGTAATTTTTGTTCTGAATCCATATTGTGATAGAACACAGGCTGAGTTAGTATTCTTTGAAAATAATCTGAATCCATATTCTGGTAGAACACTGGCTGAGTGAGTATGCTTTGAAAATAATCTGAGTCAATATCTTGTTAGAACACTTGCTGAGTTAGTATTTTGTTAAAACCCAGGCTCGGTGAGTATTTTGTTAGAACACAGGCTGAGTGCGTATTATTTAAAACTAAACTGAGTCCGTATTATTTAGAACACAGACTGAGTGAGTATTTTTTGAACAAAATCTGAGTCCACATTCTGTTAGAACACAGGCTGATTTAGTATTCTGTTAGAACACAGGCTAAGTGAGTGTTCTGTTAGAACACTGAACTGAGTGAGTATTCTTTAAACATAGACTGCGTCCAAATTCTGTTAGGACACAGACTGAGTTAGTAATTTTTGATCTGAATCCACATTCTGTTAGAACACAGGCTGAGTTAGTATTCTTTGAAAATAGTCTGAATCCATATTCTGGTAGAACACTGGCTGAGTGAGTATTCTTTGAAAATAATCTGAATGCATATTCTGGTATAACACTGGCTGAATGAGTATTCTTTGAAAATAATCTGAGTCAATATCCTGTTAGAACACTTGCTGAATTAGTATTTTGTTAAAACCCAGGCTGAGTGAGTATTCTGTTAGAACACAGGCTGAGTGCGTATTATTTAAAAATAAACTGAGTCCATATTCTGTAAGAACACAGGCTGAGTGAGTATTCTTTTAACAAAACTGAGTCCACATTCCGTTAGGACACTGGCTTATGAGTATTCTGTTAGAAAACAGGCGGAGTGAGTATTCTTTAAACATAGACTGAGTCCATATTATATCAGAACCCAGGCTGAGTGAGTATACTGTTAGAACACAGGCTGAGTGAGTATTCTGTTAGAACAGAGGCTGAGTATTATGTTAGAACACAGGCTCAGTGTGCATTCTTTAAAAATAGACTTAGTCCATATTCTGTAAGAGCACAGGCTGAGTGAGTATTCTGTTAGAACACAGGCTGAGTGAGTGTTCTGTTAGAACACAGGCTGAGTGGTTATTATTTAAAAATAAACTGATTCCATATTCTGTTAGAACTCAGGCTGAGTATTCTTTTAACAAAATCTGAGTCCACATTCCCTTAGAACACAGGTTGAGTGAGTATTCTGTTAGAACACGGGCTGGGTGAGTATTCTCTTAGAACACAGGCTGAATGAGTATTATTTTAAAATAATCTGAATCCATATTCTGGTAGAACTCCCGCTGAGTGAGTATTCTGTTAGAACACAGGCTGAGTGAGTATTCTTTAAACATAGACTGAGTCCATATTCTGTTAGAAAACAGACTGAGTTAGTAATTTTAGATGACAATCTGAGTCAACATTCTGTTAAAACGCAGCTTGAGTGGGTAATATATAAAAGTAAACTGAGTCCATATTTTGTTCGAACACAGGCTGAGTGAATATTCTTTGAAAATAATCTGAATCCATATTCTCTTAAAACACTGGCTGAGTGAGTATTCTGCTAGAACACAGGCTGAGTGGGTATTATTTAAAAATAAAGTGAGTCCATAGTATTTAGAACACAGACTGAGTGAGTATTTTTTGAACAAAATCTGAGTCCACATTCTGTTAGAACAGAGGCTGAGTGAGTATTCCGTTAGAACACAGTCTGAGTGAGTATTCTTTAAAGACAGACTTAGTCCATATTCTGTTAGAGCACAGTCTGAGTGAGTAATTTTTGAACAAAATCTTAGTCCACATTCTGTTAGAACACAGGCTGAGTGAGTATTCCGTTAGAACACAGTCTGAGTGAGTATTCTTTAAACATAGACTGCGTCCAAATTCTGTTAGAACACAGACTGAGTTAGTAATTTTTGATCTGAATCCATATTCTGTTAGAACACAGGCTGAGTTAGTATTCTTTGATAATAATCTGACTCCATATTCTGGTATAACACTGGCTGAGTGAGTATGCTTTGAAAATAATCTGAGTCAATATCTTGTTAGAACACTTGCTGAGTTAGTATTTTGTTAAAACCCAGGCTCGGTGAGTATTTTGTTAGAACACAGGCTGAGTGCGTATTATTTAAAAATAAACTGAGTCCGTATTATTTAGAACACAGACTGAGTGAGTATTTTTTGAACTAAATCTGAGTCCACATTCTGTTAGAACACAGGCTGATTAATATTCTGTTAGAACACAGGCTAAGTGCGTGTTCTGTTAGAACACTGAACTGAGTGAGTATTCTTTAAACATAGACTGCGTCCAAATTCCGTTAAGACACAGACTGAGTTAGTAATTTTTGATCTGAATCCACATTCTGTTAGAACACAGGCTGAGTTAGTATTCTTTGAAAATAGTCTGAATCCATATTCTGGTAGAACACTGGTTGAGTGAGTATTCTTTGAAAATAATCTGAATGCATATTCTGGTATAACACTGGCTGAATGAGTATTCTTTGAAAATAATCTGAGTCAATATCCTGTTAGAACACTTGCTGAATTAGTATTTTGTTAAAACCCAGGCTGAGTGAGTATTCTGTTAGAACACAGGCTGAGTGCGTATTATTTAAAAATAAACTGAGTCCATATTCTGTAAGAACACAGGCTGAGTGAGTATTCTTTTAACAAAACTGAGTCCACATTCCGTTAGGACACTGGCTTATGAGTATTCTGTTAGAAAACAGGCTGAGTGAGTATTCTTTAAACATAGACTGAGTCCATATTATATCAGAACCCAGGCTGAGTGAGTATACTGTTAGAACACAGGCTGAGTGAGTATTCTGGTAGAACAGAGGCTGAGTATTATGTTAGAACACAGGCTCAGTGTGCATTCTTTAAAAATAGACTTAGTCCATATTCTGTTAGAGCACAGGCTGAGTGAGTATTCTGTTAGAACACAGGCTGAGTGAGTGTTCTGTTAGAACACAGGCTGAGTGGTTATTATTTAAAAATAAACTGATTCCATATTCTGTTAGAACTCAGGCTGAGTATTCTTTTAACAAAATCTGAGTCCACATTCCCTTAGAACACAGGTTGAGTGAGTATTCTGTTAGAACACGGGCTGGGTGAGTATTCTCTTAGAACACAGGCTGAATGAGTATTATTTTAAAATAATCTGAATCCATATTCTGGTAGAACTCTCGCTGAGTGAGTATTCTGTTAGAACACAGGCTGAGTGAGTATTCTTTAAACATAGACTGAGTCCATATTCTGTTAGAAAACAGACTGAGTTAGTAATTTTAGATGAGAATCTGAGTCAACATTCTGTTAAAACGCAGCTTGAGTGGGTAATATATAAAAGTAAACTGAGTCCATATTTTGTTCGAACACAGGCTGAGTGAATATTCTTTGAAAATAATCTGAATCCATATTCTCTTAAAACACTGGCTGAGTGAGTATTCTGCTAGAACACAGGCTGAGTGGGTATTATTTAAAAATAAAGTGAGTCCATGGTATTTAGAACACAGACTGAGTGAGTATTTTTTGAACAAAATCTGAGTCCACATTCTGTTAGAACAGAGGCTGAGTGAGTATTCCGTTAGAACACAGTCTGAGTGAGTATTCTTTAAAGACAGACTTAGTCCATATTCTGTTAGAGCACAGTCTGAGTGAGTAATTTTTGAACAAAATCTTAGTCCACATTCTGTTAGAACACAGGCTGAGTGAGTATTCCGTTAGAACACAGTCTGAGTGAGTATTCTTTAAAGACAGACTTAGTCCACATTCTGTTAGAACACAGGCTGAGTGAGTATTCCGTTAGAACACAGTCTGAGTGAGTATTCTTTAAACATAGACTGCGTCCAAATTCTGTTAGGACACAGACTGAGTTAGTAATTTTTGTTCTGAATCCATATTGTGATAGAACACAGGCTGAGTTAGTATTCTTTGAAAATAATCTGAATCCATATTCTGGTAGAACACTGGCTGAGTGAGTATGCTTTGAAAATAATCTGAGTCAATATCTTGTTAGAACACTTGCTGAGTTAGTATTTTGTTAAAACCCAGGCTCGGTGAGTATTTTGTTAGAACACAGGCTGAGTGCGTATTATTTAAAACTAAACTGAGTCCGTATTATTTAGAACACAGACTGAGTGAGTATTTTTTGAACAAAATCTGAGTCCACATTCTGTTAGAACACAGGCTGATTTAGTATTCTGTTAGAACACAGGCTAAGTGAGTGTTCTGTTAGAACACTGAACTGAGTGAGTATTCTTTAAACATAGACTGCGTCCAAATTCTGTTAGGACACAGACTGAGTTAGTAATTTTTGATCTGAATCCACATTCTGTTAGAACACAGGCTGAGTTAGTATTCTTTGAAAATAGTCTGAATCCATATTCTGGTAGAACACTGGCTGAGTGAGTATTCTTTGAAAATAATCTGAATGCATATTCTGGTATAACACTGGCTGAATGAGTATTCTTTGAAAATAATCTGAGTCAATATCCTGTTAGAACACTTGCTGAATTAGTATTTTGTTAAAACCCAGGCTGAGTGAGTATTCTGTTAGAACACAGGCTGAGTGCGTATTATTTAAAAATAAACTGAGTCCATATTCTGTAAGAACACAGGCTGAGTGAGTATTCTTTTAACAAAACTGAGTCCACATTCCGTTAGGACACTGGCTTATGAGTATTCTGTTAGAAAACAGGCGGAGTGAGTATTCTTTAAACATAGACTGAGTCCATATTATATCAGAACCTAGGCTGAGTGAGTATACTGTTAGAACACAGGCTGAGTGAGTATTCTGTTAGAACAGAGGCTGAGTATTATGTTAGAACACAGGCTCAGTGTGCATTCTTTAAAAATAGACTTAGTCCATATTCTGTAAGAGCACAGGCTGAGTGAGTATTCTGTTAGAACACAGGCTGAGTGAGTGTTCTGTTAGAACACAGGCTGAGTGGTTATTATTTAAAAATAAACTGATTCCATATTCTGTTAGAACTCAGGCTGAGTATTCTTTTAACAAAATCTGAGTCCACATTCCCTTAGAACACAGGTTGAGTGAGTATTCTGTTAGAACACGGGCTGGGTGAGTATTCTCTTAGAACACAGGCTGAATGAGTATTATTTTAAAATAATCTGAATCCATATTCTGGTAGAACTCTCGCTGAGTGAGTATTCTGTTAGAACACAGGCTGAGTGAGTATTCTTTAAACATAGACTGAGTCCATATTCTGTTAGAAAACAGACTGAGTTAGTAATTTTAGATGAGAATCTGAGTCAACATTCTGTTAAAACGCAGCTTGAGTGGGTAATATATAAAAGTAAACTGAGTCCATATTTTGTTCGAACACAGGCTGAGTGAATATTCTTTGAAAATAATCTGAATCCATATTCTCTTAAAACACTGGCTGAGTGAGTATTCTGCTAGAACACAGGCTGAGTGGGTATTATTTAAAAATAAAGTGAGTCCATAGTATTTAGAACACAGACTGAGTGAGTATTTTTTGAACAAAATCTGAGTCCACATTCTGTTAGAACAGAGGCTGAGTGAGTATTCCGTTAGAACACAGTCTGAGTGAGTATTCTTTAAAGACAGACTTAGTCCATATTCTGTTAGAGCACAGTCTGAGTGAGTAATTTTTGAACAAAATCTTAGTCCACATTCTGTTAGAACACAGGCTGAGTGAGTATTCCGTTAGAACACAGTCTGAGTGAGTATTCTTTAAAGACAGACTTAGTCCACATTCTGTTAGAACACAGGCTGAGTGAGTATTCCGTTAGAACACAGTCTGAGTGAGTATTCTTTAAACATAGACTGCGTCCAAATTCTGTTAGGACACAGACTGAGTTAGTAATTTTTGTTCTGAATCCATATTGTGATAGAACACAGGCTGAGTTAGTATTCTTTGAAAATAATCTGAATCCATATTCTGGTAGAACACTGGCTGAGTGAGTATGCTTTGAAAATAATCTGAGTCAATATCTTGTTAGAACACTTGCTGAGTTAGTATTTTGTTAAAACCCAGGCTCGGTGAGTATTTTGTTAGAACACAGGCTGAGTGCGTATTATTTAAAACTAAACTGAGTCCGTATTATTTAGAACACAGACTGAGTGAGTATTTTTTGAACAAAATCTGAGTCCACATTCTGTTAGAACACAGGCTGATTTAGTATTCTGTTAGAACACAGGCTAAGTGAGTGTTCTGTTAGAACACTGAACTGAGTGAGTATTCTTTAAACATAGACTGCGTCCAAATTCTGTTAGGACACAGACTGAGTTAGTAATTTTTGATCTGAATCCACATTCTGTTAGAACACAGGCTGAGTTAGTATTCTTTGAAAATAGTCTGAATCCATATTCTGGTAGAACACTGGCTGAGTGAGTATTCTTTGAAAATAATCTGAATGCATATTCTGGTATAACACTGGCTGAATGAGTATTCTTTGAAAATAATCTGAGTCAATATCCTGTTAGAACACTTGCTGAATTAGTATTTTGTTAAAACCCAGGCTGAGTGAGTATTCTGTTAGAACACAGGCTGAGTGCGTATTATTTAAAAATAAACTGAGTCCATATTCTGTAAGAACACAGGCTGAGTGAGTATTCTTTTAACAAAACTGAGTCCACATTCCGTTAGGAAACTGGCTTATGAGTATTCTGTTAGAAAACAGGCGGAGTGAGTATTCTTTAAACATAGACTGAGTCCATATTATATCAGAACCTAGGCTGAGTGAGTATACTGTTAGAACACAGGCTGAGTGAGTATTCTGTTAGAACAGAGGCTGAGTATTATGTTAGAACACAGGCTCAGTGTGCATTCTTTAAAAATAGACTTAGTCCATATTCTGTAAGAGCACAGGCTGAGTGAGTATTCTGTTAGAACACAGGCTGAGTGAGTGTTCTGTTAGAACACAGGCTGAGTGGTTATTATTTAAAAATAAACTGATTCCATATTCTGTTAGAACTCAGGCTGAGTATTCTTTTAACAAAATCTGAGTCCACATTCCCTTAGAACACAGGTTGAGTGAGTATTCTGTTAGAACACGGGCTGGGTGAGTATTCTCTTAGAACACAGGCTGAATGAGTATTATTTTAAAATAATCTGAATCCATATTCTGGTAGAACTCTCGCTGAGTGAGTATTCTGTTAGAACACAGGCTGAGTGAGTATTCTTTAAACATAGACTGAGTCCATATTCTGTTAGAAAACAGACTGAGTTAGTAATTTTAGATGAGAATCTGAGTCAACATTCTGTTAAAACGCAGCTTGAGTGGGTAATATATAAAAGTAAACTGAGTCCATATTTTGTTCGAACACAGGCTGAGTGAATATTCTTTGAAAATAATCTGAATCCATATTCTCTTAAAACACTGGCTGAGTGAGTATTCTGCTAGAACACAGGCTGAGTGGGTATTATTTAAAAATAAAGTGAGTCCATAGTATTTAGAACACAGACTGAGTGAGTATTTTTTGAACAAAATCTGAGTCCACATTCTGTTAGAACAGAGGCTGAGTGAGTATTCCGTTAGAACACAGTCTGAGTGAGTATTCTTTAAAGACAGACTTAGTCCATATTCTGTTAGAGCACAGTCTGAGTGAGTAATTTTTGAACAAAATCTTAGTCCACATTCTGTTAGAACACAGGCTGAGTGAGTATTCCGTTAGAACACAGTCTGAGTGAGTATTCTTTAAAGACAGACTTAGTCCACATTCTGTTAGAACACAGGCTGAGTGAGTATTCCGTTAGAACACAGTCTGAGTGAGTATTCTTTAAACATAGACTGCGTCCAAATTCTGTTAGGACACAGACTGAGTTAGTAATTTTTGTTCTGAATCCATATTGTGATAGAACACAGGCTGAGTTAGTATTCTTTGAAAATAATCTGAATCCATATTCTGGTAGAACACTGGCTGAGTGAGTATGCTTTGAAAATAATCTGAGTCAATATCTTGTTAGAACACTTGCTGAGTTAGTATTTTGTTAAAACCCAGGCTCGGTGAGTATTTTGTTAGAACACAGGCTGAGTGCGTATTATTTAAAACTAAACTGAGTCCGTATTATTTAGAACACAGACTGAGTGAGTATTTTTTGAACAAAATCTGAGTCCACATTCTGTTAGAACACAGGCTGATTTAGTATTCTGTTAGAACACAGGCTAAGTGAGTGTTCTGTTAGAACACTGAACTGAGTGAGTATTCTTTAAACATAGACTGCGTCCAAATTCTGTTAGGACACAGACTGAGTTAGTAATTTTTGATCTGAATCCACATTCTGTTAGAACACAGGCTGAGTTAGTATTCTTTGAAAATAGTCTGAATCCATATTCTGGTAGAACACTGGCTGAGTGAGTATTCTTTGAAAATAATCTGAATGCATATTCTGGTATAACACTGGCTGAATGAGTATTCTTTGAAAATAATCTGAGTCAATATCCTGTTAGAACACTTGCTGAATTAGTATTTTGTTAAAACCCAGGCTGAGTGAGTATTCTGTTAGAACACAGGCTGAGTGCGTATTATTTAAAAATAAACTGAGTCCATATTCTGTAAGAACACAGGCTGAGTGAGTATTCTTTTAACAAAACTGAGTCCACATTCCGTTAGGAAACTGGCTTATGAGTATTCTGTTAGAAAACAGGCGGAGTGAGTATTCTTTAAACATAGACTGAGTCCATATTATATCAGAACCTAGGCTGAGTGAGTATACTGTTAGAACACAGGCTGAGTGAGTATTCTGTTAGAACAGAGGCTGAGTATTATGTTAGAACACAGGCTCAGTGTGCATTCTTTAAAAATAGACTTAGTCCATATTCTGTAAGAGCACAGGCTGAGTGAGTATTCTGTTAGAACACAGGCTGAGTGAGTGTTCTGTTAGAACACAGGC
This sequence comes from Furipterus horrens, assembly GCF_987537825.1. Taxonomy (NCBI): domain Eukaryota; kingdom Metazoa; phylum Chordata; class Mammalia; order Chiroptera; family Furipteridae; genus Furipterus; species Furipterus horrens. Next base: position 141,205 of record NW_028327197.1, on the reverse strand, counting down.
TGAGTGGTTATTATTTAAAAATAAACTGATTCCATATTCTGTTAGAACTCAGGCTGAGTATTCTTTTAACAAAATCTGAGTCCACATTCCCTTAGAACACAGGTTGAGTGAGTATTCTGTTAGAACACGGGCTGGGTGAGTATTCTCTTAGAACACAGGCTGAATGAGTATTATTTTAAAATAATCTGAATCCATATTCTGGTAGAACTCTCGCTGAGTGAGTATTCTGTTAGAACACAGGCTGAGTGAGTATTCTTTAAACATAGACTGAGTCCATATTCTGTTAGAAAACAGACTGAGTTAGTAATTTTAGATGAGAATCTGAGTCAACATTCTGTTAAAACGCAGCTTGAGTGGGTAATATATAAAAGTAAACTGAGTCCATATTTTGTTCGAACACAGGCTGAGTGAATATTCTTTGAAAATAATCTGAATCCATATTCTCTTAAAACACTGGCTGAGTGAGTATTCTGCTAGAACACAGGCTGAGTGGGTATTATTTAAAAATAAAGTGAGTCCATAGTATTTAGAACACAGACTGAGTGAGTATTTTTTGAACAAAATCTGAGTCCACATTCTGTTAGAACAGAGGCTGAGTGAGTATTCCGTTAGAACACAGTCTGAGTGAGTATTCTTTAAAGACAGACTTCGTCCATATTCTGTTAGAGCACAGTCTGAGTGAGTAATTTTTGAACAAAATCTTAGTCCACATTCTGTTAGAACACAGGCTGAGTGAGTATTCCGTTAGAACACAGTCTGAGTGAGTATTCTTTAAAGACAGACTTAGTCCACATTCTGTTAGAACACAGGCTGAGTGAGTATTCCGTTAGAACACAGTCTGAGTGAGTATTCTTTAAACATAGACTGCGTCCAAATTCTGTTAGGACACAGACTGAGTTAGTAATTTTTGTTCTGAATCCATATTGTGATAGAACACAGGCTGAGTTAGTATTCTTTGAAAATAATCTGAATCCATATTCTGGTAGAACACTGGCTGAGTGAGTATGCTTTGAAAATAATCTGAGTCAATATCTTGTTAGAACACTTGCTGAGTTAGTATTTTGTTAAAACCCAGGCTCGGTGAGTATTTTGTTAGAACACAGGCTGAGTGCGTATTATTTAAAACTAAACTGAGTCCGTATTATTTAGAACACAGACTGAGTGAGTATTTTTTGAACAAAATCTGAGTCCACATTCTGTTAGAACACAGGCTGATTTAGTATTCTGTTAGAACACAGGCTAAGTGAGTGTTCTGTTAGAACACTGAACTGAGTGAGTATTCTTTAAACATAGACTGCGTCCAAATTCTGTTAGGACACAGACTGAGTTAGTAATTTTTGATCTGAATCCACATTCTGTTAGAACACAGGCTGAGTTAGTATTCTTTGAAAATAGTCTGAATCCATATTCTGGTAGAACACTGGCTGAGTGAGTATTCTTTGAAAATAATCTGAATGCATATTCTGGTATAACACTGGCTGAATGAGTATTCTTTGAAAATAATCTGAGTCAATATCCTGTTAGAACACTTGCTGAATTAGTATTTTGTTAAAACCCAGGCTGAGTGAGTATTCTGTTAGAACACAGGCTGAGTGCGTATTATTTAAAAATAAACTGAGTCCATATTCTGTAAGAACACAGGCTGAGTGAGTATTCTTTTAACAAAACTGAGTCCACATTCCGTTAGGAAACTGGCTTATGAGTATTCTGTTAGAAAACAGGCGGAGTGAGTATTCTTTAAACATAGACTGAGTCCATATTATATCAGAACCTAGGCTGAGTGAGTATACTGTTAGAACACAGGCTGAGTGAGTATTCTGTTAGAACAGAGGCTGAGTATTATGTTAGAACACAGGCTCAGTGTGCATTCTTTAAAAATAGACTTAGTCCATATTCTGTAAGAGCACAGGCTGAGTGAGTATTCTGTTAGAACACAGGCTGAGTGAGTGTTCTGTTAGAACACAGGCTGAGTGGTTATTATTTAAAAATAAACTGATTCCATATTCTGTTAGAACTCAGGCTGAGTATTCTTTTAACAAAATCTGAGTCCACATTCCCTTAGAACACAGGTTGAGTGAGTATTCTGTTAGAACACGGGCTGGGTGAGTATTCTCTTAGAACACAGGCTGAATGAGTATTATTTTAAAATAATCTGAATCCATATTCTGGTAGAACTCTCGCTGAGTGAGTATTCTGTTAGAACACAGGCTGAGTGAGTATTCTTTAAACATAGACTGAGTCCATATTCTGTTAGAAAACAGACTGAGTTAGTAATTTTAGATGAGAATCTGAGTCAACATTCTGTTAAAACGCAGCTTGAGTGGGTAATATATAAAAGTAAACTGAGTCCATATTTTGTTCGAACACAGGCTGAGTGAATATTCTTTGAAAATAATCTGAATCCATATTCTCTTAAAACACTGGCTGAGTGAGTATTCTGCTAGAACACAGGCTGAGTGGGTATTATTTAAAAATAAAGTGAGTCCATAGTATTTAGAACACAGACTGAGTGAGTATTTTTTGAACAAAATCTGAGTCCACATTCTGTTAGAACAGAGGCTGAGTGAGTATTCCGTTAGAACACAGTCTGAGTGAGTATTCTTTAAAGACAGACTTAGTCCATATTCTGTTAGAGCACAGTCTGAGTGAGTAATTTTTGAACAAAATCTTAGTCCACATTCTGTTAGAACACAGGCTGAGTGAGTATTCCGTTAGAACACAGTCTGAGTGAGTATTCTTTAAAGACAGACTTAGTCCACATTCTGTTAGAACACAGGCTGAGTGAGTATTCCGTTAGAACACAGTCTGAGTGAGTATTCTTTAAACATAGACTGCGTCCAAATTCTGTTAGGACACAGACTGAGTTAGTAATTTTTGTTCTGAATCCATATTGTGATAGAACACAGGCTGAGTTAGTATTCTTTGAAAATAATCTGAATCCATATTCTGGTAGAACACTGGCTGAGTGAGTATGCTTTGAAAATAATCTGAGTCAATATCTTGTTAGAACACTTGCTGAGTTAGTATTTTGTTAAAACCCAGGCTCGGTGAGTATTTTGTTAGAACACAGGCTGAGTGCGTATTATTTAAAACTAAACTGAGTCCGTATTATTTAGAACACAGACTGAGTGAGTATTTTTTGAACAAAATCTGAGTCCACATTCTGTTAGAACACAGGCTGATTTAGTATTCTGTTAGAACACAGGCTAAGTGAGTGTTCTGTTAGAACACTGAACTGAGTGAGTATTCTTTAAACATAGACTGCGTCCAAATTCTGTTAGGACACAGACTGAGTTAGTAATTTTTGATCTGAATCCACATTCTGTTAGAACACAGGCTGAGTTAGTATTCTTTGAAAATAGTCTGAATCCATATTCTGGTAGAACACTGGCTGAGTGAGTATTCTTTGAAAATAATCTGAATGCATATTCTGGTATAACACTGGCTGAATGAGTATTCTTTGAAAATAATCTGAGTCAATATCCTGTTAGAACACTTGCTGAATTAGTATTTTGTTAAAACCCAGGCTGAGTGAGTATTCTGTTAGAACACAGGCTGAGTGCGTATTATTTAAAAATAAACTGAGTCCATATTCTGTAAGAACACAGGCTGAGTGAGTATTCTTTTAACAAAACTGAGTCCACATTCCGTTAGGACACTGGCTTATGAGTATTCTGTTAGAAAACAGGCGGAGTGAGTATTCTTTAAACATAGACTGAGTCCATATTATATCAGAACCTAGGCTGAGTGAGTATACTGTTAGAACACAGGCTGAGTGAGTATTCTGTTAGAACAGAGGCTGAGTATTATGTTAGAACACAGGCTCAGTGTGCATTCTTTAAAAATAGACTTAGTCCATATTCTGTAAGAGCACAGGCTGAGTGAGTATTCTGTTAGAACACAGGCTGAGTGAGTGTTCTGTTAGAACACAGGCTGAGTGGTTATTATTTAAAAATAAACTGATTCCATATTCTGTTAGAACTCAGGCTGAGTATTCTTTTAACAAAATCTGAGTCCACATTCCCTTAGAACACAGGTTGAGTGAGTATTCTGTTAGAACACGGGCTGGGTGAGTATTCTCTTAGAACACAGGCTGAATGAGTATTATTTTAAAATAATCTGAATCCATATTCTGGTAGAACTCTCGCTGAGTGAGTATTCTGTTAGAACACAGGCTGAGTGAGTATTCTTTAAACATAGACTGAGTCCATATTCTGTTAGAAAACAGACTGAGTTAGTAATTTTAGATGAGAATCTGAGTCAACATTCTGTTAAAACGCAGCTTGAGTGGGTAATATATAAAAGTAAACTGAGTCCATATTTTGTTCGAACACAGGCTGAGTGAATATTCTTTGAAAATAATCTGAATCCATATTCTCTTAAAACACTGGCTGAGTGAGTATTCTGCTAGAACACAGGCTGAGTGGGTATTATTTAAAAATAAAGTGAGTCCATAGTATTTAGAACACAGACTGAGTGAGTATTTTTTGAACAAAATCTGAGTCCACATTCTGTTAGAACAGAGGCTGAGTGAGTATTCCGTTAGAACACAGTCTGAGTGAGTATTCTTTAAAGACAGACTTAGTCCATATTCTGTTAGAGCACAGTCTGAGTGAGTAATTTTTGAACAAAATCTTAGTCCACATTCTGTTAGAACACAGGCTGAGTGAGTATTCCGTTAGAACACAGTCTGAGTGAGTATTCTTTAAAGACAGACTTAGTCCACATTCTGTTAGAACACAGGCTGAGTGAGTATTCCGTTAGAACACAGTCTGAGTGAGTATTCTTTAAACATAGACTGCGTCCAAATTCTGTTAGGACACAGACTGAGTTAGTAATTTTTGTTCTGAATCCATATTGTGATAGAACACAGGCTGAGTTAGTATTCTTTGAAAATAATCTGAATCCATATTCTGGTAGAACACTGGCTGAGTGAGTATGCTTTGAAAATAATCTGAGTCAATATCTTGTTAGAACACTTGCTGAGTTAGTATTTTGTTAAAACCCAGGCTCGGTGAGTATTTTGTTAGAACACAGGCTGAGTGCGTATTATTTAAAACTAAACTGAGTCCGTATTATTTAGAACACAGACTGAGTGAGTATTTTTTGAACAAAATCTGAGTCCACATTCTGTTAGAACACAGGCTGATTTAGTATTCTGTTAGAACACAGGCTAAGTGAGTGTTCTGTTAGAACACTGAACTGAGTGAGTATTCTTTAAACATAGACTGCGTCCAAATTCTGTTAGGACACAGACTGAGTTAGTAATTTTTGATCTGAATCCACATTCTGTTAGAACACAGGCTGAGTTAGTATTCTTTGAAAATAGTCTGAATCCATATTCTGGTAGAACACTGGCTGAGTGAGTATTCTTTGAAAATAATCTGAATGCATATTCTGGTATAACACTGGCTGAATGAGTATTCTTTGAAAATAATCTGAGTCAATATCCTGTTAGAACACTTGCTGAATTAGTATTTTGTTAAAACCCAGGCTGAGTGAGTATTCTGTTAGAACACAGGCTGAGTGCGTATTATTTAAAAATAAACTGAGTCCATATTCTGTAAGAACACAGGCTGAGTGAGTATTCTTTTAACAAAACTGAGTCCACATTCCGTTAGGAAACTGGCTTATGAGTATTCTGTTAGAAAACAGGCGGAGTGAGTATTCTTTAAACATAGACTGAGTCCATATTATATCAGAACCTAGGCTGAGTGAGTATACTGTTAGAACACAGGCTGAGTGAGTATTCTGTTAGAACAGAGGCTGAGTATTATGTTAGAACACAGGCTCAGTGTGCATTCTTTAAAAATAGACTTAGTCCATATTCTGTAAGAGCACAGGCTGAGTGAGTATTCTGTTAGAACACAGGCTGAGTGAGTGTTCTGTTAGAACACAGGCTGAGTGGTTATTATTTAAAAATAAACTGATTCCATATTCTGTTAGAACTCAGGCTGAGTATTCTTTTAACAAAATCTGAGTCCACATTCCCTTAGAACACAGGTTGAGTGAGTATTCTGTTAGAACACGGGCTGGGTGAGTATTCTCTTAGAACACAGGCTGAATGAGTATTATTTTAAAATAATCTGAATCCATATTCTGGTAGAACTCTCGCTGAGTGAGTATTCTGTTAGAACACAGGCTGAGTGAGTATTCTTTAAACATAGACTGAGTCCATATTCTGTTAGAAAACAGACTGAGTTAGTAATTTTAGATGAGAATCTGAGTCAACATTCTGTTAAAACGCAGCTTGAGTGGGTAATATATAAAAGTAAACTGAGTCCATATTTTGTTCGAACACAGGCTGAGTGAATATTCTTTGAAAATAATCTGAATCCATATTCTCTTAAAACACTGGCTGAGTGAGTATTCTGCTAGAACACAGGCTGAGTGGGTATTATTTAAAAATAAAGTGAGTCCATAGTATTTAGAACACAGACTGAGTGAGTATTTTTTGAACAAAATCTGAGTCCACATTCTGTTAGAACAGAGGCTGAGTGAGTATTCCGTTAGAACACAGTCTGAGTGAGTATTCTTTAAAGACAGACTTAGTCCATATTCTGTTAGAGCACAGTCTGAGTGAGTAATTTTTGAACAAAATCTTAGTCCACATTCTGTTAGAACACAGGCTGAGTGAGTATTCCGTTAGAACACAGTCTGAGTGAGTATTCTTTAAAGACAGACTTAGTCCACATTCTGTTAGAACACAGGCTGAGTGAGTATTCCGTTAGAACACAGTCTGAGTGAGTATTCTTTAAACATAGACTGCGTCCAAATTCTGTTAGGACACAGACTGAGTTAGTAATTTTTGTTCTGAATCCATATTGTGATAGAACACAGGCTGAGTTAGTATTCTTTGAAAATAATCTGAATCCATATTCTGGTAGAACACTGGCTGAGTGAGTATGCTTTGAAAATAATCTGAGTCAATATCTTGTTAGAACACTTGCTGAGTTAGTATTTTGTTAAAACCCAGGCTCGGTGAGTATTTTGTTAGAACACAGGCTGAGTGCGTATTATTTAAAACTAAACTGAGTCCGTATTATTTAGAACACAGACTGAGTGAGTATTTTTTGAACAAAATCTGAGTCCACATTCTGTTAGAACACAGGCTGATTTAGTATTCTGTTAGAACACAGGCTAAGTGAGTGTTCTGTTAGAACACTGAACTGAGTGAGTATTCTTTAAACATAGACTGCGTCCAAATTCTGTTAGGACACAGACTGAGTTAGTAATTTTTGATCTGAATCCACATTCTGTTAGAACACAGGCTGAGTTAGTATTCTTTGAAAATAGTCTGAATCCATATTCTGGTAGAACACTGGCTGAGTGAGTATTCTTTGAAAATAATCTGAATGCATATTCTGGTATAACACTGGCTGAATGAGTATTCTTTGAAAATAATCTGAGTCAATATCCTGTTAGAACACTTGCTGAATTAGTATTTTGTTAAAACCCAGGCTGAGTGAGTATTCTGTTAGAACACAGGCTGAGTGCGTATTATTTAAAAATAAACTGAGTCCATATTCTGTAAGAACACAGGCTGAGTGAGTATTCTTTGAACAAAACTGAGTCCACATTCCGTTAGGACACTGGCTTATGAGTATTCTGTTAGAAAACAGGCGGAGTGAGTATTCTTTAAACATAGACTGAGTCCATATTATATCAGAACCCAGGCTGAGTGAGTATACTGTTAGAACACAGGCTGAGTGAGTATTCTGTTAGAACAGAGGCTGAGTATTATGTTAGAACACAGGCTCAGTGTGCATTCTTTAAAAATAGACTTAGTCCATATTCTGTAAGAGCACAGGCTGAGTGAGTATTCTGTTAGAACACAGGCTGAGTGAGTGTTCTGTTAGAACACAGGCTGAGTGGTTATTATTTAAAAATAAACTGATTCCATATTCTGTTAGAACTCAGGCTGAGTATTCTTTTAACAAAATCTGAGTCCACATTCCCTTAGAACACAGGTTGAGTGAGTATTCTGTTAGAACACGGGCTGGGTGAGTATTCTCTTAGAACACAGGCTGAATGAGTATTATTTTAAAATAATCTGAATCCATATTCTGGTAGAACTCCCGCTGAGTGAGTATTCTGTTAGAACACAGGCTGAGTGAGTATTCTTTAAACATAGACTGAGTCCATATTCTGTTAGAAAACAGACTGAGTTAGTAATTTTAGATGACAATCTGAGTCAACATTCTGTTAAAACGCAGCTTGAGTGGGTAATATATAAAAGTAAACTGAGTCCATATTTTGTTCGAACACAGGCTGAGTGAATATTCTTTGAAAATAATCTGAATCCATATTCTCTTAAAACACTGGCTGAGTGAGTATTCTGCTAGAACACAGGCTGAGTGGGTATTATTTAAAAATAAAGTGAGTCCATAGTATTTAGAACACAGACTGAGTGAGTATTTTTTGAACAAAATCTGAGTCCACATTCTGTTAGAACAGAGGCTGAGTGAGTATTCCGTTAGAACACAGTCTGAGTGAGTATTCTTTAAAGACAGACTTAGTCCATATTCTGTTAGAGCACAGTCTGAGTGAGTAATTTTTGAACAAAATCTTAGTCCACATTCTGTTAGAACACAGGCTGAGTGAGTATTCCGTTAGAACACAGTCTGAGTGAGTATTCTTTAAACATAGACTGCGTCCAAATTCTGTTAGAACACAGACTGAGTTAGTAATTTTTGATCTGAATCCATATTCTGTTAGAACACAGGCTGAGTTAGTATTCTTTGATAATAATCTGACTCCATATTCTGGTATAACACTGGCTGAGTGAGTATGCTTTGAAAATAATCTGAGTCAATATCTTGTTAGAACACTTGCTGAGTTAGTATTTTGTTAAAACCCAGGCTCGGTGAGTATTTTGTTAGAACACAGGCTGAGTGCGTATTATTTAAAAATAAACTGAGTCCGTATTATTTAGAACACAGACTGAGTGAGTATTTTTTGAACTAAATCTGAGTCCACATTCTGTTAGAACACAGGCTGATTAATATTCTGTTAGAACACAGGCTAAGTGCGTGTTCTGTTAGAACACTGAACTGAGTGAGTATTCTTTAAACATAGACTGCGTCCAAATTCCGTTAAGACACAGACTGAGTTAGTAATTTTTGATCTGAATCCACATTCTGTTAGAACACAGGCTGAGTTAGTATTCTTTGAAAATAGTCTGAATCCATATTCTGGTAGAACACTGGCTGAGTGAGTATTCTTTGAAAATAATCTGAATGCATATTCTGGTATAACACTGGCTGAATGAGTATTCTTTGAAAATAATCTGAGTCAATATCCTGTTAGAACACTTGCTGAATTAGTATTTTGTTAAAACCCAGGCTGAGTGAGTATTCTGTTAGAACACAGGCTGAGTGCGTATTATTTAAAAATAAACTGAGTCCATATTCTGTAAGAACACAGGCTGAGTGAGTATTCTTTGAACAAAACTGAGTCCACATTCCGTTAGGACACTGGCTTATGAGTATTCTGTTAGAAAACAGGCGGAGTGAGTATTCTTTAAACATAGACTGAGTCCATATTATATCAGAACCCAGGCTGAGTGAGTATACTGTTAGAACACAGGCTGAGTGAGTATTCTGTTAGAACAGAGGCTGAGTATTATGTTAGAACACAGGCTCAGTGTGCATTCTTTAAAAATAGACTTAGTCCATATTCTGTAAGAGCACAGGCTGAGTGAGTATTCTGTTAGAACACAGGCTGAGTGAGTGTTCTGTTAGAACACAGGCTGAGTGGTTATTATTTAAAAATAAACTGATTCCATATTCTGTTAGAACTCAGGCTGAGTATTCTTTTAACAAAATCTGAGTCCACATTCCCTTAGAACACAGGTTGAGTGAGTATTCTGTTAGAACACGGGCTGGGTGAGTATTCTCTTAGAACACAGGCTGAATGAGTATTATTTTAAAATAATCTGAATCCATATTCTGGTAGAACTCCCGCTGAGTGAGTATTCTGTTAGAACACAGGCTGAGTGAGTATTCTTTAAACATAGACTGAGTCCATATTCTGTTAGAAAACAGACTGAGTTAGTAATTTTAGATGACAATCTGAGTCAACATTCTGTTAAAACGCAGCTTGAGTGGGTAATATATAAAAGTAAACTGAGTCCATATTTTGTTCGAACACAGGCTGAGTGAATATTCTTTGAAAATAATCTGAATCCATATTCTCTTAAAACACTGGCTGAGTGAGTATTCTGCTAGAACACAGGCTGAGTGGGTATTATTTAAAAATAAAGTGAGTCCATAGTATTTAGAACACAGACTGAGTGAGTATTTTTTGAACAAAATCTGAGTCCACATTCTGTTAGAACAGAGGCTGAGTGAGTATTCCGTTAGAACACAGTCTGAGTGAGTATTCTTTAAAGACAGACTTAGTCCATATTCTGTTAGAGCACAGTCTGAGTGAGTAATTTTTGAACAAAATCTTAGTCCACATTCTGTTAGAACACAGGCTGAGTGAGTATTCCGTTAGAACACAGTCTGAGTGAGTATTCTTTAAACATAGACTGCGTCCAAATTCTGTTAGAACACAGACTGAGTTAGTAATTTTTGATCTGAATCCATATTCTGTTAGAACACAGGCTGAGTTAGTATTCTTTGATAATAATCTGACTCCATATTCTGGTATAACACTGGCTGAGTGAGTATGCTTTGAAAATAATCTGAGTCAATATCTTGTTAGAACACTTGCTGAGTTAGTATTTTGTTAAAACCCAGGCTCGGTGAGTATTTTGTTAGAACACAGGCTGAGTGCGTATTATTTAAAAATAAACTGAGTCCGTATTATTTAGAACACAGACTGAGTGAGTATTTTTTGAACTAAATCTGAGTCCACATTCTGTTAGAACACAGGCTGATTAATATTCTGTTAGAACACAGGCTAAGTGCGTGTTCTGTTAGAACACTGAACTGAGTGAGTATTCTTTAAACATAGACTGCGTCCAAATTCCGTTAAGACACAGACTGAGTTAGTAATTTTTGATCTGAATCCACATTCTGTTAGAACACAGGCTGAGTTAGTATTCTTTGAAAATAGTCTGAATCCATATTCTGGTAGAACACTGGTTGAGTGAGTATTCTTTGAAAATAATCTGAATGCATATTCTGGTATAACACTGGCTGAATGAGTATTCTTTGAAAATAATCTGAGTCAATATCCTGTTAGAACACTTGCTGAATTAGTATTTTGTTAAAACCCAGGCTGAGTGAGTATTCTGTTAGAACACAGGCTGAGTGCGTATTATTTAAAACTAAACTGAGTCCATATTCTGTAAGAACACAGGCTGAGTGAGTATTCTTTTAACAAAACTGAGTCCACATTCCGTTAGGAAACTGGCTTATGAGTATTCTGTTAGAAAACAGGCTGAGTGAGTATTCTTTAAACATAGACTGAGTCCATATTATATCAGAACCCAGGCTGAGTGAGTATACTGTTAGAACACAGGCTGAGTGAGTATTCTGGTAGAACAGAGGCTGAGTATTATGTTAGAACACAGGCTCAGTGTGCATTCTTTAAAAATAGACTTAGTCCATATTCTGTAAGAGCACAGGCTGAGTGAGTATTCTGTTAGAACACAGGCTGAGTGAGTGTTCTGTTAGAACACAGGCTGAGTGGTTATTATTTAAAAATAAACTGATTCCATATTCTGTTAGAACTCAGGCTGAGTATTCTTTTAACAAAATCTGAGTCCACATTCCCTTAGAACACAGGTTGAGTGAGTATTCTGTTAGAACACGGGCTGGGTGAGTATTCTCTTAGAACACAGGCTGAATGAGTATTATTTTAAAATAATCTGAATCCATATTCTGGTAGAACTCTCGCTGAGTGAGTATTCTGTTAGAACACAGGCTGAGTGAGTATTCTTTAAACATAGACTGAGTCCATATTCTGTTAGAAAACAGACTGAGTTAGTAATTTTAGATGAGAATCTGAGTCAACATTCTGTTAAAACGCAGCTTGAGTGGGTAATATATAAAAGTAAACTGAGTCCATATTTTGTTCGAACACAGGCTGAGTGAATATTCTTTGAAAATAATCTGAATCCATATTCTCTTAAAACACTGGCTGAGTGAGTATTCTGCTAGAACACAGGCTGAGTGGGTATTATTTAAAAATAAAGTGAGTCCATAGTATTTAGAACACAGACTGAGTGAGTATTTTTTGAACAAAATCTGAGTCCACATTCTGTTAGAACAGAGGCTGAGTGAGTATTCCGTTAGAACACAGTCTGAGTGAGTATTCTTTAAAGACAGACTTCGTCCATATTCTGTTAGAGCACAGTCTGAGTGAGTAATTTTTGAACAAAATCTTAGTCCACATTCTGTTAGAACACAGGCTGAGTGAGTATTCCGTTAGAACACAGTCTGAGTGAGTATTCTTTAAAGACAGACTTAGTCCACATTCTGTTAGAACACAGGCTGAGTGAGTATTCCGTTAGAACACAGTCTGAGTGAGTATTCTTTAAACATAGACTGCGTCCAAATTCTGTTAGGACACAGACTGAGTTAGTAATTTTTGTTCTGAATCCATATTGTGATAGAACACAGGCTGAGTTAGTATTCTTTGAAAATAATCTGAATCCATATTCTGGTAGAACACTGGCTGAGTGAGTATGCTTTGAAAATAATCTGAGTCAATATCTTGTTAGAACACTTGCTGAGTTAGTATTTTGTTAAAACCCAGGCTCGGTGAGTATTTTGTTAGAACACAGGCTGAGTGCGTATTATTTAAAACTAAACTGAGTCCGTATTATTTAGAACACAGACTGAGTGAGTATTTTTTGAACAAAATCTGAGTCCACATTCTGTTAGAACACAGGCTGATTTAGTATTCTGTTAGAACACAGGCTAAGTGAGTGTTCTGTTAGAACACTGAACTGAGTGAGTATTCTTTAAACATAGACTGCGTCCAAATTCTGTTAGGACACAGACTGAGTTAGTAATTTTTGATCTGAATCCACATTCTGTTAGAACACAGGCTGAGTTAGTATTCTTTGAAAATAGTCTGAATCCATATTCTGGTAGAACACTGGCTGAGTGAGTATTCTTTGAAAATAATCTGAATGCATATTCTGGTATAACACTGGCTGAATGAGTATTCTTTGAAAATAATCTGAGTCAATATCCTGTTAGAACACTTGCTGAATTAGTATTTTGTTAAAACCCAGGCTGAGTGAGTATTCTGTTAGAACACAGGCTGAGTGCGTATTATTTAAAAATAAACTGAGTCCATATTCTGTAAGAACACAGGCTGAGTGAGTATTCTTTGAACAAAACTGAGTCCACATTCCGTTAGGACACTGGCTTATGAGTATTCTGTTAGAAAACAGGCGGAGTGAGTATTCTTTAAACATAGACTGAGTCCATATTATATCAGAACCCAGGCTGAGTGAGTATACTGTTAGAACACAGGCTGAGTGAGTATTCTGTTAGAACAGAGGCTGAGTATTATGTTAGAACACAGGCTCAGTGTGCATTCTTTAAAAATAGACTTAGTCCATATTCTGTAAGAGCACAGGCTGAGTGAGTATTCTGTTAGAACACAGGCTGAGTGAGTGTTCTGTTAGAACACAGGCTGAGTGGTTATTATTTAAAAATAAACTGATTCCATATTCTGTTAGAACTCAGGCTGAGTATTCTTTTAACAAAATCTGAGTCCACATTCCCTTAGAACACAGGTTGAGTGAGTATTCTGTTAGAACACGGGCTGGGTGAGTATTCTCTTAGAACACAGGCTGAATGAGTATTATTTTAAAATAATCTGAATCCATATTCTGGTAGAACTCCCGCTGAGTGAGTATTCTGTTAGAACACAGGCTGAGTGAGTATTCTTTAAACATAGACTGAGTCCATATTCTGTTAGAAAACAGACTGAGTTAGTAATTTTAGATGACAATCTGAGTCAACATTCTGTTAAAACGCAGCTTGAGTGGGTAATATATAAAAGTAAACTGAGTCCATATTTTGTTCGAACACAGGCTGAGTGAATATTCTTTGAAAATAATCTGAATCCATATTCTCTTAAAACACTGGCTGAGTGAGTATTCTGCTAGAACACAGGCTGAGTGGGTATTATTTAAAATAAAGTGAGTCCATAGTATTTAGAACACAGACTGAGTGAGTATTTTTTGAACAAAATCTGAGTCCACATTCTGTTAGAACAGAGGCTGAGTGAGTATTCCGTTAGAACACAGTCTGAGTGAGTATTCTTTAAAGACAGACTTAGTCCATATTCTGTTAGAGCACAGTCTGAGTGAGTAATTTTTGAACAAAATCTTAGTCCACATTCTGTTAGAACACAGGCTGAGTGAGTATTCCGTTAGAACACAGTCTGAGTGAGTATTCTTTAAACATAGACTGCGTCCAAATTCTGTTAGAACACAGACTGAGTTAGTAATTTTTGATCTGAATCCATATTCTGTTAGAACACAGGCTGAGTTAGTATTCTTTGATAATAATCTGACTCCATATTCTGGTATAACACTGGCTGAGTGAGTATGCTTTGAAAATAATCTGAGTCAATATCTTGTTAGAACACTTGCTGAGTTAGTATTTTGTTAAAACCCAGGCTCGGTGAGTATTTTGTTAGAACACAGGCTGAGTGCGTATTATTTAAAAATAAACTGAGTCCGTATTATTTAGAACACAGACTGAGTGAGTATTTTTTGAACTAAATCTGAGTCCACATTCTGTTAGAACACAGGCTGATTAATATTCTGTTAGAACACAGGCTAAGTGCGTGTTCTGTTAGAACACTGAACTGAGTGAGTATTCTTTAAACATAGACTGCGTCCAAATTCCGTTAAGACACAGACTGAGTTAGTAATTTTTGATCTGAATCCACATTCTGTTAGAACACAGGCTGAGTTAGTATTCTTTGAAAATAGTCTGAATCCATATTCTGGTAGAACACTGGTTGAGTGAGTATTCTTTGAAAATAATCTGAATGCATATTCTGGTATAACACTGGCTGAATGAGTATTCTTTGAAAATAATCTGAGTCAATATCCTGTTAGAACACTTGCTGAATTAGTATTTTGTTAAAACCCAGGCTGAGTGAGTATTCTGTTAGAACACAGGCTGAGTGCGTATTATTTAAAAATAAACTGAGTCCATATTCTGTAAGAACACAGGCTGAGTGAGTATTCTTTTAACAAAACTGAGTCCACATTCCGTTAGGACACTGGCTTATGAGTATTCTGTTAGAAAACAGGCTGAGTGAGTATTCTTTAAACATAGACTGAGTCCATATTATATCAGAACCCAGGCTGAGTGAGTATACTGTTAGAACACAGGCTGAGTGAGTATTCTGGTAGAACAGAGGCTGAGTATTATGTTAGAACACAGGCTCAGTGTGCATTCTTTAAAAATAGACTTAGTCCATATTCTGTTAGAGCACAGGCTGAGTGAGTATTCTGTTAGAACACAGGCTGAGTGAGTGTTCTGTTAGAACACAGGCTGAGTGGTTATTATTTAAAAATAAACTGATTCCATATTCTGTTAGAACTCAGGCTGAGTATTCTTTTAACAAAATCTGAGTCCACATTCCCTTAGAACACAGGTTGAGTGAGTATTCTGTTAGAACACGGGCTGGGTGAGTATTCTCTTAGAACACAGGCTGAATGAGTATTATTTTAAAATAATCTGAATCCATATTCTGGTAGAACTCTCGCTGAGTGAGTATTCTGTTAGAACACAGGCTGAGTGAGTATTCTTTAAACATAGACTGAGTCCATATTCTGTTAGAAAACAGACTGAGTTAGTAATTTTAGATGAGAATCTGAGTCAACATTCTGTTAAAACGCAGCTTGAGTGGGTAATATATAAAAGTAAACTGAGTCCATATTTTGTTCGAACACAGGCTGAGTGAATATTCTTTGAAAATAATCTGAATCCATATTCTCTTAAAACACTGGCTGAGTGAGTATTCTGCTAGAACACAGGCTGAGTGGGTATTATTTAAAAATAAAGTGAGTCCATAGTATTTAGAACACAGACTGAGTGAGTATTTTTTGAACAAAATCTGAGTCCACATTCTGTTAGAACAGAGGCTGAGTGAGTATTCCGTTAGAACACAGTCTGAGTGAGTATTCTTTAAAGACAGACTTAGTCCATATTCTGTTAGAGCACAGTCTGAGTGAGTAATTTTTGAACAAAATCTTAGTCCACATTCTGTTAGAACACAGGCTGAGTGAGTATTCCGTTAGAACACAGTCTGAGTGAGTATTCTTTAAAGACAGACTTAGTCCACATTCTGTTAGAACACAGGCTGAGTGAGTATTCCGTTAGAACACAGTCTGAGTGAGTATTCTTTAAACATAGACTGCGTCCAAATTCTGTTAGGACACAGACTGAGTTAGTAATTTTTGTTCTGAATCCATATTGTGATAGAACACAGGCTGAGTTAGTATTCTTTGAAAATAATCTGAATCCATATTCTGGTAGAACACTGGCTGAGTGAGTATGCTTTGAAAATAATCTGAGTCAATATCTTGTTAGAACACTTGCTGAGTTAGTATTTTGTTAAAACCCAGGCTCGGTGAGTATTTTGTTAGAACACAGGCTGAGTGCGTATTATTTAAAACTAAACTGAGTCCGTATTATTTAGAACACAGACTGAGTGAGTATTTTTTGAACAAAATCTGAGTCCACATTCTGTTAGAACACAGGCTGATTTAGTATTCTGTTAGAACACAGGCTAAGTGAGTGTTCTGTTAGAACACTGAACTGAGTGAGTATTCTTTAAACATAGACTGCGTCCAAATTCTGTTAGGACACAGACTGAGTTAGTAATTTTTGATCTGAATCCACATTCTGTTAGAACACAGGCTGAGTTAGTATTCTTTGAAAATAGTCTGAATCCATATTCTGGTAGAACACTGGCTGAGTGAGTATTCTTTGAAAATAATCTGAATGCATATTCTGGTATAACACTGGCTGAATGAGTATTCTTTGAAAATAATCTGAGTCAATATCCTGTTAGAACACTTGCTGAATTAGTATTTTGTTAAAACCCAGGCTGAGTGAGTATTCTGTTAGAACACAGGCTGAGTGCGTATTATTTAAAAATAAACTGAGTCCATATTCTGTAAGAACACAGGCTGAGTGAGTATTCTTTGAACAAAACTGAGTCCACATTCCGTTAGGACACTGGCTTATGAGTATTCTGTTAGAAAACAGGCGGAGTGAGTATTCTTTAAACATAGACTGAGTCCATATTATATCAGAACCCAGGCTGAGTGAGTATACTGTTAGAACACAGGCTGAGTGAGTATTCTGTTAGAACAGAGGCTGAGTATTATGTTAGAACACAGGCTCAGTGTGCATTCTTTAAAAATAGACTTAGTCCATATTCTGTAAGAGCACAGGCTGAGTGAGTATTCTGTTAGAACACAGGCTGAGTGAGTGTTCTGTTAGAACACAGGCTGAGTGGTTATTATTTAAAAATAAACTGATTCCATATTCTGTTAGAACTCAGGCTGAGTATTCTTTTAACAAAATCTGAGTCCACATTCCCTTAGAACACAGGTTGAGTGAGTATTCTGTTAGAACACGGGCTGGGTGAGTATTCTCTTAGAACACAGGCTGAATGAGTATTATTTTAAAATAATCTGAATCCATATTCTGGTAGAACTCCCGCTGAGTGAGTATTCTGTTAGAACACAGGCTGAGTGAGTATTCTTTAAACATAGACTGAGTCCATATTCTGTTAGAAAACAGACTGAGTTAGTAATTTTAGATGAGAATCTGAGTCAACATTCTGTTAAAACGCAGCTTGAGTGGGTAATATATAAAAGTAAACTGAGTCCATATTTTGTTCGAACACAGGCTGAGTGAATATTCTTTGAAAATAATCTGAATCCATATTCTCTTAAAACACTGGCTGAGTGAGTATTCTGCTAGAACACAGGCTGAGTGGGTATTATTTAAAAATAAAGTGAGTCCATAGTATTTAGAACACAGACTGAGTGAGTATTTTTTGAACAAAATCTGAGTCCACATTCTGTTAGAACAGAGGCTGAGTGAGTATTCCGTTAGAACACAGTCTGAGTGAGTATTCTTTAAAGACAGACTTAGTCCATATTCTGTTAGAGCACAGTCTGAGTGAGTAATTTTTGAACAAAATCTTAGTCCACATTCTGTTAGAACACAGGCTGAGTGAGTATTCCGTTAGAACACAGTCTGAGTGAGTATTCTTTAAACATAGACTGCGTCCAAATTCTGTTAGAACACAGACTGAGTTAGTAATTTTTGATCTGAATCCATATTCTGTTAGAACACAGGCTGAGTTAGTATTCTTTGATAATAATCTGACTCCATATTCTGGTATAACACTGGCTGAGTGAGTATGCTTTGAAAATAATCTGAGTCAATATCTTGTTAGAACACTTGCTGAGTTAGTATTTTGTTAAAACCCAGGCTCGGTGAGTATTTTGTTAGAACACAGGCTGAGTGCGTATTATTTAAAAATAAACTGAGTCCGTATTATTTAGAACACAGACTGAGTGAGTATTTTTTGAACTAAATCTGAGTCCACATTCTGTTAGAACACAGGCTGATTAATATTCTGTTAGAACACAGGCTAAGTGCGTGTTCTGTTAGAACACTGAACTGAGTGAGTATTCTTTAAACATAGACTGCGTCCAAATTCCGTTAAGACACAGACTGAGTTAGTAATTTTTGATCTGAATCCACATTCTGTTAGAACACAGGCTGAGTTAGTATTCTTTGAAAATAGTCTGAATCCATATTCTGGTAGAACACTGGTTGAGTGAGTATTCTTTGAAAATAATCTGAATGCATATTCTGGTATAACACTGGCTGAATGAGTATTCTTTGAAAATAATCTGAGTCAATATCCTGTTAGAACACTTGCTGAATTAGTATTTTGTTAAAACCCAGGCTGAGTGAGTATTCTGTTAGAACACAGGCTGAGTGCGTATTATTTAAAAATAAACTGAGTCCATATTCTGTAAGAACACAGGCTGAGTGAGTATTCTTTTAACAAAACTGAGTCCACATTCCGTTAGGACACTGGCTTATGAGTATTCTGTTAGAAAACAGGCTGAGTGAGTATTCTTTAAACATAGACTGAGTCCATATTATATCAGAACCCAGGCTGAGTGAGTATACTGTTAGAACACAGGCTGAGTGAGTATTCTGGTAGAACAGAGGCTGAGTATTATGTTAGAACACAGGCTCAGTGTGCATTCTTTAAAAATAGACTTAGTCCATATTCTGTTAGAGCACAGGCTGAGTGAGTATTCTGTTAGAACACAGGCTGAGTGAGTGTTCTGTTAGAACACAGGCTGAGTGGTTATTATTTAAAAATAAACTGATTCCATATTCTGTTAGAACTCAGGCTGAGTATTCTTTTAACAAAATCTGAGTCCACATTCCCTTAGAACACAGGTTGAGTGAGTATTCTGTTAGAACACGGGCTGGGTGAGTATTCTCTTAGAACACAGGCTGAATGAGTATTATTTTAAAATAATCTGAATCCATATTCTGGTAGAACTCTCGCTGAGTGAGTATTCTGTTAGAACACAGGCTGAGTGAGTATTCTTTAAACATAGACTGAGTCCATATTCTGTTAGAAAACAGACTGAGTTAGTAATTTTAGATGAGAATCTGAGTCAACATTCTGTTAAAACGCAGCTTGAGTGGGTAATATATAAAAGTAAACTGAGTCCATATTTTGTTCGAACACAGGCTGAGTGAATATTCTTTGAAAATAATCTGAATCCATATTCTCTTAAAACACTGGCTGAGTGAGTATTCTGCTAGAACACAGGCTGAGTGGGTATTATTTAAAAATAAAGTGAGTCCATAGTATTTAGAACACAGACTGAGTGAGTATTTTTTGAACAAAATCTGAGTCCACATTCTGTTAGAACAGAGGCTGAGTGAGTATTCCGTTAGAACACAGTCTGAGTGAGTATTCTTTAAAGACAGACTTAGTCCATATTCTGTTAGAGCACAGTCTGAGTGAGTAATTTTTGAACAAAATCTTAGTCCACATTCTGTTAGAACACAGGCTGAGTGAGTATTCCGTTAGAACACAGTCTGAGTGAGTATTCTTTAAAGACAGACTTAGTCCACATTCTGTTAGAACACAGGCTGAGTGAGTATTCCGTTAGAACACAGTCTGAGTGAGTATTCTTTAAACATAGACTGCGTCCAAATTCTGTTAGGACACAGACTGAGTTAGTAATTTTTGTTCTGAATCCATATTGTGATAGAACACAGGCTGAGTTAGTATTCTTTGAAAATAATCTGAATCCATATTCTGGTAGAACACTGGCTGAGTGAGTATGCTTTGAAAATAATCTGAGTCAATATCTTGTTAGAACACTTGCTGAGTTAGTATTTTGTTAAAACCCAGGCTCGGTGAGTATTTTGTTAGAACACAGGCTGAGTGCGTATTATTTAAAACTAAACTGAGTCCGTATTATTTAGAACACAGACTGAGTGAGTATTTTTTGAACAAAATCTGAGTCCACATTCTGTTAGAACACAGGCTGATTTAGTATTCTGTTAGAACACAGGCTAAGTGAGTGTTCTGTTAGAACACTGAACTGAGTGAGTATTCTTTAAACATAGACTGCGTCCAAATTCTGTTAGGACACAGACTGAGTTAGTAATTTTTGATCTGAATCCACATTCTGTTAGAACACAGGCTGAGTTAGTATTCTTTGAAAATAGTCTGAATCCATATTCTGGTAGAACACTGGCTGAGTGAGTATTCTTTGAAAATAATCTGAATGCATATTCTGGTATAACACTGGCTGAATGAGTATTCTTTGAAAATAATCTGAGTCAATATCCTGTTAGAACACTTGCTGAATTAGTATTTTGTTAAAACCCAGGCTGAGTGAGTATTCTGTTAGAACACAGGCTGAGTGCGTATTATTTAAAAATAAACTGAGTCCATATTCTGTAAGAACACAGGCTGAGTGAGTATTCTTTGAACAAAACTGAGTCCACATTCCGTTAGGACACTGGCTTATGAGTATTCTGTTAGAAAACAGGCGGAGTGAGTATTCTTTAAACATAGACTGAGTCCATATTATATCAGAACCCAGGCTGAGTGAGTATACTGTTAGAACACAGGCTGAGTGAGTATTCTGTTAGAACAGAGGCTGAGTATTATGTTAGAACACAGGCTCAGTGTGCATTCTTTAAAAATAGACTTAGTCCATATTCTGTAAGAGCACAGGCTGAGTGAGTATTCTGTTAGAACACAGGCTGAGTGAGTGTTCTGTTAGAACACAGGCTGAGTGGTTATTATTTAAAAATAAACTGATTCCATATTCTGTTAGAACTCAGGCTGAGTATTCTTTTAACAAAATCTGAGTCCACATTCCCTTAGAACACAGGTTGAGTGAGTATTCTGTTAGAACACGGGCTGGGTGAGTATTCTCTTAGAACACAGGCTGAATGAGTATTATTTTAAAATAATCTGAATCCATATTCTGGTAGAACTCCCGCTGAGTGAGTATTCTGTTAGAACACAGGCTGAGTGAGTATTCTTTAAACATAGACTGAGTCCATATTCTGTTAGAAAACAGACTGAGTTAGTAATTTTAGATGACAATCTGAGTCAACATTCTGTTAAAACGCAGCTTGAGTGGGTAATATATAAAAGTAAACTGAGTCCATATTTTGTTCGAACACAGGCTGAGTGAATATTCTTTGAAAATAATCTGAATCCATATTCTCTTAAAACACTGGCTGAGTGAGTATTCTGCTAGAACACAGGCTGAGTGGGTATTATTTAAAAATAAAGTGAGTCCATAGTATTTAGAACACAGACTGAGTGAGTATTTTTTGAACAAAATCTGAGTCCACATTCTGTTAGAACAGAGGCTGAGTGAGTATTCCGTTAGAACACAGTCTGAGTGAGTATTCTTTAAAGACAGACTTAGTCCATATTCTGTTAGAGCACAGTCTGAGTGAGTAATTTTTGAACAAAATCTTAGTCCACATTCTGTTAGAACACAGGCTGAGTGAGTATTCCGTTAGAACACAGTCTGAGTGAGTATTCTTTAAACATAGACTGCGTCCAAATTCTGTTAGAACACAGACTGAGTTAGTAATTTTTGATCTGAATCCATATTCTGTTAGAACACAGGCTGAGTTAGTATTCTTTGATAATAATCTGACTCCATATTCTGGTATAACACTGGCTGAGTGAGTATGCTTTGAAAATAATCTGAGTCAATATCTTGTTAGAACACTTGCTGAGTTAGTATTTTGTTAAAACCCAGGCTCGGTGAGTATTTTGTTAGAACACAGGCTGAGTGCGTATTATTTAAAAATAAACTGAGTCCGTATTATTTAGAACACAGACTGAGTGAGTATTTTTTGAACTAAATCTGAGTCCACATTCTGTTAGAACACAGGCTGATTAATATTCTGTTAGAACACAGGCTAAGTGCGTGTTCTGTTAGAACACTGAACTGAGTGAGTATTCTTTAAACATAGACTGCGTCCAAATTCCGTTAAGACACAGACTGAGTTAGTAATTTTTGATCTGAATCCACATTCTGTTAGAACACAGGCTGAGTTAGTATTCTTTGAAAATAGTCTGAATCCATATTCTGGTAGAACACTGGTTGAGTGAGTATTCTTTGAAAATAATCTGAATGCATATTCTGGTATAACACTGGCTGAATGAGTATTCTTTGAAAATAATCTGAGTCAATATCCTGTTAGAACACTTGCTGAATTAGTATTTTGTTAAAACCCAGGCTGAGTGAGTATTCTGTTAGAACACAGGCTGAGTGCGTATTATTTAAAAATAAACTGAGTCCCTATTCTGTAAGAACACAGGCTGAGTGAGTATTCTTTTAACAAAACTGAGTCCACATTCCGTTAGGAAACTGGCTTATGAGTATTCTGTTAGAAAACAGGCTGAGTGAGTATTCTTTAAACATAGACTGAGTCCATATTATATCAGAACCCAGGCTGAGTGAGTATACTGTTAGAACACAGGCTGAGTGAGTATTCTGGTAGAACAGAGGCTGAGTATTATGTTAGAACACAGGCTCAGTGTGCATTCTTTAAAAATAGACTTAGTCCATATTCTGTAAGAGCACAGGCTGAGTGAGTATTCTGTTAGAACACAGGCTGAGTGAGTGTTCTGTTAGAACACAGGCTGAGTGGTTATTATTTAAAAATAAACTGATTCCATATTCTGTTAGAACTCAGGCTGAGTATTCTTTTAACAAAATCTGAGTCCACATTCCCTTAGAACACAGGTTGAGTGAGTATTCTGTTAGAACACGGGCTGGGTGAGTATTCTCTTAGAACACAGGCTGAATGAGTATTATTTTAAAATAATCTGAATCCATATTCTGGTAGAACTCTCGCTGAGTGAGTATTCTGTTAGAACACAGGCTGAGTGAGTATTCTTTAAACATAGACTGAGTCCATATTCTGTTAGAAAACAGACTGAGTTAGTAATTTTAGATGAGAATCTGAGTCAACATTCTGTTAAAACGCAGCTTGAGTGGGTAATATATAAAAGTAAACTGAGTCCATATTTTGTTCGAACACAGGCTGAGTGAATATTCTTTGAAAATAATCTGAATCCATATTCTCTTAAAACACTGGCTGAGTGAGTATTCTGCTAGAACACAGGCTGAGTGGGTATTATTTAAAAATAAAGTGAGTCCATAGTATTTAGAACACAGACTGAGTGAGTATTTTTTGAACAAAATCTGAGTCCACATTCTGTTAGAACAGAGGCTGAGTGAGTATTCCGTTAGAACACAGTCTGAGTGAGTATTCTTTAAAGACAGACTTAGTCCATATTCTGTTAGAGCACAGTCTGAGTGAGTAATTTTTGAACAAAATCTTAGTCCACATTCTGTTAGAACACAGGCTGAGTGAGTATTCCGTTAGAACACAGTCTGAGTGAGTATTCTTTAAACATAGACTGCGTCCAAATTCTGTTAGAACACAGACTGAGTTAGTAATTTTTGATCTGAATCCATATTCTGTTAGAACACAGGCTGAGTTAGTATTCTTTGATAATAATCTGACTCCATATTCTGGTATAACACTGGCTGAGTGAGTATGCTTTGAAAATAATCTGAGTCAATATCTTGTTAGAACACTTGCTGAGTTAGTATTTTGTTAAAACCCAGGCTCGGTGAGTATTTTGTTAGAACACAGGCTGAGTGCGTATTATTTAAAAATAAACTGAGTCCGTATTATTTAGAACACAGACTGAGTGAGTATTTTTTGAACTAAATCTGAGTCCACATTCTGTTAGAACACAGGCTGATTAATATTCTGTTAGAACACAGGCTAAGTGCGTGTTCTGTTAGAACACTGAACTGAGTGAGTATTCTTTAAACATAGACTGCGTCCAAATTCCGTTAAGACACAGACTGAGTTAGTAATTTTTGATCTGAATCCACATTCTGTTAGAACACAGGCTGAGTTAGTATTCTTTGAAAATAGTCTGAATCCATATTCTGGTAGAACACTGGTTGAGTGAGTATTCTTTGAAAATAATCTGAATGCATATTCTGGTATAACACTGGCTGAATGAGTATTCTTTGAAAATAATCTGAGTCAATATCCTGTTAGAACACTTGCTGAATTAGTATTTTGTTAAAACCCAGGCTGAGTGAGTATTCTGTTAGAACACAGGCTGAGTGCGTATTATTTAAAAATAAACTGAGTCCATATTCTGTAAGAACACAGGCTGAGTGAGTATTCTTTTAACAAAACTGAGTCCACATTCCGTTAGGACACTGGCTTATGAGTATTCTGTTAGAAAACAGGCTGAGTGAGTATTCTTTAAACATAGACTGAGTCCATATTATATCAGAACCCAGGCTGAGTGAGTATACTGTTAGAACACAGGCTGAGTGAGTATTCTGGTAGAACAGAGGCTGAGTATTATGTTAGAACACAGGCTCAGTGTGCATTCTTTAAAAATAGACTTAGTCCATATTCTGTTAGAGCACAGGCTGAGTGAGTATTCTGTTAGAACACAGGCTGAGTGAGTGTTCTGTTAGAACACAGGCTGAGTGGTTATTATTTAAAAATAAACTGATTCCATATTCTGTTAGAACTCAGGCTGAGTATTCTTTTAACAAAATCTGAGTCCACATTCCCTTAGAACACAGGTTGAGTGAGTATTCTGTTAGAACACGGGCTGGGTGAGTATTCTCTTAGAACACAGGCTGAATGAGTATTATTTTAAAATAATCTGAATCCATATTCTGGTAGAACTCTCGCTGAGTGAGTATTCTGTTAGAACACAGGCTGAGTGAGTATTCTTTAAACATAGACTGAGTCCATATTCTGTTAGAAAACAGACTGAGTTAGTAATTTTAGATGAGAATCTGAGTCAACATTCTGTTAAAACGCAGCTTGAGTGGGTAATATATAAAAGTAAACTGAGTCCATATTTTGTTCGAACACAGGCTGAGTGAATATTCTTTGAAAATAATCTGAATCCATATTCTCTTAAAACACTGGCTGAGTGAGTATTCTGCTAGAACACAGGCTGAGTGGGTATTATTTAAAAATAAAGTGAGTCCATAGTATTTAGAACACAGACTGAGTGAGTATTTTTTGAACAAAATCTGAGTCCACATTCTGTTAGAACAGAGGCTGAGTGAGTATTCCGTTAGAACACAGTCTGAGTGAGTATTCTTTAAAGACAGACTTAGTCCATATTCTGTTAGAGCACAGTCTGAGTGAGTAATTTTTGAACAAAATCTTAGTCCACATTCTGTTAGAACACAGGCTGAGTGAGTATTCCGTTAGAACACAGTCTGAGTGAGTATTCTTTAAAGACAGACTTAGTCCACATTCTGTTAGAACACAGGCTGAGTGAGTATTCCGTTAGAACACAGTCTGAGTGAGTATTCTTTAAACATAGACTGCGTCCAAATTCTGTTAGGACACAGACTGAGTTAGTAATTTTTGTTCTGAATCCATATTGTGATAGAACACAGGCTGAGTTAGTATTCTTTGAAAATAATCTGAATCCATATTCTGGTAGAACACTGGCTGAGTGAGTATGCTTTGAAAATAATCTGAGTCAATATCTTGTTAGAACACTTGCTGAGTTAGTATTTTGTTAAAACCCAGGCTCGGTGAGTATTTTGTTAGAACACAGGCTGAGTGCGTATTATTTAAAACTAAACTGAGTCCGTATTATTTAGAACACAGACTGAGTGAGTATTTTTTGAACAAAATCTGAGTCCACATTCTGTTAGAACACAGGCTGATTTAGTATTCTGTTAGAACACAGGCTAAGTGAGTGTTCTGTTAGAACACTGAACTGAGTGAGTATTCTTTAAACATAGACTGCGTCCAAATTCTGTTAGGACACAGACTGAGTTAGTAATTTTTGATCTGAATCCACATTCTGTTAGAACACAGGCTGAGTTAGTATTCTTTGAAAATAGTCTGAATCCATATTCTGGTAGAACACTGGCTGAGTGAGTATTCTTTGAAAATAATCTGAATGCATATTCTGGTATAACACTGGCTGAATGAGTATTCTTTGAAAATAATCTGAGTCAATATCCTGTTAGAACACTTGCTGAATTAGTATTTTGTTAAAACCCAGGCTGAGTGAGTATTCTGTTAGAACACAGGCTGAGTGCGTATTATTTAAAAATAAACTGAGTCCATATTCTGTAAGAACACAGGCTGAGTGAGTATTCTTTGAACAAAACTGAGTCCACATTCCGTTAGGACACTGGCTTATGAGTATTCTGTTAGAAAACAGGCGGAGTGAGTATTCTTTAAACATAGACTGAGTCCATATTATATCAGAACCCAGGCTGAGTGAGTATACTGTTAGAACACAGGCTGAGTGAGTATTCTGTTAGAACAGAGGCTGAGTATTATGTTAGAACACAGGCTCAGTGTGCATTCTTTAAAAATAGACTTAGTCCATATTCTGTAAGAGCACAGGCTGAGTGAGTATTCTGTTAGAACACAGGCTGAGTGAGTGTTCTGTTAGAACACAGGCTGAGTGGTTATTATTTAAAAATAAACTGATTCCATATTCTGTTAGAACTCAGGCTGAGTATTCTTTTAACAAAATCTGAGTCCACATTCCCTTAGAACACAGGTTGAGTGAGTATTCTGTTAGAACACGGGCTGGGTGAGTATTCTCTTAGAACACAGGCTGAATGAGTATTATTTTAAAATAATCTGAATCCATATTCTGGTAGAACTCCCGCTGAGTGAGTATTCTGTTAGAACACAGGCTGAGTGAGTATTCTTTAAACATAGACTGAGTCCATATTCTGTTAGAAAACAGACTGAGTTAGTAATTTTAGATGACAATCTGAGTCAACATTCTGTTAAAACGCAGCTTGAGTGGGTAATATATAAAAGTAAACTGAGTCCATATTTTGTTCGAACACAGGCTGAGTGAATATTCTTTGAAAATAATCTGAATCCATATTCTCTTAAAACACTGGCTGAGTGAGTATTCTGCTAGAACACAGGCTGAGTGGGTATTATTTAAAAATAAAGTGAGTCCATAGTATTTAGAACACAGACTGAGTGAGTATTTTTTGAACAAAATCTGAGTCCACATTCTGTTAGAACAGAGGCTGAGTGAGTATTCCGTTAGAACACAGTCTGAGTGAGTATTCTTTAAAGACAGACTTAGTCCATATTCTGTTAGAGCACAGTCTGAGTGAGTAATTTTTGAACAAAATCTTAGTCCACATTCTGTTAGAACACAGGCTGAGTGAGTATTCCGTTAGAACACAGTCTGAGTGAGTATTCTTTAAACATAGACTGCGTCCAAATTCTGTTAGAACACAGACTGAGTTAGTAATTTTTGATCTGAATCCATATTCTGTTAGAACACAGGCTGAGTTAGTATTCTTTGATAATAATCTGACTCCATATTCTGGTATAACACTGGCTGAGTGAGTATGCTTTGAAAATAATCTGAGTCAATATCTTGTTAGAACACTTGCTGAGTTAGTATTTTGTTAAAACCCAGGCTCGGTGAGTATTTTGTTAGAACACAGGCTGAGTGCGTATTATTTAAAAATAAACTGAGTCCGTATTATTTAGAACACAGACTGAGTGAGTATTTTTTGAACTAAATCTGAGTCCACATTCTGTTAGAACACAGGCTGATTAATATTCTGTTAGAACACAGGCTAAGTGCGTGTTCTGTTAGAACACTGAACTGAGTGAGTATTCTTTAAACATAGACTGCGTCCAAATTCCGTTAAGACACAGACTGAGTTAGTAATTTTTGATCTGAATCCACATTCTGTTAGAACACAGGCTGAGTTAGTATTCTTTGAAAATAGTCTGAATCCATATTCTGGTAGAACACTGGTTGAGTGAGTATTCTTTGAAAATAATCTGAATGCATATTCTGGTATAACACTGGCTGAATGAGTATTCTTTGAAAATAATCTGAGTCAATATCCTGTTAGAACACTTGCTGAATTAGTATTTTGTTAAAACCCAGGCTGAGTGAGTATTCTGTTAGAACACAGGCTGAGTGCGTATTATTTAAAAATAAACTGAGTCCATATTCTGTAAGAACACAGGCTGAGTGAGTATTCTTTTAACAAAACTGAGTCCACATTCCGTTAGGACACTGGCTTATGAGTATTCTGTTAGAAAACAGGCTGAGTGAGTATTCTTTAAACATAGACTGAGTCCATATTATATCAGAACCCAGGCTGAGTGAGTATACTGTTAGAACACAGGCTGAGTGAGTATTCTGGTAGAACAGAGGCTGAGTATTATGTTAGAACACAGGCTCAGTGTGCATTCTTTAAAAATAGACTTAGTCCATATTCTGTAAGAGCACAGGCTGAGTGAGTATTCTGTTAGAACACAGGCTGAGTGAGTGTTCTGTTAGAACACAGGCTGAGTGGTTATTATTTAAAAATAAACTGATTCCATATTCTGTTAGAACTCAGGCTGAGTATTCTTTTAACAAAATCTGAGTCCACATTCCCTTAGAACACAGGTTGAGTGAGTATTCTGTTAGAACACGGGCTGGGTGAGTATTCTCTTAGAACACAGGCTGAATGAGTATTATTTTAAAATAATCTGAATCCATATTCTGGTAGAACTCTCGCTGAGTGAGTATTCTGTTAGAACACAGGCTGAGTGAGTATTCTTTAAACATAGACTGAGTCCATATTCTGTTAGAAAACAGACTGAGTTAGTAATTTTAGATGAGAATCTGAGTCAACATTCTGTTAAAACGCAGCTTGAGTGGGTAATATATAAAAGTAAACTGAGTCCATATTTTGTTCGAACACAGGCTGAGTGAATATTCTTTGAAAATAATCTGAATCCATATTCTCTTAAAACACTGGCTGAGTGAGTATTCTGCTAGAACACAGGCTGAGTGGGTATTATTTAAAAATAAAGTGAGTCCATAGTATTTAGAACACAGACTGAGTGAGTATTTTTTGAACAAAATCTGAGTCCACATTCTGTTAGAACAGAGGCTGAGTGAGTATTCCGTTAGAACACAGTCTGAGTGAGTATTCTTTAAAGACAGACTTAGTCCATATTCTGTTAGAGCACAGTCTGAGTGAGTAATTTTTGAACAAAATCTTAGTCCACATTCTGTTAGAACACAGGCTGAGTGAGTATTCCGTTAGAACACAGTCTGAGTGAGTATTCTTTAAAGACAGACTTAGTCCACATTCTGTTAGAACACAGGCTGAGTGAGTATTCCGTTAGAACACAGTCTGAGTGAGTATTCTTTAAACATAGACTGCGTCCAAATTCTGTTAGGACACAGACTGAGTTAGTAATTTTTGTTCTGAATCCATATTGTGATAGAACACAGGCTGAGTTAGTATTCTTTGAAAATAATCTGAATCCATATTCTGGTAGAACACTGGCTGAGTGAGTATGCTTTGAAAATAATCTGAGTCAATATCTTGTTAGAACACTTGCTGAGTTAGTATTTTGTTAAAACCCAGGCTCGGTGAGTATTTTGTTAGAACACAGGCTGAGTGCGTATTATTTAAAACTAAACTGAGTCCGTATTATTTAGAACACAGACTGAGTGAGTATTTTTTGAAGAAAATCTGAGTCCACATTCTGTTAGAACACAGGCTGATTTAGTATTCTGTTAGAACACAGGCTAAGTGAGTGTTCTGTTAGAACACTGAACTGAGTGAGTATTCTTTAAACATAGACTGCGTCCAAATTCTGTTAGGACACAGACTGAGTTAGTAATTTTTGATCTGAATCCACATTCTGTTAGAACACAGGCTGAGTTAGTATTCTTTGAAAATAGTCTGAATCCATATTCTGGTAGAACACTGGCTGAGTGAGTATTCTTTGAAAATAATCTGAATGCATATTCTGGTATAACACTGGCTGAATGAGTATTCTTTGAAAATAATCTGAGTCAATATCCTGTTAGAACACTTGCTGAATTAGTATTTTGTTAAAACCCAGGCTGAGTGAGTATTCTGTTAGAACACAGGCTGAGTGCGTATTATTTAAAAATAAACTGAGTCCATATTCTGTAAGAACACAGGCTGAGTGAGTATTCTTTGAACAAAACTGAGTCCACATTCCGTTAGGACACTGGCTTATGAGTATTCTGTTAGAAAACAGGCGGAGTGAGTATTCTTTAAACATAGACTGAGTCCATATTATATCAGAACCCAGGCTGAGTGAGTATACTGTTAGAACACAGGCTGAGTGAGTATTCTGTTAGAACAGAGGCTGAGTATTATGTTAGAACACAGGCTCAGTGTGCATTCTTTAAAAATAGACTTAGTCCATATTCTGTAAGAGCACAGGCTGAGTGAGTATTCTGTTAGAACACAGGCTGAGTGAGTGTTCTGTTAGAACACAGGCTGAGTGGTTATTATTTAAAAATAAACTGATTCCATATTCTGTTAGAACTCAGGCTGAGTATTCTTTTAACAAAATCTGAGTCCACATTCCCTTAGAACACAGGTTGAGTGAGTATTCTGTTAGAACACGGGCTGGGTGAGTATTCTCTTAGAACACAGGCTGAATGAGTATTATTTTAAAATAATCTGAATCCATATTCTGGTAGAACTCCCGCTGAGTGAGTATTCTGTTAGAACACAGGCTGAGTGAGTATTCTTTAAACATAGACTGAGTCCATATTCTGTTAGAAAACAGACTGAGTTAGTAATTTTAGATGACAATCTGAGTCAACATTCTGTTAAAACGCAGCTTGAGTGGGTAATATATAAAAGTAAACTGAGTCCATATTTTGTTCGAACACAGGCTGAGTGAATATTCTTTGAAAATAATCTGAATCCATATTCTCTTAAAACACTGGCTGAGTGAGTATTCTGCTAGAACACAGGCTGAGTGGGTATTATTTAAAAATAAAGTGAGTCCATAGTATTTAGAACACAGACTGAGTGAGTATTTTTTGAACAAAATCTGAGTCCACATTCTGTTAGAACAGAGGCTGAGTGAGTATTCCGTTAGAACACAGTCTGAGTGAGTATTCTTTAAAGACAGACTTAGTCCATATTCTGTTAGAGCACAGTCTGAGTGAGTAATTTTTGAACAAAATCTTAGTCCACATTCTGTTAGAACACAGGCTGAGTGAGTATTCCGTTAGAACACAGTCTGAGTGAGTATTCTTTAAACATAGACTGCGTCCAAATTCTGTTAGAACACAGACTGAGTTAGTAATTTTTGATCTGAATCCATATTCTGTTAGAACACAGGCTGAGTTAGTATTCTTTGATAATAATCTGACTCCATATTCTGGTATAACACTGGCTGAGTGAGTATGCTTTGAAAATAATCTGAGTCAATATCTTGTTAGAACACTTGCTGAGTTAGTATTTTGTTAAAACCCAGGCTCGGTGAGTATTTTGTTAGAACACAGGCTGAGTGCGTATTATTTAAAAATAAACTGAGTCCGTATTATTTAGAACACAGACTGAGTGAGTATTTTTTGAACTAAATCTGAGTCCACATTCTGTTAGAACACAGGCTGATTAATATTCTGTTAGAACACAGGCTAAGTGCGTGTTCTGTTAGAACACTGAACTGAGTGAGTATTCTTTAAACATAGACTGCGTCCAAATTCCGTTAAGACACAGACTGAGTTAGTAATTTTTGATCTGAATCCACATTCTGTTAGAACACAGGCTGAGTTAGTATTCTTTGAAAATAGTCTGAATCCATATTCTGGTAGAACACTGGTTGAGTGAGTATTCTTTGAAAATAATCTGAATGCATATTCTGGTATAACACTGGCTGAATGAGTATTCTTTGAAAATAATCTGAGTCAATATCCTGTTAGAACACTTGCTGAATTAGTATTTTGTTAAAACCCAGGCTGAGTGAGTATTCTGTTAGAACACAGGCTGAGTGCGTATTATTTAAAAATAAACTGAGTCCATATTCTGTAAGAACACAGGCTGAGTGAGTATTCTTTTAACAAAACTGAGTCCACATTCCGTTAGGACACTGGCTTATGAGTATTCTGTTAGAAAACAGGCTGAGTGAGTATTCTTTAAACATAGACTGAGTCCATATTATATCAGAACCCAGGCTGAGTGAGTATACTGTTAGAACACAGGCTGAGTGAGTATTCTGGTAGAACAGAGGCTGAGTATTATGTTAGAACACAGGCTCAGTGTGCATTCTTTAAAAATAGACTTAGTCCATATTCTGTTAGAGCACAGGCTGAGTGAGTATTCTGTTAGAACACAGGCTGAGTGAGTGTTCTGTTAGAACACAGGCTGAGTGGTTATTATTTAAAAATAAACTGATTCCATATTCTGTTAGAACTCAGGCTGAGTATTCTTTTAACAAAATCTGAGTCCACATTCCCTTAGAACACAGGTTGAGTGAGTATTCTGTTAGAACACGGGCTGGGTGAGTATTCTCTTAGAACACAGGCTGAATGAGTATTATTTTAAAATAATCTGAATCCATATTCTGGTAGAACTCTCGCTGAGTGAGTATTCTGTTAGAACACAGGCTGAGTGAGTATTCTTTAAACATAGACTGAGTCCATATTCTGTTAGAAAACAGACTGAGTTAGTAATTTTAGATGAGAATCTGAGTCAACATTCTGTTAAAACGCAGCTTGAGTGGGTAATATATAAAAGTAAACTGAGTCCATATTGTGTTCGAACACAGGCTGAGTGAATATTCTTTGAAAATAATCTGAATCCATATTCTCTTAAAACACTGGCTGAGTGAGTATTCTGCTAGAACACAGGCTGAGTGGGTATTATTTAAAAATAAAGTGAGTCCATAGTATTTAGAACACAGACTGAGTGAGTATTTTTTGAACAAAATCTGAGTCCACATTCTGTTAGAACAGAGGCTGAGTGAGTATTCCGTTAGAACACAGTCTGAGTGAGTATTCTTTAAAGACAGACTTAGTCCATATTCTGTTAGAGCACAGTCTGAGTGAGTAATTTTTGAACAAAATCTTAGTCCACATTCTGTTAGAACACAGGCTGAGTGAGTATTCCGTTAGAACACAGTCTGAGTGAGTATTCTTTAAAGACAGACTTAGTCCACATTCTGTTAGAACACAGGCTGAGTGAGTATTCCGTTAGAACACAGTCTGAGTGAGTATTCTTTAAACATAGACTGCGTCCAAATTCTGTTAGGACACAGACTGAGTTAGTAATTTTTGTTCTGAATCCATATTGTGATAGAACACAGGCTGAGTTAGTATTCTTTGAAAATAATCTGAATCCATATTCTGGTAGAACACTGGCTGAGTGAGTATGCTTTGAAAATAATCTGAGTCAATATCTTGTTAGAACACTTGCTGAGTTAGTATTTTGTTAAAACCCAGGCTCGGTGAGTATTTTGTTAGAACACAGGCTGAGTGCGTATTATTTAAAACTAAACTGAGTCCGTATTATTTAGAACACAGACTGAGTGAGTATTTTTTGAACAAAATCTGAGTCCACATTCTGTTAGAACACAGGCTGATTTAGTATTCTGTTAGAACACAGGCTAAGTGAGTGTTCTGTTAGAACACTGAACTGAGTGAGTATTCTTTAAACATAGACTGCGTCCAAATTCTGTTAGGACACAGACTGAGTTAGTAATTTTTGATCTGAATCCACATTCTGTTAGAACACAGGCTGAGTTAGTATTCTTTGAAAATAGTCTGAATCCATATTCTGGTAGAACACTGGCTGAGTGAGTATTCTTTGAAAATAATCTGAATGCATATTCTGGTATAACACTGGCTGAATGAGTATTCTTTGAAAATAATCTGAGTCAATATCCTGTTAGAACACTTGCTGAATTAGTATTTTGTTAAAACCCAGGCTGAGTGAGTATTCTGTTAGAACACAGGCTGAGTGCGTATTATTTAAAAATAAACTGAGTCCATATTCTGTAAGAACACAGGTTGAGTGAGTATTCTTTTAACAAAACTGAGTCCACATTCCGTTAGGACACTGGCTTATGAGTATTCTGTTAGAAAACAGGCGGAGTGAGTATTCTTTAAACATAGACTGAGTCCATATTATATCAGAACCCAGGCTGAGTGAGTATACTGTTAGAACACAGGCTGAGTGAGTATTCTGTTAGAACAGAGGCTGAGTATTATGTTAGAACACAGGCTCAGTGTGCATTCTTTAAAAATAGACTTAGTCCATATTCTGTAAGAGCACAGGCTGAGTGAGTATTCTGTTAGAACACAGGCTGAGTGAGTGTTCTGTTAGAACACAGGCTGAGTGGTTATTATTTAAAAATAAACTGATTCCATATTCTGTTAGAACTCAGGCTGAGTATTCTTTTAACAAAATCTGAGTCCACATTCCCTTAGAACACAGGTTGAGTGAGTATTCTGTTAGAACACGGGCTGGGTGAGTATTCTCTTAGAACACAGGCTGAATGAGTATTATTTTAAAATAATCTGAATCCATATTCTGGTAGAACTCTCGCTGAGTGAGTATTCTGTTAGAACACAGGCTGAGTGAGTATTCTTTAAACATAGACTGAGTCCATATTCTGTTAGAAAACAGACTAAGTTAGTAATTTTAGATGAGAATCTGAGTCAACATTCTGTTAAAACGCAGCTTGAGTGGGTAATATATAAAAGTAAACTGAGTCCATATTTTGTTTGAACACAGGCTGAGTGAATATTCTTTGAAAATAATCTGAATCCATATTCTCTTAAAACACTGGCTGAGTGAGTATTCTGCTAGAACACAGGCTGAGTGGGTATTATTTAAAAATAAAGTGAGTCCATAATATTTAGAACACAGACTGAGTGAGTATTTCTTGAACAAAATCTGAGTCCACATTCTGTTAGAACAGAGGCTGAGTGAGTATCCCGTTAGAACACAGTCTGAGTGAGTATTCTTTAAAGACAGACTTAGTCCATATTCTGTTAGAGCACAGTCTGAGTGTGTAATTTTTGAACAAAATCTTAGTCCACATTCTGTTAGAACACAGTCTGAGTGAGTATTCTTTAAACATAGACTGCGTCCAAATTCTGTTAGAACACAGACTGAGTTAGTAATTTTTGATCTGAATCCATATTCTGTTAGAACACAGGCTGAGTTAGTATTCTTTGATAATAATCTGACTCCATATTCTGGTATAACACTGGCTGAGTGAGTATGCTTTGAAAATAATCTGAGTCAATATCTTGTTAGAACACTTGCTGAGTTAGTATTTTGTTAAAACCCAGGCTCGGTGAGTATTTTGTTAGAACACAGGCTGAGTGCGTATTATTTAAAAATAAACTCAGTCCGTATTATTTAGAACACAGACTGAGTGAGTATTTTTTGAACTAAATCTGAGTCCACATTCTGTTAGAACACAGGCTGATTTAGTATTCTGTTAGAACACAGGCTAAGTGCGTGTTCTGTTAGAACACTGAACTGAGTGAGTATTCTTTAAACATAGACTGCTTCCAAATTCCGTTAAGACACAGACTGAGTTAGTAATTTTTGATCTGAATCCACATTCTGTTAGAACACAGGCTGAGTTAGTATTCTTTGAAAATAGTCTGAATCCATATTCTGGTAGAACACTGGTTGAGTGAGTATTCTTTGAAAATAATCTGAATGCATATTCTGGTATAACACTGGCTGAATGAGTATTCTTTGAAAATAATCTGAGTCAATATCCTGTTAGAACACTTGCTGAATTAGTATTTTGTTAAAACCCAGGCTGAGTGAGTATTCTGTTAGAACACAGGCTGAGTGCGTATTATTTAAAAATAAACTGAGTCCATATTCTGTAAGAACACAGGCTGAGTGAGTATTCTTTTAACAAAACTGAGTCCACATTCCGTTAGGACACTGGCTTATGAGTATTCTGTTAGAAAACAGGCTGAGTGAGTATTTTTTAAACATAGACTGAGTCCATATTATATCAGAACACAGGCTGAGTGAGTATACTGTTAGAACACAGGCTGAGTGAGTATTCTGGTAGAACAGAGGCTGAGTATTATGTTAGAACACAGGCTCAGTGTGCATTCTTTAAAAATAGACTTAGTCCATATTCTGTTAGAGCACAGGCTGAGTGAGTATTCTGTTAGAACACAGGCTGAGTGAGTGTTCTGTTAGAACACAGGCTGAGTGGTTATTATTTAAAAATAAACTGATTCCATATTCTGTTAGAACTCAGGCTGAGTATTCTTTTAACAAAATCTGAGTCCACATTCCCTTAGAACACAGGTTGAGTGAGTATTCTGTTAGAACACGGGCTGGGTGAGTATTCTCTTAGAACACAGGCTGAATGAGTATTATTTTAAAATAATCTGAATCCATATTCTGGTAGAACTCTCGCTGAGTGAGTATTCTGTTAGAACACAGGCTGAGTGAGTATTCTTTAAACATAGACTGAGTCCATATTCTGTTAGAAAACAGACTGAGTTAGTAATTTTAGATGAGAATCTGAGTCAACATTCTGTTAAAACGCAGCTTGAGTGGGTAATATATAAAAGTAAACTGAGTCCATATTTTGTTCGAACACAGGCTGAGTGAATATTCTTTGAAAATAATCTGAATCCATATTCTCTTAAAACACTGGCTGAGTGAGTATTCTGCTAGAACACAGGCTGAGTGCGTATTATTTAAAAATAAACTGAGTCCGTATTATTTAGAACACAGACTGAGTGAGTATTTTTTGAACTGAATCTGAGTCCACATTCTGTTAGAACAGAGGCTGAGTGAGTATTCCGTTAGAACACAGTCTGAGTGAGTATTCTTTAAAGACAGACTTAGTCCATATTCTGTTAGAGCACAGTCTGAGTGAGTAATTTTTGAACAAAATCTTAGTCCACATTCTGTTAGAACACAGGCTGAGTGAGTATTCCGTTAGAACACAGTCTGAGTGAGTATTCTTTAAAGACAGACTTAGTCCACATTCTGTTAGAACACAGGCTGAGTGAGTATTCCGTTAGAACACAGTCTGAGTGAGTATTCTTTAAACATAGACTGCGTCCAAATTCTGTTAGGACACAGACTGAGTTAGTAATTTTTGTTCTGAATCCATATTGTGATAGAACACAGGCTGAGTTAGTATTCTTTGAAAATAATCTGAATCCATATTCTGGTAGAACACTGGCTGAGTGAGTATGCTTTGAAAATAATCTGAGTCAATATCTTGTTAGAACACTTGCTGAGTTAGTATTTTGTTAAAACCCAGGCTCGGTGAGTATTCTGTTAGAACACAGGCTGAGTGCGTATTATTTAAAACTAAACTGAGTCCGTATTATTTAGAACACAGACTGAGTGAGTATTTTTTGAACAAAATCTGAGTCCACATTCTGTTAGAACACAGGCTGATTTAGTATTCTGTTAGAACACAGGCTAAGTGAGTGTTCTGTTAGAACACTGAACTGAGTGAGTATTCTTTAAACATA
Source organism: Furipterus horrens (assembly GCF_987537825.1). NCBI lineage: Eukaryota > Metazoa > Chordata > Mammalia > Chiroptera > Furipteridae > Furipterus > Furipterus horrens. Next base: position 103,315 of record NW_028327197.1, on the reverse strand, counting down.
GACTGCGTCCAAATTCTGTTAGGACACAGACTGAGTTAGTAATTTTTGATCTGAATCCACATTCTGTTAGAACACAGGCTGAGTTAGTATTCTTTGAAAATAGTCTGAATCCATATTCTGGTAGAACACTGGCTGAGTGAGTATTCTTTGAAAATAATCTGAATGCATATTCTGGTATAACACTGGCTGAATGAGTATTCTTTGAAAATAATCTGAGTCAATATCCTGTTAGAACACTTGCTGAATTAGTATTTTGTTAAAACCCAGGCTGAGTGAGTATTCTGTTAGAACACAGGCTGAGTGCGTATTATTTAAAAATAAACTGAGTCCATATTCTGTAAGAACACAGGCTGAGTGAGTATTCTTTTAACAAAACTGAGTCCACATTCCGTTAGGACACTGGCTTATGAGTATTCTGTTAGAAAACAGGCGGAGTGAGTATTCTTTAAACATAGACTGAGTCCATATTATATCAGAACCCAGGCTGAGTGAGTATACTGTTAGAACACAGGCTGAGTGAGTATTCTGTTAGAACAGAGGCTGAGTATTATGTTAGAACACAGGCTCAGTGTGCATTCTTTAAAAATAGACTTAGTCCATATTCTGTTAGAGCACAGGCTGAGTGAGTATTCTGTTAGAACACAGGCTGAGTGAGTGTTCTGTTAGAACACAGGCTGAGTGGTTATTATTTAAAAATAAACTGATTCCATATTCTGTTAGAACTCAGGCTGAGTATTCTTTTAACAAAATCTGAGTCCACATTCCCTTAGAACACAGGTTGAGTGAGTATTCTGTTAGAACACGGGCTGGGTGAGTATTCTCTTAGAACACAGGCTGAATGAGTATTATTTTAAAATAATCTGAATCCATATTCTGGTAGAACTCTCGCTGAGTGAGTATTCTGTTAGAACACAGGCTGAGTGAGTATTCTTTAAACATAGACTGAGTCCATATTCTGTTAGAAAACAGACTGAGTTAGTAATTTTAGATGAGAATCTGAGTCAACATTCTGTTAAAACGCAGCTTGAGTGGGTAATATATAAAAGTAAACTGAGTCCATATTTTGTTCGAACACAGGCTGAGTGAATATTCTTTGAAAATAATCTGAATCCATATTCTCTTAAAACACTGGCTGAGTGAGTATTCTGCTAGAACACAGGCTGAGTGGGTATTATTTAAAAATAAAGTGAGTCCATAGTATTTAGAACACAGACTGAGTGAGTATTTTTTGAACAAAATCTGAGTCCACATTCTGTTAGAACAGAGGCTGAGTGAGTATTCCGTTAGAACACAGTCTGAGTGAGTATTCTTTAAAGACAGACTTAGTCCATATTCTGTTAGAGCACAGTCTGAGTGAGTAATTTTTGAACAAAATCTTAGTCCACATTCTGTTAGAACACAGGCTGAGTGAGTATTCCGTTAGAACACAGTCTGAGTGAGTATTCTTTAAAGACAGACTTAGTCCACATTCTGTTAGAACAGAGGCTGAGTGAGTATTCCGTTAGAACACAGTCTGAGTGAGTATTCTTTAAACATAGACTGCGTCCAAATTCTGTTAGAACACAGACTGAGTTAGTAATTTTTGATCTGAATCCATATTCTGTTAGAACACAGGCTGAGTTAGTATTCTTTGATAATAATCTGACTCCATATTCTGGTATAACACTGGCTGAGTGAGTATGCTTTGAAAATAATCTGAGTCAATATCTTGTTAGAACACTTGCTGAGTTAGTATTTTGTTAAAACCCAGGCTCGGTGAGTATTTTGTTAGAACACAGGCTGAGTGCGTATTATTTAAAAATAAACTGAGTCCGTATTATTTAGAACACAGACTGAGTGAGTATTTTTTGAACTAAATCTGAGTCCACATTCTGTTAGAACACAGGCTGATTTAGTATTCTGTTAGAACACAGGCTAAGTGCGTGTTCTGTTAGAACACTGAACTGAGTGAGTATTCTTTAAACATAGACTGCGTCCAAATTCCGTTAGGACACAGACTGAGTTAGTAATTTTTGATCTGAATCCACATTCTGTTAGAACACAGGCTGAGTTAGTATTCTTTGAAAATAGTCTGAATCCATATTCTGGTAGAACACTGGTTGAGTGAGTATTCTTTGAAAATAATCTGAATGCATATTCTGGTATAACACTGGCTGAATGAGTATTCTTTGAAAATAATCTGAGTCAATATCCTGTTAGAACACTTGCTGAATTAGTATTTTGTTAAAACCCAGGCTGAGTGAGTATTCTGTTAGAACACAGGCTGAGTGCGTATTATTTAAAAATAAACTGAGTCCATATTCTGTAAGAACACAGGCTGAGTGAGTATTCTTTTAACAAAACTGAGTCCACATTCCGTTAGGACACTGGCTTATGAGTATTCTGTTAGAAAACAGGCTGAGTGAGTATTCTTTAAACATAGACTGAGTCCATATTATATCAGAACCCAGGCTGAGTGAGTATACTGTTAGAACACAGGCTGAGTGAGTATTCTGGTAGAACAGAGGCTGAGTATTATGTTAGAACACAGGCTCAGTGTGCATTCTTTAAAAATAGACTTAGTCCATATTCTGTTAGAGCACAGGCTGAGTGAGTATTCTGTTAGAACACAGGCTGAGTGAGTGTTCTGTTAGAACACAGGCTGAGTGGTTATTATTTAAAAATAAACTGATTCCATATTCTGTTAGAACTCAGGCTGAGTATTCTTTTAACAAAATCTGAGTCCACATTCCCTTAGAACACAGGTTGAGTGAGTATTCTGTTAGAACACGGGCTGGGTGAGTATTCTCTTAGAACACAGGCTGAATGAGTATTATTTTAAAATAATCTGAATCCATATTCTGGTAGAACTCTCGCTGAGTGAGTATTCTGTTAGAACACAGGCTGAGTGAGTATTCTTTAAACATAGACTGAGTCCATATTCTGTTAGAAAACAGACTGAGTTAGTAATTTTAGATGAGAATCTGAGTCAACATTCTGTTAAAACGCAGCTTGAGTGGGTAATATATAAAAGTAAACTGAGTCCATATTTTGTTCGAACACAGGCTGAGTGAATATTCTTTGAAAATAATCTGAATCCATATTCTCTTAAAACACTGGCTGAGTGAGTATTCTGCTAGAACACAGGCTGAGTGGGTATTATTTAAAAATAAAGTGAGTCCATAGTATTTAGAACACAGACTGAGTGAGTATTTTTTGAACAAAATCTGAGTCCACATTCTGTTAGAACAGAGGCTGAGTGAGTATTCCGTTAGAACACAGTCTGAGTGAGTATTCTTTAAAGACAGACTTAGTCCATATTCTGTTAGAGCACAGTCTGAGTGAGTAATTTTTGAACAAAATCTTAGTCCACATTCTGTTAGAACACAGGCTGAGTGAGTATTCCGTTAGAACACAGTCTGAGTGAGTATTCTTTAAAGACAGACTTAGTCCACATTCTGTTAGAACACAGGCTGAGTGAGTATTCCGTTAGAACACAGTCTGAGTGAGTATTCTTTAAACATAGACTGCGTCCAAATTCTGTTAGGACACAGACTGAGTTAGTAATTTTTGTTCTGAATCCATATTGTGATAGAACACAGGCTGAGTTAGTATTCTTTGAAAATAATCTGAATCCATATTCTGGTAGAACACTGGCTGAGTGAGTATGCTTTGAAAATAATCTGAGTCAATATCTTGTTAGAACACTTGCTGAGTTAGTATTTTGTTAAAACCCAGGCTCGGTGAGTATTTTGTTAGAACACAGGCTGAGTGCGTATTATTTAAAACTAAACTGAGTCCGTATTATTTAGAACACAGACTGAGTGAGTATTTTTTGAACAAAATCTGAGTCCACATTCTGTTAGAACACAGGCTGATTTAGTATTCTGTTAGAACACAGGCTAAGTGAGTGTTCTGTTAGAACACTGAACTGAGTGAGTATTCTTTAAACATAGACTGCGTCCAAATTCTGTTAGGACACAGACTGAGTTAGTAATTTTTGATCTGAATCCACATTCTGTTAGAACACAGGCTGAGTTAGTATTCTTTGAAAATAGTCTGAATCCATATTCTGGTAGAACACTGGCTGAGTGAGTATTCTTTGAAAATAATCTGAATGCATATTCTGGTATAACACTGGCTGAATGAGTATTCTTTGAAAATAATCTGAGTCAATATCCTGTTAGAACACTTGCTGAATTAGTATTTTGTTAAAACCCAGGCTGAGTGAGTATTCTGTTAGAACACAGGCTGAGTGCGTATTATTTAAAAATAAACTGAGTCCATATTCTGTAAGAACACAGGCTGAGTGAGTATTCTTTTAACAAAACTGAGTCCACATTCCGTTAGGACACTGGCTTATGAGTATTCTGTTAGAAAACAGGCGGAGTGAGTATTCTTTAAACATAGACTGAGTCCATATTATATCAGAACCCAGGCTGAGTGAGTATACTGTTAGAACACAGGCTGAGTGAGTATTCTGGTAGAACAGAGGCTGAGTATTATGTTAGAACACAGGCTCAGTGTGCATTCTTTAAAAATAGACTTAGTCCATATTCTGTTAGAGCACAGGCTGAGTGAGTATTCTGTTAGAACACAGGCTGAGTGAGTGTTCTGTTAGAACACAGGCTGAGTGGTTATTATTTAAAAATAAACTGATTCCATATTCTGTTAGAACTCAGGCTGAGTATTCTTTTAACAAAATCTGAGTCCACATTCCCTTAGAACACAGGTTGAGTGAGTATTCTGTTAGAACACGGGCTGGGTGAGTATTCTCTTAGAACACAGGCTGAATGAGTATTATTTTAAAATAATCTGAATCCATATTCTGGTAGAACTCTCGCTGAGTGAGTATTCTGTTAGAACACAGGCTGAGTGAGTATTCTTTAAACATAGACTGAGTCCATATTCTGTTAGAAAACAGACTGAGTTAGTAATTTTAGATGAGAATCTGAGTCAACATTCTGTTAAAACGCAGCTTGAGTGGGTAATATATAAAAGTAAACTGAGTCCATATTTTGTTCGAACACAGGCTGAGTGAATATTCTTTGAAAATAATCTGAATCCATATTCTCTTAAAACACTGGCTGAGTGAGTATTCTGCTAGAACACAGGCTGAGTGGGTATTATTTAAAAATAAAGTGAGTCCATAGTATTTAGAACACAGACTGAGTGAGTATTTTTTGAACAAAATCTGAGTCCACATTCTGTTAGAACAGAGGCTGAGTGAGTATTCCGTTAGAACACAGTCTGAGTGAGTATTCTTTAAAGACAGACTTAGTCCATATTCTGTTAGAGCACAGTCTGAGTGAGTAATTTTTGAACAAAATCTTAGTCCACATTCTGTTAGAACACAGGCTGAGTGAGTATTCCGTTAGAACACAGTCTGAGTGAGTATTCTTTAAAGACAGACTTAGTCCACATTCTGTTAGAACAGAGGCTGAGTGAGTATTCCGTTAGAACACAGTCTGAGTGAGTATTCTTTAAACATAGACTGCGTCCAAATTCTGTTAGGACACAGACTGAGTTAGTAATTTTTGATCTGAATCCATATTCTGTTAGAACACAGGCTGAGTTAGTATTCTTTGATAATAATCTGACTCCATATTCTGGTATAACACTGGCTGAGTGAGTATGCTTTGAAAATAATCTGAGTCAATATCTTGTTAGAACACTTGCTGAGTTAGTATTTTGTTAAAACCCAGGCTCGGTGAGTATTTTGTTAGAACACAGGCTGAGTGCGTATTATTTAAAAATAAACTGAGTCCGTATTATTTAGAACACAGACTGAGTGAGTATTTTTTGAACTAAATCTGAGTCCACATTCTGTTAGAACACAGGCTGATTTAGTATTCTGTTAGAACACAGGCTAAGTGCGTGTTCTGTTAGAACACTGAACTGAGTGAGTATTCTTTAAACATAGACTGCGTCCAAATTCCGTTAGGACACAGACTGAGTTAGTAATTTTTGATCTGAATCCACATTCTGTTAGAACACAGGCTGAGTTAGTATTCTTTGAAAATAGTCTGAATCCATATTCTGGTAGAACACTGGTTGAGTGAGTATTCTTTGAAAATAATCTGAATGCATATTCTGGTATAACACTGGCTGAATGAGTATTCTTTGAAAATAATCTGAGTCAATATCCTGTTAGAACACTTGCTGAATTAGTATTTTGTTAAAACCCAGGCTGAGTGAGTATTCTGTTAGAACACAGGCTGAGTGAGTATTCTGGTAGAACAGAGGCTGAGTATTATGTTAGAACACAGGCTCAGTGTGCATTCTTTAAAAATAGACTTAGTCCATATTCTGTTAGAGCACAGGCTGAGTGAGTATTCTGTTAGAACACAGGCTGAGTGAGTGTTCTGTTAGAACACAGGCTGAGTGGTTATTATTTAAAAATAAACTGATTCCATATTCTGTTAGAACTCAGGCTGAGTATTCTTTTAACAAAATCTGAGTCCACATTCCCTTAGAACACAGGTTGAGTGAGTATTCTGTTAGAACACGGGCTGGGTGAGTATTCTCTTAGAACACAGGCTGAATGAGTATTATTTTAAAATAATCTGAATCCATATTCTGGTAGAACTCTCGCTGAGTGAGTATTCTGTTAGAACACAGGCTGAGTGAGTATTCTTTAAACATAGACTGAGTCCATATTCTGTTAGAAAACAGACTGAGTTAGTAATTTTAGATGAGAATCTGAGTCAACATTCTGTTAAAACGCAGCTTGAGTGGGTAATATATAAAAGTAAACTGAGTCCATATTGTGTTCGAACACAGGCTGAGTGAATATTCTTTGAAAATAATCTGAATCCATATTCTCTTAAAACACTGGCTGAGTGAGTATTCGGCTAGAACACAGGCTGAGTGGGTATTATTTAAAAATAAAGTGAGTCCATAGTATTTAGAACACAGACTGAGTGAGTATTTTTTGAACAAAATCTGAGTCCACATTCTGTTAGAACAGAGGCTGAGTGAGTATCCCGTTAGAACACAGTCTGAGTGAGTATTCTTTAAAGACAGACTTAGTCCATATTCTGTTAGAGCACAGTCTGAGTGAGTAATTTTTGAACAAAATCTTAGTCCACATTCTGTTAGAACACAGGCTGAGTGAGTATTCCGTTAGAACACAGTCTGAGTGAGTATTCTTTAAACATAGACTGCGTCCAAATTCTGTTAGAACACAGACTGAGTTAGTAATTTTTGATCTGAATCCATAATCTGTTAGAACACAGGCTGAGTTAGTATTCTTTGATAATAATCTGACTCCATATTCTGGTATAACACTGGCTGAGTGAGTATGCTTTGAAAATAATCTGAGTCAATATCTTGTTAGAACACTTGCTGAGTTAGTATTTTGTTAAAACCCAGGCTCGGTGAGTATTTTGTTAGAACACAGGCTGAGTGCGTATTATTTAAAAATAAACTGAGTCCGTATTATTTAGAACACAGACTGAGTGAGTATTTTTTGAACTAAATCTGAGTCCACATTCTGTTAGAACACAGGCTGATTTAGTATTCTGTTAGAACACAGGCTAAGTGCGTGTTCTGTTAGAACACTGAACTGAGTGAGTATTCTTTAAACATAGACTGCGTCCAAATTCCGTTAGGACACAGACTGAGTTAGTAATTTTTGATCTGAATCCACATTCTGTTAGAACACAGGCTGAGTTAGTATTCTTTGAAAATAGTCTGAATCCATATTCTGGTAGAACACTGGTTGAGTGAGTATTCTTTGAAAATAATCTGAATGCATATTCTGGTATAACACTGGCTGAATGAGTATTCTTTGAAAATAATCTGAGTCAATATCCTGTTAGAACACTTGCTGAATTAGTATTTTGTTAAAACCCAGGCTGAGTGAGTATTCTGTTAGAACACAGGCTGAGTGCGTATTATTTAAAAATAAACTGAGTCCATATTCTGTAAGAACACAGGCTGAGTGAGTATTCTTTTAACAAAACTGAGTCCACATTCCGTTAGGACACTGGCTTATGAGTATTCTGTTAGAAAACAGGCTGAGTGAGTATTCTTTAAACATAGACTGAGTCCATATTATATCAGAACCCAGGCTGAGTGAGTATACTGTTAGAACACAGGCTGAGTGAGTATTCTGGTAGAACAGAGGCTGAGTATTATGTTAGAACACAGGCTCAGTGTGCATTCTTTAAAAATAGACTTAGTCCATATTCTGTTAGAGCACAGGCTGAGTGAGTATTCTGTTAGAACACAGGCTGAGTGAGTGTTCTGTTAGAACACAGGCTGAGTGGTTATTATTTAAAAATAAACTGATTCCATATTCTGTTAGAACTCAGGCTGAGTATTCTTTTAACAAAATCTGAGTCCACATTCCCTTAGAACACAGGTTGAGTGAGTATTCTGTTAGAACACGGGCTGGGTGAGTATTCTCTTAGAACACAGGCTGAATGAGTATTATTTTAAAATAATCTGAATCCATATTCTGGTAGAACTCTCGCTGAGTGAGTATTCTGTTAGAACACAGGCTGAGTGAGTATTCTTTAAACATAGACTGAGTCCATATTCTGTTAGAAAACAGACTGAGTTAGTAATTTTAGATGAGAATCTGAGTCAACATTCTGTTAAAACGCAGCTTGAGTGGGTAATATATAAAAGTAAACTGAGTCCATATTTTGTTCGAACACAGGCTGAGTGAATATTCTTTGAAAATAATCTGAATCCATATTCTCTTAAAACACTGGCTGAGTGAGTATTCTGCTAGAACACAGGCTGAGTGGGTATTATTTAAAAATAAAGTGAGTCCATAGTATTTAGAACACAGACTGAGTGAGTATTTTTTGAACAAAATCTGAGTCCACATTCTGTTAGAACAGAGGCTGAGTGAGTATTCCGTTAGAACACAGTCTGAGTGAGTATTCTTTAAAGACAGACTTAGTCCATATTCTGTTAGAGCACAGTCTGAGTGAGTAATTTTTGAACAAAATCTTAGTCCACATTCTGTTAGAACACAGGCTGAGTGAGTATTCCGTTAGAACACAGTCTGAGTGAGTATTCTTTAAAGACAGACTTAGTCCACATTCTGTTAGAACAGAGGCTGAGTGAGTATTCCGTTAGAACACAGTCTGAGTGAGTATTCTTTAAACATAGACTGCGTCCAAATTCTGTTAGGACACAGACTGAGTTAGTAATTTTTGATCTGAATCCATATTCTGTTAGAACACAGGCTGAGTTAGTATTCTTTGATAATAATCTGACTCCATATTCTGGTATAACACTGGCTGAGTGAGTATGCTTTGAAAATAATCTGAGTCAATATCTTGTTAGAACACTTGCTGAGTTAGTATTTTGTTAAAACCCAGGCTCGGTGAGTATTTTGTTAGAACACAGGCTGAGTGCGTATTATTTAAAAATAAACTGAGTCCGTATTATTTAGAACACAGACTGAGTGAGTATTTTTTGAACTAAATCTGAGTCCACATTCTGTTAGAACACAGGCTGATTTAGTATTCTGTTAGAACACAGGCTAAGTGCGTGTTCTGTTAGAACACTGAACTGAGTGAGTATTCTTTAAACATAGACTGCGTCCAAATTCCGTTAGGACACAGACTGAGTTAGTAATTTTTGATCTGAATCCACATTCTGTTAGAACACAGGCTGAGTTAGTATTCTTTGAAAATAGTCTGAATCCATATTCTGGTAGAACACTGGTTGAGTGAGTATTCTTTGAAAATAATCTGAATGCATATTCTGGTATAACACTGGCTGAATGAGTATTCTTTGAAAATAATCTGAGTCAATATCCTGTTAGAACACTTGCTGAATTAGTATTTTGTTAAAACCCAGGCTGAGTGAGTATTCTGTTAGAACACAGGCTGAGTGAGTATTCTGGTAGAACAGAGGCTGAGTATTATGTTAGAACACAGGCTCAGTGTGCATTCTTTAAAAATAGACTTAGTCCATATTCTGTTAGAGCACAGGCTGAGTGAGTATTCTGTTAGAACACAGGCTGAGTGAGTGTTCTGTTAGAACACAGGCTGAGTGGTTATTATTTAAAAATAAACTGATTCCATATTCTGTTAGAACTCAGGCTGAGTATTCTTTTAACAAAATCTGAGTCCACATTCCCTTAGAACACAGGTTGAGTGAGTATTCTGTTAGAACACGGGCTGGGTGAGTATTCTCTTAGAACACAGGCTGAATGAGTATTATTTTAAAATAATCTGAATCCATATTCTGGTAGAACTCTCGCTGAGTGAGTATTCTGTTAGAACACAGGCTGAGTGAGTATTCTTTAAACATAGACTGAGTCCATATTCTGTTAGAAAACAGACTGAGTTAGTAATTTTAGATGAGAATCTGAGTCAACATTCTGTTAAAACGCAGCTTGAGTGGGTAATATATAAAAGTAAACTGAGTCCATATTGTGTTCGAACACAGGCTGAGTGAATATTCTTTGAAAATAATCTGAATCCATATTCTCTTAAAACACTGGCTGAGTGAGTATTCTGCTAGAACACAGGCTGAGTGGGTATTATTTAAAAATAAAGTGAGTCCATAGTATTTAGAACACAGACTGAGTGAGTATTTTTTGAACAAAATCTGAGTCCACATTCTGTTAGAACAGAGGCTGAGTGAGTATCCCGTTAGAACACAGTCTGAGTGAGTATTCTTTAAAGACAGACTTAGTCCATATTCTGTTAGAGCACAGTCTGAGTGAGTAATTTTTGAACAAAATCTTAGTCCACATTCTGTTAGAACACAGGCTGAGTGAGTATTCCGTTAGAACACAGTCTGAGTGAGTATTCTTTAAACATAGACTGCGTCCAAATTCTGTTAGAACACAGACTGAGTTAGTAATTTTTGATCTGAATCCATAATCTGTTAGAACACAGGCTGAGTTAGTATTCTTTGATAATAATCTGACTCCATATTCTGGTATAACACTGGCTGAGTGAGTATGCTTTGAAAATAATCTGAGTCAATATCTTGTTAGAACACTTGCTGAGTTAGTATTTTGTTAAAACCCAGGCTCGGTGAGTATTTTGTTAGAACACAGGCTGAGTGCGTATTATTTAAAAATAAACTGAGTCCGTATTATTTAGAACACAGACTGAGTGAGTATTTTTTGAACTAAATCTGAGTCCACATTCTGTTAGAACACAGGCTGATTTAGTATTCTGTTAGAACACAGGCTAAGTGCGTGTTCTGTTAGAACACTGAACTGAGTGAGTATTCTTTAAACATAGACTGCGTCCAAATTCCGTTAGGACACAGACTGAGTTAGTAATTTTTGATCTGAATCCACATTCTGTTAGAACACAGGCTGAGTTAGTATTCTTTGAAAATAGTCTGAATCCATATTCTGGTAGAACACTGGTTGAGTGAGTATTCTTTGAAAATAATCTGAATGCATATTCTGGTATAACACTGGCTGAATGAGTATTCTTTGAAAATAATCTGAGTCAATATCCTGTTAGAACACTTGCTGAATTAGTATTTTGTTAAAACCCAGGCTGAGTGAGTATTCTGTTAGAACACAGGCTGAGTGCGTATTATTTAAAAATAAACTGAGTCCATATTCTGTAAGAACACAGGCTGAGTGAGTATTCTTTTAACAAAACTGAGTCCACATTCCGTTAGGACACTGGCTTATGAGTATTCTGTTAGAAAACAGGCTGAGTGAGTATTCTTTAAACATAGACTGAGTCCATATTATATCAGAACCCAGGCTGAGTGAGTATACTGTTAGAACACAGGCTGAGTGAGTATTCTGGTAGAACAGAGGCTGAGTATTATGTTAGAACACAGGCTCAGTGTGCATTCTTTAAAAATAGACTTAGTCCATATTCTGTTAGAGCACAGGCTGAGTGAGTATTCTGTTAGAACACAGGCTGAGTGAGTGTTCTGTTAGAACACAGGCTGAGTGGTTATTATTTAAAAATAAACTGATTCCATATTCTGTTAGAACTCAGGCTGAGTATTCTTTTAACAAAATCTGAGTCCACATTCCCTTAGAACACAGGTTGAGTGAGTATTCTGTTAGAACACGGGCTGGGTGAGTATTCTCTTAGAACACAGGCTGAATGAGTATTATTTTAAAATAATCTGAATCCATATTCTGGTAGAACTCTCGCTGAGTGAGTATTCTGTTAGAACACAGGCTGAGTGAGTATTCTTTAAACATAGACTGAGTCCATATTCTGTTAGAAAACAGACTGAGTTAGTAATTTTAGATGAGAATCTGAGTCAACATTCTGTTAAAACGCAGCTTGAGTGGGTAATATATAAAAGTAAACTGAGTCCATATTGTGTTCGAACACAGGCTGAGTGAATATTCTTTGAAAATAATCTGAATCCATATTCTCTTAAAACACTGGCTGAGTGAGTATTCTGCTAGAACACAGGCTGAGTGGGTATTATTTAAAAATAAAGTGAGTCCATAGTATTTAGAACACAGACTGAGTGAGTATTTTTTGAACAAAATCTGAGTCCACATTCTGTTAGAACAGAGGCTGAGTGAGTATTCCGTTAGAACACAGTCTGAGTGAGTATTCTTTAAAGACAGACTTAGTCCATATTCTGTTAGAGCACAGTCTGAGTGAGTAATTTTTGAACAAAATCTTAGTCCACATTCTGTTAGAACACAGGCTGAGTGAGTATTCCGTTAGAACACAGTCTGAGTGAGTATTCTTTAAAGACAGACTTAGTCCACATTCTGTTAGAACACAGGCTGAGTGAGTATTCCGTTAGAACACAGTCTGAGTGAGTATTCTTTAAACATAGACTGCGTCCAAATTCTGTTAGGACACAGACTGAGTTAGTAATTTTTGTTCTGAATCCATATTGTGATAGAACACAGGCTGAGTTAGTATTCTTTGAAAATAATCTGAATCCATATTCTGGTAGAACACTGGCTGAGTGAGTATGCTTTGAAAATAATCTGAGTCAATATCTTGTTAGAACACTTGCTGAGTTAGTATTTTGTTAAAACCCAGGCTCGGTGAGTATTTTGTTAGAACACAGGCTGAGTGCGTATTATTTAAAACTAAACTGAGTCCGTATTATTTAGAACACAGACTGAGTGAGTATTTTTTGAACAAAATCTGAGTCCACATTCTGTTAGAACACAGGCTGATTTAGTATTCTGTTAGAACACAGGCTAAGTGAGTGTTCTGTTAGAACACTGAACTGAGTGAGTATTCTTTAAACATAGACTGCGTCCAAATTCTGTTAGGACACAGACTGAGTTAGTAATTTTTGATCTGAATCCACATTCTGTTAGAACACAGGCTGAGTTAGTATTCTTTGAAAATAGTCTGAATCCATATTCTGGTAGAACACTGGCTGAGTGAGTATTCTTTGAAAATAATCTGAATGCATATTCTGGTATAACACTGGCTGAATGAGTATTCTTTGAAAATAATCTGAGTCAATATCCTGTTAGAACACTTGCTGAATTAGTATTTTGTTAAAACCCAGGCTGAGTGAGTATTCTGTTAGAACACAGGCTGAGTGCGTATTATTTAAAAATAAACTGAGTCCATATTCTGTAAGAACACAGGCTGAGTGAGTATTCTTTTAACAAAACTGAGTCCACATTCCGTTAGGACACTGGCTTATGAGTATTCTGTTAGAAAACAGGCGGAGTGAGTATTCTTTAAACATAGACTGAGTCCATATTATATCAGAACCCAGGCTGAGTGAGTATACTGTTAGAACACAGGCTGAGTGAGTATTCTGGTAGAACAGAGGCTGAGTATTATGTTAGAACACAGGCTCAGTGTGCATTCTTTAAAAATAGACTTAGTCCATATTCTGTTAGAGCACAGGCTGAGTGAGTATTCTGTTAGAACACAGGCTGAGTGAGTGTTCTGTTAGAACACAGGCTGAGTGGTTATTATTTAAAAATAAACTGATTCCATATTCTGTTAGAACTCAGGCTGAGTATTCTTTTAACAAAATCTGAGTCCACATTCCCTTAGAACACAGGTTGAGTGAGTATTCTGTTAGAACACGGGCTGGGTGAGTATTCTCTTAGAACACAGGCTGAATGAGTATTATTTTAAAATAATCTGAATCCATATTCTGGTAGAACTCTCGCTGAGTGAGTATTCTGTTAGAACACAGGCTGAGTGAGTATTCTTTAAACATAGACTGAGTCCATATTCTGTTAGAAAACAGACTGAGTTAGTAATTTTAGATGAGAATCTGAGTCAACATTCTGTTAAAACGCAGCTTGAGTGGGTAATATATAAAAGTAAACTGAGTCCATATTTTGTTCGAACACAGGCTGAGTGAATATTCTTTGAAAATAATCTGAATCCATATTCTCTTAAAACACTGGCTGAGTGAGTATTCTGCTAGAACACAGGCTGAGTGGGTATTATTTAAAAATAAAGTGAGTCCATAGTATTTAGAACACAGACTGAGTGAGTATTTTTTGAACAAAATCTGAGTCCACATTCTGTTAGAACAGAGGCTGAGTGAGTATTCCGTTAGAACACAGTCTGAGTGAGTATTCTTTAAAGACAGACTTAGTCCATATTCTGTTAGAGCACAGTCTGAGTGAGTAATTTTTGAACAAAATCTTAGTCCACATTCTGTTAGAACACAGGCTGAGTGAGTATTCCGTTAGAACACAGTCTGAGTGAGTATTCTTTAAAGACAGACTTAGTCCATATTCTGTTAGAGCACAGTCTGAGTGAGTAATTTTTGAACAAAATCTTAGTCCACATTCTGTTAGAACACAGGCTGAGTGAGTATTCCGTTAGAACACAGTCTGAGTGAGTATTCTTTAAAGACAGACTTAGTCCACATTCTGTTAGAACACAGGCTGAGTGAGTATTCCGTTAGAACACAGTCTGAGTGAGTATTCTTTAAACATAGACTGCGTCCAAATTCTGTTAGGACACAGACTGAGTTAGTAATTTTTGTTCTGAATCCATATTGTGATAGAACACAGGCTGAGTTAGTATTCTTTGAAAATAATCTGAATCCATATTCTGGTAGAACACTGGCTGAGTGAGTATGCTTTGAAAATAATCTGAGTCAATATCTTGTTAGAACACTTGCTGAGTTAGTATTTTGTTAAAACCCAGGCTCGGTGAGTATTTTGTTAGAACACAGGCTGAGTGCGTATTATTTAAAACTAAACTGAGTCCGTATTATTTAGAACACAGACTGAGTGAGTATTTTTTGAACAAAATCTGAGTCCACATTCTGTTAGAACACAGGCTGATTTAGTATTCTGTTAGAACACAGGCTAAGTGAGTGTTCTGTTAGAACACTGAACTGAGTGAGTATTCTTTAAACATAGACTGCGTCCAAATTCTGTTAGGACACAGACTGAGTTAGTAATTTTTGATCTGAATCCACATTCTGTTAGAACACAGGCTGAGTTAGTATTCTTTGAAAATAGTCTGAATCCATATTCTGGTAGAACACTGGCTGAGTGAGTATTCTTTGAAAATAATCTGAATGCATATTCTGGTATAACACTGGCTGAATGAGTATTCTTTGAAAATAATCTGAGTCAATATCCTGTTAGAACACTTGCTGAATTAGTATTTTGTTAAAACCCAGGCTGAGTGAGTATTCTGTTAGAACACAGGCTGAGTGCGTATTATTTAAAAATAAACTGAGTCCATATTCTGTAAGAACACAGGCTGAGTGAGTATTCTTTTAACAAAACTGAGTCCACATTCCGTTAGGACACTGGCTTATGAGTATTCTGTTAGAAAACAGGCGGAGTGAGTATTCTTTAAACATAGACTGAGTCCATATTATATCAGAACCCAGGCTGAGTGAGTATACTGTTAGAACACAGGCTGAGTGAGTATTCTGGTAGAACAGAGGCTGAGTATTATGTTAGAACACAGGCTCAGTGTGCATTCTTTAAAAATAGACTTAGTCCATATTCTGTTAGAGCACAGGCTGAGTGAGTATTCTGTTAGAACACAGGCTGAGTGAGTGTTCTGTTAGAACACAGGCTGAGTGGTTATTATTTAAAAATAAACTGATTCCATATTCTGTTAGAACTCAGGCTGAGTATTCTTTTAACAAAATCTGAGTCCACATTCCCTTAGAACACAGGTTGAGTGAGTATTCTGTTAGAACACGGGCTGGGTGAGTATTCTCTTAGAACACAGGCTGAATGAGTATTATTTTAAAATAATCTGAATCCATATTCTGGTAGAACTCTCGCTGAGTGAGTATTCTGTTAGAACACAGGCTGAGTGAGTATTCTTTAAACATAGACTGAGTCCATATTCTGTTAGAAAACAGACTGAGTTAGTAATTTTAGATGAGAATCTGAGTCAACATTCTGTTAAAACGCAGCTTGAGTGGGTAATATATAAAAGTAAACTGAGTCCATATTTTGTTCGAACACAGGCTGAGTGAATATTCTTTGAAAATAATCTGAATCCATATTCTCTTAAAACACTGGCTGAGTGAGTATTCTGCTAGAACACAGGCTGAGTGGGTATTATTTAAAAATAAAGTGAGTCCATAGTATTTAGAACACAGACTGAGTGAGTATTTTTTGAACAAAATCTGAGTCCACATTCTGTTAGAACAGAGGCTGAGTGAGTATTCCGTTAGAACACAGTCTGAGTGAGTATTCTTTAAAGACAGACTTAGTCCATATTCTGTTAGAGCACAGTCTGAGTGAGTAATTTTTGAACAAAATCTTAGTCCACATTCTGTTAGAACACAGGCTGAGTGAGTATTCCGTTAGAACACAGTCTGAGTGAGTATTCTTTAAAGACAGACTTAGTCCACATTCTGTTAGAACAGAGGCTGAGTGAGTATTCCGTTAGAACACAGTCTGAGTGAGTATTCTTTAAACATAGACTGCGTCCAAATTCTGTTAGGACACAGACTGAGTTAGTAATTTTTGATCTGAATCCATATTCTGTTAGAACACAGGCTGAGTTAGTATTCTTTGATAATAATCTGACTCCATATTCTGGTATAACACTGGCTGAGTGAGTATGCTTTGAAAATAATCTGAGTCAATATCTTGTTAGAACACTTGCTGAGTTAGTATTTTGTTAAAACCCAGGCTCGGTGAGTATTTTGTTAGAACACAGGCTGAGTGCGTATTATTTAAAAATAAACTGAGTCCGTATTATTTAGAACACAGACTGAGTGAGTATTTTTTGAACTAAATCTGAGTCCACATTCTGTTAGAACACAGGCTGATTTAGTATTCTGTTAGAACACAGGCTAAGTGCGTGTTCTGTTAGAACACTGAACTGAGTGAGTATTCTTTAAACATAGACTGCGTCCAAATTCCGTTAGGACACAGACTGAGTTAGTAATTTTTGATCTGAATCCACATTCTGTTAGAACACAGGCTGAGTTAGTATTCTTTGAAAATAGTCTGAATCCATATTCTGGTAGAACACTGGTTGAGTGAGTATTCTTTGAAAATAATCTGAATGCATATTCTGGTATAACACTGGCTGAATGAGTATTCTTTGAAAATAATCTGAGTCAATATCCTGTTAGAACACTTGCTGAATTAGTATTTTGTTAAAACCCAGGCTGAGTGAGTATTCTGTTAGAACACAGGCTGAGTGAGTATTCTGGTAGAACAGAGGCTGAGTATTATGTTAGAACACAGGCTCAGTGTGCATTCTTTAAAAATAGACTTAGTCCATATTCTGTTAGAGCACAGGCTGAGTGAGTATTCTGTTAGAACACAGGCTGAGTGAGTGTTCTGTTAGAACACAGGCTGAGTGGTTATTATTTAAAAATAAACTGATTCCATATTCTGTTAGAACTCAGGCTGAGTATTCTTTTAACAAAATCTGAGTCCACATTCCCTTAGAACACAGGTTGAGTGAGTATTCTGTTAGAACACGGGCTGGGTGAGTATTCTCTTAGAACACAGGCTGAATGAGTATTATTTTAAAATAATCTGAATCCATATTCTGGTAGAACTCTCGCTGAGTGAGTATTCTGTTAGAACACAGGCTGAGTGAGTATTCTTTAAACATAGACTGAGTCCATATTCTGTTAGAAAACAGACTGAGTTAGTAATTTTAGATGAGAATCTGAGTCAACATTCTGTTAAAACGCAGCTTGAGTGGGTAATATATAAAAGTAAACTGAGTCCATATTGTGTTCGAACACAGGCTGAGTGAATATTCTTTGAAAATAATCTGAATCCATATTCTCTTAAAACACTGGCTGAGTGAGTATTCTGCTAGAACACAGGCTGAGTGGGTATTATTTAAAAATAAAGTGAGTCCATAGTATTTAGAACACAGACTGAGTATTTTTTGAACAAAATCTGAGTCCACATTCTGTTAGAACAGAGGCTGAGTGAGTATTCCGTTAGAACACAGTCTGAGTGAGTATTCTTTAAAGACAGACTTAGTCCATATTCTGTTAGAGCACAGTCTGAGTGAGTAATTTTTGAACAAAATCTTAGTCCACATTCTGTTAGAACACAGGCTGAGTGAGTATTCCGTTAGAACACAGTCTGAGTGAGTATTCTTTAAAGACAGACTTAGTCCACATTCTGTTAGAACACAGGCTGAGTGAGTATTCCGTTAGAACACAGTCTGAGTGAGTATTCTTTAAACATAGACTGCGTCCAAATTCTGTTAGGACACAGACTGAGTTAGTAATTTTTGTTCTGAATCCATATTGTGATAGAACACAGGCTGAGTTAGTATTCTTTGAAAATAATCTGAATCCATATTCTGGTAGAACACTGGCTGAGTGAGTATGCTTTGAAAATAATCTGAGTCAATATCTTGTTAGAACACTTGCTGAGTTAGTATTTTGTTAAAACCCAGGCTCGGTGAGTATTTTGTTAGAACACAGGCTGAGTGCGTATTATTTAAAACTAAACTGAGTCCGTATTATTTAGAACACAGACTGAGTGAGTATTTTTTGAACAAAATCTGAGTCCACATTCTGTTAGAACACAGGCTGATTTAGTATTCTGTTAGAACACAGGCTAAGTGAGTGTTCTGTTAGAACACTGAACTGAGTGAGTATTCTTTAAACATAGACTGCGTCCAAATTCTGTTAGGACACAGACTGAGTTAGTAATTTTTGATCTGAATCCACATTCTGTTAGAACACAGGCTGAGTTAGTATTCTTTGAAAATAGTCTGAATCCATATTCTGGTAGAACACTGGCTGAGTGAGTATTCTTTGAAAATAATCTGAATGCATATTCTGGTATAACACTGGCTGAATGAGTATTCTTTGAAAATAATCTGAGTCAATATCCTGTTAGAACACTTGCTGAATTAGTATTTTGTTAAAACCCAGGCTGAGTGAGTATTCTGTTAGAACACAGGCTGAGTGCGTATTATTTAAAAATAAACTGAGTCCATATTCTGTAAGAACACAGGCTGAGTGAGTATTCTTTTAACAAAACTGAGTCCACATTCCGTTAGGACACTGGCTTATGAGTATTCTGTTAGAAAACAGGCGGAGTGAGTATTCTTTAAACATAGACTGAGTCCATATTATATCAGAACCCAGGCTGAGTGAGTGTACTGTTAGAACACAGGCTGAGTGAGTATTCTGTTAGAACAGAGGCTGAGTATTATGTTAGAACACAGGCTCAGTGTGCATTCTTTAAAAATAGACTTAGTCCATATTCTGTTAGAGCACAGGCTGAGTGAGTATTCTGTTAGAACACAGGCTGAGTGAGTGTTCTGTTAGAACACAGGCTGAGTGGTTATTATTTAAAAATAAACTGATTCCATATTCTGTTAGAACTCAGGCTGAGTATTCTTTTAACAAAATCTGAGTCCACATTCCCTTAGAACACAGGTTGAGTGAGTATTCTGTTAGAACACGGGCTGGGTGAGTATTCTCTTAGAACACAGGCTGAATGAGTATTATTTTAAAATAATCTGAATCCATATTCTGGTAGAACTCTCGCTGAGTGAGTATTCTGTTGGAACACAGGCTGAGTGAGTATTCTTTAAACATAGACTGAGTCCATATTCTGTTAGAAAACAGACTGAGTTAGTAATTTTAGATGACAATCTGAGTCAACATTCTGTTAAAACGCAGCTTGAGTGGGTAATATATAAAAGTAAACTGAGTCCATATTTTGTTCGAACACAGGCTGAGTGAATATTCTTTGAAAATAATCTGAATCCATATTCTCTTAAAACACTGGCTGAGTGAGTATTCTGCTAGAACACAGGCTGAGTGCGTATTATTTAAAAATAAACTGAGTCCGTATTATTTAGAACACAGACTGAGTGAGTATTTTTTGAACTGAATCTGAGTCCACATTCTGTTAGAACACAGGCTGATTTAGTATTCTGTTAGAACACAGGCTAAGTGAGTGTTCTGTTAGAACACTGAACTGAGTGAGTATTCTTTAAACATAGACTGCGTCCAAATTCTGTTAGGACACAGACTGAGTTAGTAATTTTTGATCTGAATCCACATTCTGTTAGAACACAGGCTGAGTTAGTATTCTTTGAAAATAGTCTGAATCCATATTCTGGTAGAACACTGGCTGAGTGAGTATTCTTTGAAAATAATCTGAATGCATATTCTGGTATAACACTGGCTGAATGAGTATTCTTTGAAAATAATCTGAGTCAATATCCTGTTAGAACACTTGCTGAATTAGTATTTTGTTAAAACCCAGGCTGAGTGAGTATTCTGTTAGAACACAGGCTGAGTGCGTATTATTTAAAAATAAACTGAGTCCATATTCTGTAAGAACACAGGCTGAGTGAGTATTCTTTTAACAAAACTGAGTCCACATTCCGTTAGGACACTGGCTTATGAGTATTCTGTTAGAAAACAGGCGGAGTGAGTATTCTTTAAACATAGACTGAGTCCATATTATATCAGAACCCAGGCTGAGTGAGTATACTGTTAGAACACAGGCTGAGTGAGTATTCTGGTAGAACAGAGGCTGAGTATTATGTTAGAACACAGGCTCAGTGTGCATTCTTTAAAAATAGACTTAGTCCATATTCTGTTAGAGCACAGGCTGAGTGAGTATTCTGTTAGAACACAGGCTGAGTGAGTGTTCTGTTAGAACACAGGCTGAGTGGTTATTATTTAAAAATAAACTGATTCCATATTCTGTTAGAACTCAGGCTGAGTATTCTTTTAACAAAATCTGAGTCCACATTCCCTTAGAACACAGGTTGAGTGAGTATTCTGTTAGAACACGGGCTGGGTGAGTATTCTCTTAGAACACAGGCTGAATGAGTATTATTTTAAAATAATCTGAATCCATATTCTGGTAGAACTCTCGCTGAGTGAGTATTCTGTTAGAACACAGGCTGAGTGAGTATTCTTTAAACATAGACTGAGTCCATATTCTGTTAGAAAACAGACTGAGTTAGTAATTTTAGATGAGAATCTGAGTCAACATTCTGTTAAAACGCAGCTTGAGTGGGTAATATATAAAAGTAAACTGAGTCCATATTTTGTTCGAACACAGGCTGAGTGAATATTCTTTGAAAATAATCTGAATCCATATTCTCTTAAAACACTGGCTGAGTGAGTATTCTGCTAGAACACAGGCTGAGTGGGTATTATTTAAAAATAAAGTGAGTCCATAGTATTTAGAACACAGACTGAGTGAGTATTTTTTGAACAAAATCTGAGTCCACATTCTGTTAGAACAGAGGCTGAGTGAGTATTCCGTTAGAACACAGTCTGAGTGAGTATTCTTTAAAGACAGACTTAGTCCATATTCTGTTAGAGCACAGTCTGAGTGAGTAATTTTTGAACAAAATCTTAGTCCACATTCTGTTAGAACACAGTCTGAGTGAGTATTCTTTAAAGACAGACTTAGTCCACATTCTGTTAGAACACAGGCTGAGTGAGTATTCCGTTAGAACACAGTCTGAGTGAGTATTCTTTAAACATAGACTGCGTCCAAATTCTGTTAGGACACAGACTGAGTTAGTAATTTTTGTTCTGAATCCATATTGTGATAGAACACAGGCTGAGTTAGTATTCTTTGAAAATAATCTGAATCCATATTCTGGTAGAACACTGGCTGAGTGAGTATGCTTTGAAAATAATCTGAGTCAATATCTTGTTAGAACACTTGCTGAGTTAGTATTTTGTTAAAACCCAGGCTCGGTGAGTATTTTGTTAGAACACAGGCTGAGTGCGTATTATTTAAAACTAAACTGAGTCCGTATTATTTTGAACACAGACTGAGTGAGTATTTTTTGAACAAAATCTGAGTCCACATTCTGTTAGAACACAGGCTGATTTAGTATTCTGTTAGAACACAGGCTAAGTGAGTGTTCTGTTAGAACACTGAACTGAGTGAGTATTCTTTAAACATAGACTGCGTCCAAATTCTGTTAGGACACAGACTGAGTTAGTAATTTTTGATCTGAATCCACATTCTGTTAGAACACAGGCTGAGTTAGTATTCTTTGAAAATAGTCTGAATCCATATTCTGGTAGAACACTGGCTGAGTGAGTATTCTTTGAAAATAATCTGAATGCATATTCTGGTATAACACTGGCTGAATGAGTATTCTTTGAAAATAATCTGAGTCAATATCCTGTTAGAACACTTGCTGAATTAGTATTTTGTTAAAACCCAGGCTGAGTGAGTATTCTGTTAGAACACAGGCTGAGTGCGTATTATTTAAAAATAAACTGAGTCCATATTCTGTAAGAACACAGGCTGAGTGAGTATTCTTTTAACAAAACTGAGTCCACATTCCGTTAGGACACTGGCTTATGAGTATTCTGTTAGAAAACAGGCGGAGTGAGTATTCTTTAAACATAGACTGAGTCCATATTATATCAGAACCCAGGCTGAGTGAGTATACTGTTAGAACACAGGCTGAGTGAGTATTCTGGTAGAACAGAGGCTGAGTATTATGTTAGAACACAGGCTCAGTGTGCATTCTTTAAAAATAGACTTAGTCCATATTCTGTTAGAGCACAGGCTGAGTGAGTATTCTGTTAGAACACAGGCTGAGTGAGTGTTCTGTTAGAACACAGGCTGAGTGGTTATTATTTAAAAATAAACTGATTCCATATTCTGTTAGAACTCAGGCTGAGTATTCTTTTAACAAAATCTGAGTCCACATTCCCTTAGAACACAGGTTGAGTGAGTATTCTGTTAGAACACGGGCTGGGTGAGTATTCTCTTAGAACACAGGCTGAATGAGTATTATTTTAAAATAATCTGAATCCATATTCTGGTAGAACTCTCGCTGAGTGAGTATTCTGTTGGAACACAGGCTGAGTGAGTATTCTTTAAACATAGACTGAGTCCATATTCTGTTAGAAAACAGACTGAGTTAGTAATTTTAGATGACAATCTGAGTCAACATTCTGTTAAAACGCAGCTTGAGTGGGTAATATATAAAAGTAAACTGAGTCCATATTTTGTTCGAACACAGGCTGAGTGAATATTCTTTGAAAATAATCTGAATCCATATTCTCTTAAAACACTGGCTGAGTGAGTATTCTGCTAGAACACAGGCTGAGTGGGTATTATTTAAAAATAAAGTGAGTCCATAGTATTTAGAACACAGACTGAGTGAGTATTTTTTGAACAAAATCTGAGTCCACATTCTGTTAGAACAGAGGCTGAGTGAGTATCCCGTTAGAACACAGTCTGAGTGAGTATTCTTTAAAGACAGACTTAGTCCATATTCTGTTAGAGCACAGTCTGAGTGAGTAATTTTTGAACAAAATCTTAGTCCACATTCTGTTAGAACACAGGCTGAGTGAGTATTCCGTTAGAACACAGTCTGAGTGAGTATTCTTTAAACATAGACTGCGTCCAAATTCTGTTAGAACACAGACTGAGTTAGTAATTTTTGATCTGAATCCATAATCTGTTAGAACACAGGCTGAGTTAGTATTCTTTGATAATAATCTGACTCCATATTCTGGTATAACACTGGCTGAGTGAGTATGCTTTGAAAATAATCTGAGTCAATATCTTGTTAGAACACTTTCTGAGTTAGTATTTTGTTAAAACCCAGGCTCGGTGAGTATTTTGTTAGAACACAGGCTGAGTGCGTATTATTTAAAAATAAACTGAGTCCGTATTATTTAGAACACAGACTGAGTGAGTATTTTTTGAACTGAATCTGAGTCCACATTCTGTTAGAACACAGGCTGATTTAGTATTCTGTTAGAACACAGGCTAAGTGAGTGTTCTGTTAGAACACTGAACTGAGTGAGTATTCTTTAAACATAGACTGCGTCCAAATTCTGTTAGGACACAGACTGAGTTAGTAATTTTTGATCTGAATCCACATTCTGTTAGAACACAGGCTGAGTTAGTATTCTTTGAAAATAGTCTGAATCCATATTCTGGTAGAACACTGGCTGAGTGAGTATTCTTTGAAAATAATCTGAATGCATATTCTGGTATAACACTGGCTGAATGAGTATTCTTTGAAAATAATCTGAGTCAATATCCTGTTAGAACACTTGCTGAATTAGTATTTTGTTAAAACCCAGGCTGAGTGAGTATTCTGTTAGAACACAGGCTGAGTGCGTATTATTTAAAAATAAACTGAGTCCATATTCTGTAAGAACACAGGCTGAGTGAGTATTCTTTGAACAAAACTGAGTCCACATTCCGTTAGGACACTGGCTTATGAGTATTCTGTTAGAAAACAGGCGGAGTGAGTATTCTTTAAACATAGACTGAGTCCATATTATATCAGAACCCAGGCTGAGTGAGTATACTGTTAGAACACAGGCTGAGTGAGTATTCTGGTAGAACAGAGGCTGAGTATTATGTTAGAACACAGGCTCAGTGTGCATTCTTTAAAAATAGACTTAGTCCATATTCTGTTAGAGCACAGGCTGAGTGAGTATTCTGTTAGAACACAGGCTGAGTGAGTGTTCTGTTAGAACACAGGCTGAGTGGTTATTATTTAAAAATAAACTGATTCCATATTCTGTTAGAACTCAGGCTGAGTATTCTTTTAACAAAATCTGAGTCCACATTCCCTTAGAACACAGGTTGAGTGAGTATTCTGTTAGAACACGGGCTGGGTGAGTATTCTCTTAGAACACAGGCTGAATGAGTATTATTTTAAAATAATCTGAATCCATATTCTGGTAGAACTCTCGCTGAGTGAGTATTCTGTTAGAACACAGGCTGAGTGAGTATTCTTTAAACATAGACTGAGTCCATATTCTGTTAGAAAACAGACTGAGTTAG
Organism: Furipterus horrens; assembly: GCF_987537825.1. Lineage (NCBI taxonomy): Eukaryota > Metazoa > Chordata > Mammalia > Chiroptera > Furipteridae > Furipterus > Furipterus horrens. Next base: position 78,174 of record NW_028327197.1, on the reverse strand, counting down.
TAATTTTAGATGAGAATCTGAGTCAACATTCTGTTAAAACGCAGCTTGAGTGGGTAATATATAAAAGTAAACTGAGTCCATATTTTGTTCGAACACAGGCTGAGTGAATATTCTTTGAAAATAATCTGAATCCATATTCTCTTAAAACACTGGCTGAGTGAGTATTCTGCTAGAACACAGGCTGAGTGGGTATTATTTAAAAATAAAGTGAGTCCATAGTATTTAGAACACAGACTGAGTGAGTATTTTTTGAACAAAATCTGAGTCCACATTCTGTTAGAACAGAGGCTGAGTGAGTATTCCGTTAGAACACAGTCTGAGTGAGTATTCTTTAAAGACAGACTTAGTCCATATTCTGTTAGAGCACAGTCTGAGTGAGTAATTTTTGAACAAAATCTTAGTCCACATTCTGTTAGAACACAGTCTGAGTGAGTATTCTTTAAAGACAGACTTAGTCCACATTCTGTTAGAACACAGGCTGAGTGAGTATTCCGTTAGAACACAGTCTGAGTGAGTATTCTTTAAACATAGACTGCGTCCAAATTCTGTTAGGACACAGACTGAGTTAGTAATTTTTGTTCTGAATCCATATTGTGATAGAACACAGGCTGAGTTAGTATTCTTTGAAAATAATCTGAATCCATATTCTGGTAGAACACTGGCTGAGTGAGTATGCTTTGAAAATAATCTGAGTCAATATCTTGTTAGAACACTTGCTGAGTTAGTATTTTGTTAAAACCCAGGCTCGGTGAGTATTTTGTTAGAACACAGGCTGAGTGCGTATTATTTAAAAATAAACTGAGTCCGTATTATTTAGAACACAGACTGAGTGAGTATTTTTTGAACAAAATCTGAGTCCACATTCTGTTAGAACACAGGCTGATTTAGTATTCTGTTAGAACACAGGCTAAGTGAGTGTTCTGTTAGAACACTGAACTGAGTGAGTATTCTTTAAACATAGACTGCGTCCAAATTCTGTTAGGACACAGACTGAGTTAGTAATTTTTGATCTGAATCCACATTCTGTTAGAACACAGGCTGAGTTAGTATTCTTTGAAAATAGTCTGAATCCATATTCTGGTAGAACACTGGCTGAGTGAGTATTCTTTGAAAATAATCTGAATGCATATTCTGGTATAACACTGGCTGAATGAGTATTCTTTGAAAATAATCTGAGTCAATATCCTGTTAGAACACTTGCTGAATTAGTATTTTGTTAAAACCCAGGCTGAGTGAGTATTCTGTTAGAACACAGGCTGAGTGCGTATTATTTAAAAATAAACTGAGTCCATATTCTGTAAGAACACAGGCTGAGTGAGTATTCTTTTAACAAAACTGAGTCCACATTCCGTTAGGACACTGGCTTATGAGTATTCTGTTAGAAAACAGGCGGAGTGAGTATTCTTTAAACATAGACTGAGTCCATATTATATCAGAACCCAGGCTGAGTGAGTATACTGTTAGAACACAGGCTGAGTGAGTATTCTGGTAGAACAGAGGCTGAGTATTATGTTAGAACACAGGCTCAGTGTGCATTCTTTAAAAATAGACTTAGTCCATATTCTGTTAGAGCACAGGCTGAGTGAGTATTCTGTTAGAACACAGGCTGAGTGAGTGTTCTGTTAGAACACAGGCTGAGTGGTTATTATTTAAAAATAAACTGATTCCATATTCTGTTAGAACTCAGGCTGAGTATTCTTTTAACAAAATCTGAGTCCACATTCCCTTAGAACACAGGTTGAGTGAGTATTCTGTTAGAACACGGGCTGGGTGAGTATTCTCTTAGAACACAGGCTGAATGAGTATTATTTTAAAATAATCTGAATCCATATTCTGGTAGAACTCTCGCTGAGTGAGTATTCTGTTGGAACACAGGCTGAGTGAGTATTCTTTAAACATAGACTGAGTCCATATTCTGTTAGAAAACAGACTGAGTTAGTAATTTTAGATGACAATCTGAGTCAACATTCTGTTAAAACGCAGCTTGAGTGGGTAATATATAAAAGTAAACTGAGTCCATATTTTGTTCGAACACAGGCTGAGTGAATATTCTTTGAAAATAATCTGAATCCATATTCTCTTAAAACACTGGCTGAGTGAGTATTCTGCTAGAACACAGGCTGAGTGGGTATTATTTAAAAATAAAGTGAGTCCATAGTATTTAGAACACAGACTGAGTGAGTATTTTTTGAACAAAATCTGAGTCCACATTCTGTTAGAACAGAGGCTGAGTGAGTATCCCGTTAGAACACAGTCTGAGTGAGTATTCTTTAAAGACAGACTTAGTCCATATTCTGTTAGAGCACAGTCTGAGTGAGTAATTTTTGAACAAAATCTTAGTCCACATTCTGTTAGAACACAGGCTGAGTGAGTATTCCGTTAGAACACAGTCTGAGTGAGTATTCTTTAAACATAGACTGCGTCCAAATTCTGTTAGAACACAGACTGAGTTAGTAATTTTTGATCTGAATCCATAATCTGTTAGAACACAGGCTGAGTTAGTATTCTTTGATAATAATCTGACTCCATATTCTGGTATAACACTGGCTGAGTGAGTATGCTTTGAAAATAATCTGAGTCAATATCTTGTTAGAACACTTGCTGAGTTAGTATTTTGTTAAAACCCAGGCTCGGTGAGTATTTTGTTAGAACACAGGCTGAGTGCGTATTATTTAAAAATAAACTGAGTCCGTATTATTTAGAACACAGACTGAGTGAGTATTTTTTGAACTAAATCTGAGTCCACATTCTGTTAGAACACAGGCTGATTTAGTATTCTGTTAGAACACAGGCTAAGTGCGTGTTCTGTTAGAACACTGAACTGAGTGAGTATTCTTTAAACATAGACTGCGTCCAAATTCCGTTAGGACACAGACTGAGTTAGTAATTTTTGATCTGAATCCACATTCTGTTAGAACACAGGCTGAGTTAGTATTCTTTGAAAATAGTCTGAATCCATATTCTGGTAGAACACTGGCTGAGTGAGTATTCTTTGAAAATAATCTGAATGCATATTCTGGTATAACACTGGCTGAATGAGTATTCTTTGAAAATAATCTGAGTCAATATCCTGTTAGAACACTTGCTGAATTAGTATTTTGTTAAAACCCAGGCTGAGTGAGTATTCTGTTAGAACACAGGCTGAGTGCATATTATTTAAAAATAAACTGAGTCCATATTCTGTAAGAACACAGGCTGAGTGAGTATTCTTTTAACAAAACTGAGTCCACATTCCGTTAGGACACTGGCTTATGAGTATTCTGTTAGAAAACAGGCTGAGTGAGTATTCTTTAAACATAGACTGAGTCCATATTATATCAGAACCCAGGCTGAGTGAGTATACTGTTAGAACACAGGCTGAGTGAGTATTCTGGTAGAACAGAGGCTGAGTATTATGTTAGAACACAGGCTCAGTGTGCATTCTTTAAAAATAGACTTAGTCCATATTCTGTTAGAGCACAGGCTGAGTGAGTATTCTGTTAGAACACAGGCTGAGTGAGTGTTCTGTTAGAACACAGGCTGAGAGGTTATTATTTAAAAATAAACTGATTCCATATTCTGTTAGAACTCAGGCTGAGTATTCTTTTAACAAAATCTGAGTCCACATTCCCTTAGAACACAGGTTGAGTGAGTATTCTGTTAGAACACGGGCTGGGTGAGTATTCTCTTAGAACACAGGCTGAATGAGTATTATTTTAAAATAATCTGAATCCATATTCTGGTAGAACTCTCGCTGAGTGAGTATTCTGTTGGAACACAGGCTGAGTGAGTATTCTTTAAACATAGACTGAGTCCATATTCTGTTAGAAAACAGACTGAGTTAGTAATTTTAGATGACAATCTGAGTCAACATTCTGTTAAAACGCAGCTTGAGTGGGTAATATATAAAAGTAAACTGAGTCCATATTTTGTTCGAACACAGGCTGAGTGAATATTCTTTGAAAATAATCTGAATCCATATTCTCTTAAAACACTGGCTGAGTGAGTATTCTGCTAGAACACAGGCTGAGTGGGTATTATTTAAAAATAAAGTGAGTCCATAGTATTTAGAACACAGACTGAGTGAGTATTTTTTGAACAAAATCTGAGTCCACATTCTGTTAGAACAGAGGCTGAGTGAGTATCCCGTTAGAACACAGTCTGAGTGAGTATTCTTTAAAGACAGACTTAGTCCATATTCTGTTAGAGCACAGTCTGAGTGAGTAATTTTTGAACAAAATCTTAGTCCACATTCTGTTAGAACACAGGCTGAGTGAGTATTCCGTTAGAACACAGTCTGAGTGAGTATTCTTTAAACATAGACTGCGTCCAAATTCTGTTAGAACACAGACTGAGTTAGTAATTTTTGATCTGAATCCATAATCTGTTAGAACACAGGCTGAGTTAGTATTCTTTGATAATAATCTGACTCCATATTCTGGTATAACACTGGCTGAGTGAGTATGCTTTGAAAATAATCTGAGTCAATATCTTGTTAGAACACTTTCTGAGTTAGTATTTTGTTAAAACCCAGGCTCGGTGAGTATTTTGTTAGAACACAGGCTGAGTGCGTATTATTTAAAAATAAACTGAGTCCGTATTATTTAGAACACAGACTGAGTGAGTATTTTTTGAACTAAATCTGAGTCCACATTCTGTTAGAACACAGGCTGATTTAGTATTCTGTTAGAACACAGGCTAAGTGCGTGTTCTGTTAGAACACTGAACTGAGTGAGTATTCTTTAAACATAGACTGCGTCCAAATTCCGTTAGGACACAGACTGAGTTAGTAATTTTTGATCTGAATCCACATTCTGTTAGAACACAGGCTGAGTTAGTATTCTTTGAAAATAGTCTGAATCCATATTCTGGTAGAACACTGGCTGAGTGAGTATTCTTTGAAAATAATCTGAATGCATATTCTGGTATAACACTGGCTGAATGAGTATTCTTTGAAAATAATCTGAGTCAATATCCTGTTAGAACACTTGCTGAATTAGTATTTTGTTAAAACCCAGGCTGAGTGAGTATTCTGTTAGAACACAGGCTGAGTGCATATTATTTAAAAATAAACTGAGTCCATATTCTGTAAGAACACAGGCTGAGTGAGTATTCTTTTAACAAAACTGAGTCCACATTCCGTTAGGACACTGGCTTATGAGTATTCTGTTAGAAAACAGGCTGAGTGAGTATTCTTTAAACATAGACTGAGTCCATATTATATCAGAACCCAGGCTGAGTGAGTATACTGTTAGAACACAGGCTGAGTGAGTATTCTGGTAGAACAGAGGCTGAGTATTATGTTAGAACACAGGCTCAGTGTGCATTCTTTAAAAATAGACTTAGTCCATATTCTGTTAGAGCACAGGCTGAGTGAGTATTCTGTTAGAACACAGGCTGAGTGAGTGTTCTGTTAGAACACAGGCTGAGAGGTTATTATTTAAAAATAAACTGATTCCATATTCTGTTAGAACTCAGGCTGAGTATTCTTTTAACAAAATCTGAGTCCACATTCCCTTAGAACACAGGTTGAGTGAGTATTCTGTTAGAACACGGGCTGGGTGAGTATTCTCTTAGAACACAGGCTGAATGAGTATTATTTTAAAATAATCTGAATCCATATTCTGGTAGAACTCTCGCTGAGTGAGTATTCTGTTAGAACACAGGCTGAGTGAGTATTCTTTAAACATAGACTGAGTCCATATTCTGTTAGAAAACAGACTGAGTTAGTAATTTTAGATGAGAATCTGAGTCAACATTCTGTTAAAACGCAGCTTGAGTGGGTAATATATAAAAGTAAACTGAGTCCATATTTTGTTCGAACACAGGCTGAGTGAATATTCTTTGAAAATAATCTGAATCCATATTCTCTTAAAACACTGGCTGAGTGAGTATTCTGCTAGAACACAGGCTGAGTGGGTATTATTTAAAAATAAAGTGAGTCCATAGTATTTAGAACACAGACTGAGTGAGTATTTTTTGAACAAAATCTGAGTCCACATTCTGTTAGAACAGAGGCTGAGTGAGTATTCCGTTAGAACACAGTCTGAGTGAGTATTCTTTAAAGACAGACTTCGTCCATATTCTGTTAGAGCACAGTCTGAGTGAGTAATTTTTGAACAAAATCTTAGTCCACATTCTGTTAGAACACAGGCTGAGTGAGTATTCCGTTAGAACACAGTCTGAGTGAGTATTCTTTAAAGACAGACTTAGTCCACATTCTGTTAGAACACAGGCTGAGTGAGTATTCCGTTAGAACACAGTCTGAGTGAGTATTCTTTAAACATAGACTGCGTCCAAATTCTGTTAGGACACAGACTGAGTTAGTAATTTTTGATCTGAATCCATAATCTGTTAGAACACAGGCTGAGTTAGTATTCTTTGATAATAATCTGACTCCATATTCTGGTATAACACTGGCTGAGTGAGTATGCTTTGAAAATAATCTGAGTCAATATCTTGTTAGAACACTTTCTGAGTTAGTATTTTGTTAAAACCCAGGCTCGGTGAGTATTTTGTTAGAACACAGGCTGAGTGCGTATTATTTAAAAATAAACTGAGTCCGTATTATTTAGAACACAGACTGAGTGAGTATTTTTTGAACTAAATCTGAGTCCACATTCTGTTAGAACACAGGCTGATTTAGTATTCTGTTAGAACACAGGCTAAGTGCGTGTTCTGTTAGAACACTGAACTGAGTGAGTATTCTTTAAACATAGACTGCGTCCAAATTCCGTTAGGACACAGACTGAGTTAGTAATTTTTGATCTGAATCCACATTCTGTTAGAACACAGGCTGAGTTAGTATTCTTTGAAAATAGTCTGAATCCATATTCTGGTAGAACACTGGCTGAGTGAGTATTCTTTGAAAATAATCTGAATGCATATTCTGGTATAACACTGGCTGAATGAGTATTCTTTGAAAATAATCTGAGTCAATATCCTGTTAGAACACTTGCTGAATTAGTATTTTGTTAAAACCCAGGCTGAGTGAGTATTCTGTTAGAACACAGGCTGAGTGCATATTATTTAAAAATAAACTGAGTCCATATTCTGTAAGAACACAGGCTGAGTGAGTATTCTTTTAACAAAACTGAGTCCACATTCCGTTAGGACACTGGCTTATGAGTATTCTGTTAGAAAACAGGCTGAGTGAGTATTCTTTAAACATAGACTGAGTCCATATTATATCAGAACCCAGGCTGAGTGAGTATACTGTTAGAACACAGGCTGAGTGAGTATTCTGGTAGAACAGAGGCTGAGTATTATGTTAGAACACAGGCTCAGTGTGCATTCTTTAAAAATAGACTTAGTCCATATTCTGTTAGAGCACAGGCTGAGTGAGTATTCTGTTAGAACACAGGCTGAGTGAGTGTTCTGTTAGAACACAGGCTGAGAGGTTATTATTTAAAAATAAACTGATTCCATATTCTGTTAGAACTCAGGCTGAGTATTCTTTTAACAAAATCTGAGTCCACATTCCCTTAGAACACAGGTTGAGTGAGTATTCTGTTAGAACACGGGCTGGGTGAGTATTCTCTTAGAACACAGGCTGAATGAGTATTATTTTAAAATAATCTGAATCCATATTCTGGTAGAACTCTCGCTGAGTGAGTATTCTGTTAGAACACAGGCTGAGTGAGTATTCTTTAAACATAGACTGAGTCCATATTCTGTTAGAAAACAGACTGAGTTAGTAATTTTAGATGAGAATCTGAGTCAACATTCTGTTAAAACGCAGCTTGAGTGGGTAATATATAAAAGTAAACTGAGTCCATATTTTGTTCGAACACAGGCTGAGTGAATATTCTTTGAAAATAATCTGAATCCATATTCTCTTAAAACACTGGCTGAGTGAGTATTCTGCTAGAACACAGGCTGAGTGGGTATTATTTAAAAATAAAGTGAGTCCATAGTATTTAGAACACAGACTGAGTGAGTATTTTTTGAACAAAATCTGAGTCCACATTCTGTTAGAACAGAGGCTGAGTGAGTATTCCGTTAGAACACAGTCTGAGTGAGTATTCTTTAAAGACAGACTTCGTCCATATTCTGTTAGAGCACAGTCTGAGTGAGTAATTTTTGAACAAAATCTTAGTCCACATTCTGTTAGAACACAGGCTGAGTGAGTATTCCGTTAGAACACAGTCTGAGTGAGTATTCTTTAAAGACAGACTTAGTCCACATTCTGTTAGAACACAGGCTGAGTGAGTATTCCGTTAGAACACAGTCTGAGTGAGTATTCTTTAAACATAGACTGCGTCCAAATTCTGTTAGGACACAGACTGAGTTAGTAATTTTTGTTCTGAATCCATATTGTGATAGAACACAGGCTGAGTTAGTATTCTTTGAAAATAATCTGAATCCATATTCTGGTAGAACACTGGCTGAGTGAGTATGCTTTGAAAATAATCTGAGTCAATATCTTGTTAGAACACTTGCTGAGTTAGTATTTTGTTAAAACCCAGGCTCGGTGAGTATTTTGTTAGAACACAGGCTGAGTGCGTATTATTTAAAACTAAACTGAGTCCGTATTATTTAGAACACAGACTGAGTGAGTATTTTTTGAACAAAATCTGAGTCCACATTCTGTTAGAACACAGGCTGATTTAGTATTCTGTTAGAACACAGGCTAAGTGAGTGTTCTGTTAGAACACTGAACTGAGTGAGTATTCTTTAAACATAGACTGCGTCCAAATTCTGTTAGGACACAGACTGAGTTAGTAATTTTTGATCTGAATCCACATTCTGTTAGAACACAGGCTGAGTTAGTATTCTTTGAAAATAGTCTGAATCCATATTCTGGTAGAACACTGGCTGAGTGAGTATTCTTTGAAAATAATCTGAATGCATATTCTGGTATAACACTGGCTGAATGAGTATTCTTTGAAAATAATCTGAGTCAATATCCTGTTAGAACACTTGCTGAATTAGTATTTTGTTAAAACCCAGGCTGAGTGAGTATTCTGTTAGAACACAGGCTGAGTGCGTATTATTTAAAAATAAACTGAGTCCATATTCTGTAAGAACACAGGCTGAGTGAGTATTCTTTTAACAAAACTGAGTCCACATTCCGTTAGGACACTGGCTTATGAGTATTCTGTTAGAAAACAGGCGGAGTGTGTATTCTTTAAACATAGACTGAGTCCATATTATATCAGAACCCAGGCTGAGTGAGTATACTGTTAGAACACAGGCTGAGTGAGTATTCTGTTAGAACAGAGGCTGAGTATTATGTTAGAACACAGGCTCAGTGTGCATTCTTTAAAAATAGACTTAGTCCATATTCTGTTAGAGCACAGGCTGAGTGAGTATTCTGTTAGAACACAGGCTGAGTGAGTGTTCTGTTAGAACACAGGCTGAGTGGTTATTATTTAAAAATAAACTGATTCCATATTCTGTTAGAACTCAGGCTGAGTATTCTTTTAACAAAATCTGAGTCCACATTCCCTTAGAACACAGGTTGAGTGAGTATTCTGTTAGAACACGGGCTGGGTGAGTATTCTCTTAGAACACAGGCTGAATGAGTATTATTTTAAAATAATCTGAATCCATATTCTGGTAGAACTCTCGCTGAGTGAGTATTCTGTTAGAACACAGGCTGAGTGAGTATACTTTAAACATAGACTGAGTCCATATTCTGTTAGAAAACAGACTGAGTTAGTAATTTTAGATGACAATCTGAGTCAACATTCTGTTAAAACGCAGCTTGAGTGGGTAATATATAAAAGTAAACTGAGTCCATATTTTGTTCGAACACAGGCTGAGTGAATATTCTTTGAAAATAATCTGAATCCATATTCTCTTAAAACACTGGCTGAGTGAGTATTCTGCTAGAACACAGGCTGAATGGGTATTATTTAAAAATAAATTGAGTCCATATTATTTAGAACACAGACTGAGTGAGTATTTTTTGAACAAAATCTGAGTCCACATTCTGTTAGAACAGAGGCTGAGTGAGTATTCCGTTAGAACACAGTCTGAGTGAGTATTCTTTAAAGACAGACTTAGTCCATATTCTGTTAGAGCACAGTCTGAGTGAGTAATTTTTGAACAAAATCTTAGTCCACATTCTGTTAGAACACAGGCTGAGTGAGTATTCCGTTAGAACACAGTCTGAGTGAGTATTCTTTAAAGACAGACTTAGTCCACATTCTGTTAGAACACAGGCTGAGTGAGTATTCCGTTAGAACACAGTCTGAGTGAGTATTCTTTAAACATAGACTGCGTCCAAATTCTGTTAGGACACAGACTGAGTTAGTAATTTTTGTTCTGAATCCATATTGTGATAGAACACAGGCTGAGTTAGTATTCTTTGAAAATAATCTGAATCCATATTCTGGTAGAACACTGGCTGAGTGAGTATGCTTTGAAAATAATCTGAGTCAATATCTTGTTAGAACACTTGCTGAGTTAGTATTTTGTTAAAACCCAGGCTCGGTGAGTATTTTGTTAGAACACAGGCTGAGTGCGTATTATTTAAAACTAAACTGAGTCCGTATTATTTAGAACACAGACTGAGTGAGTATTTTTTGAACAAAATCTGAGTCCACATTCTGTTAGAACACAGGCTGATTTAGTATTCTGTTAGAACACAGGCTAAGTGAGTGTTCTGTTAGAACACTGAACTGAGTGAGTATTCTTTAAACATAGACTGCGTCCAAATTCTGTTAGGACACAGACTGAGTTAGTAATTTTTGATCTGAATCCACATTCTGTTAGAACACAGGCTGAGTTAGTATTCTTTGAAAATAGTCTGAATCCATATTCTGGTAGAACACTGGCTGAGTGAGTATTCTTTGAAAATAATCTGAATGCATATTCTGGTATAACACTGGCTGAATGAGTATTCTTTGAAAATAATCTGAGTCAATATCCTGTTAGAACACTTGCTGAATTAGTATTTTGTTAAAACCCAGGCTGAGTGAGTATTCTGTTAGAACACAGGCTGAGTGCGTATTATTTAAAAATAAACTGAGTCCATATTCTGTAAGAACACAGGCTGAGTGAGTATTCTTTTAACAAAACTGAGTCCACATTCCGTTAGGACACTGGCTTATGAGTATTCTGTTAGAAAACAGGCGGAGTGAGTATTCTTTAAACATAGACTGAGTCCATATTATATCAGAACCCAGGCTGAGTGAGTATACTGTTAGAACACAGGCTGAGTGAGTATTCTGTTAGAACAGAGGCTGAGTATTATGTTAGAACACAGGCTCAGTGTGCATTCTTTAAAAATAGACTTAGTCCATATTCTGTTAGAGCACAGGCTGAGTGAGTATTCTGTTAGAACACAGGCTGAGTGAGTGTTCTGTTAGAACACAGGCTGAGTGGTTATTATTTAAAAATAAACTGATTCCATATTCTGTTAGAACTCAGGCTGAGTATTCTTTTAACAAAATCTGAGTCCACATTCCCTTAGAACACAGGTTGAGTGAGTATTCTGTTAGAACACGGGCTGGGTGAGTATTCTCTTAGAACACAGGCTGAATGAGTATTATTTTAAAATAATCTGAATCCATATTCTGGTAGAACTCTCGCTGAGTGAGTATTCTGTTAGAACACAGGCTGAGTGAGTATTCTTTAAACATAGACTGAGTCTATATTCTGTTAGAAAACAGACTGAGTTAGTAATTTTAGATGACAATCTGAGTCAACATTCTGTTAAAACGCAGCTTGAGTGGGTAATATATAAAAGTAAACTGAGTCCATATTTTGTTCGAACACAGGCTGAGTGAATATTCTTTGAAAATAATCTGAATCCATATTCTCTTAAAACACTGGCTGAGTGAGTATTCTGCTAGAACACAGGCTGAATGGGTATTATTTAAAAATAAATTGAGTCCATATTATTTAGAACACAGACTGAGTGAGTATTTTTTGAACAAAATCTGAGTCCACATTCTGTTAGAACAGAGGCTGAGTGAGTATTCCGTTAGAACACAGTCTGAGTGAGTATTCTTTAAAGACAGACTTAGTCCATATTCTGTTAGAGCACAGTCTGAGTGAGTAATTTTTGAACAAAATCTTAGTCCACATTCTGTTAGAACACAGGCTGAGTGAGTATTCCGTTAGAACACAGTCTGAGTGAGTATTCTTTAAAGACAGACTTAGTCCACATTCTGTTAGAACACAGGCTGAGTGAGTATTCCGTTAGAACACAGTCTGAGTGAGTATTCTTTAAACATAGACTGCGTCCAAATTCTGTTAGGACACAGACTGAGTTAGTAATTTTTGTTCTGAATCCATATTGTGATAGAACACAGGCTGAGTTAGTATTCTTTGAAAATAATCTGAATCCATATTCTGGTAGAACACTGGCTGAGTGAGTATGCTTTGAAAATAATCTGAGTCAATATCTTGTTAGAACACTTGCTGAGTTAGTATTTTGTTAAAACCCAGGCTCGGTGAGTATTTTGTTAGAACACAGGCTGAGTGCGTATTATTTAAAACTAAACTGAGTCCGTATTATTTAGAACACAGACTGAGTGAGTATTTTTTGAACAAAATCTGAGTCCACATTCTGTTAGAACACAGGCTGATTTAGTATTCTGTTAGAACACAGGCTAAGTGAGTGTTCTGTTAGAACACTGAACTGAGTGAGTATTCTTTAAACATAGACTGCGTCCAAATTCTGTTAGGACACAGACTGAGTTAGTAATTTTTGATCTGAATCCACATTCTGTTAGAACACAGGCTGAGTTAGTATTCTTTGAAAATAGTCTGAATCCATATTCTGGTAGAACACTGGCTGAGTGAGTATTCTTTGAAAATAATCTGAATGCATATTCTGGTATAACACTGGCTGAATGAGTATTCTTTGAAAATAATCTGAGTCAATATCCTGTTAGAACACTTGCTGAATTAGTATTTTGTTAAAACCCAGGCTGAGTGAGTATTCTGTTAGAACACAGGCTGAGTGCGTATTATTTAAAAATAAACTGAGTCCATATTCTGTAAGAACACAGGCTGAGTGAGTATTCTTTGAACAAAACTGAGTCCACATTCCGTTAGGACACTGGCTTATGAGTATTCTGTTAGAAAACAGGCGGAGTGAGTATTCTTTAAACATAGACTGAGTCCATATTATATCAGAACCCAGGCTGAGTGAGTATACTGTTAGAACACAGGCTGAGTGAGTATTCTGTTAGAACAGAGGCTGAGTATTATGTTAGAACACAGGCTCAGTGTGCATTCTTTAAAAATAGACTTAGTCCATATTCTGTTAGAGCACAGGCTGAGTGAGTATTCTGTTAGAACACAGGCTGAGTGAGTGTTCTGTTAGAACACAGGCTGAGTGGTTATTATTTAAAAATAAACTGATTCCATATTCTGTTAGAACTCAGGCTGAGTATTCTTTTAACAAAATCTGAGTCCACATTCCCTTAGAACACAGGTTGAGTGAGTATTCTGTTAGAACACGGGCTGGGTGAGTATTCTCTTAGAACACAGGCTGAATGAGTATTATTTTAAAATAATCTGAATCCATATTCTGGTAGAACTCCCGCTGAGTGAGTATTCTGTTAGAACACAGGCTGAGTGAGTATTCTTTAAACATAGACTGAGTCCATATTCTGTTAGAAAACAGACTGAGTTAGTAATTTTAGATGAGAATCTGAGTCAACATTCTGTTAAAACGCAGCTTGAGTGGGTAATATATAAAAGTAAACTGAGTCCATATTTTGTTCGAACACAGGCTGAGTGAATATTCTTTGAAAATAATCTGAATCCATATTCTCTTAAAACACTGGCTGAGTGAGTATTCTGCTAGAACACAGGCTGAATGGGTATTATTTAAAAATAAAGTGAGTCCATAGTATTTAGAACACAGACTGAGTGAGTATTTTTTGAACAAAATCTGAGTCCACATTCTGTTAGAACAGAGGCTGAGTATTCCGTTAGAACACAGTCTGAGTGAGTATTCTTTAAAGACAGACTTAGTCCATATTCTGTTAGAGCACAGTCTGAGTGAGTAATTTTTGAACAAAATCTTAGTCCACATTCTGTTAGAACACAGGCTGAGTGAGTATTCCGTTAGAACACAGTCTGAGTGAGTATTCTTTAAAGACAGACTTAGTCCACATTCTGTTAGAACACAGGCTGAGTGAGTATTCCGTTAGAACACAGTCTGAGTGAGTATTCTTTAAACATAGACTGCGTCCAAATTCTGTTAGGACACAGACTGAGTTAGTAATTTTTGTTCTGAATCCATATTGTGATAGAACACAGGCTGAGTTAGTATTCTTTGAAAATAATCTAAATCCATATTCTGGTAGAACACTGGCTGAGTGAGTATGCTTTGAAAATAATCTGAATGCATATTCTGGTATAACACTGGCTGAATGAGTATTCTTTGAAAATAATCTGAGTCAATATCCTGTTAGAACACTTGCTGAATTAGTATTTTGTTAAAACCCAGGCTGAGTGAGTATTCTGTTAGAACACAGGCTGAGTGTGTATTATTTTAAAATAAACTGAGTCCATATTCTGTAAGAACACAGGCTGAGTGAGTATTCTTTTAACAAAACTGAGTCCACATTCCGTTAGGACACTGGCTTATGAGTATTCTGTTAGAAAACAGGCGGAGTGTGTATTCTTTAAACATAGACTGAGTCCATATTATATCAGAACCCAGGCTGAGTGAGTATACTGTTAGAACACAGGCTGAGTGAGTATTCTGTTAGAACAGAGGCTGAGTATTATGTTAGAACACAGGCTCAGTGTGCATTCTTTAAAAATAGACTTAGTCCATATTCTGTTAGAGCACAGGCTGAGTGAGTATTCTGTTAGAACACAGGCTGAGTGAGTGTTCTGTTAGAACACAGGCTGAGTGGTTATTATTTAAAAATAAACTGATTCCATATTCTGTTAGAACTCAGGCTGAGTATTCTTTTAACAAAATCTGAGTCCACATTCCCTTAGAACACAGGTTGAGTGAGTATTCTGTTAGAACACGGGCTGGGTGAGTATTCTCTTAGAACACAGGCTGAATGAGTATTATTTTAAAATAATCTGAATCCATATTCTGGTAGAACTCTCGCTGAGTGAGTATTCTGTTAGAACACAGGCTGAGTGAGTATTCTTTAAACATAGACTGAGTCCATATTCTGTTAGAAAACAGACTGAGTTAGTAATTTTAGATGACAATCTGAGTCAACATTCTGTTAAAACGCAGCTTGAGTGGGTAATATATAAAAGTAAACTGAGTCCATATTTTGTTCGAACACAGGCTGAGTGAATATTCTTTGAAAATAATCTGAATCCATATTCTCTTAAAACACTGGCTGAGTGAGTATTCTGCTAGAACACAGGCTGAGTGGGTATTATTTAAAAATAAAGTGAGTCCATAGTATTTAGAACACAGACTGAGTGAGTATTTTTTGAACAAAATCTGAGTCCACATTCTGTTAGAACAGAGGCTGAGTGAGTATTCCGTTAGAACACAGTCTGAGTGAGTATTCTTTAAAGACAGACTTAGTCCATATTCTGTTAGAGCACAGTCTGAGTGAGTAATTTTTGAACAAAATCTTAGTCCACATTCTGTTAGAACACAGGCTGAGTGAGTATTCCGTTAGAACACAGTCTGAGTGAGTATTCTTTAAAGACAGACTTAGTCCACATTCTGTTAGAACACAGGCTGAGTGAGTATTCCGTTAGAACACAGTCTGAGTGAGTATTCTTTAAACATAGACTGCGTCCAAATTCTGTTAGGACACAGACTGAGTTAGTAATTTTTGTTCTGAATCCATATTGTGATAGAACACAGGCTGAGTTAGTATTCTTTGAAAATAATCTGAATCCATATTCTGGTAGAACACTGGCTGAGTGAGTATGCTTTGAAAATAATCTGAGTCAATATCTTGTTAGAACACTTGCTGAGTTAGTATTTTGTTAAAACCCAGGCTCGGTGAGTATTTTGTTAGAACACAGGCTGAGTGCGTATTATTTAAAACTAAACTGAGTCCGTATTATTTAGAACACAGACTGAGTGAGTATTTTTTGAACAAAATCTGAGTCCACATTCTGTTAGAACACAGGCTGATTTAGTATTCTGTTAGAACACAGGCTAAGTGAGTGTTCTGTTAGAACACTGAACTGAGTGAGTATTCTTTAAACATAGACTGCGTCCAAATTCTGTTAGGACACAGACTGAGTTAGTAATTTTTGATCTGAATCCACATTCTGTTAGAACACAGGCTGAGTTAGTATTCTTTGAAAATAGTCTGAATCCATATTCTGGTAGAACACTGGCTGAGTGAGTATTCTTTGAAAATAATCTGAATGCATATTCTGGTATAACACTGGCTGAATGAGTATTCTTTGAAAATAATCTGAGTCAATATCCTGTTAGAACACTTGCTGAATTAGTATTTTGTTAAAACCCAGGCTGAGTGAGTATTCTGTTAGAACACAGGCTGAGTGCGTATTATTTAAAAATAAACTGAGTCCATATTCTGTAAGAACACAGGCTGAGTGAGTATTCTTTTAACAAAACTGAGTCCACATTCCGTTAGGACACTGGCTTATGAGTATTCTGTTAGAAAACAGGCGGAGTGAGTATTCTTTAAACATAGACTGAGTCCATATTATATCAGAACCCAGGCTGAGTGAGTATACTGTTAGAACACAGGCTGAGTGAGTATTCTGTTAGAACAGAGGCTGAGTATTATGTTAGAACACAGGCTCAGTGTGCATTCTTTAAAAATAGACTTAGTCCATATTCTGTTAGAGCACAGGCTGAGTGAGTATTCTGTTAGAACACAGGCTGAGTGAGTGTTCTGTTAGAACACAGGCTGAGTGGTTATTATTTAAAAATAAACTGATTCCATATTCTGTTAGAACTCAGGCTGAGTATTCTTTTAACAAAATCTGAGTCCACATTCCCTTAGAACACAGGTTGAGTGAGTATTCTGTTAGAACACGGGCTGGGTGAGTATTCTCTTAGAACACAGGCTGAATGAGTATTATTTTAAAATAATCTGAATCCATATTCTGGTAGAACTCTCGCTGAGTGAGTATTCTGTTAGAACACAGGCTGAGTGAGTATTCTTTAAACATAGACTGAGTCCATATTCTGTTAGAAAACAGACTGAGTTAGTAATTTTAGATGACAATCTGAGTCAACATTCTGTTAAAACGCAGCTTGAGTGGGTAATATATAAAAGTAAACTGAGTCCATATTTTGTTCGAACACAGGCTGAGTGAATATTCTTTGAAAATAATCTGAATCCATATTCTCTTAAAACACTGGCTGAGTGAGTATTCTGCTAGAACACAGGCTGAATGGGTATTATTTAAAAATAAAGTGAGTCCATAGTATTTAGAACACAGACTGAGTGAGTATTTTTTGAACAAAATCTGAGTCCACATTCTGTTAGAACAGAGGCTGAGTATTCCGTTAGAACACAGTCTGAGTGAGTATTCTTTAAAGACAGACTTAGTCCATATTCTGTTAGAGCACAGTCTGAGTGAGTAATTTTTGAACAAAATCTTAGTCCACATTCTGTTAGAACACAGGCTGAGTGAGTATTCCGTTAGAACACAGTCTGAGTGAGTATTCTTTAAAGACAGACTTAGTCCACATTCTGTTAGAACACAGGCTGAGTGAGTATTCCGTTAGAACACAGTCTGAGTGAGTATTCTTTAAACATAGACTGCGTCCAAATTCTGTTAGGACACAGACTGAGTTAGTAATTTTTGTTCTGAATCCATATTGTGATAGAACACAGGCTGAGTTAGTATTCTTTGAAAATAATCTAAATCCATATTCTGGTAGAACACTGGCTGAGTGAGTATGCTTTGAAAATAATCTGAATGCATATTCTGGTATAACACTGGCTGAATGAGTATTCTTTGAAAATAATCTGAGTCAATATCCTGTTAGAACACTTGCTGAATTAGTATTTTGTTAAAACCCAGGCTGAGTGAGTATTCTGTTAGAACACAGGCTGAGTGTGTATTATTTTAAAATAAACTGAGTCCATATTCTGTAAGAACACAGGCTGAGTGAGTATTCTTTTAACAAAACTGAGTCCACATTCCGTTAGGACACTGGCTTATGAGTATTCTGTTAGAAAACAGGCGGAGTGTGTATTCTTTAAACATAGACTGAGTCCATATTATATCAGAACCCAGGCTGAGTGAGTATACTGTTAGAACACAGGCTGAGTGAGTATTCTGTTAGAACAGAGGCTGAGTATTATGTTAGAACACAGGCTCAGTGTGCATTCTTTAAAAATAGACTTAGTCCATATTCTGTTAGAGCACAGGCTGAGTGAGTATTCTGTTAGAACACAGGCTGAGTGAGTGTTCTGTTAGAACACAGGCTGAGTGGTTATTATTTAAAAATAAACTGATTCCATATTCTGCTAGAACTCAGGCTGAGTATTCTTTTAACAAAATCTGAGTCCACATTCCCTTAGAACACAGGTTGAGTGAGTATTCTGTTAGAACACGGGCTGGGTGAGTATTCTCTTAGAACACAGGCTGAATGAGTATTATTTTAAAATAATCTGAATCCATATTCTGGTAGAACTCTCGCTGAGTGAGTATTCTGTTAGAACACAGGCTGAGTGAGTATTCTTTAAACATAGACTGAGTCCATATTCTGTTAGAAAACAGACTGAGTTAGTAATTTTAGATGACAATCTGAGTCAACATTCTGTTAAAACGCAGCTTGAGTGGGTAATATATAAAAGTAAACTGAGTCCATATTTTGTTCGAACACAGGCTGAGTGAATATTCTTTGAAAATAATCTGAATCCATATTCTCTTAAAACACTGGCTGAGTGAGTATTCTGCTAGAACACAGGCTGAGTGGGTATTATTTAAAAATAAAGTGAGTCCATAGTATTTAGAACACAGACTGAGTGAGTATTTTTTGAACAAAATCTGAGTCCACATTCTGTTAGAACAGAGGCTGAGTGAGTATTCCGTTAGAACACAGTCTGAGTGAGTATTCTTTAAAGACAGACTTAGTCCATATTCTGTTAGAGCACAGTCTGAGTGAGTAATTTTTGAACAAAATCTTAGTCCACATTCTGTTAGAACACAGGCTGAGTGAGTATTCCGTTAGAACACAGTCTGAGTGAGTATTCTTTAAAGACAGACTTAGTCCACATTCTGTTAGAACACAGGCTGAGTGAGTATTCCGTTAGAACACAGTCTGAGTGAGTATTCTTTAAACATAGACTGCGTCCAAATTCTGTTAGGACACAGACTGAGTTAGTAATTTTTGTTCTGAATCCATATTGTGATAGAACACAGGCTGAGTTAGTATTCTTTGAAAATAATCTGAATCCATATTCTGGTAGAACACTGGCTGAGTGAGTATGCTTTGAAAATAATCTGAGTCAATATCTTGTTAGAACACTTGCTGAGTTAGTATTTTGTTAAAACCCAGGCTCGGTGAGTATTTTGTTAGAACACAGGCTGAGTGCGTATTATTTAAAACTAAACTGAGTCCGTATTATTTAGAACACAGACTGAGTGAGTATTTTTTGAACAAAATCTGAGTCCACATTCTGTTAGAACACAGGCTGATTTAGTATTCTGTTAGAACACAGGCTAAGTGAGTGTTCTGTTAGAACACTGAACTGAGTGAGTATTCTTTAAACATAGACTGCGTCCAAATTCTGTTAGGACACAGACTGAGTTAGTAATTTTTGATCTGAATCCACATTCTGTTAGAACACAGGCTGAGTTAGTATTCTTTGAAAATAGTCTGAATCCATATTCTGGTAGAACACTGGCTGAGTGAGTATTCTTTGAAAATAATCTGAATGCATATTCTGGTATAACACTGGCTGAATGAGTATTCTTTGAAAATAATCTGAGTCAATATCCTGTTAGAACACTTGCTGAATTAGTATTTTGTTAAAACCCAGGCTGAGTGAGTATTCTGTTAGAACACAGGCTGAGTGCGTATTATTTAAAAATAAACTGAGTCCATATTCTGTAAGAACACAGGCTGAGTGAGTATTCTTTTAACAAAACTGAGTCCACATTCCGTTAGGACACTGGCTTATGAGTATTCTGTTAGAAAACAGGCGGAGTGAGTATTCTTTAAACATAGACTGAGTCCATATTATATCAGAACCCAGGCTGAGTGAGTATACTGTTAGAACACAGGCTGAGTGAGTATTCTGGTAGAACAGAGGCTGAGTATTATGTTAGAACACAGGCTCAGTGTGCATTCTTTAAAAATAGACTTAGTCCATATTCTGTTAGAGCACAGGCTGAGTGAGTATTCTGTTAGAACACAGGCTGAGTGAGTGTTCTGTTAGAACACAGGCTGAGTGGTTATTATTTAAAAATAAACTGATTCCATATTCTGTTAGAACTCAGGCTGAGTATTCTTTTAACAAAATCTGAGTCCACATTCCCTTAGAACACAGGTTGAGTGAGTATTCTGTTAGAACACGGGCTGGGTGAGTATTCTCTTAGAACACAGGCTGAATGAGTATTATTTTAAAATAATCTGAATCCATATTCTGGTAGAACTCTCGCTGAGTGAGTATTCTGTTAGAACACAGGCTGAGTGAGTATTCTTTAAACATAGACTGAGTCCATATTCTGTTAGAAAACAGACTGAGTTAGTAATTTTAGATGACAATCTGAGTCAACATTCTGTTAAAACGCAGCTTGAGTGGGTAATATATAAAAGTAAACTGAGTCCATATTTTGTTCGAACACAGGCTGAGTGAATATTCTTTGAAAATAATCTGAATCCATATTCTCTTAAAACACTGGCTGAGTGAGTATTCTGCTAGAACACAGGCTGAGTGGGTATTATTTAAAAATAAAGTGAGTCCATAGTATTTAGAACACAGACTGAGTGAGTATTTTTTGAACAAAATCTGAGTCCACATTCTGTTAGAACAGAGGCTGAGTGAGTATCCCGTTAGAACACAGTCTGAGTGAGTATTCTTTAAAGACAGACTTAGTCCATATTCTGTTAGAGCACAGTCTGAGTGAGTAATTTTTGAACAAAATCTTAGTCCACATTCTGTTAGAACACAGGCTGAGTGAGTATTCCGTTAGAACACAGTCTGAGTGAGTATTCTTTAAACATAGACTGCGTCCAAATTCTGTTAGAACACAGACTGAGTTAGTAATTTTTGATCTGAATCCATAATCTGTTAGAACACAGGCTGAGTTAGTATTCTTTGATAATAATATGACTCCATATTCTGGTATAACACTGGCTGAGTGAGTATGCTTTGAAAATAATCTGAGTCAATATCTTGTTAGAACACTTGCTGAGTTAGTATTTTGTTAAAACCCAGGCTCGGTGAGTATTTTGTTAGAACACAGGCTGAGTGCGTATTATTTAAAAATAAACTGAGTCCGTATTATTTAGAACACAGACTGAGTGAGTATTTTTTGAACTAAATCTGAGTCCACATTCTGTTAGAACACAGGCTGATTTAGTATTCTGTTAGAACACAGGCTAAGTGCGTGTTCTGTTAGAACACTGAACTGAGTGAGTATTCTTTAAACATAGACTGCGTCCAAATTCCGTTAGGACACAGACTGAGTTAGTAATTTTTGATCTGAATCCACATTCTGTTAGAACACAGGCTGAGTTAGTATTCTTTGAAAATAGTCTGAATCCATATTCTGGTAGAACACTGGCTGAGTGAGTATTCTTTGAAAATAATCTGAATGCATATTCTGGTATAACACTGGCTGAATGAGTATTCTTTGAAAATAATCTGAGTCAATATCCTGTTAGAACACTTGCTGAATTAGTATTTTGTTAAAACCCAGGCTGAGTGAGTATTCTGTTAGAACACAGGCTGAGTGCGTATTATTTAAAAATAAACTGAGTCCATATTCTGTAAGAACACAGGCTGAGTGAGTATTCTTTTAACAAAACTGAGTCCACATTCCGTTAGGACACTGGCTTATGAGTATTCTGTTAGAAAACAGGCGGAGTGAGTATTCTTTAAACATAGACTGAGTCCATATTATATCAGAACCCAGGCTGAGTGAGTATACTGTTAGAACACAGGCTGAGTGAGTATTCTGGTAGAACAGAGGCTGAGTATTATGTTAGAACACAGGCTCAGTGTGCATTCTTTAAAAATAGACTTAGTCCATATTCTGTTAGAGCACAGGCTGAGTGAGTATTCTGTTAGAACACAGGCTGAGTGAGTGTTCTGTTAGAACACAGGCTGAGTGGTTATTATTTAAAAATAAACTGATTCCATATTCTGTTAGAACTCAGGCTGAGTATTCTTTTAACAAAATCTGAGTCCACATTCCCTTAGAACACAGGTTGAGTGAGTATTCTGTTAGAACACGGGCTGGGTGAGTATTCTCTTAGAACACAGGCTGAATGAGTATTATTTTAAAATAATCTGAATCCATATTCTGGTAGAACTCTCGCTGAGTGAGTATTCTGTTAGAACACAGGCTGAGTGAGTATTCTTTAAACATAGACTGAGTCCATATTCTGTTAGAAAACAGACTGAGTTAGTAATTTTAGATGACAATCTGAGTCAACATTCTGTTAAAACGCAGCTTGAGTGGGTAATATATAAAAGTAAACTGAGTCCATATTTTGTTCGAACACAGGCTGAGTGAATATTCTTTGAAAATAATCTGAATCCATATTCTCTTAAAACACTGGCTGAGTGAGTATTCTGCTAGAACACAGGCTGAATGGGTATTATTTAAAAATAAAGTGAGTCCATAGTATTTAGAACACAGACTGAGTGAGTATTTTTTGAACAAAATCTGAGTCCACATTCTGTTAGAACAGAGGCTGAGTATTCCGTTAGAACACAGTCTGAGTGAGTATTCTTTAAAGACAGACTTAGTCCATATTCTGTTAGAGCACAGTCTGAGTGAGTAATTTTTGAACAAAATCTTAGTCCACATTCTGTTAGAACACAGGCTGAGTGAGTATTCCGTTAGAACACAGTCTGAGTGAGTATTCTTTAAAGACAGACTTAGTCCACATTCTGTTAGAACACAGGCTGAGTGAGTATTCCGTTAGAACACAGTCTGAGTGAGTATTCTTTAAACATAGACTGCGTTCAAATTCTGTTAGGACACAGACTGAGTTAGTAATTTTTGTTCTGAATCCATATTGTGATAGAACACAGGCTGAGTTAGTATTCTTTGAAAATAATCTGAATCCATATTCTGGTAGAACACTGGCTGAGTGAGTATGCTTTGAAAATAATCTGAATGCATATTCTGGTATAACACTGGCTGAATGAGTATTCTTTGAAAATAATCTGAGTCAATATCCTGTTAGAACACTTGCTGAATTAGTATTTTGTTAAAACCCAGGCTGAGTGAGTATTCTGTTAGAACACAGGCTGAGTGTGTATTATTTTAAAATAAACTGAGTCCATATTCTGTAAGAACACAGGCTGAGTGAGTATTCTTTTAACAAAACTGAGTCCACATTCCGTTAGGACACTGGCTTATGAGTATTCTGTTAGAAAACAGGCGGAGTGTGTATTCTTTAAACATAGACTGAGTCCATATTATATCAGAACCCAGGCTGAGTGAGTATACTGTTAGAACACAGGCTGAGTGAGTATTCTGGTAGAACAGAGGCTGAGTATTATGTTAGAACACAGGCTCAGTGTGCATTCTTTAAAAATAGACTTAGTCCATATTCTGTTAGAGCACAGGCTGAGTGAGTATTCTGTTAGAACACAGGCTGAGTGAGTGTTCTGTTAGAACACAGGCTGAGTGGTTATTATTTAAAAATAAACTGATTCCATATTCTGTTAGAACTCAGGCTGAGTATTCTTTTAACAAAATCTGAGTCCACATTCCCTTAGAACACAGGTTGAGTGAGTATTCTGTTAGAAGACGGGCTGGGTGAGTATTCTCTTAGAACACAGGCTGAATGAGTATTATTTTAAAATAATCTGAATCCATATTCTGGTAGAACTCTCGCTGAGTGAGTATTCTGTTAGAACACAGGCTGAGTGAGTATTCTTTAAACATAGACTGAGTCCATATTCTGTTAGAAAACAGACTGAGTTAGTAATTTTAGATGACAATCTGAGTCAACATTCTGTTAAAACGCCGCTTGAGTGGGTAATATATAAAAGTAAACTGAGTCCATATTTTGTTCGAACACAGGCTGAGTGAATATTCTTTGAAAATAATCTGAATCCATATTCTCTTAAAACACTGGCTGAGTGAGTATTCTGCTAGAACACAGGCTGAATGGGTATTATTTAAAAATAAATTGAGTCCATATTATTTAGAACACAGACTGAGTGAGTATTTTTTGAACAAAATCTGAGTCCACATTCTGTTAGAACAGAGGCTGAGTGAGTATTCCGTTAGAACACAGTCTGAGTGAGTATTCTTTAAAGACAGACTTAGTCCATATTCTGTTAGAGCACAGTCTGAGTGAGTAATTTTTGAACAAAATCTTAGTCCACATTCTGTTAGAACACAGGCTGAGTGAGTATTCCGTTAGAACACAGTCTGAGTGAGTATTCTTTAAAGACAGACTTAGTCCACATTCTGTTAGAACACAGGCTGAGTGAGTATTCCGTTAGAACACAGTCTGAGTGAGTATTCTTTAAACATAGACTGCGTCCAAATTCTGTTAGGACACAGACTGAGTTAGTAATTTTTGTTCTGAATCCATATTGTGATAGAACACAGGCTGAGTTAGTATTCTTTGAAAATAATCTGAATCCATATTCTGGTAGAACACTGGCTGAGTGAGTATGCTTTGAAAATAATCTGAGTCAATATCTTGTTAGAACACTTGCTGAGTTAGTATTTTGTTAAAACCCAGGCTCGGTGAGTATTTTGTTAGAACACAGGCTGAGTGCGTATTATTTAAAACTAAACTGAGTCCGTATTATTTAGAACACAGACTGAGTGAGTATTTTTTGAACAAAATCTGAGTCCACATTCTGTTAGAACACAGGCTGATTTAGTATTCTGTTAGAACACAGGCTAAGTGAGTGTTCTGTTAGAACACTGAACTGAGTGAGTATTCTTTAAACATAGACTGCGTCCAAATTCCGTTAGGACACAGACTGAGTTAGTAATTTTTGATCTGAATCCACATTCTGTTAGAACACAGGCTGAGTTAGTATTCTTTGAAAATAGTCTGAATCCATATTCTGGTAGAACACTGGCTGAGTGAGTATTCTTTGAAAATAATCTGAATGCATATTCTGGTATAACACTGGCTGAATGAGTATTCTTTGAAAATAATCTGAGTCAATATCCTGTTAGAACACTTGCTGAATTAGTATTTTGTTAAAACCCAGGCTGAGTGAGTATTCTGTTAGAACACAGGCTGAGTGCGTATTATTTAAAAATAAACTGAGTCCATATTCTGTAAGAACACAGGCTGAGTGAGTATTCTTTTAACAAAACTGAGTCCACATTCCGTTAGGACACTGGCTTATGAGTATTCTGTTAGAAAACAGGCGGAGTGAGTATTCTTTAAACATAGACTGAGTCCATATTATATCAGAACCCAGGCTGAGTGAGTATACTGTTAGAACACAGGCTGAGTGAGTATTCTGTTAGAACAGAGGCTGAGTATTATGTTAGAACACAGGCTCAGTGTGCATTCTTTAAAAATAGACTTAGTCCATATTCTGTTAGAGCACAGGCTGAGTGAGTATTCTGTTAGAACACAGGCTGAGTGAGTGTTCTGTTAGAACACAGGCTGAGTGGTTATTATTTAAAAATAAACTGATTCCATATTCTGTTAGAACTCAGGCTGAGTATTCTTTTAACAAAATCTGAGTCCACATTCCCTTAGAACACAGGTTGAGTGAGTATTCTGTTAGAAGACGGGCTGGGTGAGTATTCTCTTAGAACACAGGCTGAATGAGTATTATTTTAAAATAATCTGAATCCATATTCTGGTAGAACTCTCGCTGAGTGAGTATTCTGTTAGAACACAGGCTGAGTGAGTATTCTTTAAACATAGACTGAGTCCATATTCTGTTAGAAAACAGACTGAGTTAGTAATTTTAGATGACAATCTGAGTCAACATTCTGTTAAAACGCCGCTTGAGTGGGTAATATATAAAAGTAAACTGAGTCCATATTTTGTTCGAACACAGGCTGAGTGAATATTCTTTGAAAATAATCTGAATCCATATTCTCTTAAAACACTGGCTGAGTGAGTATTCTGCTAGAACACAGGCTGAATGGGTATTATTTAAAAATAAATTGAGTCCATATTATTTAGAACACAGACTGAGTGAGTATTTTTTGAACAAAATCTGAGTCCACATTCTGTTAGAACAGAGGCTGAGTGAGTATTCCGTTAGAACACAGTCTGAGTGAGTATTCTTTAAAGACAGACTTAGTCCATATTCTGTTAGAGCACAGTCTGAGTGAGTAATTTTTGAACAAAATCTTAGTCCACATTCTGTTAGAACACAGGCTGAGTGAGTATTCCGTTAGAACACAGTCTGAGTGAGTATTCTTTAAAGACAGACTTAGTCCACATTCTGTTAGAACACAGGCTGAGTGAGTATTCCGTTAGAACACAGTCTGAGTGAGTATTCTTTAAACATAGACTGCGTCCAAATTCTGTTAGGACACAGACTGAGTTAGTAATTTTTGTTCTGAATCCATATTGTGATAGAACACAGGCTGAGTTAGTATTCTTTGAAAATAATCTGAATCCATATTCTGGTAGAACACTGGCTGAGTGAGTATGCTTTGAAAATAATCTGAGTCAATATCTTGTTAGAACACTTGCTGAGTTAGTATTTTGTTAAAACCCAGGCTCGGTGAGTATTTTGTTAGAACACAGGCTGAGTGCGTATTATTTAAAACTAAACTGAGTCCGTATTATTTAGAACACAGACTGAGTGAGTATTTTTTGAACAAAATCTGAGTCCACATTCTGTTAGAACACAGGCTGATTTAGTATTCTGTTAGAACACAGGCTAAGTGAGTGTTCTGTTAGAACACTGAACTGAGTGAGTATTCTTTAAACATAGACTGCGTCCAAATTCCGTTAGGACACAGACTGAGTTAGTAATTTTTGATCTGAATCCACATTCTGTTAGAACACAGGCTGAGTTAGTATTCTTTGAAAATAGTCTGAATCCATATTCTGGTAGAACACTGGCTGAGTGAGTATTCTTTGAAAATAATCTGAATGCATATTCTGGTATAACACTGGCTGAATGAGTATTCTTTGAAAATAATCTGAGTCAATATCCTGTTAGAACACTTGCTGAATTAGTATTTTGTTAAAACCCAGGCTGAGTGAGTATTCTGTTAGAACACAGGCTGAGTGCGTATTATTTAAAAATAAACTGAGTCCATATTCTGTAAGAACACAGGCTGAGTGAGTATTCTTTTAACAAAACTGAGTCCACATTCCGTTAGGACACTGGCTTATGAGTATTCTGTTAGAAAACAGGCGGAGTGAGTATTCTTTAAACATAGACTGAGTCCATATTATATCAGAACCCAGGCTGAGTGAGTATACTGTTAGAACACAGGCTGAGTGAGTATTCTGTTAGAACAGAGGCTGAGTATTATGTTAGAACACAGGCTCAGTGTGCATTCTTTAAAAATAGACTTAGTCCATATTCTGTTAGAGCACAGGCTGAGTGAGTATTCTGTTAGAACACAGGCTGAGTGAGTGTTCTGTTAGAACACAGGCTGAGTGGTTATTATTTAAAAATAAACTGATTCCATATTCTGTTAGAACTCAGGCTGAGTATTCTTTTAACAAAATCTGAGTCCACATTCCCTTAGAACACAGGTTGAGTGAGTATTCTGTTAGAAGACGGGCTGGGTGAGTATTCTCTTAGAACACAGGCTGAATGAGTATTATTTTAAAATAATCTGAATCCATATTCTGGTAGAACTCTCGCTGAGTGAGTATTCTGTTAGAACACAGGCTGAGTGAGTATTCTTTAAACATAGACTGAGTCCATATTCTGTTAGAAAACAGACTGAGTTAGTAATTTTAGATGACAATCTGAGTCAACATTCTGTTAAAACGCAGCTTGAGTGGGTAATATATAAAAGTAAACTGAGTCCATATTTCGTTCGAACACAGGCTGAGTGAATATTCTTTGAAAATAATCTGAATCCATATTCTCTTAAAACACTGGCTGAGTGAGTATTCTGCTAGAACACAGGCTGAATGGGTATTATTTAAAAATAAAGTGAGTCCATAGTATTTAGAACACAGACTGAGTGAGTATTTTTTGAACAAAATCTGAGTCCACATTCTGTTAGAACAGAGGCTGAGTATTCCGTTAGAACACAGTCTGAGTGAGTATTCTTTAAAGACAGACTTAGTCCATATTCTGTTAGAGCACAGTCTGAGTGAGTAATTTTTGAACAAAATCTTAGTCCACATTCTGTTAGAACACAGGCTGAGTGAGTATTCCGTTAGAACACAGTCTGAGTGAGTATTCTTTAAAGACAGACTTAGTCCACATTCTGTTAGAACACAGGCTGAGTGAGTATTCCGTTAGAACACAGTCTGAGTGAGTATTCTTTAAACATAGACTGCGTCCAAATTCTGTTAGGACACAGACTGAGTTAGTAATTTTTGTTCTGAATCCATATTGTGATAGAACACAGGCTGAGTTAGTATTCTTTGAAAATAATCTGAATCCATATTCTGGTAGAACACTGGCTGAGTGAGTATGCTTTGAAAATAATCTGAGTCAATATCTTGTTAGAACACTTGCTGAGTTAGTATTTTGTTAAAACCCAGGCTCGGTGAGTATTTTGTTAGAACACAGGCTGAGTGCGTATTATTTAAAACTAAACTGAGTCCGTATTATTTAGAACACAGACTGAGTGAGTATTTTTTGAACAAAATCTGAGTCCACATTCTGTTAGAACACAGGCTGATTTAGTATTCTGTTAGAACACAGGCTAAGTGAGTGTTCTGTTAGAACACTGAACTGAGTGAGTATTTTTTAAACATAGACTGCGTCCAAATTCCGTTAGGACACAGACTGAGTTAGTAATTTTTGATCTGAATCCACATTCTGTTAGAACACAGGCTGAGTTAGTATTCTTTGAAAATAGTCTGAATCCATATTCTGGTAGAACACTGGCTGAGTGAGTATTCTTTGAAAATAATCTGAATGCATATTCTGGTATAACACTGGCTGAATGAGTATTCTTTGAAAATAATCTGAGTCAATATCCTGTTAGAACACTTGCTGAATTAGTATTTTGTTAAAACCCAGGCTGAGTGAGTATTCTGTTAGAACACAGGCTGAGTGCGTATTATTTAAAAATAAACTGAGTCCATATTCTGTAAGAACACAGGCTGAGTGAGTATTCTTTGAAAAAAACTGAGTCCACATTCCGTTAGGACACTGGCTTATGAGTATTCTGTTAGAAAACAGGCGGAGTGAGTATTCTTTAAACATAGACTGAGTCCATATTATATCAGAACCCAGGCTGAGTGAGTATACTGTTAGAACACAGGCTGAGTGAGTATTCTGGTAGAACAGAGGCTGAGTATTATGTTAGAACACAGGCTCAGTGTGCATTCTTTAAAAATAGACTTAGTCCATATTCTGTTAGAGCACAGGCTGAGTGAGTATTCTGTTAGAACACAGGCTGAGTGAGTGTTCTGTTAGAACACAGGCTGAGTGGTTATTATTTAAAAATAAACTGATTCCATATTCTGTTAGAACTCAGGCTGAGTATTCTTTTAACAAAATCTGAGTCCACATTCCCTTAGAACACAGGTTGAGTGAGTATTCTGTTAGAACACGGGCTGGGTGAGTATTCTCTTAGAACACAGGCTGAATGAGTATTATTTTAAAATAATCTGAATCCATATTCTGGTAGAACTCTCGCTGAGTGAGTATTCTGTTAGAACACAGGCTGAGTGAGTATTCTTTAAACATAGACTGAGTCCATATTCTGTTAGAAAACAGACTGAGTTAGTAATTTTAGATGACAATCTGAGTCAACATTCTGTTAAAACGCAGCTTGAGTGGGTAATATATAAAAGTAAACTGAGTCCATATTTTGTTCGAACACAGGCTGAGTGAATATTCTTTGAAAATAATCTGAATCCATATTCTCTTAAAACACTGGCTGAGTGAGTATTCTGCTAGAACACAGGCTGAGTGGGTATTATTTAAAAATAAAGTGAGTCCATAGTATTTAGAACACAGACTGAGTGAGTATTTTTTGAACAAAATCTGAGTCCACATTCTGTTAGAACAGAGGCTGAGTGAGTATCCCGTTAGAACACAGTCTGAGTGAGTATTCTTTAAAGACAGACTTAGTCCATATTCTGTTAGAGCACAGTCTGAGTGAGTAATTTTTGAACAAAATCTTAGTCCACATTCTGTTAGAACACAGGCTGAGTGAGTATTCCGTTAGAACACAGTCTGAGTGAGTATTCTTTAAACATAGACTGCGTCCAAATTCTGTTAGAACACAGACTGAGTTAGTAATTTTTGATCTGAATCCATAATCTGTTAGAACACAGGCTGAGTTAGTATTCTTTGATAATAATCTGACTCCATATTCTGGTATAACACTGGCTGAGTGAGTATGCTTTGAAAATAATCTGAGTCAATATCTTGTTAGAACACTTGCTGAGTTAGTATTTTGTTAAAACCCAGGCTCGGTGAGTATTTTGTTAGAACACAGGCTGAGTGCGTATTATTTAAAAATAAACTGAGTCCGTATTATTTAGAACACAGACTGAGTGAGTATTTTTTGAACTAAATCTGAGTCCACATTCTGTTAGAACACAGGCTGATTTAGTATTCTGTTAGAACACAGGCTAAGTGCGTGTTCTGTTAGAACACTGAACTGAGTGAGTATTCTTTAAACATAGACTGCGTCCAAATTCCGTTAGGACACAGACTGAGTTAGTAATTTTTGATCTGAATCCACATTCTGTTAGAACACAGGCTGAGTTAGTATTCTTTGAAAATAGTCTGAATCCATATTCTGGTAGAACACTGGCTGAGTGAGTATTCTTTGAAAATAATCTGAATGCATATTCTGGTATAACACTGGCTGAATGAGTATTCTTTGAAAATAATCTGAGTCAATATCCTGTTAGAACACTTGCTGAATTAGTATTTTGTTAAAACCCAGGCTGAGTGAGTATTCTGTTAGAACACAGGCTGAGTGCGTATTATTTAAAAATAAACTGAGTCCATATTCTGTAAGAACACAGGCTGAGTGAGTATTCTTTGAAAAAAACTGAGTCCACATTCCGTTAGGACACTGGCTTATGAGTATTCTGTTAGAAAACAGGCGGAGTGAGTATTCTTTAAACATAGACTGAGTCCATATTATATCAGAACCCAGGCTGAGTGAGTATACTGTTAGAACACAGGCTGAGTGAGTATTCTGGTAGAACAGAGGCTGAGTATTATGTTAGAACACAGGCTCAGTGTGCATTCTTTAAAAATAGACTTAGTCCATATTCTGTTAGAGCACAGGCTGAGTGAGTATTCTGTTAGAACACAGGCTGAGTGAGTGTTCTGTTAGAACACAGGCTGAGTGGTTATTATTTAAAAATAAACTGATTCCATATTCTGTTAGAACTCAGGCTGAGTATTCTTTTAACAAAATCTGAGTCCACATTCCCTTAGAACACAGGTTGAGTGAGTATTCTGTTAGAACACGGGCTGGGTGAGTATTCTCTTAGAACACAGGCTGAATGAGTATTATTTTAAAATAATCTGAATCCATATTCTGGTAGAACTCTCGCTGAGTGAGTATTCTGTTAGAACACAGGCTGAGTGAGTATTCTTTAAACATAGACTGAGTCCATATTCTGTTAGAAAACAGACTGAGTTAGTAATTTTAGATGACAATCTGAGTCAACATTCTGTTAAAACGCAGCTTGAGTGGGTAATATATAAAAGTAAACTGAGTCCATATTTTGTTCGAACACAGGCTGAGTGAATATTCTTTGAAAATAATCTGAATCCATATTCTCTTAAAACACTGGCTGAGTGAGTATTCTGCTAGAACACAGGCTGAGTGGGTATTATTTAAAAATAAAGTGAGTCCATAGTATTTAGAACACAGACTGAGTGAGTATTTTTTGAACAAAATCTGAGTCCACATTCTGTTAGAACAGAGGCTGAGTGAGTATCCCGTTAGAACACAGTCTGAGTGAGTATTCTTTAAAGACAGACTTAGTCCATATTCTGTTAGAGCACAGTCTGAGTGAGTAATTTTTGAACAAAATCTTAGTCCACATTCTGTTAGAACACAGGCTGAGTGAGTATTCCGTTAGAACACAGTCTGAGTGAGTATTCTTTAAACATAGACTGCGTCCAAATTCTGTTAGAACACAGACTGAGTTAGTAATTTTTGATCTGAATCCATAATCTGTTAGAACACAGGCTGAGTTAGTATTCTTTGATAATAATCTGACTCCATATTCTGGTATAACACTGGCTGAGTGAGTATGCTTTGAAAATAATCTGAGTCAATATCTTGTTAGAACACTTGCTGAGTTAGTATTTTGTTAAAACCCAGGCTCGGTGAGTATTTTGTTAGAACACAGGCTGAGTGCGTATTATTTAAAAATAAACTGAGTCCGTATTATTTAGAACACAGACTGAGTGAGTATTTTTTGAACTAAATCTGAGTCCACATTCTGTTAGAACACAGGCTGATTTAGTATTCTGTTAGAACACAGGCTAAGTGCGTGTTCTGTTAGAACACTGAACTGAGTGAGTATTCTTTAAACATAGACTGCGTCCAAATTCCGTTAGGACACAGACTGAGTTAGTAATTTTTGATCTGAATCCACATTCTGTTAGAACACAGGCTGAGTTAGTATTCTTTGAAAATAGTCTGAATCCATATTCTGGTAGAACACTGGCTGAGTGAGTATTCTTTGAAAATAATCTGAATGCATATTCTGGTATAACACTGGCTGAATGAGTATTCTTTGAAAATAATCTGAGTCAATATCCTGTTAGAACACTTGCTGAATTAGTATTTTGTTAAAACCCAGGCTGAGTGAGTATTCTGTTAGAACACAGGCTGAGTGCGTATTATTTAAAAATAAACTGAGTCCATATTCTGTAAGAACACAGGCTGAGTGAGTATTCTTTTAACAAAACTGAGTCCACATTCCGTTAGGACACTGGCTTATGAGTATTCTGTTAGAAAACAGGCTGAGTGAGTATTCTTTAAACATAGACTGAGTCCATATTATATCAGAACCCAGGCTGAGTGAGTATACTGTTAGAACACAGGCTGAGTGAGTATTCTGGTAGAACAGAGGCTGAGTATTATGTTAGAACACAGGCTCAGTGTGCATTCTTTAAAAATAGACTTAGTCCATATTCTGTTAGAGCACAGGCTGAGTGAGTATTCTGTTAGAACACAGGCTGAGTGAGTGTTCTGTTAGAACACAGGCTGAGTGGTTATTATTTAAAAATAAACTGATTCCATATTCTGTTAGAACTCAGGCTGAGTATTCTTTTAACAAAATCTGAGTCCACATTCCCTTAGAACACAGGTTGAGTGAGTATTCTGTTAGAACACGGGCTGGGTGAGTATTCTCTTAGAACACAGGCTGAATGAGTATTATTTTAAAATAATCTGAATCCATATTCTGGTAGAACTCTCGCTGAGTGAGTATTCTGTTAGAACACAGGCTGAGTGAGTATTCTTTAAACATAGACTGAGTCCATATTCTGTTAGAAAACAGACTGAGTTAGTAATTTTAGATGACAATCTGAGTCAACATTCTGTTAAAACGCAGCTTGAGTGGGTAATATATAAAAGTAAACTGAGTCCATATTTTGTTCGAACACAGGCTGAGTGAATATTCTTTGAAAATAATCTGATTCCATATTCTCTTAAAACACTGGCTGAGTGAGTATTCTGCTAGAACACAGGCTGAGTGGGTATTATTTAAAAATAAAGTGAGTCCATAGTATTTAGAACACAGACTGAGTGAGTATTTTTTGAACAAAATCTGAGTCCACATTCTGTTAGAACAGAGGCTGAGTGAGTATTCCGTTAGAACACAGTCTGAGTGAGTATTCTTTAAAGACAGACTTAGTCCATATTCTGTTAGAGCACAGTTTGAGTGAGTAATTTTTGAACAAAATCTTAGTCCGCATTCTGTTAGAACACAGGCTGAGTGAGTATTCCGTTAGAACACAGTCTGAGTGAGTATTCTTTAAAGACAGACTTAGTCCACATTCTGTTAGAACACAGGCTGAGTGAGTATTCCGTTAGAACACAGTCTGAGTGAGTATTCTTTAAACATAGACTGCGTCCAAATTCTGTTAGGACACAGACTGAGTTAGTAATTTTTGTTCTGAATCCATATTGTGATAGAACACAGGCTGAGTTAGTATTCTTTGAAAATAATCTGAATCCATATTCTGGTAGAACACTGGCTGAGTGAGTATGCTTTGAAAATAATCTGAGTCAATATCTTGTTAGAACACTTGCTGAGTTAGTATTTTGTTAAAACCCAGGCTCGGTGAGTATTCTGTTAGAACACAGGCTGAGTGCGTATTATTTAAAACTAAACTGAGTCCGTATTATTTAGAACACAGACTGAGTGAGTATTTTTTGAACAAAATCTGAGTCCACATTCTGTTAGAACACAGGCTGATTTAGTATTCTGTTAGAACACAGGCTAAGTGAGTGTTCTGTTAGAACACTGAACTGAGTGAGTATTCTTTAAACATAGACTGCGTCCAAATTCTGTTAGGACACAGACTGAGTTAGTAATTTTTGATCTGAATCCACATTCTGTTAGAACACAGGCTGAGTTAGTATTCTTTGAAAATAGTCTGAATCCATATTCTGGTAGAACACTGGCTGAGTGAGTATTCTTTGAAAATAATCTGAATGCATATTCTGGTATAACACTGGCTGAATGAGTATTCTTTGAAAATAATCTGAGTCAATATCCTGTTAGAACACTTGCTGAATTAGTATTTTGTTAAAACCCAGGCTGAGTGAGTATTCTGTTAGAACACAGGCTGAGTGCGTATTATTTAAAAATAAACTGAGTCCATATTCTGTAAGAACACAGGCTGAGTGAGTATTCTTTTAACAAAACTGAGTCCACATTCCGTTAGGACACTGGCTTATGAGTATTCTGTTAGAAAACAGGCGGAGTGTGTATTCTTTAAACATAGACTGAGTCCATATTATATCAGAACCCAGGCTGAGTGAGTATACTGTTAGAACACAGGCTGAGTGAGTATTCTGTTAGAACAGAGGCTGAGTATTATGTTAGAACACAGGCTCAGTGTGCATTCTTTAAAAATAGACTTAGTCCATATTCTGTTAGAGCACAGGCTGAGTGAGTATTCTGTTAGAACACAGGCTGAGTGAGTGTTCTGTTAGAACACAGGCTGAGTGGTTATTATTTAAAAATAAACTGATTCCATATTCTGTTAGAACTAAGGCTGAGTATTCTTTTAACAAAATCTGAGTCCACATTCCCTTAGAACACAGGTTGAGTGAGTATTCTGTTAGAACACGGGCTGGGTGAGTATTCTCTTAGAACACAGGCTGAATGAGTATTATTTTAAAATAATCTGAATCCATATTCTGGTAGAACTCTCGCTGAGTGAGTATTCTGTTAGAACACAGGCTGAGTGAGTATTCTTTAAACATAGACTGAGTCCATATTCTGTTAGAAAACAGACTGAGTTAGTAATTTTAGATGACAATCTGTGTCAACATTCTGTTAAAACGCAGCTTGAGTGGGTAATATATAAAAGTAAACTGAGTCCATATTTTGTTCGAACACAGGCTGAGTGAATATTCTTTGAAAATAATCTGAATCCATATTCTCTTAAAACACTGGCTGAGTGAGTATTCTGCTAGAACACAGGCTGAGTGGGTATTATTTAAAAATAAAGTGAGTCCATAGTATTTAGAACACAGACTGAGTGAGTATTTTTTGAACAAAATCTGAGTCCACATTCTGTTAGAACAGAGGCTGAGTGAGTATTCCGTTAGAACACAGTCTGAGTGAGTATTCTTTAAAGACAGACTTAGTCCATATTCTGTTAGAGCACAGTTTGAGTGAGTAATTTTTGAACAAAATCTTAGTCCGCATTCTGTTAGAACACAGGCTGAGTGAGTATTCCGTTAGAACACAGTCTGAGTGAGTATTCTTTAAAGACAGACTTAGTCCACATTCTGTTAGAACACAGGCTGAGTGAGTATTCCGTTAGAACACAGTCTGAGTGAGTATTCTTTAAACATAGACTGCGTCCAAATTCTGTTAGGACACAGACTGAGTTAGTAATTTTTGTTCTGAATCCATATTGTGATAGAACACAGGCTGAGTTAGTATTCTTTGAAAATAATCTGAATCCATATTCTGGTAGAACACTGGCTGAGTGAGTATGCTTTGAAAATAATCTGAGTCAATATCTTGTTAGAACACTTGCTGAGTTAGTATTTTGTTAAAACCCAGGCTCGGTGAGTATTCTGTTAGAACACAGGCTGAGTGCGTATTATTTAAAACTAAACTGAGTCCGTATTATTTAGAACACAGACTGAGTGAGTATTTTTTGAACAAAATCTGAGTCCACATTCTGTTAGAACACAGGCTGATTTAGTATTCTGTTAGAACACAGGCTAAGTGAGTGTTCTGTTAGAACACTGAACTGAGTGAGTATTCTTTAAACATAGACTGCGTCCAAATTCTGTTAGGACACAGACTGAGTTAGTAATTTTTGATCTGAATCCACATTCTGTTAGAACACAGGCTGAGTTAGTATTCTTTGAAAATAGTCTGAATCCATATTCTGGTAGAACACTGGCTGAGTGAGTATTCTTTGAAAATAATCTGAATGCATATTCTGGTATAACACTGGCTGAATGAGTATTCTTTGAAAATAATCTGAGTCAATATCCTGTTAGAACACTTGCTGAATTAGTATTTTGTTAAAACCCAGGCTGAGTGAGTATTCTGTTAGAACACAGGCTGAGTGCGTATTATTTAAAAATAAACTGAGTCCATATTCTGTAAGAACACAGGCTGAGTGAGTATTCTTTTAACAAAACTGAGTCCACATTCCGTTAGGACACTGGCTTATGAGTATTCTGTTAGAAAACAGGCGGAGTGTGTATTCTTTAAACATAGACTGAGTCCATATTATATCAGAACCCAGGCTGAGTGAGTATACTGTTAGAACACAGGCTGAGTGAGTATTCTGTTAGAACAGAGGCTGAGTATTATGTTAGAACACAGGCTCAGTGTGCATTCTTTAAAAATAGACTTAGTCCATATTCTGTTAGAGCACAGGCTGAGTGAGTATTCTGTTAGAACACAGGCTGAGTGAGTGTTCTGTTAGAACACAGGCTGAGTGGTTATTATTTAAAAATAAACTGATTCCATATTCTGTTAGAACTCAGGCTGAGTATTCTTTTAACAAAATCTGAGTCCACATTCCCTTAGAACACAGGTTGAGTGAGTATTCTGTTAGAACACGGGCTGGGTGAGTATTCTCTTAGAACACAGGCTGAATGAGTATTATTTTAAAATAATCTGAATCCATATTCTGGTAGAACTCTCGCTGAGTGAGTATTCTGTTAGAACACAGGCTGAGTGAGTATTCTTTAAACATAGACTGAGTCCATATTCTGTTAGAAAACAGACTGAGTTAGTAATTTTAGATGACAATCTGAGTCAACATTCTGTTAAAACGCAGCTTGAGTGGGTAATATATAAAAGTAAACTGAGTCCATATTTTGTTCGAACACAGGCTGAGTGAATATTCTTTGAAAATAATCTGAATCCATATTCTCTTAAAACACTGGCTGAGTGAGTATTCTGCTAGAACACAGGCTGAGTGGGTATTATTTAAAAATAAAGTGAGTCCATAGTATTTAGAACACAGACTGAGTGAGTATTTTTTGAACAAAATCTGAGTCCACATTCTGTTAGAACAGAGGCTGAGTGAGTATTCCGTTAGAACACAGTCTGAGTGAGTATTCTTTAAAGACAGACTTAGTCCATATTCTGTTAGAGCACAGTTTGAGTGAGTAATTTTTGAACAAAATCTTAGTCCGCATTCTGTTAGAACACAGGCTGAGTGAGTATTCCGTTAGAACACAGTCTGAGTGAGTATTCTTTAAAGACAGACTTAGTCCACATTCTGTTAGAACACAGGCTGAGTGAGTATTCCGTTAGAACACAGTCTGAGTGAGTATTCTTTAAACATAGACTGCGTCCAAATTCTGTTAGGACACAGACTGAGTTAGTAATTTTTGTTCTGAATCCATATTGTGATAGAACACAGGCTGAGTTAGTATTCTTTGAAAATAATCTGAATCCATATTCTGGTAGAACACTGGCTGAGTGAGTATGCTTTGAAAATAATCTGAGTCAATATCTTGTTAGAACACTTGCTGAGTTAGTATTTTGTTAAAACCCAGGCTCGGTGAGTATTCTGTTAGAACACAGGCTGAGTGCGTATTATTTAAAACTAAACTGAGTCCGTATTATTTAGAACACAGACTGAGTGAGTATTTTTTGAACAAAATCTGAGTCCACATTCTGTTAGAACACAGGCTGATTTAGTATTCTGTTAGAACACAGGCTAAGTGAGTGTTCTGTTAGAACACTGAACTGAGTGAGTATTCTTTAAACATAGACTGCGTCCAAATTCTGTTAGGACACAGACTGAGTTAGTAATTTTTGATCTGAATCCACATTCTGTTAGAACACAGGCTGAGTTAGTATTCTTTGAAAATAGTCTGAATCCATATTCTGGTAGAACACTGGCTGAGTGAGTATTCTTTGAAAATAATCTGAATGCATATTCTGGTATAACACTGGCTGAATGAGTATTCTTTGAAAATAATCTGAGTCAATATCCTGTTAGAACACTTGCTGAATTAGTATTTTGTTAAAACCCAGGCTGAGTGAGTATTCTGTTAGAACACAGGCTGAGTGCGTATTATTTAAAAATAAACTGAGTCCATATTCTGTAAGAACACAGGCTGAGTGAGTATTCTTTTAACAAAACTGAGTCCACATTCCGTTAGGACACTGGCTTATGAGTATTCTGTTAGAAAACAGGCGGAGTGTGTATTCTTTAAACATAGACTGAGTCCATATTATATCAGAACCCAGGCTGAGTGAGTATACTGTTAGAACACAGGCTGAGTGAGTATTCTGTTAGAACAGAGGCTGAGTATTATGTTAGAACACAGGCTCAGTGTGCATTCTTTAAAAATAGACTTAGTCCATATTCTGTTAGAGCACAGGCTGAGTGAGTATTCTGTTAGAACACAGGCTGAGTGAGTGTTCTGTTAGAACACAGGCTGAGTGGTTATTATTTAAAAATAAACTGATTCCATATTCTGTTAGAACTCAGGCTGAGTATTCTTTTAACAAAATCTGAGTCCACATTCCCTTAGAACACAGGTTGAGTGAGTATTCTGTTAGAACACGGGCTGGGTGAGTATTCTCTTAGAACACAGGCTGAATAAGTATTATTTTAAAATAATCTGAATCCATATTCTGGTAGAACTCTCGCTGAGTGAGTATTCTGTTAGAACACAGGCTGAGTGAGTATTCTTTAAACATAGACTGAGTCCATATTCTGTTAGAAAACAGACTGAGTTAGTAATTTTAGATGACAATCTGAGTCAACATTCTGTTAAAACGCAGCTTGAGTGGGTAATATATAAAAGTAAACTGAGTCCATATTTTGTTCGAACACAGGCTGAGTGAATATTCTTTGAAAATAATCTGAATCCATATTCTCTTAAAACACTGGCTGAGTGAGTATTCTGCTAGAACACAGGCTGAGTGGGTATTATTTAAAAATAAAGTGAGTCCATAGTATTTAGAACACAGACTGAGTGAGTATTTTTTGAACAAAATCTGAGTCCACATTCTGTTAGAACAGAGGCTGAGTGAGTATTCCGTTAGAACACAGTCTGAGTGAGTATTCTTTAAAGACAGACTTAGTCCATATTCTGTTAGAGCACAGTTTGAGTGAGTAATTTTTGAACAAAATCTTAGT
The DNA here is from genome assembly GCF_987537825.1 of Furipterus horrens. Taxonomy (NCBI): domain Eukaryota; kingdom Metazoa; phylum Chordata; class Mammalia; order Chiroptera; family Furipteridae; genus Furipterus; species Furipterus horrens. The sequence continues at coordinate 38,209 of NW_028327197.1, read as the reverse complement.
CCGCATTCTGTTAGAACACAGGCTGAGTGAGTATTCCGTTAGAACACAGTCTGAGTGAGTATTCTTTAAAGACAGACTTAGTCCACATTCTGTTAGAACACAGGCTGAGTGAGTATTCCGTTAGAACACAGTCTGAGTGAGTATTCTTTAAACATAGACTGCGTCCAAATTCTGTTAGGACACAGACTGAGTTAGTAATTTTTGTTCTGAATCCATATTGTGATAGAACACAGGCTGAGTTAGTATTCTTTGAAAATAATCTGAATCCATATTCTGGTAGAACACTGGCTGAGTGAGTATGCTTTGAAAATAATCTGAGTCAATATCTTGTTAGAACACTTGCTGAGTTAGTATTTTGTTAAAACCCAGGCTCGGTGAGTATTCTGTTAGAACACAGGCTGAGTGCGTATTATTTAAAACTAAACTGAGTCCGTATTATTTAGAACACAGACTGAGTGAGTATTTTTTGAACAAAATCTGAGTCCACATTCTGTTAGAACACAGGCTGATTTAGTATTCTGTTAGAACACAGGCTAAGTGAGTGTTCTGTTAGAACACTGAACTGAGTGAGTATTCTTTAAACATAGACTGCGTCCAAATTCTGTTAGGACACAGACTGAGTTAGTAATTTTTGATCTGAATCCACATTCTGTTAGAACACAGGCTGAGTTAGTATTCTTTGAAAATAGTCTGAATCCATATTCTGGTAGAACACTGGCTGAGTGAGTATTCTTTGAAAATAATCTGAATGCATATTCTGGTATAACACTGGCTGAATGAGTATTCTTTGAAAATAATCTGAGTCAATATCCTGTTAGAACACTTGCTGAATTAGTATTTTGTTAAAACCCAGGCTGAGTGAGTATTCTGTTAGAACACAGGCTGAGTGCGTATTATTTAAAAATAAACTGAGTCCATATTCTGTAAGAACACAGGCTGAGTGAGTATTCTTTTAACAAAACTGAGTCCACATTCCGTTAGGACACTGGCTTATGAGTATTCTGTTAGAAAACAGGCGGAGTGTGTATTCTTTAAACATAGACTGAGTCCATATTATATCAGAACCCAGGCTGAGTGAGTATACTGTTAGAACACAGGCTGAGTGAGTATTCTGTTAGAACAGAGGCTGAGTATTATGTTAGAACACAGGCTCAGTGTGCATTCTTTAAAAATAGACTTAGTCCATATTCTGTTAGAGCACAGGCTGAGTGAGTATTCTGTTAGAACACAGGCTGAGTGAGTGTTCTGTTAGAACACAGGCTGAGTGGTTATTATTTAAAAATAAACTGATTCCATATTCTGTTAGAACTCAGGCTGAGTATTCTTTTAACAAAATCTGAGTCCACATTCCCTTAGAACACAGGTTGAGTGAGTATTCTGTTAGAACACGGGCTGGGTGAGTATTCTCTTAGAACACAGGCTGAATGAGTATTATTTTAAAATAATCTGAATCCATATTCTGGTAGAACTCTCGCTGAGTGAGTATTCTGTTAGAACACAGGCTGAGTGAGTATTCTTTAAACATAGACTGAGTCCATATTCTGTTAGAAAACAGACTGAGTTAGTAATTTTAGATGACAATCTGAGTCAACATTCTGTTAAAACGCAGCTTGAGTGGGTAATATATAAAAGTAAACTGAGTCCATATTTTGTTCGAACACAGGCTGAGTGAATATTCTTTGAAAATAATCTGAATCCATATTCTCTTAAAACACTGGCTGAGTGAGTATTCTGCTAGAACACAGGCTGAGTGGGTATTATTTAAAAATAAAGTGAGTCCATAGTATTTAGAACACAGACTGAGTGAGTATTTTTTGAACAAAATCTGAGTCCACATTCTGTTAGAACAGAGGCTGAGTGAGTATTCCGTTAGAACACAGTCTGAGTGAGTATTCTTTAAAGACAGACTTCGTCCATATTCTGTTAGAGCACAGTCTGAGTGAGTAATTTTTGAACAAAATCTTAGTCCACATTCTGTTAGAACACAGGCTGAGTGAGTATTCCGTTAGAACACAGTCTGAGTGAGTATTCTTTAAAGACAGACTTAGTCCACATTCTGTTAGAACACAGGCTGAGTGAGTATTCCGTTAGAACACAGTCTGAGTGAGTATTCTTTAAACATAGACTGCGTCCAAATTCTGTTAGGACACAGACTGAGTTAGTAATTTTTGTTCTGAATCCATATTGTGATAGAACACAGGCTGAGTTAGTATTCTTTGAAAATAATCTGAATCCATATTCTGGTAGAACACTGGCTGAGTGAGTATGCTTTGAAAATAATCTGAGTCAATATCTTGTTAGAACACTTGCTGAGTTAGTATTTTGTTAAAACCCAGGCTCGGTGAGTATTTTGTTAGAACACAGGCTGAGTGCGTATTACTTAAAACTAAACTGAGTCCGTATTATTTAGAACACAGACTGAGTGAGTATTTTTTGAACAAAATCTGAGTCCACATTCTGTTAGAACACAGGCTGATTTAGTATTCTGTTAGAACACAGGCTAAGTGCGTGTTCTGTTAGAACACTGAACTGAGTATTCTTTAAACATAGACTGCGTCCAAATTCCGTTAGGACACAGACTGAGTTAGTAATTTTTGATCTGAATCCACATTCTGTTAGAACACAGGCTGAGTTAGTATTCTTTGAAAATAGTCTGAATCCATATTCTGGTAGAACACTGGCTGAGTGAGTATTCTTTGAAAATAATCTGAATGCATATTCTGGTATAACACTGGCTGAATGAGTATTCTTTGAAAATAATCTGAGTCAATATCCTGTTAGAACACTTGCTGAATTAGTATTTTGTTAAAACCCAGGCTGAGTGAGTATTCTGTTAGAACACAGGCTGAGTGCGTATTATTTAAAAATAAACTGAGTCCATATTCTGTAAGAACACAGGCTGAGTGAGTATTCTTTTAACAAAACTGAGTCCACATTCCGTTAGGACACTGGCTTATGAGTATTCTGTTAGAAAACAGGCTGAGTGAGTATTCTTTAAACATAGACTGAGTCCATATTATATCAGAACCCAGGCTGAGTGAGTATACTGTTAGAACACAGGCTGAGTGAGTATTCTGGTAGAACAGAGGCTGAGTATTATGTTAGAACACAGGCTCAGTGTGCATTCTTTAAAAATAGACTTAGTCCATATTCTGTTAGAGCACAGGCTGAGTGAGTATTCTGTTAGAACACAGGCTGAGTGAGTGTTCTGTTAGAACACAGGCTGAGTGGTTATTATTTAAAAATAAACTGATTCCATATTCTGTTAGAACTCAGGCTGAGTATTCTTTTAACAAAATCTGAGTCCACATTCCCTTAGAACACAGGTTGAGTGAGTATTCTGTTAGAACACGGGCTGGGTGAGTATTCTCTTAGAACACAGGCTGAATGAGTATTATTTTAAAATAATCTGAATCCATATTCTGGTAGAACTCTCGCTGAGTGAGTATTCTGTTAGAACACAGGCTGAGTGAGTATTCTTTAAACATAGACTGAGTCCATATTCTGTTAGAAAACAGACTGAGTTAGTAATTTTAGATGACAATCTGAGTCAACATTCTGTTAAAACGCAGCTTGAGTGGGTAATATATAAAAGTAAACTGAGTCCATATTTTGTTCGAACACAGGCTGAGTGAATATTCTTTGAAAATAATCTGATTCCATATTCTCTTAAAACACTGGCTGAGTGAGTATTCTGCTAGAACACAGGCTGAGTGGGTATTATTTAAAAATAAAGTGAGTCCATAGTATTTAGAACACAGACTGAGTGAGTATTTTTTGAACAAAATCTGAGTCCACATTCTGTTAGAACAGAGGCTGAGTGAGTATTCCGTTAGAACACAGTCTGAGTGAGTATTCTTTAAAGACAGACTTAGTCCATATTCTGTTAGAGCACAGTCTGAGTGAGTAATTTTTGAACAAAATCTTAGTCCGCATTCTGTTAGAACACAGGCTGAGTGAGTATTCCGTTAGAACACAGTCTGAGTGAGTATTCTTTAAAGACAGACTTAGTCCACATTCTGTTAGAACACAGGCTGAGTGAGTATTCCGTTAGAACACAGTCTGAGTGAGTATTCTTTAAACATAGACTGCGTCCAAATTCTGTTAGGACACAGACTGAGTTAGTAATTTTTGTTCTGAATCCATATTGTGATAGAACACAGGCTGAGTTAGTATTCTTTGAAAATAATCTGAATCCATATTCTGGTAGAACACTGGCTGAGTGAGTATGCTTTGAAAATAATCTGAGTCAATATCTTGTTAGAACACTTGCTGAGTTAGTATTTTGTTAAAACCCAGGCTCGGTGAGTATTCTGTTAGAACACAGGCTGAGTGCGTATTATTTAAAACTAAACTGAGTCCGTATTATTTAGAACACAGACTGAGTGAGTATTTTTTGAACAAAATCTGAGTCCACATTCTGTTAGAACACAGGCTGATTTAGTATTCTGTTAGAACACAGGCTAAGTGAGTGTTCTGTTAGAACACTGAACTGAGTGAGTATTCTTTAAACATAGACTGCGTCCAAATTCTGTTAGGACACAGACTGAGTTAGTAATTTTTGATCTGAATCCACATTCTGTTAGAACACAGGCTGAGTTAGTATTCTTTGAAAATAGTCTGAATCCATATTCTGGTAGAACACTGGCTGAGTGAGTATTCTTTGAAAATAATCTGAATGCATATTCTGGTATAACACTGGCTGAATGAGTATTCTTTGAAAATAATCTGAGTCAATATCCTGTTAGAACACTTGCTGAATTAGTATTTTGTTAAAACCCAGGCTGAGTGAGTATTCTGTTAGAACACAGGCTGAGTGCGTATTATTTAAAAATAAACTGAGTCCATATTCTGTAAGAACACAGGCTGAGTGAGTATTCTTTTAACAAAACTGAGTCCACATTCCGTTAGGACACTGGCTTATGAGTATTCTGTTAGAAAACAGGCGGAGTGTGTATTCTTTAAACATAGACTGAGTCCATATTATATCAGAACCCAGGCTGAGTGAGTATACTGTTAGAACACAGGCTGAGTGAGTATTCTGTTAGAACAGAGGCTGAGTATTATGTTAGAACACAGGCTCAGTGTGCATTCTTTAAAAATAGACTTAGTCCATATTCTGTTAGAGCACAGGCTGAGTGAGTATTCTGTTAGAACACAGGCTGAGTGAGTGTTCTGTTAGAACACAGGCTGAGTGGTTATTATTTAAAAATAAACTGATTCCATATTCTGTTAGAACTCAGGCTGAGTATTCTTTTAACAAAATCTGAGTCCACATTCCCTTAGAACACAGGTTGAGTGAGTATTCTGTTAGAACACGGGCTGGGTGAGTATTCTCTTAGAACACAGGCTGAATGAGTATTATTTTAAAATAATCTGAATCCATATTCTGGTAGAACTCTCGCTGAGTGAGTATTCTGTTAGAACACAGGCTGAGTGAGTATTCTTTAAACATAGACTGAGTCCATATTCTGTTAGAAAACAGACTGAGTTAGTAATTTTAGATGAGAATCTGAGTCAACATTCTGTTAAAACGCAGCTTGAGTGGGTAATATATAAAAGTAAACTGAGTCCATATTTTGTTCGAACACAGGCTGAGTGAATATTCTTTGAAAATAATCTGAATCCATATTCTCTTAAAACACTGGCTGAGTGAGTATTCTGCTAGAACACAGGCTGAGTGGGTATTATTTAAAAATAAAGTGAGTCCATAGTATTTAGAACACAGACTGAGTGAGTATTTTTTGAACAAAATCTGAGTCCACATTCTGTTAGAACAGAGGCTGAGTGAGTATTCCGTTAGAACACAGTCTGAGTGAGTATTCTTTAAAGACAGACTTCGTCCATATTCTGTTAGAGCACAGTCTGAGTGAGTAATTTTTGAACAAAATCTTAGTCCACATTCTGTTAGAACACAGGCTGAGTGAGTATTCCGTTAGAACACAGTCTGAGTGAGTATTCTTTAAAGACAGACTTAGTCCACATTCTGTTAGAACACAGGCTGAGTGAGTATTCCGTTAGAACACAGTCTGAGTGAGTATTCTTTAAACATAGACTGCGTCCAAATTCTGTTAGGACACAGACTGAGTTAGTAATTTTTGTTCTGAATCCATATTGTGATAGAACACAGGCTGAGTTAGTATTCTTTGAAAATAATCTGAATCCATATTCTGGTAGAACACTGGCTGAGTGAGTATGCTTTGAAAATAATCTGAGTCAATATCTTGTTAGAACACTTGCTGAGTTAGTATTTTGTTAAAACCCAGGCTCGGTGAGTATTTTGTTAGAACACAGGCTGAGTGCGTATTACTTAAAACTAAACTGAGTCCGTATTATTTAGAACACAGACTGAGTGAGTATTTTTTGAACAAAATCTGAGTCCACATTCTGTTAGAACACAGGCTGATTTAGTATTCTGTTAGAACACAGGCTAAGTGCGTGTTCTGTTAGAACACTGAACTGAGTATTCTTTAAACATAGACTGCGTCCAAATTCCGTTAGGACACAGACTGAGTTAGTAATTTTTGATCTGAATCCACATTCTGTTAGAACACAGGCTGAGTTAGTATTCTTTGAAAATAGTCTGAATCCATATTCTGGTAGAACACTGGCTGAGTGAGTATTCTTTGAAAATAATCTGAATGCATATTCTGGTATAACACTGGCTGAATGAGTATTCTTTGAAAATAATCTGAGTCAATATCCTGTTAGAACACTTGCTGAATTAGTATTTTGTTAAAACCCAGGCTGAGTGAGTATTCTGTTAGAACACAGGCTGAGTGCGTATTATTTAAAAATAAACTGAGTCCATATTCTGTAAGAACACAGGCTGAGTGAGTATTCTTTTAACAAAACTGAGTCCACATTCCGTTAGGACACTGGCTTATGAGTATTCTGTTAGAAAACAGGCTGAGTGAGTATTCTTTAAACATAGACTGAGTCCATATTATATCAGAACCCAGGCTGAGTGAGTATACTGTTAGAACACAGGCTGAGTGAGTATTCTGGTAGAACAGAGGCTGAGTATTATGTTAGAACACAGGCTCAGTGTGCATTCTTTAAAAATAGACTTAGTCCATATTCTGTTAGAGCACAGGCTGAGTGAGTATTCTGTTAGAACACAGGCTGAGTGAGTGTTCTGTTAGAACACAGGCTGAGTGGTTATTATTTAAAAATAAACTGATTCCATATTCTGTTAGAACTCAGGCTGAGTATTCTTTTAACAAAATCTGAGTCCACATTCCCTTAGAACACAGGTTGAGTGAGTATTCTGTTAGAACACGGGCTGGGTGAGTATTCTCTTAGAACACAGGCTGAATGAGTATTATTTTAAAATAATCTGAATCCATATTCTGGTAGAACTCTCGCTGAGTGAGTATTCTGTTAGAACACAGGCTGAGTGAGTATTCTTTAAACATAGACTGAGTCCATATTCTGTTAGAAAACAGACTGAGTTAGTAATTTTAGATGACAATCTGAGTCAACATTCTGTTAAAACGCAGCTTGAGTGGGTAATATATAAAAGTAAACTGAGTCCATATTTTGTTCGAACACAGGCTGAGTGAATATTCTTTGAAAATAATCTGATTCCATATTCTCTTAAAACACTGGCTGAGTGAGTATTCTGCTAGAACACAGGCTGAGTGGGTATTATTTAAAAATAAAGTGAGTCCATAGTATTTAGAACACAGACTGAGTGAGTATTTTTTGAACAAAATCTGAGTCCACATTCTGTTAGAACAGAGGCTGAGTGAGTATTCCGTTAGAACACAGTCTGAGTGAGTATTCTTTAAAGACAGACTTAGTCCATATTCTGTTAGAGCACAGTCTGAGTGAGTAATTTTTGAACAAAATCTTAGTCCGCATTCTGTTAGAACACAGGCTGAGTGAGTATTCCGTTAGAACACAGTCTGAGTGAGTATTCTTTAAAGACAGACTTAGTCCACATTCTGTTAGAACACAGGCTGAGTGAGTATTCCGTTAGAACACAGTCTGAGTGAGTATTCTTTAAACATAGACTGCGTCCAAATTCTGTTAGGACACAGACTGAGTTAGTAATTTTTGTTCTGAATCCATATTGTGATAGAACACAGGCTGAGTTAGTATTCTTTGAAAATAATCTGAATCCATATTCTGGTAGAACACTGGCTGAGTGAGTATGCTTTGAAAATAATCTGAGTCAATATCTTGTTAGAACACTTGCTGAGTTAGTATTTTGTTAAAACCCAGGCTCGGTGAGTATTCTGTTAGAACACAGGCTGAGTGCGTATTATTTAAAACTAAACTGAGTCCGTATTATTTAGAACACAGACTGAGTGAGTATTTTTTGAACAAAATCTGAGTCCACATTCTGTTAGAACACAGGCTGATTTAGTATTCTGTTAGAACACAGGCTAAGTGAGTGTTCTGTTAGAACACTGAACTGAGTGAGTATTCTTTAAACATAGACTGCGTCCAAATTCTGTTAGGACACAGACTGAGTTAGTAATTTTTGATCTGAATCCACATTCTGTTAGAACACAGGCTGAGTTAGTATTCTTTGAAAATAGTCTGAATCCATATTCTGGTAGAACACTGGCTGAGTGAGTATTCTTTGAAAATAATCTGAATGCATATTCTGGTATAACACTGGCTGAATGAGTATTCTTTGAAAATAATCTGAGTCAATATCCTGTTAGAACACTTGCTGAATTAGTATTTTGTTAAAACCCAGGCTGAGTGAGTATTCTGTTAGAACACAGGCTGAGTGCGTATTATTTAAAAATAAACTGAGTCCATATTCTGTAAGAACACAGGCTGAGTGAGTATTCTTTTAACAAAACTGAGTCCACATTCCGTTAGGACACTGGCTTATGAGTATTCTGTTAGAAAACAGGCGGAGTGTGTATTCTTTAAACATAGACTGAGTCCATATTATATCAGAACCCAGGCTGAGTGAGTATACTGTTAGAACACAGGCTGAGTGAGTATTCTGTTAGAACAGAGGCTGAGTATTATGTTAGAACACAGGCTCAGTGTGCATTCTTTAAAAATAGACTTAGTCCATATTCTGTTAGAGCACAGGCTGAGTGAGTATTCTGTTAGAACACAGGCTGAGTGAGTGTTCTGTTAGAACACAGGCTGAGTGGTTATTATTTAAAAATAAACTGATTCCATATTCTGTTAGAACTCAGGCTGAGTATTCTTTTAACAAAATCTGAGTCCACATTCCCTTAGAACACAGGTTGAGTGAGTATTCTGTTAGAACACGGGCTGGGTGAGTATTCTCTTAGAACACAGGCTGAATGAGTATTATTTTAAAATAATCTGAATCCATATTCTGGTAGAACTCTCGCTGAGTGAGTATTCTGTTAGAACACAGGCTGAGTGAGTATTCTTTAAACATAGACTGAGTCCATATTCTGTTAGAAAACAGACTGAGTTAGTAATTTTAGATGACAATCTGAGTCAACATTCTGTTAAAACGCAGCTTGAGTGGGTAATATATAAAAGTAAACTGAGTCCATATTTTGTTCGAACACAGGCTGAGTGAATATTCTTTGAAAATAATCTGAATCCATATTCTCTTAAAACACTGGCTGAGTGAGTATTCTGCTAGAACACAGGCTGAATGGGTATTATTTAAAAATAAAGTGAGTCCATAGTATTTAGAACACAGACTGAGTGAGTATTTTTTGAACAAAATCTGAGTCCACATTCTGTTAGAACAGAGGCTGAGTGAGTATTCCGTTAGAACACAGTCTGAGTGAGTATTCTTTAAAGACAGACTTCGTCCATATTCTGTTAGAGCACAGTCTGAGTGAGTAATTTTTGAACAAAATCTTAGTCCACATTCTGTTAGAACACAGGCTGAGTGAGTATTCCGTTAGAACACAGTCTGAGTGAGTATTCTTTAAAGACAGACTTAGTCCACATTCTGTTAGAACACAGGCTGAGTGAGTATTCCGTTAGAACACAGTCTGAGTGAGTATTCTTTAAACATAGACTGCGTCCAAATTCTGTTAGGACACAGACTGAGTTAGTAATTTTTGTTCTGAATCCATATTGTGATAGAACACAGGCTGAGTTAGTATTCTTTGAAAATAATCTGAATCCATATTCTGGTAGAACACTGGCTGAGTGAGTATGCTTTGAAAATAATCTGAGTCAATATCTTGTTAGAACACTTGCTGAGTTAGTATTTTGTTAAAACCCAGGCTCGGTGAGTATTTTGTTAGAACACAGGCTGAGTGCGTATTATTTAAAACTAAACTGAGTCCGTATTATTTAGAACACAGACTGAGTGAGTATTTTTTGAACAAAATCTGAGTCCACATTCTGTTAGAACACAGGCTGATTTAGTATTCTGTTAGAACACAGGCTAAGTGAGTGTTCTGTTAGAACACTGAACTGAGTGAGTATTCTTTAAACATAGACTGCGTCCAAATTCTGTTAGGACACAGACTGAGTTAGTAATTTTTGATCTGAATCCACATTCTGTTAGAACACAGGCTGAGTTAGTATTCTTTGAAAATAGTCTGAATCCATATTCTGGTAGAACACTGGCTGAGTGAGTATTCTTTGAAAATAATCTGAATGCATATTCTGGTATAACACTGGCTGAATGAGTATTCTTTGAAAATAATCTGAGTCAATATCCTGTTAGAACACTTGCTGAATTAGTATTTTGTTAAAACCCAGGCTGAGTGAGTATTCTGTTAGAACACAGGCTGAGTGCGTATTATTTAAAAATAAACTGAGTCCATATTCTGTAAGAACACAGGCTGAGTGAGTATTCTTTGAACAAAACTGAGTCCACATTCCGTTAGGACACTGGCTTATGAGTATTCTGTTAGAAAACAGGCGGAGTGAGTATTCTTTAAACATAGACTGAGTCCATATTATATCAGAACCCAGGCTGAGTGAGTATACTGTTAGAACACAGGCTGAGTGAGTATTCTGTTAGAACAGAGGCTGAGTATTATGTTAGAACACAGGCTCAGTGTGCATTCTTTAAAAATAGACTTAGTCCATATTCTGTTAGAGCACAGGCTGAGTGAGTATTCTGTTAGAACACAGGCTGAGTGAGTGTTCTGTTAGAACACAGGCTGAGTGGTTATTATTTAAAAATAAACTGATTCCATATTCTGTTAGAACTCAGGCTGAGTATTCTTTTAACAAAATCTGAGTCCACATTCCCTTAGAACACAGGTTGAGTGAGTATTCTGTTAGAACACGGGCTGGGTGAGTATTCTCTTAGAACACAGGCTGAATGAGTATTATTTTAAAATAATCTGAATCCATATTCTGGTAGAACTCTCGCTGAGTGAGTATTCTGTTAGAACACAGGCTGAGTGAGTATTCTTTAAACATAGACTGAGTCCATATTCTGTTAGAAAACAGACTGAGTTAGTAATTTTAGATGAGAATCTGAGTCAACATTCTGTTAAAACGCAGCTTGAGTGGGTAATATATAAAAGTAAACTGAGTCCATATTTTGTTCGAACACAGGCTGAGTGAATATTCTTTGAAAATAATCTGAATCCATATTCTCTTAAAACACTGGCTGAGTGAGTATTCTGCTAGAACACAGGCTGAATGGGTATTATTTAAAAATAAAGTGAGTCCATATTATTTAGAACACAGACTGAGTGAGTATTTTTTGAACAAAATCTGAGTCCACATTCTGTTAGAACAGAGGCTGAGTATTCCGTTAGAACACAGTCTGAGTGAGTATTCTTTAAAGACAGACTTAGTCCATATTCTGTTAGAGCACAGTCTGAGTGAGTAATTTTTGAACAAAATCTTAGTCCACATTCTGTTAGAACACAGGCTGAGTGAGTATTCCGTTAGAACACAGTCTGAGTGAGTATTCTTTAAAGACAGACTTAGTCCACATTCTGTTAGAACACAGGCTGAGTGAGTATTCCGTTAGAACACAGTCTGAGTGAGTATTCTTTAAACATAGACTGCGTCCAAATTCTGTTAGGACACAGACTGAGTTAGTAATTTTTGTTCTGAATCCATATTGTGATAGAACACAGGCTGAGTTAGTATTCTTTGAAAATAATCTGAATCCATATTCTGGTAGAACACTGGCTGAGTGAGTATGCTTTGAAAATAATCTGAATGCATATTCTGGTATAACACTGGCTGAGTTAGTATTTTGTTAAAACCCAGGCTCGGTGAGTATTTTGTTAGAACACAGGCTGAGTGCGTATTATTTAAAACTAAACTGAGTCCGTATTATTTAGAACACAGACTGAGTGAGTATTTTTTGAACAAAATCTGAGTCCACATTCTGTTAGAACACAGGCTGATTTAGTATTCTGTTAGAACACAGGCTAAGTGAGTGTTCTGTTAGAACACTGAACTGAGTGAGTATTCTTTAAACATAGACTGCGTCCAAATTCTGTTAGGACACAGACTGAGTTAGTAATTTTTGATCTGAATCCACATTCTGTTAGAACACAGGCTGAGTTAGTATTCTTTGAAAATAGTCTGAATCCATATTCTGGTAGAACACTGGCTGAGTGAGTATTCTTTGAAAATAATCTGAATGCATATTCTGGTATAACACTGGCTGAATGAGTATTCTTTGAAAATAATCTGAGTCAATATCCTGTTAGAACACTTGCTGAATTAGTATTTTGTTAAAACCCAGGCTGAGTGAGTATTCTGTTAGAACACAGGCTGAGTGCGTATTATTTAAAAATAAACTGAGTCCATATTCTGTAAGAACACAGGCTGAGTGAGTATTCTTTGAACAAAACTGAGTCCACATTCCGTTAGGACACTGGCTTATGAGTATTCTGTTAGAAAACAGGCGGAGTGAGTATTCTTTAAACATAGACTGAGTCCATATTATATCAGAACCCAGGCTGAGTGAGTATACTGTTAGAACACAGGCTGAGTGAGTATTCTGTTAGAACAGAGGCTGAGTATTATGTTAGAACACAGGCTCAGTGTGCATTCTTTAAAAATAGACTTAGTCCATATTCTGTTAGAGCACAGGCTGAGTGAGTATTCTGTTAGAACACAGGCTGAGTGAGTGTTCTGTTAGAACACAGGCTGAGTGGTTATTATTTAAAAATAAACTGATTCCATATTCTGTTAGAACTCAGGCTGAGTATTCTTTTAACAAAATCTGAGTCCACATTCCCTTAGAACACAGGTTGAGTGAGTATTCTGTTAGAACACGGGCTGGGTGAGTATTCTCTTAGAACACAGGCTGAATGAGTATTATTTTAAAATAATCTGAATCCATATTCTGGTAGAACTCTCGCTGAGTGAGTATTCTGTTAGAACACAGGCTGAGTGAGTATTCTTTAAACATAGACTGAGTCCATATTCTGTTAGAAAACAGACTGAGTTAGTAATTTTAGATGAGAATCTGAGTCAACATTCTGTTAAAACGCAGCTTGAGTGGGTAATATATAAAAGTAAACTGAGTCCATATTTTGTTCGAACACAGGCTGAGTGAATATTCTTTGAAAATAATCTGAATCCATATTCTCTTAGTCCATAGTATTTAGAACACAGACTGAGTGAGTATTTTTTGAACAAAATCTGAGTCCACATTCTGTTAGAACAGAGGCTGAGTATTCCGTTAGAACACAGTCTGAGTGAGTATTCTTTAAAGACAGACTTAGTCCATATTCTGTTAGAGCACAGTCTGAGTGAGTAATTTTTGAACAAAATCTTAGTCCACATTCTGTTAGAACACAGGCTGAGTGAGTATTCCGTTAGAACACAGTCTGAGTGAGTATTCTTTAAAGACAGACTTAGTCCACATTCTGTTAGAACACAGGCTGAGTGAGTATTCCGTTAGAACACAGTCTGAGTGAGTATTCTTTAAACATAGACTGCGTCCAAATTCTGTTAGGACACAGACTGAGTTAGTAATTTTTGTTCTGAATCCATATTGTGATAGAACACAGGCTGAGTTAGTATTCTTTGAAAATAATCTGAATCCATATTCTGGTAGAACACTGGCTGAGTGAGTATGCTTTTAAAATAATCTGAATGCATATTCTGGTATAACACTGGCTGAATGAGTATTCTTTGAAAATAATCTGAGTCAATATCCTGTTAGAACACTTGCTGAATTAGTATTTTGTTAAAACCCAGGCTGAGTGAGTATTCTGTTAGAACACAGGCTGAGTGTGTATTATTTTAAAATAAACTGAGTCCATATTCTGTAAGAACACAGGCTGAGTGAGTATTCTTTTAACAAAACTGAGTCCACATTCCGTTAGGACACTGGCTTATGAGTATTCTGTTAGAAAACAAGCGGAGTGTGTATTCTTTAAACATAGACTGAGTCCATATTATATCAGAACCCAGGCTGAGTGAGTATACTGTTAGAACACAGGCTGAGTGAGTATTCTGTTAGAACAGAGGCTGAGTATTATGTTAGAACACAGGCTCAGTGTGCATTCTTTAAAAATAGACTTAGTCCATATTCTGTTAGAGCACAGGCTGAGTGAGTATTCTGTTAGAACACAGGCTGAGTGAGTGTTCTGTTAGAACACAGGCTGAGTGGTTATTATTTAAAAATAAACTGATTCCATATTCTGTTAGAACTCAGGCTGAGTATTCTTTTAACAAAATCTGAGTCCACATTCCCTTAGAACACAGGTTGAGTGAGTATTCTGTTAGAACACGGGCTGGGTGAGTATTCTCTTAGAACACAGGCTGAATGAGTATTATTTTAAAATAATCTGAATCCATATTCTGGTAGAACTCTCGCTGAGTGAGTATTCTGTTAGAACACAGGCTGAGTGAGTATTCTTTAAACATAGACTGAGTCCATATTCTGTTAGAAAACAGACTGAGTTAGTAATTTTAGATGACAATCTGAGTCAACATTCTGTTAAAACGCAGCTTGAGTGGGTAATATATAAAAGTAAACTGAGTCCATATTTTGTTCGAACACAGGCTGAGTGAATATTCTTTGAAAATAATCTGAATCCATATTCTCTTAAAACACTGGCTGAGTGAGTATTCTGCTAGAACACAGGCTGAATGGGTATTATTTAAAAATAAATTGAGTCCATATTATTTAGAACACAGACTGAGTGAGTATTTTTTGAACAAAATCTGAGTCCACATTCTGTTAGAACAGAGGCTGAGTGAGTATTCCGTTAGAACACAGTCTGAGTGAGTATTCTTTAAAGACAGACTTAGTCCATATTCTGTTAGAGCACAGTCTGAGTGAGTAATTTTTGAACAAAATCTTAGTCCACATTCTGTTAGAACACAGGCTGAGTGAGTATTCCGTTAGAACACAGTCTGAGTGAGTATTCTTTAAAGACAGACTTAGTCCACATTCTGTTAGAACACAGGCTGAGTGAGTATTCCGTTAGAACACAGTCTGAGTGAGTATTCTTTAAACATAGACTGCGTCCAAATTCTGTTAGGACACAGACTGAGTTAGTAATTTTTGTTCTGAATCCATATTGTGATAGAACACAGGCTGAGTTAGTATTCTTTGAAAATAATCTGAATCCATATTCTGGTAGAACACTGGCTGAGTGAGTATGCTTTGAAAATAATCTGAATGCATATTCTGGTATAACACTGGCTGAATGAGTATTCTTTGAAAATAATCTGAGTCAATATCCTGTTAGAACACTTGCTGAATTAGTATTTTGTTAAAACCCAGGCTGAGTGAGTATTCTGTTAGAACACAGGCTGAGTGTGTATTATTTTAAAATAAACTGAGTACATATTCTGTAAGAACACAGGCTGAGTGAGTATTCTTTTAACAAAACTGAGTCCACATTCCGTTAGGACACTGGCTTATGAGTATTCTGTTAGAAAACAAGCGGAGTGTGTATTCTTTAAACATAGACTGAGTCCATATTATATCAGAACCCAGGCTGAGTGAGTATACTGTTAGAACACAGGCTGAGTGAGTATTCTGTTAGAACACAGGCTGAGTGAGTGTTCTGTTAGAACACAGGCTGAGTGGTTATTATTTAAAAATAAACTGATTCCATATTCTGTTAGAACTCAGGCTGAGTATTCTTTTAACAAAATCTGAGTCCACATTCCCTTAGAACACAGGTTGAGTGAGTATTCTGTTAGAACACGGGCTGGGTGAGTATTCTCTTAGAACACAGGCTGAATGAGTATTATTTTAAAATAATCTGAATCCATATTCTGGTAGAACTCTCGCTGAGTGAGTATTCTGTTAGAACACAGGCTGAGTGAGTATTCTTTAAACATAGACTGAGTCCATATTCTGTTAGAAAACAGACTGAGTTAGTAATTTTAGATGACAATCTGAGTCAACATTCTGTTAAAACGCAGCTTGAGTGGGTAATATATAAAAGTAAACTGAGTCCATATTTTGTTCGAACACAGGCTGAGTGAATATTCTTTGAAAATAATCTGAATCCATATTCTCTTAAAACACTGGCTGAGTGAGTATTCTGCTAGAACACAGGCTGAATGGGTATTATTTAAAAATAAAGTGAGTCCATAGTATTTAGAACACAGACTGAGTGAGTATTTTTTGAACAAAATCTGAGTCCACATTCTGTTAGAACAGAGGCTGAGTGAGTATTCCGTTAGAACACAGTCTGAGTGAGTATTCTTTAAAGACAGACTTCGTCCATATTCTGTTAGAGCACAGTCTGAGTGAGTAATTTTTGAACAAAATCTTAGTCCACATTCTGTTAGAACACAGGCTGAGTGAGTATTCCGTTAGAACACAGTCTGAGTGAGTATTCTTTAAAGACAGACTTAGTCCACATTCTGTTAGAACACAGGCTGAGTGAGTATTCCGTTAGAACACAGTCTGAGTGAGTATTCTTTAAACATAGACTGCGTCCAAATTCTGTTAGGACACAGACTGAGTTAGTAATTTTTGTTCTGAATCCATATTGTGATAGAACACAGGCTGAGTTAGTATTCTTTGAAAATAATCTGAATCCATATTCTGGTAGAACACTGGCTGAGTGAGTATGCTTTGAAAATAATCTGAGTCAATATCTTGTTAGAACACTTGCTGAGTTAGTATTTTGTTAAAACCCAGGCTCGGTGAGTATTTTGTTAGAACACAGGCTGAGTGCGTATTATTTAAAACTAAACTGAGTCCGTATTATTTAGAACACAGACTGAGTGAGTATTTTTTGAACAAAATCTGAGTCCACATTCTGTTAGAACACAGGCTGATTTAGTATTCTGTTAGAACACAGGCTAAGTGAGTGTTCTGTTAGAACACTGAACTGAGTGAGTATTCTTTAAACATAGACTGCGTCCAAATTCTGTTAGGACACAGACTGAGTTAGTAATTTTTGATCTGAATCCACATTCTGTTAGAACACAGGCTGAGTTAGTATTCTTTGAAAATAGTCTGAATCCATATTCTGGTAGAACACTGGCTGAGTGAGTATTCTTTGAAAATAATCTGAATGCATATTCTGGTATAACACTGGCTGAATGAGTATTCTTTGAAAATAATCTGAGTCAATATCCTGTTAGAACACTTGCTGAATTAGTATTTTGTTAAAACCCAGGCTGAGTGAGTATTCTGTTAGAACACAGGCTGAGTGCGTATTATTTAAAAATAAACTGAGTCCATATTCTGTAAGAACACAGGCTGAGTGAGTATTCTTTGAACAAAACTGAGTCCACATTCCGTTAGGACACTGGCTTATGAGTATTCTGTTAGAAAACAGGCGGAGTGAGTATTCTTTAAACATAGACTGAGTCCATATTATATCAGAACCCAGGCTGAGTGAGTATACTGTTAGAACACAGGCTGAGTGAGTATTCTGTTAGAACAGAGGCTGAGTATTATGTTAGAACACAGGCTCAGTGTGCATTCTTTAAAAATAGACTTAGTCCATATTCTGTTAGAGCACAGGCTGAGTGAGTATTCTGTTAGAACACAGGCTGAGTGAGTGTTCTGTTAGAACACAGGCTGAGTGGTTATTATTTAAAAATAAACTGATTCCATATTCTGTTAGAACTCAGGCTGAGTATTCTTTTAACAAAATCTGAGTCCACATTCCCTTAGAACACAGGTTGAGTGAGTATTCTGTTAGAACACGGGCTGGGTGAGTATTCTCTTAGAACACAGGCTGAATGAGTATTATTTTAAAATAATCTGAATCCATATTCTGGTAGAACTCTCGCTGAGTGAGTATTCTGTTAGAACACAGGCTGAGTGAGTATTCTTTAAACATAGACTGAGTCCATATTCTGTTAGAAAACAGACTGAGTTAGTAATTTTAGATGAGAATCTGAGTCAACATTCTGTTAAAACGCAGCTTGAGTGGGTAATATATAAAAGTAAACTGAGTCCATATTTTGTTCGAACACAGGCTGAGTGAATATTCTTTGAAAATAATCTGAATCCATATTCTCTTAAAACACTGGCTGAGTGAGTATTCTGCTAGAACACAGGCTGAATGGGTATTATTTAAAAATAAAGTGAGTCCATATTATTTAGAACACAGACTGAGTGAGTATTTTTTGAACAAAATCTGAGTCCACATTCTGTTAGAACAGAGGCTGAGTATTCCGTTAGAACACAGTCTGAGTGAGTATTCTTTAAAGACAGACTTAGTCCATATTCTGTTAGAGCACAGTCTGAGTGAGTAATTTTTGAACAAAATCTTAGTCCACATTCTGTTAGAACACAGGCTGAGTGAGTATTCCGTTAGAACACAGTCTGAGTGAGTATTCTTTAAAGACAGACTTAGTCCACATTCTGTTAGAACACAGGCTGAGTGAGTATTCCGTTAGAACACAGTCTGAGTGAGTATTCTTTAAACATAGACTGCGTCCAAATTCTGTTAGGACACAGACTGAGTTAGTAATTTTTGTTCTGAATCCATATTGTGATAGAACACAGGCTGAGTTAGTATTCTTTGAAAATAATCTGAATCCATATTCTGGTAGAACACTGGCTGAGTGAGTATGCTTTGAAAATAATCTGAATGCATATTCTGGTATAACACTGGCTGAGTTAGTATTTTGTTAAAACCCAGGCTCGGTGAGTATTTTGTTAGAACACAGGCTGAGTGCGTATTATTTAAAACTAAACTGAGTCCGTATTATTTAGAACACAGACTGAGTGAGTATTTTTTGAACAAAATCTGAGTCCACATTCTGTTAGAACACAGGCTGATTTAGTATTCTGTTAGAACACAGGCTAAGTGAGTGTTCTGTTAGAACACTGAACTGAGTGAGTATTCTTTAAACATAGACTGCGTCCAAATTCTGTTAGGACACAGACTGAGTTAGTAATTTTTGATCTGAATCCACATTCTGTTAGAACACAGGCTGAGTTAGTATTCTTTGAAAATAGTCTGAATCCATATTCTGGTAGAACACTGGCTGAGTGAGTATTCTTTGAAAATAATCTGAATGCATATTCTGGTATAACACTGGCTGAATGAGTATTCTTTGAAAATAATCTGAGTCAATATCCTGTTAGAACACTTGCTGAATTAGTATTTTGTTAAAACCCAGGCTGAGTGAGTATTCTGTTAGAACACAGGCTGAGTGCGTATTATTTAAAAATAAACTGAGTCCATATTCTGTAAGAACACAGGCTGAGTGAGTATTCTTTGAACAAAACTGAGTCCACATTCCGTTAGGACACTGGCTTATGAGTATTCTGTTAGAAAACAGGCGGAGTGAGTATTCTTTAAACATAGACTGAGTCCATATTATATCAGAACCCAGGCTGAGTGAGTATACTGTTAGAACACAGGCTGAGTGAGTATTCTGTTAGAACAGAGGCTGAATATTATGTTAGAACACAGGCTCAGTGTGCATTCTTTAAAAATAGACTTAGTCCATATTCTGTTAGAGCACAGGCTGAGTGAGTATTCTGTTAGAACACAGGCTGAGTGAGTGTTCTGTTAGAACACAGGCTGAGTGGTTATTATTTAAAAATAAACTGATTCCATATTCTGTTAGAACTCAGGCTGAGTATTCTTTTAACAAAATCTGAGTCCACATTCCCTTAGAACACAGGTTGAGTGAGTATTCTGTTAGAACACGGGCTGGGTGAGTATTCTCTTAGAACACAGGCTGAATGAGTATTATTTTAAAATAATCTGAATCCATATTCTGGTAGAACTCTCGCTGAGTGAGTATTCTGTTAGAACACAGGCTGAGTGAGTATTCTTTAAACATAGACTGAGTCCATATTCTGTTAGAAAACAGACTGAGTTAGTAATTTTAGATGAGAATCTGAGTCAACATTCTGTTAAAACGCAGCTTGAGTGGGTAATATATAAAAGTAAACTGAGTCCATATTTTGTTCGAACACAGGCTGAGTGAATATTCTTTGAAAATAATCTGAATCCATATTCTCTTAAAACACTGGCTGAGTGAGTATTCTGCTAGAACACAGGCTGAATGGGTATTATTTAAAAATAAAGTGAGTCCATATTATTTAGAACACAGACTGAGTGAGTATTTTTTGAACAAAATCTGAGTCCACATTCTGTTAGAACAGAGGCTGAGTATTCCGTTAGAACACAGTCTGAGTGAGTATTCTTTAAAGACAGACTTAGTCCATATTCTGTTAGAGCACAGTCTGAGTGAGTAATTTTTGAACAAAATCTTAGTCCACATTCTGTTAGAACACAGGCTGAGTGAGTATTCCGTTAGAACACAGTCTGAGTGAGTATTCTTTAAAGACAGACTTAGTCCACATTCTGTTAGAACACAGGCTGAGTGAGTATTCCGTTAGAACACAGTCTGAGTGAGTATTCTTTAAACATAGACTGCGTCCAAATTCTGTTAGGACACAGACTGAGTTAGTAATTTTTGTTCTGAATCCATATTGTGATAGAACACAGGCTGAGTTAGTATTCTTTGAAAATAATCTGAATCCATATTCTGGTAGAACACTGGCTGAGTGAGTATGCTTTGAAAATAATCTGAATGCATATTCTGGTATAACACTGGCTGAGTTAGTATTTTGTTAAAACCCAGGCTCGGTGAGTATTTTGTTAGAACACAGGCTGAGTGCGTATTATTTAAAACTAAACTGAGTCCGTATTATTTAGAACACAGACTGAGTGAGTATTTTTTGAACAAAATCTGAGTCCACATTCTGTTAGAACACAGGCTGATTTAGTATTCTGTTAGAACACAGGCTAAGTGAGTGTTCTGTTAGAACACTGAACTGAGTGAGTATTCTTTAAACATAGACTGCGTCCAAATTCTGTTAGGACACAGACTGAGTTAGTAATTTTTGATCTGAATCCACATTCTGTTAGAACACAGGCTGAGTTAGTATTCTTTGAAAATAGTCTGAATCCATATTCTGGTAGAACACTGGCTGAGTGAGTATTCTTTGAAAATAATCTGAATGCATATTCTGGTATAACACTGGCTGAATGAGTATTCTTTGAAAATAATCTGAGTCAATATCCTGTTAGAACACTTGCTGAATTAGTATTTTGTTAAAACCCAGGCTGAGTGAGTATTCTGTTAGAACACAGGCTGAGTGCGTATTATTTAAAAATAAACTGAGTCCATATTCTGTAAGAACACAGGCTGAGTGAGTATTCTTTGAACAAAACTGAGTCCACATTCCGTTAGGACACTGGCTTATGAGTATTCTGTTAGAAAACAGGCGGAGTGAGTATTCTTTAAACATAGACTGAGTCCATATTATATCAGAACCCAGGCTGAGTGAGTATACTGTTAGAACACAGGCTGAGTGAGTATTCTGTTAGAACAGAGGCTGAGTATTATGTTAGAACACAGGCTCAGTGTGCATTCTTTAAAAATAGACTTAGTCCATATTCTGTTAGAGCACAGGCTGAGTGAGTATTCTGTTAGAACACAGGCTGAGTGAGTGTTCTGTTAGAACACAGGCTGAGTGGTTATTATTTAAAAATAAACTGATTCCATATTCTGTTAGAACTCAGGCTGAGTATTCTTTTAACAAAATCTGAGTCCACATTCCCTTAGAACACAGGTTGAGTGAGTATTCTGTTAGAACACGGGCTGGGTGAGTATTCTCTTAGAACACAGGCTGAATGAGTATTATTTTAAAATAATCTGAATCCATATTCTGGTAGAACTCTCGCTGAGTGAGTATTCTGTTAGAACACAGGCTGAGTGAGTATTCTTTAAACATAGACTGAGTCCATATTCTGTTAGAAAACAGACTGAGTTAGTAATTTTAGATGAGAATCTGAGTCAACATTCTGTTAAAACGCAGCTTGAGTGGGTAATATATAAAAGTAAACTGAGTCCATATTTTGTTCGAACACAGGCTGAGTGAATATTCTTTGAAAATAATCTGAATCCATATTCTCTTAGTCCATAGTATTTAGAACACAGACTGAGTGAGTATTTTTTGAACAAAATCTGAGTCCACATTCTGTTAGAACAGAGGCTGAGTATTCCGTTAGAACACAGTCTGAGTGAGTATTCTTTAAAGACAGACTTAGTCCATATTCTGTTAGAGCACAGTCTGAGTGAGTAATTTTTGAACAAAATCTTAGTCCACATTCTGTTAGAACACAGGCTGAGTGAGTATTCCGTTAGAACACAGTCTGAGTGAGTATTCTTTAAAGACAGACTTAGTCCACATTCTGTTAGAACACAGGCTGAGTGAGTATTCCGTTAGAACACAGTCTGAGTGAGTATTCTTTAAACATAGACTGCGTCCAAATTCTGTTAGGACACAGACTGAGTTAGTAATTTTTGTTCTGAATCCATATTGTGATAGAACACAGGCTGAGTTAGTATTCTTTGAAAATAATCTGAATCCATATTCTGGTAGAACACTGGCTGAGTGAGTATGCTTTTAAAATAATCTGAATGCATATTCTGGTATAACACTGGCTGAATGAGTATTCTTTGAAAATAATCTGAGTCAATATCCTGTTAGAACACTTGCTGAATTAGTATTTTGTTAAAACCCAGGCTGAGTGAGTATTCTGTTAGAACACAGGCTGAGTGTGTATTATTTTAAAATAAACTGAGTCCATATTCTGTAAGAACACAGGCTGAGTGAGTATTCTTTTAACAAAACTGAGTCCACATTCCGTTAGGACACTGGCTTATGAGTATTCTGTTAGAAAACAAGCGGAGTGTGTATTCTTTAAACATAGACTGAGTCCATATTATATCAGAACCCAGGCTGAGTGAGTATACTGTTAGAACACAGGCTGAGTGAGTATTCTGTTAGAACAGAGGCTGAGTATTATGTTAGAACACAGGCTCAGTGTGCATTCTTTAAAAATAGACTTAGTCCATATTCTGTTAGAGCACAGGCTGAGTGAGTATTCTGTTAGAACACAGGCTGAGTGAGTGTTCTGTTAGAACACAGGCTGAGTGGTTATTATTTAAAAATAAACTGATTCCATATTCTGTTAGAACTCAGGCTGAGTATTCTTTTAACAAAATCTGAGTCCACATTCCCTTAGAACACAGGTTGAGTGAGTATTCTGTTAGAACACGGGCTGGGTGAGTATTCTCTTAGAACACAGGCTGAATGAGTATTATTTTAAAATAATCTGAATCCATATTCTGGTAGAACTCTCGCTGAGTGAGTATTCTGTTAGAACACAGGCTGAGTGAGTATTCTTTAAACATAGACTGAGTCCATATTCTGTTAGAAAACAGACTGAGTTAGTAATTTTAGATGACAATCTGAGTCAACATTCTGTTAAAACGCAGCTTGAGTGGGTAATATATAAAAGTAAACTGAGTCCATATTTTGTTCGAACACAGGCTGAGTGAATATTCTTTGAAAATAATCTGAATCCATATTCTCTTAAAACACTGGCTGAGTGAGTATTCTGCTAGAACACAGGCTGAATGGGTATTATTTAAAAATAAATTGAGTCCATATTATTTAGAACACAGACTGAGTGAGTATTTTTTGAACAAAATCTGAGTCCACATTCTGTTAGAACAGAGGCTGAGTGAGTATTCCGTTAGAACACAGTCTGAGTGAGTATTCTTTAAAGACAGACTTAGTCCATATTCTGTTAGAGCACAGTCTGAGTGAGTAATTTTTGAACAAAATCTTAGTCCACATTCTGTTAGAACACAGGCTGAGTGAGTATTCCGTTAGAACACAGTCTGAGTGAGTATTCTTTAAAGACAGACTTAGTCCACATTCTGTTAGAACACAGGCTGAGTGAGTATTCCGTTAGAACACAGTCTGAGTGAGTATTCTTTAAACATAGACTGCGTCCAAATTCTGTTAGGACACAGACTGAGTTAGTAATTTTTGTTCTGAATCCATATTGTGATAGAACACAGGCTGAGTTAGTATTCTTTGAAAATAATCTGAATCCATATTCTGGTAGAACACTGGCTGAGTGAGTATGCTTTGAAAATAATCTGAGTCAATATCTTGTTAGAACACTTGCTGAGTTAGTATTTTGTTAAAACCCAGGCTCGGTGAGTATTTTGTTAGAACACAGGCTGAGTGCGTATTATTTAAAACTAAACTGAGTCCGTATTATTTAGAACACAGACTGAGTGAGTATTTTTTGAACAAAATCTGAGTCCACATTCTGTTAGAACACAGGCTGATTTAGTATTCTGTTAGAACACAGGCTAAGTGAGTGTTCTGTTAGAACACTGAACTGAGTGAGTATTCTTTAAACATAGACTGCGTCCAAATTCTGTTAGGACACAGACTGAGTTAGTAATTTTTGATCTGAATCCACATTCTGTTAGAACACAGGCTGAGTTAGTATTCTTTGAAAATAGTCTGAATCCATATTCTGGTAGAACACTGGCTGAGTGAGTATTCTTTGAAAATAATCTGAATGCATATTCTGGTATAACACTGGCTGAATGAGTATTCTTTGAAAATAATCTGAGTCAATATCCTGTTAGAACACTTGCTGAATTAGTATTTTGTTAAAACCCAGGCTGAGTGAGTATTCTGTTAGAACACAGGCTGAGTGCGTATTATTTAAAAATAAACTGAGTCCATATTCTGTAAGAACACAGGCTGAGTGAGTATTCTTTTAACAAAACTGAGTCCACATTCCGTTAGGACACTGGCTTATGAGTATTCTGTTAGAAAACAGGCGGAGTGAGTATTCTTTAAACATAGACTGAGTCCATATTATATCAGAACCCAGGCTGAGTGAGTATACTGTTAGAACACAGGCTGAGTGAGTATTCTGTTAGAACAGAGGCTGAGTATTATGTTAGAACACAGGCTCAGTGTGCATTCTTTAAAAATAGACTTAGTCCATATTCTGTTAGAGCACAGGCTGAGTGAGTATTCTGTTAGAACACAGGCTGAGTGAGTGTTCTGTTAGAACACAGGCTGAGTGGTTATTATTTAAAAATAAACTGATTCCATATTCTGTTAGAACTCAGGCTGAGTATTCTTTTAACAAAATCTGAGTCCACATTCCCTTAGAACACAGGTTGAGTGAGTATTCTGTTAGAACACGGGCTGGGTGAGTATTCTCTTAGAACACAGGCTGAATGAGTATTATTTTAAAATAATCTGAATCCATATTCTGGTAGAACTCTCGCTGAGTGAGTATTCTGTTAGAACACAGGCTGAGTGAGTATTCTTTAAACATAGACTGAGTCCATATTCTGTTAGAAAACAGACTGAGTTAGTAATTTTAGATGACAATCTGAGTCAACATTCTGTTAAAACGCAGCTTGAGTGGGTAATATATAAAAGTAAACTGAGTCCATATTTTGTTCGAACACAGGCTGAGTGAATATTCTTTGAAAATAATCTGAATCCATATTCTCTTAGTCCATAGTATTTAGAACACAGACTGAGTGAGTATTTTTTGAACAAAATCTGAGTCCACATTCTGTTAGAACAGAGGCTGAGTATTCCGTTAGAACACAGTCTGAGTGAGTATTCTTTAAAGACAGACTTAGTCCATATTCTGTTAGAGCACAGTCTGAGTGAGTAATTTTTGAACAAAATCTTAGTCCACATTCTGTTAGAACACAGGCTGAGTGAGTATTCCGTTAGAACACAGTCTGAGTGAGTATTCTTTAAAGACAGACTTAGTCCACATTCTGTTAGAACACAGGCTGAGTGAGTATTCCGTTAGAACACAGTCTGAGTGAGTATTCTTTAAACATAGACTGCGTCCAAATTCTGTTAGGACACAGACTGAGTTAGTAATTTTTGTTCTGAATCCATATTGTGATAGAACACAGGCTGAGTTAGTATTCTTTGAAAATAATCTGAATCCATATTCTGGTAGAACACTGGCTGAGTGAGTATGCTTTGAAAATAATCTGAATGCATATTCTGGTATAACACTGGCTGAATGAGTATTCTTTGAAAATAATCTGAGTCAATATCCTGTTAGAACACTTGCTGAATTAGTATTTTGTTAAAACCCAGGCTGAGTGAGTATTCTGTTAGAACACAGGCTGAGTGTGTATTATTTTAAAATAAACTGAGTACATATTCTGTAAGAACACAGGCTGAGTGAGTATTCTTTTAACAAAACTGAGTCCACATTCCGTTAGGACACTGGCTTATGAGTATTCTGTTAGAAAACAAGCGGAGTGTGTATTCTTTAAACATAGACTGAGTCCATATTATATCAGAACCCAGGCTGAGTGAGTATACTGTTAGAACACAGGCTGAGTGAGTATTCTGTTAGAACAGAGGCTGAGTATTATGTTAGAACACAGGCTCAGTGTGCATTCTTTAAAAATAGACTTAGTCCATATTCTGTTAGAGCACAGGCTGAGTGAGTATTCTGTTAGAACACAGGCTGAGTGAGTGTTCTGTTAGAACACAGGCTGAGTGGTTATTATTTAAAAATAAACTGATTCCATATTCTGTTAGAACTCAGGCTGAGTATTCTTTTAACAAAATCTGAGTCCACATTCCCTTAGAACACAGGTTGAGTGAGTATTCTGTTAGAACACGGGCTGGGTGAGTATTCTCTTAGAACACAGGCTGAATGAGTATTATTTTAAAATAATCTGAATCCATATTCTGGTAGAACTCTCGCTGAGTGAGTATTCTGTTAGAACACAGGCTGAGTGAGTATTCTTTAAACATAGACTGAGTCCATATTCTGTTAGAAAACAGACTGAGTTAGTAATTTTAGATGACAATCTGAGTCAACATTCTGTTAAAACGCAGCTTGAGTGGGTAATATATAAAAGTAAACTGAGTCCATATTTTGTTCGAACACAGGCTGAGTGAATATTCTTTGAAAATAATCTGAATCCATATTCTCTTAAAACACTGGCTGAGTGAGTATTCTGCTAGAACACAGGCTGAGTGGGTATTATTTAAAAATAAAGTGAGTCCATAGTATTTAGAACACAGACTGAGTGAGTATTTTTTGAACAAAATCTGAGTCCACATTCTGTTAGAACAGAGGCTGAGTGAGTATTCCGTTAGAACACAGTCTGAGTGAGTATTCTTTAAAGACAGACTTCGTCCATATTCTGTTAGAGCACAGTCTGAGTGAGTAATTTTTGAACAAAATCTTAGTCCACATTCTGTTAGAACACAGGCTGAGTGAGTATTCCGTTAGAACACAGTCTGAGTGAGTATTCTTTAAAGACAGACTTAGTCCACATTCTGTTAGAACACAGGCTGAGTGAGTATTCCGTTAGAACACAGTCTGAGTGAGTATTCTTTAAACATAGACTGCGTCCAAATTCTCTTAGGACACAGACTGAGTTAGTAATTTTTGATCTGAATCCATAATCTGTTAGAACACAGGCTGAGTTAGTATTCTTTGATAATAATCTGACTCCATATTCTGGTATAACACTGGCTGAGTGAGTATGCTTTGAAAATAATCTGAGTCAATATCTTGTTAGAACACTTTCTGAGTTAGTATTTTGTTAAAACCCAGGCTCGGTGAGTATTTTGTTAGAACACAGGCTGAGTGCGTATTATTTAAAAATAAACTGAGTCCGTATTATTTAGAACACAGACTGAGTGAGTATTTTTTGAACTAAATCTGAGTCCACATTCTGTTAGAACACAGGCTGATTTAGTATTCTGTTAGAACACAGGCTAAGTGCGTGTTCTGTTAGAACACTGAACTGAGTGAGTATTCTTTAAACATAGACTGCGTCCAAATTCCGTTAGGACACAGACTGAGTTAGTAATTTTTGATCTGAATCCACATTCTGTTAGAACACAGGCTGAGTTAGTATTCTTTGAAAATAGTCTGAATCCATATTCTGGTAGAACACTGGCTGAGTGAGTATTCTTTGAAAATAATCTGAATGCATATTCTGGTATAACACTGGCTGAATGAGTATTCTTTGAAAATAATCTGAGTCAATATCCTGTTAGAACACTTGCTGAATTAGTATTTTGTTAAAACCCAGGCTGAGTGAGTATTCTGTTAGAACACAGGCTGAGTGCATATTATTTAAAAATAAACTGAGTCCATATTCTGTAAGAACACAGGCTGAGTGAGTATTCTTTTAACAAAACTGAGTCCACATTCCGTTAGGACACTGGCTTATGAGTATTCTGTTAGAAAACAGGCTGAGTGAGTATTCTTTAAACATAGACTGAGTCCATATTATATCAGAACCCAGGCTGAGTGAGTATACTGTTAGAACACAGGCTGAGTGAGTATTCTGGTAGAACAGAGGCTGAGTATTATGTTAGAACACAGGCTCAGTGTGCATTCTTTAAAAATAGACTTAGTCCATATTCTGTTAGAGCACAGGCTGAGTGAGTATTCTGTTAGAACACAGGCTGAGTGAGTGTTCTGTTAGAACACAGGCTGAGAGGTTATTATTTAAAAATAAACTGATTCCATATTCTGTTAGAACTCAGGCTGAGTATTCTTTTAACAAAATCTGAGTCCACATTCCCTTAGAACACAGGTTGAGTGAGTATTCTGTTAGAACACGGGCTGGGTGAGTATTCTCTTAGAACACAGGCTGAATGAGTATTATTTTAAAATAATCTGAATCCATATTCTGGTAGAACTCTCGCTGAGTGAGTATTCTGTTAGAACACAGGCTGAGTGAGTATTCTTTAAACATAGACTGAGTCCATATTCTGTTAGAAAACAGACTGAGTTAGTAATTTTAGATGAGAATCTGAGTCAACATTCTGTTAAAACGCAGCTTGAGTGGGTAATATATAAAAGTAAACTGAGTCCATATTTTGTTCGAACACAGGCTGAGTGAATATTCTTTGAAAATAATCTGAATCCATATTCTCTTAAAACACTGGCTGAGTGAGTATTCTGCTAGAACACAGGCTGAGTGGGTATTATTTAAAAATAAAGTGAGTCCATAGTATTTAGAACACAGACTGAGTGAGTATTTTTTGAACAAAATCTGAGTCCACATTCTGTTAGAACAGAGGCTGAGTGAGTATTCCGTTAGAACACAGTCTGAGTGAGTATTCTTTAAAGACAGACTTCGTCCATATTCTGTTAGAGCACAGTCTGAGTGAGTAATTTTTGAACAAAATCTTAGTCCACATTCTGTTAGAACACAGGCTGAGTGAGTATTCCGTTAGAACACAGTCTGAGTGAGTATTCTTTAAAGACAGACTTAGTCCACATTCTGTTAGAACACAGGCTGAGTGAGTATTCCGTTAGAACACAGTCTGAGTGAGTATTCTTTAAACATAGACTGCGTCCAAATTCTGTTAGGACACAGACTGAGTTAGTAATTTTTGTTCTGAATCCATATTGTGATAGAACACAGGCTGAGTTAGTATTCTTTGAAAATAATCTGAATCCATATTCTGGTAGAACACTGGCTGAGTGAGTATGCTTTGAAAATAATCTGAGTCAATATCTTGTTAGAACACTTGCTGAGTTAGTATTTTGTTAAAACCCAGGCTCGGTGAGTATTTTGTTAGAACACAGGCTGAGTGCGTATTATTTAAAACTAAACTGAGTCCGTATTATTTAGAACACAGACTGAGTGAGTATTTTTTGAACAAAATCTGAGTCCACATTCTGTTAGAACACAGGCTGATTTAGTATTCTGTTAGAACACAGGCTAAGTGAGTGTTCTGTTAGAACACTGAACTGAGTGAGTATTCTTTAAACATAGACTGCGTCCAAATTCTGTTAGGACACAGACTGAGTTAGTAATTTTTGATCTGAATCCACATTCTGTTAGAACACAGGCTGAGTTAGTATTCTTTGAAAATAGTCTGAATCCATATTCTGGTAGAACACTGGCTGAGTGAGTATTCTTTGAAAATAATCTGAATGCATATTCTGGTATAACACTGGCTGAATGAGTATTCTTTGAAAATAATCTGAGTCAATATCCTGTTAGAACACTTGCTGAATTAGTATTTTGTTAAAACCCAGGCTGAGTGAGTATTCTGTTAGAACACAGGCTGAGTGCGTATTATTTAAAAATAAACTGAGTCCATATTCTGTAAGAACACAGGCTGAGTGAGTATTCTTTTAACAAAACTGAGTCCACATTCCGTTAGGACACTGGCTTATGAGTATTCTGTTAGAAAACAGGCGGAGTGTGTATTCTTTAAACATAGACTGAGTCCATATTATATCAGAACCCAGGCTGAGTGAGTATACTGTTAGAACACAGGCTGAGTGAGTATTCTGTTAGAACAGAGGCTGAGTATTATGTTAGAACACAGGCTCAGTGTGCATTCTTTAAAAATAGACTTAGTCCATATTCTGTTAGAGCACAGGCTGAGTGAGTATTCTGTTAGAACACAGGCTGAGTGAGTGTTCTGTTAGAACACAGGCTGAGTGGTTATTATTTAAAAATAAACTGATTCCATATTCTGTTAGAACTCAGGCTGAGTATTCTTTTAACAAAATCTGAGTCCACATTCCCTTAGAACACAGGTTGAGTGAGTATTCTGTTAGAACACGGGCTGGGTGAGTATTCTCTTAGAACACAGGCTGAATGAGTATTATTTTAAAATAATCTGAATCCATATTCTGGTAGAACTCTCGCTGAGTGAGTATTCTGTTAGAACACAGGCTGAGTGAGTATACTTTAAACATAGACTGAGTCCATATTCTGTTAGAAAACAGACTGAGTTAGTAATTTTAGATGACAATCTGAGTCAACATTCTGTTAAAACGCAGCTTGAGTGGGTAATATATAAAAGTAAACTGAGTCCATATTTTGTTCGAACACAGGCTGAGTGAATATTCTTTGAAAATAATCTGAATCCATATTCTCTTAAAACACTGGCTGAGTGAGTATTCTGCTAGAACACAGGCTGAATGGGTATTATTTAAAAATAAATTGAGTCCATATTATTTAGAACACAGACTGAGTGAGTATTTTTTGAACAAAATCTGAGTCCACATTCTGTTAGAACAGAGGCTGAGTGAGTATTCCGTTAGAACACAGTCTGAGTGAGTATTCTTTAAAGACAGACTTAGTCCATATTCTGTTAGAGCACAGTCTGAGTGAGTAATTTTTGAACAAAATCTTAGTCCACATTCTGTTAGAACACAGGCTGAGTGAGTATTCCGTTAGAACACAGTCTGAGTGAGTATTCTTTAAAGACAGACTTAGTCCACATTCTGTTAGAACACAGGCTGAGTGAGTATTCCGTTAGAACACAGTCTGAGTGAGTATTCTTTAAACATAGACTGCGTCCAAATTCTGTTAGGACACAGACTGAGTTAGTAATTTTTGTTCTGAATCCATATTGTGATAGAACACAGGCTGAGTTAGTATTCTTTGAAAATAATCTGAATCCATATTCTGGTAGAACACTGGCTGAGTGAGTATGCTTTGAAAATAATCTGAGTCAATATCTTGTTAGAACACTTGCTGAGTTAGTATTTTGTTAAAACCCAGGCTCGGTGAGTATTTTGTTAGAACACAGGCTGAGTGCGTATTATTTAAAACTAAACTGAGTCCGTATTATTTAGAACACAGACTGAGTGAGTATTTTTTGAACAAAATCTGAGTCCACATTCTGTTAGAACACAGGCTGATTTAGTATTCTGTTAGAACACAGGCTAAGTGAGTGTTCTGTTAGAACACTGAACTGAGTGAGTATTCTTTAAACATAGACTGCGTCCAAATTCTGTTAGGACACAGACTGAGTTAGTAATTTTTGATCTGAATCCACATTCTGTTAGAACACAGGCTGAGTTAGTATTCTTTGAAAATAGTCTGAATCCATATTCTGGTAGAACACTGGCTGAGTGAGTATTCTTTGAAAATAATCTGAATGCATATTCTGGTATAACACTGGCTGAATGAGTATTCTTTGAAAATAATATGAGTCAATATCCTGTTAGAACACTTGCTGAATTAGTATTTTGTTAAAACCCAGGCTGAGTGAGTATTCTGTTAGAACACAGGCTGAGTGCGTATTATTTAAAAATAAACTGAGTCCATATTCTGTAAGAACACAGGCTGAGTGAGTATTCTTTTAACAAAACTGAGTCCACATTCCGTTAGGACACTGGCTTATGAGTATTCTGTTAGAAAACAGGCGGAGTGAGTATTCTTTAAACATAGACTGAGTCCATATTATATCAGAACCCAGGCTGAGTGAGTATACTGTTAGAACACAGGCTGAGTGAGTATTCTGTTAGAACAGAGGCTGAGTATTATGTTAGAACACAGGCTCAGTGTGCATTCTTTAAAAATAGACTTAGTCCATATTCTGTTAGAGCACAGGCTGAGTGAGTATTCTGTTAGAACACAGGCTGAGTGAGTGTTCTGTTAGAACACAGGCTGAGTGGTTATTATTTAAAAATAAACTGATTCCATATTCTGTTAGAACTCAGGCTGAGTATTCTTTTAACAAAATCTGAGTCCACATTCCCTTAGAACACAGGTTGAGTGAGTATTCTGTTAGAACACGGGCTGGGTGAGTATTCTCTTAGAACACAGGCTGAATGAGTATTATTTTAAAATAATCTGAATCCATATTCTGGTAGAACTCTCGCTGAGTGAGTATTCTGTTAGAACACAGGCTGAGTGAGTATTCTTTAAACATAGACTGAGTCTATATTCTGTTAGAAAACAGACTGAGTTAGTAATTTTAGATGACAATCTGAGTCAACATTCTGTTAAAACGCAGCTTGAGTGGGTAATATATAAAAGTAAACTGAGTCCATATTTTGTTCGAACACAGGCTGAGTGAATATTCTTTGAAAATAATCTGAATCCATATTCTCTTAAAACACTGGCTGAGTGAGTATTCTGCTAGAACACAGGCTGAATGGGTATTATTTAAAAATAAATTGAGTCCATATTATTTAGAACACAGACTGAGTGAGTATTTTTTGAACAAAATCTGAGTCCACATTCTGTTAGAACAGAGGCTGAGTGAGTATTCCGTTAGAACACAGTCTGAGTGAGTATTCTTTAAAGACAGACTTAGTCCATATTCTGTTAGAGCACAGTCTGAGTGAGTAATTTTTGAACAAAATCTTAGTCCACATTCTGTTAGAACACAGGCTGAGTGAGTATTCCGTTAGAACACAGTCTGAGTGAGTATTCTTTAAAGACAGACTTAGTCCACATTCTGTTAGAACACAGGCTGAGTGAGTATTCCGTTAGAACACAGTCTGAGTGAGTATTCTTTAAACATAGACTGCGTCCAAATTCTGTTAGGACACAGACTGAGTTAGTAATTTTTGTTCTGAATCCATATTGTGATAGAACACAGGCTGAGTTAGTATTCTTTGAAAATAATCTGAATCCATATTCTGGTAGAACACTGGCTGAGTGAGTATGCTTTGAAAATAATCTGAGTCAATATCTTGTTAGAACACTTGCTGAGTTAGTATTTTGTTAAAACCCAGGCTCGGTGAGTATTTTGTTAGAACACAGGCTGAGTGCGTATTATTTAAAACTAAACTGAGTCCGTATTATTTAGAACACAGACTGAGTGAGTATTTTTTGAACAAAATCTGAGTCCACATTCTGTTAGAACACAGGCTGATTTAGTATTCTGTTAGAACACAGGCTAAGTGAGTGTTCTGTTAGAACACTGAACTGAGTGAGTATTCTTTAAACATAGACTGCGTCCAAATTCTGTTAGGACACAGACTGAGTTAGTAATTTTTGATCTGAATCCACATTCTGTTAGAACACAGGCTGAGTTAGTATTCTTTGAAAATAGTCTGAATCCATATTCTGGTAGAACACTGGCTGAGTGAGTATTCTTTGAAAATAATCTGAATGCATATTCTGGTATAACACTGGCTGAATGAGTATTCTTTGAAAATAATATGAGTCAATATCCTGTTAGAACACTTGCTGAATTAGTATTTTGTTAAAACCCAGGCTGAGTGAGTATTCTGTTAGAACACAGGCTGAGTGCGTATTATTTAAAAATAAACTGAGTCCATATTCTGTAAGAACACAGGCTGAGTGAGTATTCTTTTAACAAAACTGAGTCCACATTCCGTTAGGACACTGGCTTATGAGTATTCTGTTAGAAAACAGGCTGAGTGAGTATTCTTTAAACATAGACTGAGTCCATATTATATCAGAACCCAGGCTGAGTGAGTATACTGTTAGAACACAGGCTGAGTGAGTATTCTGGTAGAACAGAGGCTGAGTATTATGTTAGAACACAGGCTCAGTGTGCATTCTTTAAAAATAGACTTAGTCCATATTCTGTTAGAGCACAGGCTGAGTGAGTATTCTGTTAGAACACAGGCTGAGTGAGTGTTCTGTTAGAACACAGGCTGAGTGGTTATTATTTAAAAATAAACTGATTCCATATTCTGTTAGAACTCAGGCTGAGTATTCTTTTAACAAAATCTGAGTCCACATTCCCTTAGAACACAGGTTGAGTGAGTATTCTGTTAGAACACGGGCTGGGTGAGTATTCTCTTAGAACACAGGCTGAATGAGTATTATTTTAAAATAATCTGAATCCATATTCTGGTAGAACTCCCGCTGAGTGAGTATTCTGTTAGAACACAGGCTGAGTGAGTATTCTTTAAACATAGACTGAGTCCATATTCTGTTAGAAAACAGACTGAGTTAGTAATTTTAGATGAGAATCTGAGTCAACATTCTGTTAAAACGCAGCTTGAGTGGGTAATATATAAAAGTAAACTGAGTCCATATTTTGTTCGAACACAGGCTGAGTGAATATTCTTTGAAAATAATCTGAATCCATATTCTCTTAAAACACTGGCTGAGTGAGTATTCTGCTAGAACACAGGCTGAATGGGTATTATTTAAAAATAAAGTGAGTCCATAGTATTTAGAACACAGACTGAGTGAGTATTTTTTGAACAAAATCTGAGTCCACATTCTGTTAGAACAGAGGCTGAGTATTCCGTTAGAACACAGTCTGAGTGAGTATTCTTTAAAGACAGACTTAGTCCATATTCTGTTAGAGCACAGTCTGAGTGAGTAATTTTTGAACAAAATCTTAGTCCACATTCTGTTAGAACACAGGCTGAGTGAGTATTCCGTTAGAACACAGTCTGAGTGAGTATTCTTTAAAGACAGACTTAGTCCACATTCTGTTAGAACACAGGCTGAGTGAGTATTCCGTTAGAACACAGTCTGAGTGAGTATTCTTTAAACATAGACTGCGTCCAAATTCTGTTAGGACACAGACTGAGTTAGTAATTTTTGTTCTGAATCCATATTGTGATAGAACACAGGCTGAGTTAGTATTCTTTGAAAATAATCTAAATCCATATTCTGGTAGAACACTGGCTGAGTGAGTATGCTTTGAAAATAATCTGAATGCATATTCTGGTATAACACTGGCTGAATGAGTATTCTTTGAAAATAATCTGAGTCAATATCCTGTTAGAACACTTGCTGAATTAGTATTTTGTTAAAACCCAGGCTGAGTGAGTATTCTGTTAGAACACAGGCTGAGTGTGTATTATTTTAAAATAAACTGAGTCCATATTCTGTAAGAACACAGGCTGAGTGAGTATTCTTTTAACAAAACTGAGTCCACATTCCGTTAGGACACTGGCTTATGAGTATTCTGTTAGAAAACAGGCGGAGTGTGTATTCTTTAAACATAGACTGAGTCCATATTATATCAGAACCCAGGCTGAGTGAGTATACTGTTAGAACACAGGCTGAGTGAGTATTCTGTTAGAACAGAGGCTGAGTATTATGTTAGAACACAGGCTCAGTGTGCATTCTTTAAAAATAGACTTAGTCCATATTCTGTTAGAGCACAGGCTGAGTGAGTATTCTGTTAGAACACAGGCTGAGTGAGTGTTCTGTTAGAACACAGGCTGAGTGGTTATTATTTAAAAATAAACTGATTCCATATTCTGTTAGAACTCAGGCTGAGTATTCTTTTAACAAAATCTGAGTCCACATTCCCTTAGAACACAGGTTGAGTGAGTATTCTGTTAGAACACGGGCTGGGTGAGTATTCTCTTAGAACACAGGCTGAATGAGTATTATTTTAAAATAATCTGAATCCATATTCTGGTAGAACTCTCGCTGAGTGAGTATTCTGTTAGAACACAGGCTGAGTGAGTATTCTTTAAACATAGACTGAGTCCATATTCTGTTAGAAAACAGACTGAGTTAGTAATTTTAGATGACAATCTGAGTCAACATTCTGTTAAAACGCAGCTTGAGTGGGTAATATATAAAAGTAAACTGAGTCCATATTTTGTTCGAACACAGGCTGAGTGAATATTCTTTGAAAATAATCTGAATCCATATTCTCTTAAAACACTGGCTGAGTGAGTATTCTGCTAGAACACAGGCTGAGTGGGTATTATTTAAAAATAAAGTGAGTCCATAGTATTTAGAACACAGACTGAGTGAGTATTTTTTGAACAAAATCTGAGTCCACATTCTGTTAGAACAGAGGCTGAGTGAGTATTCCGTTAGAACACAGTCTGAGTGAGTATTCTTTAAAGACAGACTTAGTCCATATTCTGTTAGAGCACAGTCTGAGTGAGTAATTTTTGAACAAAATCTTAGTCCACATTCTGTTAGAACACAGGCTGAGTGAGTATTCCGTTAGAACACAGTCTGAGTGAGTATTCTTTAAAGACAGACTTAGTCCACATTCTGTTAGAACACAGGCTGAGTGAGTATTCCGTTAGAACACAGTCTGAGTGAGTATTCTTTAAACATAGACTGCGTCCAAATTCTGTTAGGACACAGACTGAGTTAGTAATTTTTGTTCTGAATCCATATTGTGATAGAACACAGGCTGAGTTAGTATTCTTTGAAAATAATCTGAATCCATATTCTGGTAGAACACTGGCTGAGTGAGTATGCTTTGAAAATAATCTGAGTCAATATCTTGTTAGAACACTTGCTGAGTTAGTATTTTGTTAAAACCCAGGCTCGGTGAGTATTTTGTTAGAACACAGGCTGAGTGCGTATTATTTAAAACTAAACTGAGTCCGTATTATTTAGAACACAGACTGAGTGAGTATTTTTTGAACAAAATCTGAGTCCACATTCTGTTAGAACACAGGCTGATTTAGTATTCTGTTAGAACACAGGCTAAGTGAGTGTTCTGTTAGAACACTGAACTGAGTGAGTATTCTTTAAACATAGACTGCGTCCAAATTCTGTTAGGACACAGACTGAGTTAGTAATTTTTGATCTGAATCCACATTCTGTTAGAACACAGGCTGAGTTAGTATTCTTTGAAAATAGTCTGAATCCATATTCTGGTAGAACACTGGCTGAGTGAGTATTCTTTGAAAATAATCTGAATGCATATTCTGGTATAACACTGGCTGAATGAGTATTCTTTGAAAATAATCTGAGTCAATATCCTGTTAGAACACTTGCTGAATTAGTATTTTGTTAAAACCCAGGCTGAGTGAGTATTCTGTTAGAACACAGGCTGAGTGCGTATTATTTAAAAATAAACTGAGTCCATATTCTGTAAGAACACAGGCTGAGTGAGTATTCTTTTAACAAAACTGAGTCCACATTCCGTTAGGACACTGGCTTATGAGTATTCTGTTAGAAAACAGGCGGAGTGAGTATTCTTTAAACATAGACTGAGTCCATATTATATCAGAACCCAGGCTGAGTGAGTATACTGTTAGAACACAGGCTGAGTGAGTATTCTGTTAGAACAGAGGCTGAGTATTATGTTAGAACACAGGCTCAGTGTGCATTCTTTAAAAATAGACTTAGTCCATATTCTGTTAGAGCACAGGCTGAGTGAGTATTCTGTTAGAACACAGGCTGAGTGAGTGTTCTGTTAGAACACAGGCTGAGTGGTTATTATTTAAAAATAAACTGATTCCATATTCTGTTAGAACTCAGGCTGAGTATTCTTTTAACAAAATCTGAGTCCACATTCCCTTAGAACACA